>NC_072431.2:29000000-30200000 GCF_028878055.3 Symphalangus syndactylus
CTTGGTTATCAGATCTGATAATTGCATATCACAGTGTTTGTGCTCAAGTAACCCCTATTTTACTTAATAATGGCCCCACAGCACAGGAGTGGTGATAATGGCAATTCAGATATGCCAAAGAGAAGCTGTCAAGTGCTTTTATTAAGTGGAACATGTTCTACTTAAGAAAGAAAAAAATATTATGCTGAAATTGCTAAGATCTACAGTAAGAATGAATCTTTCATCCGTGAAATTGTAAAGAAGAAAAAAGAAATCTGTGCTTGTTTTGCTGTCTTGCCTCAAACTGCAAAAGTTATGGCCACGGTACATGATAAGTGCTTAGTTAAGATAGGAAACGCATTAAATTTGTGGGTAAGGCATAAACAGAAATGTGTTCTGATTTATGGCAGCAGGGTCCAGTACTATCCAAAGTTCCAGGCATCCACTGGGCGTGTTGAAACGTATGCCCTGCAGATAAAAGAATGCTACTGAATAGTGATTCCACTCTTTCATTACATATAGCTGTTTATTTCACCTCAAGTAACTTCTATCTCTGGGGGCAAGAAAATGTTTAGAATTTTCAAAATAATTCTATGAGCTTGTATTTTGTATTTTGTTTTCTTTTGTTTTTACCAAAGTAAAATATTAACAAGTGTAGTAAGTTCAGAATATATAGAATTCACAAATTAAAATCACAAAACAAAACATAAAAATGTAAAAGTATTTTAAAATGTAAAAAAAATCACATTCAAACCCACCATCCAAACACTAATATTTAATAATTAAAATGCATATTTTATTTCCTTATCCAACACCATTAAACTACAATAAAAGAATTTTTTTAAGAAATAAATCCACAAAGATGGGAAGTCCTGGAGAAACAGCAACAAAATTTTGGAAGATGGAAAGCAGATCATGAGAGGGAACTGACGTACAGACCCAAGGCAAAGATGTCTAAAGCCAACAGTTAGGAGCTAATAAATTAGATGATTTACACTGTAAATTCCAGCTACCTGTAGAACTAGGAGTAAGTAATGAAGACAAAGAGGTTAACATAAGGAAAATTTAATTATACTTGTGTGTGTAGCAGTTAGATCCTTTTCCCCACAGCATGCTGAAAGATGACCGTCTTTCCCAACACAAGAAGAAACCTAGAGTTTTGCCTTCAAAGGGTAAAACAGGGCTTCTGAACCAGGGAATAACTCAGGCATAATTAAGGAATTGAATCATGGAATAACTCAGGCATATTTACTGATGTACAACATCTCAAATTTATTTGTCACATACCCTTCTCAAAACATAACTGGTAGTTGTGTTCCAACAAAATGAGAAAGTAAACTAAGAAAGAAGAATATATAAAATGTAAGAAACAATGCCTTCAACCAAAGAGAACAGTGAAGAGAATGTCCAGGGTAATGGGGAAGGAAGAATCCAGGTTAACCACTGCATTCCAAGATAGAGGGAAAACTGGTTTAGATCAGGACATATTAGAAAATTTGTGCCCAAGGACAGCACAAGGCACCATATCCGTAGCCATCCATCCATTCAGAGGGAACAAGTAGACATGGATACGGTCAACCAAACCATCATTTTATTGATGTTATCCACACTAAAGATGGCATATGGCTGCAACTGAAAGATAAGACTATAAAGAAATATGTTTCAGCCGGGCATAGTGGCTCGCACCTGTAATCCCAGCACTTTGGGAGGCTGAGGCAGGTGGATCACTTGAGATCAGGACTTTGAGACCAGTCTGGCCAACATGATGAAACCCCATCTCTACCCAAAATACAAAAATTAGCCAGGCATGGTGGTGGGCACCTGTAGTCCCAGCTAGTTGTGAGGCTGAGGCAGGAGAGTTGCTTGAACCTGGGAGGTGGAGGTTGCAGTGAGCTGAGATTATGCCACTACACTCAAACCTGGGCGACAGAGTGAAACTCCATCTCAAAAAAAAAAAAAAAAAAAAGAGAAAATATGTTTCTAGTAAAGTTTTTAATAAAGCCTGACATCACTGTCTTACTGAACTTGGCAAGGGCCTTCTGGTCCTCAACAACTTCAATGCCAATTGCACATAAATCTATCCAAATAATTCAGATCTTTAGATATGTATGTGTGTGTTAATGCATGTAATACATACAAACACTTGCCTATTCATAGACCATCTCTGGTACACTGATATCTCAGCCTTTACCACTGTACAATTCATTCATATAACTGAAAAACACCTGTACCCCAAAAGCTATTGAAATAAAAACAAACTAATAGTATCTCTGGAAAGATACATAACAAATCCACAATGTACACTTTTCTCCTAGGGAAAGCAACTGGGTCAGCAGGATTGAAAAGGTATGAGGAAGACTTATTTTTTTCAGTAGTTCTCTTTTTGCCTCTTTTGATTTCTCAAATACAGACTTATTTAACAAATAAGACAAAATTATTTTACCCACAAAATAATAATAAGGTGCATTAAGGTGCATTATCTGCTATTTCCATCTCCCCATCAAGCTGTTCATTTTGCTTACCCACACACATTTATTTTTAACACTTTTCTTCATTTAGCTCACTATTTCATTTTTTGCCCAATTATCTTGTAGGAAGGATAGGGAAATCTATCTTTTCATTTCACTTGTGAGGCAAAAAAGTATCCTAATTATGTCTGATATGCCTAAGAGTAGTGTTAATATTTCCATATCAAGGAACAGTAAATTCACAAGTTCTGAAGGGAAATTAACCATAATAAAAAGTCATTGCCACCAGTTTCTAAAGACCTTGCCCTAAAGGCTCAGAAAATTCAAATTTTTAAAGTAAATTCTCATGTATCTCCTCTTTTACTTTAATTAAGACTACCTTATGCATCAGATTTAAAGATTTAGAACCTCTTATTCGACTTGTTTCCAGTTTCATTTAATTTCCATACTGCAACAGCATTGCTTCCATGTTTTTTATCCAGTTTCCTGATTTGGGCTGCGTCATGTCTGCAGTAGAGTGAGATAGCTGTACGCTTGGTGCTCAGGCAAGCCCTTCCTAGAAAAGAATCAGGAGCTAGAGACCTACCTCCCAGAACAATGTGGACAATTAATAAAGCACCCAAAAACAATCTTCAGGAAGAAATTGCAAGAAGCAGATGGACATGGCCTCTTCAGCCTGGAAAGAAGGAATAATCAGATGCCCCATTAGGTGTTGATAACAAAAAGGCTCCACAAAAGCGACAAACAAGTGGCCCCATGGGACATCGAGAACAACCATTCAGGAGTCTGGCAGTGGCAGCAAAGAGAGAAGTAAAGCAGGACATAAAGCAAATGAGACCCAGATAGAGATTACATCAGTAACTGGGATGTGAGAAAAGAACCAGCTCACTGGGGATACGGTAAGAGCCATTAACAAGTTCTGATCAAGCAAAACTCTGATCTGAAATCAATATACTCCTGAAATATGGCTCCGTAAATTCTCCTGGATCAAAGGGACTTTAAGAAGAGCCTATTTTAGGAAGAGGGAAAGAGATTGAAAGATTGGAATTAAGTTGTCTTAGTCTAAGAACTTGAAGTAGGGATTGTGAATAGGGGTCATGGAAGCCAGGCAGGTGTCACCATCCTGGAGACATAGTCACCATTTATATTCTGCGTTACATATAGAGAGATGTGTTCTACATTTCAACTTAACAAAGTCATCTTTGAAAACATAAACTGTTCAAGTTAGAAATTACTTACATCTAGGTAGGAGTTGCCCTTTTACCATCTGCAATGAGTTATACCTTAAGAGTTGCTAGATAGGTGTGTTGGGATGTTTTTGGTGGTTGCAATAACTGGGGTGTGCTCCTGGCACTTACGATGTAGAGTCCAGTGATTGTAAAAGTCCTTCAATAAGGTAGACAGACTTGCACATACACACAAAATGTCCCCCCCGCCCACAAAATGCCAGGAGCCTCCCCATTGAGATACACCCATTGTTCCACTTCACTGATGTGCTTCCCATGTGTGAATGCAGCACTGTGAGATTTCAAAGCTTCCATTAGAGACCTTAAAAGTTCTATTCTCGGGGAGGATAGTGGAAAAAACAAGAACAAACAATAACAACAACAAAAGTATTCTCTGATCAGGCATGGTAGTTCACGCCTGTAATCCCAGCACTTTGGGAGGCCAAGGCGGGCAGATCATCCGAGGTCAGGTCAGGAGTTCGAGAACAGCCTGTCCAACATAGAGAAACTCTGTCTCTACTAAAAATACAAAAAAATTAGCCGGGCGTGGTGGCAGGCGCCTGTAGTCCCAGCTACTCGGAGGCTGAGGCAGGAGAATGGTGTGAACCCGGGAGGTGGAGCTTGCAGTGAGCGCAGATCGCGCCACCGCACTCCAGCCTGGGCGACAGAAAGAGACTCCGTCTCAAAAAAAAAAAAAAAAAAAAAAAAAAAGTATTATTTACCTAAATTCATTGTTGAGAGTTTTTTAAATATGGAGGGAACATTAGGTTAGGTTTGTAGACATGTCTTTCATAAACGTTTTACCTAATTACGATAAACATGTTAGAATTAGTTCAGAATCACCATGTAAAAGACTACAGAAGAGAAATCACTTGCTAATATTTATTCTGAATGGCAAAGGAAACATATGGGTGAGAGAATCTAAGCTATTCTCAAAGTAATAAACTCACTCTAGGGAACAAAAATCAATTAAAGCAAATCTGCCATTGATCTTAAATTTGACGAATCACCTCTCAGCTTTGCAACAGGTAGCTGTTGTAGGTTAATATTCAATCAAGGCACTGAAGGAAACGTCTTCAAAATAACTTCCTATGTCATTACCCGCAAGAGAGACTTGTTTATCAGAAAGTCACCTTCAGTTTTTAAAACAAGGACATATGTTCTGTGATTCCAGGGAGTGCTTAAGTTCCAGGCACCAGGAGATTAGAATGAACTTTTCACCTAGTTCAGCTCATTAAATTCAATGGAGGTGCCGTCTGTACAACGGAATAACGACACCCATAAATCTTCAGTCTGCTGTGGATTTACTAGGACACATTCACACGTAAGGCTTCTCTACGCATTTACCTTAGCGTAAAGAACATCATCAAGGCCACTCGTGTTATGCCTAAGCACCGTTTAGACAAAGGCATTTCTATAAAATGCCTTTAGAGCACACCTACTTCAACAATGTCACACACGCAAGTGGAATGCATGGACTGTTAAATCAAATCTGTCTTGCAGGTTGAACTTTCACAGTTCGGGGTGATGTGAATTAGTTTCTGATGGGAAAATGTGATTCAAATCTTATACAATTTGATCAGCCAAATTTAAAGAGCAGAATTTTTTTATGTCACCATTGGCAGACTAAAAGATAGACAATCTGGTTGTCCTCCCGCCAGCATGCTCCGAACCTACCCCCGCCCCCCACCCGCCAGCTGCCCTACATACACACCACGCATATAAGCTCTATCCACCTTCCTGGTACATGTCAAATTCAATTTCGCTCTCCTTTTCTGGGTCCCGTGGTTCTTGTTTTCTCTTACACACATTTGGCATATGTTACTCCCTGTTACTGATTTTGTTAAAACAAGTTTCATGTTTTCATTGATCATATATATGCCATGTGCACAAATTGTACATACCATAACCCTGTGCAGAGTAAGCACACAGGTACTTATTAATAGGCTTATATTCTTCTCAACTTAACATCTAAAAAGCAATATTCTTGAATTCATTTTATTAGTACTTATCTCAGTGATTATTTTAAATGGGCTGATCAGACAGCTGCCTAGGCAGGAGACTTGAAAGTGACCAAAAGTACTGGTCTGGATAAAAATATCTCCCAAGGGTTACTGGTTTTCTTTCTTCCAGTCTGAAATTTCCCATTAATGGGTTAAAATACCAAAATGAGGACATAATTTCTAAAATTCTCAAACAATATCAGGAAACTATATTTTCTTACATAAAAACAAGGAATGCATATAATCATTTATCATTCAGTAGAAGTACAAATATGCTACAAAGAGGAGGATATTTTCATTGGGAAGAGGTCTGCGGAGAGAATCAGCCAGAGCCCAGAAGTACGGGAGTAGAAAGATTTTGCCTCTTAGTTTGTCCAAGACAGTCCCAATATACTCCAGTTGTTCTGGAATAATTACTCATGAAGCTCCCTTTCACTCTCGGAAATGTCTCAGTCTGGGTGATAAATTACAGTTATTTGATGGATGAAGATCTTGTGCTAAGACTTGGGCTCAGTTCTTGGGCACATTAGCTTCTGGAAGGTAGTGGAGAGAAATTATTGTAAGAGCTGGAACTAGAATTTGCTTCTCCTGACTCCCAATCAGTGCTCTTTTTTTCTAGATAGGCGTTTATAACAACACTGTTACTATTCCTGTCTCCTCTAGGCTCCTTTTGTCTTCTCAAAAAGGTTTGAAGAACTTTGATGATTGACATCATCTCTGGTCACTCTTTCACTTGTCTTAAGCCTCAAGAATCATGCTAAAACAAAAAATAGTCGTTCAAGATATGTTTACTAATGGACCGATTACCTTCTTAGTCAAGAATCATGCTAAAACAAAAAATAGTCGTTCAAGATATGTTTACTAATGGACCGATTACCTTCTTAGATAATAAAGGGAATGGCATGCTGCAATTTTATGTTCTGAAGTTCCTGACATTTGTCAGGCATAAAACTGAGATTTTCACAACCTGAAAAATTGATTTTTACATTTTTTTCCTCCAGCTTATTAACTTTTTCTTCTCTTCCATCACTACCACCAGCTTCAGATTTCTTTGTAGATTTATAATCTACAAATATACTGTCTGCATATATAACAAGTCAATTGAGATGTAGTTGCTGGGTGGCAAGCATGGCATATTCACCAGCCAAAAGTGTGTCACTTGCATACCATCCTAAAAACCCATGACTCCAAGATGTCCCTCAACACACTGATAAAATGTGAGAGACATGAACTTTGGGGCAGTAGCATTGTGTCGTGCAAATCTAGGTTGCCACTCATGTGATGTACTCAAAAACAGCGGTTCTGCTCTGGCCTTCCATTAGTCAAAATGACAAATTTAAATCTGTGAATTTTAAGTGCCCATTAGATGTTAAAAATGCAAGTTATAATAGGCAAAATTGCAAGTGTTTTTTTGGTTCACTGTTGGTTCTGTCTGAATTCAAAGTTGAAAGATTTTCCTTCTCCCCACAATTTCATTTTTTAATTGTCCAAAATCAAGATCCATTCAAGCTTCAATATCAAGTTTATGATAGAGAAAGAAAAGGAAATCATCTGGGATAGATGCCAGGTCTCCTGATCTAATTTTGTCACCTACCAAAGGACAGACAGATTTTGATGGATCTGTTTACACACATCTAGTCATATAACATAATGATCATGTTGTACTAACCTGGCACTTCTGCACTCTTACTGCTGTGAACTGGCATAGAATTCCTTGGTATTTATCACAGCCAGGTTTCTAAGAAAAGGATTAAAATGGAAACACATTTTATTTGAACCAAGTTTAGTTTTTGATTAAAGATAATTTTATGATTCAGAATGTGGCTTTTTATAATTGTTAAAAATGACCAAAAATGTTTAAACATATATTTGGGTTAAATATAAAAATGAATCCAAAAATGCAGCTGGCCTAACTCACCGTAGATCCAATTATTGACATGAGACATATCCCTCAATGGAGGTGAAACAGGTAGTTAATGCATGACAGCTTGGTGATTGTTGATACCTCCTGGTATATGACAAGCCTTTTTTTAAAAAAAAATTTGCTACATCAAACTCTCTTCACAGAATTTCATAGAGAAAAAAATATACCCAGCTGTTTAAAAAAAAGCAAAATACTTAACTGACAGCATGATTATCAGTGGAAGCCATGGAATATTTAGTTGTCAGGGGTTCTCAAGGGCAGATTTTGCAGCTTTGTGAAGTCCTTACTCATGAAGTGCTTGATTCAAAAACAGGGCTTTCATCTTTAGAGTTGGAACTTCATCTCATGAGTGCTTGACATCCCATGGACAATTACAAAAGTATTTACTGAAAGTTGCTAATAGAAAAATAATTACAAAAAAAAATGATGAGCTACCACTTAATCCCCTGAAGAAAGAGAGCTGGATTTATTGGCTGTGCCAACTGGCATCTTGAAGTGATTAGATAATTCTGTACCAAAAATGCCCTAAATGAGGAAAAAAGTAGACTTTGGGTCTTCATGGTACAAATAGGCTCTCTAAATCTCAGGGGAGCACCTTCTTCTGACTGAGTAGACATCACTTCTCTATACACATACTTCTGCTTTTATAGACCATGTCTCCTTAAGTATTTCCTAATTAAGACTTACAGGCAAGAATCTGCCCAAATTAACCAGAGTTGTCTACATGAGTTGCTTTGTTTGTTTTAAATCGGACATTATTTTAAAATATATTTCCATTTTAATCTTTGAAATAATTTTAGATTTCCAGGTAAGTTACAAAGATAGTACAGAGTATTCCCCTATACTCTTTTCCCAGCTTCCCATGATGTTAGTACTTATAAAACCATGCTGCATTTTTGAAAATTAAGAAATTAATATTAGCACAATACTAAACAATACTAAACTAAACTACAGACTTTATTCATATTTCACCACTTTTCCCACTCACGTTATTTGCTATTCTAGGATCCAATCCAGGATATCCCAAAGCATTTAGTCACCAGGTCTCTCCATTCTTCTCTGATCTATGACAGTTTTCTAGTCTTTTCTTGTTTTGGGGCATCCTGACACTTTTGAAGAGTATTGGACATTTTGTAGAATGCTCTTCAATTTGGATTGTCTGATATTTTCTCATTAGATCGAAGTTACAAATTTTGCCAAAAAATACTAAAGAGGTAAAGTACCCTTCTCATAACACCCCTGAGCTGTTTTCTGAACTTACTCTTAATTTTTTAATTTTCTTGGCATATATGAAGGAAACCTCTGAGCTGTTTTTGAGCAAGGACTAAGATGGCAAAAAGTTGTATGTAATCTCTTATATAAAGATGTAAAGTTATATGTATAGCTTATAAGTAAATAACTTGAGAAGTTGCTTAAACATGAAAAATAGTTGTTAGGATCGAGTTCCACGTTCTAAACCTGGATCTGTTTGCTTTAGAGATTTCAACCAAAACATCCCACCTAAAACATTTTGAATCACAATTAGTTACCAGGCCTTCAAAGAAATTTGGTATTAATAATAAAGTACTAAAGCCTACACTTGATTAGCTTTATTTATAGCTTTGAGTAAATGTAAGAACATCCCCATAATAGAAGTACTCTTTCTGATTGGTATCAATATGCTGCATGGGGTGGGAGAAAAAGGGGTAGAGGTATACCTAATATGCTCACAGAAACAGCACATATGTGGCACATAGTTTGCCACATATACAAATATTAGTATATTATGGGCTTATTTTTTACAAATACATTGACAATCAATGCTTTAGACTAGTAGTCTCAAAAATATTTGTCTTATACCCTTTCATAAAGATGTTTTCGTATACATCTTGCATAGCCTGGTTTCTTCCTCAAAAAACAAGAGTCCAAGACAATGGCTTCCATAAAGGGAATTTATTTGCAGGAATAATCCCACCAAGGAGAACAGGAAAGTAGGGGCTGGAAAAGGGAAAACAGGGAAGGGCAGAGGCCAATTCAAAGGAGACATAATTGGGCTGGTTACTCTTAAGGGCCAATAAGGGCCAATGAGGTCCCTCTGAAGAGCCATGTAGAAGGTACTTTAGAATTGTTCATCGAGGACATGGGAAAGGTCAGTATTTATCCATTGGCTCTCAGCTCCCATTGAGTCAAGTTTCTCACACTTCCATATTTGTGCACGCTTGAGCATGGCTGGACAGAGGTAGAGAAAGACTAACAGGTGATAGAGATATGGAGGAGTTGAAGCATGAGGCTGACAGATCACATCTGTGCATGACTGGATGCCACACAATAGAGTACAAAGGAAGACCAAGAGTATGTGAGCCAGGGTTTAATACCTGCATCCAATGTATATAAATTTATATATAAATGTATGTGTTACTTGTTAACCCATATTAAATTTTAGTAAAGTTCATTTCATTGTTTTCCTTGGGTAATATAGAAATGGCACTAAAATTTTGGTTTCCATAATCAGTTAAGGATTGTGCTATAATTATTCCTGTCTCTAGTTTCTTTTTCTCACTTCCTGACTCACCCTAGTCTTTGTTCTGCTGTTAACATTTTTCACAGAAGTGTGTCAGGGAGAGAAAGAAGAGAAAGAGATGGCTTCATGGGCCTGAACACCAGCACAAAGGGAAGGGTCCAGCATTGATGGGCACAAGAGTTTCCAGGGGGTGAAAAACCTCTGCTGATCTCTCCCTTGCCTTTTATGAAAATGAGATTTTTTAAAATCTGCCAAATGTCTTATGGAGCACTAGGTAAATGTTCTGAGTTTTAGAGTATGAAAATATTTCAGATTGTCCAGTCTTTTGGCAATATCTTCAACTCTACATTTTATTTAAAATGCGTATATTCATCTTAAAATTATTTTTACCATGTTGAGTTGCTCATCTATAAATGTATGCTGCTTAAGTAGTAGTTTAAATGTAAATTTTAATGAATGCTATGAATCAGTGCCTCATTTGCACATTTTGTTAATTACCTGTGGTTTGGGATGATCCATCCAAGATGTTCCCTATTACCCTGGGTAATTAAGAGTTGACCTATTTTCAAATTTTTGTGGCTCAAATAGAATGAATTCCAGTCAATTTTCTTTCCTAATAGAAAAACCATCATTTATTTAAATAGTCCATCAGCCATAGTTGGAATATGAAATCTTGGGATGAAAATTGACTTTCAAAGGTCATAGAGTCCATCCTCCTACCTCTGGGTAGACTGTCAAACCAGCCAGCAAATATATTGCATCTTTTACAGCTTATTTGTAAAATGTAGCCAAGAATGTGCACCAGCCTGAGGAGCAACCTGTTTCTCCCTCCTAACCATCTGAGTCCTTGCCCTAAAGAAAGGTCAGTCAGGCAGTTACCAATATTTGCCGAAATAAACGTGTGTGCAAATACACCCAGACACCGTATCCACACACCCTCACACAGAGGCATGACAATGAAGTTTCACACAGCCTGGGTGCACTCCCCATCAACATTCTCTTCCTTGGGTGTGAATCATGCTCTTTTTATGCCTAAAGAAGGATCAGGCATTTCCTTATGAGACTTTTCCCCACTCAAAAAAAAAAGAAGCTGACTTTAAATTGTGGGCCATATTCCACATTTATAAGATCCAGGGATAGCTTTGCTGTAGACACTTACCTGTGTGAGAATGGGAATTTTTTTTCCAATATATTATGCACTTGTCTCTTATCCTTTTGTTAAGGACCCTAGATGCACAATGGACCAATGGTTATTCAATGGCTTCTCCCAGTTCTTCCTCCAGGCTGTTATGTCCATTTCTGAACCACTGTACCCATTGAGTTTTCTTACAAACCTCTTGCAATCCTTCATTCTGGAACTTCTGTGGCATTATTTACCTTACCCTGTCCATTGCCAGGCAAACCACATAGCAAGTTCACTTTCTAGAATGTAGAGGCCTTCTCTTGCCCATCTTCCATTACAGCCAACAACACTCACTTGTCATCTTCTGTCTGCTTGGACTTCCCACTCTCAAAGACCAGTGTTGGCCTCAGACAGCCTTTGACTTGATACGAAACTGCATACTGAGTGCTGGTACAGAGAGCCTGCCCTTTGGTTCCCCTGTGTGAATCCTGCTCTTCTCACCCAAAACTTAATCTACTCACAGTCTTCCCCACCTCAGTTGATTAAAAACTCCTACTTGCCAGTTGCTTAAGCCAGAAATCTCAAAGTCATCCCTGATTCCTCTCTTTCTCTCACATAACATATCCAACTTATACTCTCAAAATACTGGGTGTGATGGCTCACACTTTGGGTTTACAAAGTATAATCCCAACACTTTGGGAAACTGAGGCAGGAGGATCCCTTTAGCCCAGGGGTTCAAGACCAGCCTAGGCAATATAAAAATACCCCTTCTTGAAAAAAAAAAAAACTGACAAATTAGCTGATTAGCTGGGTGTGGTGGTACATGCCTATAGTCCCAGCTACTCAGAAGCCTGAGGCAGGAAGATGGCTTGAGCCCTCATGTTCGAGGCTCCAGTGAGCTATGATTGTGCCTGAGTGACAGAGTAAGACCCCGCCTCAAAAAAAAAAAAAAAAAGTACTAAGTACTTTTTTGGTGAATTAAAAACTTGGATACAAACTCCTCCTACCCCAGGATGCAGGTTCCTCTGCAAGGTAACTTTGCTATTCCTCCCATCATGACATGGAGTCTATTTCCCTCACCACTTATTAAACTGCCCTTGTGACTTGGTTTAAAAACATAGGGCCGGGCGCGGTGGCTCACGCATGTAATCCCAGCACTTTGGGAGGCTGAGGTGGGCGGATCACGAGGTCAGGAGATCAAGACCATGGTGAAACCCCGTCTCTACTAAAAATACAAAAAAATTAGCCGGGCGTGGTGGCGGGCGCCTGTAGTCCCAGCTACTCGGAGAGGCTGAGGCAGGAGAATGGCGTGAACCCGGGAGGCGGAGCTTGCAGTGAGCCGAGATTGTGCCACTGCACTCCAGCCTGGGCGACAGAGCGAGACTCCGTCTCAAAAAAAAAAAAAAACACGTAGAATGTGGCAGAAGTGATATTATGTGAGTTCAAGGTAGGTACTTTGTAGCATCCACACTCCCTCTCTTGGAATACTCCCTAAGGCCACCACATAAGGAGGTTGGCCTAGCACTGGGGGATGAAAGGCTGGAGGCTGGATGAAGGAGAACGAAGGTCCCCTGGCCATGTGAGGGAGCCAGTCTTGCAGCAGATGCAGTCACATGAATGAGTCCAGAAGAAACCATCAGAAGAACCACTTGGCCAGCCCCCAGAATGAGGATAAATAATAAATTATGTTAAGCCACTTGGTTTTAGGGCAGTGTTACCCAGCAGTGATGATGTTCACTTCTCACTACCTGCACTGCCACTTGCGCTGCTGCCATTTTGATTGGAGCCACCAGCCAGGATCACTTCAGTAGCTTCTGCCTGGCCTTCCTCCTCCTGTCCTTGGCCCCTACAGCCTCTTCTCAACACCACCCCTAAGTGATTGCTTCAAAATACAAGCCAGATCATGTCACTCTGCTCCAAATCTACGATACTGAGGACTCCTATATTCATTCTGAGTGAGTGCCCAAGTACTATGATGGCCAGTGTGGTTCAACATGGCTTAGCCCCCATCATCTCTCTGACCTAACCTCTTGTTCTGCTCTCTCTCATTCACTCTACTTCACCACACTGGCCCCCATGTTGCTGAACATGCCAGATATGTGCCCACCTTTTGGCCTTTGCATTGGCTGTTTTCTCTGCCTGCAGTGCTCCTCTTCAAATCTCTGCTCAAATACCACCTTCTCCATTAAGCCTACTCTGACAACCTTATTTAAAATTACACTTTTCATCCTGCCCAGGACTCCTAATCATCCATATCCTTTCTACACCTCTTATCACTATTATGCTACAAATTAACTTACTATGTTTATTGCCTATCTTCCCCCATGAAAGCAGAGATTTGTCTATTTTGTTCAATTATGCATTTCAAACATCTAGAAGCATATAAAAATATTGAATATTTGTTAATATTTATTGAATGAATATTAATTATTTACAGGAAAGTTCATTGGAATCTTTGGTAATTAATTTCAAAGTTTAACAAATCTTAGTGGTTTTCAAGAATTCTGTGAATATTTTACTTGAATTTTTTTTAATGTGCTTTAGCCATTTTGATAAATGGTATGGAAAATACATTCTTAGATATGGTATTGACCAAATTTTGTGTTACTCAAAATGGCCTCATTATCGTCACGGATTGAAGCATAGCAGCTGTTTCTTCGCATTTTCCCCTCCTCACTTTCTGTCCTAAAGCCCCTTTGCTCATTTGAGTTTTCTCAAATGAGTCTCCCACAGACCTACCCTGATGCTCCGTGCTGCACTGTGAGCTCGGAGCCATGTGGAAAATCAAGGGGCATTTTACAAAACTGTTTACAAAGCTGTTGGAGGGTGTAGGAGGACCCAGTCTCAGGCTGAAAGAAAGTAGGCTAAATAAAAAAAATGAAACAATGATTAACAATTATTAACAACTAAAATAGATATAATAAAAATCACTCCTTATCTACAAAAATCCTTATAGCAAACACCATACTTATGTTAAAGTATTGAAACCATTCTCCCTGAAATCAAGAACAAGACAGACATGTTTGCTTTTACCTCATCTATCCGATTTTGAACTGGATATCCTAGCTAGTACAGTAATGCAAAGGAAAGAAACTGTATAAAGATTGTGAGGGAAAAACCATTACTACCATTATTTGCACACAACATAGTTTTGTACTCAGAAAATCCAGCGGAGTCTACAAGTGAAACATTAGAACTAATAAGTGATTTTTGAAAGTCTCTAGATACAAAATCGATATACAAAAGTCAACTGTATTTCTACATGCTAGCAACAAACAACTGGATTTTTTTTAGTTCTACCCTTTATAATAGCTTCAAAAATATCACTCAAATACAGGAATAAATCTAATGCAACTTAACAAGACTTCTATCTGGAAAGCATTTGTAAGAGAAATTACAGCTACTCATATAAATGGTAAAATGCACCATGTCTGCATACTAGAAAACTCAATACTATAAAGCTTCAGATCTCCTCAAATTGCTCCATAGATTAAATGCAATTTCAATTAAAATCCCAAAAGGTTTATTTGTCTTGTTGGTTGGTTGGTTTTTGGCTTTGGTTGTTGTTGTTGTTATTGTTGTTGCTATTGTTTTCAGGTGTTGATATTAACAAGCTGATGCTGAACTAAAACTTGTATGGACATAAAAACTCCTAAGAATACCCAAAACAAACTTAAAAGAAAAATAAAGTTAGAGGATTTTCAGATTGCAAGGGTCAATAAATAACAGTTATTAAGATGGAATGGATGAAAGGATAGACAAATAGAAAAATGACACAAAATAGAGGGCAGAAACAGACTCACAAATATACAGTTGGCTAATATACAATGAAAGTGGTGGCACTTTCCACCATAGGGCAGGGGGAAAGGAAGTACTTTTCAGTAAACAGTACTGACTCAAAATTAAATTAATTTTTTTTAACTTTTAGTTTAAGTTTAAGGGTACATGTGTGGGTTTGTTACATAGGTAAACTTGTGTCATGAGAGTTTGTTGTACAGATTACTTCGTCACTCAGGTATTAAGCCTAGTAGTACCCACTAGTTATTTTTCCTGATCCTCTCCCTTCTCCCACCCTCCCTCCTCCAATAGGCCCCAATGTGTGTTATTCCCCTCTGTGTCCACGGGGTCTGATCGGTTAGCTCCCACTTATAAGTGAGAACATGTGGTATTTGGTTTTCTGTTCCTGCATTAGTCTGCTAAGAGTAAAGGCCTCCAGTTCCATTCCTGTCCCTGCAAAAGACATGATCTCATTCTTTTTTGTGGCTGCATGGAATCATATTAACAAAATTTTAAGAAAGAATCTCACAGGATAAACAGGACAAATTGATAATAAAACATAGACAAAGAAACAGTGTTTTTGTGTTCAGGATCTCGTCTGCAGATGAGGTGTGGTTTTTGATCCTAAGAAAGGAACTCATTGCATCTGCTTTGTATCTAGGCCCATCTTTGACTTTTGCAGGAAAAGGGCTGGCAGATATATGAAACATTCTTAGGTAAGGAGGGCTCTGAAGATATTTTGATGAACCTCTTTTGCTAGATTGTGGTAGGTCTTTTGAAAAATTCCAGCAGTTCTAAAACTATCTCTACTCTCTTTCCAAATTATTCCTAGTTCCTGGTGATAACCAGACTACTACTTGTTATTTTTTGAATGACACTTAAAGAGTAAATACGTTCCAAATCTGAAATGTTAAATTCCATGTATAACAGGAGTCTTTTTATTTTATGGTATCTTTCTGAAAGCAACACTATCATTCACTAATTTTAGTTAAAATATTTTAAACTAGTTTTTTCTATCATTTAAGCCATTTCTTGTGGTAGTAATAAAAATTTATTTACTCCAAATTTAAGACTCAAGAAAGAATGTTTTTTGTACTCTTTGCTGTATTCCAAGGGAGGTCCCAATCAGATTACATACCATTTTGAGAATCTATCAAAGGAAATCTAGACTTCAACAAGTATATAGTTTAAATGATTCTGATAAAATAAACTTTGAAACCCTCTTGAACTTCTGCATAGTTTGAATTCTGGTACCCACTACAGTGCCATGATCCCTGCAGACATTCAATAAATGTTAATTGAATTGAATTGAAATTTAATTTGAAGCCTTTGAGGGAACTAAATCTTCTACTTTTTTGTAGCTTTTTGCTTTACACCAAGGAGTCTTTTCCCTGAGTGTATTGTAAATTAATTACAGAATGTAATGTTTAAATGAAGGCAAAGCAACTCAATACACAGCTTGAAAAAGCTGAAAATAACAACTCTCCCTGTGATAATCAAACTGCTTTGGTACCTTTGCAATAATTCTCTTCAGCAGGAAATCAAATGGATAATAGTCTGAGTGCTTAGCATATTCTTGCCATCACAATAATAGTTCTTTTAAAACAGGTTCCAAAGGGAAATGCTATTGAGTATTACATTGATTCACATTGACAGTTTGTGAGAGAACATTTATGAAGCTGTGTGCCATGAAGTGCATTTATGAAAGCCAATGCTACCCAAATTCTCTCTGATTAAATCTGAAATAGGAATGACAGATCTTCAGCCCTTTCCACAATGGTAAAGAGCCAATTTCCTTTACCTTTGTTTTTACTTGATTTTATTTTTGATGAGCAGTTAATTCTTCAGGACTAATCATTTTCCCCATGAAACAGAAGATGAGCTGAACTGAAAAGAGAAGTTCTGACTTCCCCGAAGACTGTTGATTAGGACATTTCCTCCCTAAGTCTTCCTATTTCTCATTCTGGATCCTCATGGCTCTTGTTTCTCCTTGTCAAGGTATCAGGAAAAGAGAGGTGGGAGGGAAAGTGCTCTTGCATGGAAGGAGAGAGTTTTAAGTGACCCTCTGAGGATGTGTATATGGCAAAAATTGGACTAGGTGGAAACTCCTACATGAGCTTCTTGGTCTCAAGCCAATATAAAAGGTCAAATATAGAAGAAAGCTATTCTCTTCACTCTGAGGTATACATTGCCTAGGAGAAGGAAAATAATTAGATGTTCTCACTTTAATTGTGGTGACAAAATGAGAGTAATCTGTCACTTGCAAAAAGAATAGAAAAAGAAACCTTAGATATTCCTATCACTTTTACAAGAGTTTTTATAACGTAATTCAGAGACTGCCTGCTTCATTTGGGAAAAATGTCAAAATATGTATGTAACTCAGACGTGTTCAAAACCGTAGATGTCCTCTCCTCTTGTCTCAAGCCCACTTAAAGCAGACCGCAGGAGCAAATCCAACTCCACAAAACATTGATGAGTGTATTAGATTTACTGAAAATTGGGTGAGGAGGCTGAGGAATGGTTAATGGCACATTATGTGTAAAAATAATTTTCAAATTTCTAATAAATATATCTGCAGCCTTGTTCTGTGGTGGCTAGCCTCCAGGATGGACCCCACTGATCCATGTTTCCTGATTTTTATGACCTTGAGTAATCTCCTCCTATACTGAATCAGCACTGGCTCTGAGTGATCAAGAGTATACAGTGGAAGCATGGCTTCCAACTTGCCCTCTTGGATTGCTTGCTTTGGGAAAAGCCAGTTATTGTGTTATGTGGACACTCAAGCAGCTCCATGCAGTGGCCCACATGGAGAACTGAAGCCTCAAGTCAACAGCCAGTACTAACTTACCAGCTATGCTAGTGAGTTCTCCAGCACCCTCATCAAATTTTCAAGTGTGTGAAGCCCCAACCAGCATATGACTGCAACTGCATGAGAGACTGCCCAAACAAATCTAAGAATTCCTGACTCACAGAATCTGTGAATATAGCAAATTTTCATTTTATGTCACTAAGTTTGGGGGTAATTTGTATGCAACATTCAATTGACGAACACCTCCCATCTCCAACACTCCTCTCTAGCTGCCACCTACCTCTTCACCCTTTCTCTATATGGCTTAGAGGCACATTTCCTACCTCCTGAATCATCAGAGGTAATGCCACTCCTCTTTCCCCACCCCCCCAACCCCCTTGGCCTTTTTATGCAGAACAATTTAGCTTTCTCATGTTCTCTTATTCCTTTCAGTAGACATAGCTAGGCTTTCTCTTAATAGCGCCCTTTCTTTTAAATAATATAAAATAATTCCCCAGTAATTACATGTCTTTTACCTACGGAAGTCTTGATCTTACTTTTTAAAATTGAGACTGACATCTGGTGTCATTAGCACTTTTAGGTCTCAAATTTACTTAGATGGAATGGTTCTGTCTTTGAAACCTCATTAAACCAAATTTAAAAGTGAATAAACAAGTGAGTCCATCTCATTGAAACTAAAATGTTAATAAACATGAAGTTTTTTTCATCATGTACATATTTTATGTGTCCTCATTATCCAGCATTATACTCAACTGAGTATGTGATTATACTGAGAAATGTGATTTCAATTACCTTCATTCATCTTAGCATTTTGTGATTTATTGTGCAATATTTGCCAAGCCTTAGAAAAAAATAATTTGCCCAAAAGATAAATCTCTATCTCTATAGTTGAACTTACATATTGGAAATTTTGGTGGGTAATGTGGGCTTTCTGAAAATGAATAAATCTTTATTTTTTTTCCAAAATACGTAATGTTTTCTTTCCGTTCTATTGCTCTAAATTCAAGTGTCTCTTTCTTTAAAAGTACTTATAGAGATGAAAGAAAGAACTTCTATTTAAATTTTGCATAAACAATTCATTTTCATTCTAGCCATAAATTGTAAAAACACTGGTTTCTAAATTTAATTCCATTTCCAAAAATGCCTACCACTTGCAGCTTCTCTAATTCTTCCCATCACCTCACAAAGCCTCCTCAGCCTCTGGTGGTGTATGGCAGCCTTCAAATTCTCACAGCAAGTATCACCATCCTGCCGGATTTTATGATCCCTATCATTTCACTTCTTTACCATTGTTTGATGCTGTTGTTTTTTTCACTCTACTCTAGAGCACAAAAAAAATGACTGTCTTTGTTGATAATACATATTCAAAGGTAAAAATCGTAAGTTTGTCATTTTTTTCTAAATCTTTCTATTACTGTTTAAAAAAAATGTATTCTTCATTTTGTAGGAAATAGCAGTCTTCTGTTAATTAACAGATAACATTTAATTAAAATCTAATGATCCCATATGCTTACATTATGCCTACATAAATAAGCTCAAAGATAAGTTTTAGAATTGTCTAATTCATTCTCGGTGCTCTAATTTATTTCTATAATTTCACCTCAATTCTACCTCTGTGTGGTAGGCAAAAGCGGGAATTATTTCACTAGTATTTCAGGGAGAGAAAAATGGGGTCCTTATGAAATTTTCTCTCCTAATTACATGTGTATTTGTGGCCACTCCCCTTCTCTTTTACCCAAAGCCCATCTAGCATGTGTTTATGAAGATTCAGATGCCTGTAATGGTAAATTCAAGGTAGCAATCACCCTGATGTTGGTCCCAAGATTGTTTTAAGAAAAGAAAAACGTATCAAGTTAGCAGATACACGCAAAGAGAAAAATACTTAAAACTTCTGATGAGTAAAGGGTCTAAGACAGCACTATCCAAAGAACTTTCTGCACGGTTGTGAGTATTCATCACTTGAAAGGTGGCTAGTCTGACTGAGGAACTGAGTTTTTAATTTTATTTACATTTAAATAACCACATGGGGTTAGGGGCTGTTATTTTGGACAGTATAGGTCAAGAAGCTAAAAGGGACCTAGTTTTCTTTCAGTGCCTCATGGGGGCGCTGGGAGAGAATAAAAGCTCTAACTAGTCATTGCTCTGGTTGTGCTTTAGCTTCAGGATTGTACTGGTAAAGCCATGTTTCATCTCCTGTTACACTTCTTGGAACCAAGGCTTTAGGAAATTGATCCCACTTATTTAAAAGTTCCATTGAAAGCTCTGCTCTTTTCTGCAGCTGGTCTGGGTGGAACAGTTCTCTACCCATCATGTGGAAAGTTTGCTCAACTTTTTCAGTCAGAACTGTGTAAGCTACACCAATTGAGATGTCTATTGTGTTGGCTATTTTTTCTGCTGTTAATCATCAATCCTCTTCAACTAGGGCACAAACAAGATTAATTTCTTCCTCAAAAATTTATGTGGATGGTCTGACATTGTGAGCTTCATCTTCAACATCATCTCATCCCTTTTTAAAATGAGTTATCCATTTATAAACTGCTGATTTCTTTGGGGTATTATCCCCATAAACTTTTCATAAAGGATTAATGATTTAACCATTCTTCCTCCCACCCAACCTTCACAATAAGTCTGGTGTTTGTTCTTTATTCAATTTTCAAAGAAGTCATGCTGTTCTGATAGGAGCTCTTTTCAAACTCATGTCTTATCTTTCTTAGTGCCTCAAACTAGATCCTGTTCAGTGTTATAGGTTAGTACAAGTTAATTTTGGCACAAAATTTTTTTTGAAATCTATGCATAGCTGTGGGCTTTTTTTCAACTTTTATTTTAGATATAGGTGGTACATGTGCAGGTTTGTTACATGGGTATATTGACCTCAGGTAGTGAGCAAAGTACCAAGTAGGTAGTTTTTCAACCCATCTCCCACTTCTTCCTCCACTTTCCTGTAGTCCACAGTGTCTATCGTTCCCATGTTTATGTCCATGAGTGCTGAATGTTTAGCTCCCTGTTATAAGTGAGGACGTGTGGTATTTGGTTTTCTGCTCCTATGTTAATTCACTTAGAATTATGGCCTCCAGCTCCATCCATGTTGCTGCAAAGAACATGATTTAATTCTTTTTCATAGCTATGTAGTATTCCATGTTGTGTGTGTACCACATTTTCTTTATTCAATCCACCATTGATGGGCACCTACGTTGATTCCATGTCTTTGCTATTGTGGATAACATGGCAACAAATTTGAAACTATGTGTCTTTTTGGTATAATGATCTATATTCCTTTGGGTATATACCCAGTAATGGGATTGCTGGGTCAAACAGTAGCTCTGTTTTCAGTTCTTTGAGAAATCTCCAAACTGTTTTCCACAGTGGCTAACCTAAGTTACATTCCCACCAAGAGTGTGTAAGCATTCCCTTTTCTCCACAGCCTCACCAGCATCTGCTGTTTTTAGACTTTTTAATGATAGCCATTCTGACTGATGTGAGATGGTATCTCACTGTGGTTTTGATTTGCATTTCTCTGATGATTAGTGAGGATGAACATTTTTTCATATGTTTCTTGGCCACTTGTATGTCTTCTTTTGAGAAGTGTCTCTTCATGTCAACAAGCAAAAAGCAACCTCATTTAAAAATGAACAAAGAACAACATTTTTTTTTAATAATATGCGTTTTCTGTGAACTTTTTGAAGACCTATCAGGCAAAAAAGTCATTGAAAGTGTTGACCATTGGAAACAAAGGCCCACAGAGACCAGTCCAAATGACTGAGAGGGTCTGGAGCCCTAGACAAAAAATGATCTTGGCTACTAAAGAATGATGGGGAAGACTAGACAGAGAAATTCTAGAAGTGAAAATAATCTCTAAATAAAACTACTTAGAACGTGAATAGAAAGAGCACTTAGCAGGCTGGGCAAGGTGGCTCACACCTATAATCCCAGCATTGGGAGGCAGAGGCAGGTGGATCACCTGAGGTCAGGAGTTCGAGACCAGCCTGACCAACATGGTGAAAGCCTGTCTCTACTAAAAATACAAAAATTAGCCAGGTGTGGTGGCGTGTGCCTATAGTCCCAGCTACTCGCGGGGCTGAGACAGGAGAATTGCTTGAACCCGGAAGGCAGAGGTTGCAGTGAGTATTGATCGCGGCGCTGCACTCCAGCCTGGG
Organism: Symphalangus syndactylus; assembly: GCF_028878055.3. Classification (NCBI taxonomy): domain Eukaryota; kingdom Metazoa; phylum Chordata; class Mammalia; order Primates; family Hylobatidae; genus Symphalangus; species Symphalangus syndactylus. Next base: position 29,021,964 of record NC_072431.2, read on the forward strand.
TGACAGAGCGAGACTCTGTCTCAAGAAAAAAAAACAAAAGAGAGAAAGAAAGAAGGAATGAAAAAAAGAAAGAAGGAAAGAAAGGAAAGGAAGAAAAGATAGAAGGAAAGGAAGAAAAGAAAGAAAGAAAGAGAAAGAAAGAAAGAAGAAAAGAAAGAAGGAAAGGAAAGAAAGGAAAGGAAGAAAAAAGAAAGAAAGAAAAGAAAGAAAGAAAGAAAGAAAGAAAGAAAGAAAGAAAAAAGGAAAGAAAGAAAGAAAGAGAAAGAGCACTTAGCTATAATAATTAATCAGAGTTGTGCTCTAGGGCTTTTTCTCAGTTTTGCATCTTTTTGCTTTTTACTTTCCATAATCCAGAAAAGAAATAAAATATTTCGGCTTTTAGAAAACAATCATTTTGTTTTTCCAGCCCATAAAACAAACAAATATCTCATTGATTTGGGAAAGAATATGCGGTTAAAAGTTAAATTTACTGCAGACAAGTCACATTTGAGAGGCCTGTCTACCAAGCAGGTTCACATTTATTTAGGTCCACCAACTTTCACTTTCAACCCAAAACAACTAGGCTTCCATGGCTCTGTGTTTTCTTTTCCTTTTCTTTTCATTCAAAAGGATTGTGGCCAGGAAATAATATAACCTGCTCTGATTTATTGTCTTGGACCAATGCTGATTGCTTTACCTACCTCATATGTTCTTATATAGTACTACTTCATTCTTCTGTTTGTTTTTTCTTACATCACCTTCGGTAAAGATTTAAGACTGTGTCAGGTTTTTGATGTGCCAGTATATTACTTTAAGGACTACTGGTTGTAAAGGAGCTCTCTTTATGTTTACATGTAGCCTTTACATATTTATACTTTAAGACCACAAACAAAAATGAGGGCAGTCATGATTTTGAAACAATTGGTATAGTATCTAACACTCTTTCGATTACTTTTATGATAGAGTAAAGAATGAAACATACATATGCATTTAAATTATGTTGGCAATGCTTAAAGTTTTTTATTGCTTGAAAAGAAGACTTTAATATCTGTGTTGCAGCTATGCACTAAACAGCAGAGAATATGTACAATACACTTAATTCCAACACATATTTGGTCTGAAAAAGTATTCTAAATATTATAAATAATATTTAAATAAATACATAAGTGTATTCAAAGTAATGATTGCATCACTACCCATGTTAAAAAATTTCCCCAGCAAGTTAAATAAAATTCTAGTATATAATTTCTATTTTTCTGTTTTCCATATAATTTCTATATTTCTGCTTACTCCATTAAATTAAATACATGCTCTAACAGAGGAGAAAAAATGAGTTCCTAGATATTTACGAACTTCACACTGAGCTTACTACCCTTTACAAAGGAAATATAAACATTGCTAGACTAATGTTAAAAATAGTAACATATCTCAAATGAATAATAAGGACATTTTAAAATTTTATTATTTTCCTACAAATGTCAGAAACTAAAAGTGAAAATGTGATGCAGCATCATAAACTGTGCAGATATAATTATTTATTTGCATTAAGTTTTCAGCAAATTGCATTTCAACTGGCTGCAAACTTCCTTTAAGCTATTTGATTTCCTTCATTATTTTTCTATCCATTAGCCTTACTATTCCTGATGCTTACTATACCAAATGACTTCTTGTCAAATTTTTACACCATCCATATACATAAAAGAAATCTACCCATTTACCAAACTGTGGGATAGATAAATACAGCATTTATTTATTACAGACTCATTACAGATCATTACAGAATCACAGTCCAGTGGGGAGGGATGGAACCTAACTCCTATCCACAGATATATATCTATTAGAAAAGGTCAACCACACCTTTTAAACAGGCAAAAAGCTTTTGAATGGCATATTAACCTCTCCTTCACACACACATACACACACACACAGAGAGAGAGAGAGAGAGAGAAGGGGAGGGAGGGAGGGAGGGAGAGAAAGAGAGAGAGAGGAAGGGAGGAGGAGGGAGGGAGTGAAGCAGGGAGGGGGAGAGAGACAGAGAGAGATACAAGACTAACTGGTATACAGAAAAGATATTCAAACTTACTCAGAATTAAAGAAATGCAAACTATAAAAATTAGACGTAATTTTTTAACTTTCAAATTGGCACAAACTGAAATGTTACAATATGTAAGTTTAGCAACAGTGAAGAGAAATAGGCACTCTCATAGCCACTTTCTATTCAAGATGCCAATATAGCAGTTTCATATTTTTAAACACAAATATTCCTTGTCTCAGAAATACTTCTGTCAGGAACTTGCTTTACAAATATACTCATAACATTATGTCATGGGACATTACAGGTACATTTATTTTGTTCCTTGCATAATAGTTAAAAAAAACCTAAATACCAACTATCGGTACTGTCCCATTAATTAAATTATTAAACACACACAAAATAGAGCACTACGTAACCATTAAATAAGAATTAGTTATATTTGTTTGTGCTGTAAAAATCTCCTAAATGTGACATTAAGTAAAATCTCAAGAGGAATGCTTGTGATATTTTATATGTGGATAATGACTAAAAAATGCATCTGGAAAGGGACTTTGGGTAGAGAGACTAATTCTAATTGTTTATCTTTCTGTTCCATTTAAATATTCAGCAAAGGCCAGGCACGGTGGTTCACACCTGTAATCCCAACACTTTGGGAGGCCGAGGCGGGTGGATCACCTGAGGTCAGGAGTTTGAGACCAGGCTAGCCAACATGGTGAAAACTCGTCTCTACTGAAATATATATATATACATATATATAAAATTAGCCAGGAGTAGTAGCGCATGTCTGTAATCCCAGCTACTACTCGGGAGGCTGAGGTGGGAAAATTGCTTGAACCCGGAAGGCAGAGGTTGCGCTGAGCCAAGATCAGGCCACTGCACTCCAGCCTGGGGGACAGAGCAAGACTCTGTCTCAAGAAATAAACGAATAAATAAATAAATATAAATAAATATTCAGCATGTAAGTATAACTTTTATTTAAAAATAAAAACTCAGAAATAATTCTAGAAGTGGCAGTGAAGCACCAGGATGATGCAGGAGCCACTCACTTGTTCATTCTCGTATACGCGTCCTGTAATCATTAAAAGGCAAGACATCCAATCTCTCCTTAGTAAGAGAGGCTTCCTCAATGTATCCTGGGACATGAAGTTGTCTGGCAATTAACTAATGTCCAATAATGCTCTGTAAATTAGTAGATTCATCACATGTGCAGCTTCTGCTTCCAAACTAATGGTTTGTTTAACAAATGGCTGATGTCTCCATTAGAGGTTCTTTTGTTTCTAAATGGCATTTGTTGAGTTTGGCAAGTACCCCAGCGTGGCTGTTTGCTAGCTGGCTTAATGCCTATAATAGCAAAAATGGTGATCTGCAGCAGAGCAACTGTGATAGAAGGCCAGCAGATTCTGAAAGTTCAGTGGGAAATCCATTGTAGGCCAGGCCTATGGCTTAATGTGCTTCCCTTTGTTGGCTGTCTCTGCAGCTCATTCACTAATTCATCTAGCAGGTGTCTGCTGGGACCCACTATGCACGGACAATGTTCTAGATGCTGGCCATGACAAAAAGCAATGAAATTCCTGCCTCACAGGCTTCACATCCTAGTAAAATGATGCATAATATAGGGAATTTTAAAACAGCTCATTCAGACTGTGTTTGATTATAAATGTGCAAAGAAAATAAAGCAGGGGCTGTGCACAGTGGCCAATGTCTGTAATCCCAGCACGTTGGGAAGGCTGAGGAGGTTGGATCACTTGAGGCCAGGAGTTTGAGATCAGCCTAGCCAACATAGTAAACCCCATTTCTACTCCAAATACAAAAATTAGCCAGGCATGGTGGCACACACCTGTAATTCCAGCTACTTAGGAGTCTGGGGCACGAGAATTGCTTGAACCCAGGAGGTAAAGGTTGCACTGAGCCAAGATGGTGCCACTGCACTCCAGCCTGGGTGACAGAGCAAGATTCTGTCTAAAAGAAAAAAAAGTAAAAAATAAAAAACTAGCCAAGGGTGGTGGCTTACACCTGTAATCGCAGCTATTCAGGAGAATGGGTTTAGCCCAGGACTTTGAAGCTGTAGTGAGCCTTGACGGGGCCACTACAGCTCCAGTCTGGAGTACCCTGTCTCCAAAAAAAAAACAACAGCACCATTTTTCATTATATGACACTACTTATCCAGCATTACTTGATTCTCATATCAAATCCCCGGTGCAGCAGTGAAGACTCACCAACTTCACTTCTAAATTTTTCCTTCCATGCATTTTCTACCCCAAACATGCTGACTTTGCTATCTTCTGCATAGAACTCACTTCATTCTCTCCCTGGAATTTCCTCTCCCTTTGTACCTCTAAGATAGAAGCTCATTATAAAAATCTGGCCCCATCAATGTCCATCTTTCTAAGAAGGCTTCTGTGATTAAGCCTAATTCTGTTCACACCTCTTCTAGGAAGTTGGCTAGATGACCGCTTGGTGGCCTCCTTTGAAAATTATTGTTCTCTTGATTTCTCTGTATACACCAAAACTGTTCTGTAAGTTTCATGGGAAAAAAATTATATCTTCTGTTCCCTTTGTAGCTCTCTTCCCTGAGTTCTACATTGTGCTCTCCATACAGGAAAAAATCAATTAAATGCTTTGATTTGCTGACTGATAAAACAAACCCTGGCTTATATTTATCACATAAGAACATTTTGTATGATGCAAAAATTTTTAAAGACAGACAATTATCCATATAAATTACTTCTAAAAATGTGCCTGCATAAGGCTCACTTTCCCTATTAAAAGTGAATTTCTCATCAAAAGAAATAAAATGAAAATGCAATGCCAAGAGAATGAGAAATGCATTTAATCAGTAGAATCTCCAAGACAGGACACAGAATATTGGTGGGAGAGAGTATTTCATCATAAATGCACTGATATTACTATCACAAGAACAGAAAACCAAACACCGCATGTTCTCACTCATAAGTGGGAGTTGAACAATGAGAACACACGGACGTAGGAAGGGGAATATCACACACTGGGGCCTGTCAGGGGGTAGGGGGCTAGAGAAGGGAGAACATTAGGAGAAATACCTAATGTAGGTGATGGGTTGATGGTTGCAGCAAACCACCATGGCAAGTGTATACCTATGTAACAAAACTGCACATTCTGCCATGTACCCCGGAACTTAAAGTATAATAAAAAAAAAAATGCACCGACACTGTATTAACTCTCAGTTTGGGTATTATCTGGCCAAATGGCCAATGAGAAGGACTGTGGGTACATATCAACAAAGGTAAAATGCCAGCCAGCCTGTTGTAGTCTTTTCCAATGAATGTTCTTGATGGTTTCTGTAGGCCCAATGACAGCAGGCATTAAGACTTAGGAGTATAGCCCCAGGTCATATCCAGCAAATCTCCTCAAGAGATAACATTTAGCCTCACACATGTAGATGACCCTGACAATAACATGGCCTAGTGGCTGAGCTCCTCCCCTCCAGTTAACTTGCCCTCCTCCTACTTCAACCTCTCCTCCTATAGCCATGCTTCAACAGTGGCATTATCAAAAAATTGTCACCCTACTATCATATCCTAGCCTTCTAGTTGGTCTCCCTGCTTCTCCATGTTCCTCTAAAGTCTATTCTGAGCACAGCAGCCACAGAAATAGAATTCAGATCATATTTCTCCTGCAAAACCCTCCAATGGCTTTCATCTCACTCCAAAAAGAAGACAAAGTCCATAAAGTCACCTCTATAGGAGGACAGGATCTAGACTCCTGTTTTTCCCTCATCTCATCTCCTACTGCTCCCCTTCACTCACTTTTCTCCAACAACCCTGACCTTCTTGGTGTTCTCCCAACATGCCAGCATGCCCAGCCTCAGAGCCTCTGTACTTGCTGCTCTTTCTACTTAACAATGCTTTTTCCCCCAAATAATTCCATGGCTCACTTCAGCCTTCCATGCTCACTCTATTTAACAAAGTTGTACCTCCCACAATATTCCTTTTCCTCTGCCCCTGTTTTATTTTTCTCTGTAGTGCTTACCAGTATCAGACATGCAACATAATACACTTATTATTTTTATTATTTATTGTCTTTCTCCCTCCACTAAAATATAAGCTCCATAGAGTAGGAATTTTTCTTCACTCCTATGCCTTCAGCATCCAGAAAAATGTCAGGCAGGTTGCCTGCAGTGCCATGACCTATGCTCATGCTTGTGCCTTTGTGCACACACTAATGTGCATGCACACACATACATACACACACAGACATATATGTATGCACATACACATATGTTGCGGGAAGTCAGTGACCCTGAATGGAGGGACTGGCTGAAGCCATGGCAGAAGAACATAAATTGTGAAGATTTCATGGACATTTATTAGTTCCCCAAATTAATGCTTTTATAATTTCTTACACCTGTCTTTACTGAAATCTCTGAACATAAATTGTGAAGATTTCATGCACACTTATCACTTCCGCAGTCAATACCCTTATGATTTCCTATGCCTGTCTTTACTCTAATCTCTTAATCCCACCATCTTCGTAAGCTGAGGAGGAGGTATGTCACCTCAGGACCCTGTGAGGATTGCATTAACTGCACAAATTGTAGAGCATGTGTGTTTGAACAATATGAAATCTGGGCACCTTGAAAAAAGAACAGGATAACAGCAACATTCAGCAAACAAGAGAGATAACCTTAAACTCTGACTGCTGGTGAGCTGGGTGGAACAGAGCCATATTTCTCTTCTTTCAAAAGCAAATGGGAGAAATAGCGCTGAATTCTTTTTCTCAGCAAGGAACATCCCTGAGAAAGAGAATGCATCCCTGAGGGTAGGCCTCTGAAATGGCTGCTTTGGGGCAGCTGTCTTTTATGGTTGCAGCTGTAGGGATGAAATAAGCCCCAGTCTCCCATAGCACTCCCAGGCTTATTAGGACAAGGAAATTCCCACCTAATAAATTTTGGTCAGACCAGTTGTCTGCTCTCAAACCCTGCCTCCTGATAAGATGTTATCAATGACAATGCGTGCCTGAAACTTCATTAGCAATTTTAATTTTGCCCCGGTCCTATGGTCCTGTGATCTCGCCCTGCCTCCATTTACCTTGTGATATCTTATTACCTTGTGAAGTATGTGATCTCTGTGACCCACACCGTATTCGTACACTCCCTCCCCTTTTGAAAATCACTAATAAAAACTTGCTGGTTTTACGGCTCAGGAGGCATCACAGAACTTGCCAACAGGTGATGTCTCCCCCGGATGCCCAGCTTTAAAATTTCTCTCTTTTGTACTCTGTCCCTTTATTTCTCAGACCGGCTGACACTTAGGGAAAATAGAAAAGAACCTATGTGACTATCGGGGGCAGGTTCCCCCAATACACATATACATGCGTATGTACACATGCACATACATACCCACAAACAAATTTAGATTACAGCAGCATTGCTAGAAAGTAAGAGCCTTAGAAAACTTTTCTTATTCCTCCAGCTGTTGACTTTGTGTTAAGTTCACTTCTAAATTCAAAAGCTACGGAAATTGTACTTGCATAAAGGACAAAATGACCAAGTCAAACTCTCTCTGTGTTCATTCATTTCTTTAGGCAGATGCTACTCCTGAAACTCCCTAGTTTTCCACACACTCACATCTCCTCTAACTTTGCAAAGCTTGGAGTTTCAAACCTTTACTACCTTAGATCCAAATAGCATCCCCATCTACTTGATAAAAAGAAATAACTGGCTTTATCTGTGATAGAATATGGAATTGACTTTTATGCATTAGTCATTCAACCTTGAATTGAATTTTGACAGGCTCTGCAGTGTATTAAATTGCTCCCGCAAGGAGGAGAAGTATGTATAACTCAATAATGCCTGTCATTTTCCACTGCAGAGATGAACTTGAATTAAAGCAGAATTAATTCAGCTAACTTAAGCAAAGGTCTAATATCAAGTTTATTTCAGTTAAGGTATAAGACAAATAAGTCAAATTCCTATGCAAAGTTCTGCAGTAGTTCAAACATTGATCTCTAATTCAAAATGATCGCTAGAAATATGTCAAAATCAAGAACTTTATGAATCTTTTACAGCCCACAGAGAGGCTTAGATGAATGGCATGTGTTAAAAAGAAATGAACTATATATTTAGAAAGGACATGTCGTTGCAGAAATTAGTCCATCATTAAGATAGCTCTGCATGTATTCATAGACAAAGTGAACAACTGAGGCATATGTGGAGCAAGCAATCAAACATTTTTTGAGCACCTACTAAGTGTCAGGTACTGTCCTACACAGTTTATATTCATTATCTCCCTTAGTCCTTGCAGAAAAAAAATAAAGTAGACATCTGATTCCATTTTAAAAGTGAGCAAATAGACTCAAAGAGGTTTAGTTAATTGGAGCTAATAGATGACAGAGCCAATGTTTGAACCCAAGGGCTGAGCCCAAAGCTGCATCATCTTCCAGTTGTCTCAATAATACCCTACCTAATGGAAGGTCTCAGAGCAAAGAGACATCTGATAATATTGGTGGAAGATGAGCAACTGGAGAGCCAGCTGGGAAAAGCTCTGAATTAGAAATCGGGGGTAGTTTGCTAAATAACTTTAGATATCTTCTTACTTTAGTTTCCCATCTGTAAAACTGAGAAAGTGATTTCTTTACTGCATACTGTGAAGTGTTAACACAAAGGCAATACCTATGTAACAGATTTGCTATGGATGGGCTCCCTGCCTTGGTAAAAGCTTGGATCAGATTTCCCCTATGGCCATGCCAGTTCAAAGGCAATAGTCCCCCAAGAATGCATGGTCAGTGCTGAAATGAACCCTTTTCTAACGTAACAAATCACCTCCAATATATATGTTTATATATATGAATATATACTTTTGTATATTCAGTTTTCCTAAAACAGCATACACCTCTCTTTGACACAGAAAAGATAATAGCAATGATCTGGGTTCAAAGCTGAACAAGTACAATGATTTCATACAAGCCCTTTGCTGCTACAAATATTTTATGTAACTTTATAGCCCCATATCCTGCATCTATAAATACTGAACACCTCCTCAATCTTATATGAATTTCTCCTTAAGTCACTTATTACAATTCCTTAAGGCACACCTCACTACATCCTTCTAATGCATATAACCTATGTGTCCCTCATTTTTCTTTGTCTAACCATGCCTTCCCTTTACCTAGGAATCTACACATCTGACTCTGACAACACCACTACCTGAACAGTTCCCATGTGACCACTTAGTGCCTCTCATGTTAGTGCATCCCACTGCCTTCCCGTTTGTGGATTTCAATCTTATTTCATTTATTTATGTATTTGTTTTGAACTACAACACACACACAAAAACATACACAAACAAGAAAGAGTCGCAACCCATCTTTCCTTCCAATATAAACCTTACTTAACCTGTTGATTTACTGCTGTACAAAACAGTCATGGACAACATTTTAAGGTAACTGAAGTTTGCCCTTACCAAATCTCTGCATTCCTTTACTGGAATTTCTCCACTCCCTCAGAGCAACAAGAGCCTTCACAATTCCCCAGATGTTCAGCACCACTCACTACTTTTAACCCAGGCTTGCGATCTGTGGAGATATCTAAGTGTCTAATTTCTTCTGTCCTCTCCTACCCTACACAAAGCAAATCTGTTCTGTCTTATTCTCTCTGTGCCTCAGTCTAAAACATGTCAACCTCAAACCATTAAGACTTTTTACCCAAGCAAAATATCTATATTTCAGAAACAATAATTCAAAGAGTAAATAAAATCTAGCAGAAAGAGAGAGAAAGCAAGTGGCGGGGAGTGGGGAAGGTCTGAAGATACTGAATCAGACAACAAGCCAAAGAGCCATTTTGAAGCAGATGATCCTTTCATTGGTCATTGAACCACATCTTTAGATGACTACCTGCTTACTGGGCCAGCCTGTAAACACTTTCTTTAGTGTTCCCTGTTAGTATTATCAGAAGGCATTTCACTCTCCATAGGTCATCTCTAGGTCCCTAAAGTTCACCCTATGTCCCCGTTATCTAATCCAACAAATCAGACCTGCCAAAGCATGCGTAGTATATACTTGATGGTGGGTGAACATCACCACTAAATTTATTCTAACTTTAAACAGGACTGCTACTTAGTTCTGATAAGTAGGGATTGGAATCCTGAGCTCATAGTTTCTCCCTAACTGTCCTGTGGGACCCCTAAGATCAACTTGTCCCTGATTCCGCATTTCTGGGTTTTGACAAACTACTTGGATTTCTATAGCCTGTTTCTGGGTCCCTAACGTAATTGCTTACCTAATTGACTTTATTCCGTGGATGCTAAATTTAACGTGGACCTTCTTCTAGCCCTTACAGGATAATTTTCTTATCCCAACCATTCTAGAACTTGCCCTTCCCTTAATAGGAAAGTCTAGTTGTCCTTCATAGCCCTTCTAAATCTATTCTTCCCACTGTAATTAAGAAGCCTCTACATCCTGCTAATTCCCAGATAGAACAGTTTTGTCTTTCCTATTACAGTTCTATCACCATCTCATCAAAAATTGTGACATCTGACTCTATATAGCACTTTCTTCTACTCTGTTCATCTCATTTTCCTATAATTTCTCCCTAGTATCTACTATGAAGTACTTCATTGAGAATGTAAATCAGTCCTTTACTTCTGAAGCCAAACAGGTGTTCAAAGGTCATTTTAGTGGCCTAAGCAATTCACCACAATGCTATCTCTCTTTGTTATGACGCTTCTTAGTGATGACAGTTTCTCTGTAAGGCAGTCCTTGGTATTAACTGAACATAATTAAGCTTTACTTCTGCATCATAGCAATTAAAGTAAAATAGAAGATAAAATCTGGCCTGATACATGTTAGAGTTGTTAGATTTTCATTTCCATCCTCTATTTCTATTTGTGGAAAATTCTCCATTCTCCCACCATTCTCCTCCTAAAGAAGCTTCAAGGGCCCTTTCTTCCTTTTTACTTCTGAAGTCAAATAGGTGTCTGAAGGTCATTTTAGTGGCCTAAGCAATTCACCACAATGATGTTAGTCCTTCTGTACAATTAATATCTAATTTAGCTAGACTTGGTTAAGGATAGAAGTTTGCTAATAAATGATAAAGAAGGTAAAAACTATATGAGTTTGTAAATATTTTTAAAGTGAGCTTAAAAGACATTTAAGAAGAAAGAATAGAGGTAGGTGAGCATAGTTAAATCATACACCATTCCAAAGCAAAAGCATGAATCATAGTGGTATAGTTTAGATCTGTGTTTCTACCCAAATCTCATACAGAATTTTAATCCCCAGTGTTAGAGTCAGGGCCTGGTAGAAGGAAACTTGATCACGGGGACAGATTTCTCCCTTGCTGTTCTCGTGATAGTGAGTGAATTCTCATGAGATCTGGTTGTTTAAAAGTGTGTAGCACCTGCCCTTCACTCTCTTCCTCCTGTTCTGACCTTGCAAGATGTGCCTGCTTCCCATTCACCTTCTGCCATAATTGTAAGTTTCCTGAGGCCTCCTCAGCCGTGCTTCCTGTGGAGCCTGTGGAACTGTGGACCTCTTTTCTTTATAAATTATCCAGTTTCAGGTCTTGACGGAGTCTCACTCTGTCACCCAGGCTGGAGTTCAGTGGCACGATATCGGCTCACTGCAACGTCTGCCTCTGGGTTCCAATTCTCCTGCCTCAGCCTCCCAAGTAGCTAGGATTACAGGTGTGCACCACAACACTCAGGTGTGATTTTTGTATTTTTAGAACAGACAGGATTTCACCATATTGGCCAGGCTGGTCTCAAACTCCTGACCTCAAGTGATCCATCCACCTTGGCCTCCCAAAGTGCTGAGATTACAGGTGTGAGCCACTGTGCCTGACCAGGTATTTCTTTATAGCAGTGCAAGAATTAACTAATACACATGCATGCCTTACCTTCTATGTATCTTCATACTCTTCAAGGTGCTTTTAGTTAAAACTCTAGTGAAATTTCCATCCTCACTCATTGATCTAGAATATATCCATAATCTGAACTTAAGGAAAAATACCATGGACTAGAACCCTTCCTGACAAATTCCATCACATAGAGATGAACCCCATAAGGATGTTTTCTCCTCCATGCTTGCTGCCTCACAATAAGTGTGGGTAATCACAAGATATTCATCTTTATTTTCAGAGAACTCTGGGAAATCAGAAGATATGAGAATTGATTAATGCTCTCTATGAAAAGTTCAATAACTGTTTAATCACAGCTTGAAAATAAAGCAATGCTTCTGATCTTTTACAAATTAATTTAACATTGCATTAAAAATAAAATGGGCTGTAAATTGTGCTGTGCAGGCATAATCAATGGCTCATTATCTTTGCTTCTAGCAAAATGCACTGATTCTTTTAAAGCCATTAATGAGCAATACTGGGCAGTATAGAGCTGCAAATGTGTTCAAGTATTATTGATTCTACATCTATAAAACTAATCTCATCAGGGCAGAATTTATGAGCAGTAATAATGCAAACTGTTCCATGGTTCATACAGAAAAAATAAAAAAGAAAATTCATGGGCATAAGGCAAGATTATAAGATCACTGGAGAGGAACAATTTCTGAGCCCTTATTCTATTCTGTTGCCATCACATTGTGGTACTTAATCACTGTTAAATATAAATCTAATAAAAAGAGATTATCAATGGTGACCAATGAAATGTTAACCGTCTTTTCATATAACTAAACCATTATGATAATTCTGTAATTTGGATTGATGTTACCACTTTCCTCGGACATTACTAGGACATTATGTACAAATTATCTATCAGGTTACTTCTATATTATTTCATATTTTATTACATAATGCTTGCAAATATTTTGCTACTGAAACAGAAACATTGAGTTGATATATTGTTTTCATTGTCCAACTTTGTAAAATAAATGTGTTGTCCATGTGTCCAACTGCCTGTTAGATCTCTCCCCCTTGGAAGTCCATTATTAAGCCTTTCAATCTAACATGCACAAAAATCTTGAGCTGGCTCCTAGGCAGCTGAAGTAGCTGCTGAATCTTGGGATCTAGTTTATCCTCAATGCCAGAGGGTGGGAAAAGGAAGAAAGGGCCCTTGAAGCTTCTTTAGGAGGAGAATGGTGGGAGAATGGAGAATTTTCCACAAATAGAAATAGAGGATGGAAATGAAAATCTTACAACTCTAACATGTATCAGGCCAGATTTTATCTTCTATTTTACTTTAATTGCTACAATGCAGAAGTAAAGCTCAATTATGTTCAGTTAATACCAAGGACTGCCTTACAGAGAAACTGTCATCACTAAGAAGCATCATAACAAAGAGAGATAGCATTTTGCTGAAAACTGACAGACTAGCATCCCACTTGTTATGAAACTTCACCACATTTGTTGAGCTGAGCTCTGAAATGCAAAGATTTAACATCCCTACTTTTATGCCAGATATGTAATAGCAGGAATTAGAAATAACAATCCACGTAATATAAATGTGTAGAAATTGCCAAAAATTGTTAAATCTTTAAAAAAAAACTTGCCTAGAAATTTCAAGCTAATAATACTACATTTTCAGGGGTTTAGGATTGCTGCTATTAACAGTGGCAGCCTACTCATCCGAAAGTTCACGGAGAGAGAGCAGAACTTGATTTCTCTTCTCAGCATCTCAAGGCCCCAGCATGCAGGTAAGTGACACACTCTAATCTAGCAATGGTAAGGAGGAATAAAAGTGACATATTTCCATCCAGTTTTCTTACACAGCACTTAATTTTTGAGGGAATTTTCTTGTTTATTTATAAGAACATGTAACTTATAATACAGACACAAGTAAAAACTACTGCCCAGCATTTCCTCAAAAAGATTGCCCAACTTTTTTGTTTCCCAGACTCTCAAACAGTATTTCAGAGCCAGGTTATATCAACACTCAGTTACATTTAGAGAGTGTAAATTTGGAAACACCTATGTTCCTCAGAGTTGGACAAAAAAGAATGTAAATTCAAAAGGTGAGTGAAGCCAAAAGTAGAAGCTGGACCTGGATAAAGCAGTCAGTCCAAACTAGGGGATGCTGAACTGTTTCTAAAGGCTCAGCCACCCTGCAGTTAATCCATGAGGAGGCACAGTGATGGTCGTGTCTCTAGTGGTAACAAGGGTCACACCCAGGATATCACAAAAGGATGGCTTCTCTTTCCCACTCACTAGCTCCCAAGACAAAGTGGACTTTGCCACTTACTGCTCTCAGAGGTTAGATGTCACAGATGCAGGCAAGAAAACAAGCTGGTGTGAAGTTTCTGAGGTCACATCACATATACTCCTAAGGACTGATTGGCCTACTCATAAGTTATCTTTAACATAGATCTTTTATACTGACCATACTATAGCATAAGTCACTTTAATTTGGACAGCTAAAGTCCCAGATAAAGAGTTTAAGCTGGGTAACAACTTTGAATTATGATAAATCTGCAACAGTTCTCAAACTTTGGAATGAATAAAAATTTTCTGTGAACTTTGTTTTAAAACACAAGCATACAAGAAATAATGCACACATCATGAGTCATTCAAGAAATGTAAATCAAAATTGCAATGAGATACCACTTCATACCCATTAAGATGGCTAAAAAAAAATTAAAGCAGACAATAACAAGTGTTGACAAGGATGTGAAGGAACTGGATTGTAAAATGGTGAAATTTTTTGGAAAGCAGTATGGAAATTCCTCAAAATGTTAAATATACAGTTACCATATGAGCCAGCAATTCCACTTCTAGCTGTATACCTATATTCATTTGCTAAGGCTGTCAAAACAAAATACTATAGACTGGGTGGCTTAAACAACAGAAATCTATTTTCTCATAGTTCTGAAAGCTGGAAAACTAAGATCAAGGTGCCAACCAGGGCTGCTTTCTCCTGGAGCCTCTCTCCTTGCCTTGCAGCTGGCTGCCCTCTTGCCACCTCTTCACGTGTTCATCCCTCTGTGTATGTGCACCCTAGGTATCTGTCTGTGGTCATGATCTCTTCTTATATTAGATTGGATTTGGGCCCATCCTAATGGCCTCATTTTAATTTAATCATCTCTTTGAAACCCTTGAATCCAAATGTAATCACATTCTGGGGTATTGGGGTTAGGAATTCAACACATAAATTTGTGGGAAGGGCATAATTTAGGCTATAACAATATCTAAAAGAACTGAAAACATGTCCACACAAAACTTATACATGAATGTTCATAGCATTCATAATGGCTAGAAGTTGAAGCAAACCAAATGTCCATCAACTGATGAATGGGTAAACAGAGTATACTACATCCATACAATGGATTATTATTGGGCAATAAAAATGAATGAAGTACTGATTTATGATTCAACATTGATGAACTTTGAAATCATTATGCTAAGTGAAAGAAGCCAGTCAAAAAAGGCCACACATATTGTGTTATTCCATATATAAAATAACCAGAATAGGTAATCATAGAAACAGAAAGTAAAGTAGATTCATGGTTGCCAGGAGCTAGGGAGAGGGAATATGGAAAGTGATTGCTAATGAGTTCAAGCTTTGTTCTGGGGGTGATGAAAAATGTTCTGAAATGAATTACTGGTGACAATTGCCGAGCTTTGTGAATATACTGAAAACCACTGAATTGTATACTTTAAAAAGGTAAATTCTTTGTATGAAATTTCATTTTAATAAATGTATTATTTAAATTGAAAACCACCAGCCTTGGTGACATGGCAAAACCCCATCTCTACAAAAAGACAAAAATTAGCCAGGAGTGGTGGTGTGCACCTGTAATCCCAGCTACTCAGGAGGCTGATGTGGGAGGACTGCTTGAGCCTGGGAGGTTGAGGCTGCAGTGAGCTATGATCATGCCACCACATTCCAGCCTGGGTGACACCGAGAGACCCTTTCTCAAAAAAAAAAAAAAAAAAAAAAAAAAAAATCACAGATATAGTCTGAGTCTCCCTACCCACCCAATTACAGAGATTCTGATTCAGAATATCTGGAGAAGGCCTAGAAATGTGCAATTTTTAACAATTGTTTTCCCACCTTCTAAGATTCTGTAGAACTTTGACAAATAATAAGATAAAATATTCTTGATATGGGCTTCTGGACTACTTTGATTGAAAGGCCAGAGAGCGTTATAAAAAGCTGACACTAGAACCCCTAGAGTGAGTTATCTAAGCTGCTGAGGGATAATGGTCACCTTGGAGTAGGGAAGGGGCTCAACCTGAGTAGAGAAGAGCTGAGGTGTAAAAACTTGCACTTAAGATGGGAAGGGAGAAGCTACAACGTCTACCACAATGACACAGATGGTATTTTGGACCTTGGATGTCCTGAGAAGATGAAGCTGTTATTTAAAGACAATCAACTCATGTTCATTCACTGGGCACTTATGTATTAAACCAAATGCACATGGTCTAAATAGCAGAGTGTATTGCACTGGGGAAGAATATTTACTCTCACTTTGCCAGCTTCAACTCTGAGACAATAGGAGATAAAACAAAACTTGCCGCAGTCAAAGAGTAATAGAAAAGATACTCCAGAATAGAAAGATGGCCCTATATTTGATCAGATATTATTGGATTTTTTTAAACATTATTGAGGCAATTTGCGGGTATATGATGCTTAGGTTTGGGGTTGGGGTTAGAGCTAAAATAAGATACAGGATAAGAATTCCGTATCTCTTTCTATAAAGAGTGTTCAGGATATGAAGCCTGAATAGTCCCTACAAAAGTAATAATCAAAGTTCTTTCCAGCACATGTTCTTGATACTAAGCTAACCAGAGAATGATCAAATTTGATAACCTTTAAATATTATCATGGAAGAAGCAGGCAAAAGGTGCCCAAAAAGACAATTCATGAAAGATGTTTTTCCCAATTCTCAACCAAGAAAAAGTATTAAAATTGTAGAAAGTGTGATAGCCAACTTCCAGGAAGGCTCACAGATAGCCTCCTATTACTCATACCTCTATATAGTCCTTTCCCACACTGACCAACAGAATACAGCAGAACTGATGAAATATCACTTCCAAAATCAGACTGTAAACACAGGACATCTTCCAGCTTGCTTACTCTCTTTGTCTCTTATAGCACATGGTCTGGGGAAAATTAGCTGCCATGTCATAAGTAACCTAGTGAGAGGCTCATGTGGCAAAAAACTAGGGCTTCTTCCTTATAGCCATCTTACACATGGGTCCTCCTGCCCCAGACAAGCCCTCAGAAGACTACAGCTCCAGCCAGCAGCTTGAATGCAGCCTCATAAGGGATCCTGAGCCAGAATCACCCATCTAAGTCACTGTCAGATTCCTAACTCTTAGAAAGTGATAAATATTTATTGTCATTACTTGCTATGTTTTGGGGTAAATAAGTTTTGACTTTTTTTAAGATTTCATTTTTTTAGCAGTTTCACATTCACAGTAAAATTGAGAGAAAGGTACAGAAATATCCCATATATCCTTTCTCCCCACCATGTGTGCATGGAGCCGCCCCCATTGTCAATATCCCCCAACAGAGTGGTACATATGTTACAATTGATGAACTTACATTGACACATCATTATTACCCAACTGGGATAATTTTTACATAGCAATAGATAACTGATATAGAAAGTTAATACTATTTTTATATTATATTGTTTTATAAATAATAGTTTTATGGTATAATGTTTTAATGAATTCTTGGCACCTAATACCCATTATCTGCCAAAGAGACAATAAAATATGTAAAACAAGTAACTAATGGTACTAATGGGAAAGTCAGAAAGCACCATCCATGGGGAGAGGAAACAGCACAGTGAGAAGAAGTTTGGAGTCAAACAGATCTGGATTCAACTCAGACTCTACCTCTTTCTTGATGTGTGACCTTGGAAAATTTCTTAAACTCTCCTACCCGTCAATTGAGGACAATGCCTTCCTCATGGGGCTTTTGTGAAGTTTAAATAGATGACCATATATGGAAAGCACCCAACACACAGAAAGTTTTCAACATATGTTTATTTCTCCCCATCCTTTTTGATTCTTGTGATTGCAATTTGGGACATGAATGATTGCCTAATAGACATATTTTCTTCTAGCAAAAGTTTCCCTTTGTAGATATCATAAAATATAATACATAAATCTTTCTGGCCCAGGTGCAGTGACTCACCCCTGTACTCCCAGCACTTTGAGAGGCCAAGGAAGGAGGATCAGTTGAGTCCAGGAATTCTAGACCAGCTTAAGCAATATAGTGAGACCTTGTCTCTACCAAAAATAAAAACTTTCTGGGTGTAGTGGTGCACACCTGTAGTCATAGCTACTCAGGAAGTGAGAGGATAGCTTGAGCCCAGGAGATAGAAGCTTCAGTTAGCTGTGATAGCACCACTGCACTCCAGCCTAGGCAACAGAGCAAGACACTGTCTCCAAAAACAAAACAAAACAGAACAAAGGAAATAAAACAAATAAATCTTTCCCAATATTTTATGGGAAAAAGAAACTTGACTTCTAGGTGAACCATTTGAATTTTATGAGAATAACTGGATCCTATGACTAACTTGGAATACCTGTAATTGGCCATTAGTCATATGCAAGTGGTAGAAAAGATAACATCAAAATTCCTCCTTATAATACCAACTCCCTTCCCTATTTCTATCTTCAGAGATGGCCAAATTAAAGTGATATTATCTTCTACATTCTGAAAGACAGACACCACCTTTGGGTAACTTTTAAGAAAGTTTCATAGCAATCCTATAGTCAACAAGGCCTGCCCTTTCCTGTACAGAGGTGAAAAGAGCAGAATTCAGCAGAAGTTTAGAAAGTCACAGTAAAGTCACACCTGAACCAGTCTAAGAGAGCAAACAAAAAGTCTTCTTTAGAGAAGTGTTCTTGGAGAAGTTGCCTCTTAAAACACGTTTCTTAGGCTGTAAAACTCCAGAGGTTCTCATTGTAATGAAGGAATAAATATAAGGTGATCAACCTTCCAGTTTTCTGCTGTGAGAAGATTCCTAGTGAAAATTCTCTGGGTAGTTGGTTTCCTCCCACCCACCTGCACTGTCTGTCTGCACTTCCATATGCATGCATAGGGCATTGCCTAATGCAACCACAGTGAGACACAGGTGCCATCTGCCTCACCAGCTCCCTGACTCACCTTGTGACACATCTAATGCTACAGAGATGAAGAAGATTCAGATGGCACAATAGAACTCAAGCTTATTAACAGCCCATCTGCTCAGCCAGACATCACCTCAACTGGATGCAAGAATAGGATTGTAAAGGACTAGCAGAGCAGACCCATATACTAATCAGGCTGATTTGACAGTATTCATATAGGTTTCAAGATTTTTTGCTTATTTATTTATTTTCTTATTTACTTATTAGATTTAGAAACAAATACAAATAATCTGCTTAATATTAAATTTTTCTATAACCATAAACTCCTGTGATATCCACATCACTTGCACCTTCTCTCAAGTCTTTGCTCAAATATCACGTTCTCACTGTCGCTTTCCCAGACCACCCTATTTAAATTATAGGCCTCCATTCTTTGAACACCCTATACTTCCTCACTCCTTTATTTTACTCCTTAATACTTATCACCATATAATATATCATTTAATTTACCAATATGTTTGCTAAATGTTTTTCTCACTTCAGTAGCACTTAAAGTCCATGAGAATTGAGAATGTATCTCCAATGTCTAAGACAACACCTAATACATGACAGGTACTTAATAAATATTTGCTGAATGACTACTATTTTGTTCTCTTATCTTCATGTAAAAACACTTTGTCTTAAAGCTTTGTCTCCACCTCCTTACTGATGCCACTCTCTTCCCCCTGCACATAATAGCCCTGTCCCATTGCTAAACACATAGTAAAAGTGCAACAAATATTTAAAATATTGACCAATTAATTAACCATTGATTCCACTAGAGACATCTGAGAGAGCAGAGGGGAAAAGAAAGCTCTATCACCTGGATTGAAAATATCAAAATGTTGTTACTCATATGTTCACTGGACGAATATTCATTAAGAAGCTTGCATGCTATCTTTGCTTTCACAAATGGTTTTGCACATAAGAGATCGGAGAATGCAAATATTAATATCTACATTCAATGTAGTCACTTCGGTATGCTGCTGGAATTTGTGATTTTGCTTTTATGCAGTTTTCTTGAAGCAATAAAATATAAGCTTACATATATAATGAGCTGTCTAAGGACCTGGCACAATTATATATCCAATTCTCTCAAATCAGCTGCTTAGAAAATGGCAGATAACCCTTCTGATTTATGAAAGGAATTTTCAGGACTCTATTTGAAATGCAGAAATAGTTTAAAAACTTGATAGCAAGAAATGGGCTGGTAGCTTATATGGGAAAAGAGAGATAAGGGAGAAATAGAGCTTAACTTTAGAATTAGACCCAGAAGGCAGGTTGGGGGTGAGATAACAAGGGTTAGTGGGACCCAACATCAATGGGGCTTAGACTGTTTATGAACCACCCCAGAAATATTGCCATTTTGACATCTTTTGAGATACTATTGAAAGTTAATGGCAAAAACCACAATTACTGTTGCACCAACCTAATACATTTCTTTGCTAGTCTATTAAATGGTCTATCATTAACTTGCCACCACTGGCCCCGATTTCAGAAGGTGTCTAACTTGCCTAGTGAGCAGTGCCTTAAGCACTGCAGGAATCTGGCTCACAGTGTGAGAACAGACTCTTAAGTGTTCAGTGATCAAGCATACGTAACATATATGTTCTTTGGAGTTAAAATTTTCTGAAGCTACAAAAGTTATTTCATTCATTTATTTAGAAAACATTAAACATCTACTCCACCAATCTCCAGGAATATAGCGGTGATGAATCACATAGTTATGAATCAGATAATGTGCTTAATTTCAGAGAGCTGACATTTGAGATAGAGAAGCAGTCAGAAACAAAAAATTAAAAAATTAAATTTTTGAAAAAGAAATGATATCTTGAGTTAATTTGTGTATATGGTGAAAGGTACAGGTATAGTTTCATTCTTCTGTGTATGGCTAGCCAGTTATCCCAGCACCATTTATTAAATAGGGAGTTCTTTCCCCATTACTTGTTTTTGTCAACCTTGTTGAAGATCATATTGTTGTAGGTGTATGGCTTTATTTCTGAGTTTTCTATTCTGTTCTATTGGTCTGTGTGTCTGTTTGTGTACTCATACCATGCTGTTTTGATTACTGTAGCCTTATAGTATAATTTCAAGTTGGGTAATGTGATGCCTCCTACACCATGGAATACTATACAGCCACAAAAAATAAGGAAATCATGTCCTTTGCAGCAACATGGATGTAGCTGAAGGCCATAATCTGAAGTGAATTAACACAGGAACAGAAAACCAAATACCACATGTTCTCATTTATGTAAGTGGGAGCTAAACATTCAGCACACATATACATAAACAGGAGGACAATAGATGCTGTCAACTACTAGAGTGAGGCAGGAGGGAGTGGGTACCATGCTCACTACCTGGGTCCAATATACCCATATAACAATCCTACACACGTACTCCCTATATCTAAAATAAAAGCTGATTTTTTTAAAGAAGTGTAAAAATAAATTACCAATTAAGATATACACTGTGATAAGTGCTGTGACAGAAATATATAGAGTGATGAGTAGAGATTAAGGTCACACTGAGGAGGACACTGAGGCGCTGACATTGCAGTCTGACTTGAAGGGTAAACTAGCCATGCAAAGAACTGCAGAAAAAAAGGTTCTAAGCAGACGGACAGCAAATACAAGTCCTGGCATTAGGAAAGGGCTTGTTGTACTCTGCAACAGAGAGGAGGCCAGTGCTGCTTGAATGAGGAAGGGAGTTGTAT
Organism: Symphalangus syndactylus; assembly: GCF_028878055.3. NCBI lineage: Eukaryota > Metazoa > Chordata > Mammalia > Primates > Hylobatidae > Symphalangus > Symphalangus syndactylus. The sequence continues at coordinate 29,043,741 of NC_072431.2, forward strand.
GAGATGAGGTTCAAGGGGTGCACAGGAGCCAGTTCATACAGAATTATGTGGGCCAGATTAAGTAGTTGAGATTTTATTTTAAGTGCAATGGGAAATAACCTTTATCTTAGACTTCTACTTAACATCATATTTCAAGTAAGATCACTTGAAAAACTTCCATCCATAAACACCTAGAAATGCTGGATAAAAGAGCAAAAAAAATTTGAGTGTAGATATGAGCTTATGATTTTAAAAATGGAGAGAGATCCAAGTGCTAGAGGGGAAAGGGTGGATGTTGACTGAGAATGGACATAAGGGAACAGTCTGGATACTAGAAATGTTTTTAAACCTTGATCTGAGTGGTAAAGTAAGTGTGCATTTATATCAAAATTAATAGTTGTACAATTATGATTTGTACACTTCCTATGTGTATTTTATACATCAATAAAATTTTAAAAATAAATAAGAGTAACCAGAGAGGAAAAACAAATCAATTAGAAAAACAATAGATTTATCAACTGCAGCAACAGGGGCTAGCATCCAAAAATAATATTTCATTATGCTGGGGGAAAATATCTTAGTCTAGAGTTCTATATCCTATTAAATTATCATTCAAAAAAGGTGGGCAAAACAAACGCATTTTTAGACAAACACTAAGAAAATTCCCACTCCCATAGATTTTCACTCTAGATAGACTTAAACAAATAGCAAATTGAACTTAGTAGAAAGGCATGGAAATCAAGAAATGACGAGTGAAAAATGTCTTGCAGACACCACTGATCTGTAGTCAGGGGGATCACAAAATTAGAAGACCATGAAACTGGGGATCACCGGTTTGGCTGAGGTTTCTTTGTCTGGATTTTTAGATACAAATTATCTGTGCCTTTGCCTTCTTACCTATAAAATAGAGATGATACTAGCACCTTATGCATATAATAGTGGTGAGGATTGTGTGTGTGTGTGTGTGTATGTGTGTGTCCTTGAAGCAGTGCCTAGTGGTGATGAACTATTACTATTACACATTATATATCTGAACCCCTGACAGGAAGTCTTGCTTTATGGATCATAAAGAAAGTTCTTTCAGAAGTATCAAACTCTTTTCCCTTATATATCACAAATAGCTTATTTCTTTTTAAAGTCTTCTAGATGTTCATTAATCTATTTTTTTAAATAGAATGACGGAAATCCACTCACAAGTTTGAAGCAAAAGAGTGAAAAAATTTGCTTTATATTTTTAAATGGTCACTGTGGCTACCGTACAGGAAAAAAAGTTGGAAGAGGGCAAAAGGAGAAACAAGAAAACCAGTTATAACGTATTTCCACAGGAAAAGGACGAACTGACAGTGTACTAGACTGGACATAAATTATTTTAGGAAAAAGCTTAGGAAAAAATAATAAAAACAGAAATTATACATTAAAATGTAAAATCTAGTACTAAAAAACTATTGAGAATATTGGAGCAAAAAGTTACTAAATTATATCTAGATTCTCAAAATCAGAAAATGTAATTCTGATAACTCTTATTGTACTCTTTCATTATCTTTCATTTATGCAATACCTTTGGTAACCTCAGATTTCCATCCAAATTTATCTCCAACTATACAATTTCAGACTATCCAGTTCCTACTCCTTTGATCGTACAATTGCATCTGCCCTAACTGTTCCTCTCTCCCTCTTCTGCATAAAGTCTTATGCATACTTCAAAGACTTGGTCAGATTTCATCTTCTCCACCCCAGATTTTCTACTATTGGAATCATATTTCTATCCCTTATTTTGCAAATATGCTACGTCTATTACATTAATGGACCTTTCCTTATGCCAATCTGCCTTGTAGTTACCTGAATTACAAAATGAATTACAAAACTAAAAATTAAGAGTTTTCTATCCGAAGATTACAAAACTCTGAAAATTAAGAAATACATCATATTCACTACAAAGAACTCAAGCAAATCAGCAAGAAAAAAAATCCTATAAAAAATGGGCTAAGGACATGAGTAGACACATTCTCAAAAGATATACAAATGGCCAAAAAGCACATGGAAAGATGTTCAACATCACTATTTATCAGGGAAATGCAAATAAAAACCACAACGCAAGATCACCTCACTCCTGCAAGAATGGCTATAATAAAAAAAAATTAAAAAATAATAGATGTTGGCATGGATGTGGTGAGAAGGGAACACTTTTACACTGCTGATGGGAACATAAACTAGTACAGCCACTATGGAAAACAGCGTGGAGATTCCTTAAAGAAATAAAAGTAGGTCAGGCATGGTGGCTCACACCTCTAATATCAGCACTTTGGGAGGCCGAGGTGGGCGGATCACCTGAGGTCAGGAGTTTGAGACCAGCCTGACCAACATGGAAAAATCCCGTCTCTACTAAAAAAGTACAAAATTAGCTGGGCATGGTGGCGCACGTCTGTAATCCCAACTACTCGGGAGCCTGAGGCAGGAGGATCACTTGAACCTGGGAGGTGGAGGTTGCAGTGAGCTGAGATCGTGCCATTGAACTCCAGCCTGGGCAACAAGAGTGAAACTCCATTAAAAAAAAAAAAAGAACTAAAAGTAGATCTACCATTTGATCCAGCAATCCCATTACTAGGTACCTACCCAGAGGAAAAGAAGCCATTATACAAAAAAGATACTTGCACACACATGTTTATAGCAGCAGAATTTACAATTGCAAAAATTTGGAACCAGCCCAAATGCCCATCAACCAACGAGTAGATAAATAAACTGTGGTATATATATAACATGGAATACTACTCAGCCATAAAAATGAATGAAATAATGGCACTTGCAGCCACCTGAATGGAATTGGAGACCGTTATTCTAAGTGAAGTAATTCAGGAATGGAAAAGCAAACATTGTATATTCTTTCTCATATGTGGGAGCAAAGCTATGAGGGTGCAAAGGCATAAGAATAACATAATGAACTTTGGGGACTCGGGAATGTGTGGAGGGTGATGTGGGATAAAAGACTGCACATCGAATACAGTGTACACTGCTTGGGTGATGGGGGCACCAAAATCTCACAAATCACCACTAAGGAACTTATTCATGTAATCAAACACCACCTGTTCCTCAAAAACCTATTGAAATAAAAAAAAAATTTCAAAGAAATATGTCATATTCAGTCTGCATCCCCTACATCTTCAAGCAGAGTATCTTTAAAAAATATTGAAGGAATTGAAATTGAGGTGAAAAGGGAGTTATCATCATTCGAACTATCAGAATAATGAGATCTCTGAAAAAAAGAATGAGGCCAATGATCATGACTAATGGACTTCAATACCCAAAAGCCACATGAGGTGCCTCTGATTGCATTATTCCAAAAAGTTTGCCTCTTTGTGCTTTAGTCTTGATTTCTGATATATTACTTTGCCACAGAAACATATTCCTACTTCCAAGTACCCAGAGAAGTGGAACAACAAATGTCGAAAGCGGTAAATTTTTATTTGCCATCACTGCTTTGGGCACCTCAATTTAGAGATGTTATTCTTATTTAACAGGAGAATATGTTTTATTCTTTAGCATTTGGCTAGTTTGGCATCTATTCATAAATTTTTGTGGTTGTCAAAGCTTTGCCCCGTAAAGCCCTTCATGGAAAGTAACATTATGAATTGGAAAGCATCCATGGAGTAAATGAAAAGGGTCTAGCTCAAAGACAAAACAAAATAAAATGGAAATGGAAATTAAGATAAGCTTTCTTCCTTCTTCCATAGTGAAGCAGCTTTATGTGCCCCTGGAATTACTGCAATTACATGACAGTTTTCAAAGTTCACCTGAGGGCAACAGACACTGTAGCATGTTGGACTGAATGTGGCAATCCTGGCTGCCAGTGCTCATGTTCTTGCACAGTGGCTGCTTTATAGACTTACTTACAAAAACCGTATTATAGATGTCCTCTCCCAAATAGTTTGAGGCCTAATTAAAAATACATTAGCTGCTAAATCATGAAATTAACTGTAAATAGGCAATTTCCAAATAGCACAAACACAATTTTGCAAATTTCAAAATTGATAAGTTTAGGCAGACCCTCTCCTCACCTACAGAAGATTTCTAATTTACAACAACACATTTAGAACCCTAAACCCTATTCAGCTACCCACATTTCAGGCCAATCTTTAGCCTCTGGGCATGGAAAGTTTAGTCTTACCATGTGCAGAAAGTCTAAAATAAGCAACAACAAAATGTCAGGACCAAAGCTGTTTTTTTTTTTCTTGAGGCCAAAAAATAGGAAATGGCTCTGCATAGGATGGCTTTCTATGGATGTTGTATGGCTCAGTGGCAGGAGCACATGCTGTCAAGCTCAGGACATCCTGAGCTCTTCCACTTGAAATAAGGTAGTTATCTACCTTACCTCTGATCCTCACTTTCTTTTATTTATTTTTTTTTTTTTTTGAGACGGAGTCTCGCTCTGTCACCCAGGCTGGAGTGCAGTGGCACAATCTCGGCTCACTGCAAACTCCGCCTCCCGGGTTCATGCCATTCTCCTGCCTCAGCCTCTTGAGTAGCTGGGACTACAGGTGCCCGCCACCACACCCGGCTAATTTTTTGTATTTTTAGTAAAGACGGGGTTTTACCATGTTAGCCAGGATGGTCTCGATCTCCTGACCTCATGATCTGCCCGCCTCGGCCTCCCAAAGTGGATCCTCACTTTCTACCTCACTTTCTATCCTCACTTTCTACCTCTGATCCTCACTTTCCTCATCTATAAAATGGGAACAATAATATTTAACTCACACTGTAATAGTTAACAAAATGTTGAATGAAGAGATCACAGTGTCAACTGTGTGGGAAGGTGTTTACCAAATGTGTGTGTTCCTTTTAATGCCCCTCAATCCCACACCCCACATCCCTGCAACAGCCACACTTTTTCCTTCCATCAGAAGGAAGGATTGTAGTAGAGCCAGATTAAAAAGCAGACCGTAGGCCGGGCACGGTGGATCACGCTTGTAATCCCAGCACTTTGGGAGGCCAAGGCGGGCGGATCACGAGGTCAGGAGATCGAGACCATCCTGGCTAACATGGTGAAACCCTGTCTCTACTAAAAATACAAAAAATTAGCTGGGCGTGCTGGTGGGCGCCTGTAGTCCCAGCTACTCGGGAAGCTGAGGCAGGAGAATGGCGCAAACCCGGGAGGCGGAGCTTGCAGTGAGCCGAGATCGCACCACTGCACTCCAGCCTGGGCGACACAGTGAGACTCCGCTTAAAAAAAAAAAAAAAAAAAAGCAGACTGTCAGCTGCACAGAGTGATGAAATCTAAGGGCTAAAATATTCCCAGAAAAAAATCAACATAATTCCATATTCAGTTGGTAAATTTTAAAAGACTCATTCAGTGCATCTATTTTTTATTTAGACATCAACAGCTAAATATTATTTGTTGTGTGTATTCTCTTGAGGCCTTCACAGAAGGATGGATTTTGGCAACAGGTGGATTTTTTTTCCTGAGAATAATTAAAATCTTAATCCTTCTTTTAATGTCTATGGAGTACTTGAAGACAGTATTAAGTAGTGGGCAGTGGTAGAAAAGCTTGCAGATAGAAGCCAAAAAGAAAAAAAATTGCTCTGAATGAAAGAATGACAAAGCTGTAGAATTGAGAAGAGAGATAGGGAAGACGTCAGATACCCAAAGGAAATTTCTGGAAATGCTGTGTAGCCCAGGATGTAAACATCCTCCTTACTCTCCCCTGTTGAATTTTTATTAAATGCCATATTTGTTCAGTAATGCACTTACACAGGTACATATGTCATAAAAGGAGGGAGTTTCAAAAAGGCAAATTTACAATCAATGTTAAATGCTACAGTGAGGGCAAATGAAATCAGAAGAAACATTTCTGTTTGGTGGCAGAAAGCCATCTCAGTGAAGAAATGAAACCTTGACTGATATCACAGAGCAACCAAGAAACCAACTTAAAAAGATGAGTTTATGAGAGTTGGAGAAGGGATCCATCTGAGGCTCTCTTCTCTCACCTGGCATGTCCTCCTGAGATGAGTTCATCTATTTCTTTGATATCAGTTATATTCTAAATGATGGTCTATCCCAAGAAAACCACTCTAACACTCTAACCCAGATTCTCTCTGTCTCTCTCTCTGTCTCTCTTTCTCTCTGTCTTCCCTCTTTCTCTTTCCCTTCCCTCCCTCCTTTTCCCCCACCAAGCTTCAAGCCAACAGCCTATCAGACATTCCCACTCACATGTCCTATGAAAATTTCCATTTCATCACATCCAGAATCGAACTCATCTTTCTCTTAAACTGTTCTACTTTTTAGCTTTCTCTTTCTTGGTGAACAGTATCCATATTAACACCTAAGAATAGCCTGGATTCCTCCCTTTTCCTTACTTTCCGCATAAACCACTAACCAAATGCTAGTGATACTTGTAACCCCTTGATAGCTCTTTAATCCATCTTCTACCCTCTATCCCCTATTCGGCTAGTTTTATTTTCAATTAGGTCTTCATTTCCCACATATGTTATGGCACCAGTTTCCTAACTGGTCTCCCTGTCCAGACTGGCATTGCTCTAAAACACTACAACACTACTCTTCCTGTAGCACAAATGTAATCATGCAAATATCTTAGACTCAAATTCTTCTTTTAATATCAATAATTAAAGTTGTGGTAAGTCAAGGACCCCGAATGGAGGGACCGGCTGGAGCCGCAGCAGAGGAACATAAATTGTGAAGATTTCATGGACATTTATCATTTCGCAAATAATATTTTTATAATTTCTTATGCCTGTCTTTAATCTCTTAATCCTGTTATCTTCATAAGCTGAGGATGTATGTCACCTCAGGACCACTGTGATAATTGTGTTAACTGTACAAATTGATTGTAAAACGTGTGTTTGAACAATATGAAATCAGTGCACCTTGAAAAAGAACAGAATAACAGCAACTTTTAGGGAACAAGGGAAGTCAACCATAAGGTCTGACTACCTGTGGGGTTGGGCAAAAATAGCCATATTTTTCTTCTTGCAGAGATCCTATAAACAGACGTGCAAGTAGGAGACACATCACTAAATTCTTTTCCTAGCAAGGAATATTAATATTAATTCCCTGGGAAAGGAATGCATTCCTGGGGGGAAGTCTATAAATGGCCACTCTGGGAATGTTTGTCTTGTGAAGTTGAGATAAGGACTGAGATATGCCCTGGTCTCCTGCAGTACCCTTAGGCTGACTGGAGTTGGGAAACTCTGCCCTGGTAAATTTGTGATCAGACCAGTTCCCTGAGCTCAAACCCTGTTTTCTGTTGTTTAAGATGTTTATCAAGACAATACGTGCACTGCTGAACATAGTGGCACTGCTTATCAGTGGCTCTGCTTTTGCCCTTTGCCTTGTGATCTTTGTTGGACCCTTATCAGGAGTTCTGCTTTTGCCCTTTGTCCTGTTCCCTTAGAAGCGTGTGATCTTTGTTAGACCCTTATTAGTAGTTCTGCTTTTTGCCCCTTGAAGCATGTGATCTTTGTACCTACTCCCGGTTCTTACACCCCCTCCCCCTATGAAACCCTTAATAAAAACTTGCTGGTCTGAGACTCAGGCGGGCATCACAGTCCTACCGATATGTGATATCACCCCCAGCAGCCAAGCTGTAAAATTCCTCTCTTTGTACTGTCTCTCTTTATTTCTCAGCTGGCTGACACTTATGGAAAATAGAACCTACATTGAAATATTGGGGGTGGGTTCCCCCAATAAATTAACATGGGTATAAGGTATAAGAAAAATCACTTCACCTCTGTACTTTAATTTTCCTTCAGTACAAAGAGGATCATGTTTAATTTCTTTACCTACAGCAAAAGGATTTCTGTGATGATTAATTCAACACTGCATTCTAAAAACTAAGTTTTAAGGATTATAAATGTCATAGAAATGAGCCGATGAAATAAAGCTAAGTTTTAAAATTTAAACTAGTAGAGTACTAAATTATATTTTAAAGTGTGATACCATATAATCCAAGAAGAAAATAACCTAAAATTTTAATGGTGATTCTCCCTTAATGATAGGATTATGGACAACTATTATTTGCTTCATAATATATTTTTTACATTTTCCACAATGGGCATATAATTCTTTTATAACAGAGAAAAAATATTCATCTTTTAAAAATCTGAGCTATCTGAAAGAGGCACCCATATAAAGGGAAATCCCAATATTTAAAACTACTGCCACAGTTCTGGGGAGGACTGTGGGGCTTGATTACTTACTGAACTGTTACAAGGAATTGGTCCTCTCCTTATGCTTCTCCCAGAGTTAATGTACAGGAGACATTACCAAGGATAATTCTGGACCATCTCCACATTACCTGGCTGAGGAGGATGAAAGCAATACAGAAGCTGACAGTTAATTAAACAGGTTGCCACATGGCTAAGAGGTCCAGACTGTGGTGGGTGACAACTGTAGCTCCTGTATGGCCTCAGAATAAAATTCCTTATACTAAATCAGGCACTAAATAAAGTGAAAGTTGTATTTGGACTTTAGAGAAATTGCTAAGTTACATTTCAGTCAATAATATTCTCTACTAATTTTATACATACCATCTAGAGGAACTGAAGAATAACCCAAAAAGGAATTATATATAGATTCTTTCTTGGCAGCTGGATTTTCATTAAAAAACTATTTTCTACCTTTCTGTATTTTCAGCTTCTGGGCTTGTCTCTTTCACAGAGAAAGTTCCTTTTAAGTATTTCTACCATGCAGGAGAGTAGACCCACACTAATGACAGGGGCACAGGTAGATTTCTACAGCTTAGTTCTTCTCACTTCACACAGAACAATCTGCAGAACGACCTTTTTTAAATATAATAGACTCAGTAAAAGTCATCACTGGAAAAACTTGGTAGCTTTAAACCAGTGGTTCTCAACCAGGGGTGATTTTTGTCTCCAAAGCAACATTTGGCAATGTCTGGAGACAGTCTTCATTATATAGTTATATAACTGAAGGATCCTGCTGGCATCTAATGAGCAGAGGCCACAAATGCTGCTATGCTAAGCATTAGGCAATGCACAGGACAGCCCCCACAGCAATGAATTATCCAGCTCAAAGGTCAACAATGGCAGGTTGAGAAATCCTTGAACAACCAAAACAAAGAAAATCCTAGATCTAGTTCACAGTCACCAGCATTCAAGAGTGAGAGATAAATTTATATCTTCTTGTTGTTGTTGTTAGACTCAAAGTCAATTACATTCCTTTTAAGCGCCTGCCCAGTAAAACTTGGGATTCTCTACAGAAACTGGGAGAAAGGGTCAATTGTCTGGTCTTTACCAATCTCTCCTCCCATAATACAAGCAGCAAGCCTTTTCTTATAAATAGAAAACAGAAAGCATTCCTTCTACATTTCATACATACCTGCTCATCCCATTAACTATTTTTATCACATTAATTTTTATTTTATATTTGGCAGAGACTATTTAACAACCTGAGAACAGAGAACAATAATTAAATAAAATTAGGCTCCAGGATTGTGTGGAGCCATAGGGAGAAGGAGGAGGATAGGTAAAACTGAAGGTAATCAAGACAAAATCCAATAACCTCAAATTCTGCCTAAATTCATCATACCAAACAAAGTACACGTACCTTGAAATAAGCTAAGCGGAGTTTGAATTCCAACCCTTCCATTTAGTTGCTGCACAGTATAAGACAACTACCTTCTATGAGTCTGTTTTTTTCTATCTTAAGTGGAAATAATAATGACACCTTCCTTCCAGGGCTCTTTTTGATCCCCAAAACTATAAGTGATAAATAAACATTAGCTTTCTTATCCCCTCTGTGTTCAATATTCTAACAGTGACAAGGTCATATTTATTTTCAAACACTCTTCCTCAATGGAAAATTATTTAGTATCTCGGGGCTTTGATTTTCACATAATAAAGAGTATGCACATCTCACATATATAAAGTGAATATCAAACAATTTATTAGCATCTAGTATTATGCCTGGTACTCAGATAGTACTGTAAATTGTTAGCAATTGTTACTCCCCAGAAAGGTCCCATGAATGCTCATCTTCCTGAAGAAGTCATCTTGGCCCACTGTGTGTTCTGATTAAAGGTCTCCAATATCTGTGTGATCCTGCACCAAGAAGTTACCTTCTCTGGGTATTGCTCCCTTAGAACACCTGAGCACACCATTCACTCACTCCTAGGGAGTCACTTGGGTCCTGGTGAGAAGAAACTAACATTTCCCAAACATATTCCCATCTTTTCCCTTATTCTGGGGCTTGCAAGAATGAAAAATTTTAAGTTTCAAACATCAGGGTTTGTGTTCAGTATTGTACCTAGACCTGGGTGTACAGATAAATAAATCAGTAACAACCCAGAAAGAGGAATCTTGTGTCTGTGGCTTTGAAAGAGAGAACAGAGGCGTCCTTAGAGCTATATTCTCACTGACCTTACATTAAATAATCTCTGAAATGTTGCCTACTTCTCTGCTTTGAAAGCCAGCCTTTTTTCTATTATGATTTTTGTAGCATATTTGAGAGATTTTATCTAACTATAGCCTGTCTGTATCTTTTTACAGATTTTGACCCAGAGCAGTCAAAGTCAGCCTCTCAAAACTGTTCCATATGCTATGCTGTACAATCAACCGTACAAAGAACTGCATTTCTCCTCTAGTTTGTCCTGCTTCCACCCTTCACAGAAACACTAAATTGATTTGGCAAAGATTCATAAATGCAAGAAATATTTTGTCCCAGAAAAAAAATTCCATCATATGTCACATCTTTCTATTGCAGCAGATTTTTCCCACAGCAGCTAGGACAATACAGTATGAAAGGAAGTTTACAGTTAATTTCATGTCTTCTTCCATGACCTAATTTCCAGATAGTCCCTCAACACCCCTGCTCTATCCTCTATCTCAGGACACTAAAGAGCTCACCATTCTTTACTCGATTCTTTTTTATATACAGCTTGATGTGCATTTATCCTCCAGCCTTGTACCTATTTACCTATCTTCCCAAAAAGACACAAAGCAGATTCTAAGCAGGACTGGCTCATTTGTTCCTGTAAACTGACATAGCACAGGTAATAGTCCATTAAAGGTAAGCAGTAAATGTTTGTTGAAAGAGTTACACCTAAAATACATATTTGTATACAAAGCATAAGACAGGGAGACCCTATATACCATCTAAAAACCCATGCACAGAGATGTTTTATAAATATATGTTATTGCACTAACTCAGGTATCAAATGAACTGCTACCTGAACTGATGACAGACTGAGAAAGGTCATCTTGGCCTTTGAGTAATGGAAAGTCATAGTGCCAACCAGCAAACTCAATTCACAATAAAGAATTCTAACACTTATGAGAACTGGCATCAGAGTATCTTACTTTTTCTTTCAGGCAGGCCGGTTCAAATTAACTTCAGCTCTTACCTGAGGGTGTGAGTCTTCTGCTTAATTTCCATGGAACCATGTTCCCTGGCTCATCCCTCAGAGGGATAGCTTCTTCTTTAAGGAGCTTGGGCAGTGACACATTCAAAACACACTTACCAATGAGTAGCTCTTAGAATGGCTCCAGATCATGAGACTTGTGTACAGTAAGCAAAAAGCAAACACCTTCTAAAATTGCTACAAGGGATGTGAACTTCAATAAGAGCAAGAAAAGAGGGCAAGAGAAATGCTTTCTCGTTTTACTATCACAATCCTGTGTACGGTACTGTAGTAAATGTTGGGGAAGAACGTATCTTACAAAAGCAGCTTCTAGGTCATTTTCACGAACAGGAATGTTCTGAATAATCAATAATTCCATTAGCAAAGGGATAATGGTTGATGTTTAGTCAGTTGTAGGTACTTTATTGTCTGTGATGGCTCAAACTTGAAAACACTCCTAATTTCCTTTAGAAACAGAAACTGGTGAGCTAAAAAAAAAAAAACTTAAGGGTTCATCTGTTCCAAATCTCATTGTATAGATGAAGAATAAAAGCCTGGTAGATTAGAAAAATGTATCCAACTTACACAGGATTTCTATTTATTTATTTATTTGCACTCCAACTTGTTCCAGAAAAGATTAATGGCAATTACCAAAAAGGCATTCAGTTTGACAAGAGGAAATAAATAATTGAATGAGGTTAAAGAGGGATGGGTAGAAAAGAGCGAAGTCAGCACACCAGAAAACCCTCTATATTAGTTAGAAGTAGGCAACAAAATTGCTTCCAAGCATTCTAAAAGCCAATCATATAAAGAAAGAATCGCAATCTGGTTCATGGTTTCGCATCTATAAAGTAAGAACACACCAGTTTCTCAGGAAGTTATTAATCCTGTACCAAGATCACAGAATAATTTCTTTCATATGTTCTCATAGAGAAGACCCTGAGTGTCACAGAAAATGCAGCAGTTAAGTGTCAGATGATTCTTTCTCATAACATCCACCCCAAAAATATGATGACATCTAACTGGTAGCTTCAACTGCTGTTAAATAAAAGCGATTCTTGAAAGGACTAAGATGTTTCGGGCACATAACTCAATTAAGGGATAGAATCTAGGGAATAGAGAGAAGTAGGTGAACTGCATAACCTTGAGGCCAGCCTCAATAAATAACATTTTTCTCAAACATAATTGCAATAGATGTTGAGTAGCAGTGATTTGTCAATACTTAACCAGCCCCATCCTCAATGTGTTCTCTCAAAGTGGCCTTCCATTCATCCACTCACTGTTCAAGCAAGACCAAAGAGCATTCCTTGATGTCTCCCATTATTTCCCCACCCATCGGTCAATAAGTTTATTAACTTTGCCTATCAGAACAAACCATTTCCCTCTATCCTAAACTTCTACACTAACTTGTCATGATTTCACCTAAAACAACATTCCCTGAATGTGATCTTGTGCTCCTCCAGTCATGGTTCACACAGAGACTCTGTGACCTTTTTAAACACAACTCTAGTGATATCACTTCCCTACTTAAAAGATTGCAGTATTTCCCTGGTGCCCTCAGAATAAAATTCCACGTTATTCACAGCAGGCCAGGCTTTGCATTATCTGGTTCCTGACTGTCTCCAGCCTTATTTGGGGCTCCTCTCCTCTTCACTCTTTACCCCAGGTATATGGGTCTTTGGGTAATTTGAGAAGGAGCTTAACCCTTTTCCTTCATCAGAACCTTGATGTCTCCAATTATTCACTTTTGTTGAACCTTATTTGCATATACCACATTGTAATGAGTTGGTATTTGTGTGATTATGTTGTTAGAGTCTCTCTTCACTATGGAATATAAGCTTCACAAGGTAAGGAACTGCATATTTCTGGCTCGCTGTTGTATTTCTAACCTAGCACAGTGCAATGTAAGCATTGAGATATGAGAATGAATAAAGAAAAAAATGGGATGATTAAACAGATTAATGAAAGATGAGTATGTAGAGTCTAGCTAATTCTTTTCTCTAGACATAAATACACAATAGACAGATAGAACATAATTTTATATATTACGATGATATGTAAAGCCATGTGTTGGCAGACATACCCCACAGTTTTCTTGTGTTTCTGTCTGTCTTCTAAGAAAAAGGTATTGACACCTTTGTTCTGGACTATCTTTGCAAAGATGTTTACACAGCCTTAGAAGACAGAAGTAGTGTCTCCTTCTAGGGTAGAAGGCATATTTGTTTTCTCACCAGGATAATAAATGTAATGTCTTCCTCTTGAGAAAAGGTTGGGGAAGTTTGCCAGCAGCACTCTTACACAATTGAGAGTTTTCTAAATTCAGGAGTTCTCAGCTGTGACAAAAATCTACTGTCTGCACAGCATCTATCTGGGCTACTTTGCATTGCATTTATGGGATATAATGCACAAGAAGAACCAATCTGAACATGAAGCTCATGAAACTTGCTGTGCTAGGAGAAATAAAGTCCTTTGTCTCTGACACAAGAGTTTTATATCTCCTGCCAGCATCTACGAAACTATGGCAGGCTAACTTGTTAGCTTTCAATTAGGGTAAAATCACAGATCCTTAACAATTTTTGACATTAGGTGATTTAACAATTGACAGGGTTGGGAGGAGAATAGTGGAGGCTGATATCTTCCCGTGAAAAAATGGGAAACCTAGCAAAGACAATATCCCCATTTGTTGTGAATTGGAAATCCTACTTGAAAGGAAATTTTGGGGTGACCCAAAAAATAAATGAGAAATCTTGGTTCCAGAGATGTATATCATAAAATAGAGTTAATAAATCTGTGATTCTTGGAGCACTTGCAAAAGAAATGCCTATGTTTAAAATGAAAACCCTATGCCAAATACCAAATCTATTAAATCCAAATTATACTCATAGGATTGTATTTGTAGTTGACAAATCAAGTTTGCACTGATTTTTTTATTTTTCCCTGACATTCTTAAAACCATGACCATGCGTCTTCCCTGAGACAAAAATATTTTTTTAAATGTGTCTATTGTACAAATGGCACTGTGTTAGGGTTGGGCCAAAATAGGAAGCATATAGAACTTGTTCAACACCAAGATCAGAAACACATTCTAGCCATGCCCCCATCTTACTCTCATTTCATTCTCAGTATTTGCAATTATCCCATTCATTGTCTCCAGTTCTATATATTACTATTATATAAACATTATAGATAGATGACGGGTGGGTCAACAGATGAAAGCTAGCTAGCTAACTAGATAGATAGAGAGAGAGAGAGATAAAAGTAGATCCAAAAGCAAGATAAACAATATATACTAAAAAATCTCCATTTTGAACAGGACAAGTATGTAAGTTATCCATTTAAGAATTTTAAAGTTTTGATAGGGAGCCAAGATGGCCGAATAGGAACAGCTTTGGTCTACAGCTCCCAGCCTGAGTGACACAGAAGACGGGTGATTTCTGCATTTCTGTTTGAGGTACCGGTTTCATCTCACTAGGGAGTGCCAAACAGTGGGTGCAGGAAAGTCGGGGAAGTGCACTGTGTGCGAGCCGAAGCAGGGCGAGGCATTGCCTCACTCAGGAAGCACAAGGGATCAGGGAGTTCCCTTTCCTAGTCAAAGAAAGTGGTAACAGACGGCACCTGGAAAATCGGGTCAGTCCCACCCTAATACTGCACTTTTCCAATGGGCCTGGAAAATGGCACACTAGGAGATTGTGTCCCGCACCTGGCTCGGAGGGTCCTATGCCCACGGAGTCTCACTGATTTCTAGCACAGCAGTCTGAGATCAAACTGCAAGGTGGCAGCGAGGCTGGGGGAGGGGCGTCTGCCATTGCCCAGGCTTGCTTAGGTAAACAAAGCAGCCAGGAAGCTCGAAATGGGTGGAGCCCACCACAGCTCGAGGAGGCCTGCCTGCCTCTGTAGGCTCCACCTCTGAGGGCAGGGCACAGACAAACAAAAACTCAGCAAGAACCTCTGCAGACTTAAATGTCCCTGTCTGACTGACAGCTTTGAAGAGAGTAGTGGTTCTCCCAGCACGCAGCTGGAGATCTGAGAACAGACAGACTGCCTCCTAAAGTGGGTCCCTGAACCCCAAGCAGCCTAACTGGGAGGCACCCCCCCAGTAGGGACAGACTGACACCTCACTCGACCGGGTACTCCTCTGAGACAAAACTTCCAGAGGAACTATCAGACAGCTGAATTTGTGGTCTCATGAAAATCTGCTGTTCTGCAGCCACCACTGCTGACACCCAGCCAAACAGGGTCTGGAGTGGACCTCTAGTAAACTCCAACAGACCTGCAGCTGAGGTTCCTGTCTGGTAGAAGGAAAACTAACAAACAGAAAGGACATCCACACCAAAAACCCATCTGTACATCACCATCATCAAAGACCAAAAGTAGATAAAACCACAAAGATGGAGAAAAAACAGAGCAGAAAAACTGGAAACTCTAAAAAGCAGAGGACCTCTCCTCCTCCAAAGGAACGCAGTTCCTCACCAGCAACGGAACAAAGCTGGATGGAGAATGACTTTGACGAGTTGAGAGAAGAAGGCTTCAGACGATCAAAATACTCTGAGCTACGGGAGGAAATTCAAAACAATAGCAAAGAAGTTAAAAACTTTGAAAAAAAATTAGACGAATGGATAACTAGAATAACCAATGGAGAGAAGGGCTTAAAGGAGCTGATGGAGCTGAAAGCTAAGTATCGAGAACTACGCGAAGATTGCAGAAGCCTCAGTAGCCGATGCGATCAACTGGAAGAAAGGGTATCGCTGATGGAAGATGAAATGAATGAAATGAAGCGAGAAGGGAAGTTTAGAGAAAAAAGAATAAATAGAAATGAACAAAGCCTCCAAGAAATTTGGGACTATGTGAAAAGACCAAACCTACATCTGATTGGTATACCTGAAAATGATGGAGAGAATGGAACCAAGTTGGAAAACACTCTGCAAGATATTATCCAGGAGAACTTCCCCAATCTAGCAAGGCAGGCCAACATTCAGATTCAGGAAATACAGAGAACACCACAAAGATACTCCTCGAGAAGAGCAACTCCAAGACACATAATTGTCAGATTCACCAAAGTTGAAATGAAGGAAAAAATGTTAAGGGCAGCCACAGAGAAAGGTCAGGTTACCCACAAAGGGAAGTCCATTAGACTAACAGCTGATCTCTCGGCAGAAACTCTACAAGCCAGAAGAGAGTGGGGGCTGATATTCAACATTCTTAAAGAAAAGAATTTTCAACCCAGAATTTCATATCCAGCCAAACTAAGCTTCATAAGTGAAGGAGAAATAAAATACTTTACAGACAAGCAAACGCTGAGTGATTTTGTCACCACCAGGCTTGCCCTAAAAGAGCTCCTGAAGGAAGCACTAAACATGGGAAGGAACAACCAGTACCAGCCACTACAAAAGCATGCCAAATTGTAAAGACCATCGAGGCTAGGAAGAAACTGCATCAACTAACGAGCAAAATAACCAACTAACATCATAATGACAGGATCAGATTCACACATAACAATATTAACTTTAAATGTAAATGGGCTAAATGCTCCAATTAAAAGACACAGACTGGCAAACTGGATAAGAAGTCGGGACCCATCAGTGTGCTGTATTCAGGAAACCCATCTCACGTGCAGAGACACACATAGACTGAAAAAAAAGGGATGGAGGAAGATCTATCAAGCAAATGGAAAACAAAAAAAGGCAGGGGTTGCAATCCTAGTCCCTGATAAAATAGACTTTAAACCAACAAAGATCAGAAGAGACAAAGAAGGCCATTACATAATGGTAAAGGGATCAATTCAACAAGAAGAGCTAACTATCCTAAATATATATGCACCCGACACAGGAGCACCCAGATTCATAAAGCAAGTCCTGAGTGACCTACAAAGGGACTTAAACTCCCACACAATAATAATGGGAGATTTTAACACCCCACTGTCAACATTAGACAGATCAATGAGACAGAAAGTTAACAAGGATATCCAGGAATTGAACTCAGCTCTGCACAAAGTGGACCTAATAGACATCTACAGAACTCTCCACCCCAAATCAACAGAATATACATTTTTTTTCAGCACCACACCACACCTATTCCAAAATTGACCACATAGTTGGAACTAAAGCTCTCCTCAGCAAATGTAAAAGAAGAGAAATTATAACAAACTGTCTCTCAGACCACAGTGCAATCAAACTAGAACTCAGGATTAAGAAACTCACTCAAAACTGCTCAACTACATGGAAACTGAACAACCTGCTCCTGAATGACTATTGGGTACATAATGAAATGAAGGCAGAAATAAAGATGTTCTTTGAAACCAACGAGAACAAAGACACGACATACCAGAATCTCTGGGACACATTCAAAGCAGTGTGTAGAGGGAAATTTATAGCACTAAATGCCCACAAGAGAAAGCAGGAAAGATCCAAAATTGAAACCCTAACATCACAATTTAAAGAACTAGAAAAGCAAGAGCAAACACATTCAAAAGCTAGCAGAAGGCTAGAAATAACTAAAATCAGAGCAGAACTGAAGGAAATAGAGACACAAAAAAACCCTTCAAAAAAATTAATGAATCCAGGAGCTGGTTTTTTGAGAAGATCAACAAAATTGATAGACTGCTAGCAAGACTAATAAAGAAGAAAAGAGAGAAGAATCAAATAGATGCAATAAAAAATGAAAAAGGGGATATCACCACCAATCCCACAGAAATACAATCTACCATCAGAGAATACTACAAACACCTCTATGCAAATAAACTAGAAAATCTAGAAGAAATGGATAAATTCCTCGACAAATACACCCTCCCAAGACTAAACCAGGAAGAAGTTGAATCTCTGAATAGACCAATAACAGGCTCTGAAATTGTGGCAATAATCAATAGCTTACCAACCAAAAAGAGTCCAGGACCTGATGGATTCACAGCCGAATTCTACCAGAGGTACAAGGAGGAACTGGTACTATTCCTTCTGAAACTATTCCAATTGATAGAAAGAGAGGGAATCCTCCCTAACACATTTTATGAAGCCAGCATCGTCCTGATACCAAAGCCTGGCAGAGACATAACCAAAAAAGAGAATTTCAGACCAATATCCTTGATGAACATTGATGCAAAAATCCTCAATAAATACTGGCAAACCGAATCCAGCAGCACATCAAAAAGCTTATACACCATGATCAAGTGGGCTTCATCCCTGGGACACAAGGCTGGTTCAACATACGCAAATCAATAAATGTAATCCAACATATAAACAGAACCAAAGACAAAAACCACATGATTATCTCAATAGATGCAGAAAAGGCCTTTGACAAAATTCAACAACCCTTCATGCTAAAAACTCTCAATAAATTAGGTATTGATGGGATGTATCTCAAAATAATAAGAGCTATCTATGACAAACCCACAGCCAATATCATATTGAATGGGCAAAAACTGGAAGCATTCCCTTTGAAAACTGGCACAAGACAGGGATGCCCTCTCTCACCACTCCTATTCAACATAGTGCTGGAAATTCTAGCCAGAGCAATCAGGCAGGAGAAGGAAATAAAGGGTATTCAATTAGGAAAAGAGGAAGTCAAATTGTCCCTGCTTGCAGATGACATGATTGTATATCTAGAAAACCCCATTGTCTCAGCCCAAAATCTCCTTAAGCTGATTAGCAACTTCAGCAAAGTCTCAGGATACAAAATCAATGTACAAAAATCACAAGCATTCTTGTACACCAATCACAGACAAACAGAGAGCCAAATCATCAGTGAACTCCCATTCACAATTGCTTCAAAGAGAATAAAATACCTAGGAATCCAACTTACAAGGGAAGTGAAGGACCTCTTCAAGGAGAACTACAAACCACTGCTCAGTGAAATAAAAGAGGATACAAACAAATGGAAGAACATTCCATGCTCATGGGTTGGAAGAATCAATATCGTGAAAATGGCCATACTGCCCAAGGTAATTTATAGATTCAATGCTATCCCCATCAAGCTACCAATGACTTTCTTCACAGAATTGGAAAAAACTACTTTAAAGTTCATATGGAACCAAAAAAGAGCCCTCATAGCCAAGTCAATTCTAAGCCAAAAGAACAAAGCTGGAGGCATCACACTACCTGACTTCAAACTATACTACAAGGCTACGGTAACCAAAACAGCATGGTACTGGTACCACAACAGAGACATACATCAATGGAACAGAACAGAGCCCTCAGAAATAATGCCGCATATCTACAACTATCTGATCTTTGACAAACCTGACAAAAACAAGAAATGGGGAAAGGATTCCCTATTTAATAAATGGTGCTGGGAAAACTGGCTAGCCATATATAGAAAGCTGAAACTGGATCCCTTCCTTACACCTTATACAAAAATTAATTCAAGATGGATTAAAGACTTACATGTTAGACCTAAAACCATAAAAACCCTAGAAGAAAACCTAGGCAATACCATTCAGGACATAGGCGTGGGCAAGGACTTCACGTCTAAAACACCAAAAGCAATGGCAACAAAAGCCAAAATTGACAAATGGGATCTAATTAAACTAAAGAGCTTCTGCACAGCAAAAGAAACTATCATCAGAGTGAACAGGCAACCTACAGAATGGGAGAAAATTTTTGCAACCTACTCATCTGACAAAGGGCTAATATCAAGAATCTACAACGAACTCAAACAAATTTACAAGAAAAAAACAAACAACCCCATCAAAAAGTGGGCAAAGGACATGAACAGACACTTCTCCAAAGAAGACATTTATGCAGCCAAAAAACACATGAAAAAATGCTCATCATCACTGGCCATCAGAGAAATGCAAATCAAAACCACAACGAGATACCATCTCACACCAGTTAGAATGGCCATCATTAAAAAGTCAGGAAACAACAGGTGCTGGAGAGGATGTGGAGAAATAGGAACACTTTTACACTGTTGGTGGGACTGTAAACTAGTTCAACCATTGTGGAAGTCAGTGTGGCGATTCCTCAGGGATCTAGAACTAGAAATACCATTTGACCCAGCCATCCCATTACTGGGTATATACCCAAAGGACTATAAATCATGCTGCTATAAAGACACATGCACACGTATGTTTATTGCGGCACTATTCACAATAGCAAAGAGTTGGAACCAACCCAAATGTCCAACAATGATAGACTGGATTAAGAAAATGTGGCACATATACACCATGGAATACTATGCAGCCATAAAAAATGATGAGTTCATGTCCTTTGTAGGGACATGGATGAAACTGGAAAACATCATTCTCAGTAAACTATCGCAAGGACAAAAAACCAGACACCGCATGTTCTCACTCATAGGTGGGAATTGAACAATGAGAACTCATGGACACAGGAAGGGGAACATCACACTCTGGGGACTGTTGTGGGGTGGGTGGAGGGGGGAAGGACAGCATTAGGAGATATATCTAATGCTAAATGATGAGTTAATGGGTGCAGCAAGGCAACATGGCACATGTATACATATGTAACAAACCTGCACATTGTGCACATGTACCCTAAAACCTAAAGTATAATAATAAAAAAAAAAATTTTAAGAAAGAAAGAATTTTAAAGTTTTACATTAGCAGAAAATGAATTGTTGGAGTAGTCTTCTGCTTAAATTCATTGGTGGAAAATTAAATGACATTCCCAGCAAATAAAAAGCTCAATATCTAATATCTTAATTGCCAAAGTATAGTCTGCATTTTCTGCTTCCTTTACTTCACAAATATGCTCCAAACCTTGCAGTGTCCTAGCATGACAAGCACTGCTTTTTCAATGCCAGGAATGAAATATCTAATTACTGATGGAAACTCACCTATGAGCACAACCCAGCAAGAGCCACTAGTGGGGCTCATTTAGAGACTCCTAATGGTTTTGATTCAAATAACTCCCTGAAAACTGAACTGATTACATCAGAATTTCTGGCTGCAATGGTCAAAGTAATATCCACAGGATATGCCAGGAATTATGATAAATATCGAAAGCTCTGTAAGTCAAAGAGTAAAATCACTTTTCTACCTGAGAGTTCTGTTCCATATAAAATGCAGAATATATCAACAGTGAAAAGCTAATCTTTTCACAGTGGAAGTAATGAAGATATACAACACATAACTTGGCTAAAGAAAAGAAAAAGAATCCCTTCTGCATGAAGATTTTCTCTTCAATTTAGTTGGAAATATGAATATCATACTAAATAATTCATTGAATTATTAAATGTCCACCAGATTAACTTGGAAAAAAATTGACCAGCCTTCACTATACATGTAAACCTTTTGTTGAAAACTTTCTCCTTTCAAATCAGTGTCTTCCAGATACCAGGTAGGTCTTTGAAAGTGACCTGAGGTTTGGTGCTATGACAAAAATAAGAAAAGTCTGAGAAACTGTCATAGCCAGGAAGAGCCTAATGAGACACGATAACTAAATGTAATGTGATATCCCAGATGGGATCCTGGAAAAGAAAAAGAACATTAGGTAAAAACTAAGAAAATATGAATAAAGCATGGACTTTAGTTAATACAAATTGATTAATATTGGTTCATTAATAGTGACAAATGTACCATACTATAAGATGCTAATAGGAGAAACTGGAAGTAGAGTATATAGGAACTACCTGCACTGTTTTTGCAATTTTCATGTAAATCTAAATCGATAAAACATGAGGTTTATTAAGTTTTTTTTTTAAATGAGCCAATAAACTATTTTCTGAGAAACAAATTAAAGCTAAAAATATCTGAAGCAGACTTGATGGTAAGCCAGTAGTGATTATCTGATTATATGCATGTAGGCTAATTATAAAACAGCTATATTTCAACAGAACTAAACATAATCTAAAGCAAGACAGAATGTTATATATAACAAACCAACCAAAGAACAACGGCACGCCCAAGATTAGAAAATCTTCTATGACTAAATGACTAGCATCTTCCTAAATGTCCACTTTTCTAGGACATTTTCTTCAAAATGAAAACCACTATTTTACTGTTCCTGGGAAATATAAGCAGGAAACTAACCTTAAAGGGCAGTAAGAATAAAGTATGCAGAGATAATAAGCCATGAATTCAGGATAAAAAGTTACCTTCTCTTTTAAAACTTTTTTCTATACATGGTACCTGAAAATTATTTTCCAGGGCATAAAGTATCTCACTATTACAGAGACTTAATTGCAAATTCTTCTGACCCAGGACAAATTAAATTTCAACTCAAATCTAAATGACTGGTAAGGAGGATTTTGCTTCCACAGCTGGGCGATGACCTTTCATGAAAACATGGATTAAAATGAGAAAGTGAGAGAGAGAAATAGGAGGAGATGGTCATATTCATACTATAATTCAGCAGCTCAGCTGTATTTGAGCTAAATATAGGCTCAAGAGATATACTGGGAACGAAAATACCAATTATAACATAATTTTAGTATAAAAATATGTTTTGATTTTCAAACACTAAACTATCAACAACTGACTTTGGAACTCAGACCTTGTATAAAATGTCTGCTGATATATATTCATACTGTTAGAGAGTAGGCAGATAGCCAAAAATGAGTAGGCAAGGGAGCCCCCTAGGAAAAGAAGTCCTGGAGATGCTGCTCACTGATGGTCAGGGCTGCCCACTGACAGCAAAAAGGATGATGGCTATGTTGGCTACATCTGGCCTCGTGGTTGGGATCCTCTGGCCCTGAAGGGGACTTACCATGCCTTAGCTGGAGACAGGTATGCGAGGGATTTTCCCCACTGAAGAACATGCCCACTCCTCTAAAAACTCACCTTAGAGTAGCCTTCTGCTCATCATAATAGTAAAAAACACACCTCTGGGAGATTTTACATGCTAATAACACATGCAATGTGTGTACTAACATGTACAACCGTAGAGCCTGTGTAACCAAAAAGACCTCCCAAAACATGCTTGCAATTAACACCCACTTATGCCCCTTCATAAATAATCATGTAAGACTCTCCTAAAGAGTGTCCCTCAGCATTAGGTCATGGTTCATTCTTTTGTGCATTCTACTCTGTTTTGACTTTCAGAGTGTACTGTCTTTTTAAAAACGGTGATACTGCTGCTGCTACTATTTTTCCAGCTGGACCAGCCCAGGGCTGTTTTCTACTCCTCTCTAGGAATGTATCTATAGTCCTTCAGTAAATTCTGCTACAATGTGTCTCTTGGCTGAATTCTTTCTTCCAAGTTAGACAAGAACCAAAGATGCTCACACTTCCTGATAACAATACCAGGAATTTTACATGTTGCTGTGGTGTTTGACTAGTGCTATGCCTATCCTCATCTCCACAGAAGGCCTATTAAAGACTGATGCTACTATTTGTCCTAAGGAAAAAGTTGAGAAGATGAACTAAACTCCGGTTGCAGGGTTGTTCTATATTCAAACTAGGGAAGAGCTAATTTCCAGCCAAAAAGGAGACTGTAGAAATGGATATGCACATCTATATATTGGTCTGTTATGCAGTTACTAGAATGGCTATAGAAAAATGTGTAATATCAGAGAAAATCTTTTATTATATGCTATGGAGCTCAAAAAATTGTTCTCAGTTCATTCCCCATCATTCTCTGCTCTGTCCCATCTCAGAGGGAGTCATATTTCCTTGTCCTGTGGCTTCCAATAGTTGCAATAACAGGCACAAGCAGAAAGCTGAGCACAGGTGCAGCCAACAATGTCAGTACTGCACCCAGATTGCCTGGGATCCCTTTTTCATGGATTTTGTGTGCATCCTAGCTGCTTTCATGTGATTTCATTTCAAGGAAACACCTTCAGTTATTTTCCAGAAGACTGTTCGCAGGTTCCCAGAGCCCACTTTTCCTAGCAAAGAACTGGAAATGCCCAGGAATTTAATTCCAAGAGTGGGGCAGTCACCCTTAACCAATGACTAAGATGACTGGCAGTAAGAAAACATAGCTCTTTTGCTTCAGGGTCAAATAATTGAGGTATAGCTTGCACTTCAGATGGTCCCTGCAGAATTCAGCTACAGCCATCCTCTAAGCTACTTTGCCTGGATTTTGGCTTTTTCCCCTCTCTTATCCTACTCTTTCCATTCCCCTATGGGGTTTCCCCAGAAATACTTCTGTAATAGTACTTTCCATACAAATTCTTGCCCCAATAAAACTCATTATAAACCAGTAGAAGAAAAGGAGACACTAAGGGATGTTTTCCCTGTCCCTCTGCCTCAGTGCTGTCCCCAGCAAAGGCTGCATCTTCTCCTTGGCTCCAATTTCCATCGGGTAGCCTTCACTGGGGTTATTCAATGCAAGTACACTCAAGTCTTTTACATTACAGTTAAGACATTAGGTGGTTTTATGAGGCCAGCATCGTCCTGATACCAAAGCCTGGCAGAGACACAACCAAAAAAGAATTTCAGACCAATATCCTTGATGAACATTGATGCAAAAATCCTCAGTAAAATACTGGCAAACCGAATCCAGCAGCACATCAAAAAGCTTATCCACCATAATCAAGTGGGCTTCATCCCTGGGATGCAAGGCTGGTTCAACATATGCAAATCAATAAATGTAATCCGGCATATAAATAGAACCAAAGACAAAAACCACATGATTATCTCAATAGATGCAGAAAAGGCCTTTGATAAAATTCAACAACGCTTCATGCTAAAAACTCTCAATAAATTAGGTATTGATGGGATGTATCTCAAAATAATAAGAGCTATCTATGACAAACCCACAGCCAATATCATACTGAATGGGCAAAAACTGGAAGCATTCCCTCTGAAAACTGGCACAAGACAGGGATGCCCTCTCTCACCACTCCTATTCAACATAGTGCTGGAAGTTCTGGCCAGGGCAATCAGGCAGGAGAAGGAAATAAAGGGTATTCAGTTAGGAAAAGAGGAAGTCAAATTGTCCCTGTTTGCAGATGACATGATTGTATATCTAGAAAACCCCACTGTCTCAGCCCAAAATCTCCTTAAGCTGATTAGCAACTTCAGCAAAGTCTCAGGATACAAAATCAATGTACAAAAATCACAAGCATTCTTGTACACCAATCACAGACAAACAGAGAGCCAAATCATCAGTGAACTCCCATTCACAATTGCTTCAAAGAGAATAAAATACCTAGGAATCCAACTTACAAGGGATGTGAAGGACCTCTTCAAGGAGAACTACAAACCACTGCTCAATGAAATAAAAGAGGATACAAACAAATGGAAGAACATTCCATGCTCATGGGTTGGAAGAATCAATATCGTGAAAATGGCCATACTGCCGAAGGTAATTTATAGATTCAATGCCATCCCCACCAAGCTACCAATGACTTTCTTCACAGAATTGGAAAAAACTACTTTAAAGTTCATATGGAACCAAAAAAGAGCCCACATTGCCAAGTCAATCCTAAGCCAAAAGAACAAAGCTGGAGGCATCACACTACCTGACTTCAAACTATACTACAAGGCTACGGTAACCAAAACAGCATGGTACTGATACCACAACAGAGACATACATCAATGGAACAGAACAGAGCCCTCAGAAATAATGCCGCATATCTGCAACTATCTGATCTTTGACAAACCTGACAAAAACAAGAAATGGGGAAAGGATTCCCTATTTAATAAATGGTGCTGGGAAAACTGGCTAGCCATAGGTAGAAAGCTGAAACTGGATCCCTTCCTTACACCTTATACAAAAATTAATTCAAGATGGATTAAAGACTTACATGTTAGACCTAAAACCATACAAACCCTAGAAGAAAACCTAGGCAATACCATTCAGGACATAGGCATGGGCAAGGACTTCATGTCTAAAACACCAAAAGCAATGGCAACAAAAGCCAAAATTGACAAATGGGATCTAATTAAACTAAAGAGCTTCTGCACAGCAAAAGAAACTACCATCAGAGTGAACAGGCAACCTACAGAATGGGAGAAAATTTTTGCAACCTACTCATCTGACAAAGGGCTAATATCCAGAATCTACAATGAACTCAAACAAATTTACAAGAAAAAAACAAAGAGCCCCATCAAAATGTGGGCAAAGGACATGAAAAGACACTTCTCCAAAGAAGACATTTATGCAGCCAAAAAACACATGAAAAAATGCTCATCATCACTGGCCATCAGAGAAATGCAAATCAAAACCACAATGAGATACCATCTCACACCAGTTAGAATGGCCATCATTAAAAAGTCAGGAAACAACAGGTGCTGGAGAGGATGTGGAGAAATAGGAACACTTTTTTTTTTTTTTTTAATAATTTTTTTATTTTTATTTTTTTTATTATACTTTAGGGTTTTAGGGTACATGTGCACAATGTGCAGGTTTGTTACATATGTATCCATGTGCCATGTTGATTTCCTGCACCCATTAACTCATCATTTAGCATTAGGTGTATCTCCTAATGCTGTCCCTCCCCCCTCCCCCCACCCCACAACAGTCCCCGGAGTGTGATGTTAATAGGAACACTTTTACACTGTTGGTGGGACTGTAAACTAGTTCAACCATTGTGGAAGTCAGTGTGGCAATTCCTTAGGGATCTAGAACTAGAAATACCATTTGACCCAGCCATCCCATTACTGGGTATATACCCAAAGGACTATAAATCATGCTGCTATAAAGATACATGCACACATATGTTTATTGCAGCACTATTCACAATAGCAAAGACTTGGAACCAACCCAAATGTCCAACAACGATAGACTGGATTAAGAAAATGTGGCACATATACACCATGGAATACTATGCAGCCATAAAAAATGATGAGTTCATGTACTTTGTAGGGACATGGATGAAACTGGAAAACATCATTCTCAGTAAACCACCGCAAGGACAAAAAACCAAACACTGCATGTTGTCACTCATGGTGGGAATTGAACAATGAGAACTCATGGACACAGGAAGGGGAACATCACACTCCGGGGACTGTTGTGGGGTGGGGGGAGGGGGGAGGGAGAGCATTAGGAGATATACCTAATGCTAAATGACGAGTTAATGGGTGCAGCAAAGCAACATGGCACATGGATACATATGTAACAAACCTGCACATTGTGCACATGTACCCTAAAACCTAAAGTATAATAATAGAAAAAAAAAGACATTATGTGGAAGAATGTGACTGCAAGATTTGGGATGGGTGTCTCAGATAAAGCTGAAAAATCTTAAACCACCAAAAACCTCCTGCTATTTTAGGGCAAAAATGGAGACTTGCACCTGCACTATTTCCTTATCTTATCACGTAGCCCAAGAAGCAGCTAGCCTAACAGAATAGGAGATGGTCTACAGAAGATTTACTGGAGTTGGTGTGCTATTTTCCAAGATCTAGTATGTTTTAAAACAGAGGCAAATATAAGGTGTTATTTTCTCCCATTGCCAGTACACACAGACCTGAAATCAATGGATGGAAATAGAAGCAGCTCTTTCACTATTACACATAATATTCCATCATTGGAATCTTGCAGCCCTGTGTTCTGATGCTTTATAGATCTTAGTTCCCAAATGCCATCTGGTCACTTGGGGCTCCTCATGCCAATGATTCAACTGGCAGAAGAGGAGTTACTGCACCAGTTTTGATGGTTTACCCAATTTATCAAATGGAAATTGCATTGTTGCTACACAATAGGGACTGGGAAGACTGTGTCAGAATCCACTAGGAAACCTCGTAGTACTTCCATATCCAGTAGTAAAAGTTAACAGAAGATTATAACAACCAAATCAAGGCAGGACCACTAAAGACCAAATGTTTCCGGAAGAAAGACTTAGATCTCTCCACCAAAAGAGAACCCAGTTAAGGTGCACCCTGAGTGTAAGAGAACAGGGAGCAGATAGTGGAAGAAGAAATTGAAAAATATCAACTATGGCCTCATGACCAGTTACATAAATGAAGACTGTATCAGCTATGCATATTTTTATTATTACTATGCCTGCACTTCTTAACAAAATACCCATTTTCCCCTTTTATCTATTCTTTGCTATTTTGTCGGAGGAGTACTAGTGAGTTCTAATTTTATAAACTTAGTTTTCAGAGATGACCCCACCATAAATAAGTATCCAGAATTAATGAAAGGGGCTACATGTCACCTGGATAAACTGTCCTTGGATAACACAGTTACTTTTTGCCTCCACTTTGAGGGAAAGGAAGAAAGTGGGTTTTTTTCTATATAAATGACTGATGTCTTCTCTTAGATGGAAATATTAAGTTGTTGTGTGGGCATTAAACATGGATAGAAGGATGAAAATGGAGGCCAAGTAACAAAAAGATAAGACTATAAACAGCCATTCTACTGTTTGCTTTTAAATCCATTTCTTCTCTTCTCCACCCTCCTATCTATCACAGCCAACTACATTTCCCTGGTCCAAAGTATATAACAAGCAGAAGGCCAAAGGATAGGAAAAGTGAGGAAACTTGGTTATGTTATTTTATTTATTTTTTATTTTTTTGAGATGGAGTCTCACTCCATCACAAGGCTGGAGTGCAATGGCGTGATCTCAGCTCACTGCAACCTCCACCTCCCGAGTTCAAGCTATTCTCCTGCCTCAGCCTCCTGAGTAGCTGGGACTACAGGTACCCACCACCATGCCCAGCTAGTTTTTGTATTTTAGTAGAGATGGGGCTTCACCATATTGGCCAGGATGCCCTTGCTCTCTTGACCTCGTGATCTGCCCACCTCAGCCTCCCAAAGTGCTGGGATTACAGGTGTGAGCCACAGCGCCCAGCCTATGTTTTTCTTCTTTTCCTGCTGCAAGGTGCACTCCCAGCAGCAAATGTATCTTCTCTGTGGCTCCAGCTTCCACCGAACATCACCATTATCCCAGCTCTACTTTGCAGCCCCTCTGTAGATCTAACTCTCACTGGATGACCCTGGCGTCTGTGTTATGTTAACTCCGCTTCTTCTCTTTATTCCTTAAGGTCTATGAAGGCAGTAAGAAGCATTTTCCTACTGTTGATAATTTCTGGGTTCCCTCATCATTCTGTTTGGCTTCTCAACTCTTGAATCAGCAGTGTAATACATTTCCTGTATTTTACACTTCTATTTAAAATATTGCTGTGGCTTGATTGTCCCCACAAAAACTCATGTTGAAATTTAATTGCCATTATAACTGTGTTGAGAGGTGGAACCTTTAAAAGGAGATCACAAGAGCTCTGAACTCATGAATGGATTAATGACATTATCATGAGAGTGTGTTAGTATCAGGAGAGCAGTATCCTGATAAAACAATGAGCTCAGTCTATCTCTTTTCCCTCTCTGTGCCTTGTGTACACATTTCCTTGCCATGTGATACCTTCACCAATGATGCAGCAAGAAAACTCTCACCAGATGCTAGTTCTATGTTCTTGGACTTCCCAGCCTCCAGAACCATGAGCCAAATAAACTTCTGTTCTTTATAAATTACCCAGTCTGTTGTATTCTGGGTAATTTCTATAGCAGCAGAAAATGGACCAAGATAAACAAGTACGGTGTTTTCTATTTGCTCCTAATACCATTCTTAAGTGTACAATATAGAATACCACATAGTATATACAATATGATCTCACTTTATTAAAGAAAATACATGTACATACACAAAAAAATGTTTTGGAAAGATATACTTGTATATTACTAACAGCGGTCAGGGAAGTCAGGTATACGTATATATATTTGAGACAGGGTCTCACTCTGTTGCCCAGGCTACAGCACAGTGGCATGACCATGGCTCACAGCAGCATCAATCTCCCTGCTCAGGTGATACTCACCTATCCCTCAGGTGATACTCTCACCTCTGCTTCTACGAGTTTGACTATTTTAGATACTTTATATAAGTGGAATCATGTAGTATTTGTCTCCTGTAACTGGCTTACTTCACTTAGCAAAACATCCCCCTGATTCATCCATATTGTCACAAATGGCAGGATTTCCTTCTTTTAAAAGGCCAATAATATTCTATTGCATGAGTATGCTGCAATTTTTTCGCAACTCATCTATCTGTGGACACTGAAGGGTGATGTTTTAGTTGGGCTTATTAACGCTAGTTGTTCTGACAACCCCTAAATCTCAGTGGTTTAACACAATGAAGTTTCATTGCTGGCTCACCTCACAGTCCAATCAGATGTTTGGCAGATCAGTAGTGGTTTAGGGCTTCTTGCTTCTTCTGTCTGTGGTTCTAGTATCTATCCTTTGGTATTTCTAAGGAGTTATCTGTTGGATCCTCTGCATTCAACCAGCTAACAAGTGAATTGGGAAGGTATAAAAAATGGCAGAAAATACTTAAGGGCCAGGTCTCTCCCAAGTGCTTGAATCATCCACAAGTTTTCTAAGTATATCCAGTATATTTTTCAGGTTTCTTTTGTCTACACATAACAGAAATCCAAGTACACTAACATTAACAAATTGAGGTTAATTTTTTCCACAAACAGCAACACAAATAAGCAAAAATGAGAAGCCTAACACTAACACAACTATACCAAGTTGCCACCAGGAACCCAGGATTCTATATCTTTTCACTTTACCATCCTTACAATGTATCTTCCTTCTTTATGCTTGCAAAATGGCACTATACTACTAAAGATTAGCATATTAGATCAAGTTCCAGGAAGGAAGGGAGAGGGGAAAGGGTTAATAGCATGTGCCACCTGTCCATCTCTTTTTATTCAAGAAAAAAATAGCTTTCCCAGAAACCATACCTAGAATGTTTTCTCTTATTTTTCATTGGCAAGACTGCATGTGCAGGGAAATTAATGCAATGAGTATTTAACTAGCTGCCTTGCCATAGTGAACAAAGATGAGCTCCTGTAGCTGAGGCAAAAGGGAGGAAGGACGCTGGGCAGCAACTATGAGCTTGTGCGTCATGTAGATGTGCCAGTCCTCCAGAGCTTTAGTTGAGATCTCTAGTGCACTGGTTTTTTTTTTTTCTCTGCCTCCTTTAAGACATTTAACTGTGCAGCCCAACCAATCAAAATAAACATCCTCATTTTCTTTAATATCCATAAGTCAAAGGAGTTGAATAGTTCAGATTTGCTTCCTCACACAAGCTATAACTCTAATTTCCTGTTTGAGTCAGACAAGAGTTTGACTCAAGATATAATAATATAGGGTGGAGTCCCTTTATAGCATAGGCTTGGTGCCTTTTCAACTGAGGCACTTTCTGCCATACTCTAAGTTTATTCATGTTTCCTGATCTGGGAATGTGATTCAAATGACTGGGTGTATAACTATGGTTGGCAAGAACAGACATCACACATGTAATCGGAGAGGCCTCTGGACACGCAGTTAATGCTTACTATCAACTTTGCCCGGGATCGGGGAGAGGCTTAGAACACTATTTTGCATTCGATAATGTGGTTTTAGTTCACTTACCTAAGACACATCTTTAAAATAGTTTCTGCTATGTGTAAGATTGATATTAGGTAATTGGAAAGACATGAAGATACATTAGACACAAAGCCATCTTCAACTATTTGACAAATTATTAGAGGGTAGATAACATGTATTACAATATCCACAATACAAATTAGATTATGATAAGCATAATGTGTGTAAAAAAAATTATTTCCTTTGTGGGTGTGTAGAAAGATGACTATGACATCTATCTGGGTAAAATTTTGATAGGTAAATACAGGGAAGAGGAAGTTCAAATGGAGAGAAAATATAAGCATGTAAGCTTAGCAAAAAAAAGGGGGGTGAAGTCTGTGTTCATAAAATCTAGAAAATACTTTAAAAATGAAGTGAACAACATAGGTTGAGACCAAGTTATGGGACCAGGAAAGTCTATATCTTAGGTGAATTAAACATGTCCACCAATCCTGAGTTGTAAAACTGACAAGAAGCTTTTTTTAAAAAAACTTACATCTTAAAGGGGCAAGGGAAGAACTTGCAATAACAAGTTTTCCAAAAGTCCAATTAAAGGAGGCCAGAGGCTTAGAGTGAGGAATAAGGCTTGTCTAAAGTCTACTCAAGCTGAAGGAAATGTTAAGTCTGTCTTGGTGGTGTCTAAAAATATAACCCGGGGTCTACACAGGTCATGGCTGTTTCGTGCAATATGGAGGGGAACCATAATATTGAAGTAAAACATAGTTTACAAATCCTGTATCTTCTTAATATTCATATTTAGGGAGGTGAATATTTTAAACTAAATATATAACAGGTTTTGTAACAATGGCTTTATTTTAAAACTCAAAAGCATCTCTGTTCTCAAAATTTATTAAATCAATGCACATTTCTAACTGCATGCCAAACAGCCTGCAGTACTGGAAGTACAGAGACGGCACCAAGACCAGAATCTTGCCTCATTTCTCCTAAAGCCAATAATGTTATGCTTGCTTGGCACTGTTGCCAGCATGGCTGTAGCTTGCTGTCACTCATCTCTAAAAAATTAATGGCATTACTATAGAAAGTGTTGCCCTCCTACCAGTGTAATCCTGAGTTACTGGTGTCACTAACGCGAAGGTGGGAAGTTGAAGATTATTTTCATAATTGCTGCCTACTCTGATGGAAACATACAGTGAACTGCTTTTTTTCAAGTGTCAATGAAAATACCATCTTGCACATATCATTTGAATGATTCATAAATCATAATGAAAGTTTGCCCTTGCTCAAAGGCAAAGAAAAAAATTACGGGGGACTTAAATAGGTAGAAGTGAGGTTAAAAACAGCTTCTCAAACAAAAATGTTGGATAACACTAAGCGATGGTTAGAGACACTAGCTTCAAAATAACTCAGCTTTTCTTCAAGATTACTTGATTCTTTCAGGGTACATCTGAAATTTTCTATTAATTTTTTGCTTCTCTCAACTGTATGGATGGGAGGCGTAACAAGATTTAGTGTAGGTGGCATTTCCAAAATATATTTATGTAAATGTCACTTGGATAAAAATCCTGTACTCCCAGAGCAAGAAAATCAATCCCCAACCTCACTGAATATTTGATCTATAATTACCTTCCAAAATTAGGTACTGGAAGGACATAATAGGTCTAATTTCACTGAAGTATTTTTAATAGCATATTTAAATCATCCCTGATTCCTTCTATACTTATTAACAGTTTTCTCAGATAATTTTATGAATGATAATGACAATCTTCAGGGATTACTTAAAAGGAGTTTTCAAAACCATGCATCAGGTAGACAAAAAAAAAAAAAAAACTCCATTGCTTTTTAGAGTGATTTTCTCTCTAGTGAATGGAAAATAAGAATCAAACGTTTACATTTCAGTGTTTCATGAAAATAAAATATCCTATTATGCCGAATTATTTAGGAATTCAAAATTAAGCCCAAAATATCTTCAGGTTATGGTTTAGTTTAGTGCCATCTAAAAAATATATGGGCCCAATTTTCAGACAGAAGCCATATACTTTCATATTTTTCTTTCAAAACTAAATAACAGCAAGAAAAGGGGAACACGAAGAACACAAAAATAGGTGAAAGTAAGAAAGAAGAGAGGTCAGTGAGTACTAAGCTGGCTGGCAAGAATGTTTCTGCTGAACTTGGAGCCCTTCGACTTCCGCTTTGAAGTCTGCATAAGTCAGGGACAGAGGCAAAGCCTACAGCAAGTGCTAAGTAAGGAATCTTATAAGAAATTATACTTCATAAAACTGAAATCTCACTGGGTTTCACCCTCAGTGTAAAGATTTGAAAAAGAAATACATACTCAGGCACAAGAATATAATAGTCTCAACCTTGGCACTGGAAACTGGAAAGAAAAGAGTTCCCTTGAGAACTCATAACCACGATCCAGACCTCATACTAGTATGCAAGCCAAACCATGCAGTCTGTGCAATCCATACAACTTTAATTGAGAATTCAAAGTGTTTCTGCATTGGTAGTGACCGAAGGGAACCGGCAGAAGGAAGCACAAATTATCTCTGGAGACCTCAAAAATATTCCCATAGGTGAAATTCAAAGAAATACCAGCAAGTCAAGTCAAAAGTCACAAAACATACAAAGAAACAACACTATAGGTGAGGGCAATCAAAAATAATAAATGTTAGGATCTGACATGCAAAGAATTTGAGATTTCTGAAATTATCAAAATACTAATATTTCTCACAGAATATTAAAGAACTATTAAAATATTTATACAGAAATAAAAGGGATCATTGAAAACATGAGTAAGAAAACTCTAAAGAATTGTAAGATATATGTGAAAATAATAGAATTTCTAAATATTAAAATATATAATTAAAATGTAAAACTAAATGGATACATTCAACAGCACGCTAGACATAGAGAAAAAATTATTAACTAAAAGATAAAGCCTAAATATTATTCACAGCATATCAGGAAAGACAAAGAAATGAACATATTAGTATTAGTTTAAAGAGAGATTAAGGAAATAGAAAAGAGATTGAGAGGATCTAGCATGAATCTAATGGAAGTTCCAGAAAAATAAAATAAAATAATAGGGGAAATTTAGAAGAATATGGAAACAGATATCTGAGAATATTCTAGAATTTTTGAAAGTCTCCAACCATCAGAAACCCAACAACATTAAGCACGATATAGGAAAAAATAGATACAGATATAATCTCCACAGTTAGATATATTATTCATTTTGGAAAACGACAGGACACCATATTTCAAGAAACCTTAAAATCAGCCAAGGAGATAAGATCAATCATCTTGACTGCTTTACAGTAATGAAAGCTAGAAGCAAGATATGTTCCATGTGCTAGAAAACAAAAACAAAGAAACTGCCAGTCTAAAATTTTATAACCGGTGACAAAACCCTTCAATACTGAAGGTGAAATCAGTACATTTTGAGACAAATAAAAACTGAAAAGAGTTTGCCTTTGTAAACCTGAATGTATTAATCAGAGTTCTCCAGAGAATAGAACCAATAGGATGTCAGTATACACACACAGACACAGAGAGAGAGAGTCACAGAGAGAGAGAGAAAAAGAGAGAGAATGAGATCGATTATGGATATTGGCTCATACACTTAATGAAGAAGTCTCACAGTCTGCTGTCTGCAAGCTGGAGAACCAGGAAAGCCGGGGTGTAATTCAGTCTGAGTCCAAAGGCCTGAGAACGAGGGAGAGGGAAGGGGGATGTGGGGAGGAGATGCTGGTGTAAGTCCTCCAGTCCAAAGGCCCAAGAACCAGGAGCTTCAATGTCTGAGAGGAGAAGATGGATGTCCCAGCTCAGAGAGAGCTAATTCACACTTTCTTTCCTCCTTTATGTTCTAATGAGGCCCTCAATAGATTGAATGATACTCCTCTACATTGATGAGTGCAGAGTTTTACTCAGTCTACTGCTACAAATGCTAATCTCTTCTGGAAATACCCTCAAAGACACACCCAGAAATAACGTTTTACCAGTTTTCTGGGCATCCCTTAGCCCAATCGAGTTAACATAAAAAATTCACCACCACACTGCACTAAAAGAAATTCTAAACAATGCATACTACAGAAATAAGCCTTCTACAATTTTTATATAGAATTTAAGTACACCCAAAGAAAAATAGAATTGAGATGGAGATACATTAAGTTATAATGTTTGATGGACCTTGTGTTTTCCTGGAGGAAGGTGAAGGTTTTGATTAATAATAGGATTTTATAAGTTAGGAATTTATGTTTTAATTTATACAGAAATAATAAAATCATAGAAACAGGCCAGGCCTGGTGACTGATGCCTGTAATTCAGCACTTTGGGAGGCTGAGGTAGACAGATCACCTGGGGTGAGGAGTTCGAGACTAGCCTGGCCAACATGGTGAAACCCCCTCTCTACTAAAAAATTAAAAAATTAGCCTCAACGGGTGGTAGGCACCTGTAATCCCAGCTACTCAGGAGGCTGAGGCAGGAGAATCACTTGGACCAGGGAGGTGGAGGTTGCAGTGAGCCAAGACCGTGCCATTGCACTCCAGCCTGGGTAACAAGAGAAAAACTCTGTCTTAATAATAATAATACTAATGATAATAATAATAGAAACAAATTATATAAATTCTAAACTAGTAGAAAGAGAAACCGAGTTGGTTAAAAAAAAAATCAATCTACGAAAGGGAATAAAAGAATACAAAGCCCAGGAAACATATTTTGGAGAAAAATGTATAAATTTAT
Organism: Symphalangus syndactylus; assembly: GCF_028878055.3. Lineage (NCBI taxonomy): Eukaryota > Metazoa > Chordata > Mammalia > Primates > Hylobatidae > Symphalangus > Symphalangus syndactylus. The sequence continues at coordinate 29,080,039 of NC_072431.2, forward strand.
AAATGCATATGTAAGCTAAATATGAATAATACATTAAAATTTAAAAACATACATAAAAATTTAGAACAAAGTGAATGATAGTACAAGTAAGATGGTAGATTTAAAACCAAATATATTATTAAATTAAATGTCAACAGACTAAATGCAGCAGACAAAAATTATAAAAATGAGTATAAAAGAATTATATGTGCATTGTGTGTATACACAAACACACATATTAATATACATTTATATACACACATATATAAACTATGAGGAAACAGAATATTTCAAAGTTAAAAGGTAGAAAAAAGATAAATACTAACAAAAAAACTGGTGAGATAAAGATAGTAACAAAAGTTTTTATATATATATATTTTTTATTATACTTTAAGTTCTAGGGTACATGTGCACAACGTGCAGGTTTGTTACATATGTATATATGTGCCATGTTGGTGTGCTGCACCCATTAACTCGTCATTTAGCATTAGGTATATCTCCTAATGCTATCCCTCCCCCCTCCCCCCACCCCACAACAGGCCCTGGTGTGTGATGTTCCCCTTCCTGTGTCCATGAGTTCTCATTGTTCAATTCCCACCTATGAGTAAGAACATAGCGGTGTTTGTTTTTTTGTCCTTGCAATAGTTTGCTGAGAACGATGGTTTCCACCTTCATCCATGTCCCTACAAAGGATATGAACTCATCATTTTTATGGCTGCATAGTATTCCATGATGTATGTGTGCCACATTTTCTTAATCCAGTCTACAATTTTTGGACATTTGGGTTGGCTCCAAGTCTTTGCTATTGTGAGTAGTGCCACAATAAACATACGTGTGCATATGTCTTTATAGCAGCATGATTTATATTCCTTTGGGTATATACCCCGTAATGGGATGGCTGGGTCAAATGGTATTTCTAGTTCCAGATCCCTGAGGAATCACCACACTGTCTTCCACAATGGTTGAACTAGTTTCTACTCCCACCAACCGTGTAAAAGTGTTCCTATTTCTCCACATCCTCTCCAGCACCTGTTGTTTCCTGACTTTTTAATGATGGCCATTCTAACTGGTGTGAGATGGTATCTCATTGTGGTTTTGATTTGCATTTCTCTGATGGCCAGTGATGATGAGCATTTCATGTGTCTGTTGGCTGCATAAATGTCTTCTTTTGAGAAGTGTCTGTTCATATTCTTCTCCCACTTTTTGATGGGGTTGTTTGTTTTTTTCTTGTAAATTTGTTTGAGTTCATTGTAGATTCTGGATATTAGCCCTTTGTCAGATGAGAAGATTGAAAAAATTTTCTCCCATTCTGTAGATTGCCTGTTCACTATGATGGTGGTTTCTTCTGCTGTGCAGAAGCTCCTTAGTTTAATTAGATTCCATTTGTCAATTTTGGCTTTTGTTGCCATTGCTTTTGGTGTTTTAGACATGAAGTCCTTGCCCATGCCTATGTCCTGAATGGAATTGCCTAGGTTTTCTTCTAGGGTTTTTATGGTTTTAGGTCTAACATGTAAGTCTTTAATCCATCTTGAATTAATTTTTGTATAACGTGTAAGGAAGGGATCCGGTTTCAGCTTTCTATATATGGCTAGCCAGTTTTCCCATCATCATTTATTAAATAGGGAATCCTTTCCCCATTTCTTGTTTTTGTCAGGTTTGTCAAAGATCAGATGGTGGTAGACGTGTGGTATTATTTCTGAGGGCTCTGTTCTGTTCCGTTGGTCTATCTCTCTGTTTTGGTACCAGTACCATGCTGTTTTGGTTACCGTAGCCTTGTAGTATAGTTTGAAGTCAGGTAGCGTGATGCCTCCAGCTTTGTTCTTTTGGCTTAGGATTGACTTGGCAATGTGGGCTCTTTTTTGGTTCCATATGAACTTTAAAGTAGTTTTTTCCAATTCTGTGAAGAAAGTCATTGGTAGCTCGATGGGGATGGCATTGAATCTATAAATTATTGATTCTTCCTATCCATGAGCATGGAATGTTCCTCCATTTGTTTGTGTTCTCTTTTATTTCATTGAGCAGTGGTTTGTAGTTCTCCTTGAAGAGGTCCTTCATGACCCTTGTAAGTTGGATTCCTAGGTATTTTATTCTCTTCGAAGCAATTGTGAATGGGAGTTCACTCATGATTTGGCTCTCTTTTTGTCTGTGATTGGTGTATAACAATGCTTGTGATTTTTGCACATTGATTTTGCATCCTGAGACTGCTGAAGTTGCTTATCAGCTTAAGGAGATTTTGGGCTGAGACGATGGGGTTTTCTAGATATACAATCATGTCATCTGCAAACAGGGACAATTTGACTTCCTCTTTTCCTAATTGAATACCCTTTATTTCCTTCTCCTGCCTGATTGCCCTGGCCAGAACTTCCAACACTATGTTGAATAGGAGTGGTGAGAGAGGGCATCCCTGTCTTGTGCCAGTTTTCAAAGGGAATGCTTCCAGTTTTTGTCCATTCAGTATGATATTGGCTGTGGGTTTGTCATACATAGCTCTTATTATTTTGAGATACAACCCATCAATACCTAATTTATTGAGAGTTTTTAGCATAAAGTGCTGTTGAATTTTGTCAAAGGCCTTTTCTGCATCTATTGAGATAATCATGTGGTTTTTGTCTTTGGTTCTGTTTATATGCTGGATTATGTTTATTGATTTGCATATGTTGAACCAGCCTTGCATCCCAGGGATGAAGCCCACTTGATCATGGTGAATAAGTTTTTTGATGGGCTGCTGGATTCTGTTTGCCAGTATTTTATTGAGGATTTTTGCATAGATGTTCACCAGGGATATTGGTCTAAAATTCTCTTTTTTGGTTGTGTCTCTTCCAGGCTTTGGTATCAGGATGATGCTGCCCTCATAAAATGAGTTAGGGAGGATTCCCCCTTTTTCTATTGATTGGAATAGTTTCAGAAGGAATGGTACCACCTCCTCCTTGTACCCCTGGTAGAATTCAGCTGTGAATCTGTCTGGTCCTGGACTTTTTTTGGTTGGTAGGCTATTAATTATTGCCACAATTTCAGAGCCTGTTATTGGTCTATTAAGAGATTCAACTTCTTCCTGGTTTAGTCTTGGAAGGGTGTATGTGTCCAGGAATTTATCCATTTCTTCTAGATTTTCTAGTTGATTTGAGTAGAGGTGTTTATAGTATTCTCTGATGGTAGTTTGTATTTCTGTGGTATCGGTGGTGATATCCCCTTTATCATTTCTTATTGCGTCTATTTGATTCTTCTCTCTTTTCTTCTTTATTAGTCTTGCTATTGGTCTATCAATTTTGTTGGTCTTTTCAAAAAACCAGCTCCTGGATTCATTGATTTTTTGAAGGGTTTTTTGTGTCTCTATCTCCTTCAGTTCTGCTCTGATCTTAGTTATTTCTCACCTTCTGCTAGCTTTTGAATGTGTTTGCCCTTGCTTTTTTAGTTCTTTTAATTGTGATGTTAGGGTGTCAATTTTAGATCTTTCCTGCTTTCTCTTGTGGGCATTTAGTGCTATAAATTTCCCTCTATACCCTGCTTTAAATGTGTTCCAGAGATTCTGGTATGTTGTGTCTTTTTTCTTGTTGGTTTCAAAGAACATCTTTATTTCTGCCTTCATTTCATTATGTACCCAATAGTCATTCAGGAGCAGGTTGTTCAGTTTCCATGTAGTTGAGCAGTTTTGAGTGAGTTTCTTAATCCTGATTTCTAGTTTGATTGCACTGTGGTCTGAGAGACAGTTTGGTATAATTTCTGTTCTTTTACATTTGCTGAGAAGTGCTTTACTTCCAACTATGTGGTCAATTTTGGAATAGGTGTGGTACGGTGCTGAAAAGAATGTATATTCTGTTGATTTGGGGTGGGGAGTTCTGTAGATGTCTATTAGGTCTGCTTGGTGCAGAACTGAATTCAATTCCTGGATATCCTTGTTAACTTTCTGTCTCATTGATCTGTCTAATATTGACAGTGGGGTGTTAAAGTCTTCCATTATTATTGTGTGGGAGTCTAAGTCTCTTTGTAAGTCTCTAAGGACTTGCTTTATGAGTCTGGGTGCTCCTGTATTGGGTGCATATATATTTAGGATAGTTAGCTCTTCTTGTTGAATTGACCCCTTTACCATTATGTAATGGCTTTTGTCTCTTTTGATCTTTGTTGGTTTAAAATCTGTTTTATCAGAGACTAGGATTGCAACCCCTGCCTTTTGTTGTTTTCCATTTGCTTGATAGATCTTCCTCCATCCCTTTATTTTGAGCCTATGTGTGTCTCTGCATGTGAGATGGGTTTCCTGAATATAGCACACTGATGGGTCTGGACTCTTTATCCAATTTGCCAGTCTGTGTATTTTAACTGGAGCCTTTGGCCCATATACATTTAAGGTTAATATCGTTATGTGTGAATTTGATCCTGTCATTATGATGTTAGCCGGTTATTTTGCTCGTTAGTTGAGGCAGTTCCTTCCTAGCCTCGATAGTCTTTACAATTTGGCATGTTTTTGCAGTGGCTGGTACTGGTTGTTCCTTTCCATGATTAGTGCTTCCTTCAGGACCTCCTGTAGGGCAGGCCTGGTGGTGACAAAATCTCTCAGCATTTGCTTGTCTGTAAAGCATTTTATTTCTCCTTCACTTATGGAGCTTAGTTTGGCTGGATATGAAACTCTGGGTTGAAAATTCTTTTCTTTAAGAATGTTGAATATCAGCCCCCACTCTCTTCTGGCTTGTAGAGTTTCTGCCAAGAGATCAGCTGTTAGTCTGATGGGCTTCCCCTTGTGGGTAACCCGACCTTTCTCAGTGGCTGCCCTTAACATTTTTTCCTTCATTTCAACTGTGGTGAATCTGATAATTATGTGTCTTGGAGTTGCTCTTCTTGAGGAGTTTCTTTGTGGCGTTCTCTGTATTTCCTGAATTTGAATGTTGGCCTGCCTTGCTAGGTTGGGGGAGTTCTCCTGGATAATATCCTGCAGAGTGTTTTCCAACTTGGTTCCATTCTCCCCGTCACTTTCAGGTACACCAATCAGACGTAGATTCAGTCTTTTCACATAGTCCCATATTTCTTGGAGGCTTTGTTTATTCCTTTTTATTCTTTTTTCTCTAAACTTCTCTTCTCGCTTCATTTCATTCATTTGATCTTCAATCACTGATACCCTTTCTTCCAGTTGATCGAATCTGCTACTGAAGCTTGTGCATTCATCACGTAGTTCTCATGCCATGGTTTTCAGCTCCATCAGGTCCTTTAAGGACTTCTCTACATTGGTTATTCTAGTTAGCCATTCATCTAATCTTTTTTCAAGGTTTTTAACTTCTTTGCAATGGGTTTGAACTTCCTCCTTTAGCTAGGAGAAGTTTGATCATCTGAAGCCTTCTTCTCCCGACTCGTCAAAGTCATTCTCTGTCCAGCTTTGTTCCATTGCTGGTGAGGAGCTGCATTCCTTTGGAGGAGGAGAGGCGCTCTGATTTTTAGAATTTTCAGTTTTTTTGTTCTGTTTTTTTCCCCATCTTTGTGGTTTTATCTACCTTTGTTCTTTGATGATAGTGATGTACAGATGGGGTTTTGGTGTGGATGTCCTTTCTGTTTGTTAGGTTTCCTTTTAACAGTCAGGACCCTCAGCTGCAGGTCTGTTGGAGTTTGCTGGAGGTCCACTCCAGACCCTGTTTGCCTGGGTATCAGCAGCGGAGTCTGCAGAACAGTGAATATTGCTGAAAAGCAAATGTTGCTGCCTGATTGTTCCTCTGGAGGTTTCATCTCAGAGGGGTACCTGGCTGTGTGAGGTGTCATTCTACCCCTACTTGGGGTTGCCTCCCAGTTAAGCTACTCACGGGTCAGGGACCCACCTGAGGAGGCAGTCTGTCCGTTCTCAGATCTCAAACTCCATGCTGGGAGATCCACTACTCTCTTCAAAGCTGTCAGACAGGGACATTTAAATTTGCAGAGGTTTCTGCTGCCTTTTGTTCGGCTATGCCCTGCCCCCAGAGGTGGAGTCTACAGAGGCAGGCAGGCCTCCTTGAGCTGCAGTGGGCTCCACCCAGTTCAAGCTTCCAGGTTGCTTTGTTTACCTACTCAAGCCTCAGCAATAGCGGGCGCCGCTCCCCCAGCCTCGCTGCCACCTTGCAGTTCGATCTCAGACTGCTGTGCTAGTAATGAGCAAATCTCTGTGGGCATAGGACCCTCCGAGCCAGGCGCAGGATATAATTTCCTCGTGTGCCGTTTGCTAAGACCATTGGAAAAGCGCAGTATTAGGGTGGGAGTGACCCGATTTTCCAGGTGCTGTCTGTCACAGCTTTGCTTGGCTATGAAAGGGAATTCCCTGACCCCTTGTGCTTCCCGGGTGAGGCGATGCTTCGCCCTGCTTTGATTCACACTCGGTGCACTGCACACACTGTCCTACACCCACTGTCCAACAAACCCCAGTGAGATGAACCCGGTACCTCAGTTGGAAATGCAGAAATCACCTGTCTTCTGCATGGCTCACGCTAGGAGCTGTAGACTGGAGCTGTTCCTATTCAGCCATCTTGGAACCACCCCGCCAGTAACAAAAGTTTTAAATCACCAGGATTTACAACAATCTTATATTTATATGTATTGAATAAAATGGTCTCAAAGCATATAAAGCAAAATTGAAAAAACTACAAGAAAAATAGAAAATTCCAGCACCATAATAATGAGAAAAATGTGTCACCATGTTTCTCACTGATTGCTCACTACAAAAACAAAAAGATGCTCACAGTCATTAGTAATCAATGAAAAGCAAGATATAGCCATAGCAAGATATCACATCTGCCAGCTTGGCAGAAATTTATAAACTGAACAATAGGCCATGAAGCAACAGGAATGCTCATCCACTTGCAACTGCTCAGAAAAAAAGAGTTTGGTATGTGCATTCCTTTGAACTAACAATTACTCTCCTGGAAATAGACCTTAGAGAAACTTTTTGCACATCTGTATCAGAAGAAAGGTTTGTTCATGAATGGTTTTTTTTTTTTTTTTTTTTTGCATTTTTCAAAACCCAAAAGTGCAAACTACAGAAAGTATAAACTATGGTATATTTCTACAAAGGAAAATTGTAAAGCAACAAAAACAAATGAAAATAAACACAGCAACCACCAGATAATGAGGAAATCTCAGAAATATAATGTTGAGTAAAAGACTCAAATCACAGGAGAGTATAAGAACTGTGATTCTAGGAAGGGGAACATCACACACTGGGGACTGTTGTGGGGTGGGGGGAGGGGGGAGGGATAGCATTAGGAGATATACCTAATGTAAATGACGAGTTAATGGGTGCAGCACACCAACATGGCACATGTATACATATGTAACAAACCTGCATGTTGTGCACATGTACCCTAAAACTTAAAGTATAATAATAATAAAATAAAAAAAGAACTGTGATTCTATTTAAATAAAATTAAAAACAGGCAAAATCAAAGAATATATTTGAGAGAAAGAGAGAGAGAGTGTGTGTGTGTGTGTGTGCGTGTGTGTATTTGTGTTTTGCAATACAGTACAGTGGCTTCCATTGGGCCAACAAACCAAATTGACTAAGGTAATTCAGAAAAATCAGGACATCTGGATGTGACAGCCCACACATTCAGGACTACTAGAACCCAGCTTTCAGAACACTTTCCAGTTTTCCAAAATTTTCCCAAGTCAATATAGGCAATGAGGAATCAGAAAGAAATTTGAAGCTAAAAGGAATCAAAGCTCAAAGCTCTGAAAGAGAAATAGTAAGGCTATGGCCTGAGAAACAAAAGCTGTACAAAGCCCACAGTATTCATCATATTCTCCCTCTCAAATCCTCCAATTACTCCTCATAATTAAAGACTAATCCCTTAGCATTCTGAATTCAACCCACTTTAGCTAAGCAAAACAGGCCACTTTACCCTCTAGCTTCACATTTTCTTCATTCCTCATTTTTGTTACTGTTATTTCCTCTCTCTAAAATCCTTTTTGCACATCTCATCATGTCAAATATCTGCTGAATAGGGAAAAACGGAAGGCCTTTCCTCTAAGATCTGAAACATGACAAGAATGCCCATTGTTACCACTGTTTTTGAACCTAGTACTGAACGTCTAGCTAAGGCAATTAGACAAGACAGAAAAAATAAATAAAGAACATCCAAATTGGAAAGGAAGAACTCAAATAAGCCTTGTTTGCAGAGGGTATGATCTTATATTTACAAAAACCTAAAGCCTTCAGCAAAAAACTGTTAGAACTGATAAATAAATTCAGTAAAGTTGCAGGATATAAAATCCACATACGAAAATCAGTAGCATTTCTATATGCTAACGGTGAATAATCTGAAAAGGAAAGAAAAAAGTAATCCCATTTACTATAGCCACAAATAAAATTAAATACTTAACCAAAGAAGCAAAACGTCTCCATAATGAAGACTATAAAACACTGCTGAAAGAAATTGAAGAGGACACCAAAAAAATGGAAAGATATTTCATGTTCATGAACTGTAAGGATCAATATTGTTAAAATGCTCATACTACTCAAAGCAATCTAGATTCAATGCAATCCCTATCAAAATAGCAATGACGTTCTTCACAGAGATAGAAAAAACTATCCTAAAATGTATATGGAACCACAAAAGAACCCAGCATAGCTAAAGCAATCCTAAGCAAAAAGGACAAAATGGGAGGAATCACGTTACCTGACTTTCAACTATAGAGCTATAGTAACCAAAACAGCATGGTTCTGGCATAAAAACAGGTGTATGGACCAATGGAACAGAATAGAGAACCCACAAACAAATCTACTTACCTACAGTAAACTCATTTTTGACAACAGTGCCATGAGCATACACTACACAAAAGATAGTCTTTTCAATATGCAGTGCTGGGAAAACTGAATATCCATATGCAGAAAAATGAAACTAGACCCCTATCTCTCACCATATACAAAACTAAAATTAAAACAGATTAAAGACTTAAATCTGAGACCTCAAACTATTTAACTACTACAAAAATATTTCGAGGAAACTCTCCAGGTCTGGGCAAAATTTTCTTGAGTTATACCCCACAAGCACAGGCAACCAAAGCAAAAATGGACAAATGGAATCATATCAAGTTAAAAATCTTCTGTCCAAGAAAACGTGGCACATATACACCATGGAATACTACACAGCCATAAAAAATGATGAGTTCATGTCCTTTGTAGGGACATGGATGAAACTGGAAAACATCATTCTCAGTAAACTATCTCAAGGACAAAAAACCAAACACCGCATGTTCTCACTCATGGGTGGGAATTGAACAATGAGAACTCATGGACACAGGAAGGGGAACATCACACTCCAGGGACTGTTTTGGGGTGGGGGGAGGGGGAGGGACAGCATTAAGAGATATACCTAATGCTAAATGACGAGTTAATGGGTGCAGCACACCAACATGGCACATGGATACATATGTAACAAACCTGCACATTGTGCACATGTACCCTAAAACCTAAAGTATAATAATAAAAAAAAAAAAAAAATCTTCTGCCCAGCAAGAGAAACAATCAAGAGTGAAGAGACAACCCACGGAATGAGAGAAAATATTTTCAAACTACTCATCTGACAAGGGATTTATAACCAGAGTGTATAAGGAGCTCAAACAACTCTACAGGAGAAAAATCTATTAATCCAATGTAAAATGGGCAAAAGATTTGAATAAACATTTCTCAAAAAAAGACATACAGGACTGGGTGCCGTGGCTCATGCCTGTAATCCCAGCACTTTGGGAGCCAAGGCGAGTGGATCACTTGAGCCCGCGGTTTGAGACCAGCTTGGGCAACATGGTGAAACTCTGCCTCTACAAATAAACACACAAAAAATTAGCTGGTTGTGGTGGCACGTGCCTGTAGTCCCAGCTACTTGTGGGGCTGAGGTGGGAGGATTGCTTGAGGCCAGGAGGTCAAGATTGCAGCAAGTCAAGCAAGCAAGCACTCCAGCCTGGGCAATAGAGCAAGAAGCTGCCTCAAAAAGTAAAAGACCTGCAAATGGCAAACAGGCATATGAAAGGAGCTTAACATCATTGATCATCAGAGAAATGCAAATCAAAACTATAATGAGATATCATCTCACCCCAGTTAAAATGATTTATATCCAAAAGATAGGCAATAACAAATGCTGGCAAGGATGTGAAAAGGGAACCCTTGTACACTGTCGGTGGGAATGTAAATTAGTACAACCACTGTGGAGAATAGTGTGCAAGTTACGCAAAAAAACTAGAAATACAGTTATCATATGATCCAGCAATCCCATTGCTAACACCCAAAATAACGGAAATCAGTATATCAAAGAGATATCTGCGCTCCCGTGCTTGTTACAGCACTGTTCACAATAGTTAAACTTTGGAAGCAACCTAAGTGTCCATCAACAGAGGAATGGAAAAAGAAACTGTGTTACATATACACAATGGAGTACTATTCAGCCATAAAAAAGAATGAGATCCTGTCATTTGCAACATGGATGGAACTGGAGGTTGTCATGTTAAGCCAAATAAGTCAGGCACAGAAAGAGAAACATTGCATGTTTCTCACTTATTTGTGGGATCTAAAAACTAAAGCAATTGAACTCCTGGAGATAGAGAGTAGAAGAACGGATACCAGAGACTGGGAAGAGTAGTGGGGAGGTTAGGGGGAGGTGGAGGCGAAGTGGGAAGCTTAATGGCTACAAAAAAAAGTAGCAAAGGGAATAAATAAGATGTAGTATTTGGTAGCACAACAGAGTGACTATAGTCAATCATAATTTAATTGTACACTTTAAAATAACTAAAAGAGTATAATTGGATTGTTTGTAATACAAAGGATAAATACTTGAGGGGCTGGATACCCCATTTCCCATGCTGTGATTGTTATGCATTGCATTCCTGTATTAAAACATCTCATGTACCCCATAGTGGATGTGTATACCCCTATTATGTACCCATAAAAAATAAGCTAAAAAAATGGATTGAGGTCACCAAGGGACAGAGTGATGGCATTTTTCTCAGGAAAAGTGACTAGCCTTCAATACCTGTTTCTATTAATAGTTATCAGATATTTAGACAAATGACATTATTAAATGTACAAAAGCCAGCTTCTTTCACAACTCTGAATACACTGCTTAGACGTGAAAGCTGCAAAAGAATGCAGACTGAAAACAAGTAGCCATCATTTAACGTTTCTCCACTCCTTTATGTACAGGAGTCAATAGTTTTATTATTTATTAGGATAATTGCATAGGCTGAACTATCAAGAATGAAATGGAATTGACGAACCTTAACCCAAGGACTACCATATTGCTTTGAAACCCCAATTTTACTTCATCGGAAATCCCATTCATGAGGAATTATGAGTGTAGCACAGCTGTGCTATCTGTAAACTTTAGTCTCACCTCACCTTCTGTTTCTGAGGTGACCAAGGAGTTGCCTATAAACTCTACAATCTAGTTCTCCCATGTTTGGCCTGATCAGTGAATGGAACAAATCTCATGGGGGCAGGAGAAGTTAGAGGACAAATACCAATCTGTGGAGTACCTGTGGAGTAAAAGGTATAAACTTGGCGTTCTGCAGTATATTATCTGGCAACACCTGTAAGCTATCGCCAAACAATAAAAGTTAATTATATTAGTCTCTTCTCCTGGTCATAGTCATCATTCTAGCCCACATCAGAATATAGGGTTATTTAACATATTAAATAACGTTACAGCATTACAGGACTAGTTACTGTCATATTCCAGTTGATCCAAGCACTGCTTGGATATTGGCTGCAAATCTGTTGGTTGCAACAAAATTCTCTTTGGAAAATTTCATGCAGCAGGGGTATGTAGAAGATTCATTGTGTCACTACGCTTAATGAAACTGGTTTTTGAATATAAAATTTCCCCAAGAATTATATTCAAAGATATTACTTCCATTTTTGTCATTCACTTTCTCCAAAACCAGCTCAAAAATAAATTATTGAACGCAAATTATTTTACTCAGCCTTGATTAAACTCAGAGGTCACATGTTTCAGTGGCAACTAGTGGAAATTTTAAGTAAAGAGCTGTTGAAATAGGGTTTTTGAGAATGTAAAGCAGATGATTACAAATTATCTTTGTTGAAATGAAAAATAAGGAGAATGTCAGTGGTATTTGCATATTAGTTGCCTCAAAATTTCAGTGAAAGTTGTTTTTTCAAGATCTTATAATCATAGTTGATTTTTTCCTAAATCTGTTTACCCAAGGAAAAAAAATGAAATGTTTAACAACTACAGGAGTCATTAATTTATAAACTTGAGACTATAAATGTTTATTATCAGAAACTATATTTGTTAAAAGAACTTACTCTTTCTTTAAACAATGTTTGTCTTGGGAAATTGGCTTTTCTCACCAACCTTAAGATAATTAACCTACTATCTATGATTTCACTGATGTGGCTCTGATTTACTTAATCAGTGTAAGAGAACAGAAAGATACCCTATAATTAAAAATATATATAAGAGAAATCAATGCCCAGAGTGATGATGTGAGAAGTGTGGACCCTCTTGCCAGTCACTCAACCATTCAACTGCTGAAAATGATATAAAAAAAAATCTCTGGAAATTGTCTTAAGGCATACAGCAAATGGAAAACATTTAGTCCAGAAAATCTACTAAATCTCACTAAGGACATCAAGAGCCTGGGGCAATTGAGCCATGAATTTGCTCACATACTATCACTTCCCCCAGGCCCCAGATCAATATGATGGAAGCTCTACTGCAGGCATGTGCAGCTGAGACCAAAATTCTTCTCTACCTAGCTGCCAGCCAGAGACACATAGAACTAACAGACATCTATAGAACACTCACTCAATAAAAGCAGAATACATATTCTTCTCTAGTGCACATGGAACAATTTCCAGGAGAGCCCATATGCTAGGCCATAAACAATATGGGTATTAACCACAGGAAAAGGTCAAGAGAATTGTAAAGAAAGCAATTCTGACTTCACTAAACTCCTGAACCGACCCCAGCAGCCACCTACTTATAGATTTCTTGTTACGAGATGAAAATAAATGTCTTTTTATTAATCTGCTGTTAGTAAGGATTTCTATTTCTTGTTGAAAGCTGAAAAGTATTCATTAAAAAATTCTATTGCTATACCAGAAAGAGGAGAAGACAGTGTTTAAAATTTTGGCAGGAGACTGCGGCTTTTTACAAAGGAATATGCTTTTTTCTTCCCCACATACACCATTCTATTAGGACAATGTTAGAAGTCACTTGCACTATGGCTATCCACAATCTCACTTAATACTATGCACAGCCTGACAATAGAGCAGCCCAGTCATTCACCCTTATTGCTCAGGTTCTCAGTGTGCATGTGTAATGATGTCTAATCCTTCCTGTTGGTTTTCAAGGCTCTCAACTTGTAGTTTAAAGCCTTTAATAATGATCTAAAAATCACTTTTAATTTGGTCAACAAACTGAAAAAAATTAGAGTCGATACCAGAAAGTGGTAAACATCTTTCCTAGTCTCTTCCCATAAACTCTTATAGTGGATCTCAAAGTATAGTCCCCAAGCCAGCTGCATCAACATCATCTGAGAACTTGTTGGAAATGCGAATTCTCAGGCCCCCACAGACCTTCCGAACCACTTGCTCAGAGTTTGAGAGCCCCTGCCCTACAGCGCAGAGCCATATCAGGTGATGCACTCTCTCCTCCTACTTATGCTTTTCTTTCTTCCCACCTTCTACCAGTATCTAGCTTTGCCCCACTCTTCTGTCAGTGTTAGAAGCCTGCAGATAGTATCCAAATCCATCATCTGATCTCATTAATTATCAGGATGATTGCTGGCCCCACAATAAGGCTCACGGGAGATTCTCCACTTCCATATCATAATACATAACCCAAAAGCCCACGCCCCAAATATTTAACCACAGACTGTCAAAACCAGGAGGGAAGTAGAGTAAAAGGTCCTATATATCTGTCCCCATCCCAAGTAAAGACATTGAACCTCTTTCTTCATTTAATCCACCCTTAATCATGGGCCCTTCCTCTTATTTTTCCTTCCTTCCCCCTCTATCTCTTCACCTAGTACTCAGTCAACTCACTTCATGTTCAAAATAGCTCTCACTGTCAACTCTGCCTCATTTCAAACTCCAATTATTATCTTTACTCTGTCTAAACTTCACACTGTCTATTTTCATTTCTTTTAGCCAGGAGAATGAAAGCTGAGCATCGATGAGCTGTGTGTATATATCGCAGAGATTCAGCCTAATTATCTTGTGTTAAAGACAATGTATTATTGTTTCATCCATTTTTAATCAGCCCTCACTGCAGTGAAAAAATGTCCTTTTTGAAGAAGTGATCTCAGTGTGAACCACCCCCAACCCTGGTTACGTTTTACTAACCTCTAATTAATGTACATATTCACAAGGTTGTTTTTATATGCTTCTCACTGTGTATCCCCTAGCAGATTTTTTAACAGATATTTCTAATGTATTTTCCTGATTATTTGAAGACTTCTGAAAATCTGACTTTGGTTGTATGTTCATTAAAATGTCATACAGCACTATCCTTCCAACTAGAGACACAAAAAGTAATAAAAGACAAACCAAAGCCAAGAGACTCCTCAGCCTGGGTGTACAGAAGAGTTCACCCCAATTACAATAAAATATCCCTCATTTAAGCATCTAAAAAACAACTTTAAAAAGTACTGTAGAACAGACGTCTCTCCTCAGGAGTGGCAGCCATTTGAAAAAAGATTTGAAGAGTATAATGGAAGTAATGCCTACATGTGTCTCTATTTACTATTCTATGAAGAAAGCTACACTCTGCCAACCTTTATATTCTTCTTTTTTCCTTGGTACTGATTTTTCTCTATTTTTATTTTATTTTGCTCTTTGAAGCCACCACAAATCCTTCTTGGAAAAAATATCATAAAACCAATGATTTATTCTTAAAAAGAGTTTCAGTAGCATATTTGTTACTTTTAGTAATATTAAAGTGATAATAATAGAATAACTTATATAGTGCTTTTAACTTTTCTATGCATTTCATTAACATTTTTCCATGGATTCTTACAGTAAATCCAAGAGCAGGAATTTTTAAATTTTAACAATAAGGAATTAAAATTTAGAGATGTAAGTCTCTCAAGGTCATTCATTTAGATATTATTGACAATAACAAAAACAACAACAGCAGCAGCTCATTACATTTGCAGATTACTAACTAGGACTTAAACTAAGGACCACCGACTCCAATTCCTACACTATTTTCTCTGGTCATAACATACCTCTCCAGCACCTATGAGAAAAAGTAACTAAAGTACTTAGAATTATCAGGAAGGAGAAATGATTAAAGCCCAAGCCAATGATACACATCATCAGTCACTAGCATACACCTGAATATTCACATAGTTGCTCAATTCTCTATTTAAGAAAGTCTAATAAAGAAAGAAGTTAACAAAAAAGAGCCTAAATAACCAAAGAAATCCTAAGCAAAAGGAACAAAGCCAGAGGCATCACATTGTCCAAATTTAAACTATATTATAAGGCTACAGTAATCAAAACAGCATGGTGCTGGTTAAAAATAAAAAGCAAAAAACAAAAAAAAATAGCAGCAGACACATAGACCAATAAAACAAACTAGAAAGCCCAGAAATAAAGTCACACACTTACAACCATCTGATCTTTCACAAAGACGCAGAAAGGACACCCTATTCCATAAATGGTGCTGAGATAGGTGGTTAACCATATGCAGAAAAACGAAATTAGACACTTGTCTTTCACCAGATACAAAAATTAACTCAAGATGGATTAAAGATTTAAATGTAAAACTTCAAACTGTAAGAATCCCAGAAAAAAAAAAAAACTAAGAAACACCTTTCTGAACATTGGCCTTGGGAAATAATTTATGACTAAGGC
Source organism: Symphalangus syndactylus (assembly GCF_028878055.3). Classification (NCBI taxonomy): domain Eukaryota; kingdom Metazoa; phylum Chordata; class Mammalia; order Primates; family Hylobatidae; genus Symphalangus; species Symphalangus syndactylus. The sequence continues at coordinate 29,095,835 of NC_072431.2, forward strand.
TTTGAAAGCAATTATAACAAAAACAAAATTTAGTAAGTGGGACCTAATTAAACTAAAAAGCTTTTGAACAGCAAAAGAAACTATCAACAGGGTAAAAGAAAACCTACAGAATGAGAGAGGAACTTAAACTAATTGAACAAGAAAAAGTCAAATAACTCCATTTTTAAAAATGGGCAAAGACATGCACAGACAATTCTCAAAAGAAAACATACATATTAGCCAACAAACATATGGAAAAATATTCAACATCACTAATCATCAGAGAAATGCAAATCAAAATCACAATGAGATACCATCTCACACTAGTCAGAATGGCTATTATTAAAAAGTCAAAAAATAACAGGTGCTGGTAAGGTTGCTGGGAAAAAGGGAACACTTAAACACTGCTGGTAAGAATGTAAATTTGTTCAGCCACAGTTTGAAGACTTCTCAAAGAATTTAAAGTAGAACTGCCATTTAACCCAGCAACCCAATTACTGGGTATATATTCAAAATAAAATAAGTCATTCTACCAAAAAGTTACATACACTTGGATGTTCATTGCAGTACTATTCACAATAGCAAGGATGTGAAATCAACCTAGGTATCCATCAGTGGTGGACTGGATAAAGAAAAGGTGGCACACATACATCACAGAATACCATGCAGCCATAAAAAAGAGTGAAATCATGTCCTCTGCAGTGACGTGAATGCAGCTGAAAGCCATTATCCTAAGTAAATTATCACAGGAATAGAAAACCAAATCCCACATGTTTTCACTTATAAGTAGGAGCTAAATATTGGGTACTCGTGGACATAAAGATGGCAGCAAAAGAAACTGGAGGCTGCTAAAGGGGAAGGAAGGAGGCAGACAAGGGTTGAATAACTATTGTATGCTCACTACTTGATTGATGGAATCACTCACACCCCAAACCTCAGCATCCCACAATATACCCAGGTAACAATCCTGCACATATACCCCTTGAATCTAAAATAAATGTTGAAAGTATTTTAAAGAGAGATTGAGGTTCAGTGGTAGGACAAAATAATAGAAAAATCAGTGGCTCAAGATCCACCTAGTAGGCAGAGCCAAGACTAATTACTATTCTTATCACATGCTGGGCATGCACCGTTACTTCCACTTGAACCTATTCTTTTCTGTCTTCCACTCTAACATGCAAACTTGGAGTAGGTCATTGAGTTCTATGAACCTTGGTTGTGTCGCCTGTAAACTAACGTTATTGGACTAGATGATCTCTAAGCTCCCTATTCTAATGGCCCCTTCTTCTATAAATAAGAGGTGGGCAGGTTCTTTTAACAATTCTTGAAAAGTAACAAGTGAGAAAGCAATGCTCAGAGATCATCAAGTTGGGCTTGATCAACCCTAGCTAATGATTACCACACTTTAGTGTGCAGCAAAATCATCTGTAGTATGCTTAGGATTCAGGCTGCGTATGTGGGGAATACAGTAGAGTTGTGTATAAGAATTACTTCAATCTCAGTGTTTTAAGTTCTCAACTGAGGAGCAAAAGGTCTCAGCCTTTTTATATAGGGCCTTCTCTCTCCAAATAGCTGAAAAAGTTCCAGAAGTACCCACATGTATCATTTAAATGGCCCCTAACCCTCATCAGGATTGGACCCCTTATAAAAATCACTTTTTCAGTCTCCAAGGGAGGGATTAGTAATGGAGGAGTTCACCAAACACCATGAGAGCAACTCCTTACAGCTCAGGTCTGGGATCTTCTAGTGATGCTGGTCTCGGGCCTCTGCCTCCCTACGGGTGCTCATTTGGGATCATTGACTGTTAGCCCTGGGATGTGTGTGGTTTATCATTCTCTCCAGTTAGTAGAGAAATGCTTTCCCTTTTCCTGTACAGTTTTATAAGATTATCTCAGAGTAAAGCTGTTTTGAACCCAGACAACAGTGGGGTTTTTCTGTTTGTTTTTTCCCACCCCTCATGAGACTTATGCAGTTATGTTTATCTTCCTAGAGCACCCAGAGCTCATTGGTGGTGGAGGGCGTCTTACAGCATAGGTGGCCTCTCAGAGTCTCAGCAAAGTCACTCTTTTCCATATGTAATAATGAGCCATTGTTCTATTCATCATTACCTCATAGAGCCCTTTCTTTTTCTCAGTTCTCATTTACTTCCTCTTTTTTTTTTTCCTTTTTCTTTTCCTGTACCTTGCTTTGGTCCTTATAAGTATCCAAATTGCACTGTAAGTATGAATTTTAAAATAATGTCCTCAATTTGGTATATCAAGACTGATCTTAGTAATTTCCTTGCACTAGGTACGTTCAGCTTAAAAACAAAAAGTGCAATCTGTTTTCAATAGGAAGAGATAATGTTTTCCAAAAGCCTGAGGATAACAGTTAAACCCATTGAAAATCACTAAAAAGCCCTTTAAAGGCTACTATTTCCTTTAATGACATTTTTTCTTAGTGTTGGATGTCCCCTACCACCAGACAATTGGTAATAGGATTGCAACTGGTATAGGGAAGGTGGAGGGACTGAGGAGAAAAGAGAAATTGAATTTATGTGTCTTCTCCTTAGCACAGCCTCAAATTTCTTTTTCAGAAAATAACTTCTGCACATAAAGCATTAGGAAGCAGTGTTTCCCAACCACTACATTTGAATGGTGAGTACCCAACCCAGAGGTCTCAGGAACCTACTAGATTCCCAACTCTGCCATGATTTTGCACCAAAAGGCACCCTCACTTAACTTCTTTGTGGATGTAAAATGAAGAGAAAGATGGCTGTCTGTCAGAAGCCAGCACCATGCTCCAGGCATAGGGCTTCAAAAAAACACAGAACATTCAAAAATGAGGATTGTCATGTCAGAGAAGTTTATGAAATTATTAAAATTTGCAAAAACAATTTTAATCCTATCCAGGGGTCAGCATGACAAAGCATTCTCCCCCAGTCAAGCAGCAAGCAAGGGAAAGGAAGATCTGCTCATCTTCCATCTGAGGGACTGGGCCAGGGACAGTTTTATCGAATGTGAATCTAGGCATTGCACCTCCAGACATGACCATCAATGTTTACAATTTTCTTTTCTGCATTTACTCTGGTTTCACCTTTCATATGGGACTCCTCTGACCTTCAATTCTCTCCCAACTCATGTCTTATCAGGCTGGCTCTGACATCTGATAACTGACATCATCTGGCCCTATGACTTCTCTCTCTCATGAATAGGCAGTCAAGGTCTGGCATATCCTGACTTCTGTAATCAATTGTTGTGATGAAAAAATTCATTTGAACAAACATAGAAGTGTCAGAAACATTTTTAGGAAGGCAGGACCGACCCTGGAAACAGAGTGGGAAACGATGACAACATGCCAACTCGAAAATAATGTAAGTTATTCTACAAATAAAACCTAGTCAACATGAACAAATGACTCAACTGCTTCTCCCAACAGTAGCTGTAGAAAATATTTTTTTAAATGTTGAAAATATAAATATTTGGGTAATTACCCACTGCCATTACTCCACACAGTGTCTGGATTTTCAGCTTTACCTTCCAGTCAGATGAAAGATTCTTGAACTGGTATGTGAGTTCCACATCTTCTTTTTAGGAGAACTATTTAGACAATGCTCAACTTACAAAGAAATTGCCACTACTCCTGTGTGAGAAAAGGGCACACAGGAGAAGTAGTGGCAATTTCTTTATAAGTTTAGAGGAACTCTGCTGGTTGAGAGGAACTGCTCAAGCTTCTCTCAACTAGCAGACATTCCTGGACTGCCTGAATCCCTGTCTGCTGTAAGAAGAGAATTTCAAAACGTGCTGGTGCTCTTGGACAGCTCCTGGGTTCAGAAGTGAGGAAAGGGAAGATGTTTCAAGACCTATGTGTATCAATTAGTAATTTTTTTTGCAATTAAATGAAAAACTCTGGTAACAAAAAACATTTGTTTCCTTAGCAAGAAATTCAACAGGAGGACTGAGAGAAAGGCCCCAATTTAGCAACTGGGAACCCAGAATCAAATAGGTTCAGCGGACTTCAGTAGAACGGTCAGGGTAGAGACCATGTTGCAATGGGTTGTCTGAGAATAAGCAGTTTTTTTTGAAGTGCAGAGATAAATTATATACTCTAGACCTTAAAAAAACTTAAAAGACACACAAATGGCCAACAAGTATATGAAAAAATGTTCAACATCACTAATCAACAGAGAAATGCAAATCAAAACCACAATGAGGTATGATCTCAGCCCCTATCATCGAAAAATAAAAACTAATGAATGCTGGCAAGGATGCAGAGAAACAGAAAACTTATATGTGGTTGGTAGGACTTATACTAGCAAAGCTACTACAGAAGACAGTACGTGGTTCCTCAAAAAACTACAAATAGGGCTACCACATAATCCAGCAATCCCACTACCAGGGCATTTATCCAAAGGAAAGAAAATCGGTGTAACAAAGAGACCTCTTCACTCTCATTTTTATTACAGCACTATTCACAATAGCCAAGATATGGAATCAACCTAGGGTCTAACAACAGATGGCTGGATAAAGAAGATGTGGTATATACACACAATGGAATACTATCAGCCATTAGAAAAAGAGGTTTAATTGGACTTACAGTTCCACATGGCTGGAGAGGCCTCAGAATAATGGCAGGAGGCAAAAGGCATTTCTTACATGGCGGCACGGGAAGAGAGAATAAGGAGGAAGCAAAAGTGGAAACCCCTGATAAACCCATCAGATTTCATGAGACTTATTCACCATCACAAGAATAGCACAGGAAAGACCAGCCCCCATGATTCAGTACCTCACCCTGGGTCCCTCCCAAAACACGTGGGAATTCCAGGTGATACAATTCAACTTGAGATTTGAAAGGGAACATGGCCAAACCATATCATCTATATATATGACATTTCATGAATGGAACTGGAGGACATTATGTTAAGTGAAATAAGCCAGGAACAAAAAGTTAAACACCACATGTTCTCATTCACATGCGGAAGCTAAAGAAAAGTTAACCTCATAGAAGTAAAAAGTAGAACACAGGATACTAGAGGGTGAGAAAGGTAGGGGAAAAGGGATGGGATGTAGGGAGAGATTTGTTAAAGGATACGAAATTATAGCTAGATAGGAGGACTAAGCTCTAGCATTCTATAGCACTGTAGGTAACTATAGTTAATAACAATATAAAGGTTCAAATAGCTAGAAGGAGGATATTGAATGCTCCTAACACAAAGAAATGATAACTATTTGAAATGATGGATATGCTAATTACTCCAATCTTATCATTACATTGTATGTATTGTCATATCACTACGTACCCCATAAATATGTACGATTATCTATCCATTTAAAAATTTTTTTAATTTAAAAAATAGAAGAAAAAACCTTAGCTTTAGAATTTGGCAGAGTCACAGAGACAAGAAAAATTTCCCAAAAGGTATCTATAGATATTAAAAAACATAACAGAAGATTAAAAAGGGAAAGGGTAGGTCTTATGGTAAAATAATTTAGGGTTATATGGAGTAAGCAAAGGTAAGCAGATGTCTTTTCATTACTGCAGAACTTCCCAACACCTTTAACAAGCTACTGTGAGTTCTAAATATTCAAAAGGAAGTTAATAGTATATGAATGACTCAAATTTATTTGACGAAATGATTTTTTCCACTGAGTACCTCCTGAAACTAGTGTTTAGAAGACAGGCTACAGAAAATGTGGCTTAAAGGATAGAGGATACCATTTTATAACCAGGTAGAAACACGAAGTAAAAAAGGAGAGATTAAAGAAGCATTAAGGGATACCTGATGGGAGAAGGGCTCAGAAAGTATAAGAAGGTATGTGGCAAAAGTGAACAGGTGGAGGCTAGAAGGGTGCTTCTTCCTCAGCTGTCTGAGAGGCATAAAGAGAGAGGGAGAGAAAAAGGTGTCAGCACATCTACACAGAGCAAAGAGAGTTGAGGAAATTCACAGGGGAAGACTTCATTCTTTTCACAAAAGAAAAGGTTAGATGTGCATAAAGGACAAAGGGCATGGCTGACTGAAGGAAAGAGAAATATAAAGCCGTCAGGGCCTGGGAAGGGGCACCAGGAACAAGGAATAAGTGAAGGAAGGGAGATGGGACAATATCAGTTTCAAAAATATGCTTTTATTAACTGTCAAGATTATAATTCTGCATGAGCTTTGACCTAAAATTTTATTTTAATGGCATTTACTCCATATATATGTATATATATGTATATACATACTTGTATAAGTCTGTAGTTACATGCCCTAGGGTGTTTATTAAAACACTGTTTACAGTAGTAGAAAAATTTAAAAACATCTACATGTAAATTACTTAAAGATAGTTAATAAATTAGCCCACATTCTTATATTAGAAGAGTAGATACGCAGACAATAAGCATATACTGACTTGGGCCGGGCGCGGTGGCTCATGCCTGTAATCCCAGCACTTTGGGAGGCCGAGGCAGGTGGATCAGGAGGTCAGGAGATCGAGACCATCCTGGCTAACACGGCGAAACCCCGTCTCTACTGAAAATACAAAAAAATTAGCGGGGCGTGGTAGTGGGCGCCTGTAGTCCCAGCTACTCGGGAGGCTGAGGCAGGAGAATGGCGTGAACCCGGGAGGTGGAGCTTGCGGTGAGTCGAGATTGTGCCACCTCACTCCAGCCTGGGCCACAGAGTGAGACTTCGTCTCAAAAAGAAAAGAATATACTGACTTGGAAAGATGTCCAAGGGTGAAGAAATCAGTTTATAGAACAATATGTATAACATGAACCCATGTGAAATAAGTGTGTGTGTGTGTGTGTGTGCGTGCGCGCACGTGCGCACATGCGTGCACACAAAAAAAATGTCTGGTGGTTGCATGTCTAAGTACATAGTTCTAGTCTATGGTTTTGGCAGAACTCAGGCTGGAAAAAAAGAGGAATTTTTACTTTTTACTTCATATCCTTCTGTTTGGACATTTTTACAGTAAGCACATACTGCATTTATAGTTTTTACAATTTGTTCCTTCCTGGATCCACACTCTTGAGACCCTCCTCCTTCTCTCCTGCAGCATGGCTTTGCTTCCCAGCTCCCAAGAATCAAGGGCAGGCTGTACTCTCCTGCTGTGACTCAGGCCCTCCTAGACCTCAGGGCCTCATGAAAGACAGAGTTCGCTTAGATTTACTGATAATTTCACTTTGTGACTTCACTTTGTGGCCAATCCTTTCTGGCTCTCTGATCTTCAGACCACAAAAATGTCATCCAGCTCTAAGTTTGATCCCAATTCTACGCAGACTAGAAAGGGCATGCTGGGACAATGACATTAATTTTAGGGGCAAACAAGCTTTGTTTCCAATAAATAACATAGAATGAATTCCTGGAACATAAGTGTGTTTATAAGTCCAGCCTGATCACATAGTACTAAAAAATCAGTAAAAATACCGATCTGGAAATTATTTTTATAGAAACATGATTTTACCTGAAATTCCCTATTATTATTTCTTCTATGGACTCAAAATTCTTCTCTCATTTTTATTTTATTTATTTTCAAGGAGAAATTCATTGTCCGATATTCACTTTTCAGAAAATCCAGTCAAAATTCGCTTACAATAAGCCATGCAGATGTTTCTTATAACCACTAGGGGTCAGACTACTACATTAGTAGAAGTCAAACCCGACTTGAAACGTGGTATTAATTGGTCGAGGATCAGGCTAACGTTCTCCTGCATAAAAACAGAAGACTGACCATTTAAATTAAACATTTTATAAAGGAGATAATGAGAAAGAATGAATTTGACAAGAGAGACTCAGAAAGTTGAAACTGTCATATATAATAAATATAATATAGTAAAGAAATTTCATCCTTAATAAAAATTTCAATTATTCACTTGCTCATTCTCGTTGGCAAGATATTACTCCGATCTAAGTGGGCTCAGATCAGAGGATTAATCATTGAACTGGGCAAATATTAAGAGAGCAGAAACAACTAAAATCGTGAAACTGTCAGCAAAAAAGAAGAAATCCTCATTTATAAAGGATAAACCGCATGACTAGCAGAGGATTGAGATGAATGGCAGAAACATTTTTCCAATGGATTTCAGCTATTGTAACAATAAATCTGAGTCATCTCACAGCAATGGGTGGGTTCAGGAGTGTGGGCAGAGGGCAGCTCTGGACTTGGCCTCTGTTCCACTCCCAGCCCTGCCACAAATTGACCCTGTGGTCCTGAACACACTCCTTCTCTTCTCCTGGTCTCAAAATGTCTTGAGTAAGATTACATAATTTATAAAGAATCTTCAGGCCTTAAAATTAAACAGACTTATCTAATAATATTGTTACATAAAAGGTAAGAAAGTGAGGGGAAAACTTGCCAAGATTTAATTTTTAATAAAAATTTTAAAAATGAGGGTATTCACTCTCAAGATACATTATTACGAATTGTTTTTTAAAAATGGAACAAACTGAGATCATAGACCATATTACTGTCAAAGTAATAAAAAGTCAAAATTTATTTACATTTTTAATGGTAGTGTTTTGAAGTAAATACTCTAAGTGTATATGTAAACATATATGCAGGTTATTCCCTGGAATGATAAACAAATTAAAAACTGGTTTACCTGTTGGGGGTGGGGTAGAATTAAATGGATATGGATAGTGTGGCTGTAAGAATATAAGGTTTGCTTCTTCATATATTGTTTTGATGTTTTTGTGATTGTATTACATGATGCATTACATTTTTTAAATTTTGAATATATCCGTTGCCTATTCAAATTTTTTAAAAATTAATTTTAAACTTTATACATAGGACAAAAATGTGGGCCAATACAAAAATAAACACAACTGAATATGAAAATCCTCCGTGATTTGAATGGGGGTTAGAAATGACACAAGGATATTCGTTACTAATATAAGTTGGCAATACAACAGTGATACTGTGTTTTAAATGGGCTGCATCAAAATACCTCAACCAAATTGGTCACATCTTAATGGTTGTATCTAAAGATTTTATTTGGTAGATTTTTCACCTGTGCCCCAAACCCTCACTGAGCTGCTTATACCTCATATGACACTAAATCAGGAGAAGGAAGAAGTTCCCCCCTCCCGTTTTTTCTTTACATACACACATGCATGCACACACTGGCTTGTGTGTCAATGAATATTAATGTATGCAAATAAACAATGGAGATGGTTACAGGGAAATTGGTTCTGCAAATTGCTAACCTAACTCACAGCCTTCTCAATATACAGGTCAAATGTAATTTCTATCAAAATTCCAGCAAGAGAATTTGTAGACGTAGACAAGATTATTTTAAAATGTACATGGAAAGGCAAAGGAACTAGAATAGCTACAACCATTTTGATAAAGAATAAAGCAAGAAGAATTATTCTACTTGATTTCAAATTATATAGCTACAGTAATCAAGGCTATATGGTGATAAAATAGACATATAAATCGATGGAACAGAATGGAGAACCCAAAATAGACCCATACAAATATGTGCAGTTTATTTTTCACAAAGGTGCAAAAACAATTCAGTGGAGAAATGATAACTTTTCAACAATGGTGCTGAAACAATTGGACATCCATAAGCCAAAAAGATGAACGTGGCCCTAAGCTTCAACATTAAATTAAAATTAACTCAAAAAGTATTAGCCTGAGCAACATGGTGAAACCTCATCTCTAAAAAAAAGTACAAAAAATTAGCCAGGCGTTATGGCATGTGCCTGTGGTACCAGCTACTCAGGAGGCTGAAGTGGGAGGATGGCTTGAGTGTAGGAAGTCAAGGCTGCACCCCAGCCTGGGTGACAGAGCAAGGCCCTGTCTCAAAAAAAAAAAAAAAAAAAAAAAAAAGGATTAAATATTTAAGTGAAATTTTAAAACTATGAAACTCTTAGAAAAGAGTCATAAGAGAAACTCTTCAGAATCTAAGACTAGGTAAAGAATTTTTAGATTTGACACCAAAATCATGATCCATAAAAGAAAAGATTGATAAATTGAATTTCATCAAAATTTCACACTTTTTACAAAAAATTAGCCGGGCATGGTGGCAGACACCTGTAGTCCCAGCTACTTGGGAGGCTGAGGCAGGAGAATGGCGTGAACCCAGTGAACCCAGGAGGCGGAGCTTGCCGTGAGCCGAGATCGCACCACTGCACTCCAACCTGGGCGACAGAGTGAGACTCTGTCTCAAAAAAAAAAAAAAAATTCACACTTTTGCTCTGTAAAAGGTTCTATTGAAAGGATGAAGAGACAAGCTTCAAATTAAGAGAAAATATTTGCAAAAATATATCTGGCAAAGGACTAATATCTATAATATATAAACTATTTTAAAATCTTTTTTTTTTTTTTTTTTTTTTTTTCTTCTTTTCTTTTTTTTTTTTTTTATTTTTTTATTTTATTATTATACTTTAGGATTTTAGGGTACATGTGCACAATGTGCAGTTTTGTTACATATGTATCCATGTGCCATGTTGATTTCCTGCACCCATTAACTCGTCATTTAGCATTAGGTGTATCTCCTAATGCTGTCCCTCCCCCCTCCCCCCACCCCACAACAGTCCCCGGAGTGTGATGTTCCCCTTCCTGTGTCCATGAGTTCTCATTGTTCAATTCCCACCTATGAGTGAGAACATGCGGTGTTTGGTTTTTTGTCCTTGCGATAGTTTACTGAGAATGATGTTTTCCAGTTTCATCCATGTCCCTACAAAGGACACGAACTCATCATTTTTTATGGCTGCATAGTATTCCATGGTGTATATGTGCCACATTTTCTTAATCCAGTCTATCGTTGTTGGACATTTGGGTTGGTTCCAACTCTTTGCTATTGTGAATAGTGCCGCAATAAACATACGTGTGCATGTGTCTTTATAGCAGCATGATTTATAGTCCTTTGGGTATATACCCAGTAATGGGATGGCTGGGTCAAATGGTATTTCTAGTTCTAGATCCCTGAGGAATCGCCACACTGACTTCCACAATGGTTGAACTAGTTTACAGTCCCACCAACAGTGTAAAAGTGTTCCTATTTCTCCACATCCTCTCCAGCACCTGTTGTTTCCTGATTTTTTAATGATGGCCATTCTAACTGGTGTGAGATGGTATCTCACTGTGGTTTTGATTTGCATTTCTCTGATGGCCAGTGATGAGGAGCATTTCTTCATGTGTTTTTTGGCTGCATAAATGTCTTCTTTTGAGAAGTGTCTGTTCATGTCCTCTGCCCACTTTTTGATGGGGTTGTTTGTTTTTTTCTTGTAAATTTGTTTGAGTTCATTGTAGATTCTGGATATTAGCCCTTTGTCAGATGAGTAGGTTGCAAAAATTTTCTCCCATTGTGTAGGTTGCCTGTTCACTCTGATGATAGTTTCTTTTGCTGTGCAGAAGCTCTTTAGTTTAATGAGATCCCATTTGTCGATTTTGGCTTTTGTTGCCATTGCTTTTGGTGTTTTAGACATGAAGTCCTTGCCCACGCCTATGACCTGAATGGTATTGCCTAGGCTTTCTTGTAGGATTTTAATGGTTTTAGGTCTAACATATAAATCTTTAATCCATCTTGAATTAATTTTTGTATAAGGTGTAAGGAAGGGATCCAGTTGCAGCTTTCTACATATGGCTAGCCAGTTTTCCCAGCACCATTTATTAAATAGGGAATCCTTTCCCCATTTCTTGTTTTTGTCAGGTTTGTCAAAGATCAGATAGTTGTAGCTATGCGGCATCATTTCTGAGGGCTCTGTTCTGTTCCATTGATCTATGTCTCTGTTGTGGTACCAGTACCATGCTGTTTTGGTTACTGTAGCCTTGTAGTATAGTTTAAAGTCAGGTAGCGTGATGCCTCCAGCTTTGTTCTTTTGGCTTAGGATTGACTTGGCGATGCGGGCTCTTTTTTGGTTCCATATGAACTTTAAAGTAGTTTTTTCCAATTCTGTGAAGAAAGTCATTGGTAGCTTGATGGGGATGGCATTGAATCTATAAATTACCTTGGGCAGTATGGCCATTTTCACGATATTGATTCTTCCAACTCATGAGCATGGAATGTTCTTCCATTTGTTTGTATCCTCTTTTATTTCATTGAGCAGTGGTTTGTAGTTCTCCTTGAAGAGGTCCTTCACATCCCTTGTAAGTTGGATTCCTAGGTATTTTATTCTCTTTGAAGCAATTGTGAATGGGAGTTCACTCATGATTTGGCTCTCTGTTTGTCTGTTATTGGTGTACAAGAATGCTTGTGATTTTTGTACATTAATTTTGTATCCTGAGACTTTGCTGAAGTTGCTAATCAGCTTAAGGAGATTTTGGGCTGAGACAATGGGGTTTTCTAGATATACAATCATGTCATCTGCAAACAGGGACAATTTGACTTCCTCTTTTCCTAATTGAATACCCTTTATTTCCTTCTCCTGCCTGATTGCTCTGGCCAGAACTTCCAGCACTATGTTGAATAGGAGCGGTGAGAGAGGGCATCCCTGTCTTGTGCCAGTTTTCAGAGGGAATGCTTCCAGTTTTTGCCCATTCAGTATGATATTGGCTGTGGGTTTGTCGTAGATAGCTCTTATTATTTTGAGATACGTCCCATCAATACCTAATTTATTGAGAGTTTTTAGCATGAAGGGTTGTTGAATTTTGTCAAAGGCCTTTTCTGCATCTATTGAGATAATCATGTGGTTTTTGTCTTTGGTTCTGTTTATATGCTGGATTACATTTATTGATTTGCGTATGTTGAACCAGCCTTGCATCCCAGGGATGAAGCCCACTTGATCATGGTGGATAAGCTTTTTGATGTGCTGCTGGATTCGGTTTGCCAGTATTTTATTGAGGATTTTTGCATCAATGTTCATCAAGGATATTGGTCTGAAATTCTCTTTTTTGGTTAAGTCTCTGCCAGGTTTTGGTATCAGGACGATGCTGGCTTCGTAAAATGTGTTAGGGAGGATTCCCTCTTTTTCTATCGATTGGAATAGTTTCAGAAGGAATGGTACCAGTTCCTCCTTGTACCTCTGGTAGAATTCAGCTGTGAATCCATCAGGTCCTGGACTCTTTTTGGTTGGTAAGCTATTGATTATTGCCACAATTTCAGAACCTGTTATTGGTCTATTCAGAGATTCAACTTCTTCCTGGTTTAGTCTTGGGAGGGTGTATTTGTCGAGGAATTTATCCATTTCTTCTAGATTTTCTAGTTTATTTGCATAGAGGTGTTTGTAGTATTCTCTGATGGTAGATTGTATTTCTGTGGGATCGGTGGTGATATCCCCTTTTTCGTTTTTTATTGCATCTATTTGATTCTTCTCTCTTTTCTTCTTTATTAGTCTTGCTAGCGGTCCATCAATTTTGTTGATCTTTTCAAAAAACCAGCTCCTGGATTCATTAATTTTTTGAAGGGTTTTTTGTGTCTCTATTTCCTTCAGTTCTGCTCTGATTTTAGTTATTTCTAGCCTTCTGCTAGCTTTTGAATGTGTTTGCTCTTGCTTTTCTAGTTCTTTTAATTGTGATGTTAGGGTGTCAATTTTGGATCTTTCCTGCTTTCTCTTGTGGGCATTTAGTGCTATAAATTTCCCTCTACACACTGCTTTGAACGTGTCCCAGAGATTCTGGTATGTTGTGTCTTTGTTCTCGTTGGTTTCAAAGAACATCTTTATTTCTGCCTTCATTTCATTATGTACCCAATAGTCATTCAGGAGCAGGTTGTTCAGTTTCCATGTAGTTGAGCGGTTTTGACTGAGTTTCTTAATCCTGAGTTCTAGTTTGATTGCACTGTGGTCTGAGAGACAGTTTGTTATAATCTCTGTTCTTTTACATTTGCTGAGAAGAGCTTTACTTCCAACTATGTGGTCAATTTTGGAATAGGTGCGGTGTGGTGCTGAAAAAAATGTATATTCTGTTGATTTGGGGTGGAGAGTTCTGTAGATGTCTATTAGGTCCACTTTATGTAGAGCTGAGTTCAATTCCTGGATATCCTTGTTAACTTTCTGTCTCGTTGATCTGTCTAATGCTGACAGTGGGGTGTTAAAATCTCCCATTATTATTGTGTGGGAGTTTAAGTCCCTTTGTAGGTCACTGAGGACTTGCTTTATGAATCTGGGTGCTCCTGTGTTGGGTGCATATATATTTAGGATAGTTAGCTCTTCTTGTTGAATTGATCCCTTTACCATTATGTAATGGCCTTCTTTGTCTCTTTTGATCTTTGTTGGTTTAAAGTCTATTTTATCAGAGACTAGGATTGCAACCCCTGCCTTTTTTTGTTTTCCAGTTGCTTGATAGATCTTCCTCCATCCCTTTATTTTGAGTCTATGTGTGTCTCTGCACGTGAGATGGGTTTCCTGAATACAGCACACTGATGGGTCCTGACTCCTTATCCAGTTTGCCAGTCTGTGTCTTTTGATTGGAGCATTTAGCCCATTGACATTTAACGTGAATATTGTTATGTGTGAATCTGACCCTGTCATTATGATGTTAGTTGGTTATTTTGCTCGTTAGTTGCTATAGTTTCTTCCTAGCCTCGATGGTCTTTACAATTTGGCATGTTTTTGCAGGGGCTGGTACCGGTTGTTCCTTTCCATGTTTAGTGCTTCCTTCAGGAGCTCTTTTAGGGCAGGCCTGGTGGTGACAAAATCACTCAGCGTTTGCTTGTCTGTAAAGTATTTTATTTCTCCTTCACTTATGAAGCTTAGTTTGGCGGGATAGGAAATTCTGGGCTGAAAATTCTTTTCTTTAAGAATGTTGAATATCGGCCCCCACTCTCTTCTGGCTTGTAGAGTTTCTGCTGAGAGATCAGCTGTTAGTCTGAAGGGCTTCCCTTTGTGGGTAACCCGACCTTTCTCTCTGGCTGCCCTTAACATTTTTTCCTTCATTTCAACTTTGGTGAATCTGACAATTATGTGTCTTGGAGTTGCCCTTCTCGAGGAGTATCTTTGTGGCGTTCTCTGTATTTCCTGAATCTGAATGCTGGCCTGCCTTGCTAGATTGGGGAAGTTCTCCTGGATAATATCTTGCAGAGTGTTTTCCAACTTGGTTCCATTCTCCCCATCATTTTCAGGTACACCAATCAGACGTAGGTTTGGTCTTTTCACATAGTCCCAAATTTCTTGGAGGCTTTGTTCATTTCTTTTTATTCTTTTTTCTCTAAACTTCCCTTCTCTCTTCATTTCATTCATTTCATCTTCTATCAGCGATACCCTTTCTTCCAGTTGATCACATCTGCTACTGAGGCTTCTGCATTCTTCGCGTAGTTCTCGAAACTTGGCTTTCAGCTCCATCATCTCCTTGAAGCCCTTCTCTCCATTGGTTATTCTAGTTATCCATTCTTCTAATTTTTTTTCAAAGTTTTTAACTTCTTTGCTATTGTTTTGAATTTCCTCTCGTAGCTCAGAGTAGTTTGATCGTCTGAAGCCTTCTTCTCTCAACTCATCAAAGTCATCCTCCATCCAGCTTTGTTCCGTTGCTGGTGAGGAACTGCGTTCCTTTGGAGGAGGAGAGGTGCTCTGTTTTTTAGAGTTTCCAGTTTTTTTGGTCTGTTTTTTCCCCATCTTTGTGGTTTTGTCTACTTTTTGTCTTCGATGCTGGTGATGTACAGATGGGTTTTTGGTGTGGATGTCCTTTCTGTTTGTTAATTTTCCTTCTACCAAACAAGACCCTCAGCTGCAGGTCTGTTGGAGTTTACTAGAGGTCCACTCCAGACCCTGTTTGGCTGGGTGTCAGCACCAGTGGCTGCAGAACAGTGGATTTTCGTGAGACCACAAATTCAGCTGTCTGATAGTTCCTCTGAAAGTTTTGTCTCAGAGGAGTACCCGGTTGAATGAGGTGTCAGTCTGTCCCTACTGGGGGGGTGCCTCCCAGTTAGGCTGCTCAGGGGTGAGGGACCCACTTTAGGAGGCAGTCTGTCCGTTCTCAGATCTCCAGTTGCGTGCTGGGAGAACCACTACTCTCTTCAAAGCTGTCAGTCAGACAGGGACATTTAAGTCTGTGGAGGTTCTCGCTGAGTTTTTGGTTGTCTGTGCCCTGCCCCCAGAGGTGGAGCCTACAGAGGCAGGCAGGCCTCCTTGAGCTGTGGTGGGCTCCACCCAGTTCGAGCTTCCTGGCTGCTTTGTTTACCTAAGCAAGCCTGGGCAATGGCGGGCGCCCCTCCCCCAGCCTCGTTGCCGCCTTGCAGCTTGATCTCAGACTGCTGTGCTAGCAATCAGCAAGACTCTGTGGGCATAGGACCCTCCGAGCCAGGTGCGGGACACAATCTCCTAGTGTGCCGTTTTCCAGGCCCGTTGGAAAAGCGCAGTATTAGGACGGGACTGACCCGATATTCCAGGTGCCGTCTGTTTCCCCTTTCTTTGACTAGGAAAGGGAACTCCCTGACCCCTTGCGCTTCCCGAGTGAGGCAATGCCTCGCCCTGCTTCGGCTCGCGCACAGTGCGCTTCACCGACTGTCCTGAACCCACTGTTAGGCACTCCCTAGTGAGATGAAACCGGTACCTCAAGCAGAAATGAAGAAATCACCCATCTTCTGTGTCGCTGGGGCTGGGAGCTGGAGACCGGAGCTGCTCCTATTCGGCCATCTTGGCTCCACCCCCATTTTAAAATCTTAACAAGGAAAAACCCAATTAGAAAATGAGCAAAAGACATAAACAGACATACTAGTGAAGAGGATATACAGGTGGCAAATAAGTACATTATAAGACATTTCACATCATTAACTGGCAGGGAAATGTAAATTAAAACTACAATGAGATGTCATTACACACCTATTAGAACGGCTAAAATAAAAAATTGTGACACCACCACATACAGACAAAAACGTGTAGAAACTGGATCACTCATACATTGCTGGTGGGAATATAAAATGCTACAGACACTCTGGAGATTATTTTGGCAGCTTCCTATAAAACTAAATATGCAACTGTCATACAACCCAGGAACAGAATGGAGAACCCAAAATAGACCAGCTTTTAGTCAGGGGGGGAAGGGGGTGGTAAAAAAACTTCCATCCGCAAAAAAACCTATACATGGGTGTTTTTAGCTACTTTATTTGTAATAGCCTAAAACTGAGTACAGCCCTGATGTCCTTTCATGAGCGAACAGTTATACAAAATCTGGTCTATCCATACATGCAATACTACTCAGCAAGAAAAAGGAGTGAACTATTGATACACACGACAACTTGAATGAATGTCCGGAGAATTACGGTGAGCCCAAAAAGCCAATCCCAAAAGGTCACGTACTGTATGAGCCCATTTATATAACACTCTTGAAATGACAAAATAATAGAAATGGAGAACAGGTTGGTGATTTCCTGAGGCTAAGAATGAGGTTGGGAATTGGTGAGAAAGAAGGAAGAATACTATAAAAGAATGCTACAAGAATCTTTGTGATGAAAATTCTCTGCATCTTGACTGTATCAATGTCAATATCTTAGTTGTAATATTGTACTAAAGTTCTGTAAGATATTAGCATTGGAGGAAAGTAAGTAGGGTATATGGGATTTCTCCATGGTATTTCTTAGAACTGTGGGTAAATCTACACTCATCTCAAAATGATTAAGTTTGGTTTTATATATATATATTATATATATATACTTATATATGTGTGTGTGTAATTTTAATTTTATACCTATATAAATATGTTTACTTTACATAAAATATTTCTAAAAGAATAATATAAACTATGACCTCAAGTTGTTATGGAAATGAGGATTATAGTAACTATGCATATTTTTTCCTTGCTGGATGTGAGTGTGTGTGCGTGTGTGTACAAATTATTAAGTTATTGTCTACAAGTTCCAAAGCTACTCTTCTCACTGCCTTATGTTTCTGGAACTAAGACTTCATAAACCACACTTCTACTTTCCCAACTTAGGCTTTCCCTCTTAAGCTCCACAAACATAGGGAAACTAAAAGAAGGAGAATAAAGGAACTTCCTCCTTCTCATTTGCTTCCTGTGGACTTCTCTGTTCCATGTCCCTCTGGGCATCGCACAATAATAGGTCTTCTTCATCTGAGAGTATCAAGGCCTTCCAGTAGCAGCAGCTGAATCCAATTTGCATGTTTTCCAATCCTTGCAAAACCAGTCACATTGAATGGGTGTCAGCAAACTTTTGCTATAAGGACCACATAGAAAATATTTCAAGTTTTGCAGTCCATTCGTTTGTATAGCAACTACTCAACTCTGCTATTGTAGAAAGTTGTAGATAATATTTAAATGAATATGCATGGCAAGTATAACTTTATTTTTGGACACTGAAATTTTAATCTTATATGAATTTCATGTGTCACAAAATATTATTATCATTATAAGTGGAATTGTGCTCTCAAAAAGATATGTTTTACTTCTAACCTCCTATATCTGTGATTGTGACCTTATTTGGAAATGAGGTCTCTGCAGATAATCAAATTAAGGTGAAGTCATTAGGGTGGCCCTAATCCAATATGACTGATATCCTTCTTTTTACTTTTTTTTTTTTAGAAATGAGGTCTTGCTATGTTGCCCAGGCCAGTCTTGAACTCCTGGGCTCAAGTGATCCTTCCTCCTCCACCTCCTAAAGTGCTGCAATTACAGGCATGAGCCTTCATGCCCAACCAAATGGTGCCCTTATAAGAGAAAAATGTCATGCAAAGACATGGACACAGAGAGGAGTCCATTCTGTGAATGGAAGCCAAGATTGGAGCAATGCAGCTACAAGCCAAGGACTGACTGCCACCTCCAGAAACTAGAAAAAGTCAAAGAAGGATTCTACCTAGACTCTCCAGGAAATCATCGCCTTGTTGCTAACTATTTTGGATTTCTGGTTCCCAGAACTGTAACAGAGTAAATTTCTGTTGTTTTAAGTCATGTAATTTGTGGTACTTTGTGACAGGTGGCCCTAGGAAACTAACACCCTTATTCTTCTATTTTTTAATCAATGTTTTAAAAATATAAAAACCATTCTTAACTCCCAGGTTACACAAAAAAACAGGTAGTAGGCTGGGCGGGCCTATAGACACCTGACCCCCACCTCAAAACATCAACATGTGCCAAGCAATGCCCATACAGTCTGAGTTTTAGACCTGCACTACTAAATTTTAAGAATTTCAATCTCTTCCCTTTTCCTCCACCCTGAGGGAAAGGTAGATGCTTCTGTAATTGCTACTTATATTACACTTTGCTATTCTCTCTTTCCTTTTCAGTTACCTAGCTAATAATTGTATACCTCGTTAACAATTATTTATGTTAAATTTTCTCTTGTTAAAATATCTTTATTTCCTGGCTGGATCCTGACTGATATAATTTTCTTTTTAAAAGATTATTCAAGATTTTATATGAAGTACATTGACCTTTAAGGCTTTTGGAACGCCATGGTAATTATTAAGTTTGATTTTAGGTAATTAAGTTTGATTTTAGGTAATTGAGACAACTCTTTGCAGAGCTGAAATCCCTGACACAAAAATTGCATACTTTATTTGTCACAAACTTTAATTAATAATCATTCCTGCTTTAATAGATTCATTCCTCTGAGGACCCTCAAGTACTTCAGAAGAATGAAAAAATGAATACCACGTTACACCAAAGAAGAAATGAAAGCTGCCAGTGTCTTCTGAAGTTAAACAGGCTCCTGTTCTTTGACCCAGCAATCCAATCCTAGGTACTTACCCAAGAGAAACAAAAACATGTATTTACAAAAAGACTTGTATAAAATGTTCAAAGCAGCCTTATTCATAACAGCCAAAATCTGAAACAACCCAAATGTCCATCAATAGGATAATGAATAAGCAAACTGAAATATAACCATACAATGAAATAGAACTCCATCAATAAAAAGGAATGAACTTCTGATACACAGAACAACGTGAATAAATTGTAGGGACATTACGTTGAATAAAAGAAAAGATACAAAAGAACATATGTAATTTTGTTTATATGAAGTCCAAGAACAGGTAAAAAATAATCTATGATGATGGAAACCAGAAGAATGGTTGACTTAGGGCACAAGAAGAATGTTGACTGGAAATGGGCACAAGGGAAGTTTTGGGGTGATAGAAATATATCCCAGTTGAGATAAGGATGAAAGAGGCTTATATATTTGTCAAAGCTCATCGATATGCACTTTTTTTTTTTTTAGATGAAGTCTCACTCTGTCACTCAGGCTGGAGTGCAGTGGCACAATCACTGCTCACTGCAGCCTCAACCTCCAGGGTTCAAGTGATCCTCTCACCTCAGCCTTCCCAGTAGCTGGGACCACAGTTGTGCACCACCACACCCGGCTAATTCTTTTATTGTTTGTGGAGATGGGATCTGCCTATGTTGCATAGGCTAGTCTCCAACACCTGGGCTCAAGCAAACCTCCCACCTCAGCCTCCCAAAGTGCTGGGATTACAGGCATCAGCCACTGTGCCCAGCCAATCTGCATTCTTAATAGGTGCATTCCACTTTATGTAAATTTTACTTTAAAATCTTAAGAATAAGTAAAAGAAAAAAAAAGGCATAGGTAAATCTCTAATTTTCAGATCTGAAATTCATAGATAACCTTTGGAATTATAGACTCTAAGCCTGTAGAAGGCAAGCACTAACACTATCTTGTTTATTTTATATATAATTTAACATGCTGTAACATATCTATTGATCCAATAGGTGTTAATATTAGAAGCATGAGCATTTTTCAAACATGTAAAGTAGGTGTCACTTCCAAATAAAATCTGCATAAGTAATTCAAGTTTGGCTTTCCCTTTCATCCTTCCTCTTTTACAGTATAAAAGATTCTGAGAATTTTTTTTTTTCTGAGAGATTTTTTTCTCACCAGATTTTGATTCCCAGCAAGCATCACCAGTATACAATAACTCATTGAAGGAAAATATTCCTCCTTTGGGAAAAGACTAAAATTAAACATTTTTCATCTACCTAAAAATCATTACAATGGCATCAAAATGTGAATAATTTATTCTGCTCATAAAATATTGCCTACCACTGACGGTGCTTGGCCGTAAGTTCAGATTGACCCAATTTAAGAATTTCTAGACACAGGCTGGGTGCGGTGGCTCACGCTTGCAATCCCAGCACTTTGGGAGGCCGAGGCGGGTGGATCACGAGGTCAAGAGATTGAGACCATCCTGGCTAACACGGTGAAACCCCGTCTTTACTAAAAAATACAAAAAATTAGCCGGGGATGGTGGCGGGCGCCTGTAGTCCCAGCTACTCGGGAGGCTGAGACAGGAGAATGGCGTGAACCCGGGAGGCGGAGCTTGTAGTGAGCTGAGATTGCGCCCCTGCACTCCAGCCTGGGCGACAGAACAAGACTCCGTCTCAAAAAAAAAAAAAGAATTCCTAGACACAAAAAGTCAATTTCAAGTTGAACATTTGCCTTGTGTCATGAATGGCTAAGTGCTCCTTGTCTTTTTTTTAACCTTACTTTTGATTAAACAAATAATATATTGTTGGGGGCTGGGCATGATGGCTCACACCTGTAGTTCCCAGTACTTTGGGAAGCCAAGACAGGCAGATAGCTCGAGGTCAGGAGTTCAAGACCTATCTGACCAATATGGTGAAACTCCATCTCTACAAAACGAACAAAAAAAACCCAAATAACAAAATAACATATTTTTGGGTGTGTGTGCATGTAACTTAGAGAATAAATTTGAAACAACCCAAGTGCTCATTAATAAGAGAATTGATGAAATAATTATGGAAACATGCAGCTTTTTTCCTTCTTAATGAGATACCTTTAAATGTGGTGGTATGAAAATTTTTCCTGGATATATTAAGTTGTTAAAAAGGAAGTCACAGAAAGATAGGCATAGTATGATCATATTATGTTCAAAAATCTATAACTGCATAAAATAAAATGTATATAAATACTATCAAAGGAAAAAAGAAAATATTTAGAAGGCTCCATCTGCACTGTTAAAGTGGTTAACTAGAAAGAAATGTTAAAAAGAAGGCGTACACAAAAGGATTTGCACTTGAATTTTATAATCAGCACATAAATCCAGTTTCTGGAACAATGCTTGATACAAAGTAGATAACAAATAGTTGTTGAATGAATTAATAGATTACTTAAGGAATCAATGGCTTCTATAACTTTAAAACAAAACAATTATATGAAAAAAACACAAATAAGTAAAACAAATAGAAACCACTTAAAATCTGCCACCCGAAGAACTGTTGTTTACATTTTGGAATATACATATGGGCCAATATTTTTATTTTTAATTTTCAAAAATTGTATATATTTATGGTGTGCAACATGATGTTTCTATATATGCACACATTGTAGAATGGCTAAATCAAGCTAATTAACAGATCTATTACCTTACATACTTTTCTTTTGTGTATGTGATGAGAAATCTAAAATCTACTCTAAGCAATTTTAATAAGTATACAACATATTATTAACTATATTCATCATGTTGTACAATAGATCCCCTGAACTTATTCCTCCTATCTAAATGAAATTTTGAATTCTTTGCATCCAATATTTTTCTTTTTCATATACAATATTAAAACACCAGGCCAGGCATGTAGCACAAGCCTATAATCTTAGCACTTTGGGAGGCAAAGACAGGTGCATCTCTTGAGGTCAGGAGTTCGAGACCAGTCTGGCCAACATGGTGAAACCCCATCTCTACAAAAAATACAAAAATTAGCTGGGTGTGGTGGCTCCAACTTGTACTCCCAGCTACTCAGGAGGCTGAGGTGGAAGGATCACCTGAGCCAGGGAGATGGAGGTTACAGTAAGCTGTGATCATGCCACTGCACTTCAGACTAGGCAACAGAGGGAGACCTGTCTCAAAAAACAAAACAAAACAAAACCAAAAAAAAGATAAAACAATGCACAATATTTTGTAAATCGTCTCTTTCCCCAATCAAAAATATACCAAGGTATGTTATCTTTTTTTTTTTTTTTTTTTTTTTTTTTTGAGACGGAGTCTCACTCTGTTACCCAGGCTGGAGTGCAGTGATGTGATCTCGGCTCACTGTGCAACCTCCCCCTCCCGGGTTCAAGCGATTCTCCTGTCTCAGCTTCCCAAGTAGCTGGGATTACAGGCATGTGCCACCACACCCAGCTAATTTTTGTATTTTTAGTAGAGACAGGGTTTCACAATGTTGGCCAGGCTGGTCTTGAACTCCTGACCTCCAGTGATCTGCCTGCCTCGGCATCCCAAAGTACTGGGATTAGAGGCGTGAGCCACTGCACCCAGTCACCAGGGTATCTTTCTATGCCAATAAATACATGCCTCAATAATTTTTAATGTCTCATTTTATTTTAGCATTCATTTTTTTGTTCTAACAGAACTACTCCCCTTAATTTAAATGCCAATAATGTTCATTCATTGTGTCAGTCAGTAGCTCAATCAATAAATAGTTTTAAAGACCATGCAATATTTCAGGCAGGTACTCAGGCGAGCATAGGAATACAATAGTTAGTGAGGGGAAAAAAGGCACCGTCTTCATAGCAACTTGAGTCTATGAGGTGAGATAAACATTATATGAATAAATAGAAAGATAAATACATAGTTTTAAAATATAATAAGAAACTTTTTTTAAATTTTGGGGACAGGGTCTTGCTCTGTCACTCAGGCTAAGGTGCAATGGCAAGATCACAGCTCACTACAGCCTCTATCTTCTGGGCTCAAGTGATCCTCCTACATTAGCCTCCCAAGTAGCTGGGACTACAGGTGTGCACCACTATGCCTGGCTAATTTTTTTAAAAAAATTTTTTAGTAGATATGAGGTCTTGCTGTGTTGCCTAGGCTAGTCTTGAACTCCTGAGTTCAAGCCATCCTCCTGCCTCAGCCTCCTGATGTGCTGGGATTACAAGTGTGAGCCACAGCACCCAGCCAAGAAACTTTTTTAGATGATACTATTCATAACAGAAAAAAATACGTTTAGAAGATGTAATTCAATAATTTCCCTCTGTGAGTGTCCAATTTAAGGTGAACTTGCAGGATGGGTTGAATTTGGCCAGGCAAAGAGAGCAGAGAACACTGCAGACAGTGAGAACAGAATCGGAGAAGAGCACAGCACTGTGGAACAGAGAGAAAGCAGAACTGAAGAAACTTCTGGAGGAAGGGGGGTGGCACTAGACTAGGTTGCAGGGTAGAACTTTGGATTTTATTATAAATGCAAAGGGGAACCATCAAAGAGGGGTTTTGTTTTTGTTTTTTTCCCCTCCCCATCCCAGTATAAATGTACAAGGTTTTTCTTTCTTGAGTTCACTGACCACTGAGAACAGAATGGATTGTAGAAGCAAGAATGAAAATACACCGATGATGAATAAAATGAGGGTTTCCAGGCTTGGGAAAGTGTGAAGGAGTAAGAACAGCTGTCCATGAATAGCAAGTGTTGCAGAATGATTTGGCAAAGAAAGATGATGGGGAGGGAGTTGGAAAGTGTCTTTCTGTAACAATTCGATGCACACAGTATTTTACGTATAATTTCAGGGTCTTTGTAGAACCCCTGGATAGAAGACCATAGCTTTAAGACAGGTCACCATCCTCATCAAGAGAAAAGCAGGATTTGAGATGGGTTTAATAATTCTCTTGCCCTTACTGCCCTACTTGCCTTCCTTCCTTTCCCTTGAGAATGCACCAAGACCTCAGGAGCCAAGGTAAGGTTAATCTTAAAATATTAAAACTAATTTACATTGTCAGTGTACCTTCATACTCATTTAAAAAAAAGGAGACTGCCCAGAAGGAGTGTGCTGGGAGCAGAAAGAAACCAACTTAGTGCTATACTCTTACCACAAATCATTTAGAATGAACATTTACAAACTGGCTAGTGGGCGATGAAATACCTTCCCAAATTTCTCTGCTTGTCTTTCCCTGTCTGGTCGTTTACTGTGGCACTTCTACATTGCTAAAAATAGGTTCTCAAATATGCCAAGAATAAGTGAGTCCGCTTTCCTCAATCTCCAAGGGATAGGAGGCTGACATTAAACTGAAAGTAATCATTCTGAATAGAGAGATGTTTTATTGTTTGGGGCTTGTTGGTATGGATGCTTCACCAGTGTTTTTTGTTGTTGTTGTTCTTGTTGTTGTTTTTAATATACTTTAAGTTCTGGGATACATGTGCAGAACGTGCAGGTTTGTTACATAGGTATACATGTGCCATGGCGGTTTGCTGCACTCATCAACCCATCATCTACGTTAGGTATTTCTCCTAATGCTATCCCTCCCCTTGCTCCCCTTCCCCCAACAGGCCCAGTACATGATGTTTCCCTCCCTGTGCCCATGTGTTCTCATTGTTCAACTCCCACTTATGAGTGAGAACATGCAGTGTTTGGTTTTCTGTTCCTATATTAGTTTACTGAGAATGATGTCTTCCAGCTTCATCCATGTCCCTGCAAAGGACATGAACTCATCCTTTATTATGGCTGTATAGTATTCCATGGTGTATATGTGCCACATTTTCTTAATCCAGTCTATCATTGATGGACATTTGGGTTAGTTCCAAGTTTTTGCTATTGTGAATAGTGCTGCAATAAACATACGTGTGCATGTGTCTTTATAGTAGAATGATTTATAATCCTTTGGGTATATACCCAGTAATGGGATTGCTGGGTCAAATGGTATTTCTGGTTCTAGATCCTTGAGGAATCACCACACTATCTTCCACAGTAGTTGAACTAATTTACACTCCCACCAACAGCGTAAAAGCATTCCCATTTCTCCACATCCTCTCCAGCATCTGTTGTTTCCTGACATTTTAATGATCACCATTCTAACTGGTGTGAGATGGTATCTCATTGTGGTTTTGATTTGCATTTCTCTGATGACCAGTGATGATGAGCTTTTTTTCATATTTATTGGCCACATAAATGTCTTTTTTTGAAAACTGCCTGTTCATATCCTTCACCCACTTTCTGATGGGTTTTTTTTTCTTGTAAATTTGTTTAAGTTCCTTGTAGATTCTGGATATTAGCCCTTTGTCAGATGGATAGATTGCAAAAACTTTCTCCCATTCTGTAAGTTGCCTGTTCACACTGATGATAGTTTCTTTTTCTATGCGGAAGCTCTTTAGTTTAATTAGATCCCATTTGTCTATTTTGGCTTTTGCTGCCATTGCTTTTGGTGTTTTAGTCATGAAGTCTTTGCCCATGCCTATGTCCTGAATAGTATTGCCTAGGTTTTCTTCTAGGGTTTTTATGGTGTTAGGTCTTACGTTTAAATCTCTAATCCATCTTGAGTTAATTTTTGTATAAGGTGTAAGGAAGGGGTCCAGTTTCAGTTTTCTGCATATGGCTAGCTAGTTTTCCCAACACCATTTATTAGATAGGGAATTCTTTCCCCATTGCTTGTTTTTATCAGGTTTGTCAAAGATCAGATGGTTGTAGATGTATGGCATTATTTCTGAGGCCTCTGTTCTGTTCCATTGGTCTATATACATGTTTGGGTAACAGTACCATGCTGTTTTGGTTACTGTAGCCTAGTAGTATAGTTTGAAGTCAGGTGGCATAACGCCTCCAGCTTTGTTACTTTTCCTTAGGATTGTCTTGGCTATACGGGCTCTTTTTTGGTTCCATATAAAATTTAAAGTAGTTTTTTCTAGTTCTCTGAAGAAAGTCAATGGTAGCTTGATGGGGATAGTGTTGAATCTATAAATTACTTTGGGCAGTATGGCCATTTTCACAATATTGATTCTTCCTATCTATGAGCAGGGAATGTTTTCCTATTTGTTTGTGTCCTCTCTTTCGTCTTTTCATGTAGTCTCATATTCCTTGGGGGCTTTGTTCTTTCCTTTTCATTCCTTTTTCTCTAATCTTGTCCTCATGCTTTATTTCATTAAGTTGATCTTCAATCTCTGATATCCTTTCTTCCGCTTTATCAATTTGGCTATTGATACTTGTGTATGCTTCACAAAGTTCTCGTGCTGTGTTTTTCAGCTCCATCAGGTCATTTATGTTCTTCTCTAAACTGGTTATTCTAGTTAGCAATTCCTCTAACCTTTTGTCAAGGTTCTTAGCTTCCTTGCATTGGGTTAGAACATGCCCCTTTAGCTCAGAGGAGTTTGTTATTACCCACCTTTTGAAGCCTACTTCTGTCAATTCATCAAACTCATTCTCCACCCAGTTTTGTTCCCTTGCTGGTGAGGAGTTGTGATCCTTTGGAGAAGAAGCATTCTGGCTTTTGGAATTTTCAGCCTTTTTATGCTGGTTTTTCCTCATCTTCGTGGATTTATCTACCTTTGGTCTTTGCTGTTGGTGACCTTCGGATGGAAATTTTGCGTGGTCATCCTTTTTGTTGATGTTGATGCTATTGCTTTCTGTTTGTTAGTTTTCCTTCTACCAGTCAGGCCCCTCTTCTGCAGGTCTTCTGGAGTTTGCTGGGGGTCCACTCCAGACCCTGTTTGTCTGGGTATCACCAGCAGAGGTTACAGAACACCAAAGATTGCTACCTGCTCTTTCCTCTGGAAGCTTCTTCCCAGAAAGGCACCCACCAGATGCCAGCCAGCGCTCTCCTGTATGAAATATCTGTCGATTCCCGCTGGGAGGTGTCTCCGGGTCAGGAGGCATGGGGCTCAGGGACCCACTTGAAGAGACAGCCTGTCCCTTAGCAGAGCTCAAGCACTGTGCTGTGAGATCCTCTGCTCTCTTCAGTGCTGGCAGGCAGGAACATTTAAGTCTGCTGAAGCTGCACCCACAGCCACCCCTTTCCCCAGGTGCTCTGTCCGAGGGAGATGGGAGTTTCATCTATAAGCCCCTGACCGGGGCTGCTTTCTTTCAGAGATGTCCTGCCCAGAGAGGTGGAATCTAGAGTGGCAGTCTGGCTACAGTGGCTTTGTGGCACTGTGGTGTGCTCCGCCCTGTCCAAATTTGCAGGCGGCTTTGTTTAAACTGTGAGGGGAAAACTGCCTACTCAAACCTCAGCAATGGCAGGCGCCCCCTCCCTACACCAAGCTGCAGCATCCCAGGTCGACTCCAGACTGCTGTGCTGGCAGCAAGAATTTCAAGCCAGTGGATCTTAGCTTGCTGGACTCTGTGTGAGTGTGATCCACTGAGCAAGACCACTGGGTTCCCTGGCTTCAGCTCCCTTTCCAGGGGAGTGAATGGTTCTGTCTTGCTGGCATTCCAGGCACCACTGGGGTACGGAAAAAAAAACTCCTGCAGCTAGCTTGGTGTCTGCCCAAAAGGCAGCCCAGTTTTGCGCTTGAAACCCAGGTCCCTGGTGGCACAGGCACCCGAGGAAGTCTACTGGTCTGTGGGTAGCAAAGACTGTGGGAAAAGCGTAGTATCTGGGCCAGAATGCACTCTTCCTCATGGCACAGTCCCTCATGGCTTTCCTTGGCTAGGGGAAGGAGTTCCCTGACGCCTTGCACTTCCCGGGTGAGTCAACACCCCACCCTGCTTCTGCTTGCCCTTCGTGGGCTGCACCCAGTGTCAATCCAGTCCCAGTGAGATGAACCTGGTACCTCAGTTGGAAATGCAGAAATCACCCTCCTTCTGCATTGATCTCGCTGGGAGCTGCAGACCAGAGCTGCTCCTATTTGGCCATCTTGCCTGGGAATCCCTGATTCAACCCAGTGTTTTTAACTAAAAGCAAAAATGTAGTCATTTCTCTGCCCCAATAAGGTACTGCACCATATCTTCCCACAGTGTTCTGTAAATATCAAGAATATGACATGTCCTTTGCCTTTAGGTATAAGGGAAATACCAAGATAGTTTCCAGTCTGTAACTTTCTGCTGGGAGGGCTAAAGGAAATAGTCATACCACAAATCTAAGGGTCTCTTCACTGAAGTTTCCATAGCGCCTCTCTAACTTCTCCATGCCATAGGGTCCTCCCCTCCTCTGAACTCATTCAGTGGTCATAGGATCCTCATAGTATTAGGTATCTTTTATAATATATGTCTTGCCTTTACAAGACCCTGGAGGCATTATCTCTTACCTTTATCTGTGCTTCCCATGAAATTGGTGCAGTGCTTGCTCCCTATAAGCGCTCAGCTAATGCCGATTCATACAGCATAAAAGTTCCTAAAACTTGGTAGGGGATACAGTCTTTTTAAAAAAAAAAAAAAAAAAAAAAAAAGGCATCCAGAATAACAAGATGTTCTAGACTTTAGAACAGTTCATATGGCTATTAGGTCATCCTCTGAGATTCACATTCTTGTGAATGTGGTACAGTCTTGAATGTTTTTTAGGAATACTCTGGCTCTGGGATTGTCTAGGCAATAGAAAATGAAGACTCTAACCCCAAGGAGGGCAAAGCTCCTGGGAAGTAACGTGAACACCTCATCTCACCACCTCTGCCTTGGGAGTCAACACAAGTTTATCTTTAAGAAAAACAGACATCTTAAAGAACTCCAGGGCCAGTGGAGGACCCTGGCCTTCCTCAGAAGCTGACACAGAAGGCCAAACCTTGCTCACTCTCAATCTAATTTCCCTAAGCTCATTTTTAACTGGTCAGGTCACCACAACCCAAATAGCCAGCATTCCCACAAGAACAGATCCAGGTCAGGACAGCTGTATTAATTGTATTAATAGTATAATATCCACAATAAAGGAAATGAGAAGCCCATTTCCCCATTGTGAACTCAGCCCTGCGCTGACCAAACCCAATGGAGCAGTCAAGGAGCCACAATTTAAGACAATGACATATTAAACTTGGGCAAGAGGTGAGAGACTAAAACTGCATTTTGAGGAATCATTAAAGGAAACTGAGGGTGTTTGACCAAGAAAAGAGAAGGCCTGGTAGCTGCATTGTAGAATCTGAAGGAAGAAAGTATAAGAAAGATGTTGACCATTCCAAAGCCAGCCAGATGGCAGAATTAGAAGCAGTGAGTGAAACATATACAGGGCAGATGTCTTAGTCTAGGTTCCTTAGAAAACAGACTCTAAGGCAAAGCTTAGGCATTACTGCTTTATTTGGGGGCAAAAGGTAAAAAAACAAAAGACATGTGTGGCAGGGAAGGAGGGAGAGCAAGAAAAAAATCATATGTTATCAGGCTGTACACAGCTTCCCAAGAAACACCGCTGGTCACACGTCTCTGCAGAAGCAGGGCAGGCACTGCACTATGCAGCAGTCAGCAGGAAGAAGAGGAGCTAGTCATTTATCTCCCGGATCCTTCCTGACTCTTCACTCTCCACATGTCACAAATATCACTACACTTGTTTTTATTTTGTTTTGTTTTGAGACAGTGTCTCACTCTGTCACCCAGGCTGGAGTGCAGTGGTATGATCTCAGCTCACTGCAACCTCCGCCTCCTGGGCTCAAGGGATTCTCATGTCTCAGCCTCCCCAGTAGCTGGGACTCCAGACATGTGCCACCACGCCCAGCTAATTTTTGAATTTTTAGTAAAGATAGGGTTTCACCATGCTGGCCGGGCTGGTCTCGAACTCCCTACCTCAAGCGATCCGCCCTCCTCAGCCTCCCAAAATGAAATACCCATACGCTTCTTAGTAACCTTCTCCTACCCCTTCAAGGGGCACTGAGAGAACCAGAGCCTCAGTGATGCAGCAGGATCTGATCTGGCCCAAGCCCTGGAGTTGCCACAGCTCCTGCCACAGAGAATGTGACCAAGGCTGTGCCAAAGCCCAACCGTCACACCCAGGAAAGTCAGAAACTACTGAGTGTAAGGAGATGAGACAGCCACAATGGCAGTGGCGGCCAAAGCTTTATAACTGCAGGAATGGCCAGAAGCTGGGCTAACAGCCGAGGCTGTGGGGATGGGTTCATAGACCACACCAGTACATCAGGTTTTAGTAAAGATGTCAGTTTCTAACATTTGAAACCATCTAACGATAGAATTAGCCAGTGCTTTCCAAACATTACGTATATATGAGTGCCCAGTACCCAGGAATCTTGTCAAGTGAAGATTCAGATTCAGCAAGTCTGGGATAGGGACCCAGATTGAGCATTTCCTACTAACTCTCCAGGGATGCCCCGTTGCTACTCCCAGGCTGCACTCTGAATATTAGGTGAATGTTCTGCTTCACAAAGTGGTGAGTTTTACATCCCTAGGTGTGTTTTAGCAGATCCTGAATTGATTGATCTTCTGTCACAAAGAGTCAGGTATTTTGCAGAAAAGATCTCCTGCCTGGGAATAAAAGGTTGAACTAAATGACCACTATAGAACTTTCCAAATTTAAGATTTTGATTTATTTACCAAAACCTGATGAGCACTAAACCAATAACGAATGATACATTAGTCTAAAAAGAAGAAATGCCTAGCTTTAATCTTATTCATTGCTCACTTTTCAGTGACTCCTTATCAAACCCAAAGCACAATTAGCCAAGATTCTGATTGAAATTTAGAGCTTTATCTAATGACGACTGACCAGAAATGGATGTAATTCAGTCAGTAACTAATATGAGTGATGTTTTTCTCATCATCTCCCTTTCAAAATCCTTCCTCATCCACAAGCAACTCAAGGAGTAAATGCAGAGATGTTAAAATGTATATAGACAGGACATCTAGGATTATGGGATTATTAGAGACTGTCTCCTCCAGACTCTTATTGAGCCTGAGTTAAGCATAAAGTGAAAATTCAATCCTTTCACTTCATTCCCTGATGAGTGAAAACCAAAAGAAAATCTCAATCCAGGGCGTGGTGGCGGGCGCCTGTAGTCCCAGCTACTCGGAGAGGCTGAGGCAGGAGAATGGTGTGAACCCAGGAGGCGGAGCTTGCAGTGAGCCGAGATTGCGCCACTGCACTCTAGCCTGGGCGACAGAGAGAGACTCCGTCTCAAAAAAAAAAAAAAAAAAAAGAAAGAAAATCTCAATCCAGAACCTTAGGAATGTGAGTTTCTAGACAGCTGAGTTTGCTAGCAAGACAAAAGTTAACCCTTTAGAACTAGATATATTTTTCCTTTTTATCTAATGATTTTATTCTAATTATCACTTAGAACTGCCGTACAAATTTGAATTCGCCACTTCTCTTCACTTTTCAATGAATTTATCAAGTTTTCATATTCCCTATTATCAAGAGGCACGGTATCAGCTTTTTTAAGCCTTCTCCACGTACACACTGGGCTTTGTCCCTGGATGCTGAAGCCCTCACACTCCAGGGAGTTTTCAAGGCTGGGCTGGGAGAATCGGCATATAATTCTACGGAGTTAGAATCACACTGCTTCTCTCTGCCACACGGTGGCACTGTTGAAGACTGGCTCTACCCGGTGATGCGTGTCCGCTGCTGCAGAGCCTCTGCCCGCCCAGACCCAGGTAGAAATTTCCGTGGCTCCCAGAGGAAAGACTGCCTCATCTCTCAGGGCTGAGCTCAGCCACGCGGTTGCAGCTCTTCCTTCCTTGCACTCTCGTGCCGCATACGCCCGCTTCCCCAAATGCTGCCCAGCCCCCGAGGGATGCTCTTCAGGACTCGTTCCAACATTCACCACTTCTCAGATCCAAAATCCTTTTCTCTCTTCCCTCCCTCAGAATGGGGTGTATAGTTGGATTTTAATCCTTCAAAATACAAAAGGTCTAATTACAGCCCTCTTTCCTGTACAACCCACACCAGCCTTTCTTAGGAAAGCTATCCTCAGTGACTCCTAGGTGCCCTTACCCAGCCCCAGCCTCCTATTCACTTTCCTGACTTCTTAGACAAGATGCACTGAACACAATTTAACTTTTTGTTAACAAAAAGTGTTAACAAAAAAGTCTCACAGCCATCATTATGAACATCATAGTTTGGTTTGGTTTGGCCGTGGTATGTTTTTAAGGTAAGTATACATGTTTCTTTTGTATTAGGAAAATTACAGATTCGTAGACATGATTTGACGATCCTATTGCAGAGCTAATATTCTGGGGAGATCCTTGATTTCTAACCCATCTCTGGCTGGGAAGCACATGCTCTTTGCAATTCACCATGTGGTCTCCCTACCTCCCTACGCAGGACTCTCTGACGTATGCCATCACTTCTCCTTCAATCTTACAATCTTACTCACTTCTTTTCTTTTTTTTTTTTTTTTTTTTTGAGACGGAGTCTCGCTCTGTCGCCCAGGCTGGAGTGCAGTGGCACAATCTCGGCTCACTGCAAGCTCCGCCTCCCGGGTTCACGCCATTCTCCTGCCTCAGCCTCTCCGAGTAGCTGGGACTACAGGCGCCCACCACCACGCCCGGCTAATTTTTTGTCTTTTTTAGTAGAGACGGGGTTTCACTGTGTTAACCAGGATGGCCTCGATATCCTGACCTCGTGATCCGCCCGCCTCGGCCTCCCAAAGTGCTGGGATTACAAGCGTGAGCCACCGCGCCCGGCCCAATCTTACGCACTTCTTTTTTACATACATATCTTTATGCTCCAGCTAAATTTAACTATGACCATTTCTCCAAAAACAAGCTATACTTTCCCATCTCTGTGCCTTTGCTCATGTTGTTCCTATTTTTCTAAATTGCCCCTTATTTTATCCCTGCCTTTTGAAAGCTTAACCATCCTTTGAGGTCCACCCACACACTAAATCCTCCTCCAGGTTTTTTATAATCCCTCCCACTAAATGTGATCTCTTCCTCCTTTGTACCTCCACAGCAATTTATGCATTATCTCTTTTAAGGTAATTTCATTCCTACATTGCAAACATTTGAGATGTTGACTTCAGTGAACACAGCATTTTAATTTTTTTTCCTACAGCATTGAGAATAGCATCTTATACTTAGTAAGCATTTAGTAAATACATGTTGAATGGAATTTCATTGCCAAAAGCATCCTTGAACGTTTAGTAAAATTCTTCTGCTAATCTAAGCTTGGTCCCTTTTAGCATACTCTAATCACATGAGGATTAAATTCAAGAGAGGAAATATAAAATAGGAAGAAAAGGAGGATATTGAAGTTTTGTATAGGTTGCAAAAGTCCCAAATGGTTCTGAGAGCTAGGAATTTCTACTGATACATTCAGTGACCTCATGGCATAGAAGAAAATCACCCATGTTTGCAGCTGAGAAAGGGGGAATTGGGAGAGGTAAAAATGGGGGTATCATTTCATAGAGCTGATCACTCTCTCTTCTCTTGGTTCTCATCATGACACTCTCGCTTTGCTTTCCTGACATCCAACTGATCCCAGTTCCCTCTCTTCAATCTCTTGATGTTGGAGTACCCCAGTACTTAGTTCCACCTCTTCTATTATTCTCCATCTACCCCTTCTTCCCAAGACGTTAACTTTGCCACATGATCAACTTACAATCTACTAGAAAATGACTGATAAGGAGCACATGTAGGGACTGATCTTAACCATCATAACGTATTTCCAGTTTCTGACACTGGCACAGAGACTTGCAGGCTGTGAGTGACAGGTGGCAGTGAGTGTATAAAATCAGAACTTTAGTTCACCTAGGTGTTTCTTTGGACATGTGATGATTTGTAAGACTGGTAAATAAAATCAAGTGCATGTTTGAGAACTAGCCGTACCCCATGACGTGTATCTGCTGCTGCAAAGAGCTTTTGCTGGTCTAGACCCAGGTAAAGATTTCTTTTACCTGGAAAGAAAAGGATAAGTAGAAATGATCCCGAACCAATGTTTTTCCTTCTGCTTTTCTTGATGGTAATCAGAGAACTCCACAGACATTAGACCTCATAAGGCCAGTCGCTGTGTGCTTACGCATGCCAAATGTTTTGTTCTTTGGAGCCTTTTTAAGAATGGAAGAAAATAAAAAATGCAAGAGCCTCTTATGATCATTTATTGTACTGCTGCTAATTTGAAGCCTGCCACTCATAACATGGGGAATGATGATTACTATACATATAGTACTATATACATAGAAATATATAGTAATATAGATATTATCATACATTTACACATATATTATATACTATAATATATAGTATATATTGTTTATACATAATATACTATATATTCCTATTTTCCTAAATTGCCCCTTATTTTATCCCTGCCTTTTGAAAGCTTAACCATCCTTTGAGATATATATTATATAATATTATATATTATAGCACACTATATATTATATAATATATATTTTTTATATTATATAACATACATAATATAGTATATGTAAAACAATATATACTACATATAGATATAGTAATATGTATTACTATATATTTCTATATATATAGTAATCATTATTCCCCATGTTATGAGTGGCAGGCTTCAAATTAGCAGTGGCACAATAAATAATCATAAAAGGCTCTTGCGTTTTTTATTTCCTTCCATTCTTAAAAAGGCTCCGAAGAACAAAACATTTGGGACGTGTAAGCACACAG
Organism: Symphalangus syndactylus; assembly: GCF_028878055.3. NCBI lineage: Eukaryota > Metazoa > Chordata > Mammalia > Primates > Hylobatidae > Symphalangus > Symphalangus syndactylus. The sequence goes on from NC_072431.2 coordinate 29,130,845, forward strand.
TGACTTGCCTTATGAGGTCTAATGTCTGTGGAGTTTTCTGACTTTATATATATATGTGTGTATATGTATATGACTATATATTTATATATGTAGTACTATATAGAGTAATCATCATTTAGTCATCATTCCACAATGAGAGAAAGAGAGAGAGAGAGAGAGTCTTGCTCTGTCGGCCAGGCTGGAGTGCAGTGGCATAATCACAGCCAATACAGTCTTACCTGTACCTCCTGGACTCAAGTGATTCTCCAATCTCAGTTTCTCAAGTAACTGGAACTACAGGTGCGTGCCACCACACTTGGCTAATTTTTAAAAATTTTTTGTAGAGATAGGGTCTCCCTATATTGTCCGAGCTGGACTCTAACTCCAGAACTCAAGCAATTCTCCCACCTTGGCCTCCCAAAGTGCTGGGATTACAAGCATGAGCCACGGCACCCAGCCTTATATATTCTTCTACCATGGAAGTTAGTAGCTTTGTCTCTGGTAAAATGTCTTTCCCCTAGGATACATAAATGCTGGTGTGTGTATGTGTGTGTGTATTTGTGAGTATGTAAGTCTGTGTGTATGTGTAAGTGTATATTTATGCATGTGTGTATATGTATTAATGTGTGTATATGAGTGTGTATGTGATGTGTGTGAAATTCTCTCCTTACCCAGTTCTACACACTGATGCTTTGACTGAATCAAATTGCATTCTCCAGAGGTAGCTGCTGAACTTCCTGATTTTCTTCTATACAAAATACCAAAAATACTTCCAAATAAATGGGTTGTTAAGTACCCTTCACTACTTTGGAGGGCTGTGCCTGATTTTCTTGCCACTGTGGGAATTTTACCAATAGTATTGAATGGAAGTCAAATGTTTAAAAAATAAACAAAACTTACTTTCTAAAAACAGCTTCATTTAAATCATTTTAGAAGCTATCTTTAAAACCTGATACCTATAAAGAAAACATTTTTATTTAAATCTTCATAGGAGAATATGAGTCATCCAAATCATAAATTCTTTCCTCTTATAGTGAAACTTTGGTTAGTTCAGAACTTCTATTTCCTTGATAAATTACCCTAACATGTCCTACATCTGAAGAACCTAAAATAGCTAGGTTTAGAAAGGAGGAATCTAAGCCACATTATCATGGCCAGTGGTCCCTAAACATTTTTAATTACATACCTCATCAATAAAACACATTTTAGCATTTGATCATATTTATGTATATTTATTTGTAAATTATATAGATGTACTACTGTATAGATATCATATTATCTGTATAGCAAAGTAGAAATAAAATAATTTTAGGAGCCAAATTAAAATAAATGTCACTATTTTAAAATTTTTATTTTTTAATGGCACAAAAAGTCCTTTCTTCTCCTCTTAAAGATCTTATTATTGATGGTAATATTTTCAGTTGCAGCAGTGAATTGAATATATTTCATTTTTTGTAAAGTCTTGGTTTATCTTCATGTTCTGAAAGCATAGTTTCAAATGTCTTTCTAGTCGTAATGGCTTCACACTATCATTAATTAATAACTCAAGGCATAATATACAATGACTAAGGCACATGGCTAATGAGACTGGATGTGAATCTATATTAGTTTGTTAGGGCTGCCTTAATAAAGAGCTAAGACTGGGTGGCTTAAACAACAGAAATTTCTTTTCTCACTGTTCTAGAGGTGGGAAGTCCAAGATCAATCAAAGTGTTGGCATCAGTTTATTGTGAGCTGTTCCTGCGAGGGAAGGATCTGTTCCAGGTCTCTCTTCTTGGCTTGTGGATGTTTGTCTTCTCCCTGGGTCTTCCCATGTTCTTCCCTCTATTCATATCTCTGTGTCCAAATTTCCTCTTTTATAAGGACACCAGTCATATTGGTAGAGCCCACCCTAATGATCTCATTTTAACTAAATTACCTCTGTAAAAACCTTACCTCTAAAAAATGTCACATTCTGAGATATTGGAGGGTTAGGATTTCAAAATATGAATTGGATGGGATAGAGACACAATTCAGCTCATGAGAAAATCCATATTTCAAATAGTTTTGTTTATAATGTTGAAGTTATGGGTCAATTTCTTGTCAAATGTGATCACCTCTGCCATTGACCTTGCATTACCTTTATCACATGATTTCAATACATAAATATTTTAAGACCCTTGCCCATTTCCCATGCTTATATATATAAACTGCAAACCCTCATAAGATGCTGAAAGAAAAGGATGAATGACAGCACTGTTGTGTGGCACCACCCCTCCCTCATGGCACCTTGACCATCTGAAATCTAGACCATCTGAGGGCACTACCAATTTCTTCATTGCATAAAGCTCTGATTCATCCTTTTTTATATTAGTTCTAATATATCATAACTAATTTTATATTTAAGTACTATATTTTATATTAGTTCTAATATTTTATGTATACTATATATATACTTAGTTATAATATATTCTTCCAGTGTAGCAATGGATTGTCTTGTGAGTGTGATCATCCCATGTTGGAGACCTCTGATCCAGACCACACTTTCTAAAAACTACCTGCACATTTTCAAATTCAGACTGAAAAAGTTATTTATAAAAAGGGCCTGTGGCTGTGATGTAGGCTGTGAAATCATGTTGCAGTCAAACCAAATCAAAAGGGCCCACAGACTTATGATACTCATTTTCTCTTTTCATTGCCTCCAATACACAGGTATTTAATTGTTCCCTGAGGTTTAAGACAGTGGACTGAGGATAATACAGGCTCCAGCTTTCATTAGTTCAATGGATGATGCTGTTCAATCCACACTATTTGGGGCATTTGTTGAAAATGTCATTCAGAAGGTATCAACACTTTCTAAGTCATGGTTTGATTGAATTTATAGAATTATGTGATAGAAACCGCATTCTTCACAAAAGTCACAAGGCAATAATGACGACAAGGGTTGAAAATGAAAGATGCCAAATATTCTGATCAATTCAATGAGGCAAAAAGACAAGTTAGTTCACTCAGTGCTCCAGGCATCAACTTCATAGAGGGAATGGAAATTCTACCTGTTTCCTAAAGAACTACAGAGGTAAAATCTCCTTTGTTTATAATGCATTTGGCCAAGTGTATTCTAGTTCTGGGGGCCTAAATAGGCCATCAAAAGAGCAACAATGCAGAGGCCAAATTATATATTCAGAGGAAATTAACAGCCTGCCAAAAGGAAAGGAGACCTATCAAAAAGAACAAGATGGAACACCCTATTGAGGTGGCTGTAAAATTCTCAGAGCTGGTCCTGCAACCATAATGCAAAAATAGCAACAAAAGCCAACTAAATGGAGAATGTTTGATGTTTTTCATCCTCCAAGTGCGTTCTAAACTGGCACAAAACAGTTACTTTCTACAGTTCTGGGTAGAAAGGAAATAGCACGGGTGAGCATTACAACGGTATCTAATCATGGTACAGCAAAAGGAGAACAAGTCTGGAGCCTTGGTCCTCTGTGACCTAGGGATACTCACCTTACATCCTGCCCCACCTCACTGATCTTAATTCCCAAAAACACCATGCTTCTGGGTGTTTCTATGACTTGTAATGGTAGTTGGAAGCTAAGTTCATGTCTCTGCTCTACGTAGCTTAAACTGTCCTACTCAAGTCGCTTTGAGTACTGCCTCTATTTCATTGCACATAATTCTACAATTATCCATCTTACTACATCCCAATGTTCTTATCTAAACACTAATCTCCCTTACTAGACTACAAGTTCATTAAGATCGGGGATCATGTCTAATCTTTGTATTTCCAGTGCCAACACAGATACTGACATTTAATAAGTACACAGTAAGTGTTTGGGGGACATAAAAAATAATAATCTGTTCTACTGTTGAAAATTTTCAAAATCCCTAGTGTTGTCATACACATAGTCTTATAGACCCCTCACAATAAATTCATTATCAATATTCTTATTTTAAAGGTGGGAAAATTGTGATCAGATGAGATAAATGATTTGCTCAAGGTCACAGAGCTTTTAGGAGCAGAAGCAGGACTTCCACCCAGTTTCTGATGCCTAGATTAGTTAATATTTTTTCACCACCATACAGCAAATTCATGCCTTCTTCTGAGAGAGAGGGAAGGAGGCACTCATGCCCAATAGTAAGGGAACCAAAGGCAATATTCAAGGTCTGTAAATGAGAGAGTAAGGACCTGTGAGTTGCTTTCTTATACTGATAGAATACCTGGAAGGGTAGCCCTCTATTCTGTACAATTAGTTAATGAATAAATGAATGAACAGGCTGCCAGACTTCAAGGAACAGACAGCAATTTTCATCCAACAATACGGCTCATCACTGGCTCCAGGTAAGGGCCTCAAATGTCCAGGTGAGGCCTGAAGGCTTTGAGGCTGATTCTGAGAGAAAGTACATGTGGGGTAAATCGGTTCTTATTACAGTTGAGACCTTTGTCCCACAAAACAGGCACTGCATTAGTTCAGCTTATATTTAACTTTTTCCAGTAACTGCAAAGAGGCTAGGCATGTGTCCCTGTCTGCCCAGTGATCACTCCTATGCACTTCCCCCGGGATTCTAGAGCAGGGGTATTGAGAGTTTTCAAAAAGAGAGGCTTTGGAGACAGATGCACTTGGGATGAAATCCTCTTTCCTCTCTCACTGCCTGTGTGGTGCTGGACAAGTTGTTTAACTTCTGTGTGCCCCAGAGTCCTCGTTGGTGGAGCTGGGTTGATGCGAGTGTCTATGTCATAGGGTTTCTGTGAGAATTAAATGGGGCTGAAACTTAGGTGATAATTCAACCAAGGTTTCTTAATTTGGAGCCCTAGGACCTCTGAGAGTCCTCAGATTTTTCTCAAAATTCAAAAGGTCTGTGAGAATGTAACCTTGTGTTTTCATTTTCTTAATATAAATATTAATGCAACACAGCTGTGTCATCTGGATGAACATGAGATTCTAATATCTGCCTATGTATTTGTGTTCATAATCAGGTGTACACCAAACTGAGGGCAAATGCTGTTACTACTCACTGTGCAAGACTTTTGAGGCAATTTGGACATAGACAAGTGATGGGAAAATTGAATCATTATATGGCTCATGACAGTGTTGGAAATTCAAACATCCAAAGACCTGTACCTTTGCTAAGTGCCATGCATATGTTGCTGATAAAGACGCAATAGGCCGGGCGCAGTGGCTCACGCTTGTAATCCCAGCACTTTGGGACTCTACTAAAAAATACAAAAAATTAGCCGGGTGTGGTGGTGGGGGCCTGTAGTCCCAGCTACTCGGAGAGGCTGAGGCAGGAGAATGGCGTGAACCCAGGAGGTGGAGCTTGCAGTGAGCCGAGATTGCGCCACTGCACTCCAGCCTGGGCGACAGAGCAAGACTCCGTCTCAAAAAAAAGACACAATAAACACTCTTTTGTTAAATTATACTTACTATTTTTCAGTATGGGGAGTGTGCATTCTAAATTGACCAATCTTCAGTAGTTTAAAATGACTTTATAATTAAAATAGCAAAATAATAATAATTACAATTTAAATAACGATTAGCAATAATTAAGATTGTCATGAGTAAAAATAATTATGCCAACTCATCTTTCTATTAATACACCTAGCATTGACAATATAAGTTCAGCCAATATCTGCTTTTTAAACTGTCATGAATTTGAATTGTATTGGTTATCATTTTGTTTACATATACATACATATATCTATATCTATAGATAGTTTTTTTTTTTTTTTGAGACAGGGTCTCAATCTGTCACCCAGGTGGGAGTGCAGTGGCACAATATCGGCCCACTACAACCTCCTCCTCCTGGGCTCAATCCAACCTCCCACCTCAGCCTCCAGCGTAGCTGGAACTATAGGTGTACGCCACCATGCCCAGCTAATTTTTTGATTTTTTGTAAAGATAAGGTCTCACTATGTTTCCCAAGCTTGTCTCAAACTCCTAAGTTCAAGGGATCCACCTACCTCGGCTTCCCAAAGTGCTAGGATTACAGGCCTAAGCCACCAAGCCCAGCTTATATTTAATTTGCAAATTTGTTTTAGTTTTTATGATTGTATGGCACACATGTAGTTTTATATTTTTACATATTTCAGAAATTTTATAATAAAAAGTAATAAAGGTATGCTGAAGATCTGCAAGAATTTATTTTCTTTAAAAGAGATTTGTATATACCCTGGATTACTCAAATTCAGACATTAAACCAGATTATCTCTTTCATGTTGAAAACCCTATGATAAGGAAACTAATAAGTGTAGGATACACACAGAAGGGCTAGGAACCAATGGGGTGTCCTCAGATCATTATGAGACTTTTCATTATAATCATTAAACTATTTTTTTTTGAGAGAGAGAGAGGGTCTCACTCCATCACCCAGGCTGGAGTGCAGTGGCATGATCTCGGCTTACTCTTCGACCTCCTGGGCTCAAGCAATCCTCCCACCTCAGCCTCCTGAGTAGCTGGGACTACAGGCATGCACCACCACACTCAGCTAATTTTGTTTTGTTTTGTTTTAGATGGTGTTGTTGTTGATGGTGGTGGTGGTGATGGTAGAGACAAGGATTAAGAGCGAGTTGCCTGGGTTGGTCTCAAACTCCTGGGCTCAAATGATCCTCCCACCTCAGTCTCCCAAAGTGCTGGGATTACAGGCCTGAGTCACCACGCTCAGCTCAAACTATTGTTTCTGTCTGCTTTCCTACAAGGAGAAAGTAAAGACAGCAGAGATATTCTAGCTGATCAAGAATGAAATGCTACCATGCAAATTCAAAACTATAAAGGGAAGCATCTCACACTTTGCATGGTTATATCTCATCACTCAGAGGTCAGTAGACAGGGAAAGAGCTAGTAGTTACCATCTAGTCAAATAAGGACTGTCTTGTCCGTGGAGGATTCATTACAAAACTGTTCTTAATATTTGTGAGCTACAAAGTCCACACATCTGAGTGAATTAACCCAGCAGTTTTGTTGTAGGAACCCAGCTGGAAAGTGTTTCTAAACAACTGATAGCAGCTTCTGTTTTCTTCAAGCCTAAACAATGACAAAGACATTTCTTTTTAAAGTTCTAGGGAGGGTGGAAAGGGTACGGCTTTTTAAATGTGTAGTGTTTATTCCTAGGCTGGCATCCTCTTTGCCTCTATTGATGAGCAGCACCTCTCCCTTTAATTTAAATTCAGTAGTTTGGTGATCATGTGGTTCCAGAGGAGAAGGCAGAAGTGATGGTGCAGCAGAGTCCCCACTCCTGTAACCCATGTGCCGAGCTATAATCTGATAGATTCATGTAATAATAGGTTTCTAAATTGTGGAGTCAGACACAAAAGGTCATCAGCAGATGGTGAAACTGGTTGGGCCAAGCTAAGGGAATAACGCACCCTGAAGGGCACACTGCCTTGGACTGGCACAACATCACATGTGCTTTCTTCCTTCTTTTAGTCCTAATGTGAATGGATCTTCTCAAGTACGTGAAGTACTAGAGACCAGAGGAGGGCATCTAACCCCAGACAGCAAAAAGACAGGATGTCCACAGATGCTTGGTGGGAGAGATTGGACCAATAAACATGACAGTGACTCACTCCAGCAATCTGTGCCTCTTTCGCAAACATTTGAACTCAGATTGAGAGTGAGTTAATGGTAGATATAACTAGAAGCATAAAGACACAAAAAGACAATAATGACAGCTTGATATTTTGAACAGTTACTGGGTCCCAAACAATGCTTTAAACATGTTACACCCATTATCTCATTTGATCCTACAACAAGTCTATGAGGTAGGTAGCACTAGTATGTGGAAACTGAAGCCAAGAGAGATTAGGTAAAGTGCCTGATAGTACACATAATAAGCCAGAATTCTAACTCAAGTAATCTCATTCCAGGACTCCAACTAAGCCACTATGCTGGGAGCAGAGATGGGGAAGAATTGCTGAGTCATGATAAGAGAAGGCACTACAGGAAGAAATAGTGAACTCTTACAGCTGGGCAAGCAATGAGTCAGCCTGGGTGGTCACTCCAGATGCTCCCAGACACATCCCAATTTCTGGGATGTCTTGCTGTGAGTGGTTTGTCACATATGTCCTAGTTGTGCAACTGTTCCTTGGGTTCCTGTGAAGCCTAATCTCATTTCCACAAGTATCCTTGTAATAAGCCTTCTCCATTGTTTTGGATAAGCTGTGGATAAACTCTCTTGCCTCCCAAAAGCCTAAACCTGGAGTAAGCTGGAAATGATTCTCCAGCAGTGGTTCTCAAACTTTAGTGTACATCAGAATCACCTGGAGGTTTGTTAAACCAGATTGCTGGGCTCCACCCCCAGAGTTAGTGATTCACTAGGTCTGGGAGGGGCCCAAACATTTCCATTTCTAGTAAGATCCCTGGTGATGCTGATGCCACAGATACAGGGACCGTATTTTGAAAATGGCTAATTTAGAGACTCACTAACCCCAATGTGGAGATGCCCAGAAACAGCGGCCTCAACTGGGAGCTTGTTAGAAATGCAGGGTCTCAGCACCCACACAGGCCTACTGAACCAGACTCTGCATTTTAAAACCCCTAGGTGCTTTGTGTTCATGTAAAGTTAGAGAAGCACTGCTAGAAACATCAGGAAGCCACACACACAGAGGCTAATTTAGCAGGTTGGGAGTGTGGCCTGGGCATGGAGACTTCCCAGATCTCTCTATGTGATTCTAATGTGCAGCCAAGGTTGTGAACTGCTAATCTTTTGGTGACATACTGGCATTTTCTTTTCCTCCACACCAATGCACAGGATATGTACTTCTCAAGGAAAAAAAGTGGTCACTATATATATTAAACTGACAGAGGAAAAGTGGAAATAACGTATGTCTTAGATCTCCATTTTGGCGAAGACAGGCTTCAGCTATAAAGAATCGAAGAATAAAATGAGACCAACAAAGTGAAATCATTTCTGAACCCAGTAAATATTACTGCAGCACTGATCTGCTGAACCAGCAGAGGAGTCTGAAAGAAAAATCTGCTCATCCCAAATGAGTATTTACTCTCAATATGATGTGTTTCACTAGCTCCTTTCCTCTGAAGCACTTTTTTTCCCTTGCATTGTTTTTTTTCTAATTATATGTGTGGCTTTAGACAAATTATTCCAATTCTCTGCACCTCGAGTTTATCAAATAAAAATCAAGAATAATCTCTAGCTCATAGTGTGCAGAGACTGAGTTTGATTCTGTATGAGGTGCCCAGCGCAGGCCTGGCCATCTAGTGGGAGAACAGTAAATGGTCTACTTGGGAGAACTCCTCAGTTAGAACTTTAATGATTAGGTAGCTAATGATCTGTAATACCCTCCTTAGCACCTGTTAGTCTCACTTTAATGAGGAGAGTATGTCCAGCCTTTCACAGGAAGCCACAGATACTCCAGCCAGCAAGGTTGGAGGCAAGGCTGGATCTGGACCAAAGAGGCTGGTCAGCAAGTGCTTGGGAGCCAAGTCCTGAAAACATTCATCAGAAACGTTTCCTGCAGCTTCAATGGCCTATAGACTGGGCAGCAGGCAGCTCTCTAAATTTTACTGCAGTCAGATGTTCAGGATGGGAACCTGCTCAGAAAGGGTGGGGCGCAGCATTTCAGGGGTTATGGTCATCTCCAGGAGAGTGGAGTAGGTTGTGAAGAGGCGAGTACTTCTACAGAATCTCTGAAGCCATCATTTTCACATAGGAAATACAGATGGTAAGGAATTGAGATGAAAAATGAAACAACTCTTTCAAGTGTGTTTCCTCCACACTTCTCTCTTATCCTCCTTTGTCTGAGCTCTTCCATGGGTGGTATTTTAAAAGCTGCCTTTTCCAGTAGAAGTTTTGTTATACTTTAAAAATGCTCAGAGGAATTTTTCCAATTTGGAGTCAATATACTTTGTATACTGATGAGATACTGCAGTTAAGTAATTAGCTGTCTGCAACTAGTTAATTAAGAGGTACTGCAGTACCTTGGCCTCAGGCATCAAGCAAGTCTAGCTGATAAGCTGGAAATTGGCAAATAAGAGGATTGACAAGACACAAGAGCATAATGCGACACTCAGGAATTTGTTTTTACGGTGGGTAAATGAGTGAGTGCCACCTAAAGTTGTACAGGTGGGTCTTTTTAAGAATCCCAAATATTGTCAGGAAAGCAGAGACTTCCAACTGTTGGAAAACGTAGCAGTAAACAGAATTCTTCCTGAATTTCATTCTATTTTTCCTTTTCCTATCACCCCAGTCCTGAAATTACTGAATTCAAAGGGAGAGTTAAGATTGAGAAACCCTTGAGGTTGCCACCTGGCAGGGTCACAACTAGCAGAGACCTCGTGTGGACTTTTAAACGGCAGCTTTTCCTCTAGCCAGACCCTTGCCCTTGCTCCAGCATCCAGCTTGCTGAGTAGGACCTGAACTGGACTCCACCTACACTTACCCTTTGGGAATTCATGCTCAACCTGCACAACCATAGGCAGGACCCCCACCTCCCACCCACCCAGATCAAAGGAAGACTAGACCGGAGAGTAAATCCTCTCGGAGAAGAGATCAGATCATTTCTCCCTACCTTGGAAGGAAAGGAACATTTCCAAGTGAAAGGTCTTGTCTGCTACTCACCTACAGCCCAAGTCCCACGGTGCCTTGAGTGTTTGCGAGTGTCTCCTCACACCCAGAAATGCCCCACTAAGGGACATCTGCATTTCTTGGAGCTAAGAATTACCTATTGGTGAGTGGAGTAGGAAATAGAGGAATAGTATCAGAATCTGGGCGGGCCTTCCACATGCCCACCTGAAGACCATGATGTGTGACCACGCCCCCTTAGGAGCATGCCCTCTCCCACTCCCTGCTCCCATCGCTTGCAAATTCTTACGTAATGAGAAAATCCTGAAAGAGTATACACATGTGAAGAGGATCAAAGCAGAAAACAAATTGGGAAATTACAGATTCCTCCTTAAGTCAAAGCACTAGACGATTTGAATGGTATCTCTCTCCCACGCAGTGTTCTTCAATGCCATGCTCATTGTGAGCTGCACTGACTACCTGCATAAGAATCACTTGGATACATGTCAAAAATACATCCTAGGCTTACTAAATCTGAATTAGTAGGAACAGAGCTAGAAATCTACATCTTTTAACAAAGTATCCAGGTGACTTTTATGTATTCCGAAGTTTGTGAATGACTAATCTACCAGGACTGGTATCTTACACAGTCAATGTTTGTTTATCTATCAGAATCTGGGAGGGCTTTCTGCACGCCCACCTGAAGACCATGTGTGACCACGCTCCCAGAGGAGCGTGCCCTCTCCCACTCCCCAATCCCATGGCTTATGACTTCATTCACATTTAGGAAGTGGACAGTGAATCCCCGATGTCATTTACACAGGTATCTATTAGCCCAAACCTAGTATAATTCTACTTGACTGTAAGCACAGAACAGCAATCTAACTTCCACTGGCCATAAATAATCATGAGCTTTTGCTAAGCTGTTTCCATTAAACTTATATGGGATCAATCATCCAGTTCTGAAACCGCCCTAAAACCAATCATATCTCAAATACATGCCCATTATCGTGTATCCCCTTTCACTCTGTTTCCAAATCTTGGGACAGTGCTGAGAAGAAGCTCTTTGCTGAAAGAGTGAAGGTATAGTGGGGATGGAAGGAGAAACACATGAGTAGGTCAACTTGTGTCTGAACAAGGCAGTCCATTTCCTGGCCACATTCAGAACCTCCTTTTTAGTGCCCATAGAAGACTCCATGAAGTTAAAGGATGCAAAGGGCTTTAGGACAGACCAGGAGAACAGCTTTAAAGTAGCCAGGGTGTATTAGTTTCCTATTGCTGCTATAGCAAATTGCCACAAATTTGGTGGCTTAAAACCACACAGATTTATTATTTTATAGTTCTCTTTTAGTTAAAAATCTGGTATATGTCTCACTAGGCTAAAATCAAGGCACCGGCAAGGCCGCATGCATTCCTTTCTGTGGGGTCTAGGTAGGACATTTCCTTGCCTTTTCCAAGTTCTAGAGGCTGTCTACACTTGTTGGCTTGTGACCTCCTTCGTCCATCTACAAAGTCACAAAGGCAAGGCAAGTCCCTCTCATATCGCATCCCTCTGAGCTCCTCCTGTGCCTCACTATTCCACTGGTAAGTATCCCTGTGACTATACCGGGCCCATCAAGATAATCAAGCATAATCTCCCCATTGTAAGGTCAGCTGATTGACAACCTTAATTCCATCTGCAACCTTAATTCCCCTTTGAATGTAAGCAACATATTCACAGGTTCCAGGGATGAGAACATGGACATCTTGAAGGGGAGGGTGATTATTCTGCCTAACACGCAGGAGAACTCTGAACCCTAGTTAAGGATGAGAGTAGATGTCATAAACACCACATGTCAATTCCAAGATATGAGGTTAGGCTACAAATAGGAAAGTAAATCTAGTGATCAGAAGCATGAGGGATTGAAGCAAACCAAGTTGCAGAACAGGAAAGAGGTTAGATAAAGTGGTTCAAGACCCATACAGAGAGTTATGCAGTAGAGTTGAAGGCTTGCTTTCACAGGATGCCAGTTGCATTGTGGCACCACTCATGAGCTTGAAAGGATATGTAGGTCCAGACAAAATTTCACTGATGCTATCTCATCTCTCAATCTCTTACCATTTGTCATAATCCTCCTGCTTACTTTTCTCTCTTCTGTTTACCTCTCTGATCTCTTCCATATCTTCCTCCTAACCCTTACTTTTTCTTCAAAAATAAATGAAAGAAAATCAACTATATATAAAATTGGGGGAAATTAATGTTTTTACAGTATTTTCTGAATTTCATTACATACATATACTACATGCCAGTGATATCTGGTTTGATTATAACCTTCTAAGAGGCATTACCTTGTATTTATCTTTGAAAAAAATTGAAAAAGTTTTACATACATTTTAGCACCTATTACAAAGAATCTAACAGTATCATGAACCCAGTAAACATTAAAATGTAAATTGATGGGAACAAAAAAGCATTTAAAAATTGTTTCAGGGGAAAAACAAGAGGTCAACCTGAGGTTCAGAGTTAAAGGAATTGCTGAGGAATAGATAATGCTACTAGGAACACTGGCTGAAATACACTGGAATGCAGAAAAAATTGGATTCCTGTTCTACTGGCTGCAGTTCTGCCTGAAGCAGAATTTTTTTCTTTTTTTTTTTTTTTAAATGATACTTTAAGTTCTAGGATACATGTGCAGAACATGCAGGTTTGTTACATAGGTATACACGTGCCATGGTTGCTTGCTGCACCCATCACCTCATCATCTACATAAGGTATTTCTCCTAATGCTATCCCGCCCATTGCCTCCCACCCCCTGACAGGCCCCAGTGTGTAATGTTCCCCTCCCTGTGTCCATGTGTTCTCATTTTTCAACTCCCACTTATGGGTGAGAACATGCAGTGTTTGGTTTTCTGTTCCTGTATTCGTTTGCTGAGAATGATGGTTTCCAGCTTCATCCATGTCTCTGCAAAGGACATTAACTCATTCTTCTTTATGGCTGCATAATATTCCATTGTATATATGTACCACATTTTCTTTTGTTTTTTTTTGTTTGTTTGTTTTTGAGACGGAGTCTTGCTGTCGCCCAGGCTGGAGTGCAGTGGCACATTTTCTTTATCCAGTCTATCATTGATGGGCATTTGGGTTGGTTCCAAGTCTTTGCTATTGTGAATAGTGCTGCAATAAACATACATGTGCATGTGTCTTTATAGTAGAATGATTTATAATCCTTTGGGTATATATTCAGTAATGGGATTGCTGGGTCAAATGGTATTTCTGGTTCTAGATCCTTGAGGAATCGCCACACTGTCTTCCACAATGGTTGAACTAATTTTCACTCCCACCAACAGTGTAATAGCATTCCTATTTCTCCATATCCTCTCTAGCATCTGTTGTTTCCTGACTTTTTAATGATCGCCATTCTAACTGGTGTGAGATGGTATCTCATTGTGGTTTTGATTTGCATTTCTCTAATGACCAGTGATGATGAGCCTTTTTTCATACGTTTGTTGGCAGCATAAATGTCTTCTTTTGAAAAGTGCCTGTTCATATCCATTGCCCACTTTTTGATGGGGTTGTTTTTTTCTCCTAGAGCAGATTTTTTTGGATCTCCTAACTGGAGCAGATTTCAGCATGTGTCTGTATTTGTGTATTAGATGCTGATACAGAATCATCCATGATCTTAAGTCATTCTCTGCCTCTGGCTCAGAAAGATAGTTGTATTCTACTGACTCTTCACTTTTGTGTTGGGTTTATTTTAAATTATAACAGTAATAAATGCTCAATTTATCTTCCCAAAATTCAAACCATGCAGAAATGCATGAAGAGCAAAAGTCACTGTTCTACTCCTTCCCCATTCCACATTCTCTCCCCCCAAAATAACCATTAAAGGTACATATTCTTCCTGGCCTTTCTCTGTGTCACACAGAGGCTTGTGAGCATATAGGTATATCATTTTTGTTGTTCTCATTAACTTGCTTTTTGCACTCAATACATCCTGGATATCCATCCATGGAAGTATAATTAATTCAACCACCTTTTTAATTGGCTTCATAAGGGAAAAATGCCCTGTGATTTGTTTAATTCCTCCTTTGTGGATGGATATTTACTTAGCTTCAGTTTTTTTTAAAAAAAGCATATAATGATTAATTTCACTTGCTTTTTCCTGATCAGTTTCAACTTCAGACATATTCTCACACTATATTGTGATGCTGCTTTTGAAGGCTATTAGGCTCCTGTGGATCCTGTGGAAGGTTGCTGTGGTCATCAATACACAGTATCAGGCCACCTGGAGTTAATCTGGAACAAAGCAAACTCAGATTCTGGACAACGGAGCAGAACCATCCTTCATTCTCCCCTGGGCATCTCTCTATCTACCCATAGGCTTCCTCTTCCCTCTCTATGAACTAACACAGAGGCTTGTGGGACTTAAATCAATAGTTCTCATAGGGCAAATTATCAAGTTTAGGGAATATCTTAGTCTGCCTTATTCCTCAATTTATGGAAGAGTATTGGGCAACAATCTCTGAGAATTCTCAAAATGGCATTTAAAAAAGAATATGGATTTTAGAGACAGACAAATCTAAATGCTCCATCTGTTAAATTCCTGATGTTGATCCAAACACTAAACATTTGTGTTAAGGGTGCTCCCAGGATTGCTGCAAGAATTAAATAGAATATTAGATGCTCAATAAATTTAAGAGTTCCTTTCATCTTCTTGTCTCCTTCTGTGTAGCCCCCTTGAATACCTGGGTCTCTCCTTCAACCCGACAAGGCACCAGTGCCAGCCAATATAGTCTTGCCCTCTCCTTGAATCATGGACTGGAGGCTGCTATTTGGTCTCAGTTCAGCCAGCTGATTTCCCTGAAGACTAGGTTTTTGTCCTTGCTCTTCTTTCACCTCATGTTTAGAAAGGAAAGATTTTCTTGAAGGACACTACTCCACCTAATTGTCCCATCCTCATTTCTCTAAAGCTTAAAAGCCTCTGGATTCCAAAGCCTGCCGGACATTGGATCAAAATTGCCAATCTTGGATTTAGACTTAACCTTCTCTTATTCATCATTCCCTTCATCTCCCCCCACCCCATCATTCAGTCTCCATTTATGTTTCTGTGCCCCCATTCCCTCCAATCTGTGCCCCCATTCCCTCCAATCCCTGTGCTGGTTCTAACATAGCTTTCCTTTGCTAGAACAATGAGGCATTGCCATGCAGTCTATTAGGCTCCCAGAAGTTCACCTGGGCTGATTGTTTATCTTGGTTCTAGTAAATAATGCTGATGAAGAGAAGGAAGTAAAGATGTCCAACAGAAAGGTATGTTTCTCTCTCCTTTCTGTCCCTCTTTCTTGCCTATTAGTCACTCATGGTACAGGAAGCACCCCTTTCTCCCAAATTGGGAAAATTTATCAGTCTATGGAGAGAAATCTCTGACAAAGTCAACTAAATCAATGAGCATACAATAGCCCGTTATGAGAGCAATGGGCAAGAGTGGAAAACAAAAATAGCCACTAATATTCCACAGGCCTGAGATCAAGTTAAAACCTTATAGAAACTAATCAAAGCTGGTCGGGCACGGTGGCTCACACCTGTAATCCCAGCACTTTGGGAGGCCGAGGCGGGCGGATCACGAGGTCAGGAGATCGAGACCATCTGGGTTAACACGGTGAACCCCGTCTCTACTAAAAATACAAAAAAATTAGCTGGGCGCAGTGGCAGGCACCTGTAGTCCCAGCTACTTGGGGTGCTGAGGCAGGAGAATGGCGTGAACCCAGAAGGCGGAGTTTGCAGTGAGCCGAGATTGCGCCACTGCACTCCGGGCTGGGCGAAAGAGCAAGACCCCGTCTCAAAAAAAAAAAAAAAGAAAAAAAAAGAAACTAATCAAAGCTTTCACCTTTTTATATTTGTACCTGGCTGTGTTATTATTAGAGTTATATCTAAGTGCTTTTCTGAAACATTTGCAAATGTGATTGCCAGAATGGCAGAGGCATAATATCAAGCATTCTGCTTTCATTAACGAATCTATCAGAACTTGCCTCTTAGCTTTATCACTAAGACCATTAGTGTCTTTAAATATTAAATAATCATAATAATAAAGAAAGAAAATGTTGTATATAATTTGCAGAGGTGCTATCTGTATTCATTAGGATATTATTTCAGCTGTTTAAACAGAGACCAAATCACAACAGCTGAAAACTAGATAAAAGGTTATTTCTCTCATTAAAGTTCAGTCAGATAGGTTCAGTAGGTAGACACTCTACTCCACAAGATCACACAGGGATCAAAGCTCCTTCTATCTTATTTTGTCATTTCTTACAGTGTTGTTCTTGTCATGGTCTAAACCAGCTGACCCCACTGCCACATTCATCCATCAGCCTATGGGAAAAGGGAAAAAGGACATGGAAGGCAAGCGGCTTCCTTTTGGGAACAAGATCTAGAATTATGGACGTTATTTCTGCTCACATGCCATTGGCCAGAACTTGGTTGTGTTGCCACACCTTGCTAAGAGAAACTGTGAAATGTAATTTCTAATTGAACAGTCATGTGTCCACTTAGACCTCAGGTGATTCTGTTACCAAACTTCACCATGCCACATATACAACTTCTAGCCTACTTAAAAATATATATTTTAATAATCATTTCCCCATGCTGTTAATAAATCTTCATGAACATCATCTTTAATGACTATGTAATGGTTGTACATATGAAAGTATTTCCCTGCTGTCAAACATGTAGGTAGTTTCCAGTTGGGGATTTTATAAATAGTACTGCAGTTAATACCTGCCATATGAATCTTTATTTGCTTTTCTGGTTATTTCCTTGGTATTTATTCCTACAGGTAAGACTGTTTTACTGAAAAGTTATACCAATTAACCTTCTCCTCAGAAGCAAATGAGAGGGCCAAATTTTACACCACCATCACTCACAATAATTTGGTCTTATTTTTATCTTTGCCAATTTGATCAATTGAAAATTATATCTAATTATAATTTTGAACTTCATTCCTTTAATTATTAGTTCATTTATTACTCATGAATTTTAACATGTTTCAGATACTTATCAATTATTTGTATTATTTCTCTTAAGAATTCATCTTTGCCCATTTATTATCTTAGCTTTTTTCCAACTGTAAAACAAGATAGTAATAGTACCTGCATAATAGGGTATGGTGAGAATCAAACAAGAAAAGGAATGACAGAAACTTTGTTTCTTCTGGTTTCTCCTGATCAAGTTCTGCAGACTTGGGCTCAGTCTATGTTGTAGCTACAATGGAGTGGTCTGAAGAGCCCTCATCACTCTGCCACAAAACTCCATCTTATTTTCTTCATCGTACTGATGATGATCAAAGATTCCATTTTTCAATGGTTTACTTATTTATGTCTCTCCTTCCCCACTAGAACCAGGCCCTTGTCTCTCTTCTCTACTGATATTTCTCTACCACCAAAACAGCATCTGGCACACAGTAGATGCTCAATTAATATTTTCTAGATAAATAAATAAACCTTCTTCCCTCACTGCCAGAATCTCTTGACCTTGTTAAAAACTTAGGCATAGTCTTCAATTACCTCTTTTCCAAAGACAAGATGTGATGCCCCCAACAAACCCTCCCACATTCATGCATACTCACTGACTCATGCTTCTAGGCTCTTCTTGCCTCAGCCCCCATCTGTCACACTTACAATCCCAATTCAAAGTGCCACCTCCAGTTGCTCCCTAACATTCCACTGAACTACATCACACATCTGGCATGGTTTCTACTAAAACATATAAGTTTCTAATTAGGAGTAGTCTCTAACGTAGTCTCTAATCACGAATGAAAAGAGAAGGCAAAAAAGAGGAGAAAAACTCTGATCTGGCTGACTATAAAATATCCTCATGCAGAAAGGAATGTGGCTGCCTAACTTTCTGGTTGGAATCTGTGAGCTAGCAACAGGCTGTGTTGGTAACAGAGAGCTTTTTCATATCCTCTGCCAGATGATGTGTACTTTTCCACACCACAGGGTGGAACAAATGGAATCCATGACTGTGTTTCTCAATCCAACACCACTGATGTAGCAGGATTTGGAAATTCTCAAGTTCAGCACGTAGTCTTTCTATATCCTGCTTATCAGAGCTGCTTCAATTAAAAAATATATTCTTGTACATTTTGAGAGGGATTTTCATGGGGTGTTAGGAGAGAACAGATGTGGTCCCTGTGTCTAGAATAAAAGTCTAGTTAATGTCAAATTTTAAATTTGTTTTATTTAGCATGCAGTAAGAGCTAAGAGCTATTGTACATTTTTTTCTTCAGTGTCTTGTCCTGTTTTACTTTTGTTGCTTCAGAATTAATATGAATAGTTTCAAATGCATTTTAATATTTGAAAATTAATTCCACTTTAATTGGCAACTATTATGGTCTATAGGAATAAACATTTTTGAGACCCAATAATTAAGTAATTAAATTTCAGAGTCTCTCTGACAAATTAAAAAGCAGGGAGAACATATGAATTGTTTTTAGAACTTAGGGCTTAATACTCCGTAGTAAAAATGTGAGCTATCTTTCTGAAGTTCCCATCGAAGGCATACCTCCAGTTCTCTCAATTCCGAAGCCTCTCTCAACCTCTCCTTCTCTTCCTGCATATACTCAGTTCCTTTCTGAATTGAATGGAAGTCCTCTTTAGTAAACCTACTTCAAAAGTATGTTCTGACCACCCTTAACCCCAGATCTTCCCATCTTGAAACAAGGGAAAATACCCTCTCCTCTCATTGTTCTATTTAAAAGTGTCTATAAACTCATGAAAAGACTGCATGTTACTTTAGAGTCACACGAGACACATTTTTACTGGAGATTCATTGTCAAGGGAATAAGTGGTTGGCCAGATAAATCTTTTCATGTGTCCCATTGTCTCACTACATCCTAAACGTTCGTTCAACAAGGCTCTCTATCGTGGCCAACATTCAGCATGCCTGCAACTAAAGCAGAGTTTGTTGTTTCTTCAGTCTTTTCCAGATACGGCCTGGGATTTACATCTGGGGAGCAAAGATATAGCAGCCCAAGAATAATTAGGTGGGGCAAAATATTTACTCTGATGAACAAGGCACTGACAAGGCAAGCGAACCAAAATATCCCCAGTCACGGATACGATGACAAACTCTCTCTCTCCAAGTCCTCCTGTCCTACTGTTGTTTGAGTGATTATACCTAACTCCATCTCAATTCCCCTCAATGTTCCTCACAAATTGATGACCTAATACTTCATGCCAGGATATTCCTTGTTATACTGGAATTCTAAGGCATTTTAATTATCATTATGCTTTCAGAGATACTGATTTCTACAATACAGAAAATGTTGAAACTTACAAGTCTGTGAAACCAGAACGTACAAAACCTATCTTGTTCTGAGTAGTATTGAAACTGTCAAGGGATAAATTGGTATTTAATAAAATCATCTTTTTATTATTACCATGGGAACGCTCCACAGTACACAAATACAGATGCTAAAAAGGAATAAAATACCCAGCACCTCTGGCATACATTAATATAAAGGCAACATAAAATGACAGACAAATATACAAAATTCTAAAATAACTACTCAGGACAATATTTAAAAGTTTCCAAGGTTTTCAGTTTAGAAGACCAATTTTTTACAAAGTTCTAGTATGTCAACAAAAGTGGGCATCAGTAAGACCTAGCCCAGTAGCTAATGAATCTGGAAAAGTCAATCTAACAGGACTCTATTTTTTGCACAGTAATTTAAAAGACATTACAGTTCAGATGTTCTAAGATTATTCTTCAGAAGAGTTCAGATAAATGACTTTGATAATGACAGCTTTGAATGTGGGCAGATCTTCGTTTCTAAGAGGAAATCTGAAACTAGGTTGTGGCAGTGACAGTCACAGGATCCTATAAGCAAGGTCACTGTTAGGAATGGCAGTAGCGTGACATCCTCTCAGCTGATAGCAATGGGCCTTGGGCCTGAAATACTTCCTTACCAAGAGATAAAGAGTCCTCACAGCCTGCGTTGGACTTGTCACCTTGGGTGGGAATATCTTTCTGTTTCAGACTCAATGTATGCTCCTTTGTTCTGCATAAGCATGTGTGTTATTTGGCACCTGGCCAACACCATGATTATATCTGTTCCCTGTGGAAAGGGAATGGCATTCTTCCACTATACCACAAGAGGGGTGTGTGCAGGCCAATGACCCTGTGCCAGCTGCCAGGAAGGACCCCCTGTCTGTGGAGGACCAATACCTACCACCAAAGCTGACCTCACTCCATCTCTTATCTATATGAGTGAAGCATTACTCCATCCAGTATTTCACTACTTTGAGTTTTCCTTGGAGACTCCAATACCAAGACGCAGTGGGCAGAAGTGCTTCTACTTCTGCTTCTGATAATAGGCAACAGATGCCACTTGCTTGACAGTCATGCTTTAGATGCGGCAAGAGTCCTGCCTCATAAGCACCTTAGAATGAGAATAAGTTGAAAATGCTAAGCTAGCTGCAGTAGCAGATGAGCTTCCAAGTTATCCTGCAGGACTTGTAACATTACATAGACATCAGTAAGATGGGTTCATCCAGAGGAGATGTGGAGGGAACACTGAACACTGTTTGTCTTGAAGAAGTTGTAGAAACTCCTAGGAAAAGCAGTGTACTGACCTGAATTTAATTTGTGAACCCAACCCAACGGTGAGCCAAAAATGAACTCACTGAGTTACAATAGGCCATCCAGGTCATGTGATCTAAAAACTTACATCATTATTTCACAGAGGCCAGCCTGTCAAACAGCTGTATCAGAATCCACCTGGGGGAACATTCTTTTTTTTTTTTTTTTTTTTTTTAAATACCTTAAGTTCTGGGATACATGGGCAGAACATGCAGGTTTGTTACATAGGTATACAAGTGCCATGGTGGTTTGCTGCACCCATCAACCCATCATCTACATAAGGTATTTCTCCTAATGCTATCCCTCCCCTAGCCCCCCACCCCCAACAGGCCCCAGTGTGTGATGTTCCCCTCCCTGTGTCCATGAGTTCTCATTGTTCAACTCCCACTTATGAGTGAAAACATGCAGTGTTTTATTTTCTGTTCCTGTGTTAGTTTGCTGAGAATGATGGCTTCCAGCTTCATCCATGACCCTGCAAAGGGCATGAAGTCATTCTTTTGTATGGCTGCATAGTATCCATGGTGTATATATGCCACATTTTCTTTATCCAGTCTAACATTTATGGGCATTTGGGTTGGTTCCAAGTCTTTGCTATTGTGAACAGTGCTTCAATAAACATACGTGTGCATGTGTCCTTATAAGAGAATGATTTATAATCCTTTAGATATATACCCAGTAATGAGATTGCTGGGTCAAATGGTATTTCTGGTTCTAGACCTTTGCGGAATCGCCAACACATTGTCTTCCACAATGGTAGAACTTACACTCCCACTAACAGTGTAAAAATGTTCCTATTTCTCCACATTCTCCCCAGCATCTGTTGTTTCCTGACTTTTTAATGATCACCATTCTAACTGGCATGAGATAATATCTCACTGTGGTTTTGATTTGCATTTCTCTAATGACCAGTGATGATGAGCTTTTTTTCATGTTTGTTGGCCACATAAATGTCTTTTTTGAGGAAGTGTCTGTTCAGATCCTTCACCCACTTTTTGATGGGTTTTTTCTTTTCTTGTAAATTTGTTTAAGTACTTTGTAGATTCTGGATATCAGCCTTTTGTCAGATGAATGGAT
This sequence comes from Symphalangus syndactylus, assembly GCF_028878055.3. NCBI lineage: Eukaryota > Metazoa > Chordata > Mammalia > Primates > Hylobatidae > Symphalangus > Symphalangus syndactylus. Next base: position 29,153,007 of record NC_072431.2, read on the forward strand.
TGCAAAAATTTTCTCCCAAACTGTAGATTGCCTGTTCACACTGATGATAGTTTCTTTTGTGTGCAGAAGCTCTTTAGTTTAATTAGATCACATTAGTCAATTTTGGCTTTTGTTGCCATTGCTTTTGGTGTTTGAGTCATGAAGTCTTTGCCCATGCCTATATCCTGAATGGTATTGCCTAGGTTTTCTTCTAGAGTTTTTATGGTTTTAAGTCTTACATTTACGTCTTTAATCCATCTTCAGTTAATTTTTGTATAAGGTTTAAGAAGGGATCCAGTTTCAGTTTTCTGCATATGGCTAGCCAGTTTTCCCAACACCATTTGTTAGATAGGGGATTCTTTCTCCATTGCTTGTTTTTGTCAGGTTTGTCAAAGATCAGATGGTTGTAGATGTGTGGTTTTATTTCTGAGGCCTTCATTCTGTTCCATTGGTCTATATATCTGTTTTGATACCAGTACCATGCTCTTTTGGTTACCATAGTCTTATAGCATAGTTTGAAGTCAGGTAGCGTGATGCTTCCAGCTTTATTCTTTTTGCTTAGGATTGTCTTTGCTATGCAGGCTCTTTTTTGGTTCCATATGAAAATTAAAGTAGTTTTTTCTTATTCTGTGAAGAAAGTCAATGGTAGCTTGATGGGGATACCATTGAATCTATAAATTACTTTGGGCAGTATGGCCATTTTCATGATATTGATTCTTCCTATCCATGAGCATGGAATGTTTTTCCATTCATTTGTGTCCTTTATTATTTCATTGAGCAGTGGTTTGTAGCTCTCCTTGAAGAAGTCCTTTACATCCCTTGTAAGTTTTATTCCTAGGTATTTTATTCTCTTTGAAGCAATTGTGAACGGGAGTTCACTCATGATTTGGTTCTCTGTTTGTCTATTATTGGTGTATAGGAATGCTTGTGATTTTTGCACATTGATTTTTATCCTGAGACTTTGCTGAAGTTGTTTAACAGCTGAAGGAGATTTTGGGCTGAGATGATGGGGTTTTCTAAATATACAATCATGTCATCTGCAAACAGACAATTTGACTTCCTCTCTTTCTCTTTGAATACCTTTGTTTCTTTCTCTTGCCTGATTGCCCTGCCCAGAACTTCCAATACTATATTCAATAGTAGTGGTGACAGAGGGCATCCTTGTCCCGTGCTGGTTTTCAAAGGGAATACTTCCAGCTTTTGCCCATTCAGTATGATATTGACTGTGGTTTGTCATAAATAGCTCTTATTATTTTGAGATCCATTCCATCAACACCTAGTTTATTGAGAGTTTTTAGCATGAAGGGGTGTTGAATTTTATCGAAGGCCTTTTCTGCATCTATTGAGATGATCATGTGGTTTTTATCATTGGTTGTGTTTATGTGACGGATTATGTTTATCAATTTGCGTATGTTGAATTTGAGTGTGCATCCCAGGGATGAAGCCGACTTGATCATAGTGGATAAGCTTTTGGATGTGCTGCTGGATTCGGTTTGCCAGTATTTTATTGAGGATTTTTCTCATTGATGTCATCAGGGATATTGGCCTGAAATTCTTTTTTTGTTGTGTCTCTGCCAGGTTTTGGTATCAGTATGATGTTGGCCTCATAAAATGAGTTAGGGAGGAGTCTCTCTTTTCGAATTATTTGGAATAGTTTCAGAAGGAATGGTACCAGCTCCTCTTTGTACCTCTGGTAGAATTCGGCTGTGAATCCATCTGGTCCTGGGCTTTTTTTTGGTTGGTAGACTATTAATTACTGCCTCAATTTCAGAACATGTTATTGGTCTATTCAGTGATTTGACTTCTTCCTGATTTAGTCTTGGGAGGGTGTAGGTATCCAGGAATTTATCCATTTGGTCTAGATTTTCTAGTTTATTTGCGTAGAAGTGTTTATGGTATTCTCTGATGGTAGTTTGTATTTCTGTGGGATCAGTGGTGATAGCCCCTTTATCATTTTTTATTGTCTATTTGATTCTTCTCTCTTTTCTTCTCTATTAGTCTGGCCCCTCTGCTGCAAGTCTGCTAGAGTTTGCTGGAGGTCCATTCCAGACCCTGTTTGCCTGGGTATCACCAGCAGAGGCTGCAGAACAACAAAGATTGCTGTCTGTTCCTTTCTCTGGAAGCTTCGTCCCAGAGGGGCACCTGCCAGATGCCAGGCAGAGCTCCCCGTATGAGGTGTCTGTCGGCCCCTGCTGGGAGGTGTCTCCCAGCCAGGAGGCACGGGGGTCAGACACCCACTTGAGGAGGCTGTCTGTCCCTTAGCAGAGCTTGAGAGCTGTGCTAGGAGATCCTCTGCTCTCTTCACAGCCAGCAGGCAGGGACGTTTAAGTTTGCTGAAGCTGCACCCACAGCCGCCCCTTCCTCCAGGTGCTCTGTCTGAGGGAGACAGGAGTTTCATCTATAAGTCCCTCACTGGAGCTGCTGCCTTTCTTTCAGAGATGACCTGCCCAAAAAGGAGAAATTTAGAGAGGAAGTCTGGCTACAGTGGCTTTGTGGAGCTGTGGTGTGCTCTGCCGAGTTCAAACTTCGCAATAGCCTTTGTTACACTGTGACGGGAAACGGTCTACTCAAGCCTCAGTAATGGTGGATGCTCCTCCCCTCAATAAGCTCGAGTGTCCCAGGTCGAAATTCAGACAGCTGTGCTGGCAGTGAGAATTTCAAGCCAGTGAATCTTAGCTTGCTGGGCTCCATGGGGTTCGGATCTGCTGAGCTAGACCACCTGGCTCCCCAGCTTCAGCCTCCTTTCCAAGGTGGGTGAACAGTTCTTTCTCGTTGGCATTCCAGGTGCTACTGGGATATTTAAAAAAAACTCCTGCAGCTAGCTTGGTGTCTGCCCAAACATCCACCCAGTTTTGTACTTGAAACCCAGGTCACCCGAGGGAATCTCCTGGTCTGTGGGTTGTGAAGACTCTGGGAAAAGTGTAGTATCTGGGCCGGAGTGCATCGTTCCTCATAGCACAGTCCCTCACGCCTCCCTTGGCTAGGGGAGGGAGTTTCCTGACCCCTTGCACTTTCTGGGTGAGGCAATGCCCTACCCTGCTTCTGCCCGCCCTCTATGAGCTGCACCCACTGTCTAACCAGTCCCATTGAGATGAGCTGGGTACCTCAGTTGGAAATACGGAAATCACTTGCCTTCTGCGTTGATTCAGCCATCTTACCAGCCACCTCGGGAACATTCTTAAAATACAGATTTCCTGGCCACATCTTGGGGACTTCTAAATTAGTTAGTCTAGAATAGGGCCCAAGCAACTCTACTTTTAACAAACTCCACCGTTGGAAAAGCAACTTGAAAAGATGCATGTATATACTGGACAATGGGTGATATTCCAGGCAGGAAATCATGTCAAAGAGCCATCAGACCGTGGGTCCTAGCAAGAGGCTGAAGCATGGCAGCATTTAGAGAGGAAAGCAGACAGGCAGGCCAGCAGAGGCCGGTGGTTCCTGTCCACAAGGCCTAGAAGAAGGAGCACAGTCACAACCATGAAGTGGGGTTTAGAGAAAGCTGCTCAGTGCTGAAAATGATCAAATCCTGAGCAGGTTATCCACACAGGAACACAAGCATGGCAGGACCAAAGAGGTGAGTGGAACTGGACAAACCTGGGGCTTGGTCATGAGAATAGGACAGAGGCCCAGTCTTTAAAGCTAACACAGAATTAGGGGCATTCGTGCTTGTTGAACATCAATTCTGTGGAAGGTGCTTTTCACAGACTAGCTCTGATGTTACCCTCACACACACTGATTTAATCCCCATTTAATAGATGAGGTGGATTTAAAAGGTGAACAGGGGCTAATTTTTATCTTACTGGGCCACAATATCACCATCTTTAAAATGAGTAGAATAATTCTTACCCTGGCATGGTATGGTCCCTGGTACACAGTAATGTTTACAAGAAATTTCATAGTCTCTGAAAGGAAACCCTACACTTACATTTTGCTATTTTGCAATAAAATGTGTCCAAAAACCTACCACTGCTTTTTATATCTAGTTAACTTCCCTAACTAGCTTTTAAAGCCCTCTCTTACCCAATCACACGCTCCACATCAAACGCATTTCTCACACCCCTCCGAGCCCCACACTCCATGCAAACTAACCCAGAGGCACACCAGGCTTCCTTTACCATCCTCTCTATTGCTAGGTGGTGGAACACATCTGTACATTTTCCCCTTCCTCCTTCCTTATATATATAAACAGTGAATTTGTAGTAAATACACGATCGATACCAGGCACTGTACTGCGTATTTTATTTGCATTATTTCTTTCAAGAGTCACGATGACCCTTAAGGTAGCTATTATTATTTTAACACTTTTACCAATGAGTAAAGTGAGGCCTTAAAGAAGAGACACAGCATACTTAAGATGACACATTTAGTAAATGACAGAGACATGCTTTGGTCTCAGGTTTATCTGTGAACAAAGACTTTGCTTATAGCATCTGTGCCATGCTCTCTGCTGTTGACCCAAGCTGTTGGTCATATAAAGCTGAACTAACACTCACTTCCTCCCTGAAGGGGAGGGCACCTCTAGGTTTCACTGGATCAAAGGCAACACCAAAAATTTTATTTAAGCACATCAAAGTTTGGAAACCAAAAAGAGAATCAGTGAGAACACTTCATTATCCCTTGCAAAAGGTGCCCTAAAGGCAAAACAGGGAAAGAGTGAAGCTTTCTGAATCCTTAATACTTGAGTCTTGTTCCAGGAAGACATTAGGTGGGCCTCATTTATTTATTTATTTATTTATTTTTTATTATACTTTAGGGTTTTAGGGTACATATGCACAATGTGCAGGTTTGTTACATATGTATCCATGTGCCATGTTGATTTCCTGCACCCATTAACTCGTCATTTAGCATTAGGTGTATCTCCTAATGCTGTCCCTCCCCCCTCCCCCCACCCCACAACAGTCTCCAGAGTGTGATGTTCCCCTTCCTGTGTCCATGAGTTCTCATTGTTCAATTCCCACCTATGAGTGAGAACATGTGGTGTTTGGTTTTTTGTCCTTGCGATAGTTTACTGAGAATGATGTTTTCCAGTTTCATCCATGTCCCTACAAAGGACACGAACTCATCATTTTTTATGGCTGCATAGTATTCCATGGTGTGTATGTGCCACATTTTCTTAATCCAGTCTATTCTTGTTGGACATTTGGGTTGGTTCCAACTCTTTGCTATTGTGAATAGTGCCGCAATAAACATACGTGTGCATGTGTCTTTATAGCAGCATGATTTATAGTCCTTTGCGTATATACCCAGTAATGGGATGGCTGGGTCAAATGGTATTTCTAGTTCTAGATCCCTGAGGAATCGCCACACTGACTGCCACAATGGTTGAACTAGTTTACAGTCCCACCAACAGTGTAAAAGTGTTCCTATTTCTCCACATCCTCTCCAGCACCTGTTGTTTCCTGATTTTTTAATGATGGCCATTCTAACTGGTGTGAGATGGTATCTCACTGTGGTTTTGATTTGCATTTCTCTGATGGCCAGTGATGATGAGCATTTCTTCATGTGTTTTTTGGCTGCATAAATGTCTTCTTTTGAGAAGTGTCTGTTCATGTCCTCTGCCCACTTTTTGATGGGGTTGTTTGTTTTTTTCTTGTAAATTTGTTTGAGTTCATTGTAGATTCTGGATATTAGCCCTTTGTCAGATGCGTAGGTTGCAAAAATTTTCTCCCATTCTGTAGGTTGCCTGTTCACTCTGATGGTAGTTTCTTTTGCTGTGCAGAAGCTCTTTAGTTTAATGAGATCCCATTTGTCGATTTTGTCTTTTGTTGCCATGGCTTTTGGTGTTTTAGACATGAAGTCCTTGCCCACGCCTATGTCCTGAATGGTATTGCCTAGGTTTTCTTGTAGGATTTTACTGGTTTTAGGTCTAACATATAAGTCTTTAATCCATCTTGAATTAATTTTTGTATAAGGTGTAAGGAAGGGATCCAGTTTCAGCTTTCTACATATGGCTAGCCAGTTTTCCCAGCACCATTTATTAAATAGGGAATCCTTTCCCCATTTCTTGTTTTTGTCAGGTTTGTCAAAGATCAGATAGTTGTAGATATGCGGCATCATTTCTGAGGGCTCTGTTCTGTTCCATTGATCTATGTCTCTGTTGTGGTACCAGTACCATGCTGTTTTGGTTACCGTAGCCTTGTAGTAGAGTTTAAAGTCAGGTAGCATGATGCCTCCAGCTTTGTTCTTTTGGCTTAGGATTGACTTGGCAATGCAGGCTCTTTTTTGGTTCCATATGAACTTTAAAGTAGTTTTTTCCAATTCTGTGAAGAAAGTCATTGTTAGCTTGATGGGGATGGCATTGAATCTATAAATTACCTTGGGCAGTATGGCCATTTTCACGATATTGATTCTTCCAACCCATGAGCATGGAATGTTCTTCCATTTGTTTGTATCCTCTTTTATTTCATTGAGCAGTGGTTTGTAGTTCTCCTTGGAGAGGTCCTTCACATCCCTTGTAAGTTGGATTCCTAGGTATTTTATTCTCTTTGAAGCAATTGTGAATGGGAGTTCACTCATGATTTGGCTCTCTGTTTGTCTGTTATTGGTGTACAAGAATGCTTGTGATTTTTGTACATTAATTTTGTATCCTGAGACTTTGCTGAAGTTGCTAATCAGCTTAAGGAGATTTTGGGCTGAGACAATGGGGTTTTCTAGATATACAATCATGTCATCTGCAAACAGGGACAATTTGACTTCCTCTTTTCCTAATTGAATACCCTTTATTTCCTTCTCCTGCCTGATTGCTCTGGCCAGAACTTCCAGCACTATGTTGAATAGGAGCAGTGAGAGAGGGCATCCCTGTCTTGTGCCAGTTTTCAGAGGGAATGCTTCCAGTTTTTGCCCATTCAGTATGATATTGGCTGTGGGTTTGTCATAGGTAGCTCTTATTATTTTGAGATACGTCCCATCAATACCTAATTTATTGAAAGTTTTTAGCATGAAGGGTTGTTGAATTTTGTCAAAGGCCTTTTCTGCATCTATTGAGATAATCATGTGGTTTTGGTCTTTGGTTCTGTTTATATGCTGGATTACATTTATTGATTTGCATATGTTGAACCAGCCTTGCATCCCAGGGATGAAGCCCACTTGATCATGGTAGATAAGCTTTTTGATGTGCTGCTGGATTCGGTTTGCCAGTATTTTATTGAGGATTTTTGCATCAATGTTCATCAAGGATATTGGTCTGAAATTCTCTTTTTTGGTTATGTCTGTGCCAGGCTTTGGTATCAGGACGATACTGGCTTCGTAAAATGTGTTAGGGAGGATTCCCTCTTTTTCTATCGATTGGAATAGTTTCAGAAGGAATGGTACCAGTTCCTCCTTGTACCTCTGGTAGAATTCAGCTGTGAATCCATCAGGTCCTGGACTCTTTTTGGTTGGTAAGCTATTGATTATTGCCACAATTTCAGAACCTGTTATTGGTGTATTCAGAGATTCAACTTCTTCCTGGTTTAGTCTTGGGAGGGTGTATTTGTCGAGGAATTTATCCATTTCTTCTAGATTTTCTAGTTTATTTGCATAGAGGTGTTTGTAGTATTCTCTGATGGTAGATTGTATTTCTGTGGGATCAGTGGTGATATCCCCTTTTTCGTTTTTTATTGCATCTATTTGATTCTTCTCTCTTTTCTTCTTTATTAGTTTTGCTAGCGGTCTATCAATTTTGTTGATCTTTTCAAAAAACCAGCTCCTGGATTCATTAATTTTTTGAAGGGTTTTTTGTGTCTCTATTTCCTTCAGTTCTGCTCTGATTTTAGTTATTTCTAGCCTTCTGCTAGCTTTTGAATGTGTTTGCTCTTGCTTTTCTAGTTCTTTTAATTGTGATGTTAGGGTGTCAATTTTGGATCTTTCCTGCTTTCTCTTGTGGGCATTTAGTGCTATAAATTTCCCTCTACACACTGCTTTGAACGTGTCCCAAAGATTCTGGTATGTCGTGTCTTTTTTCTTGTTGGTTTCAAAGAACATCTTTATTTCTGCCTTCATTTCATTATGTACCCAATAGTCATTCAGGAGCAGGTTGTTCAGTTTCCATGTAGTTGAGCGGTTTTGAGTGAGTTTCTTCATCCTGAATTCTAGTTTGATTGCACTGTGGTCTGAGAGACAGTTTGTTATAATTTCTGTTCTTTTACATTTGCTGAGGAAAGCTTTACTTCCAACTATGTGGTCAATTTTGGAATAGGTGTGGTGTGGTGCTGAAAAAAATGTATATTCTGTTGACTTGGGGTGGAGAGTTCTGTAGATGTCTATTAGGTCCACTTTATGTAGAGCTGAGTTCAATTCCTGGATATCCTTGTTAACTTTCTGTCTCGTTGATCTGTCTAATGTTGACAGTGGGGTGTTAAAATCTCCCATTATTATTGTGTGGGAGTTTAAGTCCCTTTGTAGGTCACTGAGGACTTGCTTTATGAATCTGGGTGCTCCTGTATTGGGTGCATATATATTTAGGATAGTTAGCTCTTCTTGTTGGATTGATCCCTTTACCATTATGTAATGGCCTTCTTTGTCTCTTTTGATCTTTGTGGGTTTAAAGTCTATTTTATCAGAGATTAGGATTGCAACCCCTGCCTTTTTTTGTTTTCCAGTTGCTTGATAGATCTTCCTCCATCCCTTTATTTTGAGTCTATGTGTGTCTCTGCACGTGAGATGGGTTTCCTGAATACAGCACACTGATGGGTCCTGACTCCTTATCCAGTTTGCCAGTCTGTGTCTTTTGATTGGAGCATTTAGCCCATTTACATTTAACGTGAATATTGTTATGTGTGAATCTGATCCTGTCATTATGATGTTAGTTGGTTATTTTGCTCGTTAGTTGCTATAGTTTCTTCCTAGCCTCGATGGTCTTTACAATTTGGCATGTTTTTGCAGGGGCTGGTACTGGTTGTTCCTTTCCATGTTTAGTGCTTCCTTCAGGAGCTCTTTTAGGGCAGGCCTGGTGGTGACAAAATCACTCAGCGTTTACTTGTCTGTAAAGTATTTTATTTCTCCTTCACTTATGAAGCTTAGTTTGGCGGGATAGGAAATTCTGGGTTGAAAATTCTTTTCTTTAAGAATGTTGAATATCGGCCCCCACTCTCTTCTGGCTTGTAGAGTTTCTGCTGAGAGATCAGCTGTTAGTCTGATGGGCTTCCCTTTGTGGGTAACCCGACCTTTCTCTCTGGCTGCCCTTAACATTTTTTCCTTCATTTCAACTTTGGTGAATCTGACAATTATGTGTCTTGGAGTTGCCCTTCTCGAGGAGTATCTTTGTGGCGTTCTCTGTATTTCCTGAATCTGAATGCTGGCCTGCCTTGCTAGATTGGGGAAGTTCTCCTGGATAATATCTTGCAGAGTGTTTTCCAACTTGGTTCCATTCTCCCCATCATTTTCAGGTACACCAATCAGATGTAGGTTTGGTCTTTTCACATAGTCCCAAATTTCTTGGAGGCTTTGTTCATTTCTTTTTATTCTTTTTTCTCTAAACTTCCCTTCTCTCTTCATTTCATTCATTTCATCTTCCATCAGTGATACCCTTTCTTCTAGTTGATCGCATCTGCTACTGAGGCTTCTGCATTCTTCGCGTAGTTCTCGAAACTTGGCTTTCAGCTCCATCAGCTCCTTTAAGCCCTTCTCTCCCTTGGTTATTCTAGTTATCCATTCTTCTAATTTTTTTTCAAAGTTTTTAACTTCTTTGCTATTGTTTTGAATTTCCTCTCGTAGCTCAGAGTAGTTTGATCGTCTGATGCCTTCTTCTCTCAACTCGTCAAAGTCATCCTCCATCCAGCTTTGTTCCGTTGCTGGTGAGGAACTGCGTTCCTTTGGAGGAGGAGAGGTGCTCTGTTTTTTAGAGTTTCCAGTTTTTTTGCCCTGTTTTTTCCCCATCTTTGTGGTTTTATCTACTTTTTGTCTTCGATGATGGTGATGTACAGATGGGTTTTTGGTGTGGATGTCCTTTCTGTTTGTTAGTTTTCCTTCTACCAGACAGGACCCTCAGCTGCAGGTCTGTTGGAGTTTGCTAGAGGTCCACTCCAGACCCTGTTTGGCTGGGTGTCAGCACCGGTGGCTGCAGAACAGCAGATTTTCGTGAGACCACAAATTCAGCTGTCTGATAGTTCCTCTGAAAGTTTTGTCTCAGAGGAGTATGCGGCTGAATGAGGTGTATGTCTGTCCCTACTGGGGGGTGTCTCCCAGTTAGGCTGCTCAGGGGTGAGGGACCCACTTTAGGAGGCAGTCTGTCCGTTCTCAGATCTCCAGCTGCATGCTGGGAGAACCACTACTCTCTTCAAAGCTGTCAGTCAGACAGGGACATTTAAGGCTGTGGAGGTTCTCGCTGAGTTTTTGGTTGTCTGTGCCCTGCCCCCAGAGGTGGAGCCTACAGAGGCAGGCAGGCCTCCTTGAGCTGTGGTGGGCTCCACCCAGTTCGAGCTTCCTGGCTGCTTTGTTTACCTAAGCAAGCCTGGGCAATGGCGGGCGCCCCTCCCCCAGCCTCGCTGCCGCCTTGCAGCGTGATCTCAGACTGCTGTGCTAGCAATCAGCGAGACTCTGTGGGCATAGGACCCTCCGAGCCAGGTGCGGGACACAATCTCCTAGTGTGCCGTTTTCCAGGCCCGTTGGAAAAGCACAGTATTAGGATGGGACTGACCCGTTATTCCAGGTGCCGTCTGTTTCCCGTTTCTTTGACTAGGAAAGGGAACTCCCTGACCCCTTGCGCTTCCCGAGTGAGGCAATGCCTCACCCTGCTTCGGCTCGCGCACAGTGCGCTTCACCGACTGTCCTGAACCCACTGTTAGGCACTCCCTAGTGAGATGAAACCGGTACCTCAAGCAGAAGTGCAGAAATCACCCGTCTTCTGTGTCGCTGGGGCTGGGAGCTGGAGACCGGAGCTGTTCCTATTCGGCCATCTTGGCTCCACCAAAAGCTATTTATTTATTTTTTTTTTTATGGGAATTTTTAAATTTGTGTCTAAGTAGGTATATGTATTTGAACATAAGACAGGCCATATTTCATACAGATTGTGTGTATTATGGGTGAAGACATATTTTGTGTAAGTCAGAAATAGGCATCACTTTCACCATGGCTCACCTGAGGTAACTGTTTTGGTTGCAAAGCCACTTGGTGACCAACATCTGTTAGTCCCTTAGGAACCAATCTAAATTAGATAGGTGGCAGGAAGAGAGTGACTCTGTGTGTGTAGCACTGGAAAGTCAGATATATTCAAATAGCAATCTTAAGGTAATTTGGGGTACTGTCTTCTTTTAATATGTTTTCTGATTATAAAAATAACACATCATAATCATAGTATCATTGAAAAATACAAAAATATATAAAGAACAAAATTCTTTAATCCTGTGATCCCGCTTCCAGAGATAACAACTAATATCCTTTATCTTTCTTTCCAGTGAAGTGTTCTTTAAAAGCCAAGGAAAGGAAGATAGGAAAAATGAAGATAAATCCCGAACTTTTAGTCTGCATTTAAGTGTACATCGTTGAGAGAATCCACAGAAACTCCAGGAAGCTTTTATTAAAGATAGAAGTTGTACTTGCCAACACATCAACAATTTATGTTTAGAAACAAGATACTCAATCTCAAGTTATCTTCCCTCTGTAAGCCACATTTAGCTTTTTAAAAATCAAGATATTGAGATGCATTATACATATTGCAAAATTGATGTTTTTAGGTGTACCGTTTTATAAATCCTGACAAATTTATACAGTTGTGTTTACAATACCACAAGAAACAGAACATTTCTGTCACTCCAAATGTTTCTTTGTGTCCTTTGTAATCAGTTTTCTTCCTCCAAGGCCAGAACCTGATAACTACCAATCTGTTCTGTGTCTTAATTGCTTTGCCTTTTCTGGAAGGACATCTCAATGGAATCCTATAGTATGTAGCGTTTGAGACGGGCATCTTTCTTCTAATATATTTGAGATTCATCAGTATTGTTGCATGCTAAATCATATTCCATTGAATAGGTTTGCTGCAATATGGTTTATGTATGCACCAGTTGGTAGACATTTCTATTGTCTGCCAATTTTGGCAATTACGAATAATACCAATATAAACATTTGTGTGCAAGTCTTCATGTGCAAGATGTGTTTTCATTTCTTTTCAGTAAATTTCTAGTAGTGAGATTTTGAAGTTATATGGTAAGTGTATGTATAACTTTAAAAGAAACTGCCAAACCATTTTCCAATCAGGCGGTAAAAATCTGCATTTGCACTGGCAATGTGTGATAGTTTCACCACTCCACATTACTATAAGCACTTAAGATTACCAAATTTTTAAATTTTTAGCCATTTGACTTGCTAGGCTGTTGCTATGATTTAGATTTCCCTAAGCACTTAGAATTATCGGATTTTTTTTTTTTTTTTGAGATGGAGTCTCGCGCTTGTCTCCCAGGCTGGAGTGCAATGGTGCCATCTTGGCTCACTGCAACCTCCACCTCCTGGGTCTAAGCAATTCTCCTGCCTCAGCCTCCCAAGTAGCTGGGATTACACGTGCCCACCACCACGCCAGGATAATTTTTGTATTTTTAGTAGAGACAGAGTTTCGCCATGTTGGCCAGGCTGGTCTTGAAGTCCTGACCTTAGGTGATCTGTCCGCCTCAGCCTCCCAAAGTGCTGGGATTACAGGCATGAGCCACCGCACCCAACCAGATTATCTGATTTTTTTAATTTTAGCCATTGGAATAGATGGGCTGTGGTTATGATTTAAATTTCCCTAGTGACTAATGATAGTGGGCATCATTTTATGATTTTTTTTGCCATCTGTATCTCCTTTGGTGAAGTATAGATTCAAATAGTTTGCCCATTTTAAAATTCAGTGTGTTTGTTTTCTAATTATTGTGTTGTGAGAGTTATTTATATATTCCGCATACCAATGCTTTGTCAGGTAAGTGTTAACCAACATATTATTCTAATGTGCGGCTTGTTTTCCATTTTCTTTTTTTTAGGATTTTTTTTAATTTAACTTTTATTTCAAGTTCAGGGGTACATGTTTATATTTGTTATATAGGTAAACTTGTGTCATAGGGGTTTGTTGTACAGATTATTTTGTCACCCGGGTATTCAGCCTAGTATCCATTAGTTATTTTTCCTGATCCTCTCCCCCATCCCACCCTTCATTTTCCAATAGGCTTCAATGTGTGTTGTTCCCTTCCATGTGCCCATGTGTGCTCATCATTTAGCTCTACCTTGTAAGTAAGAACATGCGGTGTTTGGTTTTCTGTTCCTGCATTAGTTTGATAAGGATAATGGCCTCCAGATCTATCCATGTTCCTGCAAAGGACATGATCTCATCCCTTTTTATGGCTGCATAGTATTCCATGATATATATGTACCATATTTTCTTTATCCAGTCTACCATTGATGGGCATTTAGGTTGATTCCATGTCTTTGCTATTGTAAATAGTGCTGCAGTGAACATACGTGTGCACTTATCTTTATGATAGAATGATTTATATTCCTTTGGGTAAATACCTAGTAATGGAATTGCTGGGTCAAATGGTATTTCTGGTTCTAGGTCTTTGAGGAATCGCCACACTGCCTTCCACAATGGTTGAACTAATTTACATTCCCACCAACAGTGTAAAAGCATTTCTGGTTCTCCACAGCCTCATCAGCATCTGTTGTTTCTTAATTTTTTAATAATCACCATTCTGACTGGCGTGAGATGGTATCTCATTGTGGTTTTGATTTGCATTTCTCTAATGATCAGTGTTGTTGAACTTTTTTTCATATGTTTTCTGGCCAGATAAATGTCTTCTTTTGAGAAGTGTCTGTTCATATCCTTCGCTCACTTTTTAATGGGATTGTTTGTTTTTTTCTCGTGAATTTGTTTAAGTTTTTTGTAGATTCTGGATATTAGGCCTTTATCAGATGGACAGATTGCAAAAATTTTCTCCCATTCTCTAGGTTTTCTCTTCACTCTCATGATAGTTTTATTTGCTTCAGAGAAACTCTTCAGTTTAATTAGATCATATTTGTCAATTTTTGTTTTGGTTGCCATTGCTTTTGATATTTTTGTCATGAAATCTTTACCTGTGCCTATGTCCTGAATGGTATTGCCTAGATTTTCTTCTTATAGTTTTGGGTTTTACATATAAGTCTTTAATCTATCTTGAGTTAATTTTTGTAAAAGGTGAAAGGAAGGGGTCCAGTTTCAATTTTCTGCATATGGCTAGCCAGTTTTCCCAGCATCATTTAATAAATAGGGAATCCTTTCCCCATTGCTTGTTTTTGTCAAGTTCCTCGAGATTAGATTATTGTAGATGTGAGGTCTTATTTCTGAGATCTCTATTCTGTTCCATTGGTCTATGTGTCTGTTTTTGTACCAGTACCATGCTGTTTTGGTTACTGTAGACTAGTAGCATAGTTTGAAGTTGGGTAGCATGATGCCTCCAGCTTTGTTCTTTTTGCTTAGGATTGTCTTGGCTATACAAGTGTTTTGTGTTTTTTTTGGTTCCGTATGAATTTTAAAGCAGTTTTTTCTAATTCTGTGAATCCGAAAGTCAATGGTAGCTTGATGGGGATAGCATTGAATCTATAAATTACTTTGGGCAGTAGGGACATTTTTGCGATATTGATTCTTCCTATCCATGAGCATGGAGATGTTTTTCCATTTGTTTGTGTCCTCTATTATTTCCTCCAGCAGTTGTTTGTAGTTCTCCTTGAATAAGGCCTTCACTTTCCTTATTAGTTGTATTCCTAGATATTTTATTCTCTTTATAGCTATTGCAAATGGGAATTCATTCCTGATTTGGCTCTCTGCTTGTCTATTATTGGTGTATAGGAAGACTTGTGATTTTTGCACATTGATTTTGTATCCTGAGACTTTGGTGAAGTTGCTTATCACTTAAGAAGCTTTTGGGCTGAGATGATGGGGTTTTCTAGATATAGGATCATGTCTTCTGCAAACAGAAACAGTTTAACTTCCTCTCTTATCCTTTATTTCTTTCTCTTGACTGATTGCCCTGGCCAGAACTTTCAATACTATGTTGAATAGAAGTGGTGAGAGAGGGCATCCTTGTCTTGTGCTGGTTTTCAAAGGGAATGCTTCCAGTTTTTGCCCATTCAGTATGATATTGGCTGTGGGTTTGTCATATATAGCCCTTATTATTTTGAGCCATTCCCTTCAATACCCAGTTTATTAAGATTTTTTAACATTAAGGGTTGTGAAATTTTATCAAAGGCTTTTCTGCATCTATTCAGATAATCATGTGGTTTTTGTCTTTAGTTCTACTTATGTGATGAATTACGTTTGTTGATTTGAGTATGTTGAACTGGCCTTGCATCCTGGGGATGAAGCTGCCTTAATTGTAGTGGATAAGCTTTTTGATGTGCTGCTGGATTCTGTTTGCCAGTATTTTATTGAGGATTTTTGCATCAATGTTCATCAGGGATATTGGTCTGAAGTTTTTTTTGTTTTTTGTTTTTTGGTTTTTTTTTTTTTTTTTGTATCTCTGCCAGGTTTTGTTAACAGGAAATGCTGGCCTCATAAAATGAGTTAGGAAGAAGTCCGTCCTTTTCAATTGTTTGGAATGGTTTCAGAAGAAATGGTACCAGCTCCTCTTTGTACCCCTGGCAGAATTTAGCTGTATATCCATCTGGTCCTGGGCTTTTTTTGGTTGGTGGGCTATTTATTACTGCCTCAATTTCAGAACTTGTTATTGCTCTATTCAGGGATTCAACTTCTTCCTGGTTCAGTCTTGGGAGGGTGTATATGTCCAGGAATTTACCCATTTCTTCTAAATTTTCTAGTTTATTTGCATAGACGTGTTTATAGTATTCTCTGATAATTGTATTTCTGTGGGGCTAGTGGTGAGGTTTTTTTTTTTTGAAATGGTGTTTTGCTCCTGTTGCCCAGGCTGGAGTGCAATGGCACAATCTCGGCTCACGGCAACCTCCACCTCCCGGGTTCAAGAGGAAGTTAAACTGTTTCTGTTTGCAGAAGGCATGATCCTATATCCAGAAAACCTCACCCTCATGAGTAGTAGGGATTACAGGCATGCCCCACCACTCCTGGCTAATTTTGTATTTTTAGTATAGGCGAGGTTTCTCCATGTTGGTCAGGGTGGTCTCGAACTCCCGACCTCAGGTGATCCACCCGCCTCGGCCTCCCAAAGTGCTGGGATTACAGGCGTGAGCCACTGTTTCCAGCTGGTGATGTCATTTTTTTAAACAGTGAGTCAGAAGCATGAAAACAAATAGTGATAAATGCTTTAGAAAAATCACTCTAGACTTTGGTTTTAACAGCATTTCAAATGGAAAATGTATTTTAGAACAAACAAGTCAGTCTGACCAGTTCTCATCTCTGTATTCTTCCTGTCTTTGTGCTTGCATTAGGGCTTCTTTTTTTTTTTTTTTTTTTGAGACGGAGTCTCGCTCTGTCATCCAGGCTGGAGTGCAGTGGCATGATCTCGGCTCACTGCAAGCTCCACCTCCCGGGTTCACGCCATTCTCCTGCCTCAGCCTCTCTGAGTACCTGGGACTACAGGCGCCCGCCACCACGCCCGGCTAATTTTTTTTTTTTTTTTTTTTTTTTTGTATTTTTAG
Organism: Symphalangus syndactylus; assembly: GCF_028878055.3. NCBI lineage: Eukaryota > Metazoa > Chordata > Mammalia > Primates > Hylobatidae > Symphalangus > Symphalangus syndactylus. The sequence continues at coordinate 29,169,516 of NC_072431.2, forward strand.
TAGAGACAGGGTTTCACCGTGGTCTCGATCTCCTGACCTCATGATCCACCCGCCTCGGCCTCCCAAAGTGCTGGGATTACAAGCATGAGCCACCTCGCCTGGCCGCTTTAGGGCTTCTTTACTCACACCCGTGGACTCAGCCTTGGTCAGCTCAATCGTGGACAGGAGGAATTTAAGAGCTCTAGCCTCACACTGACTGAGGATTATGTTCGCTTATGCTGCTCTGGCCCTGACCTTATACTCAGGTTCAAATACTAAGACATGATTGATTGACAGACAGATGATAGATTAGATAGATAGATAGATAGATATAGATAGATGATAGATAGATAGATAGATAGATAGATAGATGATAGATAGATAGATAGATATAGATAGATAGATGATAGATAGATGATAGATAAACAGGTAGATAGAAGTTTATATTATACACATATGCACAGATCTATGTATCTGTATCAGTCAACCTAGCTGTCTATCTATATAGATATATCTGTATGCCAGTCACCTGGTAGGTGATATGGCACAGTTTAACAAATATTTATAAAGGGCCTACTATGTACCAGCTTCTGTAATGAGTAAAACATTTCTAATAAAATTAGAATAAGATGTGGTTCCTGCACCTAAATAGTTTATAGTCAGCATCATGCAAGTAGAGATTACCTTTTTAAATCATCAAATTCTGTAATGCAGTTATTATTTAAACAGAATTGTTTTTAAAAGACCAGAAAAACACAGAGAAATTAAACAGCTTGCTCAAGGCTCTGAAGAGAATAAATGGTAGATGTCTCTGACCCCCAAATACAAACACTTGATATACTTGATATACTGCCTGATATACTGCTACTGCCTGTGAATCTTTCCAAGATCTAGTCCCCAACTTTCATCCTGTTTCTAGCATGTCAATCAACCTACTAATCACTTTGCCTGACTCTTCTCTTGCTAACTCTGAAGATTCCTCTAGGGAAGTCCCTAGGAACCGAAATTCTCCCTCTGTACCCCAGGTGGCGCTTGAAGCAGTGCTTGCCAGACGCCCAGAGCTGGGCCCTCAGCTCTCCTCTCTGGGTCCCCCTGTTCAAGGCGGAGAGAGTCACAGTGCTGGAGTCCATGGGTCTAACAGGATCCCTGTTTTTCCAGTGGTGACCTCCCTAATGCTCCTGGCTTCATCAGATGATCCCACTCACCTGTCTCCTAGCCCCATGGATACCATGCCACTGCCTAGCTGCCAACACACCTCTGGGGCCGCCAAGGCCTGGCTGGGGGTGTTCTAGGTTCCTGCCTGTCCATGTGTGCCCTATCCCAAGGTGGTTAGTCAATTTATGCCTGGCCACACCCCACAATATTACAGGAAGTTCCATAAAGGCATTCAGTCTTCCAGCAGAGCGGTCAGTCACTAAAATCACACAGCAGAGGGGTTCTGCACCAGAGGAGAGAGGACTGGCATGCTGGAGGGAACGGTGCAGTCTATCTCTGTTTCGCACACACATACACACACACACGCACACACGCACACACACACACACACTGCCTCTCTTTCTTTCTCTCCTTTCACATACACAGTCTCTCTCTCTCTCTTCCACACACGCTCTCCCCTTCCTCTCTCTCCTCTCCACACTTGCCCTCACTCCCACAACCCCCTGAGAATTACGGTTCTCTGGAACTGAGCCAAAGCAAGGAGTCTTCACCCAAAGCCACAGTGAAGGGGTCAGAGGGTCAGAGTCATTTGCTATGAAACTAGCGACACTCGGGCTTTAGGGCCCCTTTTGTTCACTGGCCTCTGTGAGTCTTGGGGGTTGTAGAGTGTTCTATGTGGCAAAGGGAAACCAGGCTACAACAGGAAACATTTCATGTAATCATTTCTGATAAATTACATAAAGATATCTCTCCAGAAAGGGACAGGAGCCATGCTGTGATTTGTTTTCTCGTTCTAAGTAAGTATCTTTATTTATTCTGCAGGAAAATCAGAGATCACTTCCAACTCTCCTTAAGCTCTTATGCAGGTTTTTCCAGCTGGATCTGGAAACCAAATTGACACCAGGCAGATTAACAAGAGAAAGCATACAAATCTTATTCATTTTACACGTACGTGGGGATCGTCACAAGAAAGAAAATTAAAAAGTGGCCAAAGCAAGATGCTTTTATGCTTTTTAGACAAAGAATGATAAATTTGAGAAGAAATGTCAAGACAAAGAAAATCTGGCTAGGAGTAGTGCATTTCTAGGGGAGTCACTAGGAGATATATTGGGGGGCATGTGAAACTAGTGAAAGATAAGAGTTACTTCATTAAGCATATTTATCCAGATCCATTACAGTTCTCCATTCCCAGTGCCTCGTGATAAGGGTTATCTTCTCACCCTGGTACAGAGAGAGTACGCCTCCCAGAGGAACCTTTATGGCTTGCTGCATGCAGGAAGAGACAGGTCAGCTAGCGTTTTCCAAACTACAATCTCTCCAATGTTTTCAACTAAAAATAATCAATACACCAATTCAGCATGTTGTGGGATGGCACATCCTTCCCTCCTTTAATATCTAAGTTAATATTGATGATTTTGTCTATTAACAAGGTTCCCAAAATCGAATGAGCTGTGGGCACCACAAAGCCAAGATCTGCTCCTGAGGAGGGGAGTACTGGTACTGAAGAAGCAAGGAAACTCAAAAATTGTGCTGAGATCAAAATACCAGGAGGAGAATCTGAAGTGTCAGCCCACTGGAAGAAGCAAAAGCAGTTAGGGAAGTAGTTGCACGGAGTCTGGGATTCTGGAGTCCAGTTACAAGCAAACAAAGTGGGAAGAATTCAAAGAATTGCCTGAGTAATTGTGGCTAATGGACAAGGCAGGGTGTCAGGGACCCAACCAAGAGAGCTGGAGTTGGTTTTGTGGCTGCAGTCCAAGCAGAGGAAACCAGAACATGAGCGCCACCGCACAGACTAGGAAGATGGTGGGAGAGGGGAAGAGAAAGCCACTAACAGTCACCGTCATTGACTCCGAGACATTGTACTTCAGTAGTGGAGTTGGGTGCCTTACACTTTTAGGCTGCATCAGGGATTCCTCAAAGAGGATACAGTGCTAAACCTGCAGTTATCAGGACAGGCAGCAGAATCTTGCCCATAAAGAGGGAATAAGAATGCATACCTATTGTTGAGATGATTCAGTCAATGATGTAGATAAAATGTGTAGCCTGGTACTTTATGCAATCATGGGGAACAACTCAAGCTCTCTGGAATATGATCCTACCTTGAATATAGTAAGAAGAAAAGGAGTTTAAATTCTCCTGGTAGGAGGGATGCAAATTCATTCAAAGGAAATAAGGCAGTAGGAAGGAACAGCTAATTTGGCTTTTAGAAGTAAATCATCAATGCAATGCAAAGATGCTGTTTATGTGCTTGGCTTATTGATTTAATAAGTTTCTTGGTAAACTTTTTTTCTGCTCAGTTAGCAGTTGGTTAGTTTTCCTTTGTAGTAATAGTAATAGTTTAAGTGTTCCTTGCAATAATGACTGTAATTGCTATATTTTATTTTCTAAGTTGATTTTGTACTCTAATATCACTCTGCTATGTTTTCCTGTGTTGTAGGAAATTACTTTTAAATGTCTTTCCATTTCAATGCCATGTTTGTGGACATCCCCCCACTGCCCTTCATCCTCAGAAAGGAATAGCCTCATGTGGGTTGACTTCGTGATATCTCTCCATAGATAATGTCTCCAGCCCCAGGCTCATCACTCGGAGATCTGCCCTCAGGAGGACACGTTCATCCCTAGCACCAGAGACATGTCTGCCAAGGCTTTTGGAACCGATTTTATCCCCATGCAAAAAGCTAGATTCTAATTCTGTCTGATCGCAAAAGGTTGAATCTAAGCCTTACGACTGAGCTTCATAGACCAAAACAAGAAATACATGGAAAAGTTGCCAAAGGATTTTAGAAGATTAGAGGCTTTAATTCATTATAGATGTGGACCCTTTTGCTTTCCTTTAAGGCAAAAAAATATTCAATTTTATTAAGAAAAAATTCCCACTAACTGTGGCCATGTTCAAAGCACTCACAGAAAATATTTTGAACACACAGGGTTTCGCTCAAGGAAGAATATTCATCATTTCAGGGTGGGGGAAAGGAGCTGGTCATTCATTTCCTCTCACCTTATCCTAACATTTATAATTAAAAAGGGATGGATTTGGCTTTGCCTAATCTCTATGACAAAGCAATTCTTGCCTGATCTCTCAAATTCTCCCCAGTCCAGAGATTGTATGACCAGAAGGTGGGATCATAAATTCCCAAGAGATGACAAAGGTGAAAATGGAATCAACAATCGCTACCTAAATTTTCAGGCTCTGAGATACCTTCCTATACTATATGAATAAGCCACAGCAAAATGCTTAAATCTCTCCAGCTATTTTTTCTTTCATTGATAAGTTATATTTCTTTTTGAAGGAAAGAAAATATCTACCTCAGCTCTTATTTATTAAAACTTACATAATAAAGACACTACAGGTGAAAACACAGCCACCATCACTCTATATTATTTTCTAAAATGATTTATAACATAACATTCAGCACAGATAACAGTAAAAGTTTAAAGAGGTTCATGAAATACAAAATAAATCCAATTTAATAAAGTCAAAACAAAATCATTGTTCTTTTGTAAATGTTGATCACAAAGCTTAAAAAATGTACTTGAAATGAAAATCTTCAGAAATAAAACAATTGTACCAAATTCAGCTTAGTGTTTTGTATTTAGTATGTACCAAATAAATTTTTATTAAATTATTCATGATCTGTGTCACCAGTTGTGAAGATCAATACACAGTCATATGATCTTGGGTGAAGTCTGTGCAGCTCAACATAATTCAGTTAATTCAATATTACAAGTGCCACTGCTAATTTGCCCAAATTATACTATCAATTCCTCCTTAATTATCTAGTTGATTTCTCAGCCCCACATTCCACTTTACGTCTGACCTCAGAATGACATACAAACATAAAAGTAGAAATTTAAGAACCCTCAGATGTGGTTCAAAATCTAAATCCATGACAGCGTGGGCAGCAAGACTAGTGGTACTCACACCATGAGGCCCCCAGGGATTGAGGTGTTCACAGGCTGTCCCTGTAGCCATGCCCTAGCCTGTGATGAAGGAAACCACTATACAGTGACTTCTCTGGGAAAATCTTCCCTCTGCTGTAGAGAAAATACAATCAGGGCATTACCTGATTGGGCAAATTGATTTCTGCTCTAATAGGTATTGATTATCTGCCAGGCCATGGCCTCCTTCTGGGGGTACTACAGAGAGAAACCCACAGACATTTTTCTCACACCAGTCAAGTAGCTTAATCTATTACCTCACATGGTGGCTAGGGCAGCCTGTAATTAATATAGTTCAGCCAGTTTGAGAATCTGATTGGAAAGGCAGAGAAAACCGTTGTGGTGCTTTGCAAATGATACTGACTCTGAGATATCAGAAAAAGGGTGCTTAGGAAAAAAATAGTATAGGAGAGGCAAAATTTTACCTCTAGTTTCATAGGACTTTAAAGCTGGGCCCGAGAATTAAACTGACCTCAGACAGATTAACAGAAGAGAAGTAACAAACTTATTTGATATAAATTTTACATGACACTAGAGCCCTCATCAGGAAATGAAGACCCAAAGAAGTGGCACAACTGAAATGATTTTTTATATGCTAGGTTGAACAAAAAGAGTCAACTGTTGAAAACTAAACTATTCAGGGAGGTTAAAGGAAGATAAAAATAATTTTAATAGGGTCTGTTTGTTCAGAATTTTCTCAGTCTCATCTTCCCATTCTAATGATAAGAATGTTACTTTCCTTCTGATATAAAGAGGACGTCTTTCAACTGAGGGTTTTATCTCCTGCTTTTAGGAAGAAAAAGGGAAGCATTGGAACACCCTTCTTGTGCCTGCTGTTTGTTTTTGTTTTTTATTATTATTATTATTATACTTTAAGTTTTAGGGTACATGTGCACAACATGCAGGTTTGTTACATATGTATACATATGTCATGTTGGTGTGCTGCACCCATTTTTTTTTAATTGACTTTAATTCAAAATAATCCTTCTGCTAAAGTGGCACATTTGTCAGGGGGCAGGGAATATTCTGCCTCCTTTCAGTAGGTGCAGATGGATTGTCAGTACAGGTGCATATGTCTAAGTGCTCACACAACAGGCAGATCTGCCTCCCCATCCCCTTGGGATCTTTCAGTGGCTGGCTTTGAAGTTGGCATAATTTTTATCTTGAGTTTCTTAGACATTCATCGTAAGACTGAATACTTTTACTAGGAAAACTGGTCTTGCTAGCTTTTAATGGTTTCAGTTGTAACTTTCAGTGACAAGGAACACATTCCACAGTGCAGTGTGGGAGGAAGCATCCCTGACTATGAGTCACAAGACTCAGGTCCGGCTCCACCTCCACCAGCGATAATCACAGAAAACCACCACCAAGGTCCATTCTTCATCTCCAAAATGGAATCGATGGCTACTCTCTGCCATATCCAAAAGGACTATCGAGAGGAAATACTATAAGACAGTTCAAATAACTTTGGAAGAGAAGCAAATATACCCTGATAAGATAGTCAGGGGCATAGGCTGTCTGCACACAGAGGCAGAGAATGAAGGCAATTAGTCAGTTACTGCAGAAACCACTACTACCTCCCACAGAGAGAAAAAAAAAAAAAAAAAAAAAAAACGATGCACAGGGACTTACCAACACTTATTTTACTCAGCAGAGTATTTCAGATAAAAGGAAAATCTTGGCCGTCTGAATTACCCAGATATTTTCCTTAAAACCCTCTATTTCACATGTGTAGTGATAACCCCAATAAGGACCCTATTCTCTCTCTAGAAAATGGGACAGTAGACCTGAAATTACATCTTTCCCTTGGAATTTAATTTCTAAAGAAGACAAATTATTCTGTTACATTCACCCAAATGGAACTTCAGAAGGCCACAAGACCTATCTGGAGTTAGCTAAGGGGTTAAGATTCAGTCTTCCCGACAGTGTCTTTTCAAGGCGTATTTTTAGAGTATCAGACTGAATCCCGGGGATTTCTGGGTGACTCTTGCATAGCATTACAACTTAGCCCTGTGGTTGTGCTGCCAGGACACATACATCAGGATCTCAATAAATTGCAGTGCTTCAGGCTTAGACAAGCTTTGGGGGATTTTACTGTGATCATTATTTTAATTTCTGGAAAGAGATTGTGAAAGTTCTTCTCAAACCCACAGATAGGATAAGAGGATGATACACCAGTTTTGCACACTCAACTTAAATATTATTTGAAGGGAGAGAAAAGGAAATTATTCACTTGCTGTGTCTTGCTCTTAGATTCCAGAAATGAATCTACATTCCTAATTTTTCAAAGACGTTTAATGGAAGCCTGTGCTTCTCAATTTTCAAGACTAATTCACCCTGTACTGTCTTTATAGCTCAGGTATATTATTTAGCACAACAATTTTCCTATATTTATAAAGCAGATCATTTTAATAATGCATAACAGTTATTGAGAATTTCAATTAGAAACTCTTTATTTATGCTACTTTTTTTTTTTTTTTTTTTTTTTGAGACGGAGTCTCACTCTGTTGCCAGGCTGGAGTGCAGTGGCGCGATCTCGGTTCACTACAACCTCCACCTCCTGGGTTCAAGCAATTCTCCTGCCTCAGCCTCCCAAGTAGCTGGGACTACAGGAGCGCACCACCACACCCAGCTAATTCTTGTATTTTTAGTAGAGACGAGGTTTCCACATGTTGGCCAGGAGATCTCTTGACCTCATGATCTGCCCATCTTGGCCTCCCAAAGTGCTGAGATTACAGGCGTGAGCCGCCACTCCCAGCTGCTATTTATGCTACATTTTTATAATCAACTTGGATGGAAGACAGACAGAGCTCTATATTCATAACTACAAAATGTTTTATATGCAACTTCCTGAGTATAACCTAATTGCCTATAGAGAAAAAAAATGCTCTTCTAGAAACACCTTCTGTTAAAGTATCTTATGTTCAGGAGAAATTGAACAAATGTGACAATGCAAACTTCAGACCTACTTATGGTAGCACTCCAGGAGCCTGCCACGCCTCCTGGAAGCTGTCAAATTCACTTCTGGGTCTCAAAAATGGGAATACAAACATTTTTCTAAGTTACTGCATAAGTCTTACCCAAACCTAGCAGAGGTCAAATTCTCCTCCTTTACCCTTAATACTAAGACCCTTTTATCTAGGCAGTGGCTTTACTCTGTCCTACTAAGAGATAGGCTCTCCCTTCAACTGTTCATCTCAGACCAGGCCAGTAATCAACCCTACATCCACCTCTCCCACCTTCAGGAGAGCCACCTCCTGCTGGGTCCATACTGGACCCTAATTCAGAGCAGGAGCAACCTAATACTACACAGGAAACTCGCAGCAGCAAGGGAAAAAAAAATAAAAAAACAAGTCTCTGTCCTAATCTTTCTAAACAAGGTTTTCATACAGATGCAATTTGAACCATACTAAGAGCCCAGCATTAGATTTATGTTTGGATTTCTGATGCTCAGATGATGATCTACAAGCCCATTAAATCACTATTGATGTTTGCAGGATCTAATTAAAATGAGAATAAAAGATATTGTGTGTGTGTGTGTGTATGTGTGTGTAGCATTGTAAGTTTGTCACTATCCTTATCCCCAAAAGACCTACTCTCTATTGTGTCCTTCTGTTTTTTTGTAAAAATTATCTTTTATGAAATGATAGTTGTATTAGAAAGTTGTTTTGGTTTTTTGTTGTTGTTTGGCTTGGGTTTTTTTTAATTTGACAAAATAAAACATTGAAAACCTGGTAAGTCTCCACATTTTGGGGTGGTATGGGTATTTTACTGATCCTTGAAATTCATACATCTGGGATGTATGACCTAGACAACATGTACCAAATCTATCTGATGTTTGAATGCTTCTTAATAACTTTCACCTATTAGTCCTAGTTCTAGCTCCTGCACCCACACAGACTCAGCTGTCCCTGTTCCAGATGAAAGTCCTTTCTATAGTTGAAGACAGTGCTTCTGTTCCCCCTAAGATCTTTTTTTCTCCAGAATTAAAAATCTTCTATTGTCTTCAACTCTACTTTTGAGCCAGACCTCAAAGTAGAGCCTGTGGGATAGAAGAAAACATTGAAAGAAAGAAATATGTATATACTTAAAGAAAGAAATGACATTTCTTTTATGTTTTATAAATGAGGAAATTGAATCCAAGTGGTTAAGTGACAACTAAGATCTAACAGTTTGTTAATGACATTCACTACTCAGCAAATCAAAACATCTTGCCCTTGAGAAATGTTTGCATTAAAGCAAAGAATAAAAAGACAGTAGCAGATGTATGTAAACTGATTCAACAAATATTTTCAGTGTCTAAACTATGTCATGAATTACGGTAGCTAAAAGGAAACAGGTTCCCTGCTTTTGAGGAGCTTAGAAGCAAGAAATAGTAAGTAAATAAAATAGCAAAAATAGGAAAAAGTAGCATGACAATAGAAATAACTACTTCACTTGGGGAAGCTGGAAAGGCACAAGAGAGGAAGTAAAATTTAGGTTGGGCAATGAAGGATGAATAGGAATTTTCCAAGGAAGGTTAAGTGTGTTTGGAGGAAGATACAGTGAGTTCAATTCCAGAGAGCTGAACTTCAGGTAATTTTGAGGCACCCGGAGGAGATAACCAAGGGGCAATTACACCATGAAAAAAGAAAATTAAAAAAAAAAAAACAGACATATGTGGTACATGCCCACAGAAAGTAGTGCTGAAAGAAAACTTTTTCATTTTTCTCCCAGATTGGAAAATGCTTTGTATAAAAGTTTAAGATGAATTTACTTTTAACTATATGGACAAGGAAGGTTTTCTTTCTGAATCATGATGGAGAAGTCCATTCTCATTGATAGCAACAAAATAAGAAAGAGAATAGGAAATATAGCTACCAAGGAGGTGAGTTTCAACATAATGAGAATAAAGTTACTCAGTGTTAAACTTCCTATCTTTAACTTGTAGATACTTGTAGAGGTAGTGTTAGCTTTGAAATTTCTTGAGATTGCCTGCTTAAGATTAATTTCATATAAATATGGAAGTTACTTCTTGATACTTGATAAGCACTTTGAAATTATTTTTATCCCAGTAGAGACAGGTAGTTTCATTTGGAGTTCAGGCAGATCAGGATTACCCTGTAGTGAGAGCAAGTACATACAATACAACAGGCTGCATTTGTATGAGACAGTTCCGCTTTGATCTCTTCAACCACATGCCCGGTGAGCCTGCCTCCTCCATGCTCCCTCTACCACCCACAGACTTCCACTCCTGGTGTCTCATGCAACATAAACATAGACATCAACACCTCAGCTTCCAGATACACTTAAACACAATACCGTGCACATAATAGCAGCTTAGTAACTATTCCAAACACGATAATTACAATTTAAAAAAATATATAAATTTGAATCAACAATACCTAGCAACACTGCCTGTTCACATGCTTAGGATATGTATTTGGAGGTCTTTTAGCAGGCATAGATCTTGGAGAAAACTTCTTGCAGGTACTCCTTCCTTTTTACCCATCTCTTTGAAAGTTTCAACTCGAAATTTTAAATAATATCCTGGATGCTCTATTTGGTTATGTTAACCTCTAATACTACATTTAAACTTACTGAATAAAATGATCACTCTCTGTCCTGGGGCTTCTATTTTGAATTTTCTCTTGGCACCATTTTAGCATGCACTTAAAACTGGGATTTTTTTTTTTTTTTTTGAGCTTGGATGAGATGCAGAATAATTTTCTGTTATGCATGACTGAGAGGCAGGAAAGATATTTCAGAAAAACAAAGCTGTCTCTAAGTGGTTATAAGAATAATTTGAGATAGGACCGCTGGAGAATTTAATTTTAGCAGTATTAATATGTGGAACAAAATACTAAAATGTTGCTTTCCTACTTTGTGGTACATTGTTAATCGTACATAACAGCTATGATTAATTCAAACTTTGGTTGCATCTAAAGAATTCTCTATTTTCCTGCATTATTCTGTAAATATGGGATGAATAAAAGCATTTCAGTCTGATGTTGTTAATTATCTCACCCCTTAGTCACAGATAAATCCCATGGAAATGTCCTTTGTAAATGCACTCTAATAACGACCCCAGAATACTTAATTTATGCACAAAAGTTGATGTAATTATTTCTCTTGGTAGCTTGTTTTAACACATTGATAGCAAGAAAATCAAGAGCCTCCATCAAAAATACAGAGCTTCAAAATAAAAAACCAAGACTTAGATACAAACTATTCAAGGATATTGTTTTCTTGGGCTGTTGGTCATCCTCTCTCCAGTTTAAACTGCCTCTCAGCAAAAATGCCAAGATGGTTTCAGAGAATATTACACTCAAAAATATTGCCTCTATATATATTGGCAGTGAGCATTGTCTGGGAAGGAATAATATTATCTCAGAAGGCTACAGAAATTGTTCAGTGAAAAATAATGAAGTAAATTCAATGTGGCAATTCAAAACATTGAAAGTAAAGGCCTATTTTACAAAGGTTTTCAAAGCTAATTTGAAGTTTTCTTTTGAAAATTTTTGACTCCAGCATAGACCCTACTCCTTAAGGCTTAGTAAAAAAAAGAAAAAAAAATTTCTCTTTTGTAATGAATGCTTCAAAGAAACTTCTGAGCAGTAACTTGTGGTACTGTGAGATAATTCATTTTAAAGCTAATTGTGAAAGCAAGGTCATCATTTAAAGAAAATCAATGGACAGTTTCTCCAGCTAATCACAGAACGGATGTATCCCTTGTTCTCTTTCTCCTTGACTTCTTTATAACACTAAATACAGTTGAAAACATTTGCCCTTTTTCCTCTGGTCATAGCACTTGCCTTGTTCTTTACCTTTCTCTCCAACCATATTCTAGGTCCCTCATCTCTATGTTACCTTCTATCCTCCTCTGATCATTAACTCACCATGAAAATCTTAGCCATGTAAGGCAATGGGATTCTATCTCTCTTCAACTTTATGATGTCCCACATCAAATCTAACCCTGACTGTTTTAGTTATAGCAAAGGCACATTGATTCTTCCAATCACTCAGAATTACAACCTCAGTCAACTGATTATCTCATACTCATGCCCCATATCTAGACACTGCCCCTCTGGATGTTGTCATTGTAATGTCACCCAACAATATTCATTTCTGTGTGATGGGATTTTGTAATAAGTGTATATTAATTATTTAAACACACACACAAAGTACATCTCTAATATATTCATAGGCAATACAATCCCTAGAGATCTATATCTTATATCTATCTCTTTCTTATCTCATTGTCAACCTTTCTATTCATCTTTGCTTGATTTCCCAGCTCATTTCACACGTCCTCAATCTCCCACTTCTATCCTGTCTATGTAAAGTAGACAACTTCACATTTTACTTGGCTAAGAAATGTTGAAGCCTTCCAGTGTGGGTTTTCCCCACTTACATTCTTAAGAACCCTCAATATTTTACAAAATCCTCATTCATTCTTCACTTTCTTCATTTTCCAAGTGGCCTTGGTTCTTTGCCTATCTGTTCTTGGATCTTGGCCCATCAATCAATTATCCCCTATCCCTCTCTGGCATTTTCTACCTCTTTCTGAAAAAACAACTTCTTCCTTTCTACCTTCAACATTCTCAAGAACTTCATCCGAGAAAAAAGGGCCTTCTTTTAACCCTGCTAATCTCTAAAACTACCAGGCCAAGTCTCGCTTTCCTTCACACTACTCTTCTTGAGTGGGCTCTGCCTCCCCTTCTTAATTTCCCACTGACTTCTCAACCCACTGTATTATTTTCAGTCTTGAGCACTTTGCTGAAACAGCAATCTTGAAGACCATGGCTTAATTACCAAAAGCCAAATCCAATAGCCTCATTGCAGTTCTTAGTCTTCTCAGCTTCTCTGATATATTTGCCACAGCCAACTGCCTGCTGATTCTCAAAATTCTCTCTTCTATTGGCTCTGTGATTTTCCAATCCCCTGAGTCCCTTTCTATTTTCTTGACCCTTATTGGGTTTCGTTTTTGGCACGTCTTCCTCTTTCTATCCTTTAATTATAGATTTATCCCAAGGTTCTGTTGTTAACCCTTCCCTTCTCTCTGTATATTATTTTTTAGGCCAATTTCACTGGCTTCCATGTGGCTAGCAAATCTGCGTATCTTCCTTTTCTCTTGAAATGCAGACCAGATTTCTAACCACTACCCGAACAGCTCTATTTGGTGTTTTGCAGGCACCTTCAACTCAACATATACAGAATGTAGCTTACCACTTTCCCTATAAACTTCCCATCCTTGCCTGAATTTTATCAATTTCCTTTCATATTAAAAAAAAATCCAATAGAATTATCCTATATACTGTCCCCAAACACAGCTGAACCATTACTTCCTAGATATTTTAAGTTAACCTCATTAATGGAATTACTTCCCTCTCTCTTTCTAGCCATCCAAATACTACATAACTTTTCAGATTTAGGTATTGAGTCTCTATTGTTCCATGGTCTGACCACTTCTCTCCTCTGACTCCTACATCACTGATGGTCCCTTTCTTTGATTCACATTTAACAGATTGTTACTTATGACTCATTTATTTTTTATCATATTTTCATTTAACTTATTAATGTGTCTATAACTTACTAAATTTGATTGTAATTCTTTTTCAAAAGCATCACTCATAGATTATATTTCCTCAATCTAATTCTCTTATTCACGTATTCAAAGCATGTTTGTGAGGTATGTATTTGTCTTGTTCTATTCAGGCTGCTATGACAAAATACGATAAATTAGGTGACTTATCATAACAGAAATTTCTTTCTCACACATCTGTAGGCTGGGAAGTCCAAGATCAAAGCACTGGAAGATTTGGTGTCTGATCAGTGTCCACTTCCTGTTCATAGATGGCCATCTTTTCACTGTAACCTCACATGGCAGAAGGAGCAATGAAGCTCTCTGTTTTTTTTTTTTTAATAAGGGTACTAATTCCATTTATGAGGTCTCTATCTTTATCACCTAATCACCTCTGAAAGTCCCCAACTTCTAATATTATTGCATTGGGTGTTAGGATATCAACCTATGACCATTGGAGACACACAAATATTCAGTCCCTAGCAATACTATATGACAAACACAATATTTGACTCTAGGAAAAGATATATATATCATGTTCCTGTCCATAGAGGAATTTACCATCCAGTAAAAGTGTCAGAAGTAAAAACAGATAGGTACAGCAATGTTATAAGTGTTTAGTTAAGGACGTATATGGTACTTTGGGCACACAAGAAAGTAATGCTTTAAGGGAATTAAAATTTATCCCAAAAGATGCCACTTGGGTTTATTTTTAAAGGAGGAATAATATTTAAGAAGGCAGACAATGATGAAAGGGCATTCCAGGCAGAGCAAAGATAACTAGTCTAAAAAATACATAATTAATTTTCAGAACACAAGTAATTACGCATGGGAATATTAGGATAGTGACAGGAATTTGGAAAGACAAGAATCACAAAAGGCTTTAAATATCAAGCTAAGGGTTTTTATTCTATCCTGGGGACAATGGGAAGCCATCGGAGGTGGATTTTAAAATATAACCTTTTCATTTAAGTCATACATACAGAAAGGTGCACAAACCATAAGTTTACAGCTCAATGAATTTTCACAAAGCAAACACACCTGTACAAACAACACATAAATTAGGAAAGAAAGTACTACCAGAACCAGTGGAAAGATTTTAAGCAATGGAAACATATTATCAGACTTGCATTTTGAAAGATCTTTCTGGTGCATTGGGAAAGGAAAGATTTTAAGCAATGGAAACATATTATCAGACTTGCATTTTGAAAGATCTTTCTGGTGCATTGGGAAAGGAAACTGTTGGCAGGGAAATCCTTTCAATTGTAAAGGCAAAAAAATCACAAAGGCCTTAAAGTAGTGGAACTGTGAATAGAGAGGAAGGATTATGTTTAAAAAATCTTTAGGGCTGGGTGCAGTGGCTCATGCCTGTAATCCCAGCACCTTGGGAGGCTGAAATGGGCAGAAGGCTTGAGGTCAGGAGTTGGACACCAGACTGGCCAACATGGCGAAATCCCGAATCTACTAAAAATACAAAGATTAGCTGGCTGTGGTAATGCATGCCTGTGATCTCAGCTACTCAGGAGGCTGAGGCTCAAGAATCGCTTGAACCAAGGAGGCGGAGGTTGCAATGAGCTGAGATCACGCCAGCCTGCACTCCAGCCTGGGTGACAGAGTGAGACTCTAAAAAAAAAAGAAGAAAGAAAGAGAGAAAGAGAGAGAGGGAGGGAGGAAGGAAGGAAGGAAGGAAGGAAGGAGGGAGGGAGGGAGGGAGGGAGGGAGGGAGGGAGGGAAGGAAGGAAGGAAAGAAGGAAAGAAGGAAGGAGGATTTAGGAGGCAAAATTAAGAGACTTTTTAATAAATCAATGTGTGAGTTGATGGAGAAGTGGAATCGTGGAATCTAAGACATGCAACTGGGTTAATGATGGTGGTGGGTAGTTTGCAAAGACAACCACAGCAACCCCTCCCATTCATGAGTGGATATTATTTTGTAATTGACTATGCCATTTCTCCTGTCAAGAGGTAGAATCTATTTCCCCACCGCTGAAATCTGGGCTGGCTTTGCGACTTGCTTTGACCAATAGAATTTGGCAGAAGTAGCATTGTGTGACTTCTGAGGATAGATTTCAAGGGGCCTAGCAGCTTCTGCTTTAGTCCTCATGGATACTGCCCGGAGTCTGCCATAGATAGACACTAGTCCTAGAAAATAAGAGAAAATATGGTGTGAGGGCCATTAGGTGGGCTGGGGTAGGGGTAGGAGAAGGCATGCTAGCCAATAGCCAGAACCAACTGTAAAACAAATGCATGATCCCATCTTGGACCTTCCATCCCAGATGACTTTCTAGCTTAATGCATGAGTAATCCCAGGAAAAAAAAATACCAGAACTGCCAGCTAACCAATGGAATCATGAGAAAGAATGATTTGTTGTTATCTGGGGTGATGTGTTGCATAGCAATAGGTAACTAAAATAAAAATTGGCACTTGGAAGTAGAATAGAGTGATAACATAACAAAAACCTAAAAGATATAGCATTTGTTTGGTGACTAGCAGCTGGTGGAGGCTGGAAGGCAGTGAGGAGAATGTCAGTGAAAGCCATGAGGCATTGTTATTAGAAGCAGGAATAGGGTGACTTGTGTTATGAAATGGTGGAACAACTAGCAAATATATCACTTGTGGTAATTTATTATAGAAGATATATAATTTGCCTACCAAGATTTTGTATTTCCGGGCAGAATACTGAACTTATCAAGTGGTTTTTTTTTTATCTGGGTATGATAAAGAATTGCAAAATAAAGATGAACTAAAAAGGAAATTGTTCCATTTACCAGCTTAATTTACAGGAAATATAGATGGGTCAGGATTTATTAAGTTGGACAATTAAACTGTTTCTCATCCCCACTCTCTTCAGAAAGCAACAGATTTTCAAAGTTAGAAATGGTCACAAGATAAAGATCAAACCAAGAATATGGTTTATTGTAAGATCCCTTGCTAAGACCTCTGAAAGATTTTAAATAGCGACTAGTAGATACATTCAGCTGGGAAAAAAAAAATCTTCCAAGAACCTAAAGTTACTACCCTATGGCAGCCTTACAAATAACTCAAGGTAGAGAGAAAGGTCTGTCTCAAAAAGAATTATGGATGTTGCTGACTCGTGGGGTATGGGAATCCAATCAGATTTACAGGAAACTCACAATGTTTTAAGAAAATTATATCACCTTGGACTAAAAGGTCCAAATATCATTCAAAATGAAAAGAGAGCTCTAGACCCTAATTCCCTATTGGCAAGAAGCAGACTGAGAAAGCTACTCAGCTGCAAACATGGTTCGCTTCTTAAAGAAAAACAAGAACCCAGAATACGAAGCAAGAGCCCTGAGTGTAGAGCCAAGAGACTAGGGGAACAATGGGTTAAGGAACCACTGAGAAAGCAGAATATACTCTAATTAAAGAAAACAGGAGAAATTGGAGAAACTGGTGACATGTACCTGGCTACAGAATTGCTACAGACTAGTTGTCGGTCTTCCTCCTTTTGAATGGGCGCATCTATTGGAATGATCTGTTTGGATGTGTGAAGTGTAGATAGCTGGGTCTTTTAAATTCACAGATCTCTGGAACAGGATCTACATCCAGGACAAGATTGAATGTACAGGAAATTTATTTAGGGAAGTACCTGTGAGAGAACATGGTAAGGAAGCCTATAAAGGCCAGGATGCATGAGTCTGCAATGCCATTCTGACCCCAAGTGAAGGAGAGAAGGAAGGAAAGGTAGATGGAAGCATCTTAGACTGCTGTGTGGTTATAAGGAGTGTTTGGCAAGGTCACCGTAGAAGACTCATACCAACATCACTTATCATAGTAGTCCCTCATTTCCAAAAATTAGCCTTCCATTGTATCCCTTCTGCACCTTGTCATTGTCTGGGAGCAGCCCATGGGAGGTTGGCCACAATGCAAATATAGGAAGGATTGTGAAGCACAGAAGCCAGCTGTGTGGAAATCAGTTATGCTCCCTACTGTCACTGATCTGAGAGATGCCTTCACGTAGCCACCACAAACCACCACCTGACAATTCCCAAACCCTAATCTCTAAGCCTAGCTTCTGTTTAAGAATTCGAATCATAATTTTTATTGTCACCAATTACATTCAGCAGAGGCCCCCTCATTAATAAGTCATTATTGAGTCCCTATTACACACCAGGCATTGTATTATTCTGAAGAAGCTCATAGACTGAACAGAGAGATAAATATGTAATAAATAATTACAAATCATATGTTCTTTCAACAAGCATTGACTATGAACCTATTATATACCAGGCACTGGCAGAAGTGCTGGAGATACAACAGTAAATAAAACACGACAATATGCCCTACTTGGATGACCGGTGCCAGCTGGATGAGTCAAATAAACAGCCACATAATTATCATACAATGTAGTATGTGAGTTAGAAAAGACATTCTCTATAGCTTAAAGTACAAATAGGAGCTGGAGCTGTTCATGCGAAAAAGGGGAAAGGCAGGGTTTTCCAGATTCTCAGAACAGTGTAGGCAATGACATGTAACAACATAGTTTGTGAAAAACTACCTGATCTTAGTTGTCACAACTGGCAATTTAGTAATTGAAGTGAAAAATAACAAGTCCTGAAGTTGAATGTTTGCTGAATGAATGAACAGTTATGAAAGGAGAAAGGGGGTGTGGAAAAGATGAGAAAGATATTTAAGAAATACAATTGTGAGGATCTGGTGAAAGATTGAATTTGGGGTGGCAGAAATAAAGAATCCTCTCAGTCTTAATATGTCCAACGCTTGTCTGACTTCCTGTATTTCATCTCTTTCTTATTCCACCATTCACGAAGTTGCTCTAGTTGGAAACCATAGAGCTTGGTATGCATGCTGTAAATGCATATTGAGTAAATTAATTACTATGAGTCAAAAACATGAACTGATGTCATTGCCTGTATTATCAGGGTTCTTAGCTGCAACCACAAAATCCATTCTGGCTAATTTAAGCAGAACAATGATTTATTAAAGGGTATTAAATAGCTCACAGAAAAAGGAGGGAGCTGAGAAACAGATTGGAAGTTGAGCTTTTAGGAATAATGCGCAAAACCAAACAGCAGAACTGGATGAGAGGAAATCGTGCCACCACCTCCAATGCTAAGAACTGAGCACTAGGAACTTGACTGAAATGTCTGCTGCAGATGGCACCACTGCCACTCTTCATCATGTATTTGGCCTTCCGAATACCACACTGCTGCCACCCACAGCAGCAATGACAAAGTCTTACGTGAAGCCTGTTTCCTTAGGCTTCAAGTCTTGTATGGGCTTATCTGATTGGTGGAGCCTGCGTCACTTGCCTGAATCTCAGCTTCATGGAAGACTGAAGGATTTGAGTTTTATCTTCAAAGTCAGAACACCTATGTTGAGAAAGTGGAATTCAATGGGAGAAATTCCCCAAATATGGAATGCATTCAAGCCATGATGGGCAGTCATGCAGATGATGTGCATAACTTCACTCATCTTGTGATTTTTATCTAACAATTAACTTAAATGCCTATTTAGAAAAGGCTCCAAGCAAACCATCCAAAATTAAAAAGGAATAGCCCCTGTCTTAAAGTACACACTTCAGAAGTCAAAACCCCTTTAAAAACTGTGAGACTGTTCCCTGCTGCAAACAAAGATAGTGTGTCACAAGTTTTGATTGCAACTAATGTGTGACAATGTTTTAAATAAGCAGGCCTATGTTCCTCAAAACACATCCTCTTTCTCCAAGTGTACAAAGTTGGCTGACAATTTCTTCCATTTAGTGGGTTCCATTATTTATCTTGGATTGAATAACAGTCTATTTTCTTCTTTCTTTTTCAAATTGAACAGTTTGGGAGTGCTGTGTATTATTCTGTCAGCTACCACTGCTAGTTCTTGAATAAAATTTGCTCAAATGTTTCATCGTCTAATCCAGTGCTTCCAGTAGAACTGTCTGTGATAATAGAAATGTTGTGTATCTGTGGTGTCTGATCAGAAACCACTAGCCACATGAGGCTATGGAGCCCTTGAAACGTGGCTACTGCCAGGGTGAGATTGAATTCTTCATTTAAAATTTTAATTTAACTGTAATTTATCTAAACTGAAATAAATTGTCACATATGGCTGGTGGCTAGTTAATTAGACAATGTAGGTCTAAAGCTTAAATATTCAAAAAACAATCCTAGGCTCTTCAACTTCCAGCATTCTTTCCTTCACCTCTCTTCATCTAAAATATTACTATCTTTAAGATCTGGGATTGGATCATTCTCCCTTTCTTTAAAGTTCATTGAAAGTCCCTGGCATAGAGTTACATAAGTGTCTCCTTTATTGGAATCAATCAGAACTGGACATAATCCAATGACAAAGTTAAGATGACCTAGACAACTGGCTACAAGGTTCCTTGATCCATCCCGATCTCACTAGAAGAAAAATTCAGTGATTAACAGTGAAGTGGATTATACAAAAAAAAATTAGGCCAGGTTATATACACATCCATTTTAACAATAGAGAGACAATTCATATTAATTACACATACACTTTAAAGTCTAGTCACAGAAAAAAAAAACGGCCACAATGATATTAACGCAAATATGCATCACTACAATTGTAGGATTAATCATATGATCTTAAATGAAAATAAATGCATAATGATGAAATTAAACCAATCACAATTTAGCTGTTTTAAAAAAGACAGTAGTGATGAAAACCACACCAAAGTAAGTCCACACTGATAAGGCACCTAGAAAGCAACTCTCACTCACATGCATGCTCTTTGGGAACCTGCTTCCCAGCCAAACAATGTGTGGCAGCCTGAATTCTTAGCAGTACCTAGATTCAATTTTAGTTTGTAAATACAAAATTTTATAACTCATTTGAGAGAGCAGTTAAATTGAATGCAAATTTACATCCACATAAGTTGCGCATCACTCACCTGGAAAACCTGAAGGAAGGACATGCTTTGCTTTAGATTGATTCACAGCCCCAACCAAGGACTCTCACACCTTAAGAACCCATGAGCCAGAGAGGACCTTAATTGAATTTGGACTCTGCCATTGTGTTCTCCTCATTTGGGCCACAATCTCCAGAATATAAATAGATAAACAAGCAGATCAGATAAGCAAGGGTCAGATACATGGTATTTTACTGGATTGGACATTAAAATGCATCCTTATCTACACTGAGATCATTTTCTCACTCTTCTAAGATGTAATCTTCTCCATCGTGAAAGTCATCTTGATCACTATAAGTGAAATCAGGGAGGAAACAAAGTAGGGGAAACTGGATAACTCAGAGGGGTCTGCAAAAGTGTCATTCAGAGCATGGACAAAGACATTAAAGCAATGTGACCTCTCCCAAATATACTTAAGTCCAGCTCTGTTCCATGGCATTCTTTAAGAAAGTGAAATCTCCCAGACAGAAAATCATTTACTCATTTATTCATCCAACAATATGTATTGGGGCCCTGCTTAACAGCCTCATCCTAGGTAAATAAATACAGAGAAGCATAAACACTGTTCCTACCTTCCAGGGATTACAAGCTACTCACTGACACTAATTTACCAGGCTCATTCCCAGCCTGAAGTGACAAAATTCAGTTCATCCTAGCATTAGGTGACACTCATTTTTTTAAAGGATGGCACATCACATCTAAATGTTCCAGAAGTTCTAATTCATTTAACTATTTTTATATTATTACAGTACCGAATAGAAACAAAATAACTAGAGAATCACTTATTCATAGCAATAATCACAGCATTATGATAATCAATTGGATAAAATGGTAATATTTCTATGATGAAAGATAGATAAATATATAAAAGTCACCCCTGAACATCTAGAAAATTCAGAAGTCAGATGCAAATCAAACATCAAATTCTTTATTTTTGAAGAGTAATATAAAATCCAATGTATTGAGAATAGTTTCACAACCAGGGACAAAGACAATCTTTAGAAAAATAGAACATTAAACTAGTTTTAATATTTCAACTTGTAAAACATCGTGTTCAATGTGAAGCATAAATGAAAGTTTAGCCCTCCTCAATCTAACCTCCTTCCATCAATTCAATAGTAGGGACTACTTGCAGGCATTTTTACTCAGCAGGTCCTTCCACTACCTGGAGGTAGAGAAGAGTAAACCAATAAATTAATGCTGTTTCACATTATCTTTGTGAAAATCCTTAGAAGGTTTTCTGTGACACGTTCATGACAGATTTCCAAATATAAAAATACGGATAGCTGCCTGTCCAGAGAGACCACTCCTTATACATTTTCATATACTATAACCTCCAGCTTAGGAAGCAGACACAAGCAAATCTTTTAAGCTCCTCTTCCATATATATTCATATTCTACAGCACTAATCTCCAAAGCAATGCTCACATACTCCTGCAGGATACAAGATAATTCATCGGAATTCTGAGAAGAATTTGGAACATTTGCTTTCATGTACATAAAAAAATAAGAAATAGATTAAGGTGACTACACACAACAGCCCTCACGTGGTCCACATGTCAGATGGTCACTCGTGTGCACAACACAAGAGGTCTCCAGAGGGAAGCAGAGGAGTTCCATGACACTGAGCGACTGGTATTGGCAACCCCACCCAATCTTTGCCTCTAGCATACTGCAATAAATTGTTGTTTGCATCCACTTTGTTAAGTGTATTTAAAAATTCTTTTATATATATTAGTAGAATCCCAGGCACCAGAATCTAGCTGTCAAAAGCAGAGTTGTTAAAGCCAAAATGGCTAGGTCCAAATCCTGCATGATTTTGAATAAATTTGTTGTTATTTAACTCCTCTCTGCCTTACCTATCTCATCTGTAAAATGGGAATAAAACCTAACTAATAATGTTATTATGAAATTAAATTAGTTAATGTTTGTAATAAAGTGCTTACAGTAGCTCATAGCAAATAGTAAGCACCATATAAATCTCTGTTAAATAAATATGTGCTCATGAGATGAGGAGTATGCCTGAAAATATCTTGCACTGCAAAGAGATTCAATGATTAGCTTGTGGGAAAATATTTCAAACTCTTGTCAAATTAAAGATGAATTATATTTTAATCTTCATTAGTAGAATTCCAGGCATCGGAGTCTAGTTGTCAAAAGCAGAGTTGCTAAAGCCAAAAGGCATGTACTCCAAATTTGCTGATCTTTTCTGTGATAAGTGGCTGGTTAATATTGAACGTTCTAGCAGATATTTAAAAAAGAAAAGAAAGCTGGCTGATATTTTCTGTGATGTCAAGTGCCTCCTACAGATATGTCATACATACTAATATGTCCTATCAAGGTAAGGGTGATATTTGAGCAATGAGTAAGAAAGTAACTGCTTCTTTTTGAGTGGTATGAAAGCAATATATTGAAAATGAGTGTTTAGAAAGAGTGTTTAGATAGAGTGCTTCTATCACTGTGTGATTTTTTTGTGAAATGATACCTGTCATCCATTAGCATTTTTATTTCTACACACAGAAAAACTTGAAAACAGAAGTTTATAATTTGCTTTGTAAAAATCCAAAGAGTTGCATTGGAGTCTGGAATTGTTTGAAAAATTTTAAATGCAACAGTATCCCATTTGTACTTTTTATTTTTATTTATTTTTTAAAGTGGGGCTTATTTTATCTTTGTCACATTCTTTATAGATTTTCCTTTTGTGTTGTATGCTCATGCTGTATTAGTCAAGAAGAAACATCTATATAATTTATAAATGAGTAAATAAGGGCTATATAATGAAAATATATTTTTAATAATGTGGGTGCATGATTAAAAAAAAAAAAGACCACCATTCTACTATCTGGAAATAGTAATCACTGAATGCCTTCTATGTGCCAGGAACTTACCATACATGATTTTATTTAATCCTCACAATAACTCTAAGAGATAGGCACTCATATTATTTCTATTTTACAGAATAGATTAAGGTTAAAAAGGTGTCAAATCATTTCCCCAGAGCCATTGAGCATGTGATTGAATCAGGTTTGGAACACAGTTTTATCTGGCTCCAAGGGTATTATCTTGTCCATGCTGAATGGCCAATTTCCTAAATACAGAACAGAGGGACTGTGGTGGTATTGCATGGCAAAATAACTTGAACAGAATAACAGCAGAAAATTCAGATTGCTTAATTTATAGTAAAGACATTTAACTGTACTTTGGTTACATATGCTCAGCCTTCAACTTTCAAATGGTTTGTACTCTAAACTTGGAAATCCCTTGTTGGAAATGTAGAATGCATTTTATTCTAGCAACAAGATTAAAGATAGTGGCTGCATTTCTGGATCATACAGAATCCTATTTTTCTCATAATATATCTGAATTATTAGACATTAGCAATGAAAAATAGTAGAAAACTAAACTTCTGCAATGTCAATAATTAAACAGATACACAGAATCAGAATATTGCTACTTAAGGAAAAACATGTTTTAAAGTACTATGATAATGTATAGGGTAATTTTGTGCATGCGTTCAAAGGAATAATTTCTAATTTTCGTGGACTGTAGAAGTTAATGGCATTAGTTGTTCACAATGCCTAATTTAACATCAAAGTATATAAATTTAATTTTCTTGATAGAGGTGAATAGTGTTCTCTTACTTTTATTAGAATTAAAGCTGTCTTTTGAACAAATGGAAAAATGGGAAAGTGAACAGACAGAGAGGGGTTGAGACTTTGGTTTTCCTGAGGTAATTAGGAAAAGTTAGAAGAAAAAGAGATAAAAAAAGGAGATTAATTATATGTGTATAGTGTGGGAAAAAAAAAAAAAACTATTGTCTTCAGTAAAATTGGCTAACCCTTGGGATGTAGAAAATCAACTGGAGCATGGCCCATGCTTATTCAATCCCATTCGTGTGGTTCTGCTGGTGCCCAGCACGTCGTGTATTGTAATCTTGGTTAACGCGTTTGCATGATATAGTGCCCCTTCTCCCAAGGTTGCCAGACCCTCGGTTCTGTTGGTCCAGGGCAGTTTGGTTGATGGTGGTAGTGGTGGGCAATGGGTGTCTGTGATGAATTGATGTCATCTAATGTCTCTAATGCCAGAAGAACGGCCTCAAGTGGCTTTGATTGCAGTGAATAACCAATACCCAAATTATGTGTCCAAGATTTTAAATTCAGGAAAACTTAAGATGAAGCATAATTTTTTCAATGAATTAAATGAGCAACCTCCATTGAAAGAAATATTTTACAAGGCATCCTTTGAAATCTCCCAGTATTCTCTAATTCACAAGAGGAAAAACATTAGAATTGGAATGGTTTTTGAAGACCAGCTCATTCTCCTTATCTTTAAGAGATTTATTTTCTGTGTCAGCTTTCCCAGATTGCTGAACTTAGAAATATACCGCCTACCTCCATCTTTTTTACAATATACTTTAAAATTTATTGTAATTTGACTTCTTAACCTGTGCCCTCTGTAACCTTAAGATGGGGCATAAATTGATATGACTTACCCCCTTCCTTCTTGAAACTCTTTTCTCCTACTTAACTCTTCTTACTCTCCTACTGTGTGAAATGCTCCATTTCTGTCTCTCTGTGACTTTACATTTACTACACTTCTAAATTTAAGTGTCCCTTGATATTCTTCTTTCAGCTCTATTTTTCTTCCTGACACTCTTCCATGGGATTCATCCACACACTACTTGAGCAATTACTACCACTGAATAACTCCCTGATGTACATCTCTATGTACCCCACATTTATATATCTTGACCTCTAAAGTCTCATTACTTTCCATCAACATCTGACAGTAAATCAACTTGCTAAATTCAGTAGATTCTATTTCATCAATGATTTTCCCATTCAGTCTCTCTATACAGTCATACTGTCACCTCAACAATTTGGAGGCAATAATTACACCCACCCTGCGCTGTCAAATAGCAACCCAAATACTCCCTGCATCCAGCTTTCCTCTGTGGATTCCTTTTGCTCAAGTAACCTTCCGCAAGCATTTTCTAAACATATAGTGTCCTTGTTCAAAAACATTTGACAGCTAACAGATGATTATATACATATACATAAAATGTATATACATATCTATATATGTGTGTGTTTTTTATTATACAGGTATACAGAAATTAGTTTCAATGACTTTTGGTATGCCATTCTTTCTGCAATAGGGCCACAGCTGATGAATACAATGGGGCAGTTTAACATACTAGTTAAGTGCATGGACTCTGAAGCCTGACTCTCTGGGTTTGAAAACCAGCTCTACCAATCAATAACTACAACAGAGAGAATTCTACCATGGCCCTAAGAGTCCTGGCTCCTGGTGCACACACACCTTTTTCCAGTTATTCAGCCAAACAATAATCTAGGCACTGCCTGTGAAGGGATTTTATAGAAGCAATTAAGGTCCCAACTCAGTTACCTTAGGATGGGGAGACCATCCAGGTGGGCCTCATGTAGTCAAACAAGCGCTTTACAGACTGAGAGTCTCCTCTAGTGACTAGTACACAGGCAAGTCAGAGATTCAAAGCATCGGGAGGATTCAACGCGCTAATGCTGACTACTTGAAGATGGAGAAGGCCACATGGCGAGTTATATGGGCTGCCTCTGAGGACTGAGAGTGGCCCAGCTGACAGCCAGCAAGGAAACGGGGACCTCAGACTTATAGCTGCAAAGAAATGAATTCCGCCAACAATAAGGATGAGTTTGAAAGCTGATTTCCACCCCCAGACTCCAGATGAGAGCTCAGCCTGCCTGACACTGCAGTTTCAGCCATGTGATACCCTGCGAACCTAGCAGTGCTGTGCTGGAATTCCGACCCACAGAACTGGGGGCTAACAGATGGGTGCTGTTTTAAGCTGCTAAATGTGTGGCAAATGGCTACACAGAAATAGAAAACTAACACAAGCTTCATGACATGGCAGCTGTCTCCCCCCAGAGTGAGACAGCAAGGAGGTAACCGCAATGCTTTTTTGTAGAAAAACAATGCCAGAGTCTAGTTGTTAGAAGTTAACAAGTCACTAAGCCCAGCTGACACTCAATGAGAGAGAAGTAAGGCACCATCCCTTAAAAGAAAGAGTATCAAATAACCTATGGACATATGGTAATTTTTAAGTTACCATAAGCCAGGCATAGTGGCTCATGCCTGTCATCACAGTACTTTGGGAAGCTGAGGTGGGAGGATAGCTTGAGCCTGGAAGGTCAAGGCTGCATTGAGCTGAGTTTGTGCCACTGCACTCCAGCCTGAATGACAGAGGGAGACCCTGTCTCAAAAAAAAAAAAAAAAAAAAGAAAAAAGAAAAAGAAAGAAAGAAAAAAGAAAAGAAAACCTACCAAAATAATAGTAATCATTAACACTTTCTTATTTTTACTATTGCTAGGTAATAGCTTATTTAATTCGGAAAACAACCTTCCAAAGTAGGTAGTATTTTTACGTACCTTTTATAGGTAAGGAAAGTGAAGCACAGAGAAGGTAAGTAATTTGCTCAAGATCATGACTGGCAGCTGGCTGTGCTAAATGCCAGTCCCCCAATCTTAACTCTGAAGCCTAAGCTCCTATCCGCTGTGTTAATTTTAGCTATGCATTTGAAAATATGCTTCATAATAAAATTTGTGAGTAAAATAATAAAATATTGGCCAATGAAAATGAAAACAATAATTGAGTGAGCTCGTAATTAGTTCAA
Organism: Symphalangus syndactylus; assembly: GCF_028878055.3. Lineage (NCBI taxonomy): Eukaryota > Metazoa > Chordata > Mammalia > Primates > Hylobatidae > Symphalangus > Symphalangus syndactylus. The sequence continues at coordinate 29,196,727 of NC_072431.2, forward strand.
TGACCATTTTCAGAGATGACCAATTAATGACAAATTCAAAGTTGACCTGGGGTCAGGCTCTGTGGCTCATGCTTATAATCCTAAAGCTTTGGAAAGCCAAGTCAGGACCCTCTTTTGAGGCCAGGGTTCAAGACCAGCCTACGCAACACAGCGAGACCTTATTTCTACAAAATAGCAAATAAAAAAAACTTAGGTGGGCATGGCGGCACACTTGAGCCCAGAAATTCAAGGTTACGGTGAGAAATAATCCAGGCACTCCAGCCTGGGTGACACAGCAAGACTCTGTCTCTTAAAAAAAAAAAAAAAAGTCTACCCAGAAGGAAACATTCAGTAGTTTGTTCAGAATTCTATCACCTACACTTTTTTCTAAAACAGTTTGTTAATGCCTTGAATATCAACATCAATGGCATGCTTACCAAATTAATAAATGGTAAGAAGGTAGTAAAGTAGCTAGTATACCAGCTGACAGAATCAAGATCCTAAAAGTTCTCACAGTATATAATTATGGGTCAAATCTAACACAATGAAATTTTAAATGATAAATTTAGAAATTCAGCACTCGAGTACTGATTGATGAGAAATAACTTCATATGCACTTACAAGAAAACAATTTTAGGCAGGTGTTAGTTGACTCTAAATTCAATATATGTCAACTCAGTGATGTACCCGCCAGAAATTTGACTACAACCTTAGGTTGTATTAGAAGCGGAAGTGATGTTGCTCAGAATAGACCTACAAAAATAAATTCAGCACTGGTTGATATATTGCAAAGGGATGCAGGCTGCACGTGGTGGCTCATGCCTGTAATCCCAGCACTTTGGGAGGCTGTGGTGGGCAGATCGCTTGAGCCAAGGAGTTTGAGACCAACCTGGCCAACGTAGAGAGACTTCACCTCTACAAAAAATGCAAAAATTAGCTGGGTGTGGTGGCACATGCCTATAGTCCCAGCAACTTGGGAGGCTGAGGTGGGAGGATATCTTGAACCCAGGAGTCAGAGGTTGAAGTGAGCCGAGATCCCACCACTTCACTCCAACCTGGGTAACAGAGTGAGACCATGTCTCAAAATAAAACACAAAAAGAGAAAAAGAGAAAAGGGATGAAGGAATGTACAGAGAACAGATTCACTAGAATTGCAGGAGTCTTAAAAAGCATGCCAAAGGAGAAACAATCGAAGGACTCAGGAATATCTAATTTGGAAAAGAGAAGAAAGAAAGGAGACTATATTTCCTGACTCAAATACTAGAAGAACTGATATGAAAAAAAATTTCGTTTTATTTTGTGTGGTTTCAGAAAGCAGAGCTAAAATAAATGGCTAGTTCTGAGGAGGCAGGTTTTTGATCAATACAAGAACTCTGACAATTTCAGTCACCCGACAGCAGTCCAGGCTTCCTGAGAAGACAGTGACTTCTGAGTCACTAGAGGATTTCCAAGGGCAGCTGAATGGCCACTTGTCAGACCTTGTAGGGAAATCGATTTTGCAGGTGGAGAGCTGGAATAAATTACTTCATCACATTCAAACTCTAAATGTCTTCAATCCTATGCTGTGATTCATTGATACTTCTTCAACCTTAACTTTCACTGTTTGGCCTACTAAACCATGCCTGTCAGCAAAGCATGGATAGTTTGTATCGTCTGTAATTATCTTTCATTTCTTGGCTCCACACCTTTTCTCATCTTCCTTTCACCTGGACTGACCTTTGCCATCTTATGAGATTGGCAAAACTATAGCTATCCTTAAAGATCAAGCACAAAGCTATCTTATCCCTGATACGTTGTCTAATAATTGATCTAATTATCCTCTTCACTCTCTTAGTACTATGTTCATCTCTCTAGTACAGCTTTATGATATTCTGTCTGGTATTATACATTTTTATAGCTGTTTTTATTCGCTATAGAATTGAAATCTACTTGAAGGCAAGGGCCATAGATTGCTCATTTCAGCATTGAAGTGCAATTTTTAATACAACTGCCTATGACTGCCCTAACAATAAATACTTACTAAATAGGATTTGACACAGTTGCTGCATAAACTCAGCAGCGAGATTGGAAGGATAATTTAAATGTATTTTCTGTTAAATGAACTTCTGGAGCAGAATACCTATGCCTCTCTTTCATTGACCCTATTAGTAGTTCCTTTTCTTTTTTCTGCCTATTTTTTTGTTGTGCTAAAATATATAATATTACCATTTTACTTATTTTAAAGTGTACAATAGAGTAGCATTTAGTATAACTGTCACCGCTATGTAGTTCCTTTTGATCATCCAAAAAGAAGACCCCATACCCCTTAAACAATAACACCTTATTCTTCCTCTCCCCAGCCCCTGGAACTACTAATCTGCTTTCTGTCTCAATTCCCCTTAGTCTTTTGAGTTCTGGCACAGACTTGTGCCAACTGGTTGGTTATTCAGTAAATATCTGTAGAGCTGAATTTGAATAAAAAGGCACTCTCAGAAAATACACATGATGAACGAGAAATAAAAAGACCAAGATGGATCTATTGCTTGAAGAGTAAATTATTTTAAAATAATATTGTTTCTAAGCTTTATGTTGTATAGAAAAATGTGATTTCCAATTTGCCAGTCAAAACTTTGAAATATACATTTTTATGTAAATCTAAAGAAACCACAAATGAGAAAGTAGCTGTGCAAAAAATATATTTGAAGGAAGCCTTTTAAAGTCTAATTTTGTAATTAGAACCTCCTAATTTCCCTCACAATATACATGAATAGTTAAGATAACAAAGAGACATCATAGGAATTACTCTTGAAGAACTGTTAGATTTTTCATAAATTCTTCACCACAATAGCTTATTTTGTAATATTCAAAATGCTATTGCATCTGAACTTGCCTTCTTAAAATAAAACCATTTAGTAAAGAAGGATTTCCTTTTTATGTACTTTTGCGATTTCTGGAAGTTAGAGAATTCACAGGGGTAAGTTTCCCAAACCAGCTGTCACTTCTAAACAACAACCCCATTTAAAATTCTGGCACTAGTTTGTTATCTCATTTATTAAAGGTCACAAAAGACTGAGTTTGGCTCATGAAAATATTCCTTCACACTAATTTTCTCTTCCTCCATGATAGCATCTATACCTTTATAATTTTATTATATGTTTTGTTTCTGCCAGTGGAAGATCTACTGCTTCATGCCTCAGTTTCTGCACCTAATACATTAGTTCAATAGATTCTGTTACTTAGAGGAGCTGTACATTTTTTTGTTCAGTACTAAGAGCTCTCTGAAGTGGGTTTACCAAAGTATAGTGATGTGCAAGTGACAATTTAAGTTAATTAAATTCAGTGACATTAAACTAACCATAAAACTCCCAATGTGTACAAAATGACTCATTTTCAATAAGTCCTATTTAGTATCATGAAATTGTAAAGAGTTATGATTTTGTTATATATTATTTCAAACAATGTTGAGACCAAAATTAAGAGGATTCTTTTTTTTTTTTTTTTTTCAAAGAAAAAAGGCTGCTTTGCTGTCGCAGTTATTGTCATGGTTATTTTTACTTATTCTATCCCATTCAAGACATTTCTTGGCAGGGCATCGTGGCTCCAGCCTGTAATTCCAGCACTTTGGGAGACCAAAGCAGGTGGATCACTTGAGGTCAGGAGTTCGAGACCAGCCTGGTCAACATGGTGAAACCCCATCTCTACTAAAATACAAAAATTAGCTGGGTGCGATGGCGGGTGCCTGTAATCCCAGCTACTCAGGAGTCTGAGGCACAAGAATTGCTCGAACCTGAGAGGCAGAGATTGCAGTGAGCCAAGATCCTGCCACTGCACTCCAGCCTGGGTGACAGAGAGACTCTGTCTCAAAAAACAAACAAACAAACAAACAAGACATTCCTTAAGTCATGTTTTGTTTCTTTGTATATCACAGGAAAAATGTAATGAGGGAATTTTTTGATTGCTCTAAATGGAGGAAGAGATAATATTAGATATACAAAACACAGCAGGCTGGGTGTGGTGGCTCATGCCTGCAATCCCAGCACTTTGGCAGGCCAAGGTGGGTGGATCGCTTGAGCTCAGAAGTTCAAGACCAGCCTGGACAACATGGTGAAATACCATCTCTACAGAAAAACAGAAAAATTACCCAGGTGTGGTGGTGCTCACCTGTAGTCCCAGCTACCTAAAAGGCTAAGGTGGGAGGATCGCTTGAGCCTGGGAGGTGGAGGTTGCACTGAGTCGAGATCAACAGAGTGAGACCCTATCAAAGAAAGAAAGAAAGAAAGAGAGAGAGAGAGAGAGAGAGAAAGAAGGAAGGAAAGAAAGAAAGAAAGAGAGAGAGAAAGAAAGAAGGAAGGAAAGAAAGAAAGAAGAAAGAAAGAAAAGAAGAAAGAAAGAAGAAAGAAGAAAGAAGAAAGAAAAGAAAGAAAGAAGAAAGAAAGAAAGAAAGAAAGAAAGAAAGAAAGAAAGAAAGAAAGAAAGAAAAAGAAAAAAAGAAAGAGAAAACAGTGAGGGTGGAGAAATCTTTCAAAAAGCAACACTGAGTGTGGATTGGAAGGTGTGATAGAATCACATGGCTAGAGAGGATGTAAATAGATACCATCTTTCTGGGCTTACCTTAACAAGGGTCTCAAATATGTGCATGCCCTTTGCATCAGTAATATCACTTAATGTATTCTATGGAAATACTTGGAAAAAGTGAAATAAATGTATAAATAATAATGTTCCTTTAAGTGTTATCTATAATGAAAAATGAACCCCAAATAAACCTAGAAACAACCTAATATTCAAAGCTAGGTTATGAAATACCATATAGCCAGTAAAAACAATTATATAGCTCTATATTATTGTCAGGCAGAGAGATGACAATATAATACTTAATGATAAAAGCAGTTTACAGACAGTATGCACAGATGCATCCATTGTAATTACATATATAACTGAAGTTTTGAAAAGCTAAAGACTGTCTGTAGGTGGTACATTTATGGAGTTTTCTTCTTCCTTACTTATCTATATTTTCCTAATTGTGCTATAATGATGATGGATTTCTCACATAATTTGAATGCAGAAATTTCAAATAATTTTTTTTCTAATTCTAAATTCTTATGCAATTTGCCTAAAACCCTCCACATTGTTCCCAGAGGACTATATAAGCTGCATAAATAATAAATGCAGGTAGATGGATGGATAGAATAGAGAATTATTTCCAAACAATAGCACATTGCAGTCCTGTTGCTACTCACACCACCTTGCCTTATTTAAGAACATTTGTTTTGGGAAAACTCCTGCTAAAATATTTTAAAATGAAATGACTTTATTAATTTTGAATGTCTTTATTTTATTTATTTTTAAGTTCAACGTATTTTAATGCTTTATTTCATAAGAGCTATATAGTGAGCCCATGCCTTAGTCCATTTGGGTTGTTACAGCAAAATATCATAAGCTAGGCAGCTTATAAATGACAGAAATTTATTTCTTAAGTTCTGGAGACTGGGAAATTCAAGATCAAGGTGTGGGCAGATTTAGTGTCGGGTAAGGGGCTGTTTCCTGGGTTATAGATGGCATTTTCTGGCTATGTCCTCGCATGGTAGGACAGAATGAGCTTCCTTGGTCCAGTTTTATAAGGACACTAATCCCATGCATGAGGGCTCTGCCCTCAAGACTTAATCATTTCCCAATAGGACCCTTTCATAATATCATTACCTTAGAGGTCAGGATTTCAACATATGGATTTTGCGCACACAAACATTCAGACCATAACAGCCCAGTGCATTTTAAGTAGTGCTGCCCACTTTTCAGGGCTACACAAACATAGTAAATGCTCATGGATTTGCAGGTGGCTATGGCTTAGCTGATCTAGGTTGGTTTGGCTGGGAAGTCATGCTTCTGGATTCAGGATGGCTGAACTTGACTTCAGGCTTTGGATGGGGTTCCGGTCTGCTCCATTTGTGTTTCTTCTACAATCCAGGATGAAGCAGCAGCAGCTATCTGGGCATGCTCTTCTCACGTCATATCCCTAGAGTACAAAAATTAAGCCAAATTACCCAAATACATGTATAACTTCTCCTCACTTCCATTGGCCGAAGTAAGTCACATGGCCAAGCTTAAAGTCAGTGGGTCAGGGAAGTATATTCTGTCCCTAGGGAAGGGAAAGTGATTGGACATTGGATATAAATCATTATCCTAATTATCATAGTAAATGAATCTGTGAGTGGGAAATAACCTACAAGTCATTGCATGGAAAACCACGTGAAAGGAGACTTTAATTTTGGCATTGAGAGAAACCTTAAGCCAGTTCTTGGGTGAGCATTTCCATGTTCTGTTTTTGCCTTAATTACCCCTCTGCTTTCTCTCTCATTTTATTCACTAAATCTTCAAGTAATCTTCATTTGCCCATATATGAGGCCACTACACTATGGTAACAGACACTCTTTGTGGACCCATATGACTACTATGGGCTGAATGTTTCTGTCTCCCCAAAATTCATATGTTGAAACCCTACCTCCAATATGATAGAATTAAGAGGTAGAGCCTTTGGGAGGTAATTAGTTCATGAGTGGGGAAACCCTCATGTATGGGATTAGTGCCCTTATAAAAGGGATCCCAGAGAGCTCTCCTCACCCTCTTTCTATCATGTGAATACAATGAGAAGACAGTTTACAACCCCGAAGAGGGCCCTCACAGAACCCAACCAAGCTGGTTCCCTGATCTTTGACTTCCAGCCTCCAAAACTGTGAGAAGTAAGTTTCTGTTGTTTATAAGCCACCCAGTCTATGGTGCTTTGTTATAGGAGCCTGAATTGACTTAAGACAATAGCTTTTGATAGGATGAAAAGTATATGTTCTCAACATCACTGGACAACTTCACAACAAGTCTACCCCCAAGAACAATCAAAATCAGTTGAATCATTCTCCCAAAGAGTAGCTAGCTTAAGGCAAATGAGACGGTGGTCATAGAGAAGCATTTTTCCTCTGTGACCTTGAAGGGCTCCTGTTGTAGCTGAAAGAAAGAAACGTAAGTTAAACACGACCATATTTAATTATTTCCAGGTAAAAATTAAGAATGTCACCAGAAAAAATGCAATCAACCCTCCCTGAGTACTCTTCCTCTGGCATGCTGGTACCAGCCAGGCAAAACCTTTAAATACATCTCTTCTCACTCTCCTCCATCCAGTTGCCAGGGGTCACCAACATTCCCGTTTACCCCTTTATCCCTGGTGGTATATAGGTTATATTGCATCATGCATTACACAAAGGGAAAGGATAACATATTTTCTTGACACCTATTTGAATATGCCCAGTGACACAGATAAGAGAAGAGAGAAAAAAATGAAATGAGTGACAAGGAGATCTATTTTGTTTCCTGAGACATTCATCAGAGCAGTGACTTTGGGCTGATTCTGGTAAACATAACACAGTTGTAGTTATACGAAGATAATCTGCATAAATTTGATTTCTTGCCAAGAAGACTTTGTGCATGAGGCGAGAATGCTGTATAACAACACAATTAAAACCTAAGGTGCGGAGTTAGGGGAAGTGAATGCAGTCTTGCCAATTTTGTTAAGGCCAGTCCTTTTGAAGGCTCCTTCCTCTTTCTTTTTCTTTATTCATGAGTACCACAGGGTGGTGACACTCTGAGTCATGTTGAAAAAAGTGAATAGGCAATGTATAAGTGGCAGGTTGGAGGTGAAGGGTTAGAGAGCTTCCCCTATCCCACTCTTCCCACCCCCCAAGCCGGGAAAACAGTTCCTGTCCTTCCTGGCCAAATCATCTCATGTCCTTTCTTCAGTTCCTGAACGTCAGAATATCAGAATGAAAAAAGAAAGAAATAGAGAAAGAAAGAAAGAGAGAAAGACAGAAAGAGAGAAAGAAAGAAAGAAAAAGGAAGAAGAAAAGAAAAGAAAAGAAAAGAAAAGAAAAGAAAAGAAAAGAAAAGAAAAGAAAGAAAAAAGGAAGGAAGGAAGGAAGGAAGAAACCATCTTATTCTGATATTTTCAGTCATCTTTGCCTAATGCATATCTGTCAAACTGAGATCAGAATTTATCTGAATAAGGTAGTTTTTTTCATTTTTAGGGAAAGGAGCACTTTTGGTGAAATTCTATAAATAATAAAAGAAATAGACCATTTGTTATAGATTATTCAAAGTCTTGTGTAGGTAGCAAACTGTATATTCTATGTGCTGCCTATTGCAAAAATAGGGACTTTGTGCATTTAGAAAGTATATTATTGGCCTGGACAGCTGGGCAGGTTTAAAACATTTTTTTTAAAGGTTTTTTTTTTTTTTTTTTGGCTCAGGCTGATCTCCAACCTAACTTCTCAAGTGATCCTCCTGCCTCAGCCTTCCAAAGTGCTGGGATTAAAGGTATGAGCCATCATGTCCGGCTAGGTTTAAAACTTTCAAAGATTTAATCCTAAATTAAAGATAAGAGAGTTAACTAATATATAAAATGAAAATAAAGAGATGCAAAAATAATAATTATCACAAAGAATTTGGTGATCAAATAAATATATCCTGCTGAAATTGAGCTATTAAATGAATCAGATATGATTAAATAAAGTTTAAACTTATAAAAATACTTTTAAAACCACCACTTTAATAAAACAACTATTTCTTATCCATAGAAGCACATCATCTTGCCTGACCTCTCAACAGTATTCAACGCAGTTGACCACGCCTTCCATCTTGAAATACTATTTTCCTTGCTCTAGAATTACTCAACACTTTTCCAATGTGCAAGTCACCTTTGACAGCTCTACCGCCTCATCAAGGTAGAGCTATTCTAATTATTCTAATTAGAACTATTCTAATGCTGTATAGTTCCTTGCAGCTAAACATGGGCTTTTTTCCTAGTCATTCTGCAATCATTCTATACTATAGCACTAAATACCATCTAAATGCTAATTGCTCACAAATATATAATTTCCAAACATCTATTTTCTGAGTTCCACACATGTATTTTAAACTATCTACTTGACCCTTCCATTTAGCTTTCTGACAAGATCTCAACTTCTTGTCCAAAATAGATTTTTCAGTTTCCTTCCTAAATTTTCAAGCATAAAAAATAAATGAATGACATCATCATCTATCCAGTGGATTAAGGAAGTAATATGAAGATTGTAGTTATTCCCAATCCATTAGTAAACTTTGTTTTTCCTTCCTCTAGAATATAGCTCAATCTGACTACTTTTCTTCATTTAACAGTTTCATATCTAGTCTAAACCACAGTCATCTCTCTTGCTTGGATTACTGCAATGGTCCTCAAAGTGGTTTCCCTTCATCTATTTTTTCTGAGACAGGCTGGAGTGCAGTGGTGCCATTATGGCTCACTGTAGCCTCAACCTCCTGGGCTCATGCAATCCTTTTGCCTCAGCCTCTTAAGTAGCTGAGGACTACAGGCACGGGCCACTACACCTGGCTAATTTTTTATTTTTATTTTTTGTAGCAATGAGGTCTCACTATGTTGCCTAGGCTGGTCTTGAATGCCTGGGCTCAAGTAATCTTCCTGCCTCGGCCTCCCAACGTGCTGGAATGACAGGCATGAGCCATCATGCCCAGCCTCCCTTTTTCTACTCTTCATTTATTTCAATCCATTTAACCATATAGCACAAGAGTGGTTTTACGATGTAAATGCATCCCTGCCACTCTTCTGCTTGAAAAGCTTCAGTGGCTTCCCTGCAGGTTAGAAAGATAAATCCTGAAGGCACTGCATGACCCTCAGTTTTACCTTTCTTCTCTTACTCATTATGTTCCAATCAGTCTGGTCCTTCTTTTACTCCTGTAAAAGAGGAAACATCAAACCCTCCTGTAAAAGAGGTAGCATTGACCCTTTCCCACTTTGGGGTTTCTGTTCCTACTGTTTCCACCTAGGACAGTCTTCCCCTAGTCCTTCCTTGGTTAACTCTGATTCTTCCATCACCTCCTCAGAGGGTGCCCTTATACTTTATGTGTGATAAAATTATAATGATACTGGGATATCTGTTGGGAAGATATATTTATCATAAATATGGCATCATATGTCTAATCTAGATCAAAGCTTTTAACTGAGTCTGCTATCAATTAAAAGTAATTAAATGACTTGTTCTTTTCTTTCCTTTTTTTTGTGACATGATCTTGCTTTGTCACCTAGGATAGAGTGCAGTAGCGTGATTGTGGCTCACCACAGCCTCAACCTCCCAGGCTCAAGCAAACCTCCAGCCTCAGCCTCCCAAGTATCTGGGACTGCAGGCACACACCACCATGCCTAGCAAATTTTTTTAAAAATTTTTTTGTAGAGATGAGGTCTCATTATGTTGCCCAGGCTGGTCCCCAACTCCCAGGCTCAAGCAATCCTGCCACTTGTGGCCTCCCAAAATGCTGGGATTACAGGCATGAGCCATCATGCCCAGCCATGACTTGTTCTTTTAACTTGTAAGTTGCAGCCAGAAACTCATTGCCTTTACTCAATGAGGCATTACAAAACTTGAATTATGAAAACTAAATATTTTTCAGAAAGGTTTCTTTATAAAGAAAATATGCCAGTAACTGAAAAAGCTTTCCCAAAACACCTTTTTTAAAGAAATAAATTAATATATTAACTCTTAGGTGGGAATAGACATGAGACAAAAAGTAGGCAAAGAGGGTAATCCTTTGAGAGTCCACAGCATGCTTAAAGACAGAGGTCAAGGCCCTAGCAAAGAGAAGGTTTATTCTACTTCCAGAAAGAGAGGGTAGGCTAATTTTGGCCAGGTCTGGTTCGGGAGTGTTGTGATGAGGTGAATTCGGATCTGATCCAGGCCAGTAGCTCCCGCAAAGCTGGGATAGTTCCATGCCCACAGTGCATGGGGGCTCTTCTGGGATGGATATAACATGGTTCCTGGGTTCCTGTGTCAAACAGGCTCAAGTCCACCCCCAGGGCTGAACTCAATTTTCTAGAGCTATTTACTACACTAATTGAGCTCTTTCTCTCCTCTCTCTCTTCTTTCCTTCCTTTCAATAAATAAATCAGTTTTTGTTTGTTGGTTTGTTTTTCTGGGACTGCCCTGCTAGACACTGTAGAGGATATAAAGAAGGTTCCAGCAAGGCCTCAAGCAGGACAGATTAGACCCATGAATAGATACTTGTACAGTGTAAGCAAACCATGGTAAGAACCAAAGGAAAAATATACAGGTAAATGAGCGGGGGATGCCTCCGGCTGACTCTATCAGTGAAGATTTCCACAGAGGAGGCATTTCGGGCAGCTCAAAAAAAAGGGGAGGATTTAGCTACACAGAGATGGGGCCTGGAAATGGAAGTAAGAAAGGGCATCAAGGGCAAAGAAAATGGATTTCACCTTTGAAGTGCTTTTGTTTTTCTCCAGTCTTTCTGGCTGGGTATCCTAGCGAGGGCAGTGCTTCTTAAACTTTAATGTGTAAATGAATTACCTGGAGATCTTGTTAAAGTCCAGATTCTGATCTACCAGGTCTGTGCTAGGTGGGAGGGTCTGTGTTTCTAACAAGCTCCCAGGATGATGCTGAAGCTGCCAGTCCAAGAAGTGCACTTTGAATAACAACATTCTAGGCCTTATGTTTCCAAGATGGGGCAGATGCAGTGGGAAATTATAGGGCCACACATCTGGCTGTGCAGGTCCATGGGGCCTGGAAAGCTTCTGAGGACAGAGCAGCAGTGCTTCTCTCATTGTTAGCCTTTTGGCAGGGGTCAGGGACCATAATAAACAGAAGAGAAGGAGCTGCCCTGCATTTGTAATATAGAAGACCTCTCCATCTCAGACTGCGGGTGGACTGCATCGTTCCATCATCTCCAAACCAACAGCACAAAAACTCTGTGTGGTCACTGACTCACTTGTGTCCTAGCAGAATAAGGGATTCTTTGTTAGCTCAAAGTCTAGCAGTTCTTCTGGCTCTTGGTGGAGACAGAGTAATTTTAACCCAAAAATAGGTCTTTCAAAAATATTGCTGAAATAAAGGAAGCAGTAATCAGGATGGTTCAGTCTACCAAACTCCAAACTTAATACAACAAACCATGTCTGCATTAAGATAGAGGCCTTGCTGCTGCAGAGGGTGGTTAAAACAGCCTTTGTATATTTTTATTTTTCTGCTGGATATTATTCTCTAAGACTTCTAATTCAAGCAATTCTAGAAATAAGGGAAGAAGAGCCATATGTAACTATTTATGACCGAAATTCAGAAGTAGTCACATCTTGAGTCATAACTTCATAAACATAAATAATGAAATCTCTAAACTATTAGTCTACCCTTTTTTGAGCTTTTATTTGGAAATACAGTAATAGGTGGAAACACTAGGACATCTGGACAAGAGAAGGTAGAAATTTTTTTAAAGCATTTTCTATGCATATAACATTTTCTGTGTGTGAAAAAAATGCTATATTCTATCTGTAGAGTAAAATAGGATTGCCTGTGGCAAAGGCAAGGCTTCTAAGAAACAGCTCAGACTGGAAATTTAAAACACACTCTGGGTTTCCCCCTTCCATTTTTCTTGAAGTTACCAAGATGAGTGGTCATGGGATGAAAGTGCAATATTTATTCAGTTGCTGTGGGCCAGATACTGTTCTAAGCATATTACATATGTGCTCCCTTTTAATCCTCCAATTACAACTATAAATAGATCTTAATATAGCTATTTTAGAGATAAGACAGCTGACAGAAAAGTTGTAGAAGATCATAAAGCAAGGAGTTGGAACAGAATTTCAAACCCACATTCGTCCAATATAAAATCCATACACTTTCTACCACAGCATGGTGCCTCCTAATACCAGATTTCTTGGTGTCTCTTGCTGAGGACAGTTTGCTTCTTGTGGCAGCTGTCCTTATTAGATGTTGAGTTACATAGAAAAGTCTGTGGGATTGGCGACAGGTCAAACTTAAAGACCTTCAAGATTCCTTCCAATCTTTACATACATCCTCCCACCATAGTGCCTTTGTATATGCTATTTTCTCTGCCTGAAATTCTCTCTTTGCCTTTTTTTTTTTTTTGCCTATTTAACTACTTCAGATTTATCCTGCAGACCTCAGCTTAACCATTTCTTCAAAACAGTCTTCTTTTCCTTTGTTCTGTTCACTCTTTCTACTACATACTTTTTTTTTTTTTTGACCGAGTCTCACTCTATCACCCAGAATGGAGTACAGTGGCACGATCTCGGCTCACTGCAACCTCCACCTCCCAGGTTCAAGTGATTCACCTGCCTCAGCCTCCCAAGTAGCTGGTATTACAAGTATGTACCACCACACCCAGCTAATTTTTGTATTTTTAGTAGAGATGGGGTTTCACCATGTTGCTCAGGCTGGTCTCGAACTCCTGACTTCAGGTGATCCACCCACCTTGGCCTCCCAAAGTGCTGGGATTATAGCCATGAACCACTGCGCCCAACCTCTACGACACACTTTTAATAGCACGATGTACCTTTTGATTGGTAACATATCACAGATGCAATTTTACATTTATGTGTGTGTTCTAAATATCAGATTCCTTATCTCTAAAATGAACTATTTGTCCCCTGTCCCCGATGACTCACCTGAATGATAACAAGTTGTAACTGTTATTTGTTGATTGGCTCTTGCCTCTGTGCTAGGTGTTTGGTGAGGTAATTAAAAATCCTTAAGACTTGTTCTCGGCACTCAAGGAACTAATAATCTTATTGAAAGGGTGTTGTTAAGAAATATAAAATGATTACAGAGCAACCAAGGTCAGGATGTAACCATATCTTTTGCAAGAAAAAACTGCTTTATTTTGTTTTTTTCCAAGGAGCTATCTCTCCTTCTAATCTATGTCTCACTTATAAACACTGGCATATGAAAGCTGATGCAGTTTCAGGAATAAAGTAATATAATTAGAAAAGTGGAAAGAAACTTGGAGAACAATGGAAGACCGATAAAGGTGAGAAGGAAGAAATGAGAACCACAGTTTGCCACGTATCTCAGAAATGTTCCATCTTATAGTGAATGACAGTGGGCCAAAGCTCACCAAATTTGATATCAGCAGTCAATATTTATCTTGACTCTTAAAAGCAGAGTAGAGAAGGAAGTATATGTTTAGTAAATTAGAGATAAAGCGTGAACCATGTCACCTCAGTCAAAAAAGAAGGTGGACTCCAGTTATAGACAGCTAGAACCCTTCAAGGATAAAACCACAGACCAAGGGTAATTGTGTAGGAAACAGAATAGGGTCCCAAATGTAAGCTCCATAAGCCCATCTGAATTCCGAAGGTCTCCCAGATCCCATCATACTGATGTTACCAGAAGTGACACATTTCATTCCCAATTTACAAATGGCACATACATACAGTAGGCGCAGACCTCTCCCTAGTCTGGAGGTGCTCACTGCTACTGGCAAGACAGCCATTGTGAAAGTCAAAACGAAATCCTAAACTTTAAAAGAATCCATATTTTTAAATTAAAAGGGTGAGAAGAAATTACAAAATGTAGAAAAATGGGGAACTGAACCAAATGTTCCTGCTCCTCAATATATTATTTCTGCCCCTCACTACCAGGATTCTTTCTCTAGTCATTTTTCAAACTCCAAAATTTTCTTATGGAAATGTTCATTTGTGACTATAAGATACTCTTAAAATTGCATATGTCTTTGGAACGGCTGATAGTCTTGCACACGACTGTGAATTCATTTAATCAAGTTATTTTACTTAGTTCCAACTTGCAGCATACTAAATGAATGCTGATTTTTAAGAACAGAGGGCAAAGACAAGCTGATTGAGATAGAAAAAGGCCAGACAGAATGAGAACAATAGGTGCAGGAAAAAGGATTTCAGGAGAATATTGGAGAAGTAAGGTGCAAAAAGAGCAGAAAGGAAAATAATTACTATTTTCACCTATTTCAAGGCTCAGAAAGGCTGGTGCTATACCCCTCAAGAGAAGAAGAGAAATTTCTTTCTTTTTCTTGACCCTGTTGAACAGAATAGGCCCAGTTCCTAGGACTAGATGTGAATCTGGTACCATTACAAACCACAAACATTAAATAGGTTTTTTGGAACAGCTTAGTGACCCAGCTCTTGCAGGAAAATGTGATATTCTAAAAAACTGAAAGGAAGTCCTCTTATAGCTCTAGAACAAGTACTAACTTTGAGGAATATAATCAAGATGGAACATTTGAAATTTCCAATATTTTAGAAACTATGACCAATAAAAATGACAGTTTCATATGGTTCAACCCAAAAGTTAATAAGCTGATGACTTCCTAAATGTCTTATCTGAAATTACATCAGCAGAATGAAGAATTTGAAAAGCTACTTGCTACACCATGTAGAAGAAAAAAAATTTTAAATATAGACTTCACTAGTCTTGAAGACATACTGTGATTGATGATGCATAAGAGATGCTGTTCAAAATAGTCACATTATAATACCCAATTCCAGATCAAGCCCTCTGTGTCCATGTCCATTTATTCCATTTGTTATTTAGACAGCACTTCTTCAACAGCCATAGGGAACCTAAGACATCTATATCCATGGGTGTTTTAGGTTGAGGTTGACAGTGGGCATTATGGGTTTCAGGGTAACTTTAGGTGAACCCAGTTTTTCCTTGTATCACTTAATGTGATTAATGTTCACACGGAGGGTTTTGCCAGGTGATCTGGCATCCTTACAACCATGAGTTTACTTATGACACAGGGAAGATTGCTTTTAGGTTTTCCTTTTCTTTCCCAGAATAGCAATTTAAAAGCCTCTAACTTAACATCTAGATGAACCGTAAGGTCTTTTTCAGTTCTATCATTTCATGATTAGATTTTATGGAAAAGAAAATGACTATGCTTGCTCTCACATGCATAGAGTATTTCTATAACTATATGCAAGAAACAGGCAGCATTAGACTTTCTTGAGGAGGGAAACTTGCTTTTTCCTGTACTGAGCTTTTGTGCACTGAACTCTTTTTAAATACCATGTATTATTTGCTAACAAGAATTAAAAATACAATTTAAAATGTAAGCAAAGCATTTTACTTGTTAAAGTACAGAACCCCTCCCTGTATAAATGTTTAGTTCCTGTTCTTCTTGTTCTTCTTTATGACCTTAACATTATTGTGATTAAAAAAAAAGAAAACAATTCCTAGGCACTGTGGGAGGTGAAACAGAGATGTAGAAGACTTTCATGATGGAAATTGCTATTTATTCTGCAAATATTTGTAACTACTTGTTATGTGACAGATCCTGGGCTAGGCACTTCCTCCTTTACAAGACTTCTGGAAGGCTTCTTGTTTAAACATCCAAGGTTTTTTGTTTTTGTTTTTGTTTTCTTTGAGAGGTCTGCATGCTTAAAATGCTTCCCATAGATAAGCAGTGGTTTGTTCTCCATGAATGCAGCAACAGATTAGGTTACCTGCAGGGAGAATCACCTCCCACACTAAGGTAGGTCCCAGGTGTTTGAGGCAGACACTACCATGATGACCGGTACATGAGTCAGAGAACACTTTGTACAGAGGGAAAGAGTCCCCTTGACTAGATCTGCAATATTCAGAACAAAAAGAGGCAAGTGAAGACAAAAAAGGAAAGTAGTGGAGGGAGATGACTGGCAATAGAAGCTAGTACAGTAATATCTTACTTCACAAAATTATTGAGTTACCCAAAAGCTGATTCCAAAGTTTTGTAAATATCATCCCAATACATTAGAAAGGCTTGCTAAATAGAACAACTTTTGTCAAGCAAAAAGGCCCTTATTTCTATTCAAATTTTACATAGATGACGTGTAGATAAGAACTCTCAACATTTTCAAAGCCCTTAGACATATATTTCTTTGGATTCTCACAAAAACGCCATAAGAATTGTTTTCCATTCCACACATGAGGAAAGTGAAGCTTAGAGGTTGAGCCACTTGCCCATGGAAGCCTGGTAGGGAAATGGCTGAGGTTTAGACCAGGACCCCGGCGCCCTACTCATTGGCACTAAGGTAGCCTCATGACATGTCTCTACAGAGATAGGCAGAGCACAAGAAACTTAACTTTTTCAGGCAATTTTCTCTGATTTTCATAAAACTGTAGCTACCAAATGGGGATACCTAGGGTATCAGTTTTATGATACCCTAGGTATCCCCATTTCTCCCATTCTTCCCTTCCAGACCATCTTCCCGGGTCTGCAGCCCTGTCCATCTTCACAGAATTTAGTTTGGGTTGTCTCCTCCCCCAGGATCTCTGCTATCTCCACATAGTCTACAAATAAAGTGCAGGAGCCACAGACTGGCAGTCAGGACCTCTGCCTGAGCCCCCACCCACAGCTCAAACACTCTTTCCTATTTCACTATGCTCATGTTTACCCCTTGCACTCCAAACAAGCAGGTCTGTGTACCACCATCTAACACCCCAACAGCGCCAGGCTAGGGTGAGCTGAGTCACAGCATTTAAAGGTTCACCAAAGCACTCAGTAATCAAGGTTAATATTTTAATGGAATATTTCAAAAAAAATCAAAAATATCAAAAATGCATGATAAAAAATATCAAAATTTTAAATAAAGACAGGGTCAGTTTAGGGGTTTTTCCTATTGCTTCAGGCTCAAAAGTGCCTTCCGGGGCGCTGTTACCGGCCCTGCAGTGACTCCCCACTCAGATAATTTTACTAATGTTTCCCAAAAGTTAGTTCTTACAACCGCTTTCTACATTAGTAACCTCTTTCTTCTTGAACGCTCCAGCATTTAAGTGTAGCGCTGTACTGTCAGGAAAACCCATTTCCCCTAGTAACTAGTAGTACTTTGAAGATATTCTGAATCATCTTGGATCCTTTCCAGCACTTTCCCAAACCACAGTGCGCACTCAGCACCACTTCGCTAAAAGAGTGCAGAATCACAATGCTCAAATCACTGTCTGGGGGGTTCAGCAGGGAGGGGACGCAGATATGTTTTGTTTAGTCCAGGGTGTTTTGAGAAAATTGAATTTGTTGTTGAGATTTTACAAATCAGGATATTGTATATGAATATACTCCGTCATTTCTGGAAAAATCAGAAAATCTGGCAACACTAGGTCTGATTCTTGCCCGATAGCAAGGGACACTGAGAGCAGATAAGCGGCCCTGCCTTCGGAGCTCTCTCCAGTTCGCCTCCTCCCAGTTACAGTGCCTGTCAGGCCCCATTAGCTCTTTGAGTTTGCTACCCTAAGAATAAAGGAACGAGCGTACAGGATAAAAACCCATCGGCTGGGTCTATTCGTTTTTTCCTAGAGAAAAAAAAATGTTTCCTGGTTGTCCTTTCGAATATAGTCTCACAGAGAAGGTCACAGAAACAGCCCACCTTTCTAGCCCACAAACTTCCCACAAGCCGTGAAAGTCGCACCGGCTCTTACACCCAGATCGGTTTCTCCTGGGTCTTTGGCTCAGGGCTCCCGCCCCTACATTGGCCTTTCCCTTCCTCCGCCACCTCCGCGCTCCGAAGCCTGGGGCGGGTCGCGGGTCCCGGCCCCCAGCCCCCAAGCCTCCAGCCGCTGCTCTTTGCCCCGGGCCAGAGCGCTCCGGCTCGCCCACGGCGGCACTGAGCATGCTCAGAGGCGGCCGCGGGGGCAGGTTTGCTTCGCAGGCGCTCGCACTCGGCGGCAGGCGGGCGCGCGGCTGCAGCTGGAGCTCCAGCGCCCGGAGTTGGAGTTGCCGGGAGTTTTCCCCCAACCCCTCCCTTTTCGCGCGCGGCAGCAGGAGCCGGCGCGGGAGCCGCGAGCGGCGGCGAGCCAGCACCCGGGCCGGCTAAGCCTTGTCCGGAGCCCGGAGCCCCGCGCGGGGCAGCCCCCGGGGAGGAGCCTCGTGCGCTGGGACGCGTGCGGCGCACTGGCACGGCTGGGGCGCGAGCCAGGCTGCACGGTAGGACCGGGGCGAGGGGAGCCAGGCGGTCAGGGCGGAGGCCAAGCCCGGGAGATGCGGTTGCAGCCGCCACGGCTGTTGGGGCGCCTGGCGCTCCGTCCGAGGCGGGTGGCTGTGAGGCCAGGGGAGTAGGCAGGCGCCCAGAGAGATTCTTCCAAGTTGGCGGGTGGCGGGAGAGGGGGCCGCGCGCCCCGGCGCAGCTGCTTTGTGCGCGCAGAGAGGGACTCGTGCCCCTGGTTCTCTCCAACCCTGGGACCCGTTGTGCGGGCAGTATTGGGCAAGCCACGGAACGGAGCGATTTCCTCCGAGAAAGTTGAGGATGGAGCCTTTTTTTTCCGCACTGTCCCCGCGATGGGATGGGCCCCGAGAATGCCGCCCCGAGGCTCCCAGTGTGGGGGAACTCGGGGTCGCTGCGCCTCTAGCTTGAGCGCAGAAATCCGCGAATCACTCCGATCTTCGCGAACTCTGGCATCTTCTAGGAAAATCATTACTGCCAAAACTGAGGCGAGCTTTTCTGGCGGGCACGGCACCCTGCCTCCAGGGCGCTGCCCGGGCCGATGCCCCCTTTCCGATCTCAGATTTGGTCAAGGGCACCAGGTTCCGAATTCGCGCTTGCCCTGCACGCCGGCATCGAGCCTTACCAACACCGCCGGGCAACGTGGCTGGAGTAGGTGGGTGGCTCGATTTTCACTCCAGCCTTTCCTCAGGTTTACAACACCCCGCCACCTCCCCACCCCACCCCATTCATCTTCGCAGAGAACAGGACCTGCAGGTGGAGAATTTGGAAAGACATCTTGTTCTTTAGGAGAAAGTCCCCGGGGTGTATCTGCCTTTGGTTCTGGCCCCAGGATTTCATAACGAACCCTCTCCCCTTCCTATTACGTTTCCCTAGGGACTGGGTGGGAGAGAATAGGGTCGGTAGGTCCGCAGGAACTTCCACCTCATTCTACCCTCTCCTAAGATTGCCTTCCGGGCGACCCCAGGACCCTGGAACTGGCATTGTGCGGATTGTAAGGGTGGGGAGGATGCCGACGAATTTTTCCTGGCTCCACTTTTTTCACTTCTTGTTTTGAGTTTTGGGGTTTTGCCTGCACACTAGTCAGAGCTGCGCACTAGTCAGAGCCACCCTGGGGGTGGAGGAGCTTCAGCCGAGGCTGTGAGCCGCTGTTCGTCTCAGAGGCTGCTAGTGGGAATCGGTCCAGAAGTGATTATGCAGGCTAGAAATATGCCTCTCTTTTTTTCTTTTTTGGCTGAACACCTTGGCTGTTGGGTGTGTGTGTTACGTTCTTAAAGGGACACCCTCACACTGCTCAAGTGCCAGGATTTAGGGGCTCACCATTCTGCTGCCTGTTTTTCTCTTTGCCTTTTCCTTGAGGGTAGTCTGCTTTGGGGCAGATTTCTAGATGTGCGAATCACATAATGTGGATACACTACACAGTTCTAGAGTCAGACAGACTTGAGGTCAAGTTTCAGCTTTACAGCTGATGACAGTGCTGATGGACAAATGATTAGCCACTCTGAACTTCAGTCTTCTCTTCTGTCAAATGGAGATAATCGTGGCCTTACCTCCCTCCATTGCAGGGTTGTTGTAAACTCAGATGAGATAATGGAAATGAAAAGTGCTAAGAAAACTTTAAAAGCACCATTCAGGTCTTAGATATTGTCGCTGTGCTCTTTACTCAGTTGTTTTGAATGAGCTAATTCTTAATTATAACAAGACATCTAGGTCTTCTCTTTATCCACTCCTCACCAAGTGGTTTAGTTGCTTGGGCCTTTGGAAGCATCTGTTTACCCTTTTTCTTTCTCTATCCTCAAATCCATCTCTTTTGATTTTAAGAATTGGAGCTCCAGTCCTCATATTTATCTGAGGAAGGCAGCATGATGTAGATTAGGAGATGACTGGGGTGGCCTTATCAACATTAAGGGTCCTAGGCCCCAGAATTGGCATGGTCAGAAAGGCCTTAGTTTGAAACTCAAGGCTGATGAAGAAGTCAGCAGATCCTGGAATGGAGCTCTGACTTGACCTCTAATAGTGACCTTGAACTAAGGACTCAACTCCTAATCTGTGAAATCAGTCTATGAAGATTAAAAGCCAATATCAATTGAAGGCAAGAACAGGTGAGATTATCACTCAGTTAAAAAGGGTTCATACAGGCTCCTGAGCCACCCCAGGTGCAGCATCTTCCCTAATCTTAGGGCAGTGGTTCTCACACTTGAAGATCAGAATCATCTGGAGGGCTTGTTAAATCACAGACTGTTGGGCTATACTGCCAGAGTCTCTGATTCTCTAGGTCTAGGGTGGAGGCCCAAGAATTTGCATTTCTGACTAGTTCCAGGTGATGCTAATGCTGCTACAGACCATGCCTATAGAATCACTAACTTATGGGGTGGGAGATAGTAAGAGAGATGAAGTTTGTTGTGAAATGCCATTATTTTACTAGCTCATATACAGAGACAAGGTTTCTTTGGGGGTGTGTTGGGAAGTCTCCCTAGGCATTTTATGTTCCAATGCCTGTGCCACTTACCATTATCTAGGTTTAATAATTCTGATTGCTCTTCAAATGGATGAATTTTACAAAGAGGTAGGATTACCCTTCTTTTCATACTGTAAAATATGTAGTCTCAGGTTTTAGATCAGCCTTGGGTAGTGCCGGATTGGTGACCTTTATAATTTATAAAATCTAAAAACTACCCCATTTCCTTTTTTGGAGAAACCTCAGACATTTGTGGAAAGGAGGTTACGTACAGTTCTGACAGCTTGAACCTTAAGGTTGGAGGACACAATAGATCACCTAGGGAACAAGTTTAAGAAGAATTTGCGTCGTGTCTTTTCCGAATGGACAGCTTACCCAGGCCCTCGAGGGAGCATGAAGTACACCCCACGACAAATGTCCCATGGTGGTTAGACCTGGCAAAGCCCTTTCATTCCTTCTGGAGAATGGTGGTGTCATTGGCAGTGGCTGAGACCCTCTCTTCGTCTCTAAGAGGGTAGAAGGCTGGCTTTCAGGGGCAGCCGATCAGTATTAGTGTGGTGTCCTGTGTAACCTAGCTTGTAATCAAGCACTATTGGGACTTAACCCAATCTTAAGCTCTTTTCCTTTTGCCCCACGCCATAGTCCAGTGCTGAGAGCTCACCATGACTTCCTGTGACCTAGACTGTGGCCTTGAATTTTGACTGCTTTGCATCAGAGAGGCTGTGGGAGCCTGCTTGAGTCAGGAGGGTTCCTGTAATAACATCCTAAGGAAGAAATAAAGTTTACATAATGTAGCGCCCAAATGAATTAGGTATAAGAGGAGGTCAGTCAGCGCCTTAACTAGTTCTTGTGTTGCTATGCCAAATGGGATCCCAGTTCACAGTCATGCTTTATCTCAGCTGTCCATTTGTGCTTTGTTTTAGTTTTAAAATGATTAGCACTAGAGAAACCTGTCAGTAAATCAGAAACCTTTAAAAAACTCAAGTGTACACTTAGTGTTTTAGTAGATAAAACTTTCAGACCCAAACCTGTCTTCCTGACAGCAATCAGCACTTGGTGAAGGAACAGCCTTCTGGTTGTCACTCTTAAGATTCATTAGCTAATTTAAATGGTTTTTCCCACTTAGTATAAGTAGGGAACATTTCTATTTTAAAATTGCTTCCCATAACCTGATGTTTATATTTTGGGTGTTACCCCTGCTTTTTGCTGCTGGGATTTTTTCCAGTGTGAGGGCAGCCTCTTATCACCGTTGTTCACATTTCTCAGTACATAGTATCTTTGCTCCCTTTAGTAAGTCTGTTGTGAGACAGTCATTATGACACTTTATTTCTTTTTTGGTCATTAGGACTGTTATTACTGAGTCACAGAGAGTCAGGGCCCATTCCTAGAACGTTATTCTCTATGTTCCTAGAGGGTGCTTTTAAACTAAAGCTCTAGTTATACTGTACTAGCTCATTTCTAAGATACATCCTTTTTCTGATTTCAGAAGTCCAGATGGATCTTAAAAATTATGAACACATTTAGGCCAGGTGCAGTGGCTCACGCCTGTAATCCCAGAGCTTTGGGAGGCTGAGGCGGGTGGATCACATGAGGTCAGGAGTTCGAGAGCAGCCTGACCAACATGGTGAAACCCCGTCTCTACTAAAAATGCAAGAACAAATTAGCTGGATGTGGTGGCGGGCACCTGTAAGACCAGCTACTCGGGAGGCTGAGGCAAGAGAATTGCTTGAATCTGGGAGACGGAGGTTGCAGTGAGCCGAGATGGCGCCGTTGCACTCCAGCCTGGGCAACAAGAGTGAATCTCCATCTCAAAAAAAAAAAAAAATTATGAACACATTTAATGTGCAGTTTTTTTTTCTTCTGTAACCTGGTATGTTAGTACAGTGCCTATAGTGCAGTTAGCTCAGCAGTTCCGAGAATACGTTGGGTAAAATGCTGTTGGGGTGGGTATTAATCAGTGTGCTCTTATAAAGGGCAAATCCATTTGGGAAGCACTGCCTATTATTTTTTTTCCTCTTGTAGATATTCTCAACATGGGCATCATTATATCAAAGACTATGAGAAGTACTATAGTTAACTATATCAACAACAAAAACTTGGTTACATTTATTCAAGTCAGCATTTCCCAGAATACAGAATGTTTCTGAGGTTATATATCTATCTTTTAGGACTCCATTACTGAGTTAGCACAAACCACAATTTTAATATGTGATCTAATATTGTGGGTGGGATGGTTTCACCTAGTATATCCCGAAAATATAGGGACATTCATTAAGTATGGCTATTAATTAATTAACTCTATATGTGGTTACTTATTTTTTATTTCAGTGTAGAGAAGAACATTTTAAGCTGTGGTGGCTAAGAAAGTCCCCACGAAGGGGCTGGATTGTGATAATATAAATGGTGGGTAGCACTCTTCGACGGATACGGGACATTTTAGGTTGGAGGGCTAATGAAGCAGGAGTAAAGACTTGCGTTTGTGCCTGCATATAAATAATTTTCAGAGCATACAAGAAACTGAATTGTGCCCAGCACAGTGTGAGATTTACTGAATCTGTGGTGGTGGTCAAAGAACCTATTAAGGCCAGGCTTGGTTGCTTATACCTGTAATGCCAGCAGGTCAAGGCTGCAGTGAGCCCTGATCGTGCCACTGCACTCCAGCCTGGGCAACAGAGTAATATCCTGTCCTAAAAACAAAACAAAACAAAAAGTTTTTTGATTCTGTAAATTCATTGAAGTAGCAGACAAGTTATAGAGAGGACTGGACAGCTAGTTGCAGGAGTGGAGGTGCAATACTCAGGATGAAAGCAGGCAGGGGTGCCTGGAACTGGAGGGGGGCATGGAAGTGTTCCTGTGCCATTAGTCATTAGGGGGATGCAAATCAAAACCACAGTGAGATGCCACTTCACACCCACCAGGACGGCCAGGTGGAGAATGTGGAGAAATTGGAACCCTCCCACATTAGATTGCTGGTGAATATGTAAAACGGAACAGCCACTTGGGAAAACAGTTTGGCAGTTCCTCAAAATGTTAAACATTGGCTACCTAATGACCAATTCCCCTCCAAGGTAGATACACAAGAGAACTGAAAACATGTTCATGAAAATATGAATATTCATAGCAGCCTTCCTTTTTTTTTTTTTTTTTTTTTTTTTTTTGAGGCTGAATCTCATTCTGTCTCTCTCCCAGGCTGAAGTGCAGTGGCACAATTTCTCCTCACTGCAGCCTCGACCTCCCAGCCTCAAGTGATCCTCCCACCTTGGGTTCCCGAGTAGCTGGGACTACAGGCATGTGCCACCACCTCCAGTTAATTTTTTAATTTTTTGTAGAGATAGAGTTTTACCATGTTGCCCAGGCTGATCTCGAACTCCTGGGCTCAAGCAATCCACCTGCCTTGACCTCTGGGATTACAGGCATGAGCCACTGTGCCTGGCCAGCAGCCTTATTCTTAATAGCCCTAAAGTGGCAACAACCCAAATATCCATCGGCTGCTGAATGGATAAACAAAATGTAGTACATCCATGCAAGGAAAACTATTCAAACATAGAAAGGAACAAAATGTTGATTCATGCTACAACATTGATGTACCTTGAAACCATGCTATGTGAAAGAAGCCAGATACAAATGACCATGTATTGCATGATTCCATTATGAAGTGTACAGAATAGGAAAATCCACAGTGACAGAAGTAGATTAGTGGTTGCCAGGGGTTGGAAGAGGGAGAAATGGGGAGAGACTGTTGATGGGTCTGAGGTTTCTTTTTGGGATGATGAAAATGTTCAGGAATTAGATAGGGTGATGATGGCACAATTTTTTGAATACACTGAAAACTACTGAGTTGCACACTTTAAAAGAGTGAATTTTATGGTGTATGAATTATTAAATTTTTAAAAATAGGAAGAAGGTGGCTGGATCCAAAGGAGAGATTTTTTTTTGTTTTGTTTTGTTTAAAAAAAAAAAAAAAAAAAGATGATGAGACAACTCCAGAAATAGGGTTTCAGTTTCAGGTTAAATTTTCTGCTATTGGGAAAAAATATCTGGATTATTCCTTTCTCCTTGTTTGTCTTTGGCTTTCTAGAATGCTCTTGTTACTCTCTCATTCGAAAGTTTACTACCTGAATTAAAAGGGTTTTGTTCCAAGTTGCTCCTGAGTCAGTGAGATCATTTTCATGGCAAGTGCCTTGTCATCTTCATATCTGAGTGTGTTTCTGTATTTTCCTCCAGAGACAAATTCCCTATTCAGGCTTCCTTGTGATCCACCAGAGGGCATGCTGACTCTGCAGCTTCAGTTTAGCTTCCCCCTTAAGATCTGACTGTGATAGACATTTTAGTGTCATCTTCTAATTTGTTTGTAGAACTCTGTCAAGACTGCCTCCTCCCTCTTTTAAAAAAATCTCTATTTAAAGAGGGTTCATGTGGTGCTCAGCATTACGTGAACATCAATGCATTTGGGTCCAAGAGGCATGATACTAAATGAGGTTTAACACCACTGGAGCTGACACAGTTGGCCCTTGGGTAGACATTCTTCTCTCTTTAACAGTGTGGTGCCACAGTGCCTCTTGAGATTTTGTTAGAATGCTGGTTCTGATTCAGTAGGTCTGGGATGGGGCCTGAGATTCTGCACTTCTAACAAGCTCTCACTGATGCAGATGCTGCTGTTGAGTGGATCATACTTTGAGTAGAAGCTGATACAGTTTAGAGAAGATGGCTTCAGAATGGGACAGGGCTGAGTGTGAAACATAGCTCCACCATTAACGTGTGTGGGACCTTGGGCAAGTTAATTAACATCTGCGCCACAGTTTCTTTTCTGTACGATCAGAGTAAGACTGAGCAGGTAGAAATGTGCCTAGCATCATGTGACTGAAATGCTAAATGTTATTGACCTTCTCCTGCCCACAAAGATCAAGAATTCTATGGTAAGGAGTAAGGAACAAAATACATGACTGTGATTCTCCCACCTGGAGCCTGTGCCCCTTGCCCTCACCAGCCTCTGCTTCCTCTGTTGCTTTTGGGACTGGCACTAATCCCCGCTGGCTTGCCTTCTTATGGGATTGGCATGAGGACATTATGAGCTGTAAGATGAAGCACCTCTGTAAAGTATATGCTATTACTCTACAGTGCTGGCTTGGGGAATTACATCCTCATAGGTTACCCAAGGTGAGTTGGTGGCTTGTTAAATTTGTTGTTTCTGTTTCCTTTATCATCATTTGAAGTAGAAGGAAATAGGAGATTGTGTTTACATTTCTATTAAGTTGATGGATCCTCTTAACTTTCTTCTGGGAAACAATACATACAAATAGTTTTTAAGAATTAAACTAATAAAGCCACAAGTGCAATAAATCAAACTAGTTTTCAGTCTTCACAGCCTGATGTTTATTGCTTTCCTAAGGGTAGTAATTGTACCCTTTGAGACCCTGTTCCACTTTCTTGTTTGACTCTTGCATGGATTGTCAGGTTTGGGTCTTTAATGCCTGATGACTTTGAAGAAATGAGGTTGTTTACTTTGTTACAATGCCAGGGCAGAGCATTTCAACTGATATTGCATCGACATCAGGTAATCAAAGATAAGATATTTGGGTTGAAGCCTAATACACTAGGCTTCACTGGGACTCACTGCCCTTCTGGAAGGTAGAGGTGGCCATGTCAAATTGAAGTGAGAATTATCTGATTTCCTCTGGCAGGTGAATATGTGTGCTGCAGTCTAGTCACCTTCCATAACCGCTGTCTGGTAACTAAGCTTGGTCAGATAGGGCATATATCAGTGAGCTGTTTTTTGTTTGTAGGCTGCCTAGAAATATGTTGACTTGTACAGTCTAAGCTGAAAGCCAGCAGTAACTGGTGGTTGAGAAGTTAATATTATTCTTGAAAAATTTAATCTACCTTATCATTAAAAAGCAATAAGGAAGCAGTCCTGCTGCTGAGAAGGAGCTGGGAATATGAAGCTGGGTGTTCCTGAAGCAAGTTGTTTTAAGATTAAATCCTTATCTACTATAACAATATATATTTTTTAAATTTATTTATTTGAGATGGAGTTTTGCTCTTGTTGCCCAGGCTGGAGTGGAGTGGCACGATCACAGGCTCACTCTGCCTCCCAGGTTCAAGAGATTCTCCTGCCTCAGCCTCCTGAGTAGCTGGGATTACAGGCGCCCACCACCACTGCCCAGCTAATTTTTTGTATTTTTAGTAGAGACCGGGTTTCACCATGTTGGCCAGGCTGGTCTTGAACTCCTGACCTAGGTGATCCACCCACCTCGGCCTCCCAAAGTGCTGGAATTGCAGGCATGAGCCACCGTGCCCAGGCTTTTTTTCTTTTTTCTTTTATCTTTTTTTTTTTTGAGATGAGTCTCGCTCTGTCCCCCAGGCTGGTGTGTGCAGTGGTGCAATCTCCGCTCCTGGGTTCGAGCAATTCTCCTGCCTCAGCCTCCTGAGTAGCTGAGATTACAGGTGCATGCAACCACGCCTGGCTAATTTTTGTATTTTTAGTAGAGATGGGTTTCAGCACGTTGGCCAGGCTGGTCTTGAACTCCTGACCTCAGGTGATCCACCCGCCTCGGCCTCCCAAAGTGCTGGGATTACAGGCGTGAGCCACCATGCCTGGCCCCTTTTTTTCTTTTTAAACTGTCTACCTTGAATATAGGAAGTTGGCACTTATATAAGGAGCTTAAAGCTAATAAAGTAGACATTTCTCCCAATTTCACTGCTGAGAAATGAGACTTCCGATCCTTTTTTGTCGTTGCCAACCACATACTTACTGGTCTATCTAATAGTTGATTTTAAAAAATGGAACAGGAATCTTGAACTCAGACATCGTCTTTAGGGACAGCCTTTGCTTTCAATCTCCACTAGATTGTGAACTCCTTCAAAGACAAGGATCTTCATTTTTGTATCCCAGAGGATACCAACTATGCATGTCTGTCATACAGTAGAGAGTCAATAAACATATGTTGAGCTGCTTTTCTTCTGTGATTCCCCTTCACTATCTAGTCTATTATTTTTTGTTTCTTTATCAGAGAGAAACCAACTCCATGACATAAAAATAATAAATTTTTATTTAACGCTACCTATACGTTATCGTATGCTAGCATAATGCATGGTTCTAAGCACTTTACAAATGTCCATTCCTTTAATCCTGCAACACACTCTCAGAGGTAGGTACTGTTACTTATCTCTATTTTACACTTGAAAAGACTGAGATAGAGAAAGGTGAAGTGACTTCTGTCTAAGGTCCTGCAGTACTATGTAGCAGCCTCAGTAGACTTTAGCTCTCCAATATTACCCTCTTTTCCTGAGTTGCAGAGAAATGAGATCAGACATGCCTTTCCATCTTCAATTCTGACCACCTCCCTTGTCCTCTGCCTCCTTTCCGACCACCCCCAAGTTCCAGAATAATGTGACTTGAGTTTGGAAAATAAAGTTACAGGTGTAAGACATGGCTCATTCATATGGCCCCAGGCTGGGAGTGAGGCCATTCACACAGGAGCCATTTAGGCTGAACTGTATGACCTTTGCAAGGCTGTGACCTCTAGCCCTAGGCCTCTGAGTTTGTCAGGTCACCATATGCCCCAGGTCAGTGCCTGTAAACCTTTATGTACATGTGGTCACCTGGGTATCCCGTTAAGATACAGATTCTGGCTGGGCGTGGTGGCTTACGCCTGTAATCCTAGCACTTTGGGAGTCGGGCGGATCACTTGAGGGCAGGAGTTCAAGATCACTTGAGGGCAGGAGTTCAAGACCAGCCTGGCCAACATGGTGAAATCCTGTCTCTCCTAAAAATACAAAAAAATTAGCTGGGCATGGTGGCAGGCGCCTGTAATCCCAGCTACTCGGGAGGCTGAGGCATGAGAATTGCTCAAACCCAGGAGGCAGAGGTTGCAGTGAGCCGAGATCGCGCCACTGCACTCCAGCCTGGGCGACAGAGCAAGACTCTGTCTCAAAAAGAAAAAAAAAAAAGATGCAGATTCTGATTCACTGGGTCTGGGGTGGGTCTTGGGATTCTGACAGCATTCCAGGAAATGAAGAGGGCTAATCCTTGGGCCAATGCTGTAGAGGAGCCGAGTCTGCATGGGTCCAGCCCTAGTATTCTAAGCACTTTCTTGCTTGAAGAAGGCCTAATTCCTAACCTGGGACCCAGAGAGAGACATAAGATATCCAGAGAGATGCACCAACAAACTGCAATTTATACAAAGACAGTCAGAAAGCAGCTGAAGACAGAATGAGAGAGAAACTAAAAGAAACTTGATGCCTCCAAAATGAAGAGTATGCCTCATTTCCACATGTGAACTGAAAAGCTCTCCCCATTTGAAATAAAGGCTTACTATAGAGCAGCCCTGGTAATAGAACTACAAGATGTATAATAACTTCCTGTTTGAGTTGAAATGAAAATTCATAAAGAATCTATGCTACTAACCCCCTAATTTATACTTTTGTGTTCTTTTATGTTGTCTTTTGTATTTTATGTTGGATTTCTTTTTAAAGATTTTGTATTTATTTTTAATTGAAAAATAATTGTGTATACTTATTGTTGTACAACATGATGTTTTGATATATGTGTATGTTGTAGAATGACTAAAGCTAGTTAACATATGCATTACCTCCTATACTTATCATTTATTTGTGGTGAGAACATTTAAAATCTACTCTGTTAGCAATTTTGAAGTATAGAATACACTATTGTCAACTATAATCATGGTGTTGTACAGTAGGTCTAAATGTATTCATTTCTCCTATCTAACTGAAAATTTGTATCTTTTGACCAACATCTCCCTGGTCCCTTAATTCTACATCTTACACTGTTTGGACATGATGTTAAAACATTTTAGTATGTTGCTCAGTTACTAAGAACACTTACTAAGATAATCTGCAACCTGCATATCTTCTGTGTTTGCCCATTGATTAGACTGTCAGCTCCCTAAAAAGCTTTTAGGTTCGAGGGTACACGTGTAGGTTTGTTATATAGATAAACACAAGTCATGGGACTGTGTTGTACAGATTATTTTGTTGTCCACATACTAAGCCTAGTGCCCAATAGTTATTTTTTCTGCTCTTCTCCCTCCTACCCTCTGCCATCAAGTTGGCCCAATGTGTGTTGTTCCCTTCTTTGTAACAACCACTCTGATCTCTGCTTCTAAGGGTTCCTGTGTCTGACTTCTTTCCCTTGATTTTGTGGGATTCATCCACATTGTGTATGCAGCAGTAGTTTATGTATTTTCATTATTGGATAGTATTCCTTTGTGTGAACATAAATTGCTGATGGCAGATGTTTGAATTGTTTCCAGTTTTTGAGTATTATGAATAATGCTGTTGTGAACATTTACGTGTATGTCTTAATGAACATGGGTTTGCTTTTCTGATTGTGGGTGTGTGTCTACAACTGCTGATTTCTAAGATGTGAATATGTTCAGCTTTAGTGAGTACAGCCAGTTCTCCAGTGTGGCTCTTCACACTCCTGTCAGGTATGAATAAGAGTTCCATTGTTCCACATTCTTGCCGACACTTAGTTTGATAAGTCATTTTCATTTTAGCCATTCTGATGTTTGTATGGGGGTCTGTCATTATGATTTTAGCTTATCTTTCGCTTATCACCATGTGAAGTTTAGTATCTTTCCATGCCTCTTGTTTATGTTTCAGTTGTGAGTATGTGTGTGTGTGTGTGTGTGTGTGTGTTGGTATTTTTAAAAACACAATGAAAGTTCCACAGAACATTTGTAAAAAGTCTTGAAATCTGTAGTCATGGGGGTTACCTGTCACTAATATCTGATTTTATCCTCAAATGTTTCTGGGGAAGGAGGACATGAAGTGGTATATAGAGGTATAAAACCCTTTAGCAAGGAAACTTGCTGAATAGTTGGAGCCAGCGTAGATGGCCCAGGGCAACTGTAAAGTCAGAGACCACTTAAAAGCTTAAAACCATTTAATCTCCAGATGAGTTTGCCTTTTGTAGAAGTCCCTCCCGAAGATAGTAAACCACCTTAAAAAGTATTGCTGAAAACATTTTTTGGAATTGCTCTAAGCATATATACTTTTGAATACTTTAGGTGCTTTTAAAATGACCTTTGAGGTGATTTTGGGAAATAGCAAGACTTCTCAGAGCCCAGTCCCACTGGAAGGAAGGACTAATGCCATGGGTGACAGACAAACAAAAAACCCTAAGCAGTATTTATAAGACTTGCCTGTAAAGGAATGCAACTTCCTTTCTTGAGTGAAGACTGAAGACATTAGCAGGGAGGGAGAAGATGCCATTTGAATGATGTTTTTTAATCTGTTTTGAGTATTCTCATTATACCAATGAAAAGTCAGGTTTAGAGAGCAAAAGAACATGATTTAAAAGTCAAACCTTACTGTCTTGCCTTTTCCTTTCCCTACCCTGCCTCTCCTCTGACAAGTGTTGGAGGTATTAACAAAACTCTGTTGCAGCCAGAAAAACAAATGCTGATAGTGAGGTTCTGGTTTCCATTCCTGTCCTATTTCAGAGTCCCAGGAGCTCTCCGGGTCTCTGTCAAATGGGGCTCTGTGGAGACAGGAGTCCTAGGTGGCCTGTGTCAGGAGTCAGGACACTCCTGTTTCCCAAACCTGGTTCCTACAGTCCTGCTGATCTTGGGAGCTCTTCAGGGCCTTTCAGGGTCCTGCCACATTCTGCCAGGACTGTCTTACCTGTAGGCTTTGCTGTGTCTGCTCCTTTTTCTTCCTGATTGGCAAATAGCTACCCAGAAAATACTTTCAAGATATGCTGATGAATAATGTCACTGTTGGAAATTATATTCCATGTAAAAAACAGGTCTTTTTCTGGGTGGATACTTACATAAAATCTGACCAGTAGAGGAAGGGTATAGCTGATTTCTTTTCTTTTTTTCTTTTTTTTTTTTGAGACGGAGGCTTGCTCTGTCGCCCAGGCTGGAGTGCTGCGGTGCCATCTCGGCACACTGCAAGCTCCACCTCCTGGGTTCACGCCATTCTCCTGCCTCAGCCTCCCGAGTAGCTGGGACTACAGGTGCCCGCCACCCCACCTGGCTAATTTTTTGTGTATTTTTAGTAGAGACGGAGTTTCACTGTGTTAGCCAGTATGGTCTTGATCTCCTGACCTCGCGATCTGCCCGCCTCGGCCTCCCAGAGTGCTGGGATTACAGGCGTGAGCCACCGTGCCTGGCCAGCTGATTTCTTTAATGTTCATTTATTCCTGAACTTAAAATCTCCTATTAGTTTTCCCCAAGCCCCAGTGGGTTAATGTTCTTTGGTGTGCAGTAAAGACTTTCAGAAATTTTTCATGAAAAGAACGCCCTGGGCAGGTAGCTTTCAGATAGACAGTGGGGCATTTGGCTGCCCCAAGGGTCCAGAAGAAAGACATATGTGCTTGACCATCCCAGAGACCTGTTCTCACCCTTTTGGGATCATGGACCCCACCACACTAGCCCTCTTCCACTGACATTGGGAATGTTGTCTATAAGCTGAGGATGTAGAAAGCTGCAATCCACAACCTGTATTTTTTTTTTTTTTGTAGATGGAGTCTTGCTCTGTTGCCTAGGCTGGAGTGCAGTGGCACAATCTCAGCTCACTGTAACCTCCGCCTCCCGGGTTCAAGTGTTCTCCCGCCTCAGCCTCCTGAGTAGCTGGGATTATAGGCACACGCCACCATGTCCAGCTACTTTTTATATTTTTTGTAGAGACGGGGTTTCACCATGTTGTCTGGGCTGGTCTCGAACTCCTGACCTCAGGTGATCCGCCTACCTCGGCCTCCCAAAGTGCTGGGATTACAGGTGTGAGCCACCATGCCCAGCCCACAACCTGTTTTTCTGGCTCAAAGTAGTAGCAAAGAAACCTCTGTGTTTCTCCTGAGACTACATAGTAGAATGCTTTCTTCATTTGGTAGTTTCTTTATTTTTAACACCTATAATCCTGCACAGTCTTGGTTTTTGCTGCAGAGTACTTGGCCATGGGTAACCAGATTGCTAAATTTCCTATACAGATTATAATTTTATTTTGTTCATTTTCACATAGTTTTCCCTGGATACAATGAGGTAGCTGAGAAAAAAAAAATTCTGAGGACATTTTAATGAAAACTTCCTCTGGTAAGATGTTCATTTTTATGCCACATTTAATTCCTGTAAAGAATTCCAGGTGTTACTAAGAAGCAGTTGAACCCAGTGGCTGTAAATATCTGGCCATCTAAACTCATTTTCTTATCAGATTATATTGTCCTATACAGCTGTGTAGGTTGTACATGTCAGATCTGGACTTGGCTGGTGGACGTTTGAACTTATTCACTTCCTGCCAAAAGAAAGAAACGTATAAATGGTGCTTTGTACTTTGAATTTCATGATGTGCTGAGTAAACACAAAATATACATTGTGACAGGAGGAGTAAAGGACCGCCCACATCCTTATTTTTTGAGTGGGTGTAGCTAATGATTAGTTCCTGGATATGTAACTAGGATGTAGGTCAGGTCCCATTGTCATCTGCAGCAGAGGTACAGTAAGCACTGCCTCCCTATAGATGGCTGTGTTATCTCACAGGTACAACTGTCTAAAGTTCTTTTTATGAGAATTTTCTTTTTTTTTGAGACAGAGTCTCTTGTCACCCAAGTTGGAGTGCAATGGTGCGATCTCGGCTCACTGCAACATCCGCCTCCCGGGTTCAAGTGATTCTCCTGCCTCAGCCTCCGGAGTAGCTGGGATTACAGGTGCACGCCCCCATGCCCAGCTAATTTTTGTATTTGTAGTAGAGACGGGGTTTTACCATGTTGGCCAGGCAGGTCTCAAACTCCTGACTTCAGGTGATCTGCCCCGCCTTGGTCTCCCAAAGTGCTGGGATTACAGGTGTGAGTCACCACACCTGGCCAAGAAGTTTTTAATAAGCTTCTTGGTTTAGGAATAAGGAGCTCACTTCAGTGAATATCTGAGGCTTCCTCTATGTGATATTGATTAAAATATTAATTAATAGCTGTACATACGTAGTGTGCTTGGCACTGTGCTAAGGACATTTTGTGGATTCTTTCAACTCTCTTAATTAGGTGCTGTTACTAGCCCTATTTTAAAGAGTCAGAAACCAAGCCTCAGAGAAGTTGTCCTTTGGTCCCAGGGTCACACATCCCATCCATGTGACTCCTAAGTTCAGGCTCTTGACCACCGCACTGTGCTGTACTGAGGCAGTGTGTGACTAAAGGGTATGGTCAGAACCTGGGGCCATTCTTGAGAAACTGGATTTCAAAAGAAAGAACATCAGACGTTTATTAATAAGAAGTGCATCAGTATGAGCGACTCTGCATTTTAAATATGCTCAGCGTAGGTGAGGGATGGGGAAATTGTAGCAGATTTTGAGAAGAAACTGGGTTTTGAAGGAGAGAAATGCCATTGACATTTAAAGGAGGAGAAAGATACTCAGCTTCATGTAAGGATGATGACCTACAGCATGGAAAGACTTCCACAGAGGGATATGGTTCTTGTCTGGAGGTGTTAGGGGGCAAGTTTACCTGGAACAACTCTTTCAGTAGGTTTAGTTGGTTTTTCTTTCAATAAATGTTTGGGTATTATTACCGGTACCTCCTTCCCCTGCCTTTACCAAATGCAAACATACAGGGCCAAGCTTCTATGCAGCACCCTACTTCTTTCCTTGTCCATTTCACATCCAGGCTTGGAACAGGAGAAAGGACAGACAAAGATATTATAGTTTCTCTCCCCTTCCTCACATAGATGCTGTGTCATAGTGCTATTTTGGGGTGAAGAGACCCCAGGAAATTCCTGGTTTAAAATCCTGCAGGGCCATATACCTGCATTTTCTCAGGCACCTTTTTCATTTTGTTTTGTGTTAAACTTAGATCTCTGTCTTTTCATTCATTCAGCAAAAGAGTCTACTGTGTGTAACTGATTTTCATGGTGAGCAAAATCAGACAAGGTTTCTGCTTTTTTTTTTTTTATTATTATACTTTAGGTTTTAGGGTACATGTGCACAATGTGCAGGTTTGTTATATATGTATCCATGTGCCATGTTGATTTCCTGCACCCATTAACTTGTCATTTAGCATTAGGTATATCTCCTAATGCTGTCCCTCCCCCCTCCCCCTACCCCACAGCAGTCCCCGGAGTGTGATGTTCCCCTTCCTGTGTCCATGAGTTCTCATTGTTCAATTCCCACCTATGAGTGAGAACATGCGGTGTTTGGTTTTTTGTCCTTGCGATAGTTTACTGAGAATGATGTTTTCCAGTTTCATCCATGTCCCTACAAAGGACATGAACTCATCATTTTTTATGGCTGCATAGTATTCCATGGTGTATATGTGCCACATTTTCTTAATCCAGTCTATTGTCGTTGGACATTTGGGTTGGTTCCAAGTCTTTGCTATTGTGAATAGTGCTGCAATAAACATACGTGTGCATGTGTCTTTATAGCAGCATGATTTATAGTCCTTTGGGTATATACCCAGTAATGGGATGGCTGGGTCAAATGGTATTTCTAGTTCTAGATCCCTGAGGAATCGCCACACTGACTTCCACAATGGTTGAACTAGTTTACAGTCCCACCAACAGTGTAAAAGTGTTCCTATTTCTCCACATCCTCTCTATCACCTGTTGTTTCCTGACTTTTGAATGATGGCCATTCTAACTGGTGTGAGATGGTATCTCACTGTGGTTTTGATTTGCATTTCTCTGATGGCCAGTGATGATGAGCATTTCTTGGTTTCTGCTTTTATAAAATGTTTTTAAAGGAGCTAAACTAATTGCATAAAATGTCACATGACAACTGTTGTAAGTGCTCCAGGGGGGTACATGTTTGAGGGAGTTTGGCCTAGTCAAATAAATTAGGGCAGTTTCCTAAGGAAGTGATGATGAGCTGAGATCTGAAGGATGAGTAGTGTTAAAGAGGGAGGGAGATGGCATTATGGAGGTGATGGAATGTGCAAAGGCCCTCAGGTAGAAAGGACCTTGGTATGAGCAAGGGGCAGAAGGCCTCTATAGCTGGAAGTGGAGGATAATGGGTATGAGAAATTATTTTCTCAAGAGTCACCAGTGTTCCTAACATGGATTTGAAGTGATTAGATTGACAAGATTCATGTTTGTTGCAGTGAAGGAAATGGATGAATTGATTGTAGAAGTCCAAGAGAAGATATAGTGGATCCATTTAGAAGTTTTTGCAGTAGTTTAGGAATAAATGATGATAGTCTGACCAGGGTGGTAAAGATGGAGTGAACCGGGTGGAGGTATGGAGAAATAGAAAGAAATGATATGACTGGATGTGGTAATGGGTTGGAAGTACAGGGTGAGAAACAGGGAGATGCCAGAGTTGGCTCTTCAGTCTCTAGTTTGCCTGACTGTGTGATGGTGGTGTCTTTGCATGGACAGTCATGCCTCCCCAGGTAGACTATAGTCAAGATCTTTTTCCAATTGAAGTTTGAATCCTCACAGTATTACTTATAATAGCCACTCAGGTACCTTTTGTTTGTTGGATTAGAGTAGGAGGAGTTTCTTTAGAGAAGTGGTGTGTGTGCTTGGTGGGAAACAGCAGTTAGCGTACCAACGAGTGTGACTGGGGCAAGAGAAAAGATTCATAGTTGTAGTAGAACCCCCAATGCATTTCATCATATAGAGATGTGCCTTCAATTTTCAGGAAGCACTTACAAGTTATTTTGAACTTCTGAGCACTTAGAAATGTGTCTTTTTCCCTTTGTGCTAGACTCAACGCTTCTGATCCTCTGTTTATCTATCTGTATGATGAGCCTAGTAACACTAACCTTCTGGGGTGTCTGTGAGGGTTATGTGTTTAATAACTTTGTGAAATGTGAAGGATTTTACATTAATTGAGGGATTCTGTGAATCTGTGCTTATGTTCTCCTGTCGTCCTCCCCACCGCTAGTGGGAGCTGCTGCTCAGAGGGCACAGGCCCTGTGGTGACAGTTAGCTCTTGGTAGGTGAAGCTTCCCCCGCTGGAGTGAGTGCTCGTGTTCCTTTTTTCCACTCGATCCTTCCATAAAGTGATTGAGTTAGTGGATGAGTTTTTGGTTGATGTGACTGAGGACTGGGGGAGAGATGAGTGAAAGATAGGTTAGATCTTGTTTCTTTTTTATTTGAGATTGTTTTACATTTCAGGCCTTGGGGTGCTCAAGGCAAGTCACAACTCCAGGGCTGAGTGGGCTGAGGACAAACGATGTCTTGATCTTGATCCTCTGTGTCAAGCAATGTCAGATAATGGAACTCACTACCAACCTTAAAACCAGAGAGAGGCTAGTTCCAATGTGGTGATTGTCCTGGGGATCAGTACTGCCGCAGTGCGTTCTCTCTGCAGAATAGAATGCCTTCGCGGTGCTGGAGACCATGCGCAAAGTGGCTGGTCAGTCTGTTTTCCTCCTGTGTGCCTCTGTTGTCTTTATTAAGATTTTATATTTCAAGCCTCTTTATTTTTTCCATCTCTGTCACTTCAAACATTCTATCTTCCTGTCTGTATTTCTTTCTGTATTTACCACCGTATTTATTTTTATTTATTTATTTATTTTTGAGACGGAGTCTCGCTCTGTCGCCCAGGCTGGAGTGCAGTGACGCGATCTCGGCTCACCGCAAGCTCCGCCTCCCGGGTTCACGCCGTTCTCCTGCCTCAGCCTCCAGAGTAGCTGGGACTACAGGCGCCCGCCACCACGCCCGGCTAATTTGTTTGTATTTTAGTAGAGACAGGGTTTCACCATGTTAGCCAGAATGGTCTCGACTTCTTGACCTCGTGATCCGCCCGCCTCGGCCTCCCAAAGTGCTGGGATTACAGGCGTGAGCCACCGTGCCCGGCCTACTACCGTATTTCTTCTGTATCTTCCACTCTCCAACTTCTGTTGGAATTCAGTGATAGTATTGTCCATTTCTTCCTTTAGTTGGAAGCAGGGCATTTCTTAGGCTCTTCATTGGGGTCCAAGAGTGACCTTGGGATATTTCTGCTCTGCTGTGCTGGTCTGTTGTCCTAAGCATGCTGTTGATAAACATGTTACTGTCTTAAAATAACTAGAGATGATGGGCAATAATAGCATGTGCCAAATTATCGTCATTTGTCCTGTGCATTAGGATATATAAAACTAAGCAAAAAAAAAAAAAAAAAAAAAAAATTGCTTGGGAGATACATACAGCCATTCTTCAAAAATATTTCTTACCACTCATTTTTATCTTGTAAGTTTGCATTTGCGTAAGAATAAAAGTTTACTCTCATGCTAAGATGATTAAAGCCAATTTATTATCCTCTATATTTTCTTTGATGTTTTAAAAAGCTTTTATTTTTTAGTTGAAACAGAAGAGTAATCTGTCTCTAGAAAGAATCTATTCTATGTATATCCCAATATCAATTGTTTTTGAGCAGGAAAAGGCTTTGGATATCTAACCCCTTTGTCATCTCTTCCTCCTGTACTCTCATCTTTCTGCCTGCCTCTGTTTTACAGGTGAGAAAACTGAGGCAGTTCAGTTCTACCATAAATCAGTAGTAAACTCAGGATTTTTCATTCCAATCTCTTGATTCTTCAGCTCATTGTGATTTTCTAGAACTTAAAATATTTCTAAGATGTGTCATATTAAAGCCTATTTTTCAGTTTAAGGTAATTCTCTCTTAGAATTTGTTTTCTTGCTTTTTCGTAACCAAAGCTTTAATTGATTCAGTACAAGGGGAGAGCCAAGCAATGACTTTGTCCTGTTCTAAAATCAATGTAAAGATTTATAGATCTGTAAGAATTTGGCAATATTGTATGTATGAGTAAATAATTTTGATGTGTACCAAAATTTGTGTCTGGTCTGGACAAATTTCCACTAGCAAGAGACTGAATTTATGTTGAAACATACTGTCCTTTCTTATCTTGGTTTTTATGAGAGGTGAATTCTGGAACTTGTGATTTTTTTTTTCTTTTCATTCTGAGTTTGTGAAGGAAATCAGGATGTGTCTAATTAGTTATTATGTAGGGTGTTAGGCAATTTCCATAACAGTTAATTTAAATCTACCTTAATTAAAAATAACATGTTATATAGCATTGGGTAGGAATTTATGACTCAGATGAAGCCAGACCATAGCAATTTCAGAAAGCATGAGGATTACAGCTTTAAAGGCCGAGGAGGAGCAGATAGGAACCCATCAGTACTGTCAGCGTTTATTGTGCCCTCGTGTTTAGGTGGATATTGAAGATATATGTAACTGGTGATCTGTGAGCTAGCAATTTTCCTGTCTGTTTAAAATCAGTTCTCCTGTTCCCTTGCCCAGCACAGTAAGCATTTTGTTTTCTGTATTGCCCCTCAAGATGAAGAACCCTTGAGGGAATAGTGTCTTGTCCTCCACTCAAGGTCTTAGAGTCATGATTAATTGGCAAATATCGACCTCAAAAAAGAGCAAAAGACAGTTATTAGAGTCCACAGGGCTTGTAGTAGAATAAAGGGTGCTGGGAAGGAAGTGGCCAGGCTCTCCTGGTGAGTTGATGAGCATCTTGGCTTCCTTTTTCCATTCAGCAGTCCAGGCCCTGCCTTTTCCCCTCGTATTGGGCAGGGAGTACTGTCCTGGATGCTGTGAGCAGACAGGCATGGAAAACCAGACTTTGGGGGCTAGGCCTATTCACCTCTGTTACTCCAGCCTGTTGAATTGCTCTATCCGATTGCCATCTAATTGCAATCCCAATGCTATCTAATTGGCAAGGGATGCCATTAGTCATTTGGTTTTCCTTCTTAAAAGCTCTGGGATCTTTCCTGAAAGATCCAGCTTCTTATATGTAAAATGGGATGGTAACCTTATGAGATATGTTCTATTATTAATAGGGGGATTAATTGAGACTTTCAAAGTGTTCAGCTCCCTGCCTTGCATACAGTGAGGACTCAGTAGGGTAAATGGTAGCTATTGCTATTATTATTGGCCTCTGGTGTGTGATAGAATCAAGTAGTATCTGTTATAAAGGTTCTGAGGCAGAATTATCCTGCTCTTTGAAATAAGAGCTTTTAGCTTAACTACCAAATGAGTGTCCAGGTGTTAGGATTCATTGCAAATGGGATTATACATTCTCTTTCCTCTTCCTAATTTTGTGGTAAGTCTTTTCAGAAGGGAAAGCACCTACCAGTTTCTCAGGCAAAGCTTTATAGTCCTGCCAGCACTTGGTTCTAAAAGAAATTTTTCACATGAAGCATTATATAGGAGTCTTTGTGGTTGTTTAAAATAATATATTTATATGCAGGCATTCCTCAGAGATATTGCAGGTTTAATTCCAGACCACAACAATAAAGGAAATATTGCAATAAAGCAAGTCACACACATTTTTTGTTTCTTGGTGCTTCTAAAAATTATGTTTACACTATACTGAAGTCTATTAAGTGTCCAGTAGCATTATGTCTGAAAAAATACATACCTGAATTAAAAATACTTTATTGCTAAAAAATGCCAATGATCATCTGAATCTTCCAGCAAATAATAATCCTTTTGCTGGTTGAGGGTCTTGCCTCAACGTGGATGACAGCTGCCTGGTCAGAATGATGGTTGCTGAAGGTTGGGATAGCTGTGGCAATTTCTTAAAATAAGATAAGAGTGAAGTTTGCTGCATTGATCTACTCTTCCTTCCATGTAAGATTTCCCTGCAGCTTGTGATGCTGTTTGTTAGCATTTTACCCACTGGAGAACTTCTGTCAAAATTGGAATCAATCCTCTCAAACTCTGCTGCTGCTGCCTTATCACCTCAGTTTATGTAATGTTCTAAGTCCTTTGTTGTCATTTCAACAATGTTCACAGCAGCTTCACCACCTCAACAAACTACTTTCTTTGCTCATCCATAAGAAGCAACTTCTCATTCATTCAAGTTTTATCATAAGATTGCACAATGTAGTCACATCTTCAGGCTATACTTCAGATTCTAGTTCTCTTGCCATTTCCACCACATCTGCAGTTACTTTCTCTACTGAAGTCTTGAACCCTTCAAAGTCATTTATGAGGTTTAGAATCAGCTTCTTCCAAGCTCTTGTTAATGTTGATATTTTGACCTCCCCCCATGAATCACAAATATTTGTAATGGCATCTAGAATGGTGACTCCTTTCTAGAAGATTTTGAAGTGACTTTGACCAGATACATCAGAGGAATCACTGTCTATGGCAGCTATAGCCTAATGAAATGTATTTCTTAAATAATAGGACTTGAAAGTAGAAATTACCGGTTGATCCATGGGCTGAAGAATGGATGATTAGGCATGAAAACAACATTAATCTGTGCCTCTCCGTTAGAGCTCCTGGAGGACCAGGTACATTGTCAATGAGCAGTAATATTTTGAAAAGATTTTTTTCCCTGAGACTGACTCTCAACAATGAGCTTAAAATATTCAGTAAGCCATGCTGTGAACAGATGTGCTGTCATCCAGCCTTTGTTGTTCCATTGATAGAGCACATGCAGAATAGATTTAGGATAATGTTTAAGGGCCCTAGGATTTTCAGAATGGTAAATAAGCATTGGATTCAACTTAAAGCATTAGCCTCTAACAAGAAAATCATCCTGACTTTTGAAGGTTTGAAGCAAGGCCTTGACTTCTCCTCTCTACCTATGGAAGTCCTAAATGGCATTTTCTTCCAATATAGGGCTGTTCATCTACATTGAAAATCTGTTGTTTGGTGTAGCCACCTTGATCAGTTATCTTAGCTAGATCATCTGGATAACTTGCTGCAGCTTCTACATCAGCACTTGCTACTTCACCTTGCACTTTTCTGTGATACAGATGGCTTCTTAAACCTTATGAACCAACCTCTCCTAGCTTCTAGCTTTTTTTCTTCTGCAGCTTCATCACCTCTTTCAGCCTTCATAGAATTGAGAGTTAGAGCCTTTCTCTGAATTAGGCTTTGGCTTAAGAGAATGCTGTAGCTGGTTGGCTGGTTTGATCTTGTATCCAGACTGGTCACATTTTCTTCATATCAGCAATAAGGGTATTTTTCTTTCTTATTCGTGTATTCACCAGAGCAGTATTTTTAATTTCCTTCAAGAAGTTTTTTGCATTCCCAACTTGGCTGTTTGGGGCAAGAGGCCTAGCTTTCAGCCTATCCTGGCTTTCAACATGCTTTCTTCACTAAGCGTAATCATTTCTAGCTTTTGATTGAAAGTGAGAGACATGAGAATCTTCCTTTATTTGAACACTTAGAGTCAATTGTAGGATTATTAATTGGCCTAATTTCAATATTGTTGTGTCTTAGGGAATAGGGAGGCCTGAGGCAGGGGCATGGCTGGTGGGAGGAGCAGCCAGAATACCTACATTTATTGATAGAGTTCAGACGAAGGGAGAGAGACCGGGACAGGGCTGGTGGGTGGAGTAGCCAGAATACATGCATGTATTGATTAAGTTCACTGTCATTTTTGGGCATGGTTTGTGGCACTCCAAAACAAGTGCAATAGAAACATACAAGAGCATTGATCACAGATTACTGTAGCATATAATAATGAAAGATTTTTAAATATTGCAGGAATTATCAAAATGTGACCCAGAGATATGAGGTGGGCACATGCTGTTGGAAAGATGCCACCGATAGACTTGCTCCACACTGGGCTGCCAGAGACCTTCAATTTGTAAAATATAAAATATCTGTGAAGTGCAATAAAGCACAATAAACAAACTATGCCTGTATCTATGCATTACAGGTTCTATTTTGATATGGAAGCAAGTCAAATTGGTCTGCAACAGCTTGATTTTCGTGTCTGAATGCCATTGTTTGTATGTGTACATTTCTGTCCTCGCAATTGGGAAGCCATTTAGAAATCAGTGATAGGAGTTAGCTCCTAACAATATTTGTGTATGTATGTATGCATGTATGCATGCTTGCGATCAGTCTTTCATTCATTTCCTGCTCTGTGTATTCACTGCTTTTCTCACCTGGTGGTTCCATGCTAGATTCAGAAAAAACATTTTTTTTGTTTTAATGGTGTAAGAGGCTGTAACAGTTGCTAGTGATGATGGCGATTTTTATGTGCCTCTGAATCCCTTTTTCTCAGAATACTTTATTACCTGTCTGCTGCTGTTTGGGTGTGTGTCCACTTTTAATTTGTTGCTTAAATATGGGTCAGTCCTGCCATAGTGAACTTCTGAGCAAACAAGAAAAGGGGTGTGAAAAAGTTATGTATGCAAATAAGGTGGTATGGAGCCACCATCTTCTCTCTAATTCCAACATCTTAAAGGCTCTGAAAGCTTTTCTAACTTATTTGGTGGTAAGATCGAACTTGAACAAATGTGAGTCTATTTATGTTCTTCATTTATCTAATTTAGTGGGATCATTTGTAAGTTGCTGCAGCAGTATTACTGTGTTTGATTATGGAGTGCTGACCTAGATCCTACTTGGAGCATAAGGTGTACGTACCATATTACCTTTCTAAAATGTCAAGAATGCTGAATTCCAAAGCACACCTGGCTTTAGGGGATTTGGATAAGAGATGTAGGCCTGTAATATTTTTATTTAGGTCTCTAAGCTTTTTTTCAGTTGACAGCCTTCCCTTGAGATTCTCTTTTTGGCACCATCTTTTTGAGATATACAAGTAAGTATCTCCCTTGCCTGTGACTCAGGGAACACTTACTGACTGCTGTAGGTTGGGCTTTATACTAAGGATGGGGGCTACTGATAAGAATAAGACATGTATCCTCTTTCTCCTACAGAAGTTCAGTGCTCCACTATAATGTGCAAGGTGCTGTAATAGCAGTTGGTGGAGTCCTAAGTTTGGCAGGATAATCATAGCCAGGAACTCCACCAACAATGTAAAGTCAACGTAAAGGCAAAGAAATATGGAAGACAATGTGATCAGGGAGCAGCTGTGTGTTTGCTGTGGTCTTTGAAGAGTAAAGCTATGGAAAGGGCTGTTGGGGAGTCAATTTTTGCAGGACCTTATTTACCAAGCTAAACAGTTGAGTGTTTATCCTTTGGGAATAAGGAATCTTGAAGCCTGGAAACGGAATGATTGAATTTAGATTTTAGAAAGAATCCTCTGATTTCATTTTAAGGGACTCCAAAAGGAGGTCACTGCTGTATTCTGAGAAACAGGACATTTTTATGAGTGTCCCTCGTGATACTTAACAGTGTGTAGTGCTTTCAGATTTGCAAAAGATTTTCTTTTGCCTTCATTTCTTTTGCAGTAGCCCTGAGGGATGGGGTGGCAATGAGTAAGGAAACAGGCTCAGAGAATTGACTTGCCCAAGGTCATATCTAGCAACACTGGCTGCATCAGGTCTCTTAATTCTACATCTTACACTGTTTGGACATGATGTTAAAACATTTTAGTAGGTTGCTCAGTTACTAAGAACACTTAAAGATAATCTGCAACCTGCATATCTTCTGTGTTTGTCCATTGATTAGACTGTCAGCTCCCTGAGGACTTCCAGTATTCCATTTGATGTGCCTTTGACACAAAGGCAGCCTTAGGGCAGACACCAGCAAGAATCTGCCAGACTTTCTCCTCCAGAACCAGCATAGGGATAGGAAGAAGAACATTTAGGAAAATGTCATTTTCCCTAATATGTATCTCATTACGTGCACTTATTATCCAGCTTCTTTGTTTAAAACTCTGCTCTGAGTGTTGTGGGGAATACAAAATGTAAAATAATTAGATTTAAGTTAAAAAAAAAAGCCTTCTCATGAGTT
Organism: Symphalangus syndactylus; assembly: GCF_028878055.3. Taxonomy (NCBI): domain Eukaryota; kingdom Metazoa; phylum Chordata; class Mammalia; order Primates; family Hylobatidae; genus Symphalangus; species Symphalangus syndactylus. The sequence goes on from NC_072431.2 coordinate 29,241,498, forward strand.
AAGCCTATCTGTCTTATTCAAATCCCACACACCAAAATTTCTTGGCTTTTTGCAACACATTTTCTTTTTAATGAATGTTGTATGTTGAAATCAAAAGGCCTTCTGCACAGGCTGATTAGAACTATTAGGCTTACACATTTACTTTGCATTAGTTTGTGCACTAATTAGGTATAATATGGCACCTTTCCATGTGGGTATTTTTGAAACATAGAAACAACAACAGGCCGGGCGCGGTGGCTCACGCCTGTAATCCCAGCACTTTGCGAGGCCGAGGCCGGTGGATCACGAGGTCAGGAGATCGAGACCACCCTGGCTAACACGGTGAAAGCCCGTCTCTACTAAAAATACAAAAAAATTAGCCGGGCGTGGTGGTGGGCGCCTGTAGTCCCAGCTGCTCAGGAGGCTGAGGGAGGAGAATGGCATGAACCCGGGAGGTGGAGGTTGCAGTGGGCCGAGATCACGCCACTGCACTCCAGCCTGGGTGACAGAGCAAGACTCCATCTCAAAAAAAAAAAAAAAAAAAAAAAAAAAATTAATAGTCAACTGTAAGTTTTTGTCCCAACCTGCCCTCTACTGAGTTAGCAGTGAAATTAAAGATGTAATTTTTTTTATTATTATTCTTTTAACACACCTGGCATCTGTTGCTATTTATGCTAGCAGTATTGCTCGGCTTTCTAGGAGTTGGAGAAAAGTCAAGTTCTAAGTTATTCTCAGTATTAGAATCCACGTCAATTTAAAAGCATTTATTGAAATGATTTGTTGTTGATTGTCCTTTACTAACTTTGTATCAGAAAAGCTTCTGGGGCCCCAGAAGGAACTCTAGAGATCATTCAGTCCCAGGAGCTGGACTGGTGGAAAAACAAATTAGGAAACTGATCCCATAGGATCAAGTTCATTCTTGAACTTACTACCTTTAACTTTGGATAACCTCTGAGCCTCTGCTTCCTTATCTGTGAAGTGAGGCTTCTGATAGTTTTTCACAGATTCTAAGACATTTTTGTTTATTTTACATTTTAACATACCTGAAAACAAGATTTTTTTTTTTTTTTTTTTTTTTTTTTGAGTCGGAGTCTTACTCTGTCACCTAGGCTGGAGTGCAGTGGCACAATCTCGGCTCACTGCAACCTCCGCTTCCCAGGTTCAAGCAATTCTTCTGCCTCAGCATCCTGAGTAGCTGGGACTACAGGTGCATGCCACCATGCCCGGCTAATTTTTTGCATTTTTAGTAGAGATGGGGTTTCACCGTGTTAGCCAGGATGGTCTCGATCTCCTGACCTCATGATCTGCCCGCCTCAGCCTCCCAAAGTGCTGGGATTACAGGCGTGAGCCACCACGCCCAACCAAGATGTGTTTTATAGTACATTGTTTGTTATGGTTTTGTGGTGTTTTTTCCTCCTAGTATAGTGGTACATAAAATAATCGTGCATCTTATAATCAGTGATTTCTTATATTGCCAAATATGTGCCCTATCAACTTCCCAGGTTGTTGTCAGGATCAACTCAGATAATATGTTTGCTAAAAGACTATGGCTGTACTAAGAAACAGATAAGCAAAAGCACCTTTGTTTTTTGTTGCATTCCACTGCATTCCAGTCTTCTTCCATTGCCCAGGCTGGAATGCAGTGGTGTGATCATAGGTTACCTCCATCTCTTTGGCTCAAGTGATTGTCCCACCTCAGCCTCCTGAGTAGCCACCATACCTGGCTTATTTTTAATTTTTTTTTTCTTTTAAGAAACAGGGTCTTGCTGTGTTGCCCAGGCTAGTCTCAAACTCCTGGCCTCAAGTAATCCTCTCACCTCAGCCTCCCATACTGTTGGGATTGCAGGCATGAGCCACTGCCCAGCCACAAAAGCACCTTTGGATGTCTCTTGACAGCCTTTCCCCCTTTTGTTATTTGTTATGATGAAACTTTATTTATATGTGTCTTAAAAATAAATTGGGAAGAGATGGAAAATGGCAACTGCAAATTTAGATGAATCAAGATATCAAATTTGTAAAAAATATTTGAAAACAAAAAGAATTTCAATAGTCATACAGTTGACTTTCTGACGGGCTTTATTTTTTCAAAGAATATCTCAGTCATGTTTGTCCTATTCCAAAAAACTTTCTGTGGAATCGTGATACATTTATAGTAAAGTGGACTCCCTTTTGACATTACACCTAATAGGATAAAATTCTACCAAGTTCAAACCATAGTTAATAATTAAAGACATTAGAAGAGCATATCTTAATGATCCCTACTTGTTTATAAGTGAAGTAGTCATTTGCATCCTTGGAATTCTGTTAAAAGTTTTCAGTGTCCTTGTTGAAGATTTTAAAATGCTTTTTGGAGACTTGTAGTACAACATTCAGGTTAGGACCATGTTTTATGGCTGCTAATGCTAAAGTAACAAATATCCCCTTACCCCATCTTCCCTTGCAATAAGAGCTCTGAGGAAGGCCAGCTTTGGGTAGGAGAGGGGTGAGGTGTAGGAACATTATGAATTTCATTTTGGACAAATTGAATTGGAGATGAGTTTGAGGCATCCAAGTGGTGATGTTGAGTAGGCAGTTGAATTTGTGAGTCAGATAAAAATGTGGCATTTTCAGTATAGAGATGGTAGGTGAAGACTCAGTCTTGGATGAGATCACCTAGGAAACAAGTAGAGAAAGGAGAATTGGAACTGTTGATTGACAAGAAACCATCAGCCAGCAAACCTGTTTTATCTGGCCTGTGTAATGTTTTTAAAATATTTGAATGAGTTGCTGTAGCATATGTTTATGTTTTTTTGGCTGCCCAGAATCAATTTTCTTTTTTGGTAGCAGCACCTTAATTTCCTTTTTAGAAATTCTCTGTCCTCCAATCTCAGACTCTGTGTTATAGATCAAGTTCTACCTCTGACCCTAAATGAAGTGTGTGACCCAGGGCGAGCCAATCATTCCCCCAGTCACCTGGCCATAATGGTTGGTTCAAGAATGGACTTGTGATTCAAGTTGGCCCAATCACAGGGAATTCTGAGCCTATGGGGGAACTCCAGGAAGAGAGATTTTCCTGTTTTCTGCTTAAACTTGGCAGGATGTGGGCTGGAGGTCTAGGAACTGCCTTGCTACCCTAGGGTAGAGCTTATCTGAGAGTGGAGACAACAAAGAAGTGGAATCCAGATAGAGAAACTGGCCCTAGTCATATCGATTAACCCTGGGCCATTATGTACTTCTAGGCTTTTCAGTTAAATTAGCCAATACATTCTCCTTTTGGTGTAACTCATTTCGAACCAAGATTTCTTTTACTTGTACCAGAAAGAATTTTAATTGATACAGTTGCCAAGACTTTTAAAATTGTGAGTTTTCACATAGAAATCGGGATTTTTGTCTTGAGCTGAGTAACTTGTTCTAGTTGGAGCATGGGCTTTATTAGAGCCTATACCACTCCCTATTGTCATCTTCCCTTGATGCCTAGGATCTGTTGCCAGTTTTCTTGCTCATTCTACTGTGTTTTAAATTGTATAATAGCATTGAGAGGGAAATGAAAGTTGACTTGCTTCACTTAATTGTATTAGTTGCTTTCCCCTATGGGTAGCAAGGCTTTTGACCCCTTGTATAGAATGAAAAGAGAAAGGGGGCCTAGGTTCAAGCTTTGAGAAGCTTAAACCCTAAAGAATAGGTAGAAGAGGAGAAGTCTGTAAGGAGAAGGGAGCCATGGCAGTAGAAAGGAAAGCATTGGTCATGGAGGCCAAGGTAAGGAGTTTTCAGGGAGAAATTTGTCAACATTGCCAATACCATCAAGATGTCAACTGGTTTGAATTTGGCAACAAAATGGTCATTGACTTGAACTGGAGGCATTATAGTGAGTGATGGGGCCAAGCCAGATTGCCGTGGGTTGAAAAATGAATAGGAGGTGAAAAAAAATGAAGACACCCTATTCTTCTATTTTCCCTGTAACGGGAAACTGATAAATAAGGCAGTAACTAGAGTCATGTGAGGTTGAGTTGGAGTGCTTTAAAGGCAGGACTTGAGTATGCTGAAGTGATGATGGGAAGAATCTAGTTGAAAGGGAGAAATTGATTGCATAAACAGGAGAGGAAAGGGAGAATTGATCATGTGAGCCTGAAAAGGTAGGATGGAGTGGAATCTGAAGCCCATACGGAGTGGTTGGCCTAAGATGAAAGGAGAGAACAAGATGCAACAGGAGGGAAGAAACTGAAGGCTGCTACAATTGTAAATTAGTCTGATGGTGGGAAGTTGCTGGATGAGATGGCCTCCACCTGAGAATGACCATTTGGGAATGGGGGGGGTGGTGGTGTGGATGTCAGAAGGTGTTGGGTCGAGGTTCAAGAGTGAACTAGTCATTGAGGAGAGTGAGAGAATGGTGAGAATGATTTGGTAAGAGAAATGTGGTAGGGTCGCCCAGCCTGGCTGAGAATGCATTTGCAGTTGGTACTCATGAATCTACCTGTGTATGGCTTTCTTCAGTGTCCAGGTGCACAGTTGTAGACATAGAGATACAGTAGGCATCATCTAAGACTGGAGTTGGGCGAAGGGGAAAGACAAAGGAAGGCTGAGCAAGGCAAGTCAGGGCATTTTGCAACAGTGCTATGGAAAGCGTGTTATCAAAACCACGACCATTAGAAAGGAAGCTGAGTAAGAAGGGATGTGCAGTGACACTTCTGATGAGGCCCAAATGGTTGATCACAGTGAAGGATTTTAATAAGGAAGCTGAAGCTGAGGATATTGTAGTCAAAGAGTAGATCGTTTGATGGGTGGTAGGTGTCTCAGGTGGAGTGGAAGAGAATGCTGTTGACTGTGAGGACATTCAGAGACATTTCAGAAAACAGAAACCAGAGTTTCGATAGGGTTGGGTATTGAGGTTGTCCATGTGATTGCAGGATTAGGGGAGGAGAGGCAGAATTTGGTCAGGGTTCGCATGATTTAATTGGATTGGCTATTTATTAAGAACAGATTTCTATTTCCTCTAAACCTCCTTACCTTTGATTTCATTGGAAATTCAGCCAAAGGAGTATATTTGGGTTCACCTCTTTGTTTTCAAACTATATATTAGGAGTGAGACTTTATCAGAAAAAAATGTATCTTTAATCACTTTATGTTATTAGAGAAAATGTAAGTCATTTAAACCTCTTGAGTTCCTAGAATTTTTAGTTGCTGGGATAATTTGGTTCTCCTTTTTGCCTCGCATGGTCATATTGCCTCTGAAGGTGACTGGCAGTGCAATCAAAACCTTCAAGAACAGGCCAAGTTTAACTGAATCCCTTGTGGCTCTCACTGTGATGAGCTTTGGAGAGTAAGTAGGAAGCTATGTTAGAGACATCTGTTGTCATGTGTAATGTATATCAGGCTTTGGCAGTAACTGAAACCAAGCAGGCCCGCCAGTCTGTAGTTTATATGCAGTAATCTTAGAGCTCAAAAATTACTTCTGTGAATGGCAAGTCATTGGACAGAACCAACATTTTTTATACTTGAGAGGGAAAGGAGTTTGAAAGACTCACCAAAAAAAAAAAAAAAAAACCCACGAAACTTGTATTTTATAATAAGATACTGAATTTGATCATCTCAAAACATCTAACGGTTGTGATAAAAATCCTTACTGCCTAATCAATATGCAGAAATCTATAATGTAAAAAAGAATTTGGGCATGCAGTCTTCAGATACAGCTCTATTTGTTACTGATTCTGGAAAGATTAGGTAAATAAAGCATGGGGCAAGAGTGTCTAGGTTTCTGGCTGAGGATGATGAGCAAAGATGGCAGAAGTCCCTCAGCACTCAAGATATCTGCTATGGAATGAAATGTCTTCTAGCTTACAGCAGCTTTGCTGCCAACCAGGCAATTCACTCTGTTTTCTTTAAATCTATTTCCTTATGTTAGGATAGGGAAAAGTAAAGGCAAAAGGAGGAATGAATAAGTCCAACATGATATAGATTGTCCTTTTCTTTGACTCTTTTGCATTTATTGTCTATGTAATTTACTAAGTTAGCTCTTTGATAGATTCCTAAGGCTGTGAAAAATCTTGGAATTTTTTTTTCTCAAACTATTCCAAAGGAAAGAATCACTTCTCTGTACAACTCAAGGCTTAACAATCCACAAGTTCCTTTAGATCTCGGGATATTAGAGAGTGCTGAGAATTGGGTTCTCTTACCTTGAGCTTCAGGCCTTTAAGGATTGCTTCAGTTGTCTCTAGTAAGAACAGAAAGTTTCTCATAAGCATTATAACTGAATTACCTGCTTTGTTCTCAGCATGTTTCTATGGACAAATGATTAGTTCATTCTGGACATAAGCCTTCTGTGGCTTCCTATTCTCCCATGCTTTTGTGTACATCTTCACTAGGCATAATAAAGCCTGTAAATGTGGAAGATGAGGTAGAAGCCTACCTAGCATTGCTTCTTGGGCTCAGCAGAGCAGAAAGGAATTGAGTTAAATGGCAGCCAAGGAGCCGTAGCCTCCTTAAGATCCTCTAGTAAGTCTCAGTTGAGATTGTAAACTGCCAAGAATAATGCCTGGCACATGGTGGGTTCTTAATTGGTGGTAGCTATTCTTATTGGGCCTGGGTGGTTGATCAGAAAGATCCTACATTGAAGAATTTTATAAATTAAGAACGTATCGCATGGGCAGGTCAAGGCTAGAAACATTCAGCATCTACAGTGTGACATAGAAGGAAGCAATGGTCTAGAGAGGTTTGGTGACTGTCCCTAGGCCATATTATGTATATTGGCAGATTGAGACCAGGACACAGCTCTCTGGATTCCTGAACCAGGTTTTTCCTGCTATACCAACATTCATGACTCTGAAAATCACCCTTCAGGAAGGAGTGTGGAAAGATGGGGAGAAAGAGATAGAGTGTCAGGAGAGTGCCCTAACCCTGGGCGGTAATGCCAAAGAATGGCATAGAATATAGAGGTTTGTGCCCCCCTGATATTTTATTACATTACCCCCTCAGATGGTTGGCTTCTACCTCTGGTATTTTTAGTAAATTCTGGGTTGGTACTTTGTAAAACCGGGAGGGTTTAGGGTCTTAGGGATAACTCTAGTTTTCCATTATTAAAGATCACTGTGTGGGAACTAGGGGGGTCTAGTGCATTGCTGCCTAGGCCTGGGGTAGGCACCCACGCTAGTATTTAGCTGTGTTAGGACTTAGTTGCAGGCAAGTCAGAAGCCACGGGCAATAGCTGGCATTGGAGATGTATTAAGAATCTCCAGAAGTCCTATTTATGCACACTGGAGGAAGAATGGGAAGATAAAGAAGCAGTACAACACAATGGTAATAGAATAGAAAGGAAGACACACAAAGATCAGGTTAAGAATGTGTTTTCTGGATGTGCTGAGCAGGGGGCAGTGTATGGTGTGTTATAGAGAAGTCTTGTGATTGCTTACTTGAGGAGAAGACCTGTGGGTGATCCATGACCAAGAGCATTTGGAAAGAGAAAATTCAGGATAGAAGCCTGAGCAAACAGAACAGCTACTGAATTTGAGCTACTGGATAGCAAGCAGAGATTCACACTCAACTGTGAGGCAATTTAGCCTCACAGTTGGAGCTCCCAACCACTGTGCTACCTGTCCCACTGTGAACCAAGGCCTGGGGAAACCACCGGGTCCAGTAAGTCCTCAGGGCTCCAGATGCTATCTTCCTCCCATGTTTGTTCTGAGAGTTGGAAGCAAACTCTCTTGAAATCACTCCTGCTCTTTAATGTTCCCCAGGGATTACTTAGAGCCAAGTAAGTCATTGAGATGTATTGTGGCCCAAGGCCACCCTTAATCAAATGACCACAACTTGTAGGTTCCCCTGGAGTCTCTGATCTTTGAATACATTGCATCCTTCCCTTGTACTGTCAAGCTTTTATCTTGGTAACCAAGTATCCACTGGTATTCCCTGCCCTTTGGATCAACCCAAAGGCTTCTAGTGACTTATACTTCCTCTGCCTCTGAGTTTCTGCTTCCTAAAAAGCTGTTTCTGCATCTCTCATGCAGATTCTGAATACAGCATTTCTCTCATACCAGTTTCCATAGGGAATCTAGTCCCATCAGGTAGGCTTTAGTGAACACTTGAAGAGTCACAGTTTGACATGGGTGGTCTGTCACCAGCTCTGCCAATTCTATCCCTGTTTCATATTCTTTCTCCCTTGAACATTAATCAAAGTTCTACCCACATAGGGGGAGCCATAGAGGAGTGAGAAGTCCTTACTTTTATACCCTACCAACTAGCACAAGTATGTTCTGTTTATTTTCCAAGAATTCTGGTGAATAAAAAATTGTCTCATTACATGCACTTGTGCTTAAGTGCAAATATGTAAAATTAGAGATACAACTTTATACCTGGCATCTAGTTGACTGGGCTACTGATTGTGCTGTTACTGGACTATTTGTATTAATTTCTAATAAGTGTTTAACTGCATACTCAGCACGATGTACTATACAGCTGGATGGCACTTACCTCAAATTCCTTCTATTTCCTCTATCTGCCAACTTATTTTCTTCAATGCTGGCCTTATAATTTTCCTTTTAGTTCTCACACCAAATACGCATGTAATTAGAGCCCAAAGTATTGTGTGAAGCCATGCCATCTCCTTTTCTACATGCTTCCTTGTAGCCTGGAATATATTGTTTATTTTTTTTAAGTTTTATGCTTTCCTAGCTTAATTTTATGATTCCAGCAATCCTTTTCATGTCCTGTTTAGTAAGTTCACAAACCAGGAGTCTCCCTGATAGTAAAAACACATCAGGCATTTTCTTTTGCATAAAAGTTGTATGTGACATGTAGGCATTTTAAGACTTGGATTTCTTTCTCTAGAATGTGAATTTCTTACGATCTTTTTGGCATGGATTTTCAGAATTCCTTTACATTTGAAAAGAGCTATGAGGGATTTAGTAAAACTGGAAAATAGATCCCCAATACAAAGGATATGCGTGGAGAAAGCCAGGAAATACTCACTCTCTGAGGATTGCCTAGGAACTCAGTAACTGTGATTCTTTCTAGGTTCAAGGAATTAGGGGATCTGGTACCATTTCTGATTAGCACAAAGTAAAGAGGAAGCTAACTCCATTTTAATTTTTTTTTTTTTAAAGAAAAAGTTAATTTCTACCCTGGGGAAAATAGAGTCAAGCTTTAAAATAGATAACAGTATTTACTGATGAGGCTAAACAAATAGAAGTTTGCAAAAATCTTTTTTTCTTGGGTGAAAAAGAAGAATAAAAGGGGAAAGTAGAAAAAAAGTATAATAGGTTGTAATAAGAACAGTAGGTAGCATTTATTGAGCGTGCATGGTGTTAGGCACTCGCCTAAGCATTTTATTTCTCATCTCAGCTATTACGACAGCCCTCTGACACTTCCACTCATGACTTTATTTTTTAGTTGAAGAACCCATGATGCAAGAGAAGCTGCACAGTGTCTCCAAGGTCACACAGCTAATCAATGGCAGATCAGCAGTTTTAACCTTGGTAATCTGGTTCAAAGTTCACACTCTTAGGTACAAGGTGACACTGCCATATATTGAGTTGTTTGACTTTTTTCCTCACTTTGAGTTCAGCCTCCCAGAATACGTGTAAAGCACAGGAGAAGTAGCAGTTTGAGCCTTTTTTTTTTTCTTGTTGTTGTTTGTTAATGTAATAACAGGGTTACAAAAAAAGGCACTATGCAGTCTAAATCAACTTTAATTAGACCCGTATGGAAAACATTACAATTATCCACACCAAATTTCTAACATTTTTCTTTTTTCATGTTCAATTATTAATAGTCATTAGTGCACATATTCTTTCAGTTATTTTCTAAGTGGAATAATCGAAACTTGCTCCGGGATTCTAACTGTTGCCTAGTTCTTTAAGAATCTTTATAGAAAGGATTTTTTTTTTCTAAAAAATAATAAATCCGTTTCTTTTTGTGGGATGAACTTTCCCTTGGAGAATATTGTCTTCCCAGGTGTGGAATCGTGGCATTAAATTAAACTCCTTTATCTTCTGCCTCCCTGGGGCTGATGGAAGGGGTGGAGAGGGTGGGATGGGTGGGCAGGGTATGTGTCTGGAACAGCGGGTATAGAGGAGTGCACAAGAGGCCCCTTCATTAGGTCCCAGATATCTATCTCCAGCTTCCTGCACTGAAACTGAGGTTTTAAAAGAACCAGAGAAATCCCCTTGATCCAGGTTATTCAAATGTGATTTTTTTTAAAGCAGTTCTCTTTTATTTTGTAGAGAAAAAGATAATGGTTATCTTTCCCTTCCCCAATATAAATAAGGGTGTTCTCATACTGCTTTTATAATTCAATTTTAAAATCCCTCAGTGATAGTTTTCAGTATTTTCTTGATTATAATATTCTTCCTTTAAGTCATAAGAGGATCATAGAAATATAACCAATGAAATATCATATAAAAGCAGCCATCAATAGAGCTTTGATATAAGTGATTTAAAAGTAAAAAAGTTATGGTATTCTCCAACATTTAAAATAATGTGGTAATTACAGAAAATTTGGGAGATTGAGAGAAATAGAAGCAAAGAAAATCAAATTCCCATATTCCCTATATCCAAGAGAAAAAAAAGTACTGTTTTCATGTATTTTCTTTTTATGTGAAAAGCTTTTTAAACAGTTTTCTGTGTAGAGTTTTTGTTTATCTTTCTTGGCTATCATACTATAAATACAGTTTTGTTCTCTGCTTTGTTGGAGAGATGTCTACGGTTCAGAGACAGCTGACTCAGAACTTCTTTGCAGAACATACCCTGTCACAGTTCAGCTTTGCAAATCTTTGGCTGATAGCCTAGTTTATGAAGTGTTCTGTGGACACGGACTCTGTGCCTTGCATGGTAGCTGAGTGTGCAGGGCTTGCCTCTCAGCATCTCACAGTATAGCTGGAGAAGACAAGTAGACATTTTCATGGCTGCTTTTAATTTTTATTTTATTTTATTTATTTATTTAGAGACAGAGTCTCCCTCTGTCGCCCAGGCTGGAATGCAGCAGTACGATCTTGGCTCACTACAACCTGTGCCTCCTAGGTTCAAGCGACTCTCCTGCCTCAGTCTCCTGAGCCCAGCTGATTTTTGTATTTTTAGTAGAGAAGGGGTTTCACCATGTTGGCCAGGCTGGTTTTGAACTCCTGGCCTCAAGTGATCCACCCGCCTCGGCCTCTCAAAGTGCTGGGATTACAGGCGTGAGCCACCACGCCCAGCCATATTTTTAACTTTTTTGGTACAGAAAGTTTCAAACATACACAGGAGTATAAGAGAATATAATAGCAGAGCCTATGTGCCTCTCTCTCAGCTTCAACAATGATTAATTTATGGCCAATCTTGTTTCATCTAGATCTCAGCCTCCTCTGTCTACCAGGGATTATGTTGAAACAAATCCCTGGCATCCTATTATTTTATTAGTAAATATTTGGGTACACATCTCTAAAAAATAAGGACTCTTTTTTAATACTATTAATGCCATTATTACACTAAAAAATTCTCTAACAATCAAATATGGGCTATTTAGTCAGTGTTCACATTTGTTTGTTTTTCTCATTATTTTTCTCTTTAGTTTGTAACAGTATCCACATAAGGTCTACACATTGCAGTTGATTGACATGCCTCTTCAGTCCCTTTTAATCTGTGGATTCACCCTTCACTTTGTTTTCCTTGTGATCTATTTTTTTTTTTTTGTCAAATGGGATGATTTATTCTGTCAATTTTCCCACTGGCTGGATTTTGCTGATTCCATCTCATGGAGTTAAATGTTAAATGTTCCTCTGTTTAACATATTCCTCTAGCCTCTGTATTTCTTGTGAACTGGTAGTTACATTTAGAGGCTAGATTGAATTCTGTCTCAATTTTTTGCCAAAAGTACTACATGAGAAGACGCTTACCTTTAGGGGTGTGTGTGTGTGTGTGTGTGTGTGTGTGTGTGTGTAAGAGAGATGTTGATAGCCAATAGTGATTTTGCTGCCTAAATCCATCAATTCATTAGGGGTTTTAAAATGTTATTTCATGTCAATCATTTCTCCATTTATTAGCCAGACTACTTCTATAAAGAATAATCTAGCCAATCCAATCATCTATTTGGCTATCCTGAGGTATAGTTGTATAGAAAAGGCAAGAAAAATGCTCGATTCTTTCCATTTATCTGCCAGTTTTCAAAATATTTGGCTCCCTAGCATCCAGAGATAACCAATTTGGGGAGCTGGGGAAAGAGAGAAAGAGAAGTTGGTGGCTCATTAAGAATTCATTAATTTTAAAATACTTGGTGTTTCAAACCATTACACTGATTCTTTGTTGTTGTTGTTGTTAAGAGGTGGGGTCTTGCTCTGTCATGCAGGCTGGAGTGCCGTGCAACTATCGTAGCTCACCGCAGCCTCAAACTACTGGGTTCAAGCAATCCTCCCACCTCAGCCTCCCAAAGTGCTGGGATTACAGGCATAAGCCACCTTCCAGGCCATTTCATTTATTCTTATTGAAACTAAAATTTTCTCATCTGTGGCCGATGGGAATCCTTTTGTGTGGTCTCCTGAATCCTTTTGATATATAACCTTAATAGTCTTTGAGTTTCCCTGCTTTTTGTATGCTGGGCCAATGGTTCTCAAAGTGTAGTCTGAGGATACCTAGGGGTTCCCAAGACCCTATTAGTGAGTCCGTGAGGTCCAAACAATTTTCATAATAATAAGACATAATTTACCTGTTTTATTCTTATTCTCTTACATGTATATAGTGAAGTTTTCTAGAAAACATATATTGACTATTGGAATGTATGGTTTTTTGTTTTTTTTGTTTTTTTTTTTTGAGACAGAGCTTTGCTTTGTTGCCCAGGCTGCAGTGTAGTAGTGCAATCTCGGCTCACTGCAGCCTCCACCTCCCGGGTTCAAGCGATTGTGATTCCTCTGCCTCAGACTCCCAAATAGCTGGGACTACTGGCACTAGTAGAGATGGGGCTTTGCCATATTGGCCAGGCTGGTCTCAAACTCCTGGCCTCAAGTACCCACCTCGGCCTCCCAAAGTGCTGGGATTACAGATGTGAGCCACCATGCCTGGCTGTGTGCATGCATGTTCTTATGTTTTCTAGAATTTTTTAAGGTAAGCTCTTTGAAGTCTTGAATAATTTCTGAGAGTGTAAAGGCATCCTAAGACCAACAAACTTGAGAACTACTATTCTAGGCTCATCTTTTATGTTTCATGCTACATACATATAATCACTTGTGGCCTTATAAATTAGCTCCATTTTTTTTAACTCCGTTTTTGTGTATGCCTGAGTGATCTGCTTCAAGTATCACAGCTCACAAGTGGCAAAACTAGAATTTGACTCTAGTCAAATCTGAGACTGCAGTGAGCTGTTTTTGTCCCATTGTACTGCACCTGGGTGACAGAATGAGATCCTGTTTCACAAACAAAAACAAAAAACAACTAGTACTCTGAATATGTTGTTTTTCTGGTCACAGTAGGAAATTCAAAATGTAGTAATAGTTTTTTAGAGTATTAACTTTTGAAGATCTCAGTCATCTGGAGAAGAGCCTGCCTTGCCTGTGGAATTCGTTAATGGCTCATATATTTTCCACTAATTTGTGAACCCAGGATCCAATCTATTGTTCATCTATGTAGCTTAGAAATACTTTTTTTTCATCCTGTAGTTGGCTGAACTAAATCCTGCAAGAAAACATGCTGCAATTTTAAAAGCTCAATAATGGTTCCTTAAGCCTGGGACTCTCATTTATTTTTATCACTGAACAGTATATAAATCTCTAAAAATGGCTACTTAAAATATAACTGGATTTTGTAGTCTCTGGGGCTCAGGGAAAGCATTATTTTGTCTCATTCTCTTGGACTGAACCCAGTAACGTGCCATTTTGTCACAATTCCCAATAACCTTAGCTTCTCTTGGCTAATGAACAACATTAGCTCTTATTTCCCAGGTATGAAAGAGTTTCTATCATGAGAAAAGGAAGTGTGTTTCCGAAACAGTTAGCAGTGGCTTTCTGAAGTTAGTGCATATACAGGAGAGGAGCAGTCTTATGTAATATCCTTGAGTATTTTTCCAACATAGGAAATACCTGACGGTACCTGACAGCCTCAGGTGCCATCTGGAAAAGTGTCATCTTGTAGGAAGCTTGGATCAGAGCCTGTGTCACTATTCAGATGTGTCATAATGACTTTGTGGTTCTGGTGGGGAGTGAAGCAAAGACTATGTCAAAGGTTGCAGGGTTCTTAATGGAATATAAATTTCTTTGTTGGAAAGTAGATCTTGAATACTAAACTAGTTTTTGTAGTTATAGACAAATTCATTTTGTACTGTAGCCTTGCTTGTTATTTTTCTCACCATTAAATCTGCCATTGTGAAAAGGTCTCAATATCTGATTTAAGTGATTTGTTGCATTTAGATTTCTATATTTAGACTTCGTTTTCATGGGCTTTTCTAGCAAGTCATCTCATTGACTTTGTTGAAGGTAGTTTTAGAATACAGAAAGTCAGAATGTAAAGTAGAAAGGTGGTTCTTTCATAGGATGGGCTTTGAAACTCCACACCACCACCATTGGTCTTGTCAAAATTTTATTTTCTTTCATGTTTGTCACTTTGATCAAATCCTATCCCCTAAAGAGAAGAAAAAAAAAAATCATCAAACAGACCTGTCTCCACATGCAGAGCATGTAGTATATGACGATGGGGGCCTGGAACTTACAGCTGGGGAATGCCAGGAATTTGGGGTTCTAGTGTCACTAAGGCTCCGCCTTTCTGTGCTTTAGTTTCCTGTTTAGAAAGTTCTGCTCCTTCATAAGGACCTCGAAGTACTAGGAGGAAAGGTGCTTTGTGTGTGGAGTTTTCCATTAAGTGCAGTCCCAACTAAAAGGCTGCGTTAAAGGTAGGTAAATGCCTTATGAAAACATATTTTAAATACAAAACATTTGTTAGTTTATGCCACTTACTTATTTATTTAAGTATAAAATAGCCTCAGGCAATTGAAATTCAGATTTAAAATTCAGGTTTTGTTTATTGAATTCTCTTCCTAAGAGCAAAGAATGTAAAGGCTTGGGAAGTAGAAATTGGAACACATTTTAATTGCCTGAATAGGTTTACCAGAGAAGAAGTTTTACTAAAGTGGAAACATGTTCTTCCTCTGAGTCTGATTAGAGGCTACTTTGGGCTAGTCCATAAATCTCTTTTCAAATCTAAAGTGAGCATAACCATCATAAAGTGAGCCATAACTTAACAGCTCTTCCTGAGGACTGCCTTGGCTAAAGTTTCTATGGTGAGAACTCAGAATTCCAGGAATGCATGTTGAGCTGGAATCTCTCATATCAGTGATTCCCAAAGAGGAATGAGGGTGTGTCTGAATCTCCAAGTGTGCTTTTGAAGCTCTGAAGACCTCTTTTCCTTTACCCAGGATCTCAGTGAGCCACTGTTGGTAGCAGTTATGTTTGGTATCTTTAGGTGTTTCAGTGAAAAAACAACTGAAGTTAGGCTGATGAGTAGATTATGGGTAGCCTGTCAGCATTTCTCCCTGGAGAGTGCCACTCACTCTAGAAAAAGTAAATAATGGCTTTGAATGATTTGTAGTCCATACAGTGGCAGTCACATTGCTGAAAATTTGGTAACATACAATGTTTGGCTTGGTTCTAAATGCGGTTTGTGTGTGTGTGTGATGTTGTTTTGCATGAAGAGGCTACATGTGGGTGTTTTGATGCCCCGTAAAAGAAACCAGTGGGACTAGAAAACCTGAATCTCTTAGTGCAGGGTCAGCACCAAGTTGGAGTAAGTTCTCAAAGAGCAGGTGACATCGTGGTGATGGCGTGCTCCTCAGTTTGTTGGATTGGGCTTGTTGGGTTTCTGTTTCACTGAGGGAGGAGATTTTCTGTGCATTTGATTATGCTACATGATACTGTGCAAGCTAACATTTTGGGCTTTGGGTCTGGGAAGGAAATGTATTTTGATTATTGATTGTATAGTTTTATGCCTCATTTTGAGATGCAAGTAGGAAAATGGAGAAGCAAGGAACCCAAGTAATCAGCAAACGAGCTTAAGAGAAAAGTCCCTGAGAAATTAAATAATATTTGAAGCTTCAAAGCTGTATGTTTAGTTTTTAGAACATCAGATATTAGGACCCAGTGATAAGAATTCTCCATTTATTGAACTGCTTTGAAGTTTCATGTTTTAATTGCTTTAGGACATCCTTAACTTGATGTCTTATAATACAGTTCGATAGTTGAATGAGACCATTCTGAAGTGAAAACAAAACAAATTAACTAGAAATGATCTTAGCTATCATCCCATCCATCCTTTTTATTTTGCTAATGAATCCAGTAACTTGTGATAAAAGTCATATCTTGCTCTAAGAATTCTCCATGTCTCTCTGTGGAGTTAGCACATAATGTACACTGGCTGGCTGGTGGGCTGGCTGAGGTAGTATTTGCTAAAAAACTTAAACCTTTTGACCACAGTATTTGTGAAGAAAGTCTTGGTGGAAGATGTTAGAATGACTCTTTGTTTTGGGATTTAAAAGCTTAGCCATTCTTCTATGAGTTGTTAGATGCTACTGCTTGCTATTCTAAAAGCTTCTGATGTGTAAAATATTCTATAGGTATAAAACCTTTTGATGTGTAAAATGTCTTTTTTGTTACACATTCTCAAGCTGCTAGTCTCTTTTACCATTACTTTGGGAACATTATGTAATTGCTATTTGAGATTCAACAGAAAAATGAATAAATAGGAATTATTGTTGCCAATAGACACTGTTCTCCATACACCAAAAATTAAATAAAACATGAATTTTAAAGCTCCATCAAGCAACAGCTTGTCAAATTTATTATAACATTCAGTGAGTCTTTAACAACCTAAAGTAATTTATCTTATCAGGTACATTTGTCTTATCAGTCTACATTTGGAAAGACAAACTCTTTTTTTTGTTTGTTTGAGACAAGGTCTCCCTCTGTCTCCCAGGCTGGAGTGCAGTGGTGTGATCATGGCTCACTACAGCCTCGACCTCTTGGGCTCAAGCAATCCTCCCACTTCAGCTGGGACCACAGGCATATGCTACCACACCTGGCTAATTTTTTGTAGAGTTGGAGTCCCACTCTGATGCCCAGGCTGGTCTTGAACTCTTGGGCTCAAGCAATCCTCCCACCTTCATCTCCCACAGTGCTGGGATTACAGGTGTGAGCCACCATACCTGGCCAAAAAGATAAACTTTTAAAACTTAAAAAAATGTTTTTAAAATGAATTGTGGCTACTTCCCGTCTGGCAGCTAACATTTTGTTCATGTGGGACTCAGGCAAATTTGTTTCTGAATTAAAGGAATTTCCTATCTTCGTTCCTGGCTTCATGCCATGAGTGCCAGTGCCAGCTGACAGAGCCATCTGCAGGACTCTGTAGTAGAGTGGGAGCCAGGTGAAAGTGAGCCAGGCCTGCAGATGTGGTTCTTGTTAGGTGAAAACTTAGCAGAAGCGTGTCCAGTCCTGGAGATTGTCCATTCTCAGTTTATTTGGAGACTTTAAGATGGTAGAACAATGACAGGTTTCTAGAAACCCTGTGTGTAGTACAAAAAGTGGCTTGTCTGTGAGACCTCCTTTTGAGATGTTCAAAAGAATGTGAATATACTGGAACTCTGCAGGAATAATTTCTTCTGTGGTTCCACAATCTTCGGATTTGGAGGAAATAATTCAAATAATTGTATTAATTTCATCCATTCTTTCCACTAATGTTTATTGAGCATTTCTAATGTGCCCTGCGCTGATTTGGATACCAGACAACATGGACATAATTCCCTGACCTCACAGAGCTTCCGGTGGGGGAGACAGACACACACAGAAGTTAAATATGTCAGACAGTGATATGAGCTATGGGGAAAACTAAAACAGGGAAGGGGATGGGAATTGTGCTGAGGGGTAAGGGAACCATGTCAGGACCTGGGGTCTTGTACTACTTGTGGTGACTGATTGTACCCACAGGCATGAAATAGAACAGTCATTTACATATTGTGGCTGATTGTGCTGTCATAGTTACTACTACTATTATCACAGTCACCGTCAGAAAGCATTTACCCCACACCTCTTAGCAAGGTTTTATACAGAATGAGTCATACAGCTAAGTGTTTGTCCTCAAGACTGACAGCCCTTACGTGTACACATGCAGATAACTTACTAATGATGAATAGAAATTCCAACAATTGTATTCGTTCAACAAATGTTTATTGAATGATGGGGTATACAAGGCATTATGGAGGACGGCAAGATAAATCACATATGTATCTTGCCAAAGGGGCATATAGTTCAATATAGTCATAGAGCAGGTCATTTGCATGTCAGTGATTTAATTTAAGATAGACCATGAAAGTCCATGTCATATGCTGATTTCGCATTTTTGCTGAGGCATAATTTTGAGTCAGCTGCTTTGGGAGGCTGGTATGGGGTGACTAATGTAGGAGTGTGTGTTTAGCCATTTCCCTGTGTCCACATTTCGGTGAGGAATTGTTTCTACCTGTTGCTGAATATGTTAAATGCCTTTGAAGTAAAATATGCCTTTTTTTGGTGAAAAATTGCTCTGAGAAGAAAGCCAGCTTCTAGAGTTGGTGATGGAAGTGCTGAATCTAAGATGTGATGTTTCTTGGTCAGTACATGGAATCACTGAGGGCCTCAAGGAAATACTTAGCATTTTGCTGCCGTTATCAGGGAAATTTTATGCTGTACTAGTGTTTGCCAGCTTGGACGTGAACCCCTCGTGAATATATTTTTTGGATAGATCTTGATAAAGGCCCTAATGGGAATGTGGACACAGCAGAATTTATCTCCCTTGCTTGAAGCAGAGCTGCGTCTTCTGGGCCCTAATATCAGATTCTCCCCTTTCCTTCACAACTAAAGCATCAACCATATTTATGTGAGGGTTCCTTGTGTTTGTTATCTATATGGGACCAAAAGTTTGCTACATAGAAACATAGTTTTTTTATATATGTATGTGTACACACACATATACATATGCAGCCTTAGAAACAGGGCAAGAGAAAGCTTGGAAGGGGGAGGAAAAGCCATAAAATACCATGGCAGAGGCTATTGGCTTCTCAGCATAATCCATGTTTTCCTCTTCCTGAGGCCACAGCAAGAATGAATTTCCCAGCCTCCTTTGAAGTTAGGTACAGCCACGTGCCTGAATTCCAGCCAATGGGATGACCACAGTGAAAACAGCTGAGCCCATCAGCTTGCATCCCTAGTTCAGTGTGAGGAAGAGGAACACCTCATTCACCAGTTCTCTGTCATGGGAGCAAGAACAAAGTTCGGAGGTGTTTGAGCCATTATAAAGAAGTCAGGGATATATTTTGACAGTGATGAGTTTGGATCATAATCCTGAGTGTCATAATCCTGAATGTTGAAATTCTGAACATCAAAATCCCAAAAGACCAAATCCCTTAAGTCCAAAGTCCCTTATGTCTAAAGTTCTGAAAATCACAATCACAGGATATTTATGTTAGGCCAGCTCTTATGGGCTATTTCTGTGCAATTGTCCAAAATCTTTCCCTGTAATATACATTTTTATATGTTGGATTTTCTTTTTAGTTATTTAGCTTTTTTCTTTTTTTAGTTTTTTTCCCACTATTTTAAATTTGTAGAATTATTGTTTACAGTTCACTATGCTATGTATTTCCTTTTTGCGTCACTTCCAATACTGGAGTTATAAATTGTGTAGAGACTTTTAGAGAGTTCCAATCCCTTTTATGCAGTTTTTGCAAATTTGACTCCACAAAAGTGTATTATCACCATGTTGAGTTTGTGTGTAAGCATTCTGTGTGCACGTGAAAATGTTGCAACTTTCTCAGCAAATAAAGAGATGTTCTTTTTGTACATCTGCGTTTGTGAAGGATACAATTTCTTGATCTCAGCTCTTTGGATGACTGCATAAGTGGTGGTGACCCATCGTGGTTTTTGATTAATCTCATCAGAAGACTTAGGTTGTTCATCACAATATTTCAGATGATTGCAGTCATAAAGCTGGGTGCAATGACCAACCATAATGATATGCATTTATATAGTTCCCCTTTTGAATTATTTCATTTTGAATATGGTTTGTCTGCTCATAATTGTTATACCTATGCAACTGTTGTTAGTATACTTGAGTGTTTTTGCTTTCAAAAATATGTATCTTGTTATTGTCCATTTTATTGTGTTAAGTGACCTAGGAAGTGTTCTGTCATATCTTTGTTTCTCAAATCCCCTTTTAAAAAGGTAAATAAATGTCTTTTAATGAGTTTTTAAATTTTTTTTTAAGAATTATATTTGCAGGATTTTGAGATTTCACTGAGATTGTGTCTTTTGGGATTATGATCAGCTCCCGCAGTGACTAGTCTTTCCTAATACTGTGACTATGTGTGGTAAGTGAGAGCAGTAAAGACAACAGTTTCAGAGTTGGGATCTGTCTTCATCAGTTTACTGGACCTGGTTGTTTCCATCTGAATGGCAGAGTCAGTGCTCATGGATGAGGTTAGTTATGCTCATAGGCCCAGGCTGTGTGTGTGTTTGCTACTGCACTTACCTAAATTGCTTATAGAAAGCTATGCTTCTTGCTGTGCACTCCCCAGTAGCTGAGTACAGAATCTAGGGAATGTGAACTGACCCTTGATTTTTCTTCCTCTTTCCCTCAATTATTTTAGTCCCTATCTCGTGCTAGGTGGTATTGAGATACATAGAAATGAAAGAAACATGGACTCTGCCCTCAAAGAGCTAACAACCCTAGTTGACCAGACTGCCTCAAGTGGGACTCCCACTGAAACCAGATTATTTAAACAATAAATGACTTTGTCAGGAGCTGAGAGGTATATTAGTTTCAGGTGCTGTTTCTTTGTGCCTCCTAATCCAGTCAGTTTTGCCCTTGAAACTTATTTCAGGTGGTCAACCACAAGGTCCAGTACACAACCATACTTAGTATTGCCTTTCCCTTCCCCATGTATATAATTCTCACGTAGACCCTTGAGCAGTGCAGCAAATTGTCCAGAAAAAGTTGATTGAGTGCTCTTTTCCCTTTGAATTCCATCGAACTGGGCCCACATGGAAGAAGCAAAATTGTTACTTTGCTAAATATTGGGAATGGTGGATAGTGAGCTGAGGGGATTGGCATGTGTAGCCTGAGAAAATCCTACTCAGCCATTTTAGTTGTTGGTTTCAGCAGATTCAGTGGCTCCCTTCGTTTGGTCTATCACTATATTTTAAGTTAGAATTTGAGGATCAGCTGCCTTCTTCTTTTTTAGCAATCTCCCTCTTCAATTTGCACGATCACTCACTTTCGCTCTTGTTAATGTCAACTTGTCTGGCGTACTCCTTGGAGGTAGGCACCAGGCCACAACTCTCTTTGTATTCTTTCTGCTAGTCCTTTACTCCGGAGCATAAACAGTGCTTTATATATTATGTATGGCACACTAAATGTTTAATGAATGAATGAATTACTTAAATTTCTTAAACTGGGAGAGCTGCTTGAGCTAGTTTCATACTTGGTGAATAGGTCTTTCCCTGGGGAACATCATTTCCTGCTGCCATTGTGTTGCTGTCAATTTATGTGATGTTTTGTCTTGTTGTTGTGACACTGGCCTGGCCTTGGCCAGTAACAGGAGTCATCCAGCATGAGATTTAAGAAGGGAAAGTGATGACATGCCAAGTGGTTGCTGTATCAGTGTAGTAGAATGTGATCCAAAAGGTACTTATAGTGGGCGTGTCTGGTGAATGGTACTGAACCACATTCTTATGCTTTTTTCATCTTTTGCTTTCCAGAATGGATAAAGAATTTTCTTATGTTACATGTACTATATGACTCAATCTAATAAAAGAACAACAGATTAATCTTTTACTGCCTGGTAGCTAGGTTTGTACCTTAGGTCCTGCTTGACTCACTGAAGGTTCCAGAGAATTCTCTGAAAAGGGATGCATGCACACCCATAATTTGGCTTGTTTCCCTAACAAAATTACAGCTGAAAACTTTCCCTGGAGGACTTGTTATGTTTCTTCCTAAAAGCACATTTCAATAATGATGACAAAAGAATGGTGATTTAGGATTACCCTAAAGGCTAAGAGAGAAGATATTTCACAGGAAGAGGCTCCGCTCTCCTTGGTATTAGAGGTTTCATCACTTGCTCCTTTGAGCACCTGTGGGACTCCTGTCTACAGCTTACTTTATTTTTAGGCTTAACAACTGGTCTCCTCCCCTCCAGCTCAGAGATCATTTAGAAAGAAACTGGCCAGAGCTTTTCTCTGATCTTGCGCTTCTTGCTTCTTTTGTCAGTTTAAGATTCTTTTGCCAAAGTCAACGAAGCAGATCATCTTCAAATCTTTGATTCCTTGACCTTTACATTTGAGAATCTGTACATTAGGCTGGCCGCAGTGGCTCACGTCTGTAATCCCAGCACTTTGAGAGGCTGAGGTGGGTGGATCACCTGAGGTCAGGAGTTTGAGGCCAACCTGGCCAACATGGTGAAACTCCGTCTCCACTAAAAATACAAAAATTAGCTGGGCATGGTGGCACACGCCTGTAATATCAGCTACTCGGGAGGCTGAGGCAGGAGAATCACTTGAACCTGTCCAGCCTGGGCAACAAGAGTGAAGCTCCATCTCAGAAAAAAAAAAAAAAGAATCTGTACATTTAAAAACATTTCATTGCTGACTTGTTGCTTAACTTTGACCAAATTTGCAAAGATGGGGAAATTACTGTTTCTTTAGCAGGACTTAGAAAGTCATAAGAATGGCCAGGCATGGTGGCTCACGCCTGTAATCCCAGCACTTTGGGAGGTCGAGGCAGATGGATCACGAGTTCAGGAGATTGAGACCATCCTGGCTAACATGGTGAAACCCTGTCTCTGCTAAAAATACAAAAAATTAGCTGGGCCTGGTGGCATGTGCCTGTAGTCCCAGCTACTTGGGAGGCTGAGGCAAGAGAATCGCTTGAACCCAGGAGGCGGAGGTTGCAGAGAGCCAAGATCACACCACTGCACTCCAGCCTGGGCGACAGAGCGAGACTCCGTCTCAAAAAAAAAAAGTCATAAGAATTTAACTGTATGGGACTCTCTGTCATAAATTAACTTTGAAAAATTGTTAAAGTTGGAAGTAGGAAGTTTATTACCTTTTTGTGAAATAGTCTGTCATGATCAATAGTGAAGGAGTTAATTTTTTTCTGAATTTTAATTCACTTATAGTATCCTGAAAGTATTAGTCTAGCCTCATCTACTTATGTGAAATAGTTTTAGAGAATGTCCTCCTGAAGTAGCCATATGTTGGGTTACAAGAAAAGCACCTAGTTTATAATATATGTAAATTGATGCCCTTTCTAACCTTGACTGGTGTTGTGTGTCCATATTTCATAGTGGCTTAAGTGATGTCGCAAGTAATAGCCTGAGACTCTAGCCTAGTGACTCTACATATACATTTTAGATGAAAGACTTGGAGAAGGTACTTGTTTGAATAGGAAAAATTATGAAATAATTATGGATAAGTTGAAGAATATGCTTTATTGTAGAAGATAATGCTATCGTCTGCCCTCATTATATTCACTGTGATGGAAAAATAAATTGCCACACCAAAGGCCTGCTTACTTCACTTCCTGTAAACATGTCCCATGTGCAAGCAAAATTACAAGGCATGCCAAAAGGCAAGAAAAACACAGTCTGAAGAGACAAAGTAATGATCAAGCCCAGATTTTGAAACAGATGTTGGAATTATCAGACAAGGAATTTAAAAGAACTCTGATACATTAAGGGCTCTAATGGAAAAAAATAGACAACATGCAAGAACAGATGGGTAATATATAAGCAGGGAGACTGAAACTCTAAGAAAGAATCAAAAGAAAATGTTAGAAATAAAGACCACAGTTACCGAAATGTGGAGCTGAAAGTTCCAACCTTCTAATCATGCCTTCGTCCTTCTGGCAGCCAACCCCTATTCCGAAGCTATCTAGGGACCCAAAAGAGTCATCTTGTTAGCATAAACTCTGGTATGGTTGAAAGTGATTTGCTATGAATTTTAAAAGCTATTCCTATCACTCAGGAAATGCCACAGGTTTTAGGAGATCTATGCCAGGGACTGTATAGTCAGAATGCCCTGTATGTATGAATTCTTGTGAGTCCTATGCATTAGATGGTGAGCTATTTTAAGGCAAGGACCTTAAGTCTCCTTGCATTCTACTCAGCACATTAATCACTCAGTAAGTCCTTGTTGAGAAGGATCTAATCATCAAAGGCAGAGGCAAAGGGGACATTTCCCCTTTTTCCTCTGAAGGTTCACTGAAAAATCAATTCACAAAAGGCAGATGAATTGGAAAAAAAGCATCCAAGTTTATTTATCATGAACAAGCAGGAGCCTTCAGAATGAAGACCCAAAGATAGAGGGGAAATTGTCCATTTCTGTGCTTAGGTTCAACAAAGTATGGATAGCTGTAGTAAAATAAATACTGGACAAAAAGGGTAAGATCTAATGCTAACAGGTTAAGTGGGGAAACTCAGCAAGGCCTGGCTGTCTGGATTCTTCTTGACCTCTCTGATCATGCATTCCTTCCTTCTGGGTGTGGGGCAGGGTTCTGGAATGGGGGTCTTGTGTCCTATGTTAAACTCCAACTTTCCTTCTGCATTTCTGTGTAAAACTTACTAAAGATAATTTCTTTATGGTCAGTTTTACACAGAAATGCAGAGGGCAAGTTAGAGTTATAGGTTTTTTTGGCTGGCTGTGGGGAAGAAGTTTCTGGTTTTAATGACCTCCCTTAGGGAAGAGAAGTTCCAGTTTCTATGGCTAGAAGACAGGAGGGCAGGAGGAGGTCACAGAAAAACTTTTGCTTCTGAGGCCTTCATTTTGGGGTATTGTTTTCCAGGTCCCAGCCATTAGCAAATCGTAGACTATAAACTGCCAGAGCCTAACTCAGTCCTAATGTTTCAAAAAAAAAAAAAAAAAAAAGGCCGGGCATGGTGGCTCACGCCTGTAATCCCAGCACTTCGGGAGGCCGAGGCAGGCGGATCACGAGGTCAGGAGATTGAGACCATCCTGGCTAACACGGTGAAACCCTGTCTCTACTAAAAATACAAAAAAATTAGCCGGGCATGGTGGCGGGCGCCTGTAGTCCCAGCTACCAGGGAGTCTGAGGCAGGAGAATGGCGTGAAGCCGGGAGGTGGAGCTTGCAGTGAGCCGAGATCATGCCACTGCACTCCAGCCTGGGCAGTAGAGCAAGACTCCATCTCAAAAACAAAAAAATTCTTTTAAGCGTGTCCTACAAAACTTTAAATTATCTCAGGCCAATATGGTGATGTCCCCAAGGATTATAAGCAGAAAAACTCGTATAATTTGTAACCAAAACAAGCTAACATATTAGCATCTTTGTCCAAATAGCTAAATCAGTGTTGTCCTCACAGACACAGGCGCATAACACTATTCTTCCTGCTAGGATCTGTGTTGTGTTTACGATTTATTATAGCTAGAGGTATTAGAGGCTTCAATTTACTCCCGTGACCTTGTTTTTGTCTCCCCTCTGGGCTTTGGGCTTTTCTGATACTGCTCCAAGGAGACTATCTATATATTGCAACTCTTTCAGCTATAATCCTCTGTTTTTAAACTGGAGTCTTTTGGGGGTAGTGGCACCCCCAAAAAGTGGTCCCTTCTGTAGTCTTCAGATGTCACCTCCTGTGACCATTCTATCCACACATCAGACTTAATCCTTTTGGATTCCCATAACATTGTATTCATAGCCGCTAATGTCACATAGTACGCATCCCATTACAGTTTCTTTCCTAGCCCATCTGTGAGCTTCTTTAGAGCAGCATTCATGTTTTAGTCTATCTTTTTTTTATATCCTAGATAATAGCATGGACAATCAATACATGTTGTTGGTTTGAATGAAAAAGTCCTTTTCTTTCAGCACTCTGAAGATCGCGCTCCATGCTTCTCTTACTTGCATGGTTTCTGGTGAGCAATCTGCTGTCAATTGCTCTCGTGTTCCTCTGTAAGTAGGATATTCTTTTCCTTCTGTTTTCTTTATAGATTTTCACTTCCTTCTTGGTTTTCTGCAGTCTGAATAAGATACACCTAAGGGTGGTTTTTTGGGGATTGCGGTATAGTGGGAAATGTATACAGACAATCTCTGATTTACCATGGTTTGACTAACAATTTTTCAGCTGTACAATGGGTTTATTGGGGTGTTAATGCATGTTCAACTTACTGTATTTTTAACTTACAGTTGGTTTATTGGGCCATAACTTTATTGTAAGTTGAGCATCTGTATATTAATTATAAAAATGTACGTATGTATGTATATAATATGTAACTTCAAGGGATATGTGTTCACTGGTATGAGAGCAAGGAACATACGTAGTTAAGGTTGAAGGCATTATTTTCTCCCATAAGAATAGTATTTTTGTCAATTTCTTGGAAATGGCCAAGATTTAGCTTTTTATCCATTGAATATTGAAGACAGACTATTGATTTTTTAAGGAGAATTCATTGAAGTTTTTATGTATGGTAAAATAATATTACCCAAATAGTTTCCTTTTAAAACAAACCCATAAAAGGCAACTCCCTCCAGGTTAGGGCCTGGATCATAGTAACACTTACATCTTCAGTGTCTGCCAAGCCTGTGGTAGGTGTTCAGTAAATTCAGATTGATATGTACAAATTTATGAGTTCTAACAGTTGGGCCAAAGTAGCTGAGCTTTGTTTTTTTTACCTCCTGTAAAAGAGTCCTACACAAGAGGTCATGCTGTTTGTTCAAGTAGCAGTCATTCTCTGGTAACATGTAATTTGATTGAAAGAGCTTTTGTTATTCCCTGAACTTGATCTGAGATTTCCCCAGCTATCCGCGGGCAGTTTTTCTTTTATTTCCAATATTTCTGTAATCTTGGTTCCAATACTTCTGTAATCTAGCTCAGCCAGTAAACAAAAACCCCGAAGTTCAGACTTCTCATCTCTAATTTATGCATAAGAATATATTATTTTGACTTTATTGAAAAAATTACTTTTTTGCTTAAAATAACCCCTTCCTGCTTCCTAGACAACCATATACAAAGACAATCAACATAATAACCCAAGAAATGCACATTTTAATAACATGCCATTTTTCATTTATCAGATTGGCAACAACTAGTACAACTGATAATACCTAGTATTGGACAGAAAAAATGCAATCTCATACACTAGGGGTAGAGGGTTAATTAAAATTAGTACATTTTGGAAGAATATTGGACATATCTATCAACATTTTAAATATGTATCAATTTCTAACAACTTCTACAAGAATATTTGCACAGATACACAATGGTGGTTATATTGGTTATATTTTTTACCACTGAAAAATTGGAAAGAGTGTGAATATCTACTAATAGGAAAATGGTCAAGTAAAATATGACATATTTGTATAAAGAAATATATTACAGTTTTTAAAAATAGAGTTCTCTCTTTTTATATACACACAAACTATATAATATATATAATTTTTTCAGGTAAAAGGAAAGTTGTACTTAATAATGTTCCATTGAATTTTCTATGTGTGTGAATTATATAGTCATAGAAAGAAGTCTAGGAGATTGTACGACATGCTGTTAACAATAGTTATCTCTGAAGGGTGGATTTATAGCAGCCTTTTATTTTCTACTTTGTGCATTTTTGTATTGCTTATATAACCAAAAGAATTATACATGTTTTAAAATACTTATTCAGTGCTCTTTAGGAATAGGGCGTTTAGCTCTGGGTTGGGGATACAAAGGTGCATAATAAGATTTGATACTCATCACTAGGAGTTTATGGCTTAGTCAGTGAACACAGGGAAACAAATATATACAGTAATATCCGTGGGTACTGATAGAAGTTGCAAAATATTCAGTAGGATCAAGGATTCATTTGATTGAGTAGGAATTAGGCATGAAAGAGAATAAGAAAGCTGCCATAGAAGAGATTTGAACTGAACCTTGAAAATGTGATACTTGATTTGGGAATAGATGGCAGAGGGAGCATGAGAGAGTAAAGGCCTGGATGATGGTGTCAGGTTTGAGTTTTGGAAGTACAAGAAGGTTGACTTGGCTTCAGTTCATGAGCACCTGTGTATGTGAGTGTTGTTGTTGGGGAAATGGTGAGGGCTACGCACATAGAAAAGAGTAGACAGGATTCTGGCCTGTGAGTCAGGAAATTGCCCCTTCCTGAGTCTGACATATGCGTACTGTGTGAATCTCCATAAAGTCACTTTCCCTCTGGACGTCAGTTACTTAATCTGTGAGAGGTTGAACTAGATTAGTGGCGTCATATGCTTTTACTTTTTTCCCTTTCTTTCTTTAGCTGTCATTTCCCAGGAAGGGTGTATCTCCATTCATTCTTGTGTCTTTGTATGCTCTGGAGCTAAGTCTTGGTACAAAATTTCCCTCTCCCCTGCATTCCCTTCTCTCGTTTTTTTTTGTTGTTGTTTTTTTTTTTTGTTTTTTTTTTTTGAGATGGAGTTTCACTCATTTCTCTCTTGTTGCCCAGCCTGAAGTACAATGGCGTGATCTTGGCTCACCGCAGCCTCTGTCTCCCGGGTTTAAGCGATTCTCCTGCCTCAGCCTTCCAAGTAGCTGGGATTACAGGCACGTGCCAGCATGCTTGTCTAATTTTATAATTTTTTTTAGTAGAGGCGGGGTTTCTCCATGTTGGTCAGGCTGGTCTCGAACTGGCCACCTCAGTTGATCCACCCGCCTCGGCCTCCCAAAGTGCTGGGATTACAGGCATGAGCCTTTTTTTTTTTTTTTTTTTTTTCTTAAGGAGAGAAGCAAAGAGACCCAGTGTGATGTCAAGAATAAGACGGTTGAAATTTAACTGAAACTTATTAGAGAAGTGATTTTGGGAATTATTGTTTTGAATGAGTTTCTAGGGCAGTAGCAGAGGAGAACAAAGCTGAGAGGTTCAGGTATAGGAAGCCCAGTTAGGTTGACAGTTGCAAGTTTACCAAGGAATTTGGTGTGAGAAAGAAATTCCTAAGGACTAAAACCTTGAGCCACAAAATGTTATGATCTACTTAGCACAAATAAGTCTAGTAAATAGCCAAGAAGCATTAAAAAATTAATCTAGCAGCTTTTGTCTAGAGTTCAACTCATAAGTAAATTTAATGTATGGAAGGTATACATTATATTTTGATCAACAAAATATATGTAGGTTTATTACTTTTACCCATGAAGTTATAAAACTATAAGAAAATTCAGCCATTTCTTTTATTATTTCAACTACTTGGGGTGGGAAGGGGGAGAATGAGTTCCAAATATGGAATCCCCTCTACAATTTATATAGTAAATCTACATATATAGATCAACATAAAGATTTTTATCTAACTGATGCACTCTTCTTTCCATTTGAGTTCTGAAAGCAGTGTTCAGATTTGTAATATACAGTTTCTAAAATCTGGTGTAAGGTTTGTGAAAAGACAGTAATAAAGTAAGTTTATTGGGATCTCCGTACACAGCTTACTTTAGAACAGACATTGAGTTAGACTAGTCCTCTAAAAGGGAAAGATATGGGCTGGTAAACATTCAAGGGTATTTTGTAACTATGTTTCTAAGGTAGTTTTTTTGTTCATGTGGTTGGCCCATGAGTGAATCCCAAAGATAGAAGTTTTATTTCCAAGCAGTTTATTTTCTAGGAGCTAGGATAATTTGGATACCCTTAAAAGAAAAATATTTTTACCAGTTTTGTTAGGAAGTCCATGGAAGGTAAGAATAATGCTATTTTTTTTAAAATTTCTACTGTGCTGGAGATTGGATCTAGTGGCTCACTGCAAAAAATCCCACCTTCTTTAAGAAGTATTTCCAAATCTCCCTAGTAGGAATTAATCTATACATTCTCGTTTATGGATTCATCCATTCATGCAAAAAAAACTATTATTGAGCACTTGCTATGTGGGATTAAAACTGTGAGCAAGATAAACATAGTTCCTGCTGCTATGGTCTGAATGTGCCCCCAAAATTCGTATGTTGAATCTAATCGCAAATATAATGGTTGCAGAAAGTGGGGCCTTTGGGAAGTGACTAGGTCACGAGGGCAGATTTCTTGTGAATGGGATTATTACCCTTATAAAAGAGGCCCCAGAGAACTGCCTTGTCCCTTCTACCATGTGAGTACACAGCTACAAGGCACCATCTATGAACTAGGAAATGGGTCTTTGTCAGACACTAAATCTGCTGGTGCCTTGATCTTGGACTTCTTAGCCTCCCGAAAAGTGAGAAATAAGTTTTTGTTGTTTATAAGCTACCTAGTCTGTGGAATTTTTTTTTTTTTTTTTTTGAGACGGAGTCTCACTCTGTCACCTAGGCTAGAGTAGTGCAGTGGTGTGATCTCAGTTCACTCCAGCCTCTGCCTCCCGGGCTCAAGTGATCCACCTGCCTCAGCTTCCCAAGTAGCTGGGACAACAGATGTAAGCCACCACACCCAGGTAATTTTCATATTTTTGGTAGAGACAGGGTTTTACTATGTTGCTCAGGATGGTCTCAAACTCCTGACCTCAGGTGATCTGCCCGCCTCAGCCTCCCAAAGTGCTGGGATTAAAGGCGTGAGCCACCACACCCGGCCATATAGAATTCTGTAATAGCAACCAGAATGGACTAAGCCACCTGCCTTTCTAGAATTCATGGTTTCATGGGGGAGTATGGGGCAACTACACAGTGTTAACTGGTAGTATTATTACTGCTATAATGGAAGAAGTTCAGGCTGAATGCACATCTGGAAAGACTTCTTGGAGAAAGTGCCGTCTAAGCCCAGTAGTAGTTAACTGGATGAGCAGAGCTGGTTAGGGGCAATATACAAGGCTGGGGAAATAGCTTTGTGAAGGGATTGAAAGAGTGGAAAGGAAATTCAGAGTGGTTTGAGCTTGGCACATGAGGGAGAAGGAAGTAGTGTCAAGAGGAAAAGTTAGAGAAATAGTGGCTCTAGGACCCCGAGAGCCTTATCAAACCCACTATCCTGATGGCAGTAGTGAGCTATTAAGTTGATGACAGACATTCTAGAAAAATCACAGTAGATGCCATGTACAGAATGTATTAGATGGAGGCAAGAAGGTCATCACTGTTAAAGGTCGGAGGTAAGAAATCAATCCCACAACCCATTTTTGGAGTCTCTTTCTTCAGTACTACTCCTGGTACCAAGTACTTCATGAGTCAGGGTCCAGTCAGAAGAGAGAAGCAAAGTATGTATTTCAGATACTACCTGAGGTGATTTAACATAGGGAATTGGGGGCCTGGGATATTTGATGACTAAAAATGTAAATAGTGGAAGCAGAGGCTATATATAGACTGGTAACTCCAGGAAGCAGCTGCCATCCCTGCAGCTGGGAGGGACAAGAGGGAGTGGGTGATGTTAGCTAAACCAAGAAACTCGTAGGGGCTACCACAGAGCTGCTGTGCTGATTGCTAAGGAGGTACTTGGATCTCTGGGAGAGGATTGCCTTCTTGCTGGTACTCGGACCATCAAGGGAGGGTGCAAGGCTGGTACACAGAGTGCTTAAAGCATGGGCAACTGGAGCTGTCTGCTACTGTACAGGCTGACAGGAGCTGGAAAACAGGAAGAGAGTTTCTTCTCTCCACCTCTGCCTTCCAGTTGCAAAGGAGTCTGGGAAATGTGGTTTGAAGACTTCTAGTCCCAACATCATAAAGCAGAATATAGAGGGTGGGCTTGGGCTGACAGACCGCTGGAAAATAATCTACCCTAGGCATTTCAGAAAAGTAACTCTACCTATGTATTGTAGGAAGTGGGTTGGAAGGAGGCAAAACTGGGCACTGGTTCATTGTACAGAGGATGTTGGTAGTAATCTAGGCAAGAGATGATGGCATCTTGATTTAGAGCAATGGCAAGAAAGAGAAGCGAGTAGATGTGGAGAGATTTAGAAAGTAGAGTTGAACAGAATTGGTAATTTATTGTGAGGGATGGGGATCAGTGAGAATAAAGGAGGGACAGGGATTGAGAAAGCTTGAGTTTTTTATTTAGGTGCATAGTGGTGCTGTTTACTGAGATAGGAACATAGGACTGGAAACTGTTTTGAGGAAGATGATTCATTCAGTTTTGGACCTGCTCAGTTTCATGTGCCTGTGGCTCATCTAGGTGGAAATTCATTGTGAATATGTGGGCTGAAGGTATAAATGTGATGTGTTTTCAGCCTGTAGGTGGTACTTGAAGTCTTAGAAATCACTGAGATCATCAAAGGAGACTATAGAGTGCAAAGAGAAGAGATCATAAGCTAGATCCAAGAGGCATAACAACGTTTAAGGAAAGAATACAAGCAGTGGAGAAAAGTTCGCAGTGACTGTGAAAGAGTGGGCAGAGATGTTGGAAGAAAACCAGAGTGTGTGGAGTCCCAGAACTAGGTAAGAATGTTGGAAGAAGAGGTCGTGGTCAACAGTTCAGATGCTCTAAATTTGACTGTTCAGTGTTGTTTGTGCTTCTGTTATCATACTCATCAAGTCTGCCTGTTTTTCAGAGTTACTTATGGTTGATTCTCCTCTAGTATCATGTAGGGCTGGGATGCTGTGCTGTATATGCCTCAGCAGCTAGCATTGATGTTTCGCACATACATATATTCTTGATTGGTGCTTATTGCATTACATTAATCAGGGATCAGCAAACTTATGGGTAAACAAATGGGTAAGCCACTTGTTTTTATAAACAAAATTTTACTAGAATGCAGTGATGTCCATTCATTTATGTCTTGTCTATGACAGCTTTCACACTGTCGCAGCAGAGTTGAGTAGCTGTACCAACTCTGGTCTGCAAAGCTTAAAATGTTTACCAAGTGGCCCTTTATATTTGCTGACCCCTGGATTACGGTCCTGCATTAGGTGTTTTATGTCAGCTGGTAAGATTGTGTCTTTGACCTTTTTTTTTTCCTCATTTTTTCTTCAAATTTGTTTGAGATATTTAGAGACCATGTGGAGTGTAGACTGTGCCTTTGCAGCACTGGTATGGTCTTGTTTGTGGTAAGGAGGCAGCAGAGCCAAGGGAAGGCAAAGCTCATGGGTAGTTAGAGCAGTCTCTTTCAGTGTGACTATGGGATTAAGTAGTACCTTTAAAAGGAAAGGCTAGGGCCAGGAAAGTGGAACAAGATGGGGAAAATGGATCTATGTATTGAAGACATGCTTTTTCAGCTCCATAATGTGAAGCTATTTCCCAGCTATTGTGCTAGGTGCTGGGATTTCTTCAGTAGCTCAGAATCTGGTTGGAAAAACAGACCGGTAAGCAGAATCTTACAGTTCCCTACAATGTGCTTGGCACAGTGATAAAGCTGTTGGAATGTTGAGCAAAAGAGTGGCACCTAGCCCAGCCCAGGGAGAAGCAGCAGGAAGGAGAATGATCATATTAGGAGGAGGGCCACCAGGTGTCTGGGTTCTATATTACCACATGCAAGCTGGGAGTGGATGTAGGGGCTGTGAGGCTTGGTGGGCCATCTACCAGCTCTCTAGTCAGAATTCCTGTGTGACAAGCAAGCCCTTGAGGCTGTGCAGTCATGGAGAAAAGGCAGTTCTGAGAGATGTACTTATGTCACCAAAGTTTGTCTTCTAGGCATTCTTTCCTTTTCTTTCTTCTTTTGTTAGATGACATATTTAGTGTGGTTCGAATTTGTGGGAATCATAACCTTGAATTGGTTGATTTTCCCCTTATGTAAAATACAAAAGTCATCTTGCATTAATATGTCTTTTGACTGTATTTGTGTTGCTCTTGGGGATGATAAAAGCTCAGTGAACTGAGCATCTAACAGGCAATGAAAGTTCTCTGTGTATTTAAGACTCTGAATTGGCTGTCATTTTACTATCCACACCCCTTAACAACATCATATTACACATTCGCATTAATCTACATTCTCTCAATGACCTGTATAAACTGATTAGGGCAGCTGTTAGGCCTACTGTATGAATAAAGAAAGTAAGACACATACTTGCAGATTTTACTTGTTTGCCAGTACTCATTGCTTTTGTTGGTTCTTTTGGTTGCAAGTTATAGCAGGTCATTCCAATTACTTTAGGAAAAGAAGAGTTTTTCATAAGCCTGCATATGAACTGGAAGGGGGGATGACTAGATGAGCGGGAGTTCTGGGTGCTTCCTTTTCTCCTCTCTCCTCCTCCTCCTCTCTCTCTGCTCTTCTCCTCCTCTTTCTCTTCCTCCTTCTCTTCTCACTCATCTCCTTCTCTTCTCTTCCCCCCTCTCTGCTTTCCTCTTCTTTCTCTCTGCTGCCTCTCCTCTGTCTTCCCTCTGCTCTCCTCTCTCTTCTGTCTCTCTTCTCTTTCTCTCTCCTCCTACTCTCTCCTTTTTCTCTCCTCCTTTCTCATGCTCTCTCCTTTCTTCTCTTCTCTCTCTGCTCTCTCCTCCTCTGCTCTCTCCTCCATCCTCCCGCCTCCCTTCCCTCTCCCTGTCCCCTCTCTGCCTCTTCCTCTTTCTCTCCTCTTCTCTGTGCATATCTGCATCACCCTTTCCTCAACCTACAGACCAGTTTTCTTTATGGCATTTGCTTGTATGTGATCAGCCTTCTTCTCTCAGCCTCTTTCTGCATAACTGACCTTAAAGCTTCAGCTCCCACTACTAATTGTTCTGTTTTCTTTCAGGATCTAATTGGCCCAGCTTATCTTTTTTTATTTTTATTTTTTTGAGATGGAGTTTCACTCATGTCCAGGCTGGAGTGAAATGGCATGATCTCGACTCACTGCAATCTCTGCCTCCCAGGTTCAAGCGATTCTCCTGCCTCAGCCTCTTGAGTAGCTGGGATGACGGGCCCGCACCATCACACCTGGCTAATTTTGTATTTTTAGTAGAGATGAGGTTTTGCCATGTTAGTCAGGTTGGTCTCAAACTCCTGACCTCAGGTGATCTATCCACCTCGGCCTCCCAAAGTACTGGGATTACAGGTGTGAGCCACTGCGTGTGGCGTAGCTTATCTTTTCAAGCAAGGTCATATTGTAGCTGGATTGATTCTTCCTAAGTTGGGCCTTTCTCAGCTCTCCCCATCCTACTCAGCTTGGAACAGGGAGGCATACCCATATGGTGCATAAGATCAGGAAGTTGGAAGCTTCCTTCAGAAGCACAAAGTGATGAGAAGCAAGACATTCTGAGGCAAGACCCTTCCCTGGCCTGGCTCGTAACACATTTCCTACACACAGTTCTAAAGATCTCCTCTTCTAATGTAAGCCAATCCTTATAGGTAAAACCA
Organism: Symphalangus syndactylus; assembly: GCF_028878055.3. Taxonomy (NCBI): domain Eukaryota; kingdom Metazoa; phylum Chordata; class Mammalia; order Primates; family Hylobatidae; genus Symphalangus; species Symphalangus syndactylus. Next base: position 29,276,572 of record NC_072431.2, read on the forward strand.
CATATTCACTTAACCTTTCCCCAACAGGAAGTGTCCAAAGTCATAGCTTTGCTGACCGTGGGAACATTTAAAAAGCATTATCTCCGTCTGAAGCCACAATTCTCAATGATCTCTGTCACAATTCTAGTTCTGTCACGATCCATTTGAACCATTCTGCAACCCATGGACTACATGGCACATGTAACCACGGTACATGCTTAATGTATAAAGGTGAGGCGTATCTTAATACTCACGTAAAAAAGAGGAGAAGGCTGCACCTCCCAGTCTGTCTGTGAGAAAGACACGTCATACCTGGGTCACCGGCTCAACATATGCTCTGTCTAGTAGAACAGAGCCCACACTCGTGATGGGCAGCCTCCTTGCTGGCATTCTGAGGCCAGATGCTGGGAAATAGGTTCATTGGAGGATCTTAATTAAGCATGAAGACAGTCCTCACCTTTATACATTAGGCGTGCACCATACTGCCATCTCCCTCCCCACAAACACACATTTCACATTCTTGGTATTTGTTTCTTCAGAGCCTGCTTTGTGGCACTTTATCAGAGCAGCTGGCATATTGGGAGAGGGATAGAATATGAAGTGTTTATAAAATTCTAAGATGACTATGTGATATGAATATTTGGCTTGTTTTTTGTTTATTTTGATGCCCTTAGTTCAGTTTCCCCAAATCGCTGTGATGATTTCTTGACCTCTGCTTTACTGCCCCATTGGGCAGTACTTTTTTATTTTTAAACTGTGCTTTACCTTTCCAAAAATATATTCTCACAACTTTCCCAATCATGCTAATTAATTTAGTATCTACACCAGCTTCTGTATCCTCAGTAACCAGTAATGAATTAGTAAACAGGCCAGTTATTAGAAAAATAGAACCTGGATGATGGTCACCTGAGAGACACCCTCAGTTTGGATGGTGGAATAGGGAGTAGTGGGGTCTGGTGATTTGGAGGTTGTAGAGATGGTGGGGTGGGGCGGCCCTAATGTTGCCAGGTCTTTCCAGTTTTCAAGAGAAACTGGAAATATGTTTTACATAAAATATGTATTTTTAGAAATATACATGAGCCAAGAAAACTTATTCTTGCAAAACTTTCTGTTTGTAACCTCAGGCCTGTTCCTTCCCACTTCAGTGAACTTCTCTACATAGGTGGGGATGAACATTTTTAAAGTAGTTTTCTGCCTGCTTCTCCCACTTCAAGAACACTTAGTACCAAATGGACGTTTGAAGAGTACCTATCTGCCTCAGACACCTCTTTCCTGTGGTGTCTCAATGACTGTTTATTTATTTATTCTTATTCTTCTACAAGGGTTCAAGTTCTTTGCAGAAATGGTTCCCTGCAGAGTGTTCTCTGATTTCCACCTTGGACTGGGGGCCATCTGTCTCTGCCGGCTGAAGCAATTCAGGGCACACCCATTGCACAGGACCCAGGTGGAAGCAGAGGCTGGAGCAGGCATATGTTCTAGGTCACTCACACAGAGCTAACAGCTTATTGAAATGTTGCATGGCTTTTTCTTGAAGCGGATCTACCTGCATAATCCATGCAGGCAGACTTAATTAATTTTTTTAATTACATTTCAAGGGTAGGCTTAATAGAGTAAGTATCTCCTGATCACCAGCTTCTGAAGGATTAAACGGTACTTGGCCCTTCTGCTGCTGTGAAGCAGCAACTTCAGAGTCTTAATTTTGTCTAGTTGGTTGCCTGTTTTCCTTGTCTTTCTCCTCAACGAGACAATTTTTTCTTTGAATATATCTGATTTGCCTGTGATCTCCAAACCTGCACAGAGCCCAGGTCGTGGTAATTACTCCCTAAATGTTTGTTGAATGAAGAAGGATAGGTCCTGCCCCTAGATGGATTTTGTTTGTTACCTCTGTTAATAAGGACCAGTATGCACTAGGGACAGAAACATTCATCAAGGCCAGATGAATGTCCTCTTAGAAGGCTAGGAGTACTTTGGCCCCGCACTATGTGATTTCTCTATCTGGTGGTTGGTGCTGAATGACAGCGACTATTATGCTTTATTCCTCTGCCTAATTGCTGAACACACAAGACCTGTCTATATTGATTTCTTCTCAGCTGTTGCATTGATTGGCTAACTTGTTGATTGTTCTTCTTTCCCACTAGAATGTAAGCTCCATGAGGGAAAGTACTTTGTTGCTTTTCTTCTCCTCAGTATCCTCAGTGTTAGGACAATGCAGTGATATTGAATGAGTAAGTGTGTATCTTATTCCAGCTTTGCTCTGCTCTTTGTCCATTTTCTGTTTGTTTTTCTCCTTTTTAAGAAAATGTTCACACCACTCTGCATCTCCCTTGGGTAACAACACCTCACAGTGGGAAAGACTTCACTTGGCTCTTGCCATTATTTTCCTGCTTAGGCTGGCCATTCCCTGTGGAGTGGCAGAGGGTAGCAATGGAAATGACATGGGATTGAAGGAGGAAGACCCATTCCTTCTCTCTATGTGTCAGTAGAGACAATCAAACCTCCCTCACAAGTGTGGAAGACGAAATAGGATGGCACTTGAGGAAAGGCTTTGTAAAATACTCTGTGAGGAACATGCTTGCACATAAGAAGCTGACATGCTGATGTGCTTGTCTGCTTTTCAAGGATCAGGGCACCCCAGGTGGGAGCAGTTGGACCCAGGGAGCTGACTTCCATAACCTCCTTCTTCATCCTTCACAACAGTCCTAGGAAGTGGGTGGTACTATCCTACTTTAAAGGTGAAGATGCAGGTCTCAAAGATGTAGAATTTTGCCCAAATATTATTCACTGAGTAAAGGCAAAGACAGGCTCAGACCTAGGTCCTGTGATGACAAATGTAAACTTCTTGTCACCATCCAACATCTGTCAGGTCGAGTCAGGGGAGAAGTGACTCCTGTACCTTGGCCCCCAGCTTTTGGATGGTGATCCTGATCACATTTGTTTGAATGTCTTTGTAACGTGTTAGTGTGTGGTACCATTAAGCTTGTACTAGTGTTAATTGAGTTCATATTAGGGTAGTATTCAACTGATAGATTTTTTTTTCTTTCCTATCAAACACTGCACAGCTAGTTAGGTCAGAAGTTAGTTATTTTCTGGAACATGCTGATTAAAAAGGGGTTGACATTGAATGACAGAAGAATTGATTGAATAGAGCAGAGCCCGAATTTGCATATGGACTTTGGGTCTGACCTGGATTTGTAGTTTATTCTGTTACATCTGAAGACATAGAATAGAGATGACCACCTATCCACCCATTCCACTCACATGGAGATTTCACCACTGAATGTGCTCAATCCTAACCAAGGCATTCTAGTTTGTAGCTTAAGTGAACCTGTAAAGACTCTCCAGTTACCCAACAGGACCTTGTGCAGCTGTGTGTGGAAATCAGGATAATTCCAGTGTTTCTGAGAGTGTTTTAATAGAGCACTGATTACAGATTGCAGGCACCTGGTGGTGTTTTTGTGCTGAGGCTGAAGGGTGCAGTTCCAAAGACAAGAAGTGGGCTAGATGGATTCCCTGTTGTTTACCAGGGCCCGGAATAGGTACTGAGAAACCCTGTCAACAGCTGATCCAGGCTCCTGGTATGGTTAGTGTGTGCTTTCAGGAGACCACCAACACCAGCACATTAATTCCCAAACCGAGAATGGACATGTGACTTTGCCCAGGGTGTATTCTCCTGCCGGTGGCTCAGAGCCTGGAGACTGTAGGAGGGGCTCAGTTGGAGTCAATACAGAGGCCTGTGGGTTGGAGCTTGGCCAGAGTTACTCTGTGCTTCTTGGACTATCCTGGGCTGTTCCGCTTGGGCAGACCATCATTGCTTTTGGCCTCAATAGCCAAATGAGAAAACAAACTGTGAAAATTCAAGGGGAAAAAGGTGATAGCCAAGAGTTAAGGTTTAGAACTCTATGGGCTAGAGGTTTTCTAGTTCAGCACTTAATTTCAAGCCAATTCCCAAGAAAAAAAATTTAATCTGAGAAGAGTCCCCACTGTGATTAATCATGTTTTCTCTTTCTCTGTTCTCATCGTTCCCCCAACACCACCTGTTCTCACCTTCCACAAATTCGGCAGTGCTCTACTATTTTACATTATCATTTCATGTTTCTCTGTTTTTTACTTTAAAAAGTCGAGAGCAACATTTAGCCCTAATATTGGTTTTGCTACTCTTTTGTTGTGTGACTTTGGAATCACCCTCTGGACTTCAGTTTCCTTATGTGTTAAGTGAGGTAATTGGATGAGATAGACCATCACTAGGATCACTTCCAGGCATTAAGCTTTTAAGCTTAAGAATGCCACATTTCTGCTATGCCCACACTTTTTAACTGAGGTATAAGCTGCTGGTGTGTAAGGCCCAAAAGGGTGTCAAGTAATGTGGTTGGTTAGCTTATTTGTGAATATCTTGCTGAGATCCTTCTCCGTAAAGTAAAATGATGAAATTCCCCTTGCAGAGCCTTTGAAATTGGTGAAACTCAAGGCATTGCTGCTGGAGAAGCTAAGATTCCTTGAAGCACTGTCAGCAAAACATGGAAGGCCCAGAAAAAGTGGGAGCAGGAAGGTAACAGGGAGGGTCCAAGTTGTGCTTTTGAAATGCCAGAGTGGGGGTAATACAGCACAGGAAGTGGAAGAGGACTTCCCTTGAGAACCAGCAGAAACCTTTGAAATATGTGCCTTTCATATTTAAGCCTTTTCCGGTTTGGAAAATAGCCTGCAAGCCTCATAAAACTGCCTTGTGGCAGCCATCCAAGATCTCAGGAGTTGACTCCTGTTGCAAACTGCTGGTCTTGAAACGATGGTGGTGAGCAGCTGTGATGAGGCTTTCATGGGCATTGTCCCCTTTATGGAGGTAGAGATCTGTTGCAGAATCTCTCTGCTAATGTATTGTCAACTCCCAGTTTTGTCTGTAGAATCAAAACAAGCTCTATCCTAATAAGGCTGTGCGACTCCTTTGCCAATGAACCAGCATGATATGCACACATGAGATGAACAGATATCCAGAAAAAATGACTTCAAACTACAGCTCGATTTGTTATCTTTGTAGCTGCTGGGCTAGGCTGATAACAATATCTTGTACACCAGAAAATGTGGCCAGAGGCAAAAGTGTAAAGCAGTTGAATTTGTCTTGTTTTACCTAGAATGCATTCCAGCCTCACCTTTCCATACCTTTCTCATTTCTTCAATATGAGATAGTAAGGAAGAGCAAAGGCTTCTGGAGTCATGCATCTTGGGTTTAAGTCCCTGCTCTGCCCTTGAGCTGTGTGATGTAGGACAATTTACTTAACCACTGAGCTTTAGTTTCCTCATCTGTAAAAGTCTCTCCATCCAGAGTATAAGCATATTAATAAGGATTTTTTGAATACCAAAGTCACATATCTAAGTATATACATCTCTTGTGTCAGAATTCGAGGTAGCTGACAGATGGGGAAATTGCTTTTGGAGGCTGAAAAGGAAGCCTTTCTGTCACCATTCAGATTGTACTACACTGGCATGAATTCGTGAAGTTGACCCTTGAGGAGATCAGTTAAAGTTGGAATTACAGTCCTTGGCCAAATCATTAATGAGATCAGAAGTGTTCATAAACCTTACTGGAAATTTCATTTGGGAAATTGAGGCATTGAAGGGCACAGTGTCTTGCCTTTTAAACAGAGTACGTATGTGTAAAATGGCTCCTCAGAGTGTCACACTGCTTCTGTGCCTCTCACTGCTATGAAGACGTCATGTTGGAGTATAACACTGATGATATATCAATTACAGAAAACTCACTCAAGCTCTTCCAAGAAATTGTAAAGTGGTGATATTCTCCAAATCAGCAATTCAAATAAGGAATGTTTCTTTTTTCTTTTTTCTTTGGTTTCTTTGTTTTTGTTTTTGTTTTTTTAAGACAGAGTCTCGCTCTGTGGCCAGGCTGGAATGCAGTCGCACGATCTCAGCTCACTGCAACCTCCACCTCCCGGGTTCAAGCGATTCTCCTGCCTCAGCCTCCCAAGTAGCTGGGACTACAGGTGCATGCCACCATGCCCGGCTAATTTTTGTATTTTTACTAGAGACAGGGTTTCACCATGTTGGCCAGGATGATCTTGATCTCTTGACCTCGTGATCCACCCACCTCAGCCTCCCAACAAATAAGGAATGTTTTAAAATTGATGTTTGATTTAGAGAATATTTTAAAGAAGTTTTGCTCTGATTTAAAAAATTTTAGAAAGCACATGAACTTGTTTCAACTGTATTTTAGGTTTTTATAGGTTTCAAACTCTTAAAAAATGGAGGCTTTCTTTAAAGGCTCATTTTTTTTTCTGTTATATTTTAAGTCTTTTCCAAAATAGAATTAGCTTAAATCAAGAAAACTTAAAATTTACCTAAAGCTTGAGTCAACAAATATCTAATATAAAAAGCTCATGTTATGCTTGCTGGAGAGTTTATGTTTGTTTGTTTCTTTATTTTTAATGGTAGATAGATCTTTTTGTTTTTTTTTTTTCAAATCTGCAATTTCTGTTATCAATCATACCCTTCTCTAAGGTGAAAACATCTGACCTACTACCTAAACTTTTTACTTCCTTTCATATATGGGTTTAGTGCTTTTCCTTCTGTCTTTTCTTCAGTGTAAGCAAAAGAAACGAACTAATTGAGCAAGTAGTGCAGAACCTAGCAGACAATTAAAATGTTTATTTTCATGTTAAGTCAATCTTTATGTGGCTTTTGCCTGTATTTGAACATGGTTGGAATAGATTTGGCTACTTCCAATGCTGTCTGCTATAAGTGATGTTCTCAAGTCAACATATCGTTTTCTTTTTTTTGAGACGGAGTCTCACTCTGTCGCCCAGGCTGGAGTGCAGTGGCGCAATCTCGGCTCACTGCAAGCTCCGCCTCCTGGGTTCACGCCATTCTCCTGCCTCAGCCTCTCCGAGTAGCTGGGACTACAGGCGCCCGTCACCACACCCGGCTAATTTTTTTTTGTATTTTTAGTAGAGACGGGGTTTCACCGTGGTCTCGATCTCCTGACCTCGTGATCCACCCGCCTCGGCCTCCCAAAGTGCTGGGATTACAAGCGTGAGCCACTGCGCCCGGCCTCAACATATTGTTTTCTTAGTTTGCCGACTAGTAGTTGGATACCACAATGACATGATTGCTCAGTAAAAATAGGGGAATATCAAAAAGTTGAGCTCTTTTTAATTTTTTTCTGTTACTAACTTCCTCTTTTGATGTGGTTCAATTCACTTTTCGAGGTTTGTTCTATGTTTTAGATTGATAAGCTTGTCAATATCCATAATACACCAATGAGTGTATTCCAGCCTGGCCTTCACTGTGATTCTTTATTTCTACCCATTACTGTAGAAAGGGTACATGGATACTATAGAACTGGCTTAACTGGTCCTTGGAATTTAAACTTGTGAATGTGGAGATCCTATTAATAGAATCCCTTAGAATGAGTGATGCTTATGAAATCTTCGTCTTACCTCAATAAACCCTCCAAATGACATATCCTATGTAGCTTTTGTTGGTGGTATTATTTTTTGGCTTTGTCATATTATTTGTGAAAATTAGGATGTAGTAATTGACAAGAAGGTTAAAAAGTACACCCGCAATGTAAATAAACTTGTGTAAACAGAGATCTTATGGTCAGGGTTTGTTCTTTGGATATCAAACTTACAAGAAGAATGTGTATACTGAACATATAAACAAGGAAAGAGGAGATGAAAATAATCTAGGTTTATAGTTGAAGCAGACGTGAGTCATGGGCTCAGAGAATCCTGTGAACATAATGTCTCTTACACAGGGAGAGTTCGTATATACAGGGAAAAGAAACCCAATCGGGTCTCATAGTGTTTGGCAGTCTGATGGCAGAAAAGCCATTCCTCATTTCCTTCCTTAAAGAATTAAACAGTATGACCAGGGCTGTTGTGTATGGTTGTGTTGTTTTTACATTGTTCCAGAGTTATTCATCTAAGAGAGCAAGCACAGGCTAACGCGTAGCTGGTGTTCTGTTCGCCAGGTTGAAGGCTCCAGCACTGAGCTGCAATTGGACAGAAGAAGGGTACCATTTTCTTCCTACAAAATTATCTTCCAAGCCTTGTAATTATTCACAGTATTTGCTCTCCTTTCTCACAGCTTTTTGAGGGTGGGAGTTTGCTAGTTTACTTTGGGGTTCTCAACACTATGCCTGGACTGGAGTTGAAAAAAGAATATGGCCAACTTATAATTGGGTCTCAATAAAATGTATTTTGATAGGTCTTCCAGGTTTGGTGGAAAAAATATGCCTTAAAACCGCAATGTTCAAGGAGCACTCCACTGAGATTTTAGTGGAGTACAAAGACCGTCCTGCAGAATCTCTGACCTGTTTCCTTGTTTCAAAATCCAGAGATAATCATATTAACGTTTTGGCAAACTATTTTCTAGACATCTCTTTATGCATGTAAATATACACATAAAATTGCAAATTCATGAGCTCATTTTCTGTTTTATAACCTCCTTGTTTTCACTCTGCATTGTTTCTTGGCAATTTTTCCAAGTCAATATCTATAGGTCTGTGCCACAATTTTAAAAGGATAAGTAATATTCTGTTGGGTGGATGAGCTATACTGTATTTAACCAATGAAGATTGATGGGTATTTAGGTTGCTTATAATGATTTTTTCTTAAAAATGAATCAGAGGTAAGCATGCATCTGTGACACACATATGGTGTGTGCATGCTCACACCATTTTTTCTAATGGTAGAGTTGCTCGCTCAAAAGGTTTCAACTCATATTAATCTCTGTTGGAGAGGAATTATAACACTTCCTCATAATCCTTACACCAATTGGGTGTGTTAAAAATGACATAGTTTACCCTTCATAAAAACACATATCTGGGCTGGGCATGCACCTGTAATCCCGGCACTTTGGGAGGCTGAAGCAGGTGGATCACTTGAGGTCAGGAGTTGGAAACCAGCCTGGCCAACATGGTGAAACCCCATCTCTACTAAAATACAAAAATTAGCCGGGCATGGTGACATACACCTGTAATTTCAGCTACTCAGGAGGCTGAGGCAGGAGAATTGCTTGAACCTGGGAGACAGAGGTTGCAGTGAGCCAAGATGGTGCCACTGCACCCCAGCCTGGGCAACAGTGAGACTCTGCCTCAAAAAAAAAAAAAAAAAATACTCACATACATATCTGAAGATTCTAATTTACAGTTTTGAAGCAAACTTTGGAAGATATATTCAGTGGCTCTCTTGATTACATATTTGGGATTAGATGTAGAAATACTTCGTAAATCATGAAGTGCTATGTAAACTTCAATGATTCATTGCTAGGGCTTTACAAAATATTTGCCATGTACACTTGTTTCTGGGGTCTTTTTATTTATTTTATAAATAATTCATTAAATACAGGGGGAAAACCCAAAGATAGTGGCTCTGGACCTGGTTGTATAGCAGAATAAACTGAAGAAGTCATTCAGAAAACAAGTTTCAGGCCCTGGCTCCAGATCCCTTGAATCTCTGTGAGCAGGACCTGGGCACCAAGGTGATATTCCTGTGCAGTCTTTGTTTGGAGTTTCTACTTTAAGATATTTTTTTTCCTATCTTCCACTGTTTTTCTAGTAGATCAGATAATGTTTTTAGTTTTTATTCATATCCCTATTATTTTTCATGTTTAGAAGTTTCTGTCTCCTTTAAGTATGTTGTTAGAGGATTTGCTGAATGTCTGTTGATTTTACCCTAATTCTGTAAAGCTCGTGAAGCCTTAAATACGGGTTCTTGGTCTGCTATTCCCATCTGGTTTCTCACCATGGCAAGCCCATCCAATAGCCCTTGTTGTTTGTAGCAATAAAGAGTGGTTGAACTTGAAGTGATTGTACTTTTAAGACTTCAAATATTATCACCAGATTAAAGTTACCTGTCTATTCTAGTAGCATATCTGACTTCCTTTTTATAATCTACTTATAAGAACTAGTAGTTAAGAGTAGTAGTTGAATTACATGGAAAAACTGGTTGGTGGACTAAAATTTTTGTCTAATTTATTGTTTATTCACATGTCTACATAACATGGAAAGACTAAAGCTTTCAACTTGAGAACTGTCTTATCAAAGAGAAACATTATCTAAGTAAACATTTTGTTAAAAATCAGTAACTCTTTCTTAAATACTTTTAAAGGGGCTAAATTGGCCTCATATTATCTCCTTGATCTTAATATATGACATCAGAAAAAATAAAATTGATTTTCTTTGCATAAAAGCTTGTATATTTTCTGACTACCTGTTAAAGTTTTTGAACTTTGGAGCAAAATTAATATTTTTAGATTTCTAGGTTTAGTGATATACAATAACATCTGTTTTGTAGCATTTAGTATGTATATATTGTGACTTTTAAGGGAAGTAATTTAACATTTCTCTATTTAGGTTTTAACATTTACAACATTGGCTTTTTCCTTGTTAAGGTTATTGTTTTTCTTTGTCAATAGCTGAGGCATGGAGAAGAAGCAGTTAAGTACAGTTAAGCTTGAATCATATTCATCCTTTGGAATATGACATTGGACAGTGTAGAGGGCTGATTGTGGTAAAATAAGAGCAGTACTGGAGTCCTTTAGAGGAAGCATCAAAATTATTCAGGCCGGGGATGGTGAAGACCCAAACTAAGGCAGAGGAAGTGAGAATGAGGAAAAGCTAGTCTAGAAATATTAAATCCACAGGCCTTGGTGATTGGTTCGTTATGGGGATTTGAAAGGGTTGAGGGAGAAGGAAGAGTCTAGGTTAGGTCTCAGTGGAAATGCTCTGTCTACAGCTAGGTATATGGGTTTAAAGCCAGAAAGGCCCTCTGAGTTGGATGCATGATTAGTGTCATCACATTATAGGTGGGAGTTAAAATTGAATTTGTAGAATTTCAAAAACAAAGTGGTAATGCAAAGAAGTCTAATTTTAGAGAATCTTACTTCTCTTATTTCTAACTTATTTGGGTTCACCAAACTGAAGTTCCGTTGAAGTAGGAAAGACTAGCTGATTTTCCCCCCAAAGTCTTCCAGGGTGACATCATCTTGGTTCTTAACTTCAAAGACTCTGAAACTTGTTATCAGCATGCTGACTGCATCTGCCTTAGTGTTGAGACACATTAACTAGCTTATGAGACTAATGTCTAAAATTCTTGGTTACTCATTTACAATAAGAAGTATAATTGTTACATAGTCTAGAATACTTGTGTGGCACAGCCACAAGGCCAAAACATGATCAGAGGATTGCATGTTAAACATGGGATCAGAAGAGAGGAGTTAATGAAGTTAGATCAACTATCTAACAGTATTAAGCTAAACAGATGGCACTGTTGCCTTACCAGAGGAGATTCTTTCTTCTCACGTGAAAAATATTTAAGGGCTGTAGACTATACTTCCCTAGAACTACCTGCATGATAATGAATGCCTTAACAATGGAGGTTTTTAATTTGCTGCAGTTCCTACTACTCCTCTTGGTCTCCTGAGCCCAGACGACAAATACCAGTTCCACTACTGGAAACCAAAAATGTTGATATTGGAATACAAAAGCATCTTACACCTGTTCCCCTTTACTTATGCGCTTCATCTATCTGATCTCTGAGGTCATTTGAGTTTGCAACTCCTAACCTAAAGGATGGTCTTATTTCCTAGTTACTTGGGCAGTGGAAAGGCATCACACTACAGTAGCCATGCATTAACAAGAGTGGTATGTATAGATGTGATGGCACAAAGTGAGAAGATCAGAACCAACTGTGATTAGTTTTTTGTAACTAACACTTATTGGAACTAGCTGCTTTGACTTGCAAATCATATTGTAGGTTGGTTTCTTGGATGGAAAAATTTTGTAATTATACCCTGTAGAAGCAGGAAAAGAAAAGACTTCCATGGGGTGATATAGGTTGGAGTAACTAGTGGTCATTGGTGTACCACTGCTGTTATATTCATCTTAATTTCTTACATTGGGTTCTCAGCCTTGGGATGGACATTGATTTACCAACACTAAGACGTAAGGCTTGATAAAGCTGCTTAGATGGAGAGAAAAAAAATCCTGTGCATTGTCTTCCTATATTCTCTCCTGAAATGATTCATCCTTTCCATTCCCATCACTACCTTTCTGGTCTAGGTTTTAGCTCCTCTCCAGGCTCAGAGCATTTAAATTAGGTGGCAAAATGACTGCATGGCTGCATGAGAACCAGTTAGAGTTGTTTAAAATACAGATCCCAGGATTCTAATTTGGTGGGTATAAAGGAAGGACCCAGGAGTCTGCATTTTTTAAAAGCTCTCCATGCTGAATTCAGACATACAGTCAGATTTGGGATACTCATAAGTTATTGCTATGAAGTTATGACAGTACCCCTTTTACTTTCTGATTCTTTTCCATCTAATCTGCTGTGCATTACCATTCCCAGGGTGACATTAAAAACATGTATACATGTGTGCTCCACACTGGCCTGTTAGTGTCATTGCCATAAATAAAAACTTTTGATAATTTCACATAGAATGAATCTGATAATCTCCTAGTGAGTGTCCTAAAGAGTGACACCTATAAATTCCTCATCCTTGTGATACTTAGTACAAAACCATCCCTATAAGAGACTGTTTATCTGTAGGTGGAGGGTCTCACACTGATTGAGAAAGGTGAGGATTTGTAAATAAAGTTGGGTTTCACTTTTACAAATACCTTTGGTATAGATGGCTGCATTTACTCAATTTCTACAAGTTCAGAGGGATTTTTATCTTTTCATTATCATAGTAGGAGAATTAATAAAAATGTTTTATTTTTAAGCATTTTTTAATTATTCAGGCCACAGAATAAGTGTTCTGCATGTATTGTTTCATTTAATTCTTTAGTTCCAGGAAGTAGGTGAAGACATCTCTATGTTGTAGTTAATAAACTAAGGGTCTGTAATTTTAAGAGATTTACCCAGAAATCACACAAGTCTTAGGTGTTGGAGCTAAAATTTGAACCTGAGTTTGTTTGATTCTAAAACTTGTGCTCCGTGAAGAAGTTACTGGCTTTATCTATTCTCTCTCTCTCTTTTGTTCTTGGTCACTGACTATCAGTATAAAAAAAAAAAAAAAAAAAAAAAAAAAAAAAAAAAAAAAAAAAAAAAAAAAAAAAAAAGATCATTTCTATTTCTCACCAGTTTTTGAAAAGAACAGGATTTCCTAAGCTTGGTAAAACCACATTATCTTTGTTTCCTTTTTCTGACAGATTTTATATGATAAAATGGTAGCTTTCTTTTTCTTTTAACTACAGTTTTAGAAAACTGTGAACCTGAGTTGAAAAAGCAAAAGCCATGATAGCTGGGAAGGCGCTGGTCCGAGAACACCTGGTGAGACCAGGCGCAGTGGCTCAAGCCTGTAATCCTGGCACTTTGGGAGGCCGAGGCGGGTGCATCACTTGAGATCAGGAGTTCAAGACCAGCCTGGCCAACATGGTGAAACCCTATCTCTACTAAAGATACAAAAATTAGCTGGGCGTGGTGGTAGGCGCCTGTAATCACAGCTACTGGGGAGGCTGAGGCAGTAGAATCGATTGAACCGGAGAAGCGGAGGTTGCAGTGAGTCAAGATTGCACCACTGCACCCCAGCCTGGGTGATAGAGCAAAACTCTGCCTCAAAAAAAAAAAAAAAAAAAAGAGTGCCCAGTCAGCTCAGGACTTTGGCTTGCTTTCTACGTTGCTTATCAAATGGTTTGAAGCCACTGTGCTACTGCTGGCTTTCTTTTTCACCTGTACACAAATAGTGAGAGGCAAGTGGCCTTGGAGCTAGAAAATAACCAGTATGTGTTTCTTTCTTTAAAAAAAATAAATAAATAAAAGTCCCTGATAAATTGTAACACCTTGCCTAGGAAAGTCATGGGGTAAATTATGAAATTCTGTTACCAACTTGTAGGAAATCATAGCATATCAGTTAGTGATCAGCACTTGAAAAACAGGTCCCCCTTCACTGTTGTCATTTTGTTCTTGGCCAGCATGAAGAACCTGGTGGTGATGATAAAATATTGGGATTAGAGCACAAGTAGATGTGGGTATTAGATCTATAATTTCTAGGATATCTAGATACATATTCTTTGTGTATGTATAGATAGGTATTCTTGTGTCACTAAGAAAACCTGCTCTATTACAGAATAAAAACTAGGAGAAATTTTCTTTAACTAGAAAGGTGTTCTTTTTTAATATATCGCTTTCCTACCAGGAGGTTATAGATGTGAACAGGTTACAGGTAAACAGTTGTGTGGGTAGCATTTGTGAATCTTGCATTGGGAAGGATGATCCCATGATCTTTTACTATAAACTATCTGGATTTAAGTGAAGCCTCTGATGTAGTTAGCAGTCAATTCCTGGAGAACTGGGACCATATCTTAATTATTTCTTGTATCTCTAATACTTATCATAGAAGTGGCACATAGCAGGTGTTTTTGTAACCAGCTGGCTCAGTTTTACAGCAGTCTGATCAACTCTTTGAGCTGTGTTACTGTAGATAGCTGTGCTGTTGATCCATATGCAGGATCTCTGATACTCTGCATGTCCAACCCATGGGCCCTCTCTGTGCCTTTAATTTTGATTTGTTGAATTGCCTGAAGAAATATCTATTCATTATTAGGGCACAGACTATTTATGACTAGGATGATGGAATGGAGAAAGTTTACTCAAGTTGCTGTAGAATCTTTTTGGATGACAGGCTTAATATTTCAGATTGACCTTGAACATAATAGATATAAAAAAGCAGAGTTAAGACCATTGGCGAAGTACAACTTTTAGAAAACTAAATATAACATGGGGGCTATGTATGTGTATGTTCTGGGGGGAACTCACTGTGAGTCAGCATCATACTGCTTTATTTTCTTAATTATTGGGCATCCACTGCCAGTTAACCAGAGGAGCATAACATGTGGGAGCTGCTGGGTAACATTTCCAAAATACTTAGCATTAGTCAGATATGTTTTTAGAATTTTGTATCCATTTTGGCTGAAGGAAAAGGTGGAGTGTTTGTCAAGGGTACAGAGCATGGTAACTAGATGCAGAGGAGCACGGCAAACTAGGACCCATTGGAAGAAGCTAATAAATAAGAACTCATTACTTAGCGTGATCAAAGGCAGAAGAAGGGTATTAATTTAATGGTCGTCTGTTGCATGTATAGTTATTGTGTAGAAGATGATATAATTATTTCCATTATGAATGGAATTAGGGAAATGGATTTACATTAAAGGAGATTTTGAAGGGGCATAAAGAATTTCTTGACTCTAAGGACTGTTGGACAGTGGAAAGACTTGTCATCTGGAAGTGTGAGATATGTTCCTTACAGAACAGGAATAGAGTGGGTACTGCTTGCCAGTTAGAGGGAGGTGCAGTTGGGGTAGTAATTAACAAACCTTCCAGATCCCAGTTTGTACTACTCATCTCATATTGTGTTTGACATTTTTGGGAAGTAAAGTACCCCCTTTTTGTTTGTATTTTTTCGTAGTTATTACAAATACGAATACCTTGCTTTTAATGTTTCTATAATACATTTCAAGCAAGTATAAGATTAAACTGCAAATTGAAAATTACTTCACCTGCAAATTCACTTGCTGCTGATTATTGTACGAGCCCTTACAATGTTGTCAATTCCAACTTTCCTTTCTTTTGCTTCTTTAAAAGATTCACTGCGTGCTGTCCTCACTTCTTCTACAATGAGTGCCAAATCTGCTATCAGCAAGGAAATTTTTGCACCTCTTGATGAAAGGATGCTGGGAGCTGTCCAAGTCAAGAGGAGGACAAAGAAAAAGATTCCTTTCTTGGCAACTGGAGGTCAAGGCGAATATTTAACTTATATCTGCCTGTCAGGTAATGAGAACCAGATATTAATATTATTAAAATAACTTCTATTTTAAAACAGTTCATTCTGAGGTATCCAGGAGGTTACATTCGCAGGTTTTGTAGGTGTCTGCACTCTCTTGCTCCTTTTCCCTGTTTCTCTGGTCTTCCTCTGTTTCTGAGGTTGCCGCGTATTGGAAAGGTAGTGAAGTTCAATTCGAATGTATTTTCCAGTTCACTAAGAGCTTTCGTAAAATGTTTCGCAGACTTGTTTGTCCATACTTGCCTTCACGGGGACACTGACAGAGAATGGGCTATCCTCTGGAATTCTCGTTTTAGAACAGTTCCTAGTATCTGGATAATTGTCATTACTCAGAGCCTGACTTTCATTGGCTTTTTCTAGACAGTTGCCAATAATCAGTAATCACTTGTCTTAAGATAAATATTGGCACCTTATGGAATGTGAGGAGGTCGATTCACTTCACAAGTCGTTGCTTTGCCTGACAGCCATTGCCTTGTCAGGAAGAAGCATCTGTTTTATTAAGCTTTGAATCTTTTTTTTTTTCTTTCTCTTTCTGTTTGTGATTGTAGGAGATCTGTGGGATTTACAATGGATTCGTATTAAGATTTTTGAGATAAAATTTGGATAAATTTTTCATGGAGTTATTGGTGATGCTAATTTAAACACCTGGAGCATTTGTGATATTTCTGATAATATTTCTTGTATGGAGTGATGGAAGATTTAAGCTTACTTTAGTTTATCTTTTTAAAAAATTTCCTTCAATTGTAGTTTTGGGAATAAAACTTTATGTTTTTGGACCCATTTCTAGCTTTTTAAAAAATTAAACCTTTGATCATTTATCAGAATTTATTTTAGGGTAAAAGTAACTTTTTACCAGAAAGAACATGTAAATTTCTAAGACTGTGTCTTAGATTAAAATGAATTAAGAACATAGCACTTTGGTAAGAATTATTTTTCAAAGGGCCAGGCGCGGTGGCTCACGCCTATAATGCTCAGCACTTCGGGAGGCCGAGGCAGGAGGATCATCTGAGGTCAGGAGTTCAAGACCAGCCTGGCCAACACAGCGAAACCCTGTCTCTATTAAAAATAAAAAAATTAGCCAGGCATGATGGCACTCACCTGTAATCCGAGCTACTCAGGAGGCTGAGACGGGAGAATTGCTTGAACCCAGGAGGCAGAGGTTGCAGTGAGCCGAGATCACACCACTGCACTCCAGCCTGGGTGACAGAGTGAGACTCTGTCTCAGAAAAAAGAAGAAAGCTTTTATTTAAATGAGTGTGAGAGAATTGACCTTGAAACATTGGTTTCTGTTTATTCCAAATAAGGATTAGGTTAATAAAAAAATTTGGTTATTGTTAGAAGACATTTGTGTTTCTTTAGTGCACTAAGCCATGCCGAGCATATTCTAGGGCCTCAGCTAATATCTAGTGACTAAGTGGAAGAAAGAAGTGGCCTCACCTAATACTTTCCTAGAATTTTATTAATGAAATTCAAGTGTGTTTTGTTTTGTTTTGAGACAGGGTCTCACTCTGTTGCCCAGGCTGGAGTGCAGTAGCACAACCATGACTCACTGTAGCCTTGACCTCCTTGGATTCAATCGATCCTCCTGCCTCAGCCTCCTGAGAGCTGGGACTGCAGGCACACAACACCGTGCCCAGCTGATTTTTGTATTTTTTTGTAAAGATGAGTTCACACTCTGTTGCCTATGCTGGTCTCGAACTCCTGGGCTCAAGCAATCTTCCTACTTAGGCCTCCCAAAGTGCTGGGATTACAGGGATAAACCACCATTTTTGTAGTTTTTGTAGCAATGGGGTCTTGTTATGTTGCCCAGGCTGGTCTTCAAACAGTCATTTCCCCTTGGCCTCCAAAAGTGCTGGGATTACAGGCATGAGCTACCACACCCAGCCCAGGTCTTAAAAATATTTTCATATTCTTAAATTTAGATTCCAGAGTTCTGCTTACACAAACAATGAATAGAGTACACTTAAATAAAGATTGATTTGCATTTGAGCTGAGCTGAACATCAGACTAGTATAGACACCTAGTGATTCTAATTTTGTTAAGCTCTATTTTCTCAATATTTCATTGAGATTTCTTATAGATGAGTAGTTGAAAGAAAGGTAGACAGTCTAGAAGTCACTCGAATTTTGCCTAGTACCTATGTATAATTGAAGAACAGTTGTTTGCATTTTAGGCATATGCTGTTGTCTGCCTAATTCTGATCATGAAGCCTGCAAGAGTGATACAGGGACTCTTAACAACCTCATCTCAGTGAAATAGCATAACCATTTCATTTCCCCTGCCATAGAAGATAATGACCTGGGACTTATAGAATAACTGTATTTCCTTTACAAATTACCAAGACCCTCAGGTTGAAAGTTCAAAACTATGAGAACTGCTTTTTTGTTGCATTCTAATGGAGGAAAATCTTTAGTTCTTCAGTCTTTCCATGGTTTTGAATCTTGAGAGGATAGATTGATAAAGTAGATCTGACATTTAAGCAGACAGTATAGTGGAAATGGGGGCAGGAGAAGGGCAGGCAACTTTGACACCCAAGATTTTTGCAGTTTGGTTTTTCTTGTAAGTGACAAAGAAGCTGCCACCTTTATTTTTTAACTTGTGTGAAGCTTAGAGGCATATCAGTTACATCCCTGATAAGGTAATGTTTTAATTAGCAATTAATTAGTCAGATATTTATTAAGAACTTTTCTGTGCCAAGCATTCTATGTTCCGTGGGTACTGCTATGAATAGAATTTATGCAGCTTACCTAATTTGGTGGGCAAGTAGGAATAGACATTAATCCATCACTAAAATAAACATAGTTATAAACTGTGAAAGATTTAAAAAAATACAATGATATGAAAGCATGTATGCAGAGAATTTGGCCTGGTTTGGAGAACCAAGAGTTTCGAGAAAAGTAGGGCTTCACTGGTTTTGAAAAGAGGATTGTGTGGGCGAGAGGGCATTCCAGGCAGAGGGAATGGCAGGTTCATTAAAAAACTAAGTAGGATTTTGAATTTCTCCTATTCTCCTATTCAGTCTAGGGATGACCTCTTTGTAGCTCAGCTCTCATAGGAGTCTGTGAAGTGAAAGCTGAGCCCCGAAATGAAAATCTTCTTCCTGCTATTGGTGTGAGCTGCCTACGCCTTCTGGGAGGCCAGGCCCTTCAACTATTGTGGTTTGGTTGATGAAAACCAGCTATTCATTTTGAACTGGCAAACTTTGTCCAAATTAGGACAATGTCTGCAAATAATTTTTAACCATTCTTGAAACAGCATGAAGCATTAAATTTTAAAAAAGGGAGAAGTATCACTACTTTAAAAGCTTGCCAAAATATGCATCTAGACGTGGGTGTTTCATATATATCCAATGTCTTTTACTAACTTTTCTTTGTGTGAATTTTTTCCCAATATCTAGTACAGTTTATGATCAGAGTTAGAGGTCTGTGATCATAAGACTTATTATTTTCAGAGCGGTTTAAATATCCCCTGGAGGTATCCAAAAAAGGTGCTGGAGTGGGATAAATAAGATGATCTTTCTTGGGTTATTTAGGTTTAATTCTATAAGGAGAAAAATAATCTCTCCAGTTCATTATGGTGTCTTGGGATAGGATTTGAGTGTTTCTCACTGGAATCATGGATTGATTGACTTCTTGAATGATATATACAAGTGCTTATGTACTGAGATGCCTCTGTGATTAACATTCTTAAAGCATTGGTTTCTGCTTTTTCTTTTCAGCAATGACTAAAATTAAAAATACTGACAATACCAAGTGTTAACATGTGAAGCAATTTGAGCTCTCATACTTTGCTGATGGGAATGTAAAAATGATATGACTGCTTTAGTAAACAACTTGGCAGTTTTTTTATAAAGTCAAACATGCACCCCATTCCTAGGCATATACTCAAGAGAAAAAATAAAAACATACGTCCACCATACACTCAAGAGAAAAAATAAAAAAATACGTACACAAGTATTCCTAACCGTCTCATTCATAATAACCAAAACCCAGAAATAACTCAAATATCCATCTACATATTAAATGCATAAACAAATTATTTTACATTTTTGCAGTGGAATACTACCTTGCAGTAAAAAGAAATGAACTACCAATATATGTAGCAACATGGATGAATCTCAAAAGCATTATGTTGTGTGAAAAAAAAAAAAACAGAAGCATCAATATACTATGTGATTCTATTTATATGACATTCTAGAACAGACAAAAGTAAGATGTAGTGGCAGGATTGACTGAGAAGGGGCCGGAGGCAATTTTTTGCAGTGACGCTAGGTGTTCTGTTTGTTGATTGTGGTGTTGATTACGTAGGTGTATACATTTTTGGCGGCTCATCAGGCTGCACACTTAAAGTGGTTGTATTTTATTATATGTAAATATATTTCAGTTAAATTGATTTTTTTTTTTTTTTTTTTGAGACGGAGTCTCGTTCTGTTGCCCAGGCTGGAGTGCAGTGGCGCGATCTCAGCTCACTGCATCCTCCACCTCCTGGGTTCAAGCAGTTCTCCTGCCTCAGCCTCCTGAGTAACTGGGATTACAGGCGCACACCACTGCACCCAACTAATTTTGTATTTTTAGTAGAGACGGCGTTTTACCATGTTGGCCAAGCTGGTCTGGAGCTCCTGACCTCAGGCCATCCGCCCACCTCAGCCTCCCAAAGTGCTAGGATTACAGGCGTGAGCCACCGCACCCGGCCGAAGTTGATTACTTTAAAAACACTTTTACGGAGTCACTAGTGGGAAATATTAACCTCATTATCTCTGTGCACCTCCTAAGGTGGGTGGAAACTAATCCTCTCCTTTATAGGCATGAGAGGTTATTCCAGTGGCCTTTTTGAACACTGATAGAAGCAGCTATGTATCATCTAAACTTGTGCTTGCATCTGTATGGTCTGTCTACATACAAAATCTTTATTTTGTGCTATCTTTTCATTCTTGCTCACTCATGTGGATTAGGTTGCTCAAAGACTGGAGCTAATATGATAAATTCCTTATAGCACCTGGCACATTGCTCGATAGAGACAACAGATGCTTAATGGAAAATGTATTTGAGATTTTTGTTTACTATGTACCTGATTATAGTGTAGACTTTATTTATAACTTAGAACTGTTAACATATTCAAAGTGTAAAGCAAGCCCTACCCACAACAATTTCTGTAGTTAGCTGTCCATGGTAATATGGGTCTATAAAGCCAAACTAGAAACATGCTAAGTTAAAATCAGTTTGTTATTAGACATCAGTTACCTACCAAACATTCTGTAATTTCATGTTTAAAATCTATTTTCTGGATCCTGTTCTAATTATGTGTGTGTGATATATGATGCCACCCTTTATATCCATAAATGGGTAAAAATCTTCCCTTGGCTGCTACTCATCCCCAGAGAAGAAGCATGTGGGAGCTTTAATTTTTGTGATTAGTACATTCTTCTACATGTTTTGTTGAAACAGAAAATCTTAATCTTTTCAAAATGGTTTTAGATTTGTAGGGAGAGCAAAATTTTCTTTAGGAAAAAGTTCTGAATGCTTTTTGATGAAATAATTTATGTAAATAGATACCCATGGAAGGTAATGACATATATTAGGAGCATAGAACCTGCCAATACTGCCCTTTATCTCAGTGATTGGCAGCCCTAGGTGTTCCTTATAATACCCTCTAGAATTTCTCAAAGTACAGATGGCCTGGTTCTAATGCAGCATGGGGGGCTGATGGGGAAGCTAATCTGTATTTTGAAAGTGTTGTGCAAGAACTTCTGAAGCTAAGGTTGAGAAGTTTTACTGTTTTCGGGAGGTATACTCTGGGTTGTCTTATTGGATTATCTGATATAATGATATATTTTTGGTACTCAATTTTATTAAAAACTTCTTTAATTTCTTTCTTGTTGTCTGGCCATGGTCAAACATCTGATTTTTGGGGGCTTTAGTTTATTCAGTTGAAAAATTCAGAGTAGTTAGATTCAGGTTTATTTGGGTTCTGAGATTCCAGGGATCTGAACCCCCATGGAAGTTTTATACCAAATTGCATTCTTATTTCATGCATGTCATGTAGAGAAGAATCCAGGTAGTTAATATCAACACTTAAACATTTATGAGGGTTTGAGAAAATTCTTTACGGGTTGTTACTGGAATTAGGGTAACCAAATTTAATTGTCAGTGATCTGGCATAGGAGAGAAACTCTTTTTATCTACTTTCTAATTCAGACCGGCTCTCATCTCAAAGTCTATAAATATTAGAAGAGAGGGAAGAGACAAGACAGATGAAATTTGACCTTGATAGAAATGGTTTATTCAGCAGTGGTAAATTGACTTTTCAAGAGTTTTTATCCAGGAAAAATGAAGAAATTCATACTGAAGTCAGAGGCACACAAAGGTGTTAGCAGTGAAAGAGGAAGTGCAAATCAACCGCAATAATTTTAAATATATATATATATATTCTTTATTGTATAAATAGTGAATATTACTGAAATTAAGAAAATTTTAAAAATTATATAAAAATAAAAAGTATTCATCTTATGCATATTATATTATTTAATTCCAGTTAATCCCTGCAGCGTCCCTATTTATTGGGTGGTTTGTTCCTCATTTCACAGATCAAGGAACAGTGTTCATCAGAGGTCATGATCTCCCAGGGTCACCATTTTGGAAGTGGCAGAGTCAGACATCCACCTGGTCCCTGACCCATGGCCATGTGCAACTGCCACAGCGCCTCATTTCTTCTAATTCACTGGGGAGGGGTGTGATGGAAAGGACCATGTTTTAAATAGTAGATTCCTTTCTGACTCTTCACAACTGATAGAGACGTGGAACACTTTTGGCCTCCACAGTGTCATTCTATTTCATTTCTGAGGTTATTGATTAATAGACTTTACTACATTGGAATATATGTCAGGGTAAGCCTTTTATCTCTTTATTATAGAGATTTGGTGTGTGTATCCAGCTATAAAACTTTAACTCTAGAAGACAAGGCAATAAAAAACAAAGTTATTTTCAGTGCCTTGATTGTGAGTTTTCTTACATCCTTTTTAATTTTATAAATATGCAGTATCCTTTGTTATACCATTTATTGAGCATTTGGCTCTTCTAGGATATGTGCACAGAAACATTTGATTAAAGCATTTGTAAAACAATAGCTATTGGTTACAGGAAGTGAAAAGGAGAGGGTTTTCCTCTGAAACATTTTCTAGTTCAGTAGGTTTGGCCACCAGGTATAATTTTAAATGACCTGCAGGGCAGCACCTGCCATGCACCCATCACATTCTTCAGTGCTCATACAGTCAGGGTGGCATCAGCCTGCTTTGGGATTAGTAATGGTAATAATAATAGTAGTTGTTGTATTTATTGAATTCAGATATATTCTGTACCCTTTCCACATGCTAACTCCTTTAATCCTTACAACAGTGCTATGAGGTAGATAATAGTTCTTATTTGTAGATGAGGAAACTGAGCATATAGAGGCAAATTAGCTTGCCTAAGATCCTCAGCTAGTGAGTGACAAAACAAGGACTTGAACCCAGGTTTGATTCTAGAGCCTACTCCCTTATCCACTGTGCTGTGCTCTCCTTCTCTTGTAGGCGTAGGGATTGTGTGAGAAAAGATTTGCCAAACCACACACCTTTTCTTACCCTCTCATACGGCTTTAGTGATAATCATGTCTCGATATTACTCTGGTTTCCTACAGGTTTAGGCTTTGGTTGGTTTTGGCTGGGTGGTGACAGTCCTGTATACCAACAACTGGGCTGTTAAGAAATTCACATATTACAGTGACACTGTTAAAAGATGTATTTGACTCTTAGAGAGCAGATGAACTCCCTGGGGAAATTCAGAGAGGCTCCTGGCAGGGACACTGCCACATATGAATTTGTTTTCTTCTGTTGTGTAGTAGAAAAAATAGATGCCTGAAATTTTTTTTAGAGTTTCCTTGGTGGTTCTAGATCTCTTCCTTTGAAAACCAGTGATAATAACATTTGTCTTTCCTAAAACCTTGTGATTAGGAAAGTTCAAAAATAGATAAGTAAGCATTGAATAGGTATCATCTCATTTAATCCTCACAACAGCCTTCTCTTGTTATTTCTACTTTACAGATGAAATAGCTGAGGCTTAGTGCTGGTAGATGCACTGCCTAGGGTCAGGTGGCTAAATAATGAGGGTGCTGACTCACGCCTGGGTCCATCTGACTCCAAAGTAGACACATTGTCATTTTTTTTTTTTCCCCCTAGACAGGGCTAGATCTGGAGAACAGAACTCTCCCCTCCCTTAAAAACAATGTGACAACATTCCTTGAGCAGAGTGTGCTAATCTCGGAGGATTTAGAGGATGTGCTGTCAGTGACTTCAGCTTTTCTAGTGGTTTAGCACGCCAACAGAGTTTTCTTTTTCCATTCTCTCATGTATGCGTTCCAATACTAAAACCAGATGGAAACAAGGGAAAACTCTTAACAGAGGCTAGTGCCAAATATTTCATTTAAAAAGGAAACTCCATCTGTGTGCTCTCCCACCACACAGCCCACTGTTAAGAACAGGAGTTTCACAGCTCACTCACTTATGTTCGTTTTGATTAGTTTTGACTAATTGCAAAGGTAGAGCAAGTGGTGGTTAGGGAGATTGCAAACTAAGGCAGCTGTCCTTCTGGCATGTGGCTGGCAAGGCACTGTGTACCTGGCAGACATCCTAAACAGCAGCCTACCAAGAAGGCACTGTTTTAAGCCACATAGATGCATTCTTTGGGTGATTTTCTAGGTTAACACTTCGAGAAATTAGTGCAGCTTGCTGTGGTAGTGAGGCTTTTGCCAGTAAGCTATAGTCAGAGGCACCTATTGCTCCCTGGGAGAATTCCCACCCCAGTTATAGAAGAACACAGGTTAGGCAGAAGACTGACTTATGGTAAAACGCTGACCTAGTCAGCATTTTAGCTCGTCATGTCTTTGAAATTCAGTTTTCTCATCTATAAAATGGCATTAATATCTATATTCCTGCATTAAATTCACAGGGTATTTTGAAGAATAACTGAACTGTGTACGTGTGTGTAATGCATGATACATGGAAGGTATTCAGCTTTATGAGCAATACTATTATCATTAGTGGGATACTCACTATCCCACTAATGGTTCTTGCCAGACAAAGATTGTTCATCTATAGCTTTTTAAAACCATGTTAATGACCAAACACCACCTTTACCCTCCAAAACCCATTGAAATAAAAATAAATAATCTAATCATAAAGTCTGACTCTCAGGAACAGACTCAAGACATTTATAAGACAACAGCAAAAAGAAAAAAAAAGCATATTAATTGTATGTATGACAGGCATCTGTGACCCATGTCATGTGAAGCAAAATCACACGATAACCCAGACTTGGCCTTGGGGGTTTTCTGCCTCTCCTTTCCTACATTTTTTCCCCGTTCCCTCTCTGGTTTGCGTCCTCTCCAGTCTGTGTCCCACTCCTGGTGGGAATCTCAAGGTCATTCTGACCTGCCATTTTTAAACCAGTCTACTCTCGATTACCTAGATTCCAACATTGTTTTTCCCCAAAGCTAGAATATTAGGTGGCATCACACTGCTGTTCTATTTTAGAGTTTGAAAATTTCCACTGTAATATCATGAGTATTTGCAC
This sequence comes from Symphalangus syndactylus, assembly GCF_028878055.3. NCBI lineage: Eukaryota > Metazoa > Chordata > Mammalia > Primates > Hylobatidae > Symphalangus > Symphalangus syndactylus. The sequence continues at coordinate 29,301,945 of NC_072431.2, forward strand.
AATACTGGGTATATTGGGTGCAGAAGCCCTTTGTGTTTAGGCCTCTTTATCCTGCTTCACAGGGAGTTAGAACTGGGTTAGTCAATCGAGGTCCTGTCCCTGAAATGGGAGATGTTATTTTCCTACACCTATCTTTACTGGATCAAAAGAAAAATTAAAACAAAATAAAACAAAACGTTCTCTGAGGTCAGTCAAGTTCACTGTTAAGCAAACATCAGAAGTGGGAGAGGCTGATACAAATGCCTGTGGACCCAGCTTCTCAGCCCATATCAGGTTCTTGTTTCTCCAACTCTTTCCTGTTACCCTTCCTTTACATACACAAACACACACATACACACACACACACAGAGAGAGAGAGAATGAGAACTGTACTAGCTCTGTCATGTCTTTGAAACTCAGTTTTCTCATCTATAAACTGGCAATAATTCACAGGGTATTTTGAGGAGTAACTGGACTATAGATGCGTATGTAATGCCTGATACATAGAAGGTACTCAGCTTCCATGAAGAAGAGACAGGGAGGGAGAGAGAATACGAATGACTGACATTTCCAGCTCAGTTCTAGTCATGCTAAACCATATGCAGAATTTTCCAGAAGAAACTATTAGCCACAAACACAGTGAGGTTGCCAAGCTGTCCAATACCATAGAGAATAGACGACTAGGTCGTTACCGTACTCTAAGCATGAGCATGTGCCTGCTCTGGCCTCCCATGTCATCTCTGTAATAGCACTTAGCATTGCTGGGCTTTGTCAGTTGGCTTTCTGTTTACTTCCGTAGACTGTCAGCCTCTAGAGGGTAGAGACTGTTGTAGGTACCTCCTTTCTGTTCCCAGTGCTTTGATCACAGCATCCTTGTGGAACAAATGAAGTGTCTGGGCGGGGGGAATCGGGCATAATCCCACTCCTGCTGCGCCTCTATAAGAGCTGAGACTGCCTGAGCTGTGGGCTCACTTTCTGGATTTGAGCTCCAGGATGTGAGTTCACACATTCACTCTGGGTTATAGTGGCTGGTACTTGTTATGGCTTTTTTTTTTTTTTTTTTTTTTTTAGAAACTTGCTGTCATTCACACACACTAAGATGCTACTGGGTGGTCTTTTAATTCCCTTGGAATCCATCAGGTTACTGAGCAGGAGATTTTATTCTACCAATTGGACCAACTGCCAATAAGAAAATGCAGATTTCTCTAATGTATTCAGACTTTTAGAATCATTAAAAATTAGCAATTTATAAATGCTTCCATTGTGGCCTACAGTGGAAAGCGGTTATCTTAAAATTGTGAAGTACCTGCGTGTTTCTCTTGAAGAAAGAGTTCATTTAATGGAGTAACAAGTGATCATTTAATAGGCCTTGAATATATATCAAAACTTTCCCCAAATGCTCTTTTCTCATTGTAACCATTTTCAATTCTACATTTCCTTAAAGAGGGCTTTCCAGAGAAAAATAGAAACTGGGATTCTTGTTTTTCAGTTTTAACCTCTGTGAGGATTTTCATACTGTCTCACCTCCACCCTTTTCACACAAATTATTCTTCATCCACTTTGTGTGGATCCCATGTGGCTGAGGTTGTAGACCTCATGCTACACTGCATTTTGATGTTTTTTATCAGTTTAACAAGTATACTGCTCTGAGAAGCATATAGGGTCTCGGCAAATGGTTTCAAGATAGCAAGAATGTACCTGGCCTTCATTCCTTGAGATCCAAGTTTTCATCTTCCGAAAGGAAGCATTAGCCGCCCGCCTCTGTTTTCTAGCTAATGCACACAAGCAGTAATTACATGGGTTATACCTCTGTTTGGAATCCTTTCTATCTTGTGGACAGGTCAGAGTCAACTGTGTTCTTGGATCCATGATTTTTGAGAATGTGCCTCCTATAAATGTATACATATTATTTATAAAAAACATGAAACCAAGGGGAAAAAAAAATGGGAAAATCATGGCTTTGATTTTCAGGATTCATGTTTTTTAATACTCCTTCTGTTTTATAATACGTAGGTATAATTTTGTTCTTTTTAATTTAACATGGTAACAATAACTTTATTTTTTATACACTTATTATAAAGATAATTTTATTTTATTTTATTTTTATTTTTATTTTTTGAGACGGAGTCTCGCTCTGTCTCCCAGGCTGGAGTGCAGTGGCGCAATCTCAGCTCACTGCAAGCTCTGCCTCCTGGGTTCACGCCATTCTCTTGCCTCAGCCTCTCCGAGTAGCTGGGACTACAGGCGCCTGCCACTACGCCCGGCTAATTTTTTTGTATTTTTAGTAGACACGTGGTTTCACCATGGTCTCGATCTCCTGACCTTGTGATCCGCCCGCCTCGGCCTCCCAAAGTGCTGGGATTACAAGCGTGAGCCACCGCGCCCAGCATAAAGATAATTTTAAATGTCACCTTGAGTACCATACAATATTTGATCATTCATCTATTGCTGGATTTTTTTTTTTTTTCAGTTTTCACCAGGAGAAATAATGATCTTGGTCTTGCTTTAAAAAAAGAATACCCATCTTACAGTGAGAAAACTAAGGAACACATGGATAACTGTTAGAGGAAACATTCACGCTGCTAGTGAGTGGTAGGATGGGACTGCAATCGTTATTCTCTGTGCCCTGCTTAGTGCTCTGCCATGAGCCAAAAATTAACGTATTTTAAAACCCCAGTCCACCAGAACCTCTTAAAAATAAAATATCTTGTCAATTTTATTGTATTTGACAACATTATTATAATTGACACGTATAATCCCAGCACTTTGGGAGGCTGAGGTGGGCGGATCACTTGAGGTCAGGAGTCCGAGACCAGCCTGGCCAACATGGAGAAACCCCGTCTCTATTAAAATACAAAAATTAGCCAGGTGTAGTGGCGTGTGCCTGTAATCCCAGCTACTTGGGAGGCAGAGGCAGGAGAATTGCTTGAACCCGGGAGGCAGACGTTGCCATGAGCGCAGATTGTGCCACTGCACTCCAGGCTGGGTGACAGAGCGAGACTCTGTCTCAAAAAATAATAAACAAATAAATAAAATAAAATATTTTGTACTTTGTGCGCTTAACAACCAGTTAACAATCCCTATAATATTTAACATGGTCTACACCAGGTTCTCTTTGAGATGCATATAATGCCTGCTCGCTTTAGGGTTATGCCATTATTTGATTTCTATATACGTTAGCAGGTGTACATAAGGGTACTGTGCATGTGTGATTCTGTGTTTGCAGAGAAAGAGAGGAGAAGAAGGTGTCTTACCTAGCCTCAGCCCTATATTCTGCAAAAGAGGTACCTCATGCATTTGGTCTGGTTCAGTTAGAAATCCATCAGAATCTGCATCTTCTTCTGTATTATTGTTAGATGAGGGATGGGAGAAGTGGTAAATGTCAACCAAACATATTTATGGTTTTTTTTTCTAGGTCAGTACATTTAATTAATGATTCACATTTCACATTATATCACAGCCAACATTTGAACATAGAAACCAGGGTGAGTAATAAAAAAAAAAAAAAAAAGAAAAGAAAAGGATTGATTTGGTCTTTAGAGATGATTTTTTGTAAGTCTGTAGTCTTTGTTTTATGAACACAGTTGAGTCCATAACAGCAATGTTGGAACTTTGTAATGATTACTTCAAAATAAGGAAGACATGTTAAACAAAAGGAAACAGACCCTTTCTCTTTAAGAGGCAACTGGGACAAATTGCATAGTTGTATTTACTCCCATGATGTCTTTTTCCTGTTTTGCTTTAGTTTCTTTGTCTTTTAATTTTATTTTGTATAATCTTACTTTACATAAAATACATATTTCATGTATTTATTAAAATATCCACAACTCAAAAAAAAAAAAAAAAAGAAACCAGGGTGAGAAAAATTAACTTTTCAAAAAATTTTTTTTTAGTTTAGATTTACAGGGTACACATGCAGATTTATTAGATGGATATATTGCACACTGGTGGAGCTTCGGTTTCTAGTGAACCCAGCATTCAAATAGTGAACATTGTATTGGATAGGTAATTTTTAAATCCTCATTCCTTTCCACCCTGCTGCCTTTTAGAGTCCCTGGTATCTGTCATTTCCATCTTTATGTCCGTGCGTACCCATTGTTTATCTCTCACTTATAAGGGAGAACATTCTGTATTTGATGTTCTGTTTCTGAGTTATTTCACTTAGAATAATGGCCTCCAGCTCCATCCATGTTCATTCTTTTTTATAGCTGCATAATATTCCTTTTATGTTTGTTTTTGTTTTTAGTTCTGAAATCTGTTCCTATTAATTTTTTTTAACTTTTATTTGGGGTTCATGCATGTTTGTTATATAGGTAAACTTGTGCCACTGGGGTTTGTTGTACAGATTGTTTTATCACCTAGGTACTAAGCCTGTTACCCAATAGTTATTTTTTCTGATCCTCTCCCTTCTCCCACCTTCCACCCTCAGCTAGACCCCAGTGTCTGTTGTTCCCTTCTTTGTCTCCATGAGTTCTCATCATTTAGCTCCCACTTAAAAGTGACAACGTGTGGTATTTTGTTTTCTGTTCCTGTGTTAGTTTTATAGCTGCATAATATTCCATAGTATATACATGCCATACTAGGAAAATTGACTTAGGAATTTTTTTAGAACTTTAGATTTTTATGTCCACAAGAATCCTTAGTCATTCTCAAAGCTAATGCCAATGTTTACATGAAAAAATGAGGCCTGCAGAAATTGGATACTTTGCCTAACATCACAGAATCACTGCAGTCAGGCAAAAGAAGAAAAAAGAACATGTTCAGATCTTTCCAGTTTAATTTTTGACTCTGGTTGAAGTGGGGTTAGATGAGAAAGAGATGTGATTAGTGGCCAAGCTGAATTTGAAGATATATGTCTCTGTGACATTCCTTTTCATATCTGTATGCAAGAAAAATTTTTACCACTCTTGGCAAGAGCCTGTCTACTAATGATCAAAGAAGTCGCTCTGTCTCTTCTCGAGTTTGATTATTGTAAGAAACTGAATATGGGTTCATATGTAAAGGCCAAATGTGCAGACCTATTCCACTTCTGTCAGTTCTTCCTAGACTTGGGGACTCACGAAGCAGAACGTGCCCATCGGGAGTGTTTTGGAAGAGAAAGGCCAAAAAAGCTAGTCTCTAAATGTGATACACTGTGTGATCCATTGGGTTAGGAGAATAAAATATTAAAATTTCAATTTAAAATTTAAAATATAATTGTTTTCTAACTTACATATTTCATATATGCTTTATAATTACCATGATATAGTAGAACAGTAGTTCATGTATATAATTTAAAATATGCATCTATTGGGGGTTAATGGTCATAAATTTTTTACTGAAGGGAGGCATAGTCATGTTTAGAGACCCCAGGCTAGAGTCCTAAGAGGTAGAAACCTTTGCTACAGTACAAATAACTTCTGGCCAGTGACCTGTGATCAACTGTTGTCAAACATCTGGCTTCAGAGGTAATTGCTCACAGTAGTGAGCATATAACTGCCCTTTGGACTCAGCCTCAGCCCCCACTCCTTGCTCTCAATCTGCCCCCAGATTCCATGGCTTTCTATGGGGTACAGATTCAGCTGCTGTGTGGACTGTGTCCTAACATAGGCAAGAGACCTGTCACAGTGCTTAGCACTTAGCAGTTGCAAATGATGGTTCTCCTTTCAGGGATTGTCTGCTCTGCTTTTGGAACCTGAAATCTGGCTGAGACAATTATTTGTTTCAGTTCTAATATTAGGCTTGATTTGGACTGGATATAAACATCTGTGACTTTGCTTTTAGTGCACTATTATGAGGTCAGGCCTGGTTTGTTTAGTTCTAAAGCTTCTTGGCCTTTTGTACTGTTTAAAAAAAGGGAAACCTACATTTCCTTTCTGGACCTGACATTTATGGATTCATCCAAGGGAGTCTCATTCTTGGCTGATACAGCAAAGCCCTTGGTTCTCTTATGAGCAATTCCGTTTGGGCTAGTGCCTTCACCTTTTTGCACATAATTATTGCCCTTTGTCAGTTGTTATACTTTATATGTAAGGACCATATAGATCTTTGTGGCACTGCTATGCCAACCCTTTTTGGGAATTTTTTTGAACTAGAATTCAAATATTGTGTCTCCAAAAACATTTACATGTGCCACATCTTACCTGAAGATAAACGTTAAGTCACAATACTCCTTTTCCATGACATTGGGAACTGTTAAAAATACCACTTTTGTTTTTTAAAATAACATAGCCCTGAGATTGGACCTGATTTTCTGACAGGTTTCTGAAATGGTCTGAAGGAGAGATTGCTCTGTGTTCTCACCATCAGCTGTTGCTCCTCATTCAGGTAACCTGTCCAACTACCATTCGCCTCTCATGCCCTTTGCTTCCCAGGGCTTGTCTTTGAAAACCACCAAGCTGGGCCACTGTTCCTTCACTCTAAGATGACCCTTTCTCTTCCCTTACCAAGACTGTTAAAAACACAGTTCCTCAGGGTGACCGATCTGATATGTTAGCACAGAAATAATACAGTTTACAAAAACCTTTGAAGATTGATATGTTGCTTAAACCCCTTCCCTTGAAGAGATCTGTGTTTGCAGAAAGTGGCAACTCTGCTAGAACTAGTGGTAGTCGTGGTGGTAATAGTAACACTGAGAACATTTATTGATCAATGACTAGCACCCATTTTACACCTTCCTGGATAATTATAACTGGGGTTGATACACACATTATGACAAACACTGGGACCTCCTGTTTAGGTCATTGTTCTAGAGCACTTATTTCCTTATGTGTCTGTTGGAAGCGTTCATTTATTCTTTGTTGATACTTAAGGACTCTTCTTTGTTGATATTTAAGGACTCTTGCTTGGAACCTTTCAGATAGTAATGGTCTTTACCTTGAATTTAGAGGACACTCTGTTAAATGGACTTTGATTTCATTTAATTTGGCTTCTGTTGGTTTTTACATTCTAATGGAGAGTATTACAGAAAAAAAATGCAACTTGATACTAAAGAGCCTTGCATTACTCATTTTCCTAAATTGACTTACTAACCAAGGACACTTAGGGTTATAAATGTCTTCTTCAGTTTCAAAAAGCGTGTTTATGGTGTTTTTTAAAATCTCTGTGTAGCCAGCCTTCCAGATAAAATTCTCTAGCTTTAAGGCTGTGATATGCCAGGAATCTTGTTGCCAGTATTTTTCTACATAATATTTCAAATTCTTTTCCTTCCAAAATCTGATTTTATTTTGAGCTGCAATACAGCTCTGTAAATGTTGAGGTCAGTGGAAGAAAGGAATCTTCTTCCCCATAAAATGAGCTCTTTGAGTCTGAGCTGGAAATACCGTACAGGTCACAAGCAGGGGGAGAGTTTTGCAGAAATGAGTTTAAATTTTCCTGTGACCAGTTTAATTTTTGCCTCGAGGTAGGAATTGGATGATGGTACATAAAGTCTTTTGAGGATATAGCGCTTGGTGTTATACAATGTAGTGAGCATTGTAAGTACTTTGGTATGTGCAATATTAAAAAGAGATTTGTATTGAAATATTTACATTTATAAGTTGGATTATTCTATTTTTAGCCTAACCGCATTGAATCCAATTAGAACTTTAAGTTTTGTTTTTATGAGAGGTACTTTGTAGAGCATCATTTTTCCATATTTCTAATGAGTTTTGAAAAGATAGAGTTCTTTGTGTATGCTTGGAAGTCAGATATACCCTATCAGTAAGAAGTTACATCACTCTTTTCTGATATGAGGCTTTATTCTGTCATATATAGGTACCAACTGGGGAAAATCTATGGCCTAGTAATGGTTCTGTATGCGTATTCTGCATTTCTTTTATTTCCAGAATCAAAGTAACTCATCAGAAGTAACTGTGTAAGAGCAAAAGCTTTGACAATAGTAAAAGCACGGACTTGAATCCTGTTTCTACTACTGACTAGCTGTATAATCTATGTAACCTAGCGGGCCAGTACGCCTTTCTAAGATGTAGTTTCCATTTATGTAAAATGCTGATTAAAAGTACCTATCTTAGAGGGCTAGTGTGAGTACTTAAAAAAATTGTGGGAGAAAATATATTAAACTGCCTGGCTTAGCCCCAGAATATAGTAAATGCTTAATAAATGGTAGTTCCATCATCATTCTCATCTAGCATTTGAAAGCATTCTTCTACTGGCATGAGGAATAAAAGTTGTCAGTTATCTGCCAGAGATGGAACTAGAAAAGGCGAGAAGGCAGCTGGTGACTTTGCACATTCCTCAAACAGGAATCAAAGTTCTATCAGTGGGCAGAAGAGAGTTTCTAGTCCCAGGAGCTTGACACACATTAGGATCGTGATCACAAGTTTTGCCACTAGCTTGATTGAAGTGTTCTATTCTGAAGATGGAAATTTTCAATTTTTTTCTAAAGGGCAAACCAGTAGAGTTTCAATTTAAAACAAGGCTAGATGCTTACAAATGTCCTTCAATATGCCAGGTTTTGGAGTGGCGTAAGGGCATGACTAGGATTAGACACAAGTCTCTTCAAATCTCAGCCATCTCCTTTTCTGGCCATGGCCACAGAACATACCTAACCTCCGTGATTGCTTTCCTAGATAATGGGGACAACTCATACCTTACGGACTTGGTGTGTAAATTAAGTAAGACCACTAGCAAAGAGCCTGGCACAGTGCCTGGCACATCAGAGACCTCAGTAATTGCTGGTCGGTAGTGTGCTGAGCCTAGTGTGTGTGTGTAGAGGGGTGCAGAGTTATGCAAAATGTGACTCTGTCTTCAGGGAGCTTAGGAGCCTCAAGAATACACCGAATGCTTGAAAAGCAGTATGTTCAAGTGAAGAACACAGAGGGATACACAACCTGACTGCTTTGTGTCTGCATTACCTGTTACACCCAAAGTGCCATTGTCCTGAAATAGCAGGAGTGCTAGAACTTGTTAAGAGTGAAGTTTGGGTTTTTGGTGTTGAAGATATGGTCAGTGTATTACAAAAATAAAAACAGCACTGAAATCCCTGTCTCATTATTTAGTGTGAGTTATTTTGTTTGTTTTTTGCTTTTTAAGCTGACGTGCTGTCAGTTCTTATTTTCTTCTTAGAATGTCTTTGTTGGGTGGAGAGTCTTAAACCCCAGCAGGCAGCAGGCAGCTTTCACAAGTTCGTACACGGGGTTGGCTTAAGCTGAGCGCCCAGTCCCAGAAAAGCTAGAATTCCCTGCAGTTTGATAACACACTCTAAGGATATAAAAGAAACTTCTGAAAACCAATTTCTGGTTTATCATTTTTTTTCTTCATATTCATTTTTATGCAAACGAATGACATTCATTTGGATTTTATTCTACCTACTATTAAAAGCTTTACAAGCAAAACCTTCATCTGAGAACTTAGTAGTGTTTCAGCCATGTCCCTGACCACCTACCTATCCCTGTGTCCCCATAGGCAGCCGTAAAGCCCTCTGCTGTTGGTGTGCCAGTTTCTGTAACTTGGGGTTGAATTCCTTACTGAGGTCCTCTTCTTTTCAGTGTAACTCCAGTCTATTCAAAGATGCAGTGATTTTTTTTCTCCCTTAATTCCATCGACCCATGTGACCAGATACCTGGTACCCACTGTTTTCTTCATGTTCAATTACCCAATTGTCTACCATTTGAAAATTTGACTCTCTTGTGCTTTTAGGTATGTATGGAAATAAGTAGCCAATAGCTGCAAAATGCAGTGGAGAAAAGGGTGTGGGTTTCAAAATCCAACAGACTTGGGTTTGAATCTTACACTGACACCAGCTGTGTGATCTTGAGCAAGTTACTCCCCCTCTCTGTGCTTTGGTTTCCTCAGCTCAAAAGCTGAATATTTGGAGTGGTTGTAAACATGTGAAGTAATGCTGCATATATATGAAGCACTTGGCTTACGTATTTCCTGGCACACAGTAGGTGCTATTGCAGGGAAGCTGCTCTTACTGTGGTTGTTGTCTCCTGTTGCCCACCCAGTTGGTTCAGTGCCCTGGTGTTGGTCTCCATGGCGAACTTGCTGGGGGAAGCAGGGCCAGATTCCCTAGCCAACTGAGATACTCTGTGCCCTGAGGAGCACCCTCACTTCCTTACCATAGCACCCACTCATCTCATCATGGGCCTTATGTTCAGGCTGCTTCCACTGAGGGCTATGACTTCAGCCTTGCTGGGGATTAATGGGTTCACCCTGCAATCATGCCTAGAGCCCTTGTGTTGGCTAGGGCATTTATATTCCAAGCTGTCTGTCCTTATCAAAAGGCAGGCAGGCAGGACCACAGTAGCCAGATCGAAAAAAAGGTGATATACTTTAATCCTCGCCCTTCCACCAGTGTAGGAAAGATGAAGGAGCTGCAGCAGGTTAGTTGGCTGTTACAGCAGGTGGAGCAGAAGAATGTGGATGAGTGGCCTGTGGATACTTGGGCATCAGATGTGGGACTCCTGGTGAAGCAGGGTAGCCATCCCCAGGAGGTTGATCACTCTAACAACAGTCTACCAGGCATCCCACTTGCCCTTTGACCATTTAGAAGGGGACCACCCAGTTAAGCATACTCCATAAGGATGTTACTCTCTCCTCCTGCCATGTTCAACATGATGTCTATAGACCAATACCTGACCAACAAAGAACTTTTGGATGGGAACAACAATAAAAATAGTGAACATTAACTGAACACTTATTATATGCCAGTTACTAGACTAAGCAGCTTATATGTGTGATCTCATTTAATCCTACAACCCTCTCAGAGGCATGGATGCGTGTTACCCCCTTTCTTCAGATGAGAAGACAGAGGAGTAGGTATGCCCAGTAACTTGCCCAGTGTCACAGAGCCAGTAAATATGGGAGTAGGTATTCAAACCAAATCCTCCTATCTGCAGAGCCTGAGCTCTTTATCTCTGTGCTGTGAACAGAGGTGTTTCCTAAAGCCACTTCTATGTCAGGCTGTGGCCCAGCCTCAGAATTTTTCTGTCGGTGAAAGCTCAGGGGGGACTGTTGCTAATTTTGGTTGACTATTTTACTGCCTTATGTCAGCCTCACTATGTAGGAAAGATGACCCATGTCCTCCCCAGTCCTAAATCACAGTGGGATCTGGATGCTACTTGGCCTCTCATGCCCTCGCCCCTCCTGCACGTGCTTGTTCCACATCTGTGGTCATACTAAAGGCAGCTCTCATGCAGATCTTAGTGCTGCTTTCCCCTCCATTAAGGGTGACTCTCTTAGCAAAAAGGCACTAGTGAGCACGTAGACATAGTAAAGATTCTGTTGTATAGGTGGAAGAGTATTTATACCACATACAAAAGCAAATACCACAGCACTCTCTGTTCCCCTGAGCTCTGGCTGTACTGCCTCAAGGGACTTTTCTCTCAGAGCCCCCTTTGTATTAATAATATCTGGCTCTGCTTTCCAGAGTCTTCTCTTCCCCTTCAGTCTGCTCCCCTCCCACCTTAGGCAAAGCAATTCAGACTTCTTCAGCTGCTACCAAACCTTGCTACCCAAACCCGTTTTAACACTAGGTACAATAGAAATAAACCACCCCTAGTCAAGAGGACTCAACCCCCTTAGAAGCCAGTGAGGGTGTGAAAGGTGTGAAATAGCTTTGTTTCCCCTGTTACCTTCATTAAGGAGCTGTGACCCCCCTATACACAGGCCAGAGATGATTGATGGGCCTGTGGTCTCTGGAAAAATGCTGGTCACTTTCATCTCGAAGAGCCAGTGACCAACTCCCTGTCCTCTTCTTATGAATTGGCAGCCTTTGCAAGGATCCTCAGCCCATCCTGGGAGTTCTCCCACTTCTTCCAACCCCCTCTATTGTCACCTTTACCCCACCCAATAACCGCAAGTAATGTTTCTTATGCACTCCGTGGCTTCATGCTCTTGGTCTCTTCTATGCCCATTTTGAAGAAGATGCTGGCCTCTGCTATTAGTATCAGTAATTCTCAACTGGCCACCAGCTTAGAATTCTAATTATGTCCACCATTTAGCCTGAGATAGTTTTTTGTTCATTTATGAAAATCTTTATTGAGATCTTACTGTGGACAAAAATTAAGATAATCAACTGTTTTCATGGAATTTAGAGAGAGAGAAATTAATCAGCTATGAAATACTGAATTGATGTCTATGAAAGAAAACATAGAACAAAAGAACTTGATGTCTTCAGTAGGAAGCGAGTGACAAACTGGGATATGTGGGTTGAAAAAGAGTTTCCTGGAGACATTCGGAAAGCATGGGAGCAGCAGGAAAGGGTATCCACAGTCAGAGGAAGCACTGCTCCCTGTGGCAGAAGGGAGCGTGACAACTTGGAGGAACACAAAGAAGGCCAGTGTGACTGCAGCTCAGCAAACAGAGAGTGATTTGAGGGAGGCTGATAATGGCTCTCAAAGATAGGTTTACATCCTCATCCTGGCAACCTGTGAAGTTCACCGTATTTGGAAAAAGGGTCTTTGTGAATGTAACTAAGGATTTTCAGCTGAGGTTACCCTGGATCGTCATCCTGCTGCGCCCTACATGCCATCACGTCTGTCTTTATACAAGTGACACAAAGGGAGATGAGACACACCGAGAAGAAAGCGATGTGACGATGGAGGCAGAGATTGGGGTGATGTCGCCATGAGTCAAGGAGTGTTGGCAGCTATCAGAAGTGGGAAGGGGCAAGGAACTGATTCTCCCCTAGTGCTTCCGGATGGAGTGTAGCCTTCTGGCCTCCTTTAGACAAAAAGGAATGCCGTAGGAAGTATAGAAGACATCATTCTCACCCTCATGCTCCCCATCAGAAACTCAATAGAAATGTGAGCAGGAACATGTCTTTGTATTGTGCATTTGCATATGCTCATGAATATATGAAGAAATAAAGTATGTTTGGGGATATCTTACTCTCAAAACTTCCTGGTATGGTTTCCTGCTCTGAGCTGGAATGCCGTAGGAAGTATAGGAGACATCATTCTCACCCTCATGCTCCCCATCAGAAACTCAATAGAAATGTGAGCAGGAACATGTCTTTGTATTGAGCATTTGCATATGCTCATGAATATATGAAGAAATAAAGTATTTTTGGGGATATCTTACTCTCAAAACTTCCTGGTACGGTTTCCTACTCTGAGCTGGAATGCCCTCTGGTCACATCTTTTCTGTTTTTACTTATTTGATAAAATTTATTAACAGCATTAAATAAATCAAGAGGGAAACAACGTACCTTTTTTCCCTCATGCTTAGTGACATAAGGTGTTTATCTGATTCCTACTGTGCTATTTTTCCTTGTATAACAATACTTTAAATTCTTTCAACACAGAATTTTGTTGTAATGATAAAGAGAGTTTTAATTGTGTGGTTGGGGTCAAATTTTTATGATTAAGAGTATTAAATGCTGCTTGCAGAGAATGAATGGCTATAATTCTGCCCCTTCAAAAATTTAGTTTTATCTAGAAAAACTCAGAAAAGTACACAATGATATTTTAGATTAATACTCCTCAGGTTTACATTTGGGCAAAATATTAGCAATGACCTTTATGGAGGTTTAGAACAAAATCTATGCTATTGATAGGTGAATATTTGATAACTGTATTCATGCTGACATATTAACTATGTGCATTTACTTAAATAGGCCACTTCAAACTCTGTAAGTTTGAAATAAGCTTATTTGTCTTTTTTTTTTTTAAGGGATAAAGAATGGCTACCCCATAAGCAGAGCAGCCTGAAATGAGCTTATTTGTCTTAATGGAATTTTCTAAGTAATTATTATTTTTAAATATTTTTATTAAAAATTACAAATATGTAACAGTAGAGAGAATAATACCATGAACCCCCATGTAACTAGCTCTATTGGACAGTCATATTGTATTTATTTCCCATCCACTGCCTCTCACTGGATTATTTTTATGTAAATTATGTCATTTCATTCTTTAATATTTTTATATGTATATAAAAACACAATCAAGATACCAGTATCACAACAATAAATCCCATAGTATCAAATATTACTTGGGTTTTAGCTTTCCCAATTGCCTGATGTATATTTATATTTCATATATATAAATTCAAAGAAAGTATAAAATTTATTTTCAAATGTATTTTATTTAAAAGGATGAAACACATTTTATACACCAGAAGGATTAAAATAGTGAAAATACAGCAAAGAACTTACGGTCTGTTTAAACCGTTTGGCCATCATACAAAAAGAAATATAAATATATAATTATGTAACTTGACATTTTTCTATCACATGAGAAATTTTTAAAATGCAGAATGACCAAAAATTATACAGTAAAGCCATGTAATATAATAGAGTTGCTTGGCATTCAGGGCTATGTAAGAGAATATATTTTTCAAGTAAACATCCACTTTAAAAGTTGTGTGTCACAAGGACAAAAAACCAAGCACCGCATGTTCTCACTCATAGGTGGGAATTGAACAGTGAGAATACGTGGACACAGGAAGGGGAACATCACACTCTGGGGACTGTTGTGGGGGCGGGGGAGGGGGGAGGGATAGCATTAGGAGATATACCTAATGCTAAATGATAAGTTAATGGGTGCAGCACACCAACATGGCACATGGATGCATATGTAACAAACCTGCACATTGTGCACATGTACCCTAAAACTTAAAGTACAATAAAAAAAAGATTTGCATAGCAAAAATGAATAAATAAATAAAATATTATAACTTCTGCTTTAAAAAAAAAAAGTTGTGTGTCAGCCCCATCAAAAAGTGGGCAAAGGACATGAACAGACATTTCTCAAAAGAAGACATTTATGCTGCCAACAAACATATGAAAAAAAGCTCATCATCACTGGTCATTAGAGAAATGCAAATCAAAACCACAATGAGATACCACCTCATGCCAGTTAGAATGACGTTCATTAAAAAATACAGAAACAACACGTGCTGGAGAGGTGGAGAAATAGGAACGCTTTTACACTGTTGGTGGGAGTGTTGATTAGTCCAACCATTGTGGAAGACAGTGTGGCGATTTCTTAAGGATCTAGAACTAGAAATACATTTGACCCAGCAATCCCATTACTGGGTATATACGCAAAGGATTATAAATCATTCTACTGTAAAGACACATGCACACATATGTTTACTGCAGCACTATTCACAATACCAAAGACTTGGAACCAACCCGAATGTCCATCAATGATAGAATGGATAAAGAAAATGTGGCACATATACACCATGGAATACTATGCAGCCATAAAAAGGGATGAGTTCATATCCTTTGCAGGGACATGGATGAAGCTGGAAACCATGATTCTTAGCAAGCTAACACAAGAACAGAAAACGAAACACTGCATGTTCTCACTCATAAATGGCAGTTGAACAATGAGAACACATGGACACAGGGAGGGGAACATTACACACGGGGGGCCTGTCGGGGTAAGGGACTGGGGGAGGGATAGCATTAGGAGAAATACCTAATGTAGGCGACGGGTTGATGGGTGCAGCAAACCACCATTGCACACGTATACCTATGTAACAAACCTGCACATTCTGCACATGTACCCCAGAACTTAAATATAACTTTAAAAAATTTTTTAGGCCGGGCGCGGTGGAGCTAGCAGTGAGCCGAGATCGCGCCACTGCACTCCAGCCTGGGTGACAGAGCGAGACTCCGTCTCAAAAAAAAAAAAAAAAAAAAAAAAAAAAAAAATTTAAATAGTTTTGTGTCTAGAGAAGCTCAGTGTGTACTAGAAGATAAAGATAAAATGGTAAACATTGACAGAGGATAACCATTATCTTGATTTTTAGCACCACAGTTTAGATTTTTAATAACTTTATATAAATAGAATCCTAGAATATGTACTATTTAGTGCTTGATTTTTCCCTCTCGAGATTGTTTGTGAGATTTATTTATCCATATTGTTGCATGTAGCTATAGTTTGTCATTCTCATTGCCGAATAGGACTCTATCATAAAAACATACCACTACATTTTATTCTATTGTTGATTGACATTTAAACTTTTTTGAGGGTTTGGTTATTACAAATAGTGTTGCTATGAACATTCTGGTACATGTCTTTTGGTAAATATAATTACATATTTCTGTTAGATATATACCAGGAATATGATTGCTAAGTTGAAGAGTATGTACCTCCTCAGCTTCTGTGTATAGTGCCAAACAGATTTCCAAAAGGTGGTACCAATTTAAACTCTCACCAGCAGTGTATAGAGTGCCTATTGCTCCACATGTGTGATCATTTTTAATTTTAAATTATTTATTGAGCAGGGAAGGTTATTGAATGAATATTTGCAGTTGAAATTTGACAGGTTTAAGAAAGCCAGTTACAATTGTTAAAAGAAAGATTTTAGATAGACTAAATTTAATAGAGTTTAATTGAGCAAAGATCAGTTGGCAAATCAGGAAGCCTCCAGAACCAGAATGGGTTCAGAGTGACTCCAGGGCTGCCACATGGTCAGATAACATTTATGGAAAGAAAAAGGGAAAGTGATGTACAGGAAACAGAAGTGAGGTGCAGAACAGCCAGATTGGTTATAGTGAGGCGTTTGCCTTATTTGAACACGGTTTGAATAGCTGGCTGCCTGTGATTGGCTGAGGCTCAGTTACACTACAGGAGTAATTTACAGCCTGTTTACACATCCAGTTAGGTTACAGTTCATTATTTGAAGAGAAACTTTTAGGGTAAACTTAAAGTATGTAAGGAGGCAGCTTTAGGCTAAATTTAATTTAACACTTTTTATTAATCTGAAATTTTAAAGAAATAGATTTTGGCCAGATTAAAGGCAATTTTCTCACTCATTCTACATTCAAGAAATATTTCCACTTATAAATTATCTGTTTATAACTATCTTCCGTGTGTCTCTCTCTCACTGTTAGGAAAATGGAGCATGGTTTGCCGTGATTCCTTTGGGAAGAGCTCTAAGCAATCTAGAACACAATTGTTGAGGTACCTCTCAGTCTTGTCTTTTCAAGGCCACTTAGTGCTTAACTCAAGTACCCACTTTCCATCTCTTTAGTTGTCTGTTACCCTTCTACAGAATCCTCATTAGTTTCTGCATTTCTCTGAAACTATGAAGATTTAAAAACTTTAAACTTGGGAAGAGATAATCATTACTCAGTCTAGAGAAAGGGCTCCCCTCTGGCTCAGGTATTTTACACTTCTATTAATATTTTTAAATAAAAGATATTAGATGTTAAAATACTGGCATTGTGTAATGAAGTATCCAACTATAAACAGCATTTGTCTGTAAAATAAAATGTTTGCTCTAATGGTGCTTACTCTCTACTCTTTCCTGTCGAATTTAGTACCAATTCAGTTGGATTTCATGCCTTTTTCCTTTTCATTCTTTCCTCATCTTTCCAGCTACTCTGTGTGCCCTCCTCTCCCCCATTGATGTCACTATGACACCGGGTATCAAGATGTGCACCAAGGTATTCGAAAGAAATTGGGATCGATTTTAGGATGCCTCCTAAATCTTATTCTCCATTTTATGCTGTGTAATAGGTTTCTGTAACATGGAAAGAATTCATCTCCTTCAGTACTTAGAGAAAATTAATAGTCACACTAATTGTGTCTTAATTGTTATGTGTGACAGACTCAACATTTTAAAAAATTATACTGAGACAAAATATTCTATTTTCCTCTATTACTTGCTATTAATTTTTGAAAGTGTTGTTAAGGATAAACTCTACAACTTAGTGGTCTCTGGTTAATCCAGGAGAACCCCTGCTGAGGTAGCAACAAAAGAAGAGAAACTTTGTTAAGAATCATTAAACATGGTGCTCCATGTGCTCATGGTCAGAGGACAGTTCTCACAGTCAGAGGACAGTTGTCACTTAGTTTTCCCATTTCGAGAGAGTTCTCTGAACTCAGAAAATCAACCATGTGAGCATAGTGTCAGGTGGTCCCTATTTGGGCCAGTAGTAACAGTCTGTTATCGAGTGTGAGGCACCTTCATGCCACAGAGTGCTGCCCTGCAGTCTGAGCTCCTGGCACTTGCCAGAGATTCTCTGTGCAAAACATGAGATCTCTGCACTTGAGACAGGTGAAAAGTGTCCATAAAGAGCATAAAGTCAAGGCTTTTCATAACCATTATAGTTTTCCTTGGAGATTCCTTGGGTCCAGGTACCAGGTAATGCCACCACCTAGAAGCCTCGGTGAAGCCTTGCCTTTTTAAACTTTTCCCCGTGAGTTTGAAAGTGGATCTTCACGAATTGTAGAGCTATTTCAAAGCGCAAGTCCCTTTGAAACATTTTTGCTTTCTCCAGAGAGAAGTGGGATTGGCACCTTTTCTCACTCCCATCTTCATGGATGTAGCACTCTGTGCCTTCTGTGTAATACTAAGGCAAAGGATACTGCATATGGAGACTGCCGTTTTGTTTTAAATTAATGTTTGTTTTCAGATTGGAAATGGATCTGACTTGAGAAGCTGTCAGTCACTAGTGAAAATCTGAGCAATCTTTGTGAAGGCAGAAATCAATCTGTGTAGAAATATGAGTTTATATAACAAGATGATACTTTAGAGTGTGGATCCTTACAAATAAAAAGTACATCTTGAGAAGTGGCATGTAGAGAGAAGGCATTCCCTTTCAAGAAGACTGTTTGGACGTGATAATGTCATTCTGTAATTGGGAAATGTGTGGATTTGGGCTTTTTTTGTCATTAAACTTTAGCTATAATATTACACATTCTTATCCAATCACTACCAGTTTACTATTAAGTTGAACAGCCCATTCCCTAGCCATTATTTTTAGTCAGTTTTCCCCATGTGTGAAGAACGCTTAATGTCTAAGCACAGAAGTTGTGTTTGTGGAAACACCTCTGATTTGTGTAATTGATGCGTGAATGATACTCTTCCTGTCATTCCTGACTTCTTACCGCTGTAGCTGGCAGTGACTCTTCTTATCAATAATTTGTCTTTGCTCGTCATTCTTAAGAATGTATATGCTCTGCCTCCTGGCATTCTGTTGAAATTGTTCTGAGTTTTCTGATTTACTTCTCCATCGCTGTCTCTTTCACCACGTTGTGCTCTCAGTCCCTATTTTCTTCAAAATGCCATCTGTGTTCCCTTCTGTGGGCTGTTCCCATCATGGCTGTCATTCCTGCCTGAGCATAAGCCACAGCTTCTTATTCAAACCCATTTGGTCCTAGAGAATCAGAAAACTGTGAATTATTTTGCTTTCCCTTCACATATGGAGCTCTCTATTAATATTCCTTTTCTCCTTTGATTCCTATTTTAAAAGACCCTTTTTAAGCAAGATTAGATTATTTGGGGAGACTTTTTCCAATATACGGGCCACTTTCAATTTTCTAGATGATAAGCACTTGACTCGGCCATGACTCTGCCTTTACTTTCTCAGATTGTTTCTTCAGAGCAATTTTTTAGTTACTCATGCCATGTAGCTTTTCATTTTGAGTTACAAAAGCTCCAGTCTTGTCATCCAACTGCTAAAAATCCTGGGCCCACTCATCTCGGTCTTCTCCCTCTTTACAAAGGCTAGCCCCTTCCTGAATACTCTGTATCCCATACCCTCTTAATTTCTCAAGGATTGCTCTTCCGTTTATCTTCTCTCCAATCTGCCCTATGAAACCGTTCCCATTATATACCAACAATGCTTTTGTATCGCCCATTAAAAAATAATCTATTCAGGACTCCAGGCCCTCTGCCAACCTCTCCTTCTCCCCTTCTTGGGGAGACATTTGCACTTGCCTTGGGCACTTGTAATTTCTTCTTCACCCTTTAACCCACTTTGGTCTGACTGAGACCCTCCGTACTTGATTCCTGCTCCTGATGAGGTTACAGGGTGCCCCTGTGTTCCCTAAGCCAACAGCTACTTTTTCACCAATCTCTCAGTAGTATTCATCATAGTCAATCCTTTTCTGCCTTAAATTTTTTCCCTTTTGGCATCAAACATACCATATTTTATCTTGGTTACCTTTCTACCCCACCACTTGCTTTTTGTTTTGTCTCCATTGCAGATCTCCTGTACCTTAATTCTTAAATTTGGACACTCTTAGGACTCTTGCCTGGGCCCTCTTTCACATTTATCTTTTTCTACATTCTCAATGCTATGATCAATAAGTGTTAGGGGCTATTTCTAGTACTGTTATATTTACTTTGTAGGGTAGTTATGACAGGAAAATAAAATTTTACATAAACTGCCCAGAATATAGAAAATATCCCATAAATGGTGCTACTGTTACACATTTTTTCATATTTGTTTCTCTCATACATTTGTATAAAGAGTAGACTCAAAGACTTGTTGAATAAAGAATAGTTGAGTTTATGTTCCTTTGGTTTCAGATACTCAACATCTTGGTTTTCTGTTAGGTATTAATTGCCACATACTTCCTCTAAGAAGGTATATGTCTCGATCCACCAGATACTGGCATAAACGTTTTCAGATCTTTTTCTTTAATCCATCCACATCATTGTTCTACTCTCTTGAGTTCAACCATTTTCACTATTCTCAGACCCAGCATGTCTCCCTGGAAGTCACTTTCCCTTTTCTAGAGAAAGTTTATTAGCTTATAGTTCTTATTACACTGCTTTTGTAGAGGATTCAATGAGTTAGTTTATGTTTTTACTATACATAAAGCTCTTAGAACAATGCCTAGCACATAGTTGATGTTTAGTAAAGGTCAGCTGCTATTGCTGTATTTTAAAAATTATTATTATTTTGCAACACAGGAAATTCCTTCAAGGAAGGGCACATCTATCTGTTTATGAGCATATTGGCAGTGGTTATCTAATTTGCCTTGTTTGTAGGGTAGTGTTTTGTTTTGTTTTTGAGACAGGGTCTCCCTCTGTCACCGAGGCTAGAGTACAGTGGCGTGATCATAGCTCACTCCAGCCTCAAACTCCTGGGCTCAAACCATCTGCCCATCTCAGCCTCCTGAGTAGCTGGGACTACAGGTGTGTGCTACCACACCTGGATAATTTTATTTATTTATTTTTTATAAAGACATGTCTTGCTATGTTGCCCAGGCCAGTCTTGAACTCCTGGCCTCAAGCAATCCTCCCAAAGTGCTGGGATTACAGGTGTGAGCCACCGTGTGTAGTGTTTTTTGGTGTGGTCCAAAGGCTGACTGGTTCAGAACAATGTGAATGCTCAGAAAATGGCAGATTTCTGGGGTCCACTACAACACACTTGCCAAACCATGATCTGTGAAAGTGGGAGTCAGGAATCTGCTAAAAAAAAAAAAAAAAAAAAAAAAATCCTAGTTGGTTCATATACATGCTAAAGTTTGAGGATTGTTTTTGTAGCCAATAAATTGTGAGCCCTTGGAGACACAAAAGCTTTCAAGACATCATGCATGGATTAGTTACTTAATAAGCAGTTTGTTGAATTAAAAGCCTTGGAGAGCACTGAGTCTGTTGCTCTCATGTTGCCAACAGGAAATACAAGCCTAGCGAGTAGAATCTCCAAGATCTTATTGTTTGCTAGTGGCAGAGTCAGGGCTAAAATTCAGGCTGCCTGGCCACCAGTTCTGTTCTTTTCACAGTCCAAACAAACTCCCCATGCTCATGTAATGACCTAGAAGCTCTCCTAGTATGCCTTCCATAAGGCAATGGAGAGTACTGTCCTACTACAAAACAGATGAAGAAGATGGTCCAAAACCTGGGATAGGAGTGCAGTGGTTATATGTTAAGTTTCATGCTGTAAGTCTTCATAGTCTAGTGTAGCGATGAGAGCCCTGGATTGAAGACCTTGGTTTAAAACTCATTAACAACTTAGGCAGGCAAACCCAGAGTACTGGACAAAAAGATCCCAAATCCCCTTCTAATTCCAGCATCTCCAGTTTTGATCTGAACATGACAAAATGCCATGTCTGTTTGAGGCAGTCACATTTTCACTGGTGAACACTATGAACTACCAAGGAAACTCTCTCCCATATCCCCTATGTGCTCCCAGCAGAGCCCTGGCTCTGTGTGTCTGATGGGGTAAGGGCTTTGCCACCATGATGCGTTTAAAAATAACTTTAGTTAGAATTTTTCCTTGGGTGTTTTAAAGCAAGAAGAAAAATGGCTGTATTTATTTACCTCTGCCTTAGGTTGGAGTCCGCCCAACTTGCTGCTTTCCTAGGTGGTCAGCATGCCCAAGCTTGAGGATGGGATGATACCTTCTGTGCGGTGGCAGAACTCAATAGGTTCCTCCGAGCTTTACTGTTTCTTCGTCTTTGAATGTGATAAAATGAATTGTCAACCTGTTTTCACTCGTTGGTTCCTTGAAGTGATAGCTTTTTGTTGCATAGCCTGAGCCTCTTCTTGTGGAGGATGCTACATTTTGACTGGCCAAAGAAATATGGAGAAAGGTGAGGACAAAAAACAAATTAGCAATAAAAACCAACACTAATTTCTGTTTAAAATTTTTTGGGGAGGGAAAACAGCATTTAAGAAAATCATGTTGCTTAATACAAAAAAGCAACAATGAATTTCAATGATATGTAAATAAGTAACTATTTCAAATCACCAAATTACCCTTTTTAAATAAGGAAATATGTTTTTATTTCAGTTCTTTGGTACTTCAGAGTCAAAGCTAGAGCTCCTACTGTTCAAAATTTTTAGTGATTTATTTAAAGGTCAAGATATAGACATTATTCTAACCACTGAAACAAATGTTTATTCCTTTCTGAATGTTGTAATCCAATTACATAGCAGTACATTTTATTAAATATATTCAGTTCAGTTCTGAAGAAAAACTGATTCTATTATTTATAGCAATTATGTTTTCAAATGTCCTTCTTCAGAAATAAACCTGGCAGTTTCCATTGAGTTTACCTTTTTAACAAATAATTCAGAATTTAATTACTAAATTTCATAAGGAACATAAAACGGAAAAACGTGAAAATTTAAGGTTTTGCTTCTGATGAAACATTTAGAATGAATCATCAGTTAGGTTTCCGTTCAGCTGTACCCAGTGAAAAGCCCAAAGAAGCAGTGGCCTCAGTAAGTCAGTTTATTTTTTTCTCATAGGAGTCCAGGTAGGTACCTCTGTTCTTCTGCCTTACCTGCCTTCAGTTGCCTGTAGTTGCAAGAAGTATGGGCCACCTGCAGGGCCACACTTGCCTTTCAGAAAGGAAGAAGGGGCAGGGCAGAAGACAAAAGGATCAGACCAGCTTTCAGTGAGTCCTGCCAGAAACCCAAGTGACTTCCAAGTGCGTTTCATGGGCCACTCTAGTTGTGAGTAAGGTGAGATTGAAAACACATTGCCCAGCCTTCTTGCATCACATCCCAACCCCAATGCCAGAATCAGGGTTCTGTTAAGAGGAAAGAAAGAATATTGGGCAAGATGCTAACCCTGTCAGCCAACTTCTGAAGAGTGAGCATACACCTTTTCTGAAAGGGATTTCACCTTTCTGAAACTGATTTCAGATTTGAAAGGTGAAACTGAATTTTCACTTTTCTTAACTGATTCTAATTAATTTAAGATTTTTCTGTGACCCCTTTTATTTGTTTTCTCCTCTGGGCCAAGAATCTTTTCTTCCTGCTAGTAGGTGTACCTATCTTGATTTTTCTTCTACATAGCTATCAGTTTGAGAGCAATTAAATATGCACATAGATATTGGTCTGTGGGATTGGGACTAGGCCACAAGGGCATGAACCACCCCCATTATCTTTTGTGAAGACACCTGCCATTTGTGAGTAACTGATTTGCTCTTTTCATGGCCTTCACAGCACTACCTGACCTCAGATCAAAGGCAGTTGTGTTCAATAAATGCTGAATAAAAGATCACACCGTCAGTGGGCAAAGTGTGGAGACAAGATAACCAGCTGTTTGATTATTCTTGGAAGCAGGGTGAGAGAACACCATTCATGCATCGTGATGAGTTTTCTGAACAGCACACTGACATCCACTCAGTGTGGCCCCTGAAGTTCCATAAGGTGCTGAGAACTGAATGTGGTGATTTCAACAACCTCCTTCCCACCTTCACCCACTGTGTGTGAACTCTTTCCAGGTAGTCTGCTGGGCTCGGTGTTTTCCATCTCTGGATGAAGTTGTTGACAATGTGTGTTTGGTTATCCCGTCTGCTTTCAAATATGGTTCTAATTTTCCCTGGTAAAAATGAGGCTCAGACAGCACCATTTGTATTCCCTTGATATCATTTTTATTCTTCATGTCAAGACCTCCACTGGTGGCCAGAAATGGCCCTGTTAGAAAAAGTTGATTTCTGGTTTTCTTCTGTTTACTCTCTTTCCCTTCACTTTCTTTCAGGAATTTTGTCAAATTCCATCCTACAATTTCATTGAATCATTGCTTTTTACAAGTTGACTGTGTCCCCAACAGCAGATTTGCATTCTCTTTTCTCAGCATTTCACCTATTTGCAATCTTGTTTCTCAGACACAGAAAGAACTGAAGTAAACACATCACCTAGAGAGACTTGCTGAGGGGGACCTGGTGCAGATGCACATCCTGGCAGCCTGTTGGCATTCAGCCAGCAGCTCCTGCGTGAGGCCCTGTAACTGCTACTCACAGGCTCTCAGAAACTAAAGGAAGCATTCACTTGTATTAGTCGCTGGGATTTTCTCACACAGGTGGTCCCTGAGTTAAGCACATACAATGGCACTCTCTCAAGGAGAGGAAGGAGCCAAAGAAGAAAGAGGACCAAAGCAGAGAAGAGCAGACAGCTAAGAGTAGGTTCTGCTGCAGATGCTGGGCTGTTGGGCTAGATACCCATGGGCTAGTGGGTACAGGGTCTGCTCCCCTTGGCCCCAGGACAGAAGTCAAAACTCTGGTTAGGTTTGTAAACTTTTGATGATCTGGTTTCTGCTTACTTCTTTACTATTCAACCTCCTGCTCCCTCCTCCCCGTGCTCATTTCTAGCCACCCTTTTCCCTACCCCTACATACAACCTTCATGCCAGTGTCAGCCATATTGATTAATCTGATGAACCTTCCTATTCCTCCATCATCCTTTAATCACATTTCCTATTTCCTCACCCAGCTGAATGTAATGAATCCTTCCATCCTCAGCTCTCCTGTTCTTTCTCACAGAGGCCTGCATGAGGCCTCCTCTGCACTCCCATTGTGTCCTCATGCATCCCTATGATGGCCCTTGCCACATTGTCCTGCATTTATGTTTGTCTACTCTCCCACTAGATGGTAGGACTTTGAGGTTAGTGACCATCTATTATTCAACTTTGTGAATATGGTATCTAGCATGGTGTCTGGCATATGCTCAGTACTAGTAAGTAGATTTGTGGATAGAACCAAAAGAAACTGGCTATGTTGTCAAATTTTATAGCTGAATTTTTCATTTCTTGGGTTGAGATACATCTCCTGCTTTTCAAGCCTTTCCCTGTGTGATTGCTTGTTTTGTTTGTTTGTTTGTTTTGTTTTGTTTTCCGAGACAGAGTCTCGTTCTGTCGCCCAGGCTGGAGTGCAGTGGTGCAATCTTGGCTCACTGCAAGCTCTGCCTCCTGGATTCAAGCAATTCTCGGCCTCTGCCTCCCAAGTAGCTAGGATTACAGGTACCCGCCACCACACCCGGCTACTTTTTTTGTATTTTTAGTAGAGATGGGGTTTCACCATCTTGGCCAGGCTGGTTTTGAACTCCTGACCTTGTGATCCACCTGCCTTGGGCTCCCAAAGTGCTGGGATTACAGGCACGAGCCACCTTGGACAGCCAATTACTTGGTTTTAATGTCTATTTGGGGTTGGGCTGAGGTAGAGTCGAGTCGGGGAAGTTGCTGTGGAGTCAGGGAGGAAGATGATTGATTTTGGAAAAGGTTTGCATCCAGGTCAACAGGTCTCTGACACATACCAGCATAAAAATAGACCCACAGTTCTTATCAGTCTGCAGTCAGCCTATTTACTGAAAGGTCAAGAGGCTTCCAGCATCAAGCCAGCTGAGCAATAACAAAAAGGTACAGATGACAGATTGAGGATAAAGGGAAAATGAACACATCTTAATCACACATCATATACTTCACGGGTTTCTCACCCATGGAACCACTGTCTGGCAGAATGCTTTCAATATGAATGTTGAATTTGTATAGTCACAATTCTTATATTTTGCCCTCTCTCTTATAGCAATCATACTTCTACTGAGGTTACCTGTTCCCACAGAAGGGTACGAGTTTTAGAACTGAAACCATCCTTCTCCTTTGCTTCTAAACACCGGATTCTGTCATGATACCTTATAATGGGAATCATTCCAGTAAAATCACCCTGTTTACCTCAGCTGGGTGTTCTGCTATAGGTACCAATTGGATGGACAGGCAAGTTCCTCTCCAAAGTTAATCTGTAGGGTTTACATTGCTCTCTCAGCTTTATGAAAGTACGAATAGATCAGATTTCTCAAAAAGAAAGACATTTGGGGATTAGAGAGCAGGAGGTCAGTGATGACACACCTCTTCAAGATACTGTGCAGACAGGCACCAGGACTCTTATTCTTGAGGATATGGGCTGGGACTCAGTTTGTTATGCTCTACAAAGTTCTGTCCAGTACAGCAGCCACTAGCTGTATGTGGCTATCAAGTACTTGTAATTAAAACCAATCCCAATTAAATTGTGCTATTAATTCTACAAAACACACAAGATTTTTAAAACTCGGTATGAAAAAAATGTAAAATAACTCAATAACCTTATATTTTATTACATGTTAGGTTAAATGAAATACATGATTAATGTCACCTGTTTATTTGTAGTTTTCCATGTGGCTATTAGAAAATGAGTGTTACCCACATTTTGTTACTATTGGACAGTGATGGTCTACAATCACAGAGTTTCAACATCATGATACAGTACATGTGAAGTATACGTACGAATTCAACAAACGTATCTTGATAGCTTTCATTTAGAGATAATGGCCATCGCCATAGGCAGAAGAGCAGAAAGTTCTCAGTTTTCACCTCTCAGGTTAGCCCAACAGAGCTGTAACTCTGAAAAAAAAAAAAAAAAAAGTAATGTAGATTTACTTGAAAAAATGTTATGTAACCACATCTAATTGAACCTTTTGCTAAAATCTTTCATTTACTTCTGTTGTTTCAGAGGAACCCATTGCCCTTTAGCTTGCCTAACATCTAGAGTTGGAGTCAAGACTTCCCAAACTAGAATAGAGGTCAGGAAGATATTCAAACACCAAGATCTGCAATTACGTACTCCATATATCCCTATGGTCTGTTGATGCAGTATCTCTGTTGCCTTGGCCACAGCCACCGGAGCACTAGGAGGGGATTTAAATGTTAGTTGGTAACTGTAGCAAAACATCTTGATATTTGGCTTGATCTAAACCAACAATACTTTATCAGACAAAGGCAAATAAATGCAATATGATTAATTTCTTTTCATTGAATTCTGAGATGTAATTAGACTTCATTTGCTGCTTTTCAATCCCTTGTCTTATGTTTATTATTTTTTTTTTCAGTTTTAGGTTTATGGCACTTTCTGGCTGCCTGGAGTTGGCTGCTTAAACGATCTTCCTTCCCCCTGGACATCAACCCTCTGCCTTTGTGGTACTGCCACAGTGGTTTAATAGAGCAAGTTGAATACATGTTAAGTGCCTTAAACCAGCAAAGTGAGTTTTCTGATAGGAATGTCTAGCCAGTGGGCAGGGACTCATGTTTAAGATCCTCTTGAAAGCTTAGGGGAGCAGATTGTTATGGAGGACCCCTGGCCTGCTTCCAGGAGGGTGAGGGCCAACTTGCCTCGATTAAAAACAAACAATATTTAAAAATTTAAATGTCATTCTTTATAATGCAGCCTATACTGGTATAATGAACTAACTCTGTTTTGTGGGCTTTTTGTTGTTGTTGTTATTGTTGTTGTTTGTTTTTTCTTTTCTTACTAAAATGTGAAAGAATGGCTTCCCCTGGGCCTTAGAATCTCCAAGGGGATTTGGTGTAGATGTTGATTTTATAAGCCTTAGAAATATTTATAGGAGCAGTGTCTACCATACAGCAAACAAGGGCCTTGGAGTGGAGTATTACTTTTTTTAGGCAGGGATAAAGTATGAAGCATGGTTAAGTATTATAATGATAAAATTGTCAGAGATGGGAGAAATGGAATCTCATGAAAAACAAAATTTTTGCCTGACTGAATTAGCTATTATAGAGATATTAGGAGATAAGCCATCCTAAGCCTAGGTGGGCAGCGGACAGCGTCTGATGAAGCAGCTCTTCTGAAGCTTGTCTGCTCACACATTTTGGTTCATACTGCTCTTGCATGAGAAAAAAAGTGGTGGGACTGCCAGGGCCCAGCATATTCTATGTTTTTCAGTTCAAACAGCCAAGTACTAGGATCTGATTTTCCCCTGCCTAAAGTTTTATGTGATTTCTGTTGTCTTGTACAATGTGTGCATCATAGATAAATAAGATGAATGGTTTTCTTCCCCATATAAACCCAGGCAGATTTCTTGTATATAATTTTGCACCTAATCAACACGTTGCTGCATTTACAAAGTGGCAAAGGCTAAGTGATTTTTGATTGGCAGTTTTGAAACACCTTCTATCCATAAAACCCGGACTACTGGGAGCAAAATAATTAACAAAATCTCTGAAAACCTGAATATACACAGGTAATTTTTTTTTAATCTCAGCCGAATGGCTGCATCCCTGCATGCACAGGGACAATTAAGCTTAATGTCAGGAACAGTACTATTTAAAGATAACACACCCAAGAAAATATTTGCTTACATTTCTTTATTCATGTTGCTGTGTATACATGTTTAAAACATATATCAGCTATGGTCCAAAGTGATAATATAAATTACTGTATTTTCTATGTTTCTAAGATATATATATATATATATATATATATATTTTACATTTTAATGAAATTAGGATGCATCTTAGAATCTGTCACATCTTTAAATGGCTAGCCAGGTGGCAGTCATCACATAATTGTGATTGCCTGTGCAGTTGGGCATAACTGCTCATATTGTCATCACTTCAATTAAGACAGGTTGAGTGTAATTGCCCTGTAAACTGCCTTCAAAAAGATTATGCTGTTCAGTATATATAAAGGCATAGGAACAAAGCAACATCATATATAAGTCTAATTCTAAAAGAACTCTTAGTAAGTATAAAATTTTATGTTTAAAAAGTGTGTCATGGTTTAACTGGTAGTGTCTTATTTTTTTTTATTATAGTTTAAGTTCTGGGGTACATGTGCAGAACATGCAGGTTAGTTACATAGGTGTACATGTACCATGGTGGTTTGCTGCACCCATCAACTCGTCACCTACATTAGGTATGTCTCCTAATGCTATCCCTCCCCCTACCCTCACCCCCTGACAGGCCCCAGTGTGTGATGTTCCCCTCCCTGTGTCCATGTGTTCTCATTGTTCAACTCCCACTTATGAGTGAGAACATACAGTGTTTGATTTTCTGTTCTTGTGTTAGTTTGCTGAGAATGATGGTTTCCAGCTTCATCCATGTCCTCATTCTTTTTTATGGCTGCATAGTATTCCATGGTGTATATGTGCCACATTTTCTTTTTCCAGTCTATCATTGATGGACATTTGGGTTGGTTCCAAGTCTTTGCTATTGTGAATAGTGCTGCAATAAACATATATGTGCATGTGTCTTTATAGTGGAATGATTTCTAATCCTTTGGGTATATACCCAGTAATGGGATTGCTCTCATGCCAGTTAGAGTGGTGATCATTAAAAAGTCAGAAAACAACAGATGTTGGAGAGGATGTGGAGAAATAGGAACGCTTTTACACTGTTGGTGGGAGTGTAAATTAGTTCAACCACTGTGGAAGACGGTGTGGCGATTCCTCATGGATCTCTTTACTTATTTAGTGTTACATAAATAATAGTGCCTGTTACATAAATAATGGTACCTCTTGACAATCAGTGATGACTTGGATATGATGAAATCTAATCTATAACGTTCTATACAAATCTAATCTGTAAGAATAGATTTATTTGCAAAGTGAAGAGATTTCTTTCTTCACATTCTTCCTATGTGTATATTTTCCATTTCTCCTCCTTTCTTCAAACTAGTGACCTCTTCTATGTGAAGGTGGCATTACTCAGCATACAAAGAGCATGCCAACCTGGTTTTGGTGCATCCAATGACAATAGGGTTTTTGTTTTTTGTTTTTTGTTTTGTTTTGGCCTGTGATCCATATGTGAGGAGGAGGGGGAGCAGGAAACAACAGTGTTGAAAAGCAAATAGCAAGTGTTCAAGTAGAGTCTGGGACTAATGGAGCAGAGCAAGCCAGTAGACTCCCAAATGGCTGTAAAGTTTAGCTCTGATCTAACACAGGGCTCTAGTCAGTGGAAGCACACACACAAAAACCTGCTACAGACACAAAAAATAAGCTAAGTTCAAAGACATCTGGTCCTAGCCAATGTAAAGTTATACTGTTAATTCAAGGAAGAGTCACATGTGCTTTGTGATTCTACACACATTCTCATATTTCTCTCATTTGTTTTGGATTCTTGGGCTAGATCTCTCCTGTGAAAGGAGATATGAAAGAGAGTTGCCAAATTGTCTCTGTCTGGTCTGTGCATGGATGTTAAGTTGTTAGTATGTGTTCATCAGGAAAAGTTTATTTCCAAGAGCAATGCTACATCTAAGAAGAGAGACTTTCTAGGTGGAGTCATGTTGGCTTATCTTGGATTTCAATAAAAGAAGTCAAAGAAAAAGCAATCTAGTATAATTGTATTTTAGTGTCATATAA
This sequence comes from Symphalangus syndactylus, assembly GCF_028878055.3. Lineage (NCBI taxonomy): Eukaryota > Metazoa > Chordata > Mammalia > Primates > Hylobatidae > Symphalangus > Symphalangus syndactylus. Next base: position 29,332,460 of record NC_072431.2, read on the forward strand.
TCTGAAATAACAAGTGTGTTCGAAAGTAGACATTTTATACTCTGCAGACACATTTCCTTTTAGCATGTTTTTAAAAAATACTGTTATATTGTATGCAAAGCCCATATAACCCCATCTTATTAATATCAATCATCCTTTTGAAACCACCACACATATCTCCACGACATGGAGATGTTTTTCTTCCTGTTGAAATTTAGATTATTCTTACTTGTTTTGACTTAGTTTGGCTCTTAATTTTGCTGAGCCTTTTCACATGAATCATGTATATGGATTTATTTGGTCGGAGGAGGGATGTTGCTTTTTATCTCTTTTTCTTTTGTTTGTTTTGACACTTCTCTTAACTTCACTCCCAACTTTATTTTCTAGCTTTTCCTTCATTGCCTCAAATTTGTTTCTTTCTATAATTTGGAGATTCCTATATTATAAATGTTGTCTAGCAAAACCTATTTGCACATAAGAGGCCCTGCAGGATAAACTGATTAATTTATTGTTATGAGAAGCTGAGTGTATCTAATGATCCTACATTTGCCCTTGCTGCTTTTTCATATTTACTAAAGGATTTTAATTCAGTGCTATACTGCAATACCAATTTTTATAAAATACAGTTCTAGATGGTGCACATTTCTCTGTGGGAAGATCAGTCTCTTTTAGAGGTTTTCTGTACCTTCTTTTCGTATTCCCCTCTTCTACCATCCCATTGCTCCAGGAGACCTAAGGAACTCTGTGAGATGCATTAATGTTATAAATGTAAAGTAAATCAAATATTTTTTGAGATTTTTTTTAAAAAGAGTAGTAATATCACTTAAGGTTCTTAAAAAGTGTCTTTTGGTGTTCTTTATCAGACGTCAGTTTGCCTCTGACCTCCTAAGAACAAAATCCTTAGGAATTTTGTTTTAGAGAGTGACTTTATTGATTTTATAAACAAATTGTTATACTTCTTATTTTTCCTCCTATGCCCCTTGGCTTTTATTAGTTGTATTATTTTTACTTTGTCAGGGACCCTAATATTTACATTCTGTTCTGCAAACATGCTTCCTTCCTACAATTGTTTAGTCTTAGTTCTGTATGTTAATGGATTTGATGCTTACCCCAGATCCTTTAACCATGGCCTCTCCATGTTTAGCCTTTATTTTTATCCAGCTCTTTATAGGCTGGATGTCATCATGGAATGTCTGTTATCCTTTTCAAGAGGTGGTGAGAGTGCTACATTTTGTCCTTACGTTCTTTCATGTTTGAGAATGTCTGTTGTGTTTATACTTTGAACAAGAATGTTGTGTGCAATATTCTTAGATTGTGCTTTCTTTCTCCCATAACTTTCTAGTTGTTTTACTGACTTCTGTCACTCAATGTTGCCAGGAAGAAGCTTTGAGCCAGTCTGATTTATTTTCCCCTTCTGTAAATGACTCACTTTTAGTCAGTCTTAATGTTAGAAAATTATTCCTTGATATTTTAGGTTCAAAAACTTAACAAGGTGATGTCTTTATATTAACCTGTATACTCTATAAAATCTACAAGTTCAATTTGTTTTTATTTCAGGAAGTTTTCTTCTATCATGTATCTTAATATTTTATGCTCCACTCATTGGAGTCTTTTCTTTAGGTAACAATTGTCTTTTGTGGGATCATCTTTGAATTCCATTGCTATCTTCTTCTCTTTCATTGCTTCAATTTTGGTCTTTTCTGCCCCTACATTCACTATTATTTTTGTCTTTTTCTCATTGCTTTGTCTAGGAATTGGATAGTTACTAATTCTTGGGTCCCTAAATTGCTCTGTAACCTTGGAAAATCACTTGATCTCCCCAAGAATACAAGAGTTTTTACATAGAAGTAGGTTTTCTTTTAACTGGACTTTGTATATTTTAGGTTTCTTTTTTTAAAATAATTACGTTAAAAAAGCATGCCCAATTTTGATAAGATGTAGGATACAATTGAAAACTGCTAAATCTATAAAACATTTTTATAGGAGCATGTGTTCTATAATATTCAACAAAATTTGGTATTCAAGTAGAGACAACACAATGTGATGAAGCTTGATGATCTTTGTTCTTAAATTCACAAGGTAATCTCAATTCCCAAGGGTGAAAGTGTGTTGACTGCAAAAAAAAAAAAAAAAAGTTAAATAAAAATAAATTTTTAAAACTTACAATAACAACAATAATAGTAATAAAAAATACTAAAGCTTTTTGGTGGATTAGCCCCTCGGTACATGCAGAAACTGTGTCTGTACTGACCATTTCTTCTGTCTCCTTGCTGTCTCCTACCCCTTTCAACCTCTGGATACTGTTTCAGTTCCTAAATCTTCTACTCCTTTCTATGTGTATGTGCTCTTTAGGAAGTTTCCAGCTGTGTGACTTTATTTTATTTTATTTTACTTTTTTGAGACAGAATCTCACTCTGTCACTCAGGCTGGAGTGCAGTGGCATGATCTTGGCTCACTGCAACCTCCACCTCCCTTGCTCAGGTGATCCTCCTACCTCAGCCTCCCAAGTAGTTGGGACTACAGGCAGGCACCACGCACCCAGCTAATTTTTTGTATTTTTTGTAGGGACAGGGTGTCACCATATTGGCCAGGCTGGTCTCAAACTCCTGAGATCAAGCAATCCATCCGCCTTGGCCTTCCACAGTGCTGGGATTACAGGCATGAGCCTCCATGCCCAGCCCAGTGATGTGACTTTAAATATTATCTGTATGCCCAAGATTTCCAAATTGATATCTTTCTAGTTGTTTTACTGACTTCTGTCACTGAATGTTGCCAGGAAGAAGCTTTGAGCCAGTCTGATTTATTTTCCCCTTCTGTAAATGACTCACTTTTAGTCAGTCTTAATGTTAGAAAATTATTCCTATATCTAATTTGAAGAAATTTCACTTGTGCTATATATTCGTTTAGTGCTGAAAGTCTAAATAGGAAACCAGACAAATGTTTATTAGCTTCCTTGGAAGTTCAACAATAAAACTTCCTGAAACTGCCAACGTGGGCATGAATGCCCTTTAGAACTGCAAACTATTACTTTAAATCTCTGCAGTCTCCAGTAAAAGACAAAATAATTTGCTGTATCAGAAGGCGAATGGTTTGGACTATATATTGCCATAAGTATATGGAGACATTTAGAAATGTGGCCTTTTGTTTAGGTGTTTCATATCTTAAAGCACGTTGTAGGGGAAACAGCTTCAGCTCTCTGTGAGCATGTGGAAAGTTGTAATGGAAAATGCAAGGGTAAGTGTCCAGGGAATTGGAAGACTGAAAGGCTTCTGAGAACTCCTTGATTTTAGAACAGGTTTATCTGAAATGCCTATGACTTTTCAAAGAGAATAATTTTCTAGAAAGCTACAGATTTTATTCAGATATCCAGTTTGTGCTTGGGATTGGTTGAAGAATAAATTTGTGAAAAGTAGATTTTTTAGAGGCCTTTCTTCACTTTCTATTTCTGAGCATAGCTATGAGACTTGAAAACCTGAAGGGTGTGTTACCCTTAGTTCTTCTGCTGAACTTCTACCTGATATCTTCTGTCATCTGTTGGCCTTGTGGAATGTCACACTGTTTTTTTTTTTAATCTAGTATCTGTGCCGGGTTTTAATGGAAATTTCCAACACAAGGAAACTACTTGGATTGATTTTCCAGAGGGCTTTTATTTTTTCAATTTAAAGAACACTAAAAACTATTTTCTTTTTAATATTCATGCTCTAGAACACTAGCAATATTTATATTCTGAGGGTGCATGGTCTCGAGTACCTTTGGAATGAATGAATCAAAATAAACAATGATCAGATAGAACAGCTGCAAGGCTGACTTGGAGACTTTGAGCTGGTGATTGCATGTTTTTGCTTTAATCACTAAGATACTAAATGATTTCGGCTCTGTGTTTCTTGCTTCTATATTTAGGTCTATCAGTATCTGAAGCAGTTGCTAAAGAGCTGGAAAGTGGTGTCAAAAGCTGGGTAGGTTATCCAATTCTAATTTGTTTTCACAGTATGAGGTTGTTAATAGACTAATAAGCTAGTAGGAAAAGAAATAATGGATTTATGAACTAGAGACACTATTAAAATTCTAAATGAGCAGCTTAGCATATGGCTGTGATCAGAATAAAAAGAAAACTTGGAGGAAAAAAACCAAAAAAAAACAAAAAAAAGCAAAACAAACCAAGGATGCTTGGTTTGTTTAGAAACATTGACAGGGAGTAAGGTTAATAAGAGGTGAAGTGGAATCTTTCAATATCCCAGTATATTCTCTCCCACTTTTCAGTTTTTTCCATGGTAGTGCTGGGGGAGCCAAACTCCCTTCCCCAGTATAAGTGTACACAGTTTTCAATTTCCAGTTGTTAATGATGTGCATTTGTATAGATTAGGCCTGGTTTCCTAAGGAAAGTGAGAAGAGGAAGTTTGTAGGGTACTGACAGATCAATCTAACGAGGGATTTATTATTCTAAATTCTGAAGGACTGTTTTGCAGTAGGTAGGGCATTTCAGGGCAACTCTGTTTCAACTTTCTATTTTCTCCTCATCCCTTCCTCCACTCAGTTGTCTCTGTGTGCAGAGGTATAACAACGTTGGATAGTAATTCAAAGGCTGTCTGTGTGGTAAACTAAGATTAATGAGAATTAAATCCCTGACTGATTATATGCTCTCCAGAACTAGAGAAAAAAAAAGACTTTTTATTAAAGTTGCAGATATAAAAGTTTGAGAAATTTTCACTTTAAAGGTTAACATAACCCACTGAAGGGAGGGGGAAAACTGTCCTAAAGAAAAATAAGCCCTGAACATATATGGTTGACATTTCTGCTAATGTCACTTGAAGGAAGGCTACTGTAATCCATCCCTTGGACAAAGGACATAGAGAGGCTGTGTCTGTTGCAGCACAAAAGCAGGGAAAAAGACAACGTCAGAAGTGATTTAAAAAATAAATAAACTGTTCTTCGAAGATGCCTTTAGAGGGAAGGTTATTGCAAAGTATGATAGTTACAAACACTTTCTCAGCAAATCTAGATTTGAGCGATATTACTCCTAGGGTTTTTGAAGGATTTTGAGCATAAATATATTCTGCCTTTGGCAATTATAGATAACATGCAAAAATATTGTTGCTTGTTCCACTTCACTCTATTTTAGAAAGGCGTCAACACAGCTCAGAGGCCAAGGAGGAAACAAAGTTGGCCACTGAGAACCAAAGAGTAACATTTCAGGGAATGTGGATTGCTCACCCAGGAGGGTGGGTGCAGAAGGACCCTCTGGAGAGTGAGCCAGGGAACAAGGCCAGTATAGAAGTGTGGAATCCCATGGAGAAGCTCCCATCTCTCACAACACATCAGTCATGCATTCATAAACAGTCTTCTTTAATAATGAGTAACAGTGCCTAATTCTGCATGCAATACCTGAATATTATCCTCCGCACAAGAAGAACACTAGAAATTCATCCATTATTGTTCCTTTATACCTCTATTTCTCTGCCATAGTATTCTACTTACAAAGTTTTACTTGTTTGCGTCCACTAAAATGTTTAAATTTCACTCCATTGTTTTAAATTAGGGGACCAACTTTGGCTAGAAGTAATTATTTATTTTTTTTTTTTAAATAGCAGCAGGAGCTGACACTTAGCATTCACCTACTCTTCTTGAGGTATAATTCTAAGTGTTGCATTATATTAACTCATTTGATCCCCCAACACCTCTATGCCACAGTATTATTGCTTTCCTTTTACAGATGAGCAGCCAGGCCAAGTAAGGTTAGGTAACGTGCCCATGTTCACACACACGTAGTTAGGTGTAGAGCTGGGATATGAACTGCACAGCCTGATTCAGAGGCTGCTCTTAAATAATGCTATACTCGCCAGTCTACAAATGACTAGCCTCTGCGTTGGAAATATTTTTTAAAATTGTAATTCATGATTTATTTATTTACAAATTTACTCTCCAGCTATGGATACAAATCTTAGCAAGCACAAAACAATGATAGTGGTGTACTAATGGAGTTCCTCAGCCTATATATTTTTTTCTCAGTCATCACAGGGCGTAAAATATGTGAAATTTTGACTCTAACTTGTTTAACATAAATTGTTCGTCCAAAATAAAGGACTCTAAGACCAATCCCGTGCCATTTCTTCATGGTAGAGAGAGATCCACAGGACTAGTCCAAGCAACGTGGCAAGCCCAAAGACATCAGGAGAAGCAGTTTTAGAAAGTGTGTTTACTCTCCGCTATTAGTCCCATGCTTCTTGTCCCAATTTTTACTGCCTACTTGCAATTCCCCTAGCGTTCTGCTCCCTTTAGCAAGGCATTTTTTTCCCTTTTCTTCACCAGGGCTTTGCTAGTCTGCTTGGAAGTCAAATAATGCTTGTTTATACAGGGAAGAAAGGTAGTAAGAAAGAAACAAGCTTAAAATCCCCTTGCCAAAAATTAAATAAAACTAGGCAGCCAGCAGAGCTGAGTTATTTGGGAACATGTCAGAATCCTCACTGCATAAATATTTCCATATTAACAGTACTGTCCTATCTTTGTTTTACATCCAATGCACTCAGGAACACCTTCCCTTCCCAGTTTTCTAGGTACTATAATACATTCCAGGGACTTCTGGCAGGGGCAAGGTGAAGTTACAACTTGTGTTGTAACTTCCAAGCAAATCAGAAAGTTGGTCTTTAGTCAAATTCTTCTCCCTTTCCCATTTTTATGTAGTGGGGAGTTAGAAATTATAAAATTTATTTTGGGGAGATATTTGCAGATTATAAAATACTTTAAAAACCCATTATATAAGCTTATTCCAAAGTCAACTAGTTAAGCAATTACTGTTTTGGTTGGCCTTTATAGGACCTTGTTAATCCTTAAAAGTAGAATTGATGGTTTCTGAGAAGCTACTCAAAAATCCTATGCAGTTGAGAAGTTTCAGAGTGGAGAAATGCTGAGGCCACTCTTCTTGGTACCTTCTTGGGGACAGGACAGCTGTTGGACTGAACAGGACAGAGGCTTCCCTCCCTCCCTATGCTGCAACTGCAGTGCCACATTTTTTGAACCAATTACCTGAGTATCTGTGACATTATCACACAGGGTGTTTTCTGGCGTTGTTATTTTAGTTGTTTTGCCTCTATAATTACTTGTGCCTTAATTGACATTGATCTTGCTTAACTTCACTTGTAATGATAGGAAATGTTCTTCTGATCCTAGGAACTTTGTGTTCATCTGTTTGCAACATGCTTCATGTGAAGTTAAAACTTGGGCGAGGGCTATCTTCATCTATGTGCGTCTTGTAATGAGCAGTAGAAGGACTGTCAAGAGATGGATGTCTAAACTACATCTTGTGAATAAGTAAATGAAAATACATTGAGGGTAATTCACCATTTAATGAAGTTCTGTTGTAAATACATCTGTAAGGTGAAATCTCACCCATATATCTTTACATGTCACAGATTTTGAAAGTGAGGTGCATTTGTGACTGAGTAGTTTATCAAATTGAATACAACATCATGAACATGGAACTAAACTGAAACCTGCTAGCCATGTGGGTAGAAGAGTATCTTGATACAGCGGTATCTTGTTTTTCTTTTTATAGTAGCTGATTTTCAGCCATGACATTTCTAGAGAAATTTGAAGACAAAGGAGTTCAGCAGGTATTGCTTCCTTTGGATAATTTCCTGAACTTCTCTTTGCAGAATAGTTGTCCTTTCCTGTAAGTGAGTACCACTAGCTTGTCACTTCTCGTAATCTAACATGTGAGACTCAGCCATGACCCTGTGTGGGTCCCCCACTGACTGTGAGTTCCCCCAGGAACTGTGGCTTAGTCACCTGGGCATCCCCTAGCACCAGCACAATGGTGAATGTAGCAGGAGGTACATACGTGCTTGCCTTATTGAATTCTTCGACAGGAAAGAGATGGCTAGTAAGAATGGAGAAACACCAAATGGGCACCAAACAATTCTTAGTCTTAATGAATAAGAACTAAAGCTGGATCATGACCCTTGCTACGCTTCTTTTATTTTCCTTACTACTCCCTTCGCATTTGAGATTTTATCTATTTCTAAGTGAACTCAAAGGTCTGTATAGTGATTTGCAATTTCTGGGTTAGAAGTGAATCTTTTAGGTAATGGAGAGTGTGACCATCAACCTCTCATTATCTTCATCTTCGGTTCAGTTTTGGTCTTTTTTTATCCTAGAATAAGAACTTCTGTGGGCCATTTTCACAAAAATACAAACTGCTAATGCAGCAAAGTGAAAAGACAAAATATGTTAGTGGCCCATCCTTATATGGAAATGTAGTATTTGACAGGTGGCATTACAGGGCAGTGGGGCATAGATGACCCGCACGGATGACATCCAGGATGATGTTCAGTAACTGGAATCATGATATTCAATTACTCTTAATGAGAAGAAAGTGGACCTCTAGCTCACACCATGTACAAAAATAAATTTTACGGGCTAAAGAGCTAAATGTAAAAAAGAAAAACTTTAAAGCTTTTTGCAAAAAACAAATATGTAGGAATTTGTTCTTATTTTTCTCAGGGTAAAGAAGGATTTCTTGAACAACTACGAAAGGGACAAATCATAAAGGAAAAGGTTGTTAATTTGCATTAAAAGGAAAATCTTCTTGACACTAAAACACCATAAGCAAAGTGAAAAGACTGCCATGTGCAAGGAGAAGATATTTGCAACCTTGTGTAACTGAAAAGGGAATAGAATATAAAACTTACTACAGAATAATAAAGGCAACCCTGAAGAAAATAGGCAAAAGCTAGGGGCAGGTGGCTCCAAGAAGAGGAAATGCATATGACTAGTAAACATGAAAGACACTTGGCCTCACTAGTAATCAGGAAAATGTCAGTTAAAATGAGATGCCATTTCACTCTCATCAGAGTGGAAAAAGTTTCTGAAGTTTTGTAGTGTAAGCAATGGTGAAGATGTAGAGCAATGGGAGCTCTAATACATTGTAAATTGATACAACCACTTTGGAGAACCATTTGTCAAAACCTTCTAAAATGTAAGGTGTGCTTAAAGGGCTTGGCTAGTACTTATACCATAAATAAACTGACATGTTCATAAAAAAAACATGAAAAAGAATGTTGTTTGTAATATTGAAAACTTGAATGTAACTGTGAATAGGAAAATGAATAAAAACATTGTGGCATTTTAAATAAAATGGAATACTGTACAGCAGTAAAAATAACTAAAGCTACATTAATCAACATGAATAAACTCCACAAACTTAATGAACAAAACAGGTAGTTGCAGGAGGATATATTTCCTATGCTGCCATTTATATAAAGTTTACAACAAAAATTGTTATGTTGTGTAGGATTGGTTTTATATATATCTAAATATGACATGTTTGGGCATGGTTAACATCAAATTTAAATTTTTGATCATCTTTTATGGAGGCAGGGATAATGTCACAAATAGATGCATGGAGACATCAGTAGTGCTTGCTATGGGTTATTTCTTATATTGGGTCATGGATACTTGAGTATTTATTATTCTCTATATCATTTTCAATGTTGGAAATATTTCATATTACACATTAAAATGTAAGCAAAAGGAAGGAATCCTCCTTAACTGAGAGAGAAAAATTATATTAAAGATTAGAATAGTGAATCCAAAATGGCTCAAATCTGAAGCATAAATAAGTTCATCACTGAACTGGATATGCTGTTCTTTCACTTAAGTTCATTAATGACTAGAACCTACTTTGTTGCTATAATATCTAAAGTACATACTGGGGATGGTGATGGCATGGAATTGTTATAAGGTTTCCCTCATCTCTGTCTGCATAAGGTGGAATGAGCAGGCAGGCAAATGAAAATAATATCAAGGTCAAGGTCACCAAGTAGAAGGATGCATTTACCTAGTGTCAAAGCTGCTGTTGGAAAGGACAGCATCCCTGTGTGCTTGTAGGACCTGGGAGGTTGTAGAGGTGTCTTCTTAGAAGAATTTTGAAAGCAAGCAGAATTTCAGCCACTAAGATTTAGTAAGGGGAAAAGAGTTTATCTTTACAGAGATGATAGCCTGGCTGTGGCAAGAGGAAGATATACCCTTGGCTCTGCATTTTTAAAAAAGGAAAAATAATGGTATTGATAGTTCTGCTAGGTGAGAGCAGCTACAGTGTTAAGAACACATTTGATCAGGAATTAAAACGTGGTATGATGTCTGATGTCTCTACCTGGTTCCCTCACTCACTCTGTGGCTTTGGAGAGGTCACCTAATCCCTCTAAACATCAGTTTTCTCATCTATAGAGTTAGGGAGTTGGTTTTGATATCTATAAGCCCCCCTTTAAGCCTGAAATTCTTTGCTAATTTTTCATCAATGGCTTACTGGAATGAGGGAGAAGGCAGAAAGAGATAAATAAGGGTCAGAAGACTTAATAGAAGAGTTGGAGGGTGACTCATTCTAGGGAAGTGGCTGCTGACAGAGTAAGTCAGAATGTACAATGACTTTGGTAAAGGACTGGAAGATGACAGGAGTCTCGGCAAGGCCTGGAATATGATGCATGGTATCCTGAAAAAAAGGGGAGGGGGATGAAGATTGAGAAATATGGGAGTCCACTGGGTGTCTTACCAAGGGCAGTGGTGAAAGGGGCAGCAGTAAGGAGCACAGGGACCCAGCAATAGAAAGGTGGGATGTGCAGGCCAACTTTGAAACAAAAAAATACCTGAAATGCGAAAGTAAGGGTTGTGGCTTTTGAGCCATGTTCTTATTTAAAAACATAGTAGTAGTCAATAACATAGGTTAAAATAGGCAGAGGGGGGCAATTTCCTTTTTATGAGAAATGACTGTAATTTGCCGCCTGACTTTCCCAATACTGGGACTCTGTGCTTGCCCCTCTGTGGTATGGATATTTGTTCTGGAATAACAGCAACAAGCCTTTTAGCTGGGATTAGAAGGATTAACTGAGCTCCTGTTATCTTAATGCCAGTTGATTCTAAGCCTTGAATTGGATGCGCCTTCTACTCTCTTATAGTAAAGTTGTATTTAAACAAAAGGAATGCTAAACGAGACATCTCTTGAATCCAGAAAAAGGATATTTATATAGGTTGAATTAAGCCAATGCTTTTTGGTATGTGTGTTTGCAGATATTGGAAAGTTTTAGTAAGATCGCATTTCTTAAAAGGTAACTATAATTTCTTCACGGAGATCACACTCTGCTCTAAGCACCTTATTAAAGCGTTAGAGTCATCAAATAGATGCCTGGTTGAAGCTGGGATTATATAGCTTATACCAGGTTTGTGTTGATTAAAGGAATGATAACAGCAGTAATTGTTGGCTTTCATTGAAATTTTGTATGTACTACATTGTATGAATTACTTTACAAATATTTCCTTGAATCCTCACACATCCCTGTGAGGTAAGTGATACTATTCCCATTTTACAGAGAAGAGAAATGAGACTTTAACAGATTATACAACTTGCCTACTAAGTGGCAGTTAGTAAAAGGCCAAGCCTGTTTGAAACTAGGTCTCTGATCCCAAAGCTAGATTTATTAAGTATTAAACCCTTGTCTCTGGTGTCTTGTGTCTGCTGTGCAGTCAGCAATACATCCAACACACCAGATTTCTAGATCTTGGGTTGCATTATCTCAGTGGTCATAGCATGTGCACTATCCTGATAACTGAGTTGGTTTTCCTGTTTCCCAGAAACAAGTGAAACAGGACATAGTTTGTGAGTAAAGACGGTCTCCAGTTGTGCACAGTAGTTGCTTGGCAAACCATTCATACTATTCTTAGAACAGCTGACATGGAAGATAAGACAGTGTGAGGTGGTTTGGGGGCTTGAAGGATGTAACACTGAGGAGATGTTGGACATGGGGGTAGCTGAGGGAGACGGGATCCTTCTTAGGGTCCTCTGGGAGCAGTATGGCTCTACTGGGGTGGAGGCCTTGCTGGCTAACAGAAATTTTCCAATTCAATAAAGTATGCTGGGTTTTATTCAAAAACAAATAAAAGGGGAATCGCTAGAAATGTGCGCTTACTCAGCCTTGAGTTTCCTTCTCATCAAACTAAAGGAGGGATAAACTATTGCCAGCAAGGAAGTATAACACACTCCCTGAGGAATCACCTCAGCTCTCTGAAAATGAGAAAGGAAATATTCTGTTGATCAAAGATTAAAAATAGTTGAGTAAATATTTTATGAGTAAATATTTTAAACTGTCAGAAAAGAACCATTAAAACATGAAGTGTAAATGACAGTCCTGTTATTTTAGAAAATGGCTACATCTAACACATCTTTATTTTTAAAATCTAGTATACAAACACAATAACATTAATACATCTTCCTCCACATGTGTTTTGAGTATTGAGTTCCTGATTCTTGCTTTGCTTTGTTTGATTTCTGAGTACCAGGAGCAAGTACACTGGTGAGTTTCAAGATGTTTGTAGTGCTTTTTGGTACGTAGATGCTATTGATATTCTGGTCTCTTAAGTTGAGAAGATGGAAAGCTAAACATAAGAATCACAGTGACATTTGAAATTGTTAGATATCAAAACCTCTGGAAAGCTAAATTTTTCCCAAATTTTCTCTCCTCTTACTTTACATTCTTCGCAAGGGCACAAATGAAGCTCCTGTCATTTTCCATGTGACCTAACTTGTCTCTGTGTAGCTGTTTCTCTCTTTATTATAAGCATTCTTTCAAAGTGTAGGCACTTTGGTATTGTAAGCAAGTGAAGATTTATAAGAAATTAGCCTCCCTGTCATGCACTCACACCATCCTTAAGTACATACACACAACTCACCTCCCACTACTGTTTTCATTAACAAATACTCATTTATTTAATTAACCAAGTCACTATATTGCACAGAGAAATTAAGGATATGAGGCAGAGTCACACATGTGAGGTGTGTTCACAGATTTATTAAAATTGTTGTAGCTAGGGCAAAATAACTCCTCTTAGATACCAAGTAGGAGCAGAATTTAATCTGACGTACTAAGTGACTTGAGGGCAATTTGATTAAAAAAAAAAAAAGAAAGAAAGTGCTTATTGAATCTTTTGAAGAGAAATAGTTCTTCTCTAAAGGGATGTAATGAACCCTAAGGGTAACTTAAAATTTGTTTTTTTTTATTTTTCGCATTTATTTATCAGTTATTAAAACATCCAAAGATGTTTTTCTGAAGAATTAGGAAATAAAATGGTATACACATTTCTGTCATTGTGTTTGTTACAGGATAATTTTCCCTTTCTTAGAAACCTTTCTTCCATCTCTTTAGTCTGGAAGACTAAAGTACCATATTACCCATGCCAGAATGAGACTTGGTAATAAGGTTATTTTAAGCATCTTAGGCAGAAATTGCCCCGAAAGTACTTGATTTCTGAGTGTGCTAAACTCGACGTAGTACCTGTTGCATAAGTTTAAAAAAACAAAGGCAGACAACTTAGGCAGTTCCGACACATCTCACCTTGAGGGCTGTGTTCCTGGGGAAGGAGGAAGTTAGGCAAGGATGTGTGACTGCCCTATTTTTCCAGAGTCTCCATTATGGTAACAGTAGAATTTCCACCTTGAGCACACCCTTCGATTCAAAGCACCTGCTTTCGTTTCTTCTGCCTTCCCAGTATGGGAGCTTGAGCCAACAGCCTTGAAGTTGTGAAGCATTCATTATTTCACAGTACAGTAAGTAGGGAAAAGTTTTTCTCTTTTGCACTCTTGGTTTAGAAAAAAATTGAAACCTTATATTTAGACCAAATGTTTGACAGTTAATATTCAAACATAAGATGCTGTAATTCTGCTTTTCTCACATTTCATGTCAACAATCAGTTGTGTTCTAGGGTAACAATGTACCAGCCACTGGTTAAACTGCTGTAATAAGGGAGAAGAGAGTACCAGAAATATGTTAATTAAGTCTCTATGTTTAATAAAGCATTTGTATTGAGTAGATAAATCTTCACTCCTAACTCATTTGTCAGACTGCCAATTCTACAGTATTTTATTAAATGAAACTTTTTCCCTTTCTTTCATTTCACCAACTAAACAACTAAACAAGATTTAGTTGTTTAGACATCCATGCCTGCTGTTTTGTGTGTGTGTGTGTGTGTGTGTGTGTGTGTGTGGTGGGGGTGTGGTTTTTAAGAAATAATCACCTCTTTTTAAAGTTAAATGTTTTTATGAGCTCCTTTAACAATGATTTAGGTTTGTATTGACAAAATTTAAAGAAAACCATCACAGGTCATTCCTGTGTCCCCTTACTCTCATCTACTTGTTTCTTTTAAGACTAGTTGTATTGAAATATAATTCATAACCCTGAAGTTTACCCATTTAGATGTACAATTGGTTTTTAGTATATTCACACATCTGTGCAGCACATCACTATCCTATTTACCACTAACTTTTCTCATCACCATCCCCCACCACATACACAAAAATCCATACCTATTATTAGATACAACCTCCCCCAGCCCCTGGCAACCATTAATCTACTTTCTATCTCTATGGATTTACCTATCCTGGACATCTTACATCCCTGGAATCATGCAGCCTTTTGTGATTGGCTTCTTTCAACGTTGTATTGTACCTGTTGCAAAAGTATAAAAAAACAAAGGCAGACAACTTAGGCAGTTTGGACTTGGACACATCTCACTTAAGGGCTGTGTTCCTGGGGAAGGAGGAGGTCAGGCAAGGATATGTGACTGACATAATGTCTTAAAAAGTCATCCATGTTGTAATATGGTTACCAAATATTTTCTCCCGTTATGTACATTGTCTTCTCACTTTATTGATGGTGTCCTTTTCAGCAGAAAGTTTAAAATTTCGATGAATTTTAATTTATCTTTTTTTTGTCTTTTGTGTTTTTAGTGTCATGTCTAGAAACTATTGTCTAGTGCAAGGTAATCAAGATTGATATCTATGTCTTTTTCTAAGATTTTTGAAGTTTTAGCCCTTACATTTATGTCTATAATTTATTCAGTTAATTTTTGTATACAGTATGAGGTAGGTGTCCAACTTCTTTCTTTTTGCATGTGGCTATCCAGTTTTCCCAGCACTGAAATGCAATTAATTTCTAATTGAAAATGTTAACCTCCTCAGAGATTGTCTTGAGTGCTTGTGGTGCGATTGGTGTTTGAGGAAGGTTGTTGCTAAAGCTGTGCTCCATGTTTGTAGCTTCCAGTGCTGGTGACAGCCTTTTCTCACCATCTCTTCAATGAGTTACAATGATCCTTCTGTCCCCACATGCATTGCCAATACTTTGCCAAAAAGTGTGAAAATGCAGTAAAACAATCACACATTTGCCTACTCCATTTTGTCATCTTTTCTTCTAGTTTTTGTGTCATTCCTTAATAGTATGGGATTTTTCTACAAAATTGTGCCGAGTTGTTAACATTAGGAATAATGTTAAACATGGATGTTAGTATTATCTTTGCCTCAACTCCTTAGTCCCCTAGAAATGATCAAGTGTACCAGGGACACAATTGCATTTTCTTCCTCCTACTCTGGCCTTCTTATGCTATGCTTCCTTAGGAGAGACAGAGTTTTCTCAGCTATTTCTAAACCTTGGGGCTGCTCAGTGCCAATCCTATTTTGTCCATGGCAGACTGACCCTGGGAAGTAAGTATTAGTCTAGGAATGGTCATGTTTGTGTCCAAGAGTTAACTACCTCTAATTCCTGAGCTGAATATACTCTGAAAAGGACTGGCTTTCTAAATCAGTTATTCTCAAACTTGAATGTGCATGTAGATCACCTGAGGATTTTATTGAAATGCTAATTTTGATTCATTATATCTGGGTGAAACCTGAGATCCCACATTTCTAACAAGCACCCAGGGTTACAGATGCTGTTGATCCATGGACCACACTTTAAGAACTAAGGTCCCTAGGTGTCCTTGATCCTAGGAGGAAGTCAGGAGTTGGAAACATTCTAATCCAGACCTTGAGTTCTCCCTAGTGTTTTCTGGAAACCAAAAAAGATTCTTTAAATAAAACAAAACACTCCCCAGACACCCTGCAAAGCAAACAAACCAATTCCAGATACCATCCATTAGCTGCAATCCAATAGAGATTAAACTTCTTAAAGAAATAAAATCTCCCCTTAGGATAACCTGCGGAAATTTTGCTATGGCTAATTACTCAGTTGCAAAGACGAAATGTATGTGTGTCTGATGATGTCACAGTGATGTCTCTGGTCTTTTGGTATATTCTCAGCATCATGACTCAGAAAGGTGTTAATGTGATTATGTTTTGATGAGCAGTGTCCAACTGGCTGATTTATAGATTTCCCCAGCTGATTTAAGAATAAAATAGGATGAGTTGAGCCTTCTCTACCTGGTCAATCTTAGTTTTCTTTAAGCCCAGTTACACTCTCATAGCAATTTAGGCAAACACCACCAGATTCCCTTATCACAAAACTCATATTTACCCTAAACCCAGGGGGTGAAGACTTTGTGTGTCATATTTGTTTGGAATGATTTTACCTTAAGCTATACAGGAAAAGGCTGGTGATGTTCTAACCAAAACATATATTTATTTGAGTCTTTTTGGTTTTTCTGGTAGTTACTTCAGAATCAGAGTTATAACTGCATTAACTATCATGGTTAAAATACCATGATTTTTACAAAAGATAGGCATCTATCTGTCTGTTGAACCCTGTTAAAAAAGCCAGTTCAGAAATGTTAGTGACATCTAAAAGAACAAAGTGAATTGTCTTATTTTTTAAATAATCATTACAATTTTCTTTTAGGTTCACATTTTATCTATTTTTGTTCTGCAAACCTTGGCTCAGGATAGTAAAGGGTGAGAGAGAGTGACTGATTGATTGATTCATTTATTTGTTTCACCTTCACCTGATAAAGATTATTTATTTTTGCAGCTGGATTAGAACTAGCTGAACAGAGTTGTGGGTATGCATATTGATTAAAAAGGGATAGAAAAAGGAGACGAAGACTATTGGTATACACATACTATGACCTCATAGTTTATGCTAATTTCTATGACTTTAAGAAAATGTCTTCAGAGCTTAGCTTCTTCACCAGAACAGGACTATATTTAAAAATCCAAATGATTTACCTAATGTGCTATTTTTGCTAAGTAAGAACCAGTATCTTATAGTGGTTGGTTTAGGGTGAAATACAACTACAGTAGTAATCATAATAGTAATAGTAATGCTAATGGTAATAGTAATAGTTACTCCATTGTTTCAGCAGTGAAACAATCCACGCCCCACAGCTTGTGTGGAATGTCTGGGTAACTCAGCAGACCATCTGTTTGACTGTGGCTCTTGAAAAACCTCACTTTTACTACTGTCTGAAGGAATTATATCAGAGTATAATCCTGAACCATAGTTGAAATGAAAGAATTTGCAAAGCTATCTCATTTGTGCTCTTAGTCATTTTTATTCTATCTCTACACTGATTGAGATTGTTACATGAATACTGAGAGCACAAAGTCTGACCTGTGTAGACAGTAATGACATGAAATGCACTTGTGTACTTTTGTTAGCTCTGAGAAACATGACAAATTGTCCTCATCTGTGATTCCTCTCTCTTCTCCTTAAAAAAAGACAATGTTGAACCAAACTTTGTGATAAATATCTTCTGATAATAATGGTGAAAGCTGAGGGAGACTAATGTTTTGCTTCTCAGCAATCCTGCTGCCTGGCACTTGTGTGTTTGAAACAGTCAAGAAGATAATTTTCTGAAAATGAGCAAAATCTGTAAAGCTAAGAGCTACATCCTTTGGAAATGTATGAGTGAAATACTGAAATGCTATCAAGCAAGCCCATAAATCTTGATTCATCGTTTGATCAAGATCATAAATCTCCATCAAAGAATTATGCACAAACCATTCTTCTGATGTGCATCTTAAATGAAAAAGTTAAAAAAAAGGAAGTCTTCATGACAACGGATAGCTTAGGGAAGAAATAGACAGCTATAACAGGGAGCCAGCAGAGTTGTGTCAGGCCTGTGAGGGGCTGCAGCCCTGGCATTCAGGATAGTTGCATATGTTCTTTTAAATGACGAAAAAGGGGAAATGGATATTTTATTTAGGAAGGGGGAGGATAGTGCAGCCAGCCTGTCTTTGAAAATTTGTTATTGTCACAAGTTTATAGATTTTTCGTCCTTTGACTAATTAAGGGCAGTATAATAAATTATTACAGTAGCCAGCATTTTGAAATTCAGTTTTAAAAAAAAGTAAAATAAAAAGCCAAGCATTTGACTATCCTGTTAAGATGCAAATACCACTTCTCAATCTTGTGATTGAGAGTATATAAAATGGTGTCAGGCATATTAATAAGAAAGTGGTACTAATCTGTCATACTGAAGAATAAGGGAAGAACCAAGAACAATTTTAAAATATATCTTGTGACCAAAACTTGGAAGATAGTCTCGGGATGACAAATGATTAATTAGAAATATGTCAACCTTAGCTGCTAGGAATTAAGGTAGCTGTAAGATAAAATCCATGAGAAATTAATTTTAAAAAGCTTTATTTCTTGCATCACAGTGGCATACTTTCTGATACCAGCTTTAGTATCTGTTACCAAATGACAGTGAAAGATAATGCATAATTTAAGGCTCAGTAAATCCCGCTAAGCCTGAGTTGCTGGAGAATGACACATTGACATCTAAAACAAGGCTCAGGAGACGAAAGGGAAAGGCCAAACTGCCTATCAGCTGTAATGTTTCTTGAATCCTTCCCCACATCCACAACGCTTCCTTGAGAAGAGACAATATTTCCCCATATTCTGGGGACCACGTTATTCCATTTCCACTTCCTTGGTGGTAAAATGTGAACCAAGATAGCAGCAGGGTTTTTCCAAAGACTATGAAGATTTTATCTCTCATCATTTTTAATTAGTGTCTTTAAGACACAAGGTTAAACATGGAAATTATATAGTATAGCAAAGCAAATTCACTTTTCAAATTTCCTATTTAAAAACTTTTAGTGATGTCTAATTGTCTTAGAGATTTTCCTCTTCTCAGCATACATCTGAGCTGGGGTTCTAAAAGAGATTACAGATGTTTTCTTCTCAAAGTAGCCTAGGACACATACAATATGACCCATTCTTTGTTGTTGTTGTTGTTGTTGTTGTATTTTTAATTTAATTTTTGTGGTTGACAAATAATAATTGTACATATTCAAGGGATGCATAGTGATATTTTGATACATATTATGTATAATGATCAGATCAGAACAATTAGCATACCCATCATATCAAACATTTATCATTTCTTTGTGTTAGGAACATTCAATATCCTCCTTCTAGCTATTTAAAACTATATAATACATTCCTGTTAACTATACCAGGTGACCCATTCTTTATTAACTGGTCCTCATCTCCAGGACTGTGGTTTCTCAGCAAAGAAGGAATCATTCCTATTTGGTCAGTGAAGGAATGTGTGACCATAACTGTTGAGCTGCTACTTTTTGTTGGAATCCCCTCAGCGGAGGTTTCTTTTTCAGCATCCTTTAAGATAATTTGAGTTTCATACCATTTAATGAGTCTGTGAATTACCCTGTAATTATACCCATCTCCTGGCAGGGTAGGTTTTTGCAGCATTAAAATTGGGCTTATAACTCAGGATTGCAAAGAATAATTATGTAAATAAGAAAAATAGGTTAAATCCCAGTTAACCTAGTGCTGGCTTCTGAAAATACCTGTGGTGGAGTTCCTGTTTTTAAATTTTAAATCTATTTAGACCAGTGCTTTAGTAAAATAGGATAAAAATAAATTGCTAGAAAAATGAAAAAAAGGCAAGTCCACATTTTTTTAAAAAGTAGTGTTATATTCAACTGACATGAAATTACTCTGTCCATGTTCTATAAAACTTCTAAGTGCCTTATAACAATTTTTGTTCTTATTGCAGAACAGCACCAGATAGCACGGTCTGCGGGCCACACTTTGAGCAGCATTAATCAAGTGTACTCACATTTACTCACTTGTACCTCTTGCCACTCCTGGTCACCTTATTCTTTTAATAAATTGTTATTTAAACCTCAGATTAAGTATGTACTTAAAATAAGGCTGTATGATTTTTAAATGGATAGATCTAATTGCAAATTCCTATGCATTGTTAAATTGTTATAGAAGATTTTAACGATTATTTGGCAAACACTGGTTGCTGCATTTCAAATTTTTTTTTTTTTTTTTTGGCATTCACTTTCTATAAACCTTACCCAGCCACCTTTCCCTGTCACAATACCAAACATTATTGTCAGGTGATTTTCAATACCATCCATTCAAGATACCTTTTATATTTTAACTTAGTTCTTAAAATCTTGAATTATTTTATTGAAAAGCTAGTCTAGGACCTTGGTTTTGCTTAAAGTTGAAAGGAAGAGGCTGCTTTAAAGGCTATAGGAAAATAATCACACTAAATTCTAACTCAGACCTCAAGTAGTTAAAAAAATATTTACTTCTATGAATTCCTTGTTCAGATTGGGTACATAGAAAAATAGAGTTACTTATGTACAATATTAGCTTGCTGGGACTCTGATGCCAAACAGACACTGCCCACCCTTGGTGGTTATATTAGTTTCTCTCTTTCCATTGCACAAGTTGAATACGGTGGTAATATTTAACATGGAAAAGACTCAAAATACCATACTTGCTGTCTTACAATATTTGGAGTGCTGCCATGTGGACAAGAAAGTTGAGTAACTCTCCGTGACTGGAGAACACACAGACTCATGGGTAGAAGTCAACAGAGAGGCTGATTTCAATTTAAAAAAGGGTTTGTAAACATGCACACAAACGTGCACGTGCACATTTGAAGGAAGACAAGGAGGAACCGAAGAACTCTGCTGGTTTTTCTAAGCTATGTGCTCTGCTGCAGATGCAGCTGTTGGGAAAAGGGTGATAATAGAATAAAGGTTTGGAACACTCTGAGAAATGGAATGAGGCATTCACTATGGTCGTGTAAAGGAATTGCCCAGCAGCACTGCCAGGCAAATGACTGACTGTTGGGCTGTTAGAGAGGACACTCAGGCTTTCGATATAAATTGGTCTGGATGACTGCCAAGGTGCTTTCCAACTTTGAGAAGCTGCTATCTATAGTGGAGGCATCCTCCTGCTTGGTTTCTTTCTTTCCTTCTTTCTTTGGACATCCTCCTGCTTGGTTTCTCTTTCCTTCCTTTCCTTCTTCTCCTTCCTTTCCTTTCTCTCTCTTTCTTTCTTTTCTCTCTCTCTTTTTTTCCCTTCTTTCCCTCCCTTCCTTCCTTCCTTCTTTGAGGCAGGGTCTTATTCTGTTGTCCGGGCTGGAGTGCAGTGGCACAAACATGGCTTGCAGCCTTGACCTCCCAGGCTCAAATGATCCTCCTGCCTCAGTCTCCTGAGTAGCTGGGACCATGGGTATGTGCCAGTATGCCTGGCTAATTTTTTTTTTTTTTGGTTTTTTGTTTGTTTTTGTAGAGACAAAGTCTCACTATGTTGCCCAGGTTGGTCTCGAACTCCTGGGCTCAAGTGAGCCTCTCGCCTTGGCATCCCAAAGTGCTGGGATTACAGGTGTGAGCCAACGCACCTAGCCTGTTTTCTTAATTATGAAATAGTTCAAACCTATAGAAAAGCATATCCAGTTTTAATGTTTTGCTAGATTTCTTCCTTCTCTCTCTTTTAATGTTACAGATAACAGCTAAAACCATACCACCACCATTCCATTCTTTTCCCTTCTTTTCTTCTCACAAATGGCCACTGGGTTATTTAGGAACACTTTGTCTGTTAGAGGCTCCTCTGTTGTGAGGAGTTTTGTTTTTACTCTCTGATGTTTTTGCAGCCATAGCAATTCTGCGTGGTAGTGGTTGTTTTAACATCTCTGATATTAGCAGTAGAGTTAGAAGTAGAAGATTTGAGGGCTTTGCTAGGATTTATCTTGTTAAACTTAGGTCCTAGTAGCTAATTATCGTATACATACATGTGTTTTCTAGTCCTGTGACCTGCTAGGCTATGTAACATTGTGAGTTGCAAAGTTTATCCTGCTTAAAGATACAGATTTTAAGACCAAGCATACCATACCTAACCTCTCTTGTGGTAGACAGTCCCAGAAGGGACTAGAAGATGATAATCACAGTACATTTATTCATGTAAGTGGTATGTTCCATTTTTCATCCATTTATTAGATCATTGTTTAAAGCATATGCTGTGTGTCAGTCACTGCAACAGGCTGCAGGGATACCAGGCAATGAATAACGAAGGCAAAAACCGTGGCTTTAATGAAATTTGTAATCCAATTGTGAGGAGACAAATACGTCAAATGGAGAAGAAATATGTTAACTAACTATAAACAACATAGATGAAAAAGGAGTGTAGATTGGGGGCAGGGTTGCTGTTTTACTGAGGGTAGTCAGTGAAGGCCTCTCTAACATGAGGCCATGTGAGCAGTGGTATGAAGGAAGTGAGAGGCGAGCTGTGGATATCAAGAGAAGAGCAAGCGCAGGTCCTGAAGCAGGCGTGTGCTTCGCCTGAGGAGAGCTGTGAGGCCAGTGTGGATGGGTGCGGTGAGCTGCGACAAGTGGTAAGAGGTGTGATCAGAGGTCTCAACTGCTCCTTAAAACAATCCTGTGGTAGAGGTAGGCAGATGTGATTATACCTATTTTTACACATGAGGAAACTAAGGCCCAAATTAGGGTGACTCACTCAAGGTCATACTTGCTAGTTGGTGGCAGGGCCAGGTCTAGCATATCTCCTGGATTCCAGAGCATTGTACTTACCAGGTATGATAAATTTTATTTTAGTTTTTGACAGAGTTTTTCTTTGTTACCCAGGCTAGAGTTCAGTGGTGTAATCAGCTACTGCACCACTGAACTCTAGCCTGGGTAGCAGAGCAAGACTCTGTCAAAAAAAAAAAAAAAAAATTCTCATATCTGGTAAGTACAACGCTCTGGAATCCAGGATACATGCTAGATCTGGCCCTGCCACCAACTAGCCGCCACACCTAGCTGATTTTTTTCTTGTATTTTTTGTACAGTTGGCGTTTCACCATGTTGCTCAGGCTGGACTTGAACTCTTGGGCTCAAGCAATCCACCTGCCTTGGCCTCCTACAGTGCTGGGATTACAGGCATGAACCACCATGCCCCACCTTAACAGTTTTATTTTCTAAAGTGCTAGGACTGAGAAGAACAGACTTTAGTCTTACTTTATAATTGATTCTTTGACCAAATTGCAGTTAATCCCTGGACATTAGTTCCCACATCTGGAAAATAAGGGGAAAATATCTAGGTTGTTGTGAGAACCACAGAGGCTCATGTGGATTGGGTGGTGTGAACTGGAAAGCGCTCCATGCATGATGCGCTGCTGGGGCTGGAGTGCCACTGTGAAAGGGGTTCTGACTTGCAAACCTAAAGTTTGTAAATTGACCTTATTCAAGGCCAGGCTTATGTGCCAATGTGTAGCACCTTTGATTCTACAGATGTTCATATTCTGATCTTTCAAGAATGCTGAAGGTAAAATCAAATGCAGATCCAAACAAATTTAGAAATACATCAGTGACTCTGTCTTCTTTCCTGCTCATCCCTAAAGATAACACAGAAATGTAAATATGGTTTGATGTATTTAGCTGGCACAAATTTTACTACTGTGTATTTTACCTATTTCTATTTTCAGTGCATTTTTCTTTTGTAGTTTCTTGTCTTTTTTAATGTTCTGCCAAATCCCATTAACTTGTCCTTGAGCTGTGTAATCTAGAGTTTAGCTGCTGGTGGGTTATGGGGTTTGCCTGATGTGGAACCTGACCACAAGGAATAACCAGCCTTTTTTGCCAATGCTACAGCTCAGCCGAGCCTCTGACTGCTTGAGGGCTGTTGGAGCTCCTGAAAGCTGCTGCTAGTCTGGAGCAACACAAGCCTTATGAGGAAATTGGGACAAGTTTCAGTTCTGTTTTGGTCTCAGTTGTAGGGGAAGGACCATTTGTGGAGGAAGACCTGAGAAAGAGCTTTTCAGGCAGATAGGACAAAAAGCACAAAATGTTTGATGCAATTGAGGAACCAAAGAAAGGTCAGCATGTCTAGAGCACAGTGGACGTGGAGAAGAAACAAGATTGAAGGGGTAGTGGGCCCAGATCCTATAAGGCCTTGTCAAGAGCCATGATCTGGAGGTTGTATACACATAGTAGTACATGGGAGGCAGTTTTTAAGCAAAGACATGGCATGGTATGTTTTACATTCTGGCTCTTATGGAAGCAAATGGGATCAGCGTGTATACCACTTAGGAGGCTTGTGCAGAGAGGTCCAGTGGCAATGTGATGGTGTCTTGGGCCAAGTGAAAGCACAGAAGTGGGGACCAGTATTGTATTCAGGACACATGTAGAGCACTAAGTAGTGCTAAAAGATTGAGTTGGGTAAGATGGTAAGGAAAATAATGGAATCAAGGATAATTTCTAGTTCTTCAGTGTACCCAGCTGAGTGGTGATACTATTTATTGTAAAGGTGAAAGACTTGAGGAGGTGTGGATTAGCAAAGACTAGGAGACAGAGGAGGTAGCAAATCATTGATGCTCTTTGGCCATCTTACTTTGAGAGGCCTGTTACAGACACCCAAATGGGGTCGTTGCTTAGGGGTTGCAACCTGGAACTCAGGGAGTTGGTGTGGGCATGAGATACAGATTTGGGGTTCCTTAGCTTTGAAGTGGTGTTTGAAGCGATGCTCTGGATGGTTAAGATGACTCAGGAAGAAAGTGTAGCCAAGACAGACCTGGGATGCTCAACATTTAGCAATCTAAGAGAGGAGGAGGAGCACATCGCAGAGGAAATGGAAAACAAGGGTTTGGTAAAAAAAAAAACTTTTAAAAAGAGGAACTAATATCAGTGTCTCTTTCAGGGACAGAATGTTATCAACATTGTCCCTTCAAATACAAGTAGAATTCAGGGTAACTACTTATTATAGGATTTTTTAAAATGCTTATTAAAAGGCAATATATTTTTATTCTTAAGAAATTAAATCTGTGAGTATTCAGCCACAAAAGAAGAAAACAAATTAAAAAGTATGGAAAAGAAGAGAAGCCACATAAAATTCAAAGACTCTTTCATCGCAATTCTGATTTCAAAATGCTAACATGTTGGTGTGTTTTTCCAATCTTTTCTAATACCCTTGAGACATTTTTATATAATTGAGGTGATATATAGACAACTATGTACTTTAATAATGCTCCTTTAATGCTCTTTGCACTGTACATTATAATGGAAGCAGTTTCCCCTTTTGTAAATTTCTAAATAAAATTTTCATACCTGCATGTATGTCTTTTCACTTGTTTATTTTTTATTGACACATAATGATTATATATATTTCTGGGGTATGTGTTATATTGATGCCTGTGTACAACATGTAATGATTAAATCCGAGTAATTAGGATATCCCTCACCTCCAGCATTTATTATTCCTTTGTGTTGAGAACATTACAAATTTTTTCTTCTAGCTATTTTGGAATATACATAAATTATGGCTATCTATAATCACCCTATTGTTTATAAAACACTAGAACATATTCCTTCCATCTAACTCTGTTTTTATTCTCATAACCAACTCTTATTCTGCTTTATTCCCCTTTTCCCCCTACACTTCCCAGCTTTTGTTAACCACAATTTTACTTTCTACCTCCATGAGATCCACTTTTTTTTAGTTCCCACATATGAATGATAGCACTGCTTGTATAATTCTAAACTTGTTTTTTATTTATTTATTTATTTATTATTTATTATTTTTTTTTTTTTTTGAGATGGAGTCTCGCTCTGTTGCCCAGGCTGCAGTGCAGTGGCGCAATCTCGGCTCACTGCGAGCTCCGCCTCCGGGGTTCACACCATTCTCCTGCCTCAGCCTCCTGAGTAGCTGGGACTACAGGCGCCCACCACCACGCCAGGCTAATTTTTTGTATTTTTAGTAGAGATGGGGTTTCACCGTGTTAGCCAGGACGGTCTTGATCTCCTGACCTCATGATCTGCCCCCCTCAGCCTCCCGAAGTGCTGGGATTACAGGCTTGAGCCACTGCGCCCGGCCCTAAACTTGTTTTTTAAATGCTTCCAAATCTGTATCTTTATTGTTCATTGAGTAGTTTCTGCTTTCTTTGCTTTTCCTGTTAGAGGACATAGTGAAGTAGACAACTCATCTCCTTGACCTGATATTTTCCTACTACATCAATTTACTATACAATAGAAGTAAAAAGTCAACTGCCAGCTTAGAAATTTGACTTAGCAATATTGCTGGTAGTGAGGGAACCACTTGATATGGACACCTTGCAATTCAGCACTATCCTTCATTTTCCTTCAGCTTTAAATGAAAATTTGTTATGCATGTCCCATTCTCAGGTTAGATTTCATAACAAAACAGTCCTTTAAAATATCTCAATCAAATGAGTTTAAAAATAAGATGACAGTTTTTTTTTAAAGGAACATAGCTAAAATATACAGTACTCTGAATTTGAAGTTCCCCAAACATAGGAAGCTAAATATATTTTCTGCACACAGAAGATCATCATCAATGTCAGTTGAGACAGTGACTATTTTTGGCCTATTGATTGAATTACACTATATAAAAAAATTATTAAAATGGCCTCATATAAAAGACTAAGTAAAATGCATGCCATACACCTACCTGAGTTTTAAATTTTTATGCATTGTAGAATATCATTAATATGTCTTTAACCCTGCATATTTTTAGCCTATAGGGTAAATTTATATGTTAATTGAAAAGTAACACATAATATCATTCATTTTATAGTAGTAAGGCTTGGATTGAGAAAAAATAGAGAACATTCTAAGACCCTTTAAAAAAATTAAGGGATGAAAATGATTTTTTAAAAAACCTAATTATTTGGATAATGGAAACAAATCTTTAATCAAGATGCGTTGACCTTCTAGGGAAATTAAATCATTAAGAAATGGTAACAGAGATGTTTGATTGAGTAGTCTATGTGTATTCCTGCATGTCTTTTTTTCTACTCAAAGTTTGTACCCTCAGGTTTCTATAACTACTACTTATTATAATGGATAAGATGATTTCTGTGGCCCACAATTTATCTCCCATTATATCTTGACACCATATTCTGTAAAAGATGTGCATGCAGGTGCACAGGTGTGGGAGCGAAAAGTTCTGTGAGCTTCAACTACAAGTACATCCGATCTTGGTCTTACATTGTGTATCCCTTGAAGGTTTTAAGTAGGAACTGACACATAAAAAGTCTTATGTATTCATTTGTTGAAGAAAATGAAAGACAGCATTTTAGAAACGAAGGTGAGTCCAGCTTAGAGAGGACTGTGCAACATGCAGAACTGGATCGAGACAACTAACCTCATGGTCGTCTTCCTCCTTTGGCAGTTTTTGCTCCATAGGTCACAGAGCCATGGATTCCATGTTATTTTTAGGCCTGAATAGCAGGCTTCCTATAGATTCCCAAGGTTTTCTTTGTTAGACAGGCAGGAATAGGAGAGCAAAGGACCAGAATCTGAGGGTGAAGAGTGCTCAGAAAGACCCAAATTCAACAAACATATTAAACATCTGCTGCATTCCAGGCACTTTGCAACAACTTTCTCATGTTCCTCCTAAATGACAATGTAACACTCCTGTAAGTAGGTATTACAAGCCCATTTTACTGATGAGCAAACTGAAGTTTTGATGATGTACCTAACCTGACCTGAGGGTATCCTGTGTAAAGGCCATCCTGAGATTTGAACTGAAGTCTCCTGACATTTAAGACATGATAGGGACTTTGGAATAACAGCCCAAAAGAATGGATAAGTCTGAATTAATCCTATTTGAGATGGTTCTATCCTGTCCCTCTTCTGGTCTCCAATGAAAAACTTACACAAACCATGAAGATTCAAATAAAACACAGAATTTTCTATTTGGAAAGGATACCTATATATATGAGAAACTTAGATACAAAGAGATTAAATTATTTACCCCAGGCCACATTGTCACTAGTAGCAAACCCAAATCCTGAACTCTCAGCCTGGGGTCTTTCAACATCCTTTCTAATAACTAATATTTGAATGAGATGGTAATTTTCTAATCAAACCTAATTTTCTCTAATCAAATAGAACTGCTTTGGATGCTATATTCATCTGCTAGGGCTGCCATATCCAGAATACCACAGATTGGATGGCTTAAACAACAGAAATTTATTTGCTTCCAGTTCTGGAGGCTGGAAGTCCAAGGTCACGGTGCTGGTGGGGATGATTTCTAGAGGACTTTCTTCTGGCTTGTAGACTGCTGCCTTTGTGCTGTGTCCTCACATGCCCTTTCCTCTGTGGTCATGCACTCCTGGTATCTTCCCCTCCTCTTACAAGAATATCATTCCTATTGGATTAGGACCCCATCCTTATGGACCTCAATTAATATTACCTTTTTAAAGGCCCTATCTCCAAATATGGTCACATTGGATGCTAAAGCTTCGAACTCTGAATTTTTGGGGGGACACACTTTAGTCCAGAACAGATATATAATTGGTATTAGGTTGGCGCAAAAGTAATTGCGGGTTCTGCCATTAAAAGTAATGTTTTACAAAAAAATAATTTCCTAGAACTATACCCATTACTTTTCATGGCAGAACCCATAGTTACTTTTGCACCAACCTAATATATTAGAACAGTGGTTCCCTGTCAACGTAGATGGGGTAATTGACTTAACCACTTAGATATGAAGTTGTGGCTGGATGTATTCACCTATATTATTCACACAAAATCTGTAAAATGACTTTGGGACTGTGTTTGAATTGGAGATGTGGGATTCGGGGAAGATACTTTACTTCAATTTCTTACTTGTTTTGGTTCTCATATGAGCGAGTGACAAGGCCACTCAAAAGAGTGATGTTCCTGATGCCAAACCTCTGACATCTTTGCCTATACCCTGAAGCTGCCCTTGAGTTGTGTGACTGAATGTCATCATTCTTGCTCCAAAGGGACTATACCAACACCTGTCCAGGTTTGGTCAGCCAAACTCTTAAAATGTAGCAAAGAAAAATGAAGATTTGGTCAGGATGGGAAGGAGAAGCAAAATCAGAAAGATAAAACTAGTATATACATGTAGATGCCCTTTCACAAGAACGCTTACTTAATCCTAGCAAATATTCTGTGACATAAGTAATATCCCTGTTTTTATGGATGAGAAAATTGAAACTCAGTAACGTTATGTAATTTGTACAGGTTTTTAAGTGGAGTGAATGGTGAAGTTTTGCTTTAAACTGGGTTTTTAAGTTCATATTCTTTTTTACCCATCTGTGTTAGATCACCAAGTTATAAATAACAAAATATAGCATTATTTTGTAGATTACTTTTTGAATGGCAAAATGTCACTTGGATATTCTGGTTGTCTCTATGTGAACTGTTAGGCATTTTAAAATGCGGAGTTTCAGTTATGTACCAGTTGTGACTCATCCCACAAATATTTATTAAGAACTTTGTTTAAGGGACTGTTAGGCAGTACTAAAAAAATCAAGATGAACACTGTTCTTAAGTGGCTTACAGTATAGAAGAGAGAAAATATAAAGTTAAATACATGTAATGTAAAGCAGTAAGTGACAAGGGCCATTAGAGAGACAATGACCAGGTTCTTGGGCAGTTAAAGAAGGGAAGGCTTTTAGACAGGAGCTCAAACACCTAACCATGCCTGTGTGATCTTGATTCTCAGAGTACATCATCCAGCCTATGCTCACCACTGTCTCAGTGAAACAAACAAACAAACAAACAAAAAAATAGAGAATAATCAAATCAACAGCAAACACCAAAATTGCGAGCTGTAACAAATCCAGAAATTTCACTGCAAAGCCTCAAGCACACGTGATAATTCAGAGGAATTCAATAAAGAAACCTTGGTTAGTAAAAGATTTTTTTAATCCTCTGCTAAATGATCGTAAGTTGCTTGTTGTGAGCTACTTTTCTGTGATTATTAGTTATCTTTCATAGATCCACCCAGTCTTCAAATGAAATGTGAAATGTTATTCAAAGATAAATATATTGCAAAATATTTTAAATAACTTATTATAGTCCTTGGTAAGATTCTGTGGATCACCTGTTGTATATAGAGATTTAACCCAAGACCTGCCACTACTCTGGTATTTATACAAAGAGCCATTGGAATGACCTACGAACAGAAAAGTTTTAAATGAAGCAGTATCCCCAGAAACTCTGCTATATCCATCTCATCAACCTCCTTCACTTTAGGGGATATTATGAGGTTTTATTTCTTGATTAACTTTCTCACATTTTTCTCTTCTGTTAGGAAATAGGCCTAATTGACTACAACCAAGGCTGCTACAAAACTAATGGAAAGAACGAGACCAATAGTTTACATAACTCAGTACATCATCAAGCTCTAATATGTTAGTGAATGTTTGATAATCAGTCATCAGCTGTCTGTCTGTAGAGCTGTGATGTTACCCAAAAGGTAATGAGGTGGTCCTCATTCTTAGGTTACTTAATGAAGCATCTATGGTAGGCAAAATAATAAGTCTCAAGTCTCAAATATAGCCTTACTAGGGATTACTGCTTCAACATATGACTTGGAGAGCGAGGTGGGGGACAAATACTCAGTCCATAGCAACCATATACACTCTATATCCAGCTTTTTCTTTTGCTGTATCTTACCATTCCATGTATATGGCAAATATTACTACAGCATTTTAATTTAGTTCAGGCATAGAGTTCTAACATAAATATACCCACAACTAGTCCCCAGTCATTGGATATTTAAATCTGTTTTTCTAATTTTTGCCTGGAAGAGACCATTTTATGATGACTATTCTTGTAGCTAAATCATTGCACTCATCCTTTCATTAGCAAAAAGTAGGTATTTCTTACATTTCTTACTTACAATTTTTTAATTGTCTTTCAGATATACAGATATCAAATTAATGGAAAAAATTTATTGTAATAAGAAAAATAAATGCTTTTGATTCATTCATTTCATTGAGGCATGATGTACATGCAGTAAAATGCACACATCTTAAGCATACAGCTTGATATTTTACATATGCGAACACCTATTTGAACACCATCCAGATCAAAACACAGAACATTTCCATCATCCCAGGAAGCTCTTTTATTCCCCTTTCCAGTCAGTAGCCCCTATCATCAGAAATAAACATTATTCTGATTCTTATCACCGTAGTTATGCCTGTTCTTGAAGTTCAAATAAGTGGAATCACAGAGTGTATATTAACTCTTTCAGGTTTTGATTTCTTTCATTCAGTATGTTTTTGAGACTCATCCATATTGTTTCATGTGTTAGTATAGCTTCTTTTTAATTGCTGACAGTATTCTGTTGTATGGGTATGCCATAATTTATCCTTTTGTTGATGTACATTTGGGTTGTTTCCAGTTTTGGGTTATTATGAATAAAGTTGTTTTGTACATTCTAGTATTATTCTTTGTGAACATATGTGCTCATTTCTCCTGGGTACACAGATCAGAGTAGAATTGCTGCATCGTGGGAATGTTATGCCTAATTTTTTCAGAAATTGCCAACAGTTTTCCCAGTAGTTGTAATATTTTACACTCTACTTGAAATGTGTAAGTGTTAGGGTTGCTCCAACTCCTAGCTTTCACTTAATATAGCCAGTCTTTTTTTTTTTTTTTTTTTTTTTGGAGCTATGCTAGTGGGTATGTTGTAGAAATCCACTCATTTATTTTTTTCAATCTCAAGAAAGAGTTTGTCTAAAATGATCGTAAATCACTAGATTTGAGGACATTTCAATTTTATAGAATGAAAGAAAATGTTAATAATATAACTTCTACTAGTCCTGCCTTTTAGTAGGTAAAAAAGCCAAAGACAGAGGAAAAAAAAATCCTGTCTATGCGGTTCAAATAAAACAGTTATTTTTCCTCCTTTTATTTTAAATGAGACTAGAAATTCCCTTCTCCGTTTTGAGGTTTGGCTTTTTAATATGAGTTTCTTGCTTTAAGTTGTAAATTTCATGACTTAGTCTGTCCAGCGGTAACAGTTTGTGCTGCTACAAGCAGAATCGCTCCTCCTTCCAATTATGCATGCATCCCAGTTTTTACTGCCTTCATCTCTGCTTTAGACTTTATTGGTTATCATTTATTTCTGATGTTTAGTCACAGCTGGGCCACTGGGAGTCCTGGTTCCTTTAGAAAAGACAGACACTGTACTTGCCTTATAGGACAGGCTGATGCTTCTGTCCTGGATGGGGAGGTCGTTTATTTCCATGATTTTAATGGCAACATCCTTGGACCTCGTCATTTTCACAGTCTGATATGGACCTCATTTCCTTCTTTTTTGATCCCATGAGATGGGTCCAGAAACCTGTAAGTAGCACACTGAAAAACTGGGCATGACTAAGCCACAGTAGCTCGGGGGAATCATTTTGTAGAACTTTCTCTTGACATTTAGCCCAGTTATTTGGTGTAGAGCTTTCCCAACATTTCTCTCCCAACAGAGATCTGACTCCCTTAATCTATATCAGATGTGATGAGGAAGCCTGGAGTTTATTTTGGACTTCATGATAGATTAGAAAATAAGCATACACAGAGCTTCTTTCTTGCTGTTGGCAAGTGGTTTTATTTTGTTTTGACTCTTATACTGCTTTCCTGTAGTTCAGAGAGTTCTGTTGGAGTCCGATGTTTTACAAAGCCTGGGATAGTGCCACACCCAGTAGGTGCTTTGATGAGGACATTTCCCTGGTGATGTTTCCCCACCTGGGTTGAAATGTGGCTCTGACAGAACTGAGAGGAAAGAGCTTACATCTGCTAGCCCTAGGATTTCAGGGATGTAAATGCTCTCTGTAGACCACAGAAATATGCCTTTCTCTTAGTATAGGTTCTAAAAAAATGAAAAAAGAAAAATCTAATATTAGGAACAAAATTAAGCAGATAAACGAAGATTGTTTGCAGTCATTTTAATCTTTCTTAGTGTTTGTAAATTAGAGCCTGTTAAGGCATGTCGCTTTGTTCACCTATTGGATAATTTGCTGTGTGGCGTTTAGCAAGTTGCATAACTTCTCTGTACTTCTCTTTATGGGAGTTGGTACTAATGATATCCAAGGACCTTCTCACTTCAGAGGTCAGTGAGATACTGCATGGCATAGTGTCTAAGAGCACCATTCAAGAGCTCAACAGCCAGGGTTCAAATTCTTACCAAACATATGATATCCAAGTAAGTTACTCTTTTTTTTTTTTTTTTTTTTTTTTTTTTTTTTTTTTTTTGAAATGTAGTCTCGCTCTGTTACACAGGCTGGAGTGCAGTGGCACGATCTTGGCTCACTGCAACCTCTGCCTCCCAGGTTCAAGCAATTCTCCTGCCTCAGCCCCCTGAGTAGCTGGTATTAGAGGCATGTGCCACCACAGCCAGCTAATTTTTGTATTTTTAGTAGAGATGGGGTTTCGTCATGTTGGCCAGGCTGGTCTTGAACTCCTGACCTCAGGTGATCCACCCGCCTCAGCCTCCCAAAGTGCTGGGATTACAGGCGTGAGCCACCGCACCCGGCCATAAGTTACTCACTTTCTTGGTGCCCTGTGTAAAATGGTGATTATGATAGTGGCCACCTCACAAGATTCTAATTGTTATTTGGTGAAGGAAAAAAGCACTCCTAATTTCTCCTGGCATGGAATAATTTCTCTGAAAAGTTTGTTAAGATGTCTCTGTAATGTCTGTGGTAATTTGAATTTTCTTATTTCCTAGGAACTATATTCCAAATATTCTTACTGGAATAAAGGGGAAGACAAGTTACTATTGACTTTTTAATATAGTTCTTTAATTTTATTGAAATGAATTTATAAATCAAATTTATGTACAGTTGTGGTGTTATGATATATATTGGTTTCATCCACCGTTCCTAGCTCATAATGCCTAAAATCCTTGAGATCTTCAAAGTGCTGTCTATTGTGTGTTTTTTGTCTGATAGGTTCAGAGTCACTGGGAAGACCAAGGCAGCATTAGAGGGTTGGGACTTTTATCCCCACCCGCAACCTCTGGGGAGGGGAGAAGGGCTGAAGGCCAAGCTGATCAGCAATGGCCAGTGGTTTAATCAATCATGGCTATGTAATGAAGCCTCTGAGCATAGAAATTCTTCCTTCTATAGAGGTTTGGTAAGAGTCAATTTTGTTTTCTTCTGGTTTTTCTAGGAGTCTGCATATGCATATACACATACTTGTGTATAATTTAATGCCTTTATATAAACGTAAATGCCTTTAAAGAAAAAAGAATGCTTTTGGCATTCTCTTCATTTTCCTTCATATGAATGGCTGACAGCACTCAAGACTAAATCCCTTACCATTTCTTTTTTTGTTTTGTTTTTTTATTTTTTGAGACGGAGTCTCCCTCTGTTGCCAGTCTGGAGTGCAGTGGCGCAATCTTGGCTCACTGCAACCTCTGCTTCCTGGATTCAAGTGATTCTCCTGCCTCAGCCCCTCGAGTAGCTGAGACTACAGGTGCATGCCACCTCACCCAGCTAGTTTTTGTATTTTTAGTAGAGATGGGGTTCCACTATATTGGCCAGGCTGGTCTCGAACTCCTGACCTCATGATCCGCCCACCTCGGCCTCCCAAAGTGCTGGGATTACAGGCGTGACCCACCTCACCCAGCCATCCCTTGCCATTTCAATACTCAGTGAAAAAAGCATGTGGTTCAGTGAGGTTCAGTAAGGTTCAGTAATATTATTACCCAGTGGTGAAATTATGCTTATGAGAATCACAGTGGAAGAGTATTTGTTAAATGCTTCCTGTATATGTCAATTTCTAGTCATAATGGAACCCTTGTCCTGTAAGAACTTGTACTCAGAGTGCAAACCTGGGGTGCTCGGTCAATGTTCGTTGTGAAACGAACCGAGTTGAGGTCTCTAGCAAAGAACGCTTTTCCTCTACCCTCAGTTTCCTCATCTGTGGTCTGAACAAGTTGAACTAAATGATTTCTAAGGAGCTCAGCAGCTCTGATTGCTAAACTTCATGTACAGAAACACATGCATACGCAGACGGCTATGCAAAGATGAAACAACCTTTGTATACATGACTTCACCACCGATTTTCCAATCTGCAGCATTGTAGCCTTTGTTTATTTACATTCAGGGGGTCCAGGAGGCAACAACTGATAATAATTAAGAATTATTATAAGAGCCAAGCCACTTAGTCCGTAGGCAACTTCCCTTGGCCAAACCACCACAGCAATTAAGTGGTCATAGAAACTAGAAGGGAAGGGGCTGTGGTCCTGATTACCCACACTTATATGTCACCTCTTAAAAGACTCCCTGGGACTTTTAAAACATCAAGAGGCTACTAAACCTCTCCTGTTGTTTGTGATAATCCCTCATCGAAACCTGAATCCCAGATGTATTTTGGAATTCAAAATTTTTTCTGAGTTCAGAAATTTTATATAGTACTTGAACTAAATTTTATGTAACATCTCCAGGTGGGGTTCAGTGCAGCACCCCTACTCGAACACATTAATATTTTTCACAAGTTGGATAGATAATGACTATAAGTAACCTGACTTCATTTCATGATAGATTTTGCCAACAAAGGAGATATATAAAAAAAACTCTTTCTTTTTTTTTTTTTTTTTTTTGAGGCAGAGTCGTCTCGCTCTGTTGCCCAGGCTGTAGTACAGTGGAGCGATCTCGGCTCACTGCAAACTCCGCCTCCCAGGTTCATGCCATACTCCTGCCTCAGCCTCCCGAGTAGCTGGGACTAAAGGCGCCTGCCACCACGCCCGGCTAGTTTTTTGTATTTTTAGTAGAGACAGGGTTTCACCGTGTTAGCCAGGATGGTCTCAATCTCCTGACCTCGTGATCCACCTGCCTTGGCCTCCCAAAGTGCTGGTTACAGGCGCGAGCCACCGCACCGGGCCTAAAAAATCTTTTGGTTTCCATCGCTTTTTGGATTTTGGAAATCCAAAATTTCTAAAATGTGGGCCTAAGATCTGATATTACTTTTCTGCAGAAACCTCCCACAGTGATTTAATGCAAAGAGATGCTAGAACTCAGACCCCAACCGGTGTGTAAGGCCTTTAGTCTTATGTCTCACCCAGTGGTACAGCCTTCGTCTCTCTACCTAAAATAGTAACCCCCTCCCCAAATGCCCACTCACTTGGGCCCCACTAACACTTACCAGCTCAGACATACCTCAGACATGCTTACTCCGGATGCCTTTGTTCAGCTGGTTTCCTCTACCTATGACAACTCTTGTGTTCCTTTACTCCTCATTCCTAGCCCAGCTTTTTTTCTGCTGTCAATCCTAACCACCTTCCAAGTTCCCAGCCTGGGAGGTTCTCCTAGATCTACCAGTTTGGAATGACTTTCTCTCCTTCGTTCAGCCTCTGTACTCCATATCTTTATTATGGTACCTATCAGAGACTGGCAGATATTTTAGAAAGCTTGTATGTGTGTATCCCCTACTAAATTATGGGCCCTTAAAGTAAGTGGTTCTCAAATCTTAATATGCATGAAATGCTGCTTGCTATAATGCAGATTCCTGGGTTCCTGTCTCTTTCTCAAGAGATTCATTTTCAGTAGGTTTGAGTGGGACCCAGGTAACTGCGTATTAGCAAATCTCTGATTGTTTAAACCCTCCTTGAATAGGAGGAAGCTGAGAGCGGGTTCTGTTCTTGAAATAAGGAGCTACACCCCAGGACTCTGAAATCAGAGCCTAAAATTGAATTGTGGCCTCCACATCAATCCACACATAAATGCTGGCATTGTTTTTCTTGTCTTATTTCGTCTCCTTTACGTGCTTCTGTTAGGAATGAAATCCCCAGCAGATGATTGTGATGATGTTATAGTTTTGAGTGAGATTTATATAGGTTTCTTGGTAGAGCAAAACTTGAGTCTGTCATGCCATTAGTAATATCAGTGTGGGAAAGAGTCACAGCCAGTGCAAAAATGGCTAAGTGCCAACAGGCTGGCAGGTGGACACACATCCTGGGACCACACTAGATCATGGAGGCCGAAGAATTCATCTGGAAGGCTGAAGAAATCATCCTCTTTC
The DNA here is from genome assembly GCF_028878055.3 of Symphalangus syndactylus. Taxonomy (NCBI): domain Eukaryota; kingdom Metazoa; phylum Chordata; class Mammalia; order Primates; family Hylobatidae; genus Symphalangus; species Symphalangus syndactylus. The sequence continues at coordinate 29,369,259 of NC_072431.2, forward strand.
CAGGACATTCATTTCAGAAATGCTGCTGCCTATGCTGTATTTAGGTTTATGAGCTTGGAGAGAGCCTGGTTGTAGCCTGTACTCCAGCCCCTCCAAAGACACCCCACACTCTTCTTTTTGGTGTCTAACAATGATTTTGACAAACATAATAATTAATGTAACTACTGTTCAGTGAGCTCTGTATGCTGGAACTGTGTTAATCACTTTACATAAATTATCTCATTTACTCCTCAAGACAACCCAAAGAGGAAGTATAATTTTTGCCTCTTACTGTTGAGGAACTCATGCTCAGAGAGGTTAGGCAGTGTGTTCGTGATAACACAACTAATGAAGGAAGGGAGGGATGTCAGCCCAGGTGAGCTGCCTGCAGAGTCTGTGCTCTGATACTGCTCCAGCTACCACTTTTAACATTTAGTATTCTGACTTACTATTATAATGGAAGCCCTACTCTATCTTCTGTGTATTTGAGAGGATTTGTTTTTTTCATTCATATCTTCGAATGTCTGTGAATGACTCTGACCTCAATCCTGTGTGTGTCTGGACCTCTACTAGAAAGCATTTGGCATATGGGTAGCTTACCCAACACAAGGATACACCACCAGGAGTGGCTGAGTGCTACGGGAGCTCTTAACAGAAGAGAAAGTTAGTGCAACTTCTCCTAACCGCCTTCCTTTCACTGGACATGAATGCCAGTAAACCTAGTCCTGTTGTTGAAGTCAGAACTGAAGAATGGGCCCTCTAGATAGAATGTAAGCACATTGCATTTAAATCTCTTTTCCTTAATGGTACAATTAGGCAGGGATAAACAGCATTAACATGTTGGAATTCCTTGTGGTTTTTAGTTTACTTCCTGGCTACAATCAAATGGTCATTTCACAATGAAAAAAATCTGGACACTTTTGTGTTCTTTGCCTTGCTCCTTTGCTGCTGATATTGGAAAATACCACTATTTTGGCCGACTATAAATTAGACTGATTACTGTGAGAAAAACAGTTCTTGGGAACATTTAGTAGCTTAACACGTGGACCATGGTTAGTGACTGAGATAAAAATAGAGATGGCCAGGCGCGGTGGCTCACGCTTGTAATCCCAGCACTTTGGGAGGCCGAGGCGGGCGGATCACGAGGTCAGGAGATCGAGACCACGGTGAAACGCCGTCTCTACTAAAAATACAAAAAAATTAGCCGAGCGTGGTGGCGGGCGCCTGTAGTCCCAGCTACTCGGAGAGGCTGAGGCAGGAGAATGGCGTGAACCCGGGAGGCGGAGCTTGCAGTGAGCCGAGACCGCGCCACTGCACTCCAGCCTGGGCGACAGAGCAAGACTCCGTCTAAAAAAAAAAAAAAAAAAAAAGAGATACTGACTTGGGCTTATTCACTTAGAAAAAAAATCTCATTTTAGAGGTTAGTACTAACACATGAGGAAGAAAAATAGCCAGACAAGCTCAAGGCAAATATCATAAAGCCAGTGGGATATGATACGAAAGGAGCTAGAGAAATTTTCCTGAGCATTAAAAAAAAAGGGGGGGAGAAATAAAGAGAAGAGTTAGAATGGAAAACTTTTAAAATAACGATTCAGGGAAGTTGTGCAAGCAGGAAGCCACAGTCTCCATGAGCCTTTCGTCTGCTAGCTACCACTTTGTACACAATGCAAGAGTTCCTTAGGCTGGTAAAGAGGGGTATTCTGTCCCTGCCTCATTGCCTATAGGGAAAAGTTATGCAGGTGTGAGCAGAGTTGTGAGATGTAGGTAAGTACCCCATAAAGCAAACACATGTGAGCAAAGCAAACTCTCAGGTGATGAATATAGCCAAAAGAAAATGCTGTGTTCAATGGATTGGGGGATATGGAATCTGCTTAGGGCTCTTCTTATCAGCATTAAGTTTCCTGTGTGGGGGACACGGACCTTTTCTTGTTCTCACCCAGTTAACTAGACTGTCTCTAGTCTACCCTGCCCTGGTTGTCTAGTAAATATTTCCACCTGACCTAAATCCAGGGAAAACAGCACCTCCTGGCATCCCCTTGTATATTCCTTCATGGTTTACTACATCACCCTCTAATCACTTTCCCCAAGCTAGAAATCTTAGCATTAGACTTGGTCTTCCAGTTCTTTCCCTTTTTACATTCAAGAGAGTCACTAAGTCCTCATCATTTTACACTGGTTTATTTCAGACCTACGTCTTCTCTCTTATGAGACCCTGAGATACTTTCCAAATTGGTCTTTGTCTTTTTGTCCATTTCCATTCAGGCGATCCTCAACCCTGCAAAAACTTTTTATTTCTAAAATGCAAACTGAATTTTAATCGTCTTGCTTAATTTTCTAAAACTATGTTCAAATTCCCTAACATGACTTAATCTGTTTCCATTCTACTTTTACCATAGAACCTGTATAACGCATGTTTTTTTCTTTTCCCTGATTTGATGCTATAACCCTATTTCTATGATCCTTGGTCCTGATTTTTATTCTTATTTATATTTATCATTTTGTGTTATATGGTCTTCTTATAAAATGCCACTAACCCAAAAGAGGAATGACTAGACTGAAGTTCAGACTCAGAATTATTTTACTGTAAAGCTAGCTGTTCCTTAAATGCATTGATATTTGTGGTCTTACAGTTACTAAGGAAGTCTGTTTTCTAATTTGAGAATTTCTGGAAAATGTTAATAGGAGGTACATATATTTTATTGTCATTTGAAGACAACAAAATGAAGTAACTGACCATTGAGTATCCCTGTAGCCCTAATTTTTATTTGTTAGGCATTTGTGTTAGGGATTATTCACAAAATTTTAGTCATAATTGGAAGTCACAGATCCCACATTAGTACCCCATATTTTGCACAGTTGGAGGCTTTTTTGTTTTTATATACATCGCCCGTTACCTAACACTCTTAAGTGCTTGGGAGTTTCCCAACTGAGCAAGACAGCACTGCTTGGCGAATAAGAACACAGACTCTGAAGCCAGATAGCCAAAGCTCTAATCTCTGTTCTGTGACTTAGCTGTGTGGTCTAGAGCAAATTCCTTAATTTTTGTGTACCTTGGTTTCTCCATGTGTAAAATGGATTTAAGTGGTAAGTTCTTTAGGTTTGTGGCCAAGATTAAATAAGTTAATATATGCAGAATACTTTGAATAGGTCCTGGCACATAATAAGCACTCACATCCTAAGTGTTAGCTATTGTTGTTTTTGTCGTTAGAGCTGTATTGTTCATACGAAAGGCTAGTTTCTCTGTAAATATTACTATCATTAGATCAAAATCAATAATTTTTAGACAGTCACTATCTCTGGGCATTTGAGTTTCCGGGATCTACTACCACAGCTCACCTAGAAAACAGTGGTCAGGTTGTGTGCACCATACCTACAGGAGAGAGAGAGCCCAAGCCCCCCTGCAGCCTGGCTATTGAGAGTGCCATTCCTGGGCTCTCCTTCTGCTGAATGTCTCTCGGCAGAGCACTTCAAAGCAGCGGAATGTGGAAAATGAGGCTCATTCTGCTCCCTCTTCAGGGCTGTGGGAGTTCTAGTTACAGTAATTGATAGTTGAGAACGTGCAGGGTCCACTCGGCTCTCTCCCATTTCTGCCCAAGCCCCTGCTCCTGCTTGATAACATCTTAGTAATGTGCCTCATATTTGATGTTCTCCCACGTGGCTCATTGCAGCTCTCATGGTCTGCAGGCCAGATGGAGCCAGTGTGGGAACAGCTTGGCCCAGAGGATTGCAACTCAGTGCTGTCAGTGGGATGCCAGAGCACAAGGACCAGAGTGCAGAACCTGCTCTGGCAGTCTGCTCCGAATGCCCATGGAAGACAACATGGAGACGGGGCGGGGGGCCCTGCCCTCTGCATGACTTTTCTGGGAAGAAAAAGACTCAAACCAAGGGGTGTGGTTGGCCCAGAATCAGAATTGCTTTCTAAGGATGCAACTCCATGATTTCTTCCTCCTCAGAATTATTTCCCCCCTTGAAGAATATAGAAACATCTGGCTCATTTACCAAGTCCTCTGGCAACCTCTGAAATTTCTAAAACAGAATAGCTAGCTAGATACATCAATTTAAAAAATTCTAAAAATAAATACTTCCACCTAAAATCAGAATTTGCACCTAGAATTGTTCTTTCTTTCTCTCCCCTTTCTTCTACCATCTTTCCCCCCCCACTTTCCTCCTTGTTTTACTTCCGTTTTTTTTCTCTCTACTTACCTCTTTCCTTTTTAAAAAAACTCATGTATACGTTGCCTGTGTATTGACTGTCTGCATTGCATAAGATGCTGTGAATACATGGGTGAGCAAGACAGACACTACCCCATAAAACCTAACGTGTACATGTGTTGGGGATAATCTAATAATTTCAAACATATATAGTTATATACTGAGATACGTACCAGGAAAGAAAAGTACTAAAAGCCAGGAACATTTATAAAGGGAACTTGATCTGGTCCAGGAGTTGTAAGAAGGCTTTCCAGGGTATGTGGCTCTTGAGCTTCCCTCTGAAAGATTAATGGGGGTTAACAAAAAGTGAAAGAGCAGGAAAGCCATTCCAGGAAGAGGAAATGTTCTGCACCAGGATCATCAGATGGAAGAAGCATTACATGTTCAAGACATTAGAAGAAGTTTTATTACAGAAATGTCAGAAGAGAAGGAACACAGTATTCCATTAGAGTTATCTTTTAGTTTGGTGTGGGAGATTTTATGTATGTATTGAACAAATCAAAGCTTTACCTAAATAGTTTTTCTAGATAAGCTTTTCTAAGTTATAAAGGAAACATGGGTACCCTCAATGCTAGTATTAGTGGTAGGTAAAGTGAATATTGGTTTTCCTCTATTTAGCGAAATGAGATAGATTATAGTATTCATAAGGAATTCTAAGTAAATTTCTTTAGAGAGGGTCGGGCAGGTCTCCTGACAGTTTTCTTTCTTTCCAAGATGGGGAACAGGGAATGAAACCCCGAGCATGTCATTGGATGTTGTTACCTGGGACTTCATGATAAGGTGGCCTGGCTGTGCTGTTTAATGGGGAAGCCCCTGATGTCACCATCTTCATGGTTTTCTTCTTGTCTAGGTTAGATTCCCCATGGAAAGATTTTCTAACCTTCCTGTAAAAAGTATGGTCTGGCTGCCAGGGTCCTGGGAGCTAAGTACAAAAAGAGGAAAGGGGGCGGGGTGCTCTAAACAAGTATGCAAATGTTCTCTTTGAAGAAAACAACAACAGTAATTTTTTTTTATTATTATTATTATTATACTTTAGGTTTTAGGGTACATGTGCACAATGTGCAGGTTTGTTACATATGTATCCACGTGCCATGTTGTTTTGCTGCACCCATTAACTCGTCATTTAGCATTAGGTATATCTCCTAATGCTGTCCCTCCCCCCTCCCCCCTCCCCCCACCCCACAACAGTCCCAGGAGTGTGATGTTCCCCTTCCTGTGTCCACAAGTTCTCATTGTTCAATTCCCACCTATGAGTGAGAACATGCGGTGTTTGGTTTTTTGTCCTTGCAATAGTTTACTGAGAATGATGGTTTCCAGTTTCATCCATGTCCCTACAAAGGACATGAACTCATCAATTTTTATGGCTGCATAGTATTCCATGGTGTATATGTGCCACATTTTCTTAATCCAGTCTATCGTTGTTGGACATTTGGGTTGGTTCCAAGTCTTTGCTATTGTGAATAGTGCCGCAATAAACGTACGTGTGCATGTGTCTTTATAGCAGCATGATTTATAGTCCTTTGGGTATATACCCAGTAATGGGATGGCTGGGTCAAATCGTATTTCTAGTTCTAGATCCCTGACATTGCCACTACCCTAAACTGTGTCTGGTACACAGAGGGTTAGAAAAGTCAGGAACCTACCCATAAAAACAGAGAAAGGGAAAACATCATTCTCAGTAAACTATCGCAAGGACAAAAAACCAAACACCGCATGTTCTCACTCATAGGTGGGAATTGAACAATGAGAACTCATGGACACAGGAAGGGGAACATCACGCTCCGGGGACTGTTGTGGGGTGGGGGGAGGGGGGAGGGACAGCATTAGGAGATACACCTAATGCTAAATGACGAGTTAATGGGTGCAGGAAATCAACATGGCACATGGATACATATGTAACAAACCTGCACATTGTGCACATGTACCCTAAAACCCTAAAGTATAATTAAAAAAATAAATAAATAAATAAATAAAATAAAACTGTTAAGCATGAGGAAAAAAAAAAAACAGAGAAAGGGATTGGGGCATCTAAATATTTTCTTGAACAGACTTTGAATCATTCTTTTTTTTTTTTTTTTTTTTTTGAGATGGAGTCTAGCTCTGTCACCAGGCTGGAGTGCAGTGACGCAATCTCAGGTCACGGCAACCTCCACCTCCCGGATTCAAGCGATTCTCTTGCCTCAGCCTCCTGAGTAGCAGGGATTACAGGCACGCACTGCCACGCCCAGCTAATTTTTGTATTTTTAGTAGAGATGGGGTTTCACCATATTAGCCAGGCTGGGCTCGATCCTCTGACCTCATGGTCTGCCCACCTTGGCCTCCCAAAATGCTGGGATTACAGAGGTGAGCCACCGCACCCGGCCCATTTTTTCTATTTTAGCTCTCACCCCTACTTCCAAAGTAGTGATGATGCCTTAAAATCCTTAGATTTTGGGAGATTCTCTGATGTATATTGGGTGGGTTGCTTTGTGGCTTTTCCCTACTGCCAGCTTAGGTTTCAGCTTTCTTGTGCCTGTTTGGGTCATTAACCACCTATCCATTTGCAGTATAACTTGCAAAGTTTTGTTGATGTTGTGTTCTCTTCCATTGCATTTGTCTTTGGGTTTGTGCCTTTAAAAGATAATCTCCTTAGTCACTTTAGTGAGGTTTAAGAGAAACCACAGGTAAAGGCATGTGTTCAGACCATGGTCTCGACCTGGAATTTGGTTAGCTTTTCTATGAATCATGAAGAACAGAAGTATGTTGGCTTTGCTTTCCTTATCACCACGTGATTAATTATTAAAATTAATTGTATACTATATGTCTTTAAACTGTGTCTTAAACTTAATTTTGTATGAGTGTGTCTAAGCTTAAAATAGAATGGAGAATAGCAAAAATAAAGAAATGCCATGTGTCCTAAAAATAGGCAGCAATTTCCTTCCCTCACTGCTAGTAGGACTTGCATCAAGCTGCATTAGCACCAAAAATGTATTCTTTACGCTGACTTGACGATACTTAGTGGGAAGCATCTGCAGTCAACATCTCTGCCTTAAACCCCTGGCACAGGGAGAGGGGTGGGTTTTGGTTTTCCTTTAGTGTGTTTTATGTGATGGTTATTTATGTTTGCCACCCAAATAGTATACTTTTGGGGCATTTAATATTAGGGGGTTGTGGCAAATCACAAATGATTTGCTTGAGTTCAGTGAAACCTTTCACATCAGCACATTCTCATTGTTCTTCATCCCTGGTGCCTACAGCAAAGATTTAATAAGCCCTGTTTGCAAAACAAAAAGAGAAAAAGAGTAATGGCTCAATGGAAGGCTCCATTAATGTTTCAGACCACTGACTGTTGAATCCAAATATAGATTTTAGGAAGAAGGGCTGAGGAGAGTGAATTTCCTCTAAAACATAAACCTTTTCATCTTTGCTATGAGATTAAAATTGAATCATGAAAGTGGAAAAATTAATAGTTGGGAATGTGTTCTAAGTATGATGCTTACTTTTTGTTGAGAATTCCTTAGTTGCTAGTGATGATAAATTAACAGGTTCAGAATTTTGCTGATTTTCAGGAAAAAAATAAGGATGAATACATGATTTACCTTTACCGCTTTTTATAAAAGTCATAATGAAATAAAGCACCAAAGGGCAGAGAAATGTTGTATGTATTATAATAGTTTAGGAGGCTTTTTGTTAGGGCCTTAACTATCAACAGCTTATACATTTCTGGAAGTAAAATAATACCTTTCCTGCCAAAATACCTTCTCATTCATGCTTTGAGCCCTGATGTCACTTTGGGTAGGACAGAAGCTAGACGAAATTCTGTACTTCCATGTTTATTGTTTAGAAACTCAGTGCAAGGGATTTCATGACTCTTTTGGGAGGGTTCGGGAAGTAGAAGGCATAGCTCAATACCAGTGGATTAGATTCAAGAAAGAAACAGCAAGATATTCTACAGTGCTTGACTAGGAGTTGGGAAACTTGGATCTTAATCTGGATTTATCTACTTATTAGTTACAAGTCCTTCTCAATTGCTTTATTGGTGTTTTTAAAAATTCTAAGGTAGCTAAAATGCATGTGGCCCAAGAATAATGTGATACAGAATGAGAGTGTTACTTTGAATACCAGGTATAAGTTCAGACTGCATGAAGTGTTGGCAAATGTGTAAATAGTTAAAGTTAATGTGAAATGACAAGTCATAAAGGGTGAACAGAATTGTTGGCAATCCACAGAGTAATTAATACCACCAAATTCCAGAATAAAATAACAAGAACAAGAACATGTCATCTGAATTGTAGATGAGTTCTAGATAGCAAAGATTTCTCAGAGATGGTTATTATCATAACCAGCATTTATTGAATACTTAATATGTCAGGTCCTATATTAAGGTCATTAGATGCATTATCGTTTATAATCTTTATAATAATTTGGATTTACAGTTACTGTTATTGTTCCTATTTTATAGATAAGAACATGGAGGTATAAAGTATCCCAACCAAAATCATACAGATAAGAAATGGCAGCTCAGGCACTTGTAGCTGGGTCTTTTTGACTCCAAAGCAACGTGTTTTTAACCACTATGTAATATTTCAAAAATTGGCACCAATTGAGAATTATATCAGAATAAAATATCAGAAATAGCTAATGTTTCCCTCCTCTTTTTTGTGAACTCAAAGCGATTGGGGCAAGTAGAAGTTTCACAGGTCATATAAAAAAAGTGTTGTCAGAGTGTCCTGCCCTGAAGAAGATACTAACCTAGCTGAAGACGTGGGGGATTAAGCAACTATGTAAGGAGACCAGGCAATGTGTAAACAGAGAAAGAAGCTAGGCATGTTTACCCTGGATAAGTGCAAATTCAGAAGACTAGGTTCAGATATCTGAGAATTGTAAATGAAAGGCAAACCAGATTTATTTTCTGGGACTCAAAAACCATATTTATATATTCCCATACGTGGAGTAAACGGGCATCCATCCACAAGCAGTAGTAAATTTTCTGTTACTAGGTAGCATCACGTCACGTGGATGTCATAGAGGATGTCAAGCATATGGCCAATGATCTTTAGGGTTCTTTTAACCTAAAAATATAGATCGAAGATATTTAGATCAGTTTGGACTAAATACTGAATGCATGAGGAGGATTTCAGGGAGAAGGCAAACCTTGAGCTGATAACTGAGAGAATGGATGTCATTCATCTGTGGATTGTTAACAAGTGCAACTGCTGTGCCTAGCAGAGAAACTAGAAGAACCAGAGCTGTGCCTGAGTTAATGATTTGGGGCAAGTTTGCCCTTCTCTGGCCCTTGGTGGCCTCCCTTGTGAAGGTAGGATATTGAGTGTGATGGGCTTTAAGGCCTGTCTATCCTAGGTACTCTCAGAGTCCTGAGGTGGCTCTCCTGTAGCAAGCCTGCCTGGCCTTTGCAGTTTACCCTGTGGCATTTGGATATGCCAAATCTCGAGTACAGGGAAATAGACCTTCTTCTTAGAACACTTATTTTGGAGATGGAGGGGCTCATCACAGCATGAAGACTGGCTTTTTTGGCAACACCTGGGAGAGGTGGCAGACACCTCAGAGAACCTCTCAATTCCAACGTATCAGATGTGGTTTTTCTTTTTTTAAAGCAACATTTTTGAATTAAAGTGAAGAATAGAAATATCACAGAAACTTCATGGTCCTCTTGGATTTTCAGATATACCCCACTAAGTTTTATTTTACCCAGAGCAGGCAGGTGGAAACCTTGAGACATTTTCCTTCTGAATAGGTGTATCACCCTTGCTTCTTGATTTTTCATGGCTAGGCCAGAACAGAGCACTGATGGGGAACCAGTGAAGTCTCGGAAAAGCTAGAAAAGCATTCTCTTGTGTTTCCTGACAAAACTGTGGAATGTATTCCTTATGTCTTTCATCTTCAGAACCTTAAAAATATTTATTTCTCATGTGACTTTACACATAAAGGCAAAAACCATGTCAAGACACAGTGAGGAGCTTTATAATTCAGTATTTCATACTGAGTATACCTGTCATGGGGCAAAATATATAAAAACAGGGTTCATAAATAATTAATAAATTATAGGGTATTCATAAACATTACAGATCCATATACTTTACTGAATATGTGCATATTTTTGGAAAGTTAGCATTGAAGATCGATTTGCCAGGAGAACTACTTTGGTGCCAAGTCATTCTATGTGTATGCTTGGGGAGAAGACACAGAGAGAGGCGCAGTCTCTGAAATGCCATGTCAGCGAGTGCCGCCCATCTCGCACTGACCATTGGTTCAGGTAGGCAGTGCTTTGGGTTTTTTGTTTGTTTTGTTTTGTTTTTTTTTATTGCTTTTGGAAAGTGAGCTATATTAGAATTACTGTCCCCTGGAAAATGAGTCAAAATAGGATTCCTTTATTGTGTCATTGAAATTTAAAATGAAAATTTGTTGATTCAGAAATGGAGATGTTGGTACCTTCTGTTTCTGAATTTCCATTATGAATGGAAGATGGAAAGCAGGAGCTGTTTGCAGCTGTTCTTCAGGTCATTTTAACCAAAATTCTTTAAAACTATGTTTGAAGATATGAATGTGTTTTGACAAGAGGAAATTGTTCTAGATTTTTTCTAGTATACCTTTTAAGGATTAGATTAGTCTGCAGCCAGTCCCACTCCACAGAATGTAGGTGGCTGATGGATCCTTTGAATCTTAACGATTTGCCAAAGCCTTCTTTTTCTTTGTCTTCTGAATAAGATGTGCCCCCTCACCTTTTTTTTTTTTTTTTTTTTTTGCAGAGATAGCTATACAGTTACATGCTAAAAATTGATTATGAAATTTCTTAAAGAGAATGCAGCCTTTAATAAAAGAGGGGTTTTAATATTAAAGAGGAGATTTAATGTTTTTAGTTGTCCCCTATGTTTAAACCTTGTTTTAAAGATAGCTTTTTCTTTTGTTTGCCAATTACTTAAGAGCTTGTGTTGTAGGAAACTTCCAATTCAAAACATGTTTTAAAAAACATTCTTTTTTGAGGAGGATAGTCTGACATTTCCATTCACTTTTGCAGAAGAATCCCAGGGGGATTAAACACTCTAGAAGAACAAAAACTGGTGAGTAAGCCAGATCTCAGCATCAAAACTTCACAATGGAAACTCTACTGACTAATTCCAGCCCAGTGATTCCAGTGGGTCATTTTCTTGTAATAAACAGAGTATCTGGGAAGTTTTTCACATCTAATAGCCGCCTTTGAAAGTACTCAACATGGGTACTTTAGGGAGTAAGGGGTTTCCATATCTAGATAGCTGGAGATTTAATATTTGAGGCTTCTACCATTCATGAGCACTGTCTCCATGGTTTAGGTCATAAATTTTTGTGGTTTCCTTGATCACAGTTTTTTACCAATATAATTTTTAATTACCAAAGTAATAGTGGTATACTTGATGGGATCCCAGAATAGATAGAGGACGTTATGTAGAGACTAAGGAAATCTGAATAAAGTATGAACTTGATTTAATAATAATGTATCAATATGGACTCATTAATTGTTACAAATGTTCCTTTACCACTTTTTTGTGAATCTAAACCTATTCTAAAATAAAGAGTGTATTTTTTTAAAAACATGCTTTTAGCAGTATTTCTCCACTTGAGAAGTACTCTGTTTACAGAGAAGTAAACACTCAGAGGAATACCATATCTATGTGTGTTTGTAGTTATGAGACATATTCACATATTGTTTCATAATTTCCTTTTCTAAATGAACATCTTTCCATGTCACTAAATATTTTATAGCATTTTAGTTGTTGCACATTTAATTAGGTGAAAATACAACAGAATGCATGTAACTAATCCCTTTTATTGGAAATTGAAGTTATTATCCATATTTCATTATTATAAACAATGTCATGACCTAACCATGTAATTAAAGCTTTATTCACATTCACTATTATTTTCTCAGGAGCAGTTTCTAGAAATGATATTACTGACTGAATATACAAAGTTTCAAAAGTGTTGCCAGCTTTTAGATGCATAAATTTGAATTACATATCAAGTGGAGCTGATTATGTATGAAGGATTATATGAACAAATAAACTTATAGTGGAGAGGTGGTAGGCTAGAGCTAGGCTGATTTAAGGGTTCTATCTATCAATGAATTTAGTAATTTATTTATGAAGGTATGAAGCCTTGCTGAGAATGACTAGGGGTGAGGTAGTGAACTAGAAGAGAATGACCAAATAAATAAAGCCCCAGGGAGGCATGTGAAAGAGAACTGGGTGAATACAGGTCAGTTGAGGCTTGGCAGGAAGCAGAGTGCTAGAAACAGATAAGGCAGCTCTGTGATTGGGTGTATTCATCTCCCGTTGGGTCCAATGAGGAGACGCACAGTTCTGCTTGAGCTTCAAGCATCTCATGGTTAAGGAAGTTGGGACCAAGTCCCTTAGGTATGGGAAAGCCCCTCTTATGCACAGTCACCCAGAAGAAGGGTAGGCATTGATGGGCAGTTCAGGTAGGAACTGGTCTTGAGATAGGTTAAGATGTGATAGTGAGAGGAGGGCCCTGCCAAGGTATAGAAAGGAGAAAACTAACATCCTGATTTGCACCTCCTAGTCTGTAGGCCACTGGCCTCTAATTTTTGGCAAATTGGAAGGGGTCTTCCCCATTCACAGAGATATTCATAAATCCGTCCTGCACATCTTCGCTCCAGCCAACCACTAGCCCTGTACACACAGTTGCTCTGTATTCCCCACCCTTTTGGCAGCTACATTTCAGAGTGATGACTGGAGCTAGGCCTACTCCTAACATTGTCATTATTCTTCGCAAGCAAGCCAGCCCAGATCACCAGCTTCTTAAAAATGTATGTATGTCATTGCTAGGAACAGTCCTCATGTGATTTTTTCAGTCTGTTCCCCTGCCTTCAGGGAGGTTATATAAACTCCAGTCTAGCACAGCTGCCTTCATATCATGACTGGCTATAAATGGACTTCCATAGTAAGTTGTGTTTTTATATTCAGATACACTGAATTTATGAATGTCATCTCTGCTGTTTTACTTCAGCTTGTCATTCTTAACATTTTCTTGATTCAGGTGTTTTCCCACTATATAGTTTAAATGCCTTTTCCATGGTATTTTGAATGGAGTCTCAAATACTTGAGTTATTTTCTCAAGTCTATTCCCTAGACAGGGATTTGCTTTTCTACCATTATTTAAAGAGTGTTCCATTGTAAACTACATCTGCTGGCTGGAGCCCTGGCCACCCACCATGGCCTTTAGAAAGTGAAGATTCAGGAAGTAGTGGAATTCCAAGAAAGTATAGAGAAAGCTGCCTCTGAGTTTTACCCTTCAATTAGTGGCCCACAAACACTGAACACAGCCTGAGCCTTTCCCAAAGTTCCCACTGTTCTGTTCAGATTTCTAGAAAAAAAAAAAACAGAAGGAGATCAAACCTCTGGACAGCTCATGGAGGTAACATTACCTGCAAAGTAAGGTGTATGGCGAAGCAAGTAGATAGTAGAGGAATGAAAAGTGTGTAAGAATAATGCTTTCAAAACAGTAGGATAGTATCTGAAAAGTATCCTTGGTTTTTGGATTTTCGAAACAATGAGAAAAAGCAGTTGCAGTGGATGAATGTGGGAACCTTATGAAATGTGACTCATCTGACCTTTCAGAGATTGGAACTGCCCCATGATGCTGTTCTGCTAACTCTTCTTCTCTGCCCTCTAAAATCCCTGCTTCCCTTTCTTTCCTTTTAGTACCGGGGTGTACATAATCGATCCATCATAATCATCAGTTCATGACATGTTCTCATCATTGATCCATAGCATGGCCTTCTTTTTGTATTTGGTCATTTAAAATAAATGTCTTTTTTATTGTATTAATGGGAACTGGGATGTTTCCAGATTTTTGCTCTCATGGCTCCCTTTACCTTTCCTTTTCAATACAGAGCCCAAATACTCAGCACCAGATGGTAGGGAGCAATGCATCATGTACCTGGCCTACAGTTTCTGCACTAGAGACGTGGTCCTTTTACTAACTTCTGTATGTTTCCTGGTTATGACCCTCCCCATCCTTCAGAGGATCTTCCCCTCTACGCACGTTGAGGCTGATAAGACAAGCCTCTGTTGTACCTGTGGCACAGTAAACATGCGGACATGAACTAAGCATTAATGTACCCCGAAGAGGTTGGGAATAGATTTTTCATTCTCTGGAAAATTTTCACAATCTTTGCTCCTGTGCCTAGTTGCTATGTTTTGTTTTGTTTTGTGTTTTTCAACACCAGAAGCAAATTCCTTGTGGTGCCTAACTAAGGAAACTTTCCGCTGGTTTCCCTGGGGAATATTGTGAACAATATAGTGAATTAGTAAGTACTTCTTAAAATGTTTCCCCAGCACCCTTTAGCACAAGACAACTTGGGACATGACAAGGAGAGAAGACAAATGCCAGTTCAGTAATTAATGTCATATCTTAGTCTTTCACTCACAGAGGCAGCCGGTCCCTTCTCAGACTACATGACTGTCAAACATAGTGGTAGAAACAGATTCATGACTTAATAGATGACGAAAGGGAGTATACACCAAGAGGATAAAAAGGAGCAAGAAACAAATCATCTCCAGGTTGCCCCCGTGTTGGTGGTGGGTTCGGAGCAGGCAGCCAGACACCCTCAGCGGGCATTTGCTGCCCTCTCTCGCCCCTCAGGAGCTGCCCTACCACTGTGTGGGAATTGTGATCTCTGCTTGGCTTTTTATTGTTCACAGGGGGCAACTCCTGCCAACCAAGATCCTGTTTCTCTATTGTAAAAAGAGTGCCTGGAGCTTAGAGAAAGAAAGGCGACGTGGAAAGGCAAGAAACATTAAAAGGAGAGGAATAAAATGGATTCTGTCAACTTGTTTGTACAGTTCCTCTCCTTTTTTCCTCATCTCTTCTTAAAATAATTGTTTTAGGACCATAATAGAATCACCATCAGACAAACCCTGAGAGTCAGTTGTCTTGGATGCAAGCAAGAAAATAAAAGTGTACCAAATGAGATCATGGAGTCCGAATGAAAAGAAATATTGATCCACACTCAGAGCCAGCCTGGAGCAGGGAGGAGGGCAAGAAACTTTTTTATCCTTTCAATCAATAATATCTTGATACTAAGTATTTATTCCAGTATCAAAATGGATTACCGGAAAAGCTTTGGGGTACAAAACTCTACATGTAACGTTGTTCTTTTCCTTTTCTTTTGTTTAAAGAAGGAAAACTTCTATTATGCTTTCATTCTCTATGTAATAAACACATTTAAATATTGGGCTGTAGAGAAGATACAAGTGACCATAGTAAAACCAATCTTATATATTATTTTCTATGTAATATTTGATTATTAATTGTTTGATAGGAATGATAAATTCAGTAGATGGAAAGTTCCTTTTCTTTAAAAGGAAGCTATTTTTTTTCTCTACTTTGTTGACATGGCTCATGGTTTAAATTCACCTGACCATTTGTTTTTTGTTGTTTATTTTCTTAGAGTTCATGTATTTTTATCACTTTATAGGCCGTCAATAGGCTTTCTAGCATTTACTAATTTAAACGTGTTTAAGGCATGTGGTCATTCAGGTCAAACACTGTATAATGAGAACTTTAGGTACAGTGTTCTTTTATAGTAATTCTTTATAGTTCACAGTTTTGTTTCAGTAAGAATAGGGAAAGGCATAATAGCTCCCTATTAATTTGCATTGCTGACATAAATCTGTTTATGCAGATATCAAGTCAGCTTCAAAGGAGAAAACATTTAGTGAATTTTAGACAGAAGACCAGCTAATGAGGATGAAACCTGTGTTATGGTTGAACATCCCAGTGTGTCTGCTAAGAAATTCAGTTTAAGAAAAGGCCATTATCCCATTGTAGTGGTGGACTGAAAAAGCAAATAAAAATAAATTTAAAAATAAATAAATAAATAAGAAAAGATTATTAGATATTTTAATTGAGGTCTTCTCCCAGTACTGGATCAGCTCTCTGAAAGGATTGAAGGTCACATGTGGAATTTGTGGTCAACAAAAATGTATGGAGAATTTGGTATAGGATAAAATTAGTATCTCAAATCAGTGAGGAAAAGATAAAGTGTTAAGAAATGGTGTTAGAATAACTAAATCACAATATATAAAAAATAAAGTTGAATGCATACGTGACCCTACTTCATAAATTTCAAACAGATGAAATATTTAAATATTAAAAAGTAAAACCATAAAAATTTTTAAGGCAGATTCTTTGGTGTAGGGAAGGATTTCCTGACCACGACTGAAAATCGTGACACCATAGAAGAAAACATTGATGAATGACTATTTTTTTAAAAAAGCATAACAAAACAAAACTGCCAAAATGTCATGGTGCAAATCCCCATAAGTCAAAAGACAAATGACATACTGGGAGAATACTCATATCACAAAGGGCTAATCTCCTTAGAATAGAAAAAACCACTAGAAACCATTAAGAAAAAGATGGTCAACACAATAGAAAAATGGGCAAAAAAAAAAAAAAAATGAACAGATGATTCACAAGAAAATAGATACAAATGGACCTCACCAATAATAAGACAAATGCAAATTAAAACTACACTGAGATATAATTTCTCATCTCTCAAACTGGCAAAAGCATAGCTTGACTACACACTGTCTTGGCATGTATATGAGGAAATAGATATAGATTTCTGGTGGGAGTGCAAGATGTTACATTGCTTATAGAAGGCCAGTGGTAATATTTATTAAAATTACAAGTACATTTGCTCTTTGAGTGTGTAATCCAATCCACTTCTGGAACTTTATTCTCAAAACATACTTGCAAAATTATTTATGCAGCATTGTTTGCAATAGTAAAAGATTAGAAACAACTCACTATCCATCAGTGGGGGACTGGTTAAGTAGTTCATGTTTCATCCTTAGAATGGAGTGAATGTTATGCAGCTATACAAAGTAGGAAGAAGTTTGCTGTGAATCTGGATTTTTTCCATGAATCTTGAGGAGTTCCGCAATAAAATAATAAGGAAAAGAAGGAAGGAGGGAGGAAGGAAGGAAAGAAAATGTATATAATATGCTACCTTTTGTGTAAGAAAGGAAGGAAATGAGACTGTCTGTTTATTGTTATTTCCATGTAAAGAAATTCTCTAAAGGTATACAGGAAGGCAGGGGAAGAGGAAAGGAAAGGAGTAGATGGACACAGAGATGGGAGTAAGTTGTCTCCATATGTTATTTTTTGATTGTGTGAAAATGTATTGCATGTTTAAAATAAAATTTTGAAAAGAACAAGTAGTCAGCAGGCACTGGCAGCATTTATAAAATGGCTTTGAGGTCTTTGAGTACAGACCATCATAAAAGAACCATTGTATTCAATTAGCAGATGTCCAGCCAATGTCTTCTGGATGCCCCAGTGAGTGACCAGATTTCTAATATGTTCACAGATGTTCTTTGTTTTGTTTAACCACGCTATATTAATAAAGCTCATACTTCTTAGCATTCCCTATAAGCTTAAGCAATACTGATTGCAGTTAGGCCAAATATATACCTGCTGAATTGAACTCTTCAAAGTAGAGTTTTATGAGAAGGGAAGCCAAGCTTAAAAAGTGAAATATTTTGATAATCCCTGGCATATAAGAAAATTTAAGAAAACCAAGCAGGCTCAACATCTTCAGCTCAAAACACTACTTAACTGTGTGTTAAATTATACTGCCAAAATTCATTCACTTTCCATTTGCATCTGATTCATCATTGCTCTAATTTTTAATGTTCTTAAACATTACCTGTTGAAGCTGTTAAAATCCAGTAAGTGCCTTCGCAGACCCAATTAAATGCCCAATTACCAATTTTAGGCTCTTGACTTACATTTTAAAATTAAGTGAACCTCGCCCTGCAGCTGAATTGCTAATGGATAGCATATCTCAAGGGAAGTAAGATTCTCAATGTTCTCTCTCAGGAACATCGTTTCCACAGTTTAAACAGAAACACAAGTACATCATTGCTGCTCCTATGTCAAACCCCTTGTGCTGCCCCACACTAGTGTGAGTTATAACTACGGGTGTCCTTGCAAGAAGAGGAAGGAGATTGAGGGCAAACACGTGTTGTCAGGGCCTGGGCAGGGGCACTGGAATAATTTCCTTTTCAAGAAAATAATAGTGCCTTTGTGTTGAGGCCAGGAAACAAGATGAGGAAGTTTGGAGTTCTGCTTTTCAATATAAATATGTATTTAACAAGATTACTTCCTAAACATTAAGTTTGAGCACAGAGTATCCAGGATTCTTGGCCAGGATATGAGTTGTCTTAAGATTCATCCCAGGTCAAGGCAATCTAAAAGAAATCAGCTGCTCTCTGGCTGGCTTTATTTCTGTACCTGTAAGGCGGGCCTTCCCGGTTAGTAGGGTTCCTCTTTTTAGTTATGGAAGCACAAGGGTAGTTTCAGAGTTAAATGAGATCTGCCTTGCTTCTCTTTTCCTTGATCCTTATCAGCCTTACCCATCCTTCCACCCACAGCACAAATGACACTGCTTTCATAAAGAAGCTGTCCTGCATCCACCAAAAACCCACCTCTCACCCCACCCCTCCACTCTGTTTGGTGTTATACACTTGTGGTGATAAGAAATACACATTGTCGTATTTATCATATCCTGCCACTGTTTCAACGCTTAGGAACTTGTCATTTCTCTTCTGAAATGTGAACCCCCTGGTGAATATGACTGCGCTTCAATCACCTTGTACCTATTTCCACCCCTCAACTCATTTCCCCTCCCACCACCCTTACCCCTTTGTGTCACTTTTCGTTCAGTATGCACACAGTAAATATTTTTTGATGAACGTTATTTGTGCCTTCAGATTTTTCCAGAAGAATAGTCACACTGCTTTATGATTCAAGTGTTGGCAGTTTAAACTCCTCTTAAGTGAAATAGAAAATTTACATAAATGTCTCATATTCGGCTATGATTCCCTCCAGGGGAATTCAGGAAAGTTATGAGCATAACATCTTTCCACTCCCAACAGAATAGCTTTCTCATAGCATGAAGTTCCTTCCTGCCAAGAGTCCTCCCCTTGCTACCCCCACCCCAACAGTTCATCTGGCAATCTCTTTAAGAATCTCAAATGAGTCCTAAACAATGCCTGGACATAAAGAGTTGAAGATTCTCTGTGTGTTGGACGTTTAAAATGAATAGATATTATACATTTTCCGCTTTTACGTAAAGATCAATCATACTATTTTTATCTATAAAATGGTATTCTGTTCCTCATTTTATCAGTGAGACCTCCAGGCTTGAGAGAAGGGGCATCACAGTGGGCAGCATGCACTTCTGTGACTCAGAATTGTAGAAGGTCAAAACTAGAGGGCGCTCTTAGGGTCTTTCTCATCTGGTGTTTTTGAGACCCGGACAGGAAAAGACACATGTATGAAATGTCCATGGACAGGTAGGCAGAATGGGCACAGGAGCCCCAGCCTCCTGACTCCCGGTCCAGGGCTTTCTCTCCGATGCTTCCTCCCTGTTAGAGCTGTTGCTGTTACTCAGTTAGCTGCAGTCAGTGCTAATGGGTAGAAGGTTCATTGCCCATGTAGAGCAGCTTCCTTTGCAGAAGGGATTGCTTAGTTTCTAAGCGAAATCCTGTGCTGTTTTTGCCCATGATGGAGCAGGTGAGGAATGACAGGGTCATTTGATAGCAGAAACACTGGCTTCCACTGGAAAGTCATTTTAATGAGCGTGTTCCCACTGACAGGGAGTCGGAAAGGAGCACCCCCGTCCTCCGGTCGATGTGTAATTCTTTGAAAGAGCCACTGCATAGTGCTGAGACCCCGACCCCCATCAGGAAACATTTTATGGATTCCCACATACATTTCCTTTTACTTTGTTGCCTCAGCAAACAACTTTTTTCTCATATCTGAAAAATAGTCACTTAATTAGCTTTACTCTGAATTAAAATGACCTTCCACCTGTGACAATACATGGACCATCCTAGCTTTCTGCTTGGCTTTATGCTTTGGTGAACAAAGCTTGTTTACATTTAGGAGTGATTTGGATTCTGGCTGTGTTTCTCCAGAGCCTTTCAAGGATAGTGGCTGAGACGGCATGGGTGGGATGGAGCCTATAGCATAATGAAGTCTGTGCCTGTGGGTGGAACTAGGGCAAGGGGCTTTCGACACTCCTCTTCTGAACATACCTGAGCAACACTCTGGAAATGTTGGCTAGAAATGGAGGCTAGTAGTATAATGAGTCCCATAATAGAAATCTGAAATTAGGGCATAAGCACTGGACATCAGAATCTGAGTGACTATCCCTCTCATCTCCCTTGTCCCTAGCTTTAATAGGGATGCCCTCCCCTCAACACCCTGCCCTCAATTCAGACGACTGGCCAGAAAATATTCCTTGTACCCTCAAAAGGAAGAGAGAGGGAGTGAGCAATTTTCCAAGGAAAAAGCAAGCGGTTTTTTTCTCCCTCCATCTCTTAAAAATTGCTGTTACTTAAAATTTGGAAGTTCCCGTTTGGAGTGCTCAGTGAATACTAACTTTAGTTTGTGATGCTACAGATGCTTCCCTTATCTCATTTGTAGGGCAGCAGAATTGACAACGAAGAGCTTTTGCATCTGCACATCAGCAAAAGAAGGCATCTGTCTATCCAAGGTGGGCACGGTGGTCTATGCATTGTTATACATATTGTCTTAAGAAAAGAGTATGCACAGGAGTTCAGGCAGACACAGCCAGCATCAGTTATGCTTGGACACTGTTCCTGCATTCTTCTCCTACACCCTCATTGTTCCGTAGTCAGAGAAGAGTGAACCAGGGTGTGGACTTTCATCTGCACAATGAATCTCCTTACAAAAGAGTCCTCAGGAAAAGGGAGAAAGTTAGTGGTTGTTGTCCAACACTAAGGAAGAAAAACAAATGTCGCACGCAGAAGGCACTGACCTTTCCCGTACTTCCTTCTATGGGGACGCCACAATGGCTTGAGTCCAGAGATGGAAGTCACTGTTTTCATTGTTCATTTCATTAGAATCCCAAACCAATCACATCATAGCCATTTCCACTCCACCTTTTACTCTGTTACCTCTGGAAATGTGGCTTTTTCACCATTCACTGGGACACAGGAGAGAGTGACTATTCTGTGTGTTCATTCTTTCTCCCCTGAGGGATTCAGTTTCTTCTCTTTCTTTGAGTCTTCCTTCAGAACTTGCCTTCCTCTGAAAACTGTCCTGGCTCTTCTGGCTTGTTCAACCCTGCCCTTTGCACTACCTGTAGGGGAAAATACTTCCCAAGCAAATGAATAGAATGAATAAGATATGTACAAAAACAGCTTAACCTATTAAATTACAAATAAAAAACAACCTGGCAGTTTAGGACCAACCATTTGCTTGCAAATAGCATGTTTCCTTTATGTTTCTGAATTAGATTCGGTACAACAAAGTCCCAAAATGAATGTTACAGAGAAAAATCAAAAACATTTTGGGAAAGGCAAGAAGTATGAGCTGGATTTCTGAGGAAAGCCAAGTGGCAGAGGGAGGATCTAGATTTGGCCTGTGAAGGATGGACACATGTTAGATTTGGAGGAGGTGGCTGTGAAGGCATCCCAGGCATGCACAGAGTTCTAACTATAAGGATCTAAGGATGATGGCCTGTGGTCAAGAGGGCAGCCTTTGCACTACCACTGGGTGGACCCTGGCATCTCCCTACTCTCATTGACATCCTTGACCTCTTTAGCAGAGACATATAGGAGAGAGGCATTCACTCTATCCTTGTAACAACATCACACCGTAAAGTGGCCTTTGTTAGTCACTGTGTCAGTCACTTCCTCCAAGGCTGCTTAGAATTGGCATGATTTTGTCAACTCTTAGGGTTTTGTGATGGCCTATATGTCTGTGCTATACAGGGTCTCAAGTGCCTTGAAACTCCAAAATGTGCATGCCTAGCATTGTATGTTATCACTGACTTCAGGTATGAAGTCACAGCAGCTGAGAAAAGATTCAATAAAAAGACACTTGGAGAACTGTGGCCGGTTATCTTATTTGTAATTCTTGATTTGCCAATGTAGGTTTGCTTGCCAGGCACAAATACATTTGTCTTTCATCCTTTTTTTTTTATTTTATTTTGCATTTTACTCCTCAATGCTTATCTTCTGAGACCCATTTGGATTTCTTATTCATACTAGAGAGTGTCTAGGAATCTGCTGATTTGCTAATAGACTAAAATTTCTGTTTGAAAAAGTAAGTCTTCATGGGAATTTTGGCATAGTTTAGTTTCTCTGTTTATTTGTTTAACATTGTTAGTTCCTGGAAAATTTTCCTGCTTTACAGAAGTGCTGGTACTGCTTAGTGCTAAGGTATGCAGGAGGCCCAGCAAAGGCTAATTAAGAAATTACTCTGTTGGCCATGGAGGTCTGGGCCCATGGAGTCAGATGGAGGCACCAGATTGTTAGTAAAGACTCTCAAGCAGATGCATTGCCTTTGTGTCCTCACACATCCCAGAGAGGCAGGTTCTTATGAAGTCACTAGCTCTGATGAGTCAGGTGAATGTTTTGATCCATGGTCCCAGGCAATGATATTTGAGTTCAGGTTATGGAAAGACATCAGAGTTCCTGCGTTAGTGATATTCGCATTTGGAAAATGTGCTCCATTCTTATCACAAGCCCTCCAGGCACCATCCAGTAGTGGGCCATGGCTTGAAAGCAGCAACGCCATGCAGACAGTCATTGCTCTGGAGAGGAGATATTTTATCATTTGCTTCTGCAGGTAGTAAATATTCAGCTGGTTGCTGCATTGTGAGTGTTCTTGTAACCTTTGGCCCCTGGCAGCGTCATCTGGCACATTCCTAATGTACAGCTTGATGAAGCGAGACCTACAGCACATATTCATGGAAGTTATTCTTTCTCCATGGGAGTTATTCAAGCCATGGCAACTACCAGTTACACCTACCAACAGACTTCACGCAACACCTTTCATTTTTTAATCTTTTCTTCCCCAGTGCCATCTTCCTACTTCCAACAACCTATCACCCAATATTAATAGTGTTCATTCAGTGGATATGCACTATTGATGTTTACTGTGTGTAAGGAACTCTGCTAAACACCTCGCTCTACTTTGATTGGGAATGGGAGCTGGAGACGGGGTAGAAGTGGAAGCCATGCCTCTCCAGTGTGAAATTCTTTAGCGAGGAAAGGAAATAGCTTTTTCTCCTTTAAGGAGTTTAAAATGGGCTTCCTGCCATATGAAAATAGTGAAAAAAAGAACATAATGGGATGCAAAATATTGGTGTGGTTTCTAGAGGAAAAAAAAAAAAACATGTTTCAAATGTCAATTACATTTTTCTCTGATCTCTTTAAGAATGTGGCCAAAGAATGAGCCTATAAAGCACCATGGCAGATAACAAGAGGGCCATGAGCATGTAGCATCATAGTTTTTTAAAATGCTGGCATACTCAAATAGCAGTACTGACCAGTCCAACTCTGAATGTGAACTTGTTGTGTTTCGCATTTTTGTGATGCATTTTTAAACCATTCTACTTAGATCTGAAGGGGGACATGGAGAGCTCAGCTAGGGCCAATGGAGGACCACACAGGTGGTGGCGATGGGGTAGGGAGTCTATTTAGGAAGACTAAATGAACCAGGACAATTTGAACATGAAGAAAACTGGAGACCGTTTAAATGACAAATTTCAAGAATAGAAAATATAAGCAAATTCAAATGGCTGTAGTCATAACCTGAAAGAAGAGATTCTTGTCATGCTTTTTAAGTATTAGGATGGGTTGTAAGTTATTTTTATGAGAGTAAAAAAAGTTAGAAAAAAATACTGAAATAATGTATCTTAGAAGGTAACATGCCCAAAGGTAACATGTGGAGTGGAGAATAAATGTCTTGAGATATCTTCCCACTCTATAACTCTGTATTACCTTGATTACATGTAGGCAGAAGTACAAACTGTACGTGTAAAATCGGTTAAGTGAACTTTATGTCAAATTGGTGTAATACGCTGAACAGAACTTTAGTTTGTACATTAAAAGAATGCAAAACATTGCTTTTGAAGGGCCAATAGAAGTTATAATTTGTAATGTTTTGTTGATGTAAGGACTTCACATGTTTGGCCCCTCGTTAAGTAAGTGCAGCTTTAAACCTAGTATAGGTTACCTTCCAATGCGGAGTTGATGATTTCTGCCTCAAATTTCAGTCAAAGTAAACTGAGGTTTTAGTACCAAAATAATTTTATGCAAAGGGTTTGAAAATTCAAAATTAGTAGGTCTGTTTACTGGTATGCATGATCCTTCAATAAATTTATTATCTGCCTAACACAAACCATACTATACATAATGGTTGTTCCCGTTACTCAATTTTAATATAATGCCCTTACCTTCACAGTGGAAAACAGTGACATCCAGTAAAACTAGGGAACCATACTTCATAGTGTAGACACCAAAAAGTTGGATAAGCACTGAGCTATATCCCTGAACCCCATGGAACAAAGTTTAGGGACCACTTTTAGTGTTTACTGAGAACAACAGCTTCTCTCTGTCATAGAGTAATGGCTCAATCTGGTGACTGTTCTCTGATTCAGATTGGCTTTATCGGAGTAATCTCTACTTTAGGCTGTAGAAGTCTGAGGGAGGAAAAGATACCATGAGACAGGTGGATGGAAGTGTGCGGACATCATGACCAGCCGAGTTTTGAGAAGAGCATTTTGATAGTTGTGGCTCATCTCCTTAAAATGGTTTGTCCTCCAATTATGTTGCGATTTAGGCACAAATTATCAGTGGAGAATTGAATAGAGAAAACTGAGCATATCACCACTTATCCAGCACCAGAGAGTCGGGTGTTTTATTTCTTTTGTTCTGAATCTTCATCAAGGCCGTGCTCTGGAAAGACCCCCCAGGGATTTTTCTTAGGAAGAAATCATTTAACACAAGTGGCATCATTTATTTCAGGAATGATTCATAGGCTGCTACATCAATACTAATGATGTGCATAACAATGTGTTTCACCTTGGAATCTGCACAGATGTCACAGAGATGCTGGCTTTCTTTATGAGAGAAGCTGCTCTTTACCACATAGCAGGATTTGGTAGTCAGGTGTGCCTGCTTATTCTTTTTTTATTTCCCCATATTGCCTTAAATGACCCTGGATTTAAAAAAAAGAGAGATAGCCAAAAAAGAGAGTAGGGTGGGTGAAATATTGCTAATCACAGTCACCAGTACATACAGCAAATAGGTGGTTATTTGTGATCGGAATGGAAATATGTCATGTGATGCATATTTGAGTTAAAACTCTCAGTGGGGCACCCTACCAGGTACCTGAAGAATGCAAAGACATAGTCTTGCATTTTCAGGTTATTTGCAGTCTGATAGATGAGATAGCACATGCAGGTAAATAAAAATACGAAGAATTATCTTTATTTTCCTGACATGTACAAAATGTGATGTTCAATCAGCAGTGGCCTCCAATTCATTAGGCATTGCAGTACGAACATGCCTGGGACTTGGTGACTGACCTTGAAGATTTTGGTCTGGAGAGTCAACTGCAATGAAGAGTAGGTTAGACTATCCTTTTTCTCTCTGTTTTTACTACTACCATCTAGTCTAAGCTACTAGCAGCGCCTCTCTCCTGGGCTATTGCGGTAGAAGTTCCAAAAGGATTTCCCTGTTTTCATGCCCACTCCTGCCATGACCTCTGACCTGCAGCAGTTGGAGAACATTTTTTAAAATGCAAGTCAGATCCTTTGACACTGCTGCTTCATGTTTACAAAGCCTTGTTCACCAGGGTCCCCACAATCTGCACTTGCTTTCATCTCTGACTCCATATATAGATATACCACAGTTTATCCGTTTTCCTGCTGAGGGACGTTTGGGTTGTTTCCAGTGTTTCGCTATTACAAATAAATCTGTTCTGAACATTTGTATACAAGCCAACACTTGGTATCCTTAGTATTTTTAATTTAATTTTTAATAATAGGTGTATAATATTGTGGTTTTAATTTGCATCTCCCTAATGACTAGTAATGTTGAGCATCCTTTTATGTGCTTATTTTCCATCCACATCTTCTTTGGTGAAGTGTTAAATCTTTTGCTTATTAATTTAGCTTTCTTTTGTTGAGTTTTGAGAGTTTCTAAATGTATATTCTTGATACAAGATTTTTGTTGTTGTTTGTGTGTGTTCAAACAGAGTCTCACTCTGTCTCCCAAGCTGGAGTGCAGTGGCATGATCTCAGCTCACTGCAACTTCTACCTCCCGGGCTCAGGCAATCCTCCCACCTCAGCCTCCTGAGTAGCTGGAACTTTATAAGCATGTGCCACCACACCCAGCTGGTTCCTGTATTTTTTGTAGAGACAGGGTTTCACCATGTTGCCCAGGCTGGTCTCAACCTCCTGAGCTCAAGCAATCTGCCCACCTCAGCCTCCCAAAGTACTGGGATTATAGACATGAACAACTATGCCCGGCAGATACAAGTTTATCAGATATGATTTGCAAATACGTTCTCACAGTTTGTGGCTTGTCTTTTCATTATCTTAAAGAACACAAGTTTTTCACGAAGTCCTACTTATTAACTTTGTATTTCATAAATTGTGCTTTTAGTGCTATATATAGGAAATCTTTGCCGTAACCCAAGGTCATAATGATTTTCTTCTTTGTTTTCTTCTAAAAGTGTTATAATTTTAGGCCTTTACATTTCGATATATCACCCATTTTGATTTATTTTTTGTGTATAGTACAAAGTATGAACTGAAGTTCCTCTTTGTACATGTGGATATCCAGTTGTTCCGGTACCATTTGTTGAAAAGACTGTCCTTTCTCCATAGCATTGCCTTTTCACTTTTATTGAAAACAAGTTTTCCACATATGTACAGGTCTTTCCAGCCTCTCTGTTCTGTTCCATTGATCTATGTGTCTGTCTTGATGTCAGTATTACATTGTCCTGATTAGTTTATTGTCTTGATCCATTTGTGCTTCTTGTGACAAAATACCTGAGACTAGGCAATTATCAACCACAGACTTTTTTTTTCTCACAGTCCTGGAGGTGCTGATCCAGATCAAGATCAAGACACTGGCAGTTTCAGTGTCTGTGCTTCCAAGATAGTGCCTTGATGCTGCATCCTCCAGAGAGATGAATGCTGTGTCCTTATATGGCAGAAGGGCAAAAGGGCCAAGCTAGTTCCTAGGTCCCTTTTAGAAGGCACTAAATTCATTCGTGAGGTTGGAGCTCTCGTGGCCTGATCTCTTTCTCAAGGGCCCACCTCTCAATACTGTTGCAATGGGGATTAAGTTTTAACATGAATTTTGCGGAGTACGTAACCATCAACCATATTACACTTAGTTTTACAACAAGTCTTATAATCGGATAGTGTAAGTCTTCCAACTTTTTTTCCCAAAGTTGTTTTTTCACTCTTCTAGCCTTTTGAACTTCCATATGAGTTTTATAATTAATGTGTCGTATTCTACAAAAAAAAAAAAAAAAAGCCCACTGGAATTTTGATTGAGATAGCATTAAATCTTTAGATCAAATTGGGGAGAACTGACATCTTAATAATATTGAGTCTTCTAACCCATTACCATGGTATATCTGTCCACTGGAATCTGTAGAGTATTCCTGTGGACAGAGGTACCATGGTTTGTTTGAGGATTTTTGCCATCTTAACAACATTAAGTCCTCCAATCCTTGAATATGAGGTATTTTTACATTTCTATAAGTCTTCAATTTCTTTCAGCAATGTTATGTAGTTTTCAGTGTACAAGTCTTACACTTCTTTGGTTAAATATATACGTAAGTATTTTATTCTTTTCAATACTCTTGTAAATGGAATTTTCTTTGTTGCCTTATTGACTATTAGTCATGGTTCTCCAGAAACAGAGCCAATAGAATGTGTGTATATACATACACACACATATACATATATGCACATATATATACACACATGCACATATATGTACACCCACACACATATATATAAAAGAGATTTATTTTAAGGAATTGGCTCACATGATCATGGAGACTGGGAAGTCCAAAATCTGCAAGGCAGGCTGGCAGGTTGGAGGCCCAAGAAAGAGCCAGTATTGCAGTACAAGTCCAAAGGCCTTCTACCAGCAGGATTCCTTCTTGCTTGGTGAGGTCAGTCTGTTGTTGTATTCAGATCTTCTACTGACTGGATGAGACCCACCCACATCAAGGAGGGCCATGTGCTTTACTCAGAGTGCACAGATTTAAATGTTAATCTCATCCAAAGTCACTCTCATCAAACCACCCAGAATAATGTTCGACTGCATACCTAGGCACTGCAGGCCAGTCAAGTTGATATATCCGTTACAACTGCGACTCTTGTTATTTTAGTGGTTTCATTTAGTTATTTTAGAGTTTATAGCATATATCTTTAGCATACTCTACCTTCAAGTGATACACTATTTCATGTATAGTATGAGAACTGTCCAATAGCTCACTTTCATTTCTCCCATCCCAAATTTTGCTACTGTTGCGATATATTTTACTTTTTCATATTTTGTAAACTCAATACTATATCATCTTCATACCACATTTGTTGTACAGGACTAGAGCATTGCTTGTCTAGGCCTAATTATTCCTCACTAATGAAGCAGGACTTTTCTGTGTATTCTTCTCAGTGCCCCAGGAATCTTGAGGTTTTTCCAGTCTGGGTGATGGAAACAGGCACTATTCCCAGCCCTGTGTGAGCGTGAAGTACTGTATCCTCTATTCATTGAGTGATTATTTTTTAAACCTCAGGTACTTTCCTCACAAACATATGATGGGAATCACTCAGCTGAATTGCCATAGGCAAATCTCTGCAGATCTCTAGAGTTTTCTCTGTGTCTCTCTTCTCTAGTACTCTGTCTTGAGAATTTTAGCCACCTTGGTATCCTTGGGTTCTCTGCACTCGCTTCAACTCAGGGAATCTGCCAGTCTCTTCCTGGGTTATTCCTCCCTGCACCACAGCCTAGAAACTCTTTCAAAACAGTAAACTAGGACAATTGTAGGGCTCACCTTATTCATTTCCCATCTCTCAGGGGTCACTATGCTTCATTGCTTGATATGCAATGCCTTAAAAACCATTGCTTCATGTATTTTGTCCGTTTTTGGTTACTTCAGGCAGGAGGGTAGACATAGCACTTATCTGAATTGGATGTAGCCACAGGATTAGAATTGTTGGGTCATAAAATATGTACATGTTCAGCTTTAGTAGATCTTGCCTAGAGTTTAAAAAATTAAAATTAAAATTTTTAATTAAAATAAATTCAGCTAATTTTAATTTCAGATAATTTTTATAATGTAGTTGATCTTGGTTTTAACCAGAGCATGTTGCTGGATTTTACTCCCCAATCGAACACAGTAGAGAGAGAAGGTGGCGGGTTCTTAGTGATACCATGCCCTTTTTTTTTTTTTTTTAAGAACTTCAGTGCTGTATCCCTTCATTTACAATGTATGATTAAAAATACTGAAGAAGGGATGATGGTGGTGGTGAGGAGGCAGGAGAGCCAAGAGAGCAGATAAATCTGCCTTTGCTTGACTGATAGCGGTAATTATATTTGACAGCTTATGCTTGCCAAGTAATAACAGCTTTGATTTTTCCAAAAACCTGGTGATATTATATGTTTAGTATCTAGTCCATTTAAAAATTCTCTCTCTGTTACTCTTTCTCCTTCAAATTTGAGTCTCTTTTTTTTCCCCTTTGGAATGGCCTTCTCACATTAAAGGAGATCCATGTGCACATGACATCCTTCCATGGTTCTTTTAGACCTAATCTATGTGTTGAAAGAGGAAGCTCAGCAGCAGGTGCATGGTATCTGGGAGCATAGTCACAGGCCCTTCCCTCATCTGCTTCCTTAGCTGCAGAAACGCTTCCATCTCTTCTCGTTGTAAAGAGTTTCTTAGTTCTAAGAATGCTTTTTAGCCGCTCTTCTAGGTAAAATATGCATTGAATTTCTACCATGTATGACATTTTCCTGAAGAGAATTGCTGCTTGCCCTACGCTTTTCAGTATATAATGGATAATGTTAAAGGAAAGCATAACATTAAAGAAATCTCTCTTTCAAGTTTTTATTTTCAGCCTTTGAGCTTCTTGTGGAGAAACTTAATACATTCTTGAGTCAGGTGGCTGCTGCTTTGAAGCCTTTGTTTTTTGATACTCTGTAAATCTCGCCTAAGAATAGATCAAAAATGATGTTTACATCTGTTTCTAGAATTGAGGAAGTAAGAACAGAATAACACTTTATGATTGTAGTTAACCCCTTCCATTATCTTCCTTGTCTAATACCATAGGTGGAATTGGATTTAATCCCTTTCAGAAACCATCCATGGTCACAACTCTGGGCATTTACCGTCTTGCTTGGACCTGTTTATTTGTTTGTTTCACAGTTATATTACGTGAAACAGACATGTTATATAAACTTTCCATATAAAATATAACTATTAGTTTGCAATAGCTAATATTAACTAGGTTTTATAATTCATCGTATGTGTTCCCTTTATCTAAAATGCGTGCAAATTTATTTTCTCTGCAGGTCTATGGAGAAATGTCTAAGGAAGTTAAAAAATCAAACACATTGGGCAACCTTTTGGGTTGTTGAATCTCCCTGAAATCATATTTTCAGGAAGCCTGAAACAAACAGAATTACTTAAGAGAGATGCTGCTAGAATAAGGATTGCAGGAAAAGAGATTGTTGTAAGAGGTTTTCACCCCTAAATTGCTTTCCTTCTAGTCTCTTGATGTTTCTATAACTTCTTGGTTATTACCATTTTCTTTACTCTTACTTGTAGTTCTTGGGATACTCCTCTTTTCTAGTAAGAAAATGTTCAAATACCTTAAAACTGTGGCTGAATTTTGAAACTAAACAATTGAACCTGAAGTAAGTTCATGGTTTCTTGTGGGCACAGGAACTGTTCTTCCTTTTGTTGAGGAGCCATCAAAGGCATCAAAGAAGCAGCCACCTGACTCAAGAATGTATTAAATTATCCACAAGAAGTTCAAAGGCCAAAAATAAAAACTTAAAAAAAACATTCATTCCCTCACGGATTTATACATGCATACCTCAGTTAGCACTCTGTATCCATTATAATACAACCATATCATGGTCTTAGTCTGGGGAGGGCAGTGGGGAACTCAAGCCTTCCAGGGGTTAAGGTTCCTGATTTTAAGGTTAAAATGTAATAGTCCAGGACTACCTGTCATTTACTTGAAAAAGAGACTGTCCTTTCAAAATAAAAATCTACATATTTTTACATTTAATAAAATTATCAACAGAATAAAGAAGGTTTAAAAGGGACTAGATTTTAAAAGTACTAACTAGATCTCATGTGGGCCTGTGCCTGTAGTCCCAGCTACTCGGGAGGCTGAGGCAGGAGAATGGCGTGAACCCAGGAGGTGCAGCTTGCAGTGAGCCAAGATTGTGCCACTGCACTCCAGCCTGGGTGACAGAGTGAGACTCCGTCTCAAAAAAAAAAAAAAAAAATTGCACATCCCAAAAGTAATGCTGCTTCCTTGTTGGCATGTGGAAGTATTAAAAACCAGCCAGTATCTCCTGCAAAGTTGGTGTAGGGCAGGCACTTGCTGTATTATTTGCATAGTTGCTAACTACTCTGGACGTAGTGCTGTGCCTTCATATTAAAGCAGCCTTCCTATAGAATTTTTTAGCAAGGTGTTTTTTATTTTTCTCCTTCTACTGAAAGACTTACCCAAACTGCTTTACAAAGCAAGACATTTTCATAAAGTGGTTCCTTTTTGGCATCCCTTTTGGAGAAATTTCCTAGACTTTCCATTATCTCCTCCTCTTCTGCTTTTGGAGATGAGAATGTGGTACATAGTTGGATACCTAGGAACTAGTGATACTAAGGAACTAGTGATTCAAAATCAGGAAACTTTTGTCTGGAAAACTTTTTTTCTTTGTGATTGTCTTTTCAGTAGACTGAGGAAATCTGCTTCCCAAAGCCCTATGCACTGATTTTATTGTTTCCTTCCCCCTGTGGGGTTAATGGAGCAGGGACTGTTTAAGGGCATCCTACATTTTTCCCCAGTGGCTTGGTGCACATGACTGAGGTACCACCATTTTTGTTGTTGCTGTTCTTTAGAAAAAAAAAAGAAAGAAACAGGCCTTCCTTAAAACATACAGATTTAGGTCGGGCATGGTGGCTCACACCTGTAATCCTAACACTCTGGGAGGACAAGGTGGGAGGATCACTGGAGCCCAGGAGTTTGAGACCAGCCTGGATAACATAGACCCGCATCTCTACAAAAAAATTTAAAAATTAGCTGGGTATAGTGGCACACATCTGTTGTAGTCCCAGCTAGTTGGGAGGCTGATGAGGGAGGATCACTTGAGCCCAGGAGATTGAGGCTGCACTGAGCCATGATTGCAACTGCTGCACTCCAGCACAGGCAACAGAACGAGACCTGTCTTGAAAGCAAAACAGAACAAAAAACGTGCAGATTTAAGTATCCCATGTCAGACCCCTTTGGATCCTATTGGGAATCTGGCCAGAGAGCCAGATTCTATGATGGGAAAGAAGAAACAGAAGGAGGAGAAGGGGAGGGCCCCAGAGACAAACTTGACCATTTCATAAGTTGGTCTGGTTTGCAACTCTGGGTTACATAGCCTGCAGGGTCTAAACATTTACTATGGCCCCAAATTATAACACACTAAGAAATAGTGTGAGAACCAAAAGATCAATCCTGTGTGGGGAGCACCATGCTCCATTTCCCACTAACTATAGCACAGAGGATGTTTCCCTGTTCTGAAAGCATTTAAGGTAACAACCTAGATATTTTTGCTTTTGTGCTTTATAAACATTCAGCCATCTTGGCTGATAGAATTGCTGACACAGCAGCCTCAGACCTGATATTTGTTTCTCATGGATATTGTGAAATCCACCTAGAATTATCATACATTAGAGCTTTGGAAGAGCAGTAAGGAAACTAGCTCCAAATAATTATTTCTCACCTTGGCCACATAGCCTGTTCTGTCACCACAGCAGCACCAAGAAGCCACACTCAGTTACTTCCTGAACCCTCATTTCAGAAGCTTGCTTTTTTCTTTTCCTTTAGTCACCTCTGGCACAAGTCACACAGCAGCCCCGATAATATTCTATGTGAATACTGCCTCTTTTTTTTTGCCTCCAGATTATTTATTTTTCATCAGCACTCTTGTTGAAATCAAAATATCTGGTGGTTAAACTCCAGCAGAGCAGAGAGCTGAGGCATACCACAAAACACGGACCTTCACTTAACTGTAAGGTCAAAAGAGGGCTGCGCATGATGAAAGTTTAAGGCATCTTAGGTATGTAGGTGTGGTAAATTCTGCTTTTTAGCCACCCTGAACATCAAACTCTAGCTATTTTTCTTTTGCCCTCTCTTTCTTTCTTTCTTTCTTTCTTTGAGAAATGGCCACATAAAGTTATAAAGTAATTCAAGTTCAATGTGTATAGTAAATGTATAAAAATGTGTAAAAAGTTGTTATTCAGCTATCTCAAATATGAGATAGTTGATGTACAGGTGGTATACACTGATTGTTTCCTTTAATATTTTAAGGATATTTATTTTTAGCTACTCTAAACATCAAAACTATAGCTATTGGGGGTGCAGTCTGTTTTTCTTTTACCCCTTTTCTTCTTTTCTTTCTTTTTTATTTTTTTGAGAAATGGCCACATAAAGTTATGCAATAATTCAAGTTTAATGTGTATAGTAAATGTAGAAAAATGTGTAAAAAGATGTTATTCAGCTATCTCAAATATGAGATAGTTGAGGATGTACAGGTGGTATATACTGATTGTTTCCTTTAAAATAGTATTTTAAGGCTATTTATTTTAAATAGATAATTTGCCTCCTAGGCCAAACTGGTTTTCCTTTTTGGAATAGTTGAGGGATTATGCTGTGAATAATGAGAGTGTAGGCGTAACAGTGTGGCGTTTTGGGAAAAGTGGTCTTTCAGCCACTGGACCTTGAAACAGAGGATCTGCCTCTGAATCTTGGCAGTATATGAGCTCTTCTCCCATTTCACATAACATGCAAGTGACTTGTCTTTCTGTCTTTCTTCATTGGTCTTTGTTCCCTCTTCTACCAGTTCTACTTTCCTGACTTGTTGCAAGACCAAGTTTGATATGACATGGTCTTTGTTATTGGCTGGCTTATTGGTTTTTAATTAAAAAGAATTCTCTGACTGGGCACAGGCAAGGTCAGTGGTCTCCACCCTTTGAGTATAGCAAGTTTTCGAATTTTGTTTGTACAAAATGTCTCGTGGAGGGGCCATTTTTAAAAAGAGCTCTTTAAACCATTAGTTGATGAGACAGAGATGTTACTCCACTGGAGTAGTGATGGCAGTGATATTCTGGATATTCTGGACATAATAGTTTGTGTCACTGCTTCTTAACCAAAGCTGAAATGTAGTAGCAAGTCTACATGAAAGCCAAAGAAGAGGCACGAAGCCATGAAAACCATGTGGTTTTTTCAGAGCTAATAGCAAAGCGGCCTGAATTGGGTTGCCCCCATGCTTCTCCCTGCCTCTGACACCAGCGCAGGAAGCCGGAGAATCGGCTGCTTCTGAGTGGTCTGCAGTATTACCTGGGAGTCATGCCCACCCTATTCCTTTAAATGCCTCTGTGTTGGTCTCTTCCTTGTGAATGTTGAAGGCATAACGGAAATTCCCTGGCCTTTAAAGTCATTCAGAATAATGACTTTGGGAGTCTGTAGCATGCAGCTGTATGGTATTACTGATCCAGATAATTTGGTTGCATTTTCCAGGGTGTGCTGTCAATTAGCTTTCCTTTGGAAAGAGAAGGTAAATCACTGTTTTTCACTAGACATCTGGATTTTGTGTGACTGGCGTATTTTTTATCAGCTGCTGACTCCCAAAACAACAAAACAGTGAAATAGTTAAAACATGTTTTCCTCAAGTATGTACTCAAAAAGTCGCAATGGTGTGTGTGTGCAAGTGTTTTGATTTCAGAAGGGGAAAGTCTTAATTTAACTCTATACAATGTGTATATAATAATATAATTTTAAGGCACCTGCTTCAAAATAGAAACTAGGATGCTGGAGATAATAACAATAAACAAAAATTAAATCAAACCAGGCTCAGTGCCCAGGAAAACTAGCCAGACTCCAAGAACTGGGCAAGGAATAAACTAATAGGGGAGAAAAGGCAGGAATGGATAGGGTTGCAGCTGCCTCCATTAAAAATGACTGCTCTGCAGTGTGATCACTGTGGAGGAATTCCATGGGGTCATTTGTCATAATATTGGGGTTCCTGCATGCCTCATTTCAATGACAAACTTTCAGTGGAACTTACCTTCCTTAGATGTGAATCTTAAAACATGCCCGCAATATACAGTGATCACGAGTTGTGTTTAAGCTTTTAAAATGCTGTAAATTACTTGGAAGCAAATGGACCAGAAGTAAAAATAGGAGCTCATAACAACTTTAAAGTTAGAAAGAAAGCCTTCATGTTTCCCAGGCTTAAATGTTGTATAATTTACATAAACACAGGAGGAAATTCTCTTTGTGTGTTGAGGGGTGTGTGTCTAATACAGGAACCCACGTTTTCCTGTTATTGAAAAACCTTTTTTAATCTTTTAAGCACATTTTAAGACCTGCCTGTATTCCAGGTGTCTTGGTTTCTTTAACATTAAAACGTAAGAGCAGGTCACAGCCATCAGAGAAACCTATTAGGTCTCCCATTTGCGTCATAGGGGACACAAAAAATAAATGAATCAAATTAAATGGATAGACAGAGTCCTGGGCAGACTGGTAATACTGCCTGAATTCAACTAGAGGGAATGGTTGTTCCTATTTGTGAACAGAAGACTATAAAATTTCATCTGATTGTGGATGTTAAGGGGTTGATGACTTCTTAATCATAAAAGTAAATGTAATTGGTATGAAATATTCAGAAGTTTTTAGCAAATATAACTGAAATAATGGGTGATAAACCAAAACCTTATTTGAAGTTAAAAACAAATCTTCACTAAATTCTGGTTGGAAGCAGAGAGAGTAGATAGTACTCAGGCCATAAACGTGGTTTTCAGTGCTGGGAAAGTAGGGTTCTCGCTAGATCTAAGGGCAGTGGCCGCCTTTCCTTTGTCTCTGCTCTCCTGCTTTAATGACCCCAGACAATGAAAGTGCAATAAGCTATGGAATGCATGAACTGTAGAGTCTTCCTACTCACCAACTGTGATTGGAGTAGGTGCTTTCTGTACTTCATCCCTTAAGAATTCTTTTTGCCATCTGTTGAGCATCTGCATAGTTATTCGAAAGTGTGGAATCTGTGGGGTGATTTGAAACAAAGAATATGCCACAGATGCATAGTCTTCAGCAAGTCAGTAATTAGGACCATCTTCAATATAGCCAGTAATGATTTCTACTTTCTGTAGTTCCTTTCTATTTAATATGCTAATTCCTACAGCCAGGGTTCAGGAGAAGCTTTTAGGAAATCCCTATAAAGACCATTAATTACTTCCTATCCTTGAGTCTCCATGTCACAAAGTAGGCAGATATAGAAATATTCAGAGTGCCTCTCCTGGTGCCTGATGCTTGACATCAGTCTGAGAGGTGATGCTGTCCATCTTTAGCACAGAAAGGCTTAGGGGAAGAACTCACTGAGACTGAGAGGAGAAATTGTCCTTTTCCTACAGGTGTGGAGGTGTGCCCAGAACACCAGATTCAATCATAATTAGATGCAAACTAGATACAAACTGAACAATATTAGAGAGCCAAATTGTTTGGGGATTTTTTGAGTTGGGTATTACTCCTCATCACTGAAGCCTAAGATGTTTACACTGGACTATAAAACTAGAAATATACCTTGCAGTTCTCTAGGGGAGCCAATTACCTTCATTTCCTTTAAAATTCAGCCTTTCCCAATGAACCCTACCTGATGCCTGTCAGTACTATATGCTTCTTTTCCTGCAAGCTGTAATTGTGCACTTGTAGCCTCCATTGAAAGTGCTTGGTGTTATTACTTAAGTCATTTTCAGTTTGAATGGATAAAGACATAAATGAAGCAGCCCTTACAATTATAATTATATTGTAAACTGCTTCAGAGTGGAGATTATAACATCTATTTCATTTACGTTCACCCCTGACCAAAGGCACACATATTTATTCATATTCCCTCCTTTCCCCCTCTGCCTTCTCTCTGTTATTGTGCATATACACGGTAGGTGTCATGTAGAAACAGCACTGAATGTGGAAACAAACCACCAGCTTGCAGGTGTACTAATCTGAGTGATCTTTTCTTGGCAGTGACAAACAAGAAACCCACACAGGCGTCCATTACAAAGGTCAAACAGTTTGAAGGCTCCACATCATTTGTTCGGAGATCACAGTGGATGCTCGAGCAGCTTCGCCAGGTTAATGGTATCGATCCTAATGGGGTGAGTGAATTGTCCAATGCTGAGCAAAGGCATTCTTTTCACAAGATGACTCTCTGATTGACCTTGGTAGGAGTGGTGGTGGTTTGAATCATTCTTAAGAAGGCTATTTCTCTATTTCAATTATGTGGTTAAAACTTTTGGATACATAGTCCTTTCTTATGGGAAATTATAAATCTTTTCATCATGTTTAATAGAGGAACCTAAGAGAATGCATATTGAAAAAATGTGATCTCCGGTAACATTGATCAGCAAAGTACGAAGTTCAGAGTGCAGATAATCATATCAGTGGTTATCAATATGGAAAAAAAAAAGACATGTTTACCAAAACTTCATTTATCTCCTAATGGCACCAATGACAAGGTGTATTTACCAAAAATCAAGTAAATGAATGGTTATCTTTCAGTATGCATTGTGATTCCCTTGCTTTTAATAGGAGAAACATTTTATGGCATAGTTATCTGTTCAAAGTACATTCCCGTTGCTCACTTGCACACCTCACAAAATGCTAATAATGAAGAATAATAAAATATAAACTGTTACTATAGACTAAAATAGCAAGAGGGAATCTTCCTACCAAAGTTTAGGGGCCAGCTTAATATAGGTCATTGCTGAGAACCTAAAGGAATCCCTTTTCCAGGAAATTGGGAAGATAATACATGGTCTGAATTCTGACATTTGTCAGTGTTTAGTTAGGCTATCTCAATCTGTGTGATACTAGTTTCCTAGGAACATGTGTCAATACTGTAAGATTTGGGGTTTGCTTCATAAACAGAGAAATGTAGACTCTCCATACACTTGGATAAAGATGAGCCTTATGATTGCGATCAAAGTCTTTGTTTTAGCTCTTATAAATCTTTTGACAAGAGTAATCTAGAAACAGCAGTTTTTATAGATTGAGATTAGTAGTTATTTCATTGTCTTTTCCAGGATTCGGCAGAGTTTGATTTGTTGTTTGAAAATGCTTTTGACCAGTGGGTAGCCAGCACAGCGTCAGAAAAATGCACCTTCTTCCAGATCCTCCACCATACCTGCCAGAGGTACCTCACAGACAGGAAGCCAGAGTTTATTAACTGCCAATCCAAAATTATGGGAGGTGAGTGGACATTTGTGTGACTTTAGTCATCCTGTTTCTTTAGACTCACTTTTACTTAAGAAGTTAGGAGTTCAGCAGCATAATTAAAGACAAAAACAAGAGAAGAATCAATATGCTCAGAGCTAGGCAACATAAGAACCATTCCAGGGAGTTTATTGTATGGTAAATTCAGACACAAAGGTATGTTTTCACTCTTGTCCAAAAGCTGGTCTTTTTTAGAATTAGCCTTCTAGTTCTTATCTGCACTTAGCTAAGATTATTTGTATGATGAGAACAAAACTGCTCCTTTATTAGAAAAACCTTTTATTTTGGTTTATTTACCACCTTTTCTATAATTTCATTGCAGAACACTATTTTCTGGGTTGCCTTTTTCTATTTTTTCTCAAGATGTTTTACAAATATTAATATAAAAATTCCAACAGATGCTTCCCCTTTCTTTCAAAGGCAACTTGTGTTTATTCCTTGAATGGCATACAGAGCTGAGTTAGGATGAGTACAGTAAGCCACTGTAAAGGGGTGAGTACCAGCATTGGCAACATAATAAGAAATATTTAGAGGGTGCTTAGCACATTTTTTAGGTGGCATTTCTTTTTAGAGAATTGAAACTGTGCTCAAAATGTAAAAGCCTTGACAGCTCTGTGAGTTGGGGAAGAGTGTTTATATCATTGGTCTTTTCACTGACCTGTCTCTTGGTTTTGAAAGACGGTTTTTAAAAATGCACCAGCTTTGCCTTAATCAGATGTTAAATGAAGATCACATTAAATACATCACATCTTCTCCTTGGGCTGTATGTATGTTTCATATGAACATACAGCAGAATCCATTACTCTGTCCTAGCAACTGACACACATACTGTCATTTCGCTATTAGTTACTAGAAGTTGTATAGAGAAGTTATCCAGTTCTTTGGTAGTATCCACTGAGGTGTTGGCATTCCTTTTAAGTAGGAATTGCTTACATCACAAGAACCTTGAAAGGTCTTTCTTAGGTATTTATGCAGCTTATTTTATTATAGTTTCTCTGTTTAATCCCAGGAAAATACAAGAGGTGATGAATGGTGTATATTTTTTCAAGGGGTCACATCCTATGGTACAAAAGTGAAAAATATTAGACATAGATGTTTAAAGGAAAGGGAATTTCAAACACTGACCTATTTGGAAAATATAATGAGATATAGCTCTGTATCATGTCTGCACCACCAGTGCTCTTGAAATGGCTGTTTTGAAAGTCCAGCCTTAACAGACTTGGCAGAAGGTTGAAGCACACCAGGCTTAGGACCACAGATGGCCACATTTTCAGTGAATGGAAAGTTGGCCAGGAAATCCCAGGTTTCCCTCATTCTTCATTAGGTGGAGTTTGCTCTGATAGCCTAGAATCACATTTGTTTCTTAATCTTCAGTTCCTGCTATGAAGCATTTTTCTCATCCATGTCCATATGGCCAGTAGCTTGCATGGCTAGCATGTAAGCGCAGAGTCTCTTCTCAAAATAATATGACATTATGGATTTGAAATTTCTGTTGCTGTTGGTGAAAGACTCCCCTCAAGCATTCCACTTCTTCATGTTCCATCCTGGGCAGGGTGGCCAGAAACAGACCAAGTGCCATAGAAACTACCACACTTCCTCAGAATGGAAATGTGGATGGAAGCAAAAGGGCCACACACTCACTGTCCTTCCAAGGGAAACAAGTTACCTCCTTCATTCTAAGGTTAGGGATAGCTTTGCTGACTCTTCCTCTTCCTCTCTTAATAGACTGCACTAGGCAGTCCCCCTGCTCTGTTGCCCTTGAAGGTCTCATTTCTTCTCTAGGAACAGACTTTTTCTTTGATTCATTCAATTACAGTTCATTATCCAATCATACAATAAATGAGAACTAAGAACCTACTACATGCTAGTCACTGTGCTACATATTGGATATAGAGAATAATTCTATATTTGGTCCCTTAATAGACCCTAATTGCCACTACTCAAATCCCAGACTGATAAATCCCTAATTTGTTCTTTTGCCTTCCTGAATATCCTCAGACCTTCCCACACAGCCCCACCACACTGCTTCTGTCCATCATTGAGCCAGCCCTTCAGCTTTCTTTCATTGCCTTGTGAACCCCAAATTATGCAGAGTTGAGATGGGAACACATATGTCCAATGTTAAACTGTTGGTATGTGTATTTAGGCAAGCTGAATATGGGTTTCCTGTAGTAAGAAAAAATTAGAATGAGTTAATGAAACCAAATGCCAGAATTGCCTTTGCCCTGTGTGACTGTAGGTGTGTCTCTCGGCTGCTCTAGACTTCAGTTTTCCCAGGTGTCACATGTAGAGGTTAGACTAGATGCTATATAAAATCTCTTTCAGTTCCATCATTTTGAAAGTCTGTAATTCCTAAATTATAGTTTTATTGTGTAGGTTAATTGCTTCTTATCTAAAGAATCAAATCAAAGATTTAGTGCAATTAAAT
Source organism: Symphalangus syndactylus (assembly GCF_028878055.3). NCBI lineage: Eukaryota > Metazoa > Chordata > Mammalia > Primates > Hylobatidae > Symphalangus > Symphalangus syndactylus. Next base: position 29,410,284 of record NC_072431.2, read on the forward strand.
ATTGACAAGTCCTGGATTACTAAGGAAGGCACAAAAAGGTTTAAATTAAGCATGTAGTAATTTGTTGGCAGCACATATAACCTTAATGAATGCAGCATGTCTTAAACAGTTGCTTATCCTTGATAATAGTTGTGCCAACGCACCCTAATAAATTAGTATGCTGATTAGTCTTCTTTCCTGCCAGTTATCACGCTTCTGAGACTTCAAAATTAGGTGCTTCTGGGGCCACTACATTCTGACCTCTTTAACTTTTGGGTATCTTCCACATCTTTAGGATATGAAATCTGTTGCCAATTTCACAGTATCTTTTGGTGTCTTCCTATAGTATGGGCCACAAGTCCTAGATACAGTTGTTTCTTATACCATGCAATAGGATAGTTTTATGATTTTAAAGAACTAATACTGGTGTTAATATGCTGCCCAACACCAGATTCTGTACATATGTTATCTAATTTAATTTTTATAGCAGACTTTGGAAATATACTTTATCAACTCCATTTTATAGAGAAGGAAACAGAATCAGAGAGATCAAATAGCTTGCCAAGGGTCATATAACTAGTAAGTAGTAAAGATAAGATGCCAGGGCAGGCCCACTCATTGGCTCCTTAAAGTCACTGAGTGGCATGCTCCAGGAAACACCATTGACATTGTCTTTGTTATGAATGGTGCCCCCTAGAGTTGTACATGAATTGCTGGGAATATTTTAGCCACTACATTCGTGGGTATTAAAAAGGGAGGTGGGAGAAAACCCACCTATATGGATAGTTTTAACTTTTTTCCTAGTTTTGTCCCAGGAAAATATTTAAGATAATTCTTAAGCTATTTTTTTCATCCTAAGAACAATCGAGTCATCAAGCACCTTTAAAATCATCTTGCTTTTTGTTTTTTGTGTTTGTCCACCAGAACTTCAATAGAGGAAATAGATGAAAGCACTGGGAAGACAGTGCAGCCCTAGCCACTTACAGGGCCTCTCAGGTAGTCCATGTCAACCTAAAATGATGAAAGGGTCAGAATCTAGATTAAAGAGAGTTTAAGTGCAAAGGTTGAGGACAAGCCCACCCAAGACGCACAGATTCCTAACAATGGAAGTCAGTGTTACAAAGCATAGACATGTGAGATTGCTTATGTAGACAAAGCCTGGGGAATTTTAGCAGAATTTCAACATCTTTCTGTGTAAGGCTTAATACGTAGTCACAATGACCTGATTAGTTCAGATGGTCCTTCTCTTTTGAGAAAGGTACATTTAACATTCCATTGCAGTTACTGCAGATGTAACTGTCATGGGGTCTCTGTTCAGAGCACCATCTAGTCTGAGTTAGGTCAGGAGATAGGTCAGGACAATAAAGAAGAGAGTTAATCTCTAACAAAGATTGGTGATTGGAAAGTAGAGGTCTGGTCTTTGGTCTCCTAGTCATTTACAGAACAAAAACAATGAGGAAGAGAGTTAAGCTATAATCTAAGAAGTAGAATTGCAAAACATGCTGCATGACTCAGATCACAGCCACATCTCTCTCAAGGCTTAAAGTGTTTTGGGGGTTCCAACAGCTTTTAAATTGTATTTATTTTCACAGCTGTATCTGGTCCAACCCTGTCATTGGGAAAACTGAGGCCCAGCAATTTTGAATGACTTTGTCAAGGCCAGGGACTATGCAACACCCTACAGAGATTGAAGGCAGAGGTGTGGAGCCAGGTCTGGCTGCTGAAATGTTACATGACCTCATGAGTGACAGGGGTCCCTGAAAGTAAAGTCTTTAGTTCATATGGTTTGAATTTACTTCTTCTGAGATGGTAGCTTTTATTTTCTCTGTGTTTATTGTAAACAGAAATGATGTTATACTGTTATACATGTGATGACACATTTGTACTTCAAAGGTGCCTCAAAGGAGTTAATAACATGTTATTAGACTCCAGAGGAGGGACTTGCTTTCAGCTAATTCATTTCAAAGAGACGTTGAGAATGATGGTTCTATCGCAAAGACAAAAAAAACAAACACCACATGTTCTAACTAATAGGTGGGAATTGAACAATGAGAACACATGGACACAGGAAGGGGAACATCACACACTGTGGGGTGGGGGGAGGGGGGAGGGATAGCATTAGGAGATACGCCTAATGTTAAATGACGAGTTACTGGGTGCAGCACACCAACATCGCACATGTATACATGTGTAACTAACCTGCACGTTGTGCACATGTACCCTAAAACTTAAAGTATAATTAAAAAAAAAAAAAAAAAAAGAGACGTGGTCTGCCCCAAATAGATTGTCAGTATAGATAATGGGTATGCCATATTAGGTCAAGGTCCCAAGGAAGACTTTCTTACTTTACTTACATCAGTATTCTTTAAATGTGAGCAAATCCCACATGGCTCCCACGTTGCTATTTCATTTGTGTTGACCAATTTATAATGATTACTGTTGGTCTGGTATTCATATGCCTAATACTGTGAACTGTAGAAATCTTTGGTGATACTGGCAATTTCTGTATTAGAACCACAAAGTAGGTTCTTTACAAACCCATTTTCTTTTTCATTAAGATGTATAAATTATTTGCAAGAAAAAATAATTTATTCTTCAAGATAAACATAAACTGAAGCATATCCAAGCCTTTTCCTTGAACTCTGAGCCGGAATACCCTAGCTAACTCATTCAGTTCCCTCTTAACTATTTCACCTGTTGTATGTCATCCTTCAGTGATTCCACAAGCATTTAGTCAGCACTATGTAAATGTGCTAAACTAGCTGTGGAGATCCAACCACACAGTAGGCACCTTCACCAGCTTGACTTATTTTCTGGACATATCGGATGTAAATAGACATGAAATATTGCCATGACAGCAAGGGGATGGCTGAGCTGGAGGTTAAAGGATGGTTAGCAGTTGCCAGACAGACAAGGGCAAGATGAAATTAGCTCTCTCTTATTGCAACAGTTAATCCAGACAATTTTATTTCAATGTTAGCTGTATTCAGAATTTGAATGTGGCAGATTGTTTTTTCACAAAGCAGGCTATTTTGAAGTGCCATATATTTTCATCATCATCAAAGGGTATTTCTTAAGCATTACGCTTCTATGCACAGCCCTTCAGATGATAGTATAAAGCCCAGACTTCAGAGCTCTATTAGAATTCTAGGGACACAGATGTCTCCGATGTCACCTTCATACCAGGCTGGCCCTCACTTGCCCCTGCTGATTGGTATGCTAAAGGAAACCCAATGACTTTACTGTGGATTCCCCCAGGATAGGGTAGAATCTCAGGATTCAATCAAACTGTGACTTCGTTTGTTCTTTTCTTCCAAACAATACAAAGTCATCCCTAGGTGAGGTGTGCAACTATTTCACCTTGTGTGTGTCCCAGGCATGGAAAAAAAAAGCGATGGTGTGGTCATTCTTAATCCCAATATATTAATATAGTACTTTAAAGGAATCTATAACATTTGCCATGATTTTTATGTTATTTTTCCTTCTGCTTTAACTCTGTCAACGAATAAAGACTTTGGAGTGTGAACCTCACACTCCTACGCATGCTTCAACCAGGGGTGCATTAGAATGAATTGTTTATTTCTCAAGAATAAAATCGTGTATAATTTTTCCCCTAGGGATCAAACTTCAGTATCCTTGGGAGATGCACACACACATATTAGAGATTATAATTCACAGAGATAAGTCGTATTAAAACCACCGTATGGTTGCTTCTTGATGCCTGAATGTAGACACAGAACAGCAGAGGAGGCCAGGCTTCTTAGCTGATTCACTGTTGTGACAGTGCAGTGAAATGTTTCTTATAGTTCTTTAAATCAACAGGAATCCATGGCATAGTTCCTCCAGTGACTATTTTTGTTGCCCTTGGAAATATAATAAACTTCAGTTTCCTCCACCAAGTACAAATGAGGAAAATGATTCATGAGGAACTAGCCCAAGATCTCACAGCCATTAAAAGATACAGCTGATGTTTCAGTCAAGACCTGCTGCTTAGTCCCCATCTATTAAATGGAGACCGTGACTTCCAAGTTCCCTTAATAAGCACAAGTCTTCTTTTCCTTATGTCCGTTCAGCTAAGCAAAAGAGGGGATGACACCAATTTAACAAGATCTTTGTGTGAATTCAGTTGAAAATTATGTTTGAAAGTTCTCCATAAATTATGTTACATAATTATATTAATCATGTACACACACAGACTTAGCCACTCTTCCATCTCTCCATCCTCCTCATTGCAGCCAATATATCTTTTCCTAGACAGCATGATATTTCATTTAAGACTTGTCTTAAATGAAAGTTCTTTCAGAGAGAGAAAGAAACTAAGACTAGAAACAAAATAAAAGCATCAATACAACAACAGTACAAATATTTAAAGCATAGAATCAGAAAAGCCCAGTTTGGAATTTTTGTGTTTTTGTTATTGGGATCCCAGCAGTGTACCCACTGCATCAAACACAAATGTTTTTATAGTCTTGTGTGACCCGTCAAAGTAACCATCTGATATTGGCTGAGCACTCTTAGGGACATGACATTCAGCAGAAACTGTGAGATGTTTTTGGATAGGAATCTTTCATGTATTTTTTAAGTTGAGGATGACATTACTAGTCATTATGTTTTGTATGTGTGTGTTTTCTCATATTTCCTCATTCAGCCATTCAACCTCATCTTGTTCCCAGAGAGGTAGATACTTGTATTTTAAGTGAAAAAATTGGAAGTAACTAAGGACCACTTCCTTAGGTTCCATCCAATTCTGTGTGTGATATAAATGACTAGAAACTAAAGAAAAATGGGTCACAGATGCAATTTTTTTTTCTTTGCTCATTGGCTGTAAGCTACGCTGAAATGCATGCTGTGAAACAGCTGGTGGGTTATAGTTAGTCATCCTGAGCTAGGAGTGGCTTTGTGCATTAAAATGCCTTTGAGTCATATCTCTTCATCAAAATTTTGTACCAAACCAAGACTTACGTAAAGATACTTCCAAAATACCATTTTTGGTTGGACAAGGATTGTAAACATGTTTTGTCTATGCCACGGTTAAATAACCTGCAGTAGATAAGAGCCGTTCCTATTTTCAGAATCAACCAGAAGACATAAATATACAACTTGATCTATAAGAAAAGAGCACAGACTGGATTCGCTTACCCTTCTCTTTGACAGCATCACTCATTAGCTGTGTAACTTCGTCTGAGCTGCTTAAGTTATACTCAGCCTCTCTATGCTTTTCTGTGTCATGGATACAACATATGCCTTGAAGGGATGGCATGAGGATTAAAGTAAATTATAAAGGGTTAAATCAAATGGGATTTTTGAAAAATGCCAGTACATGCCTAAATATTTGATGTTTTTAAACACTACAAATATGCATATTCATAATATTTCATGATTTCTCCCAGCATATTTATCGAAAGCCTTTTCTTCTGAAAGAAGCAAGGGAATATTCTTGAGCTTTCCTAATCTGTGTTAGCCATAAGAATTGAGGGGAAAATAATTTCTTTGTTCCAAGTGAGAATGAGCTGAGCTATACTATAGATATTTCAAATGTCTGGGATGCTGAGTTGCTTGCTATGCTTTATAGAATGCTGAATGTGTTGCATTTTATGTTTGACATTTATAGAGTGCACATGTTACTGCTGACTTAACCAAAACAACAACGTTTAAAATATATCAAGTAACACTGTGCCAGAGATCAGGGCACATAATTCAGATCTTCCAGTAGGAAAGAAAAAAACCTAAAACATGTTTTCTGAACTTTACGAGAGAATGGAAACATTCCTTTTCCACCAACATGTCCTCAGCCTAGAATAATTCCTTGAGTCCACCTCTTTCTACTTCCAAAACTGGAGATACATGAGTCAGAGGTAAAATTACTTAACATTGTTAGACATGAAGTGGTAGTTCTGAAGCAGACATAAAAGGCATTCTGCATTATGCTCATACATTTAAATTTACAGACATATGAAAGTTTTTAAAAATTTTGGAAGACATAAATTTGCCAACCATTTTCGAAGGAAGGATGTTTTCTAAAATCTTTACATCTATCATCATAATTTCATAAAAGAAAGTTTAACATTAACAATAAAAGGTAAAAGGATATAATCTCTGAGACTAAAGGGGCTGTTCTTAAGTTAGAAACATTTACCTTTATGAAAAGCTTACTTCATTGTGCTTATTTCACATAGGCAATAAAAACTCTACCATCCACTGACATTTAAAAGCTGTTGCTCTGCTGTAACATAGAAGCATCAAGAACTAAAAAGTACATGGAATTTTAGTGAAGAGAAGCTGTAAATTCTCAAGAACAATAACACAGCTAATGAGTGATGCCATCAAAGAGAAGGATAAGTGAATCTAGTCTGTGCTCTTTTCTTTGTCATTTAGTAATTTGTCAAATTCACCCCCACTTCTGGGGAAGCCATTCAGAATACACACTCTTTGGAGAGCAGATGAGAATATAATCTTCAAGGTTGAAGGCTATAGTCCTATTCCATACCTGGAATAGAGGTTAGGAATTTGAGCATAGTGTATGAGAAACTATATAGGAATATCAGATTTCTAAAACCTTTAGTGAAGGGGTAAAGAAAATGGTCCTTTTTGTTCACAATTTATGATAAACTCCTAAAAATTTTAACCATGTTTCTGATCATTAAGGTTGAATAATAAGATTTAGCATAGGTAGTTCTTTGAAAATTGGACATTTATTTAAAAATCTGAAGTTGAAAACTTCAAATTTGTAGGAGCAAACATTCCTTACTTATCCTTCTACCTGCAATATACCTACCCAGGACTAGGTTCATTGCAAGAAATTAGAGCATTAGAGTTGCCAGATTTCACCAATAAAAATGCAGGACATGTTACTTGCAACATATTTATACTAAAAAATGATCTGTTATTCAGCTGGAATTCAAATTTTGCTGGATGTCATTTTTATCTGGCAACCTTTATGGACATCACTCTCCCAGTTTGTAGCCAGCCAAAACAAATATGGAAAACAAAGAACGTTTATGGTATGTAGACAAATAAACCTTATGGTGGCCAAACAATTATAAGGGCTTTGGGAGAATTTGAGATGGAGATCTCAAAGGCATAACATGTTAGTCATTCAAAGATACAAACACAAAGAAAAATATGAGACAGGCTGCTAAAGGGATATTCAGAGAACTTAGAAAATTAGTGTTATATTGTGGCTATTCTACATAGAATAATGCTGTAAAATGCAAATTATAGGTGGCAGGAAATATTAGAATTTCACTAAAGCACTTTTATAACTGAACATCAAATTCCTGGTTAATTTCGCAGGGAAAGATAGTTCAGTCTTGAGTCAGAATGTCTTTGGCTTGGTTTTCAGGAGTTAGTTTATTGTTAATAATAGAAAGGAGCCTGCCATAGACTCTTGGGGGCACCCAGCAAAACAAAGGCTCTCATTCACGGAGGAAGAGGGAAAAGCTTACACTGCAAAGAACTCTAAGATACATTGTCTTTCAGTTCTGGACTCTAGAAACCTAAAATCAGTGAGTAGGGCTGTGTCCTTCTGGAGGCCCCAGGGAAGAATTTGTTTCCTTGCCTTTTCCACCTTCTAGAAGCTGATTATGTTCCTTGGTTCATGGTCCCCTCGTAAATGTTCAAAGCCCCCAGCATCCTCAAATCTCTTTCTCTGTCTCTGACACCCCTGCCTTCCTTTGTGTTTATGTTGGGTCCACCCAGGTAATTTAGCATAATCTTCCCCTCTGGAGATACTTAATCATATCTGCAGAGTCCCTCTTACCATGCACAGCTTCTGGGGACTCCAGTGTGGACAAGTTTGGGAAGCCATTATTCTGCCTACCACACCATTTTCTTAAACAATTCTGAAAGCTGTAATATATTCTATTGTGTAATATTGTCCTACATTTAATTTTTTATAGATATACTTTTATATATGTCCTATAGACTATATTACTTCTGCTAATCTGTTCTAATTTAAGACATTTAAATTTAGAAGCACCTAAACTTTTTATGAAGACCCAGTACTTAAGTGACTAAAAGGGCTTGCCATGTTCTGTAATATCAAAAAGTTCTTTACTTTAGCAGCTGGTGTACTTCTACCTTGGCTCTTTCTCTTTACTTAAGGGATTTGTTTTCCTTAATAATTACATGGGTTTTTTACACTTTTCTTAGGGTACTTGATAGTTAAAGCTTTTGATGGCCAGGCGCCATGGCTCATGCCTGTAATCCCAGCACTTTGGGAGGCCAAGGTGGGCAGATCACGAGGTCAGGAGATCGAGACCATCCTGGCTAACACGGTGAAACCCCGTCTCTACTAAAAGTACACAAAAAATTAGCCAGGCCTGGTGGGACATGCCTGTAGTCACAGCTACTCGGGAGGCTGAGACAGGAGAATCACTTGAACCTGAGAGGCAGAGGTTGCAGTGAGCCGAGATCATGCCACTGCACTCCAGCCTAGGTGACAGAGTGAGACTCCACCTCAAAAAAAAAAAAAAAAAAAAAAAAACCTTTGATGATGGAGATATTGAAAATCAGTTGATTTTGTTAAAAATCATTCTTTTCCTTGATATGTCTCTTCCCTGTCTCCTCCTACAATCATCATAATGCCCCACCTGTAAATAACTTGGTGGTGTTCCTCTTGAGAGACTAACAATTCTCTTTTCAGCTTTGATATAAGATGTCAAGGTCAAGTTTATTTAATATATAATCATTACAGACAAGTTCACATTCACTGGCTGGATTTACCTCTTTAATTCAATATACATTTAAAAGTGATTCAACATAAGCACCTGAAATGCAGTTTTCATGTTAATTTAACAGTTTTCTGTATCACTTAGCGTATGTAATCCCTTCACTATACTGTTGAATTATTATTGTTAGGATCTGTTTCTACTCACAGAACACTTCTGACACCAGCTATGTGGGTTTTCCACACCAAGTAACTCTCCAATTCTCTGGAGCGTCAATTGGGTTCCCTACAATTTAATCCAGTTCTGACACTAACTACCCAGAGTTAGTGCAGACCCTCCTGGTTAAGGGCTCAGTCCCACAGGACTACTCCCCACTTCAGATGCCAGTCACAAGTAGTGGGTCCTCAGGTTACCTATACGTCTGTCCGACTTGGCTACAAACTGGAGGTTCCCATGATCTCTTCCTCAGGTTTAATAATGTGCTATACCAGCTCACAGAACTCAGGGAAATCCTTTACTTACATGTACAGGTGTATTATAAAGGATATTATGAAGAATGTAAATGAACAGCCAGATGAAGAGGTACATAGGGCAAGATCCAGAAGAGTCCAGAGCACAGGGGCTTCTGTCCCCATGGAGTTAAGGTGCAGTACCCTCCCTGCCCATGGGTGTGTTCACCAGCCTGAAAGCTCTCTAGATCCCATCATTTAGGGGCTTCTATTGGGGTTCATTACCTAATTATGATTGATTAAGTCATTAAGCCATTGGTGATTGACTGTATCTCCAGCCTCTCTCCCCTCCCTGGAGGTCAGGATGAGGGGGTGGGGCCGAAAGTTAAAACCCTCTAATCTTATGACTGGTTTAGCAGCCAGCCCCTAGCCTCCAAAAGTCACCTCATAAACTCAGGTATTATTGAAAGGGGCTTATTACAAATAACAAAGATACTCCTCTCATTCCTGTCATGCAGGGAATTCCAAGGGTTTTAGGAGCTCTGTGCCAGGAACTGAGGGCAGAGACCAAATATATATTCTTACTGTGTCACATGTTGTTTATAAATCTTGTCTTCCTGGTAGGATGTGGTATGATGGCATTAAAAAGATAAAGACTTTCAATACACAGATCTGGGTTTGAATTTCTGGTCTGTCACTTACTGGACAGAGCAGGTCTGTTACTGGTCTGTGGATGAATTACTTAAACTGTAAGCTTGACTTCCTCTTTTTAAACAGAATACTAATGCTTGCCCTGTAGGGTTATTGTAAGGATTTAACAAGATCATGTATAAAACATATAGCATGGTGCATAGGGAGTACCACGGAACATCGTGAGCACTCAGTGGGAGCTTATAATTAATGTCTTCTTTTAATCCTGTCTTCCTGTTGTCCTGCCTTCCCTCCTGTTAAGGGAAATTTGTATAGAACCTGATTTCTCCCTGGACAGAGGAGATAGCGGAAGTAGAGAAACATGGCTTTGAGTGTCCCTTAGGTCAGATACAGTAGAAGTACAGTTGTCTGTATTTATATGTATTTGTATTTATATGTATTTGTATTTATACTTTTCTTGCCTTCCAGGAAAAAAGCCTGTGAATGCTAATAACACTGATAGTCACCATACTAAATCCCTACTATATACCAGGCAATTTTTTTTTAGTTTACATTTAACTACAAAAAGTAGTTATTATTCCTGTTTTACAGGTGAAGAAACTGAGCCTCAGAGAGGTTATTTATCTAGCCTGAAATCACATCCATAATAAAGGGTAGTCAAGATTTGAACCCAAGTCTATCTCTAGAATCTGTTCTTTCCCCCTTCCCCATTAGAGAGAGAAAAATAGAAAAATTCTTCAAAGCAACTATCTTTTTTTTTTTTTTCTTATACTTTAAGTTCTGGAATGCATCTGCAGAACGTGCAGGTTTGTAACAAAAGTATACATGTGCCATGGTGGTTTGCTACACCCATCAACCCGTCATCTACATTAGGCATTTCTGCTAATGCTATCCCTCCCCTTGCCCCCAACCCCCTGACAGGCCCCAGTGTGTGATGTTCCCCTCCCTGTGTCCATGTGTTTTCATTGTTCAACTCCCACTTATGAGTGAGAACATGCAGTGTTTGGTTTTCTGTTCCTGTATTAGTTTGCTGAGAATAGTGGTTTCCAGCTTCATCCATGTGCCTGAGAATGAGAATGACATGAACTCATTCTTTTTTATGGCTGCATAGTATTCTATGGTGTATGTGTGCCACATTTTCTTTATCCAGTCTATCATTGATGGGTATTTGGGTTGGTTCCAAGTCTTTGTTATTGTAAATAGTGCCACAATAAACATACTTGTGCATGGGTCTTTATAATAAAATGATTTATAATCCTTTGGGTATATACCCAGTAATGGGATTGCTGGGTCAAATGGTATTTCTGGTTCTAGATCCTTGAGGAATCACCACACTGTCTTCCACAATGGTTGAATTGATTAACACTCCCACCAACAGTGTAAAAGCATTCCTATTTCTCCACATCCTCTCCAGCATCTGTTGTTTCCTGACTTTTTAATGATCGCCATTCTAACTGGCATGAGATGGTATCTCATTGTGGTTTTGATTTGCATTTCTCTAATGACCAGTGACGATGAGCTTTTTTTCATATGTTTGTTGGCTGCCTAAATGTCTTCTTTTGGGAAGTGTCTGTTCATGTCTTTTGCCCACTTTGTGATGAGGTTGTTTGGTTTTTTTTCTTGTAAATTTGTTTAAGTTCCTTGTAGATTCTGGATATTAGCCCTTTGTCAGATGGATAGATTGCAAAAATGTTCTCCCATTCTGTAGGTTGCCAGTTCACTCTGGTGATAGTTTCTTTTGCCAAAGCAGCTATCATTAATGCAGGTTTTTTTCTAAAAGTTCCAGATGTTCCTCCAATAAAATTAGAATATATTCTCATTTCAATAGCAATTAGTATTGTTATTGACACTGGGTGATATATTTCAGTATAAGATTTAAATTAAGGAATACACTTCCTTATCATTATTAAGTTATTTTCCAGTTAAGTGCTTGACTGTTAAGTTCACTTTCCTAGTTCTGCCCTGTCTTATGATGTTTCAATCTATTTTCTTTTCCTCTAGAAATACATTTAAAAGTATATTACAATTCAAAAGTAAAATGCAATTTGATTTATTGAAATTCAAGATATATATAAATATTCAGTAATACACATGTTATGTGAAGTGTGGTACATCTATATTCCTCAACTCTTGTGCATAATGACACTTACAGGCCAGCAACATGAGTGGGTAAATAAAATGGATACCTAGGTAAGGCAGCCTTCAGAAATAGAATATGTATAAATCTCTCTTTGGAAATAAAAGTCCTGGATAAATGTGACAAAGCTTTCTTCAATGGTCATTAAGAAAATAATTCCAAAATTGTGACTCCCCTCTTTTGGGCCTATTATACTTCCCAGCTTTATCCATTAAAAGCTGAATAAATGCATGCACAGATAGCTGGATTTCTCTCTAAGATTAAGATTAAGTAAAACTGCAGAAGTTTTAAGCTGTAATGCAGATAATAATAGATACGGCCACTGAATTGTTACTTCTTCTCAACCCTTTTTTTTCCTGTTAAAAAAAGTAAATTGAAATTTATCATTTGGGGCTAATTTCAGGTAGTGAGTAAATAAGAAAATCTGTCAGTAAGACATAATCATCTTTTCCTTTGTTTGCTGGTAAAAAAAAAAAAAAAGAGAGAGAGAGAGAAAAGTAAGTATTACCTTTGCTGGGCAATATAGAATTTTTGGATTGTTGTGTTAATAAAAATGAATGTTTGGGAAACTGAATATTGGGGCAATTTGGCATTGTAAATTTGTATTTTGAGGTTCCTTCAGCTCTATCACATGGTATCACAGTACCATGAATAGAGGAAATTAAAAAGAAATAGCCATTTTCAGGAAAAAGAAAACATAAGTATATCCATAAACCAGAAACATAACACAATCACAAAGCAATTAGTAGGATTAAAGCTGTTGTCTGCTGGATTCCAGGTCTGGAAGGAAGAAGTTTGAATTCCATGCTACTATAGGGACTACAAGTGCACCCGTGCAAAGCATGGATATAGGAGCTAGATTTGCTGCTTGGTACCAAGCCTTCTTAGCCCAAGAAAGGAGTTTACAAATATGCTGTAACCAACTGCTCCTTAGGGCAGTGGCTTATGAGAACCTGTGTTCCAGAGAGGCAAGAGAAAACAAACATAGTCTCCCACCCAAGACCTAGATCCAACTGGCCACTAGCCTGGGACTGACTCTGCCATATCCCACATGTTACCCAGAACAAGAGCCTCAGACCATTACTTTAAATCTTGTTGTACCAGGGACCAGCACAGGAAATAATAAAACTGTTACATAGGAAGAAAAGGTCAAGGCAATGAGGAGAAGCAGGAAGAAATTAAAATCTCCCACTGAAGAATATTGTGCAGACCAAAATTCTACATGAGAAAGCCAACAAAAATAACAAATGAGAATTGAATTCACCCCAAATGAAATGAAAGTAACAATGAACTCTGATAATGACTTTAAGTATATTTATGATACTCAAAAGATAAAAGAAGAAATTAGAAAAAATGTTAAGATGTTATAACACAGGAACTAAAATGAAAAGACAAAGTAATAGAAAAAAATAATTCTGGAAATGAAAAATGTAGTCTCTGAAATAGACTCATTTGATAGAATAAACTCTAGACTGGGCAGGGTCAAAGACAGAATTAATGAACTATAAGATAATCATGAGAAATTTACCCATAATACAGCACACAGCAATGAAGAATATAGAGGATGAGTTGTACATGAAAGATAGAACAAGAGGCTCTACCATTCATCTCATAGGAATTTTTAAAGAAGGTTTAAGAATGGCAGAAAACCAATATTTGAAAAGATGATGGCTAAAACTTGCTGAATTGAAGACTCAGATTAAGAATATCACCAAGTGCCACACTTGGAAATAAAACAAAGCTTTACCTAGAGAAAAACATAATGAAATAGAACACTTGGGACAAACGGAAAATATTAAAAGCTATTAAAAATAGTCTTCCTACTGTGGAAGGATAAACTGATGGCTTGTTCCCAGCAACAAGAGATGCCAAAAGTCAATATATTAATATCTTCAAAGTTCCAGAAAAAGCTGTCCATCTAGAATTCTGTATCCAGCTAGACTGTAATATAGATGTAAGAGAAATGCAAAGATATATTCAGAAAAGCAAAGATTGATTATTCACCACCTCCAGACTCTTGCTGATAGAAGTATTAAATGATGTGCTTCAACATGAAGCACAGTGAACCCAAAGGGTAGGAGTGGAGTGTAAGAAACAGTAATGATTGCAAACATGGTAAAAATACACTGCCAAACTTAATTGTCTAATGATTATTTTAAAATTATTTGGAATGTTTTCTTGAAATAACTGGAGCTAAAATTCTAAACAAAAGTAATAAGGAATACATGCTGTATGTTCAATGGATAGTTAATCCATGCTGAAGTTCATTCCAAGAAGGATAGCTACGAATTAATTTGACAGGAAAAAAAAAAGCAGTTACATTTGTTAGACTTCTAGTTTTAAAATGATAGAATAAAAAAAGGATATTCCCCTCTTTTCTTGAAAATTATCCAAAATCAGCTCAGAGAATTTATGAGTGCAAACTCTGTCTCTGATGAAATGAGTATCTGTCTCGAATTACAAACTCCTGTATATGGGGAAGGGTTGACTAATGCAGTAAAGGTGAAGGTAGATTCCCAAGAGAGAACTCTCATACCTGCAGTCTCAGATAAAGCCTAAAGCCCTCAGAATGAAATGATCCAAAGTGTGTGTCAGTAATCCCTTCTTTAGAACAATGGAGCAGAAGCCAAGAAAGCTGTGGGAGTAATGGACCCAAATTGGCACAGTGCTGGGACAAGCAAGGAAAGAAGGCTAAACAAAGAATCACACTGTCAAAGCCATATTGTCAGGAATCAATCTGTTGATGGGCTAAAGTGGAGGAAAGAATCTGAATTCCAAGCAGTCCTGTGGTACACATCTTGTTGAGGAAAAGTAAAGGCTCAAGAGGCCTCTGTCACATACACAGCCCTGCATCATAAGGAGAATGCCAGCTAGCCTGGAAAGTAGTCCTCTTCCTTCCTCAGTACCATGAATCTCCTGCCAATAGCTGTTCACCTTATTTTCAAATCAATGATAATCCCAACAGAACCAGCAGAAGTGGTTCCGTCACTTACCGTAAGTATATCCTTGGGCAATTCATAACCTGTCTAAGCCATGATTTTTGTTTTTGTAAAATAGAGTAATAGTTCTCCCATATAGTACTGTAGGGAGGATTAAATAACATAATATACCTAAAACACTAGGCATGCCTAAAGCACTAGGTATAATATACCTAAAACATATCACATGGTAAGGAGTCAGTAAATATTTACTGATCGACAAAGATCGGCCAGGCGGAATTCTCAGGGCTGAGAACTGACTTGCCTTCCTTGTCCTCTTTCTGTCTAGAAAGCAATGGTTAAGAACACAGATTCAGTAACAAGAATTCTACTTCAAATCCTACATCTTTTATTGCCTACCATTATGATTTCAGCCAAATTATTTAGCTGACCCTCAGTTTTCTCATTTGTAAAGAAGGGATAATAATAGTACCTATCTCCCAAAGTTGTTTTGAGGATTAAATGAGTTGTCACAGAGCACTTTGAACTTTGAACAGTGCCTGGCACTGAGTAAATACGGTACATATTAGCTATTAGTACTTTTATTTTTCAAGAATGACAAGTCACACGATATAGAAGATTACCATACTTTTTAGGTTTTTAGGGACAGTCACCTCGGAGATGTGATTATTCAAACATAGAATCAAAATTTGACTGATTTTTTTTTTTCAAGACATAGGGCGTAATATCCTGTTGCTCAATTGTATATTCTAAATTTTGATTAGGAGACTATGGGATAATATATCTATAGATCATGAACCAAATTATCTTTTGCTTATGGTTAGTCCTTTTTTAAGGTAAATGAACAGCATGTGTTGTATAAGTTGGTGATGTGCTGGTACCAGCCAGATGTGATAACTTATTAGTTACAACCCCAGAGCAAAGATCCACAAAAGAGAAAGGAATTCCATTTCCAGTGTGGGAAATGTCAGATTAGGACTTGAACAGCTTGCTGCTGATCTTTTTGTTAAGGGATGCTGTCAACACAGATATGTCTAAAATTAGAGATCAGAACAGAAGGAGGGCAGGCGGGGACAGACAATGCAACTTTCACTCACAATCACAGAACTTAACTCCCGTGTAGTTGCTTGGCCAGGCTCCCAGTTGAGAAGGGAGATTTTGTAATGTTTCCAGCCTTCATTTTTATGGCCTGTTGGACTTTGTATGATCTGGGCTTTCTTTTACCTTTCTTTTTTAATGGTTTAGTTTTTTTTTTTTATTATTGTTTCATTTTATTTAGCCTGGTTGACTTTTTAATCTCAGCCTATAGAAAGCATCACAATTTAAATCTCTTAGAAATTTTTAAATGGATAAGAAGTAGCAGGAATTAAATAAGGAAGGGCAGTTGAGTTGTCCATGAATATAGCTGTTTATGCTCAATCTTGCTCACTCTCCCTCCGAACATTTCTGAAAGGAATTAGCCTCTAGGTGCTTAATAAGACATGAAAGGGCCCTCAAGTTACTGGCCATTTTTTCTTTTTTTTTTCTTTTTCTTTTTTTTGAGACGGGATCTCGATCTGTCACCCAGGCTAGAATGCAGTGGTGCGATCTCGACTCACTGCAACCTCCATCTCCAGAGTTCAAGCGATCCTTCTGCCTCAGCCTCCCGAGTAGCTGGGACTACAGGCGCTAGCCACCACGCCTGGCTAGTTTTTGTATTTTTAGTAGAGACGTGGTTTCACCCTATTGGCCAGGCTGGTCTCGAACTCCTGACCTCATGATCCACCGGCCTTGGCCTCCCAAAGTGCTGGGATTACAGGCAGGAGCCACTGCGCCCAGCCTGGCCATTTTTTTTGAATGTTCACATTTCCTTCAATTCCACAGTTACAGACCACAGCAGATACGTTGACACTTACTTAAAAACCAGTGAAGCTTGCTGGGCATAGTGACACACACCCATAATCCCAGCATTTTGGGAGGCCGAGTTGGGTAGATCGCTTGAGCCCAGGAGTTCCAGACCAACCTGGGCAACGTGGCAAAACCTCGTCTCTACAAAAAGTACAAAAATTATCCAGGAGTAGTGGCATGCACCTGTAATCCCAGCTACTTGGGAGGCTGAGGTGGAAGGATCATTGCTATGCACTGAGATCGTGCTACTGCACTCCAGCCTAACCAACTGAGTGAAACTCTTTCTCAAAAAATTAAAATTAAAATTAAAAAAAATGGTGAAGCTCTCAGTTGGGAAACTGAATCTAGATCTTTGATCAGAATTTAATAAGAAGGGGAGCTTCTTTTTGGTAGCCAAACTCCAGGAGATTGTTAGCTGTTGTTCTTCCTTTCCAGTTGTTATTTCCAGCCATCCACAGCTCACCAGGGCATCTCTGACACTTACCCTCCCTGGAGATGACTCAGTCTGGCAGACATCTCTTAGGATGGGAAAGTCTGAGAGGTGTTCATACAGCTTGTCGTGTTAGAGCTGTATCCTAGACCCTTTTAATTAATAGTACTATTATATGCCCTATTTATTTATTGACTCTTAATTTTTAATTTTGCAGAGATTAATTCTGTCCTAGCCTTTGCTCAAATGAGCACAAGTTCCTGTAGCAGAGCTCTAACTTGACTGTGGTGTTATGTGTTCTATGTGTACTCAGCCCCAAAGTCCTGGGACCTGGGAGTTCCAACCCGCTAACACAGTTCCTCCTGCCCATCACTCCCAAAACCACAGAGCAACATTTTGCTAGCTTTTTTTTTTTTCCTGCTTTTGACTAAAGCATGTACACAAACGTGTCCACAGGAAGAACTTAACTTGTGATTATGCAATTTGAGAATATAGTTAGGTAGCAATTTCAGATTTCAAATAATGGATATGATTCCACCCCCGAACTTAAGTAGAGAAAGATAGATGCTACTAGCTTCTTAACAAGAGAAATAATTTAAATATTTTGATGAAAATGGTTCTCTGGTTGACCTTCAGGTTTGCATAGTTCTTAGACCATTTTTCATCTTTAAAAATACAAATATTCCTATGTTCCACAGAACTTAGGAATTTGTCCTATTTTCTTTCATCCTCCCTGCTGTTTCTACCCCTTGTTTTAGATCATTTGTGTCAAGTTACATTTATTCAAACTAAGCAAAGCATTCAATTACTTAAAAAAGGAATAGAAAAAATTGCAATGCCATATATACTCTGTAACCTCTAATAATTATGTCTGTATCAGCTAACATATGAATTAAAATATTCATGTTCTTGATGTCTTTTAGTCCACAAAAGGAAATGATTACTACATTTTGTCAAACTAATGCCAATTTGATGATATGTTAAAACATTTAGCTTGCAGCTGCAAGTTAGTAAGCCATATAAGGTAAGGCTTTAATTATAGATCTATCCTGCTGTAAAAGTGCTTAATTAGACTCATGTAAAATTTTACTTGAAGCAGGATTTTTACTGAAGATTTAAAGAATTAAGAAAAAATACCTTTTTCCATTCATTTTTCTTTTTCTTTTGTTGATTTTTATCCATCCTACTACCCTACTTTCTTCCTGTTACAAGGACTAACATAAGGAAAATTTAGTCTGTCAATAACTACCCTTTTGACTGGTAATTGATTTTCACTTCTTCTTTTTTTTTTTTTTTTTTTTTGAGAGGGAGTCTTGCTCTGTCACCCAAGCTGGCAAGCTGGAGTGCAGTGGTGTGATCTCAGCTCACTGCAACCTCTGCCCCCTGGGTTCAAGCAATTCTCCCTGACTCAGCCTCCCGAATAGCTGGGATTACAGGTGCCTGCCACCACACCTGGCTAATTTTTGTATTTTTAGTAGAGATGGGGTTTTCACCATGTTGGCCAGACTGGTCTCGAGCTGCTAACCTCAGGTGGTCTGCTCGCCTCGACCTCCCAAAGTGCTGGGATTACAGGCGTGAGCCAACACGCGCAGTCTGATTTTCACTTCTGAGTTGTAAATTTTCAAATGCTGTTTATCTTTAGTAGTTTGACCAGGTCTTGAGTCTAAAATAAATATTTTACACTTACAAAGTCTCTTTCTGTTCTGAATCAAGTATTACCAGTATTAAAGGCATGTTGCCAATCATCTTATTAAAAATCAGTAAAGTACCAAAGTGTGAGTATGATTTCATACACACCCTGAAGGCTATTGCTCATTAACTAGTGTTGCCACTGGCTATCTTGAGCAGCAGTGAAAAGAGTGAAGTGAGAGCTACTGCCCTGCTTCTCCCTGCAGCTATTTCTGGTCCCCCTAATAGTCATGGTGACTACAGTGTGCAGTCATGCTTGTTTCCTACAACATTTACCTTACTGCCTTCTTGTTCTTTTGGTTTACCCATAGATACATTTTTAATATGAAGGGAAGTAGAAAATGGGTGTCTCCATCCACAAAGATGGACACCTCTTTTATTTAAGAGAGAAGGAAAATGGCACTATGGATATTGTTATTAAGCGTAGCTATGGTTACAAGTTCAAAGCAGAAAATAGGATATTTATATTAGTATATTAATCTGTACAGTCTACTTTTTTTATTCCAAACCACAAAATTAGATTTGATAGTACCTATTTTTTAATAGCACCTACTTTTTTGTTCTTACAGAGGTGAGGAGGAAAGAACTTCTTAAAAAATAATATTCCATTTTTAAAAATTAGATGATCTATGTTTATTTTTGCTTTTAAAACAATATTCTAAAAATCTTTAAGTGGCTAATTTTATTCATTACATAATTCTAGGATGCATGTAGGAAACTCTACCCCTCTCACCCTCACATACAAAAACAATGTCATTGACTTGATTTGTTTTTGTTAAATAAAACATTTTCAAAAGTGTCTTCTAAATCTGGGTATTGTCCTCAGAATGTGTTGAAATTAAGAATATCACCTCTTTTACTGGTCAAAAGAACACTCTGTTATGGTGCAATAACAAACACGGCTCCGGGTCTCAGTGGCTTAACAAATAAAACATTACTTCTCACTTGAAGAAGATCTGTGAGTTTAGTGCCACTCTAGAGCAGCTTCTAAGTGGTGATTCAGGGATCCAGTTTGCTTGCATCTTTGTCATTTCACCATCTTGACACATGCCTTCCAGATTCAAATTAAACAGGGAAGAAGAAAGTTGGAAGGCCACCCAGGGTCTTCTATTACCTCAGCCCAGAAGTGGCACTCATTGCCTCTCCTTAGAGCCCACTGGCCATATGACCAATCTAACTGTAAGGAGGTCTTAAATATATATACCTTCTATGTATTCAGGAGGATAAACAAGACACAACTTAGGGAACAGCTGGCACTACTTCTGCCAAACCCTTCATGTGTATCATGGAAGAAAACTCTTGAGAAGCACTTTTTGAAATTCCCAATCTCAATTCAGATAACTTGAATCTGATCTTATCATCAGACTCTGCCTTTCCCCCTTTAGAAATCCATAATACATAGTCTGCAAACAAGTCATCTCTACCAAGCCCTTCTCCCCCACGGGTCTCCCTCAGTGTCTCTTAAAACTCTTCTTTTCCATTCCCATCTTGACTCTCATAGTTCGGGCCATCCTCATCTTTTCAAGAATATTTACAATGGTCCAATCACTAGTACCTTAATTCCTCTCATTATTCCCACCTCAGCCAGATCATCATTGTTTCTTCAGCACTGTGTGGCCTCTCCACTTTGTAAGTTCTCAGGAGCATTAGCTTCTGAATTGTATGGGGTCTAAGAGTCACATACCTTAAAAGTGTGAGGATTATTTATTCCTCAATATCTAAGGATCTTTCCTACAACAAGGATTTCATTCCTCAATATCTAAGGATCTTTCCTACAACAAGGATTATAAATGGTTTATAATGCCATTTATAATTGAAAACCCAATGAGTGGAACACTAAATATTTTTAAATTGGCAAAAATATTTATCTTTTAGGTGTGATTCTGTTAACATTTGAACCTGTAAATTGGCTAGAGACAGAATATACTAAAAGTTTGTTCTCTTAGGCTGGGTGCAATGGCTTACACCTATAATCCAGCACTTTGGGAGTCTGAGATGGCAGGATTGCTTGAGCCCAGGAGTTTAAGACTAGCCTGGGCGACATAGCAAGACCTCATCTGTACAAAAAATTTAAAAATTAGCTGGTTATGGTGGTGCGCATCTGTGGTCCCAGCTACTCAAGAGGCTGAGATGGAAGGATCACTTGAGCCCAGTAGGTCAAGGCTGCAGTGAGCCATGATCGTGCCACTGCACTCCAGCCTGGGCAACAGAGCAAGATCCTGTCCCAAAAAGAAAAAAAAAATGAGTTTTCAATTATGGATCATTTTTCAAAGTGGTATTTAAACAGGAGGTGTGAAAAACGTGCCTTCCTCTATATTCTAAATGGAATAAACACAGGAAGAACCAAAATCTGTTTTGGTTTTTTTACTTATTTTATATGTCATCTTTTTCACACTAGACCATAATAACAATTTTAGAAATAGTGGTGTTTTGATTGAAAACAATTTTTTCCATATTAATCAAATATCTGCAACTTGATATATTTTGTACATAATTGTATCTTTGATAGAATTTGTTTCAAATCCCCCCAAATTAAAAAAAAAAAAATGCTGCATAACTGCAATTTTATTCACCATGTCCAGAAGTTGATCCTTTCTGTATGCTGATTACAATAGCACAACACAAGATGAATGCCAATGAAAAAAGAATTTAGGTATAAATAGTAACCTCATCACGTCCTTATAAAACCAAATATATCTTCCATTGTTTATCAGTTCACTAGCCATTCAACATGCCACTATTGTACACTTACTAATTTGTACACGTTGTGCCTGGAGATAACAAAAAATGAAGGGGTTGCTCTTGTAATCAAGAAGCTCCTAGTTTAATGAGCTGTACAAATAAGTCAACCAACAATTTTGATGCATTATAATAAATGCTCCATTAGAGAAATGGAAAGGGGGCTAGGGGAACATAGGTAGAATGCCTCTCTTCCACCTCAGGGAATCAGAACGAGATTCCTACAAGAGGAATTGTGGCTTAGGTAACCAAGCTCATGAAAGGGGAGGAGACATCAGGCAGAGGAATGGAGCGTGCAGGTGCCATGCTCATATCCTCGGTGTAACTGCAACATCATGAGGCTGGGGTGAATGCAGATCCACTCCCTGTGCATTCAGATTTCACCTCACAGGGTGAACCTCTAAAAAACCATGGAAACTCTCATGATATGAAAGAGAAGACTGATGTTTGGAGTCAACCAGACTGGAATTCAAATCAAGATTTCTATCACTGACAGTGTAATTTTAAGTGAGTTTCTGAGTTTCATCATTTTAAGAGAGAGAAATAACAGTATCTATCTTAAAGAGTAGCCATTAGGACTAATAGAATAATGAATGAAAAGTATTTAGCATCATTTCTGGCACATGGTAGTCACTTAGCAAATCATAGTTTCTAATAATAGTACAAATGGAAATGGGTTGCATTTGGAACCTTGATAATAGACACCAGATATACAGTTGTTTGGTCATTCTTTCCTTTGGTTTGGTTCTTGTTAATATGAATTGAAAATGTTTTTGTTTAAAATTATTCAGTGTGGATTAACTCCTCTACGTAATTGATAGTAATTTGATTCCATTGATGATAATTGTAGTGGATTTTAATGACCAGTTGGCAGGAATTTTTGGAGCATCCTTCTTGGGAAGTAAAATATGTCACAGGAATTCATTAGTAACCAAACAAGATACATTAAGACCATAGAATGACTAACAAATAGTCATGATATCCATTGGGATTTTGTATCAATTTCAAAATTGACACCAGAGAGATGGTAAAAATTCCCCTACAACTATCAGCCTGGACAGAAATTGGACTTGTGTTAGCATAGCCGCTCATTCACACCAAATACCCAATCTGTCTATAAGGAGAGATTCTCAATTTCACATTCACCAAAGTAAAGCAATAAGTGATGCTCAAGCTCATCTGGATGCCAGCACAAGACAGTCAGAAAGAGAAGCTGTAGTTCAGCTGTCTGCTGAATTCTGTTGCCCTTGATGACAATGTCTAAAGCAATAATTGACCCAAACTTGAAATTTATACATTTCATGATAATGAAACCAAAGCTAGGTAGTATTGTATATTGAAATCATAAACTGGTACATGTGTACATGCTCACTGGGGCGAAGTTCTCCAAAAGATAAGGGTAGTGCTTTCAAAGGGAAAATGAGCACAGATGGTTTTAAGGAAATTAAAACCCTTAGCTTCCATGTATTTTTTTTTAATTTTAGAGAATATTCAAGCAAAAGGCTTGAAGACCTAGAGTAAGTTGAAAACCTCACTGAACTCTAATTTAGCGAACGTGGCTTCTAGGCTAGCTCTGTTACCTCGGGTGTGACCTTGAGCAAATCCTTCATTCGCCCCTTTGACCACAGTTTTCTGTCGAGGAACTTGATGACCCCCAAGTTGCTTTCCAATCTAAAACAATGGGGGTGTGAGTTTATTTTACAAGAAGAAATCATGCTACACTCCCAGAGATCCTCATGACTTCATGACAATAGGTTTGAGATAGGATTTGAATGTGTTTTGTAGAGACATGGATGAAACTGGAAACCATCCTTCTCAGTAAACTATCGCAAGGACAAAAAACCAAACACCGCATGTTCTCATTCATAGGTGGGAATTGAACAATGAGAACTCATGGACACAGGAAGGGGAACATCACACTCCGGGGACTGTTGTGGGGTGGGGGAGAGGGGGAGGGACAGCATTAGGAGATATACCTAATGCTAAATGACGAGTTAATGGGTGCAGCACACCAACATGGCACATGGATACATATGTAACAAACCTGCATATTGGGCACATGTACCCTAAAACCTAAAGTATAATAATAAAAAAAAAAAAAAGAAAAAAAGAAAAAAAGAGAAAAAAAAAAGAATTTGAATGTGTTTGAGGTAAAACTTCTCTAAGAACCAATTTGGGCTGGACACATCCTAAATGTTGCATACATATTTTTTTAAATCAAAGAGTACAATAAATTCACTTTTTCTTGCTGTAAAGGATAGTAAGCCTCATACCTCTTTCCTTACTCCTAGAGGTTCAAACAACTTAACATATTACTGTCTTAATACAAAACCATTTAATTTTCCATCCTGTGTTAATAAATTAGCTTTGGTGAGCTTTTTCTCCTTGGCAAGCACTCTCCATGTTTTCCACCCTTTTTAGTTCTTATTTTAAAAACTTTGTTACTCTCATGCACTAGCCACATAATGCATGTGATATACGGTCCTGTACTCTGCTTGGTACCAAGTATACAAATGGGGATGAGACACAGTGAAGGAAATTTTTAAAGTTAACTGTCTAACTGGCTAAAAAGACACTTAAACTGATCATTACAATGTAATGTATTAAATGTAGTAATAGAAACATGAACAAAGTTCCAAGGAAATGAGGAAGCACAAACTTCTTTTTAAATTTTGATGAAGTTTATCTATTCTTTTGTTGCTTTTACTTTAGGTATCATATCTAAGAAACTATTGCTTAAACTAAGGTCATGAAGATTTACACCTATGCTTTCTTCTAAGAGGTTACAGTTTAGCTCATCTGTTTAGGTCTTTGATCTATTTTGAGTTAAAGTTGTATATGGTGTAATGTAGGGGTCCAACTTCACTCTTTTGCATGTGGATATGCAGTTAGTTGTCCCAGTACCATTTGTTGAAAAGACAATTTTTTTCCATTAAATTGTCTTAACACTCTTATAGCTGCCTCTTTGATATATTGTCCTGACTTAACTTCCATTGTGCCAAATTCACCTTGCTTTTTCAGTTTCCTTAGCAGGTTCCTTTACCTTCACCTTATTCTAAATGTTAAGATTCTTAAAGATAGGATTTGCAAGCCCCTTCCCTTCTCTCTTTCGTGTTGCACCCTACAGATGATCCATTCCCATTCTCTCTCTATGCTAATGACTTAGAAATTTTATCTCCATCCTCAGACTTCTCTGCAGAGCTTCTTACAGGAATATCTATTTGACTTATTAACTCCACTTCGATGTCTCATAGACAACTTAAGCAACATAACCTTATCCAAAATGAAATACTTGATTCTCCTATCTGTTCACCCTCCAAGAAAATTTGTTTTTCTGACAGCTTTTTTTATCTTGTAAATTGCACCACTATTATCTACCCAATTGCTCAAACCAGAAGCCTGGGATTCATTCAGTATTCTTCCTTTTCCCTCATCTCTCATATTCAGTCCATTAATATGTATCTCAAATCTTTCCATACATCTGATCTCACTGACATCATCGTAGTACAGGCCACCTTTATCTCTTACCGGAATTACTGCAATAGCTTCTTAACTGTTCTGTTTCTTTTCTTTCTCCTATTCCTGAACTACCACCAGAGTAATAATTTCAAAAATGATCTTGGTCCAGATTACCCCTATTTTAAAACACTCCAATGGCTTCTGCTTGCACTTAAGATCTCTCATTACCATGGTATATGATGGTATCTGCCATGGTATATAATGGTATCTATCTAATCTGCCTCTTGCTTAGCTCTCTAGTCTCCTCTCAAGGCACTTTCCCCCTTCTATGGCCACACCAGTGGTCTTTCACTTTCTGGAACACATAAAGGGGTTTTCCCCTTTCAAATCTTTGCACATGGACTTTTCCCCAGCTTATCTCCTCAGGAACAGCTTACGTCTTCAGACGCGGCTTTCAAACTGATTCTAAGTCAGTCCCTCTTCCCTTGAATATACTATCACAGCACAGTGTTTGTTAACACCTGGAAAATTATTGTGTTTCAGCAATTTAATTTTTTTATTATAACATATTTTTACACATGCACACCCCTACACATATTTTTTTAACCATACACATCCTGCCTCCTGTTTCTACACCATAAGCCCCTTGCTGGGCATGGGGTGGGGACAGTGTGTGTGGAGAGTATGTCTATTTTTTTATTTTATTATTATTATACTTTAGGTTTTAGGGTACATATGCGCAATGTGCAGGTTTGTTACATATGTATCCATGTGCCATGTTGGTGTGCTGCACCCATTAACTCGTCATTTAGTATTAGGTATATCTCCTAATGCTTTCCCTCCCCCCTCCCCCCACCCCACAACAGTCCCCGGAGTGTGATGTTCCCCTTCCTGTGTCCATGTGTTCTCATTGTTCAATTCCCACCTAGGAGTGAGAACATGCAGTGTTTGGTTTTTTGTCCTTGCGATAGTTTACTGAGAATGATGATTTCCAGTTTCATCCATGTCCCTACAAAGGACATGAACTCATCATTTTTTATGGCTGCATAGTATTCTATGGTGTATATGTGCCACATTTTCTTAATCCAGTCTATCGTTGTTGGACATTTGGGTTGGTTCCAAGTCTTTGCCATTGTGAATAGTGCCGCAATAAACATACATGTGCATGTGTCTTTATAGCATCATGATTTATAATCCTTTGGGTATATACCCAGTAATGGGATGGCTGGGTCAAATGGTATTTCTAGTTCTAGATCCCTGAGGAATCACCACACTGACTTCCATAATGGTTGAACTAGTTTACAGTCCCACCAACAGTGTAAAAGTGTTCCTATTTCTCCACATCCTCTCCAGCACCTGTTGTTTCCTGACTTTTTAATGATGGCCATTCTAACTGGTGTGAGATGGTATCTCATTGTGGTTTTGATTTGCATTTCTCTGGTGACCAGTGATGATGAGCATTTTTACATGTGTTTTTTGGCTGCATAAATGTCCTCTTTTGAGAAGTGTCTGTTCATGTCCTTTGCCCACTTTTTGATGGGGTTGTTTGTTTTTTTCTTGTAAATTTGTTTGAGTTCATTGTAGATTCTGGATATTAGCCCTTTGTCAGATGAGTAGGTTGCAAAAATTTTCTCCCATTGTGTAGGTAGCCTGTTCACTCTGATGGTGGTTTCTTTTGCTGTGCAGAAGCTCCTTAGTTTAATTAGATCCCATTTGTCAATTTTGGCTTTTGTTGCCATTGCTTTTGGTGTTTTAGACATGAAGTCCTTGCCCATGCCTATGTCCTGAATGGTAATGCCTGCGTTTTCTTCTAGGGTTTTTATGGTTTTAGGTCTAACATGTAAGTCTTTAATCCATCTTGAATTAATTTTTGTATAAGGTGTAAGGAAGGGATCCAGTTTCAGCTTTCTACAAATGGCTAGCCAGTTTTCCCAGCACCATTTATTAAATAGGGAATCCTTTCCCCATTTCTTGTTTTTGTCAGGTTTGTCAAAGATCAGATCGTTGTAGATATGCGATGTTATTTCTGAGGGCTCTGTTCTGTTCCATTGATCTATATCTCTGTTTTGGTACCAGTACCATGCTGTTTTGGTTACTGTAACCTTGTAGTATAGTTTGAAGCCAGGTAGCGTGATGCCTCCAGCTTTGTTCTTTTGGCTTAGGACTGACTTGGCGATGTGGACTCTTTTTTGGTTCTATATGAACCTTAAAGTAGTTTTTTCTAATTCTGTGAAGAAAGTCATTGGTAGCTTGATGGGGATGGCATTGAATCTATAAATTACCTTAGGCAGTATGGTCATTTTCACGATATTGATTCTTCCAACCCATGAGCATGGAATGTTCTTCCATTTGTTTGTATCCTCTTTGATTTCATTGAGCAGTGGTTTGTAGTTCTCCTTGAAGAGGTCCTTCACATCCCTTGTAAGTTGGATTCCTAGGTATTTTATTCTCTTTGAAGCAATTGTGAATGGGAGTTCACTCATGATTTGGCTCTCTGTTTGTCTTTGATTGGTGTACAAGAATGCTTGTGATTTTTGTACATTGATTTTGTATCCTGAGACTTTGCTGAAGTTGCTAATCAGCTTAAGGAGATTTTGGGCTTAGACGATGGAGTTTTCTAGATATACAATCATGTCATCTGCAAACAGGGACAATTTGACTTCCTCTTTTCCTAATTGAATACCCTTTATTTCCTTCTCCTGCCTGATTGCCCTGGCTGGAACTTCCAGCACTATGTTGAATAGGAGTGGTGAGAGAGGGCATCCCTGTCTTGTGCCAGTTTTCAGAGGGAATGCTTCCAGTTTTTGCCCATTCAGTATGATATTGGCAAAGGGGATATCACCACCGATCCCACAGAAATACAAACTACCATCAGAGAATACTACAAACACCTCTACGCAAATAAACTAGAAAATCTAGAAGAAATGGATAAATTCCTCGACACATACACCCTCCCAAGACTAAACCAGGAAGAAGTTGAATCTCTGAATAGACCAATAACAGGCTCTGAAATTGTGGCAATAAGCAATAGCTTACTAACCAAAAAGAGTCCAGGACCTGATGGATTCACAGCCGATTCTACCAGAGGTACAAGGAGGAACTGGTACCATTCCTTCTGAAACTATTCCAATCAATGGAAAAAGAGGGAATCCTCCCTAACTCATTTTATGAGGCCAGCATCATCCTGATACCAAAGCCTGGCAGAGACACAAACAAAAAAGAGATTTTTAGACCAATATCCTTGGTGAACATTGATGCAAAAATCCTCAATAAAATACTGGCAAACTGAATCCAGCAGCACATCAAAAAGCTTATCCACCATGATCAAGTGGGCTTCATCCCTGGGATGCAAGGCTGGTTCAACATACACAAATCAGTAAGTGTAATCCAGCATATAAACAGAACCAAAGACAAAAACCATATGATTATCTCAATAGATGCAGAAAAGGCCTTTGACAAAATTCAACAACCCTTCATGCTAAAAACTCTCAATAAATTACATATTGATGGGACGTATCTCAAAATAATAACAGTATGTCTATTTTGCCTACAACTGTGTTCCCAGCCTGTTGCTGTGCCTATTGCAAATAATAGGTAACCAAAAAAAAAAAAATAGTTCAATGAATAAACAAACCAGCAGGGAAATGTAAAAGGTGGAATGACATCTGATGAGTATGAATTACTAGGTGATTATGGAAGGAAAGTGCATCAGTGGTTGAGTAACCAGTGTCTGCAAAGTCTCAGAGGCAAGAAAAGAGATGTATGTGTAAAGATGCTGATTATATTCCTTGGAGACTGATGGGATTACATGCATGGAAAGGAAACATTTTTATTTGCACTTTGTTTCATGCTAAGTTTATTAAATATTTCTACTAAACATAATTTGAAAAGTCAAATTTTCTTAAACTTTTGTAAGCATTGTTTATGAAACTTAGTTCGTGAAGTTCTCTTAAACAATTTAAACTGCAATCACAGTTTAATAGGACTGATTATTTTGACTACTTTAGATACTTTAAACAGACAAGACATACGCAAAAATAATAATTACAATACTTAAAGGAATATTATATTTAAACCTGTAATGAACTAGCAACACCATAGGTTTCATTTCTCTCTTCATTATTTATTTTCTTCTTCATAGATCTTTCAACTTTAATCAAAGTGCTTATTTTCATATTACCTGAGTCTAGAGTATTGAGTTGGCAATCAGTTGATTTTTAGCGGGGGCACAGGGCCTGGTTTATTCTCCCAAGGTGATTCAAACTTGTGTCCCTGAATATCTCACTGGGTCTTCATGGGAACCTCATGTTTCACATCAGTAGAACCGTTTAAGCCTATATTCTTCACTTACGCCCAGTGATTTCAACTTGATGGGTTTTCTCCCAAAATGGTGCATCGTTTACGTTACTTGGCCAGCATTACATAATCCTCTATGTCATTCTTGTGCATCGCGCTGGTATATTAGCATTATTGTGAACATGCAGATGCCTTATTAATATCTTATTATAATTTGTCATATTGTCTAGAAGTTTCTTCCCCTGGGAGATGCAATCTGATCTGAACAGATAGCCAAATTTCTAAAGAGGAGAATGCATTCACTACTTTGGAATGCATCATTGTCATTCTGTCTACCTAGTGGATATGTTTGACCATTAATGCTCATTAGTCCTTTCTGTAACTTTCTACTCTTTCTGAAATTCTTTGGCTTGCTCGTAGTTTTCTGTATTTGCTCATTGCTACTCACACAGATAGAGACAAATACATACATTTGTATGTAGATAAATATTAAACAAAATACCCAAATATTTTAATACTTTTTACTAATTAAAACCAAAGCATCCAATTATAATCAATTTTGTTTTGCATTTCAACTTCGTTTTGTACCTTTTATGTTTTTTTTTTTGTTTTTTTTGTTTTTTTTGTTTTTTTTGAGGTGGAGTCTCGCTCTGTCACCCAGGCTGGAGCGCAGTGGCGCGATCTCGGCTCACTGCAAGCTCCGCCTCCTGGGTTCACGCCATTCTCCTGCCTCAGCCTCTCCGAGTAGCTGGGACTACAGGCGCCCGCCACCACGCCCGGCTAATTTTTTGTATTTTTAGTAGAGACGGGGTTTCACCGTGGTCTTGATCTCCTGACCTCATGATCCGCCCGCCTCGGCCTCCCAAAGTGCTGGGAACTCTCTTGTTTATCATTAAGAAATTATGGCTTCCACAAAGTCATATACAATTACTGTAATCATCTTTATTGTGATAACTTTTATTACTATTGATATGCTAAATATCACATCAGTGATCTTGCCCAGTGATCTCCTTTAAACTGCTTTCTTTTTCATTTTAGCACTGTCCCTATCATCTTTAGAGGTATCCTTGCTATCTGGCAATAATAAGGTATTTTAGGCCTATTTGAGTTTTCCTTGCCCAAAGGCTTGGAATCTGCTGCTTCCCAAAGAACTTTGCTTTCTTCTAGCAGAAAATATTGCTAGACACCTAAATCTGAGTGTGAGGCTTGCATTTCAATACTGATGCTGGAAAAAAAAAAAGTGCTACTGCTGATGTTGGAACACCCTTAGGGACAGAGCTGGATGCAGTGTTCTTTGTTAAGCTTTTTATGCACATGGATTTTTTTCAAATTCATTTGTTATATGTTCTACATAGTAAGAAACTGATAAAACTTTAAGGATTTTCTATGATCTGTCAAGAAACAGTGAGGCAGTAGATAAAGGTTGGGGGTCCTGCAGAGGTGGCAAGCGAATAGCCTGGAACTAGATTAAGAAAGGCCTTCTTGGTTGTGTTGTATTATGGGTGAGCAGCAAAGCATGGAAATGAGAAAGTGGCATGATCAGGTTACCAGTATAGAAAGAGGATCAGGTACTAGAGGACTTAGAGACTAGTGGCAGGAACACCATCCAGGCTGCTATCTTTGTCCAGTAAAACTGAAATAGAACCTAAAGTACCACAGGGGCTAGAAATAATGTGAAGGGCTAAGTGAAGAGCCCTTGCTGAGAGAGAATGTCCTGGATTCCATGAGTATTTTGGTGTGGGATATGATGGAGAGGTTAAGAGTCAGGTCAACTGAGAGTAGAAGAGTAGGTGAACAGAAGAGCCATTAAGTGACACAATGAATTTAGGAGGAGCAGATCAGAAGAAGGGCAGGAAGGAAAAGATTGGGTTAATATGAAGGTTTTTAATTTGTGAAGCAGACAGATACAGACAGTGTCTGGCACATGTTTGTTCTGTAATAAGTGAGCTGAATGAATCAGTTATTACTAATGATACACAGTACATTGAGCTCATACTGCGTTATTAGCCATATGCTAAATATGTATTTCATTTATTTCTCACACTAGTTCATATGAAAAATGAGTACTGGTTTTTTGTTTGTTTGTTTGTTTATGACAAGGTCTGGCTCTATTGTCCAGGCTGGAGTGCAGTGGCTCCATCTCAGCTCACAGAAACCTCCGCCTCCCAGGCTCAAGCCATCTTCCCACCTCAGCCTCCACAGTAACTGGGATTATAATAGGCATGCACTGCCAAGCCCAGCTAGTTTTTGTATTTCTTATAGAGATGGAGTTTCTCCATGTTGCCCAGGCTGATCTCAAAACTCCTGAGCTAAAGTGATCCACCCACCTTGGCCTCCCAAAGTGCTGAGATTACAGGCATGAGCTACCACACCCGGCCAAAAATAGGTACTGTTTTTTATTGACATTAAACCAATGAAAAAGCATAGGCTCATAGAGATTAAGTAACTTATCTGAGGCCACATAGTTGATATTTGGCAAAGTCAGGTTCAAGCCTAGACCTTTCTGACCTTGTATCTCTAATCAGGAAGGGAATGAAGGAAGAATCAAAATGATAGGGGTCGGGGATGGATCAAGAAATAGTGTGTTTTAGAAGCCAACAGAAAGAGTGGCCTTCAGAAGTAGTCAATTTGTGGTCCCATGGCCAACTGGAGGAAACATAAAATAGGCAATGGACTTGATAGGTCATTGGTGAGTTTGAGAGAAGAGTATTGTTAGCATGGGGTGAGGTAGTCCACTGGAAGTTCAAAACAATTGTGGCATATGAAAGTAAGAGTAGGGGCAGACTACTCCTTCACGAATGTTCATGGTGATGAGAGTAGGGAAAGAAAGATGAGCTAAGTAGAGAGCTTAACAGAAAGACTATCCAGTGCCAGATAACAAGTTATCTCATTACTAATGGCTAAGGTTCAGTGTCTATGGGCCAAACACTATTCTAAATGCCCCACTTGCACAGCACCTCATTTATTCCTCACAGCAACCTCATGAGATAGATAGTAGACCAAGCCCTAGGACAGGTGAGGAAACTGAAGCACAACAGGGTAAGTAATTTGTTCAAGGTCACACAGTTGGTAAGTAGCAAGTATGTTGAACAAAATTTGCTTTTTAACCAGTAGCATTGCGTAGAGAGTTTTCAATTTGTATATATAAGGACTTGAAATTACAGTTATTAGAGTGTTAAAGTCCCTAGCTGCCAACTGTAATAAAAGTAGAGACCTGTAGATCATAGCTGGTTTGTCAGCAAACATAACCCAAGACAGAACGAAGTCCATTTTACCAAATTTAGAGCCACTTTAGGTTTTTAACCTCAAAACAAGTGTTCCCTGTATTCTGAGAACCCGATAATCTCTGAACAAAACAGACCCAAAAGAAGTATTATTGAATTCATTCTTCTGATACCCTATAACTATCCGTAAGAACCAAGGTTAAGTAAATCCTAAAGATACCCATGAGTGTTTATGCATATCGTGAATTTAAGTGTTTAAAGAGACCTGAATAAAATCCTAAATGTTTAACCCTTGTCAATGAGAAGATTGAAACAGTGAATTGAGAAACAGTGAAATGAGAAGATTGAAACAGTGAACGGTGAACTCATAGTTGTCTATATGACAAGGAGGGAGCATTGGGCTTTTTCCTGAGACTTTAGTTAGCCTCTGGGGCAGACATGCTTGTGACTTGGGAATAGGCTGGTGTTCCACTGCATTACCTTCACAATGCCAAAAGAAGACCTAATAGAATGGTCCATTCTTTGCTTGGTAACAACAGCAATCGATAATTCCAAGGTGTCCTTCAAGTAGGCTTTTGCATTTATGGACTTACAAAGTATTCCTGAGCATTAAGTCCATTTTTCTTTGTCATCCAGCTCCAGGCAACAAACAAGTAAGTTTCTTGGTCCTTGAAATTAGCCACCAACTTGAGACAAAAGATAATTCTGAAACCGCCATTGAGCACGCTGTCTGTTCCGTAGCCTCTATAAAGCAAGCCTTTTGAATGTAATTACATGACCTGTCTATTACTAAATTGATGAGGACAGCCTGAATTTATTTTTCCTCCTTTAACTTAGGAGTTAATGTAGTCTATTGTAGCATTTCTGAGCACAAATTCTGCAGAATTTCACCCTACTCAGATACTTGGCAAAAAAGCCCTATGAGTAAATATGTTTGGGAAGCTCTGCATACTATACCTCTCCTGCTCTCACCCCTACCTCCTTTTCATTCCGTTTACATTAACAAATTAAAGATTTTCCAAAGTTCTGCAATAAAGGAGCATGGCTAGATCTCATTTCATGACGTCATTTTGCCATAGAATTGAGCTTTCCTTGGAGCACTGTAACTCACAGAATCACTTTGGCAAATGCTGACATAGATGTTAAGAGCTTTGGAGTCAATTCATGGCTAATCCTGCATAAGCTACTTCACCTCCCTGTGCATGTGTTTCCTTAACTGTAACATAAGGGTAAGAATATCTCCCTTTGAGGAATGTAACATCTTACCATAGTACGTGCCACCTAGTATGGTAGCTGTTCCGTGATTGTGATTGGCTGATGTTCACACTGCATCCTGCCCAGCTTGGGTTAACAACTCTTCCTTTTGGAAAGGCTTGATGTAACCAGAATTTTTAAAAGAATTTTTCTGGTTAGTCATTACCACAAAAGTATGGATGAAATTTAACTTTTTGGAAGACTCTCCATCTTAAAAGAGGATATTAGAGGTTGTCCAACATTGAAATGCAGTGATGTGATTTAGTATTGATTAGTCAATGTAATATAGAAAGAGCTTGGCATTGCCTAAATTCACAGTTAATTAATGGACTTTGTGGATTAAGAACCAACTTCTATCACCGGGTAGGCCTTTGCATTTAATCACTCTGTTCATAGAAGTAAAAGCTAATATCATCATTATTACTTAAATTATTATTCATCTGTAAAATATTTAGTGGCAGTCACAGTACTAAACAGAGCCTCCTTTGAAGCATCATGATTATCATGCAACTGAATTACCATGGATGGGGGCAGAAGTAGAGCCACTCATCACAGGAAGCAGAACAGTGTCTAAGTGGCACTGAGTGGCTTTGGGACTGAAAGGAGACCAGGCTCTCAGGGAGCCAGATCTCTATGTGACTTTTCTTTTGCTAATATGTGTTCTAGTGGTAGAAACGCTGAGCAATAAAATTGTCACAGAGTGAAAGTAGAAAAAAGAAGAAAACACCGTCTTAGGTGAATCCTACCTTTTTGTATCCAGTGAAATTAATTTGTGTGTCACTTATACTGAACAAGACTTAATTGTACCTTAGGTACTACCCATGAAAATAGCTTTGCTAAGAAAAATAACTCGGTAGATTAGAATAGAGCCTACTTCATCTATGCAGAGAATAAATTATTATTGAATACTTTTGGCATATTATATGAGAGTCACTAATGTTCCTGGCCTATAAACAGATTAAATATAATAGGTCTCCCTACCAATTTTTGTGTTTGTTAGAACCCATATCTATTTTACACATTTATATTTTCCCAAAATTCAAATTGGTTTTCCTCTAAGTTAGTTTAGATAAGTGGGGTTTATTGGGTAGTTATTCTTAAGTGGTTAAATTGATTATGGAATAGAAGTAGTCCAAGCAAAACTATTAAGAAATCTCTGTTTTAAAAGAGTGTTCTTAGATGAACACATTGACTCAGCACTGAGTATAGATGGGCATATATTTATTATTTATGTTTTAGATTATTTTCTTGCTGCTTTATTTTCCAAACAGGATGAATATTTTACATTTCAAATCTCTATATATGTATTTTATAGAAGTAGCTGCTGAAAATTCTGTTGAAATTGCCTTTTACTAGCAATAGAATTAAGGATTTTAATTACCAAGATACACCCTGATGTGTAGGGTGATCAAATGAAATTATGTTGATAATTGAACTATATGTGTATCCTGCTACACATAGCAGGATATACAAAGGTATGTAAGGAGTATCTTCTGCAAGCTTCAAAACACTTAGCCCCAAGATAGGAGAGAAGAGAGAGTGACATGCAATGGAATTGGGTGAGATGTGCCATTTTTTTCAAAATTACATAGAAAGAAGATGTAGTCTTAAGGGGGGTGGAGGGACAAACTTCCATTGAGTACCTGGAGACACTGCATGTACATCTGTATCTCCACAGTAGGCACGTGAGGTAAATGGCACAACCCACATTTTACAGATCAGACAAATTAAATCACTCCCTTAAGGTCATTCTGCCAGTTGTGTCAGCATAATAGTGCCTGGCACATAGTATGTACTTCATGAATAGTTTTGAATGTTGAATAAATCTTTCAGGGAAGCAATTTTCAACATACACCAAGAGCCTAAAAATGTTTGTATGCTTTGAACCAGCAATTTTATTTCTAGTAATTATCATAGATGTGGTAAAGATTGTGTGTATATGTGAGGCAAGAGGATGGTAAAAAGGCAAGAGTGTAGAGAGCTGTATAGGAGGTGACCTTTAGTTGTATGGGATAAAAGTGAGGAAGGTGTCTAGACTAGAATCCCAGATTTCTGGCCGGATTAAGGACCTGGGCAGATATTGGGGTTGTTCGCTAAGTAGGGGACCCAAAGGAAAAACAGGTGTGAAGGGAAAAGATAATGAGTTGACGTTTTGACTTACTGAACTTAAGATGACTTTGGGTCATTCTGTTAGACTTTTTCCATAAGAAAACCTGTGTACCTGGAGCTCAGCAGCATGACCTAGTGAAAGATAAGGATTTGGTTATGGAAGTCAAGAGCTGGATGAGATTGCTCCAGAGAGAGTCTGTAGAGTGCAAAAGAGAAGAGAGTGAGGGAAAGAACCCTGGGATTACAGTTTGAGCAAGAGGATCCCAGATAGAAGAAAATAAGTCAGCAGAAGATCTAAGTCAATAGAGGAGAAATAATAAAGATTTAGGGAATGGTCAACAGAGTGAAATGATGCACTCTGAGAATTTGTAATCCAGCTGGGAAGTCATTGCATCTACAGGTGAAAAAGTCAAGTAGGAAAAGAGTTGCCCATGATTGTACTTAATTAAGTACCCAAGAAGGTTATAGATATTATTTAGGGAGTTGAGTGGAGGGAGAGATTGGAATTGACCTGAAGCTTAATAAAGGTGATGGGACTTCACTGGGCCTAAAATGTGGGTAGAATCGAAACTGGAAGAGGTTATTTCAACTGAGGAAATGAAATTTGTTCGAATTCATCCTGATGCCTGAGAATAACTGAAGGTAGATTTCTTGTTGGCAGTAGTCAGCAATGTCATCTTTCAACAGCGAAGAAAGCATCTGATTCTCTGAGTTATAATGACTCCTGTTAAACAGTATCATATAAAACTGAGTGTGATGTTACCTGACATCACGTGCAAAATTAATTTCAAGCAACAAAGCAGCAATGCTTATGTGTAGTGGGTTCATTCCAGAAACACGATGTGAAGATCATGCAGGTCAATTCCAGTGGGAAAAGGCAAGTCTTGGTTATACACCCTCTTAATTTTATAGCAGCTAATTCTAAAATCCTTTTGATTTAAGGCAGCTATTCCTAGTGGTGAAGTTGCAGCTTCCCTGCCCTATCTTTTCCCAGTCCTCTGGTGGCTAAGCTGTGAATATATGGAAGGAGGCAGGAAAAGGAGATTTTCTTGTGCCCTCTCCCAGCTCCTCTGCGCCCTTCCCCGTCTTCCTGTTCCGCCCCATTGGCCTCTTCCTTTTTTGAGAAAACTTGACTTTCCGTGTGGCATGGGTAATAACTCTTAATTTACCAAGAGGAGTACCTTGAGGACAGAAACAGTCAGGCATTACCTTGGGAAATAACCTGTCAAAACCTATCTGTATGCTAGTCTGCCCACAATTCTGTCTTAGTGATTGCTTCTCTGAACCAACACCATATCTGCAAAGAACAAGGTAGAGAATAAGGAAAAGTCACTGGAAAACCAGGCTCAAGTGCTATCCATGTCACTTCCCTAGTGATATGGTCTTGTGCAAGCCTCTTAACCTCTGCCAGTCCCAATCCTATCAGTAGAATTGTGACAATCAAGTGAGATAATATTTGTGAAGGTGCTTTATGATTGCAAAGTGCTATTCAAGTGTTGAGCAGTGTGGATATGTTATTACCTTAGTTATGAGTATGATATGAAAGAAAAGGGGACCAAGATTTCTCCTCCTAAATCTGTTCTGAAGACCCAGACCTTTCATTCCAACCTTGCATTCAACCAGATTTGCCTAGAACTGCATTTCCTCTGCTCCCTATTTATCTGTGCTGATTTATCTTGGCTCATGTAGTGCTTGATGCAACTGAGTAACACTGAGTTAACCCCATTCACCTCCCCTTAGTGCATAATTGAATCCCTTGAAATCCACCATTAAAGAAGAAAAATGGAAAAACACTTGCTAAGTGCTTCCTCCAGTCCAGGCACTTTCTTTGCCTGAGATCCTTTTCCACAAACCACAGACTGTGCCCACAGAGGAGAAATTAAGAAGCCTTTGCAGCTGAGACCAGTGGAAATTTCATTTCTATTAAAAGCTGTCTATGGCTAGATGTATCTATCCCAGGTACAAAGTTAAATGATCTAATAAACTTATTCAAAGACATAAAGCCATTATATAAAATGCCATTAAATATCTCACACTCAATGTTAACAAAATACAGCTATAAATTTCCTTTGGTTGTCATTTTGCAAGTTGCTATTTCTCAGTGATTTATGCATCGGCAAGTTCTTCACTATTGAATTTTGCTGCCCAGTCCTGGCAAATGGGATGTCAGGAATGCATGACCCTTTGAGATCCAATGGCTTTCAACTTTCTTGGTATCACCATTCCTGAGTTTGGGAATACCAAGTTTCTTCTAGGGCTGGTTTCTGTCACTGTTTTGTACCTGCTGGTTAAGTATGGTCCTGAGGCTCCGTATTTCACATACCAGAGATCAGAGGTAAGGAGTCCCAACCATCCAAGCCATGGTACAGAATCCAAGGTTGGGAGCAGACACATCTACTCTGAGCTTTGAGACTGGATCATAGCTCTTACATGAAGCTGTACATTTTGGGGTGTTCTTTACTTGCTAGATGAAGGGGTAAAATGAAGAAGAAGCGTTGGAAGGAATATAGAGCATTCTATCTAGAAAAGTTCTGTAGTCCCAGTTTTCCTATGGTTATTCACCGAAACCACAGGTTAAAAGGAAATAACATAAGATCCAGATATGTCTCATTGAACTTGCCTAATTCTGTGAACTTGTCAATGTTTTCATTTATCTTCGCAAGCCAAGTTGTAAATCCAGACAGGCCCCATCCTTTTGAGCCTCATCAGATAGAATACTGGCATAATGGAAACGACTGGCATGTCAGTGATGGGATTATAAGGAAGCATTTAGGATTTTCCTAGGTCCTGCAGTCAATGGGTGTTTTGCTGCAAGTGCGTCAGTCAAACCCAATCAAAAGAAATGTCGGCTTGTTTCCCAGACACTAGACGAGCAGCCTTTCTGCAGTGTGACCTGCCTTCCTCTTACAGGGTACTCACCCTGCCAGAGTCTGGTCACTGTGGGTCAGCCGGGCCAGTTTCTGATGCTCCTGCTCTCCTCCTTTCAGGAAACAGCATCCTCCATTCAGCTGCTGACAGCGTGACCAGTGCAGTGCAGAAGGCAAGCCAGGCCTTGAATGAGCGTGGAGAGCGATTAGGCCGAGCAGAGGAGAAGACAGAAGACCTGAAGAACAGCGCCCAGCAGTTTGCAGAAACTGCGCACAAGGTGGGCCAAGAGAGGGGCAGGCTTCTCAGCTCTGGGGTGTTGGGGAGCTACAGTGCCAAGAAACTTTATTTCAGTATTTTCCTGTGATGAGAGATATAAAATTAAGCTTTTTATTTCCCCTTTATGTAACTCCCATCTGCTACTTACTAAACACCTGAGTCGTGGAAAATTTCTTCTTGTACCTGGTTTCTTTGGCTCTTTTCTGATGTCCTCATCCGTATCTCTGACCTTCTGATCTTGGATCTTTAGGAACTATGGACCATCTTTAGTTCCAGCTCAGAAGTTTAGGCCTCAAGTATCGAGTCACAGAATAGGGGGTGGGGGAGAAGAGATCAGGTCTTCAAATATCTCTGCCCCACTTAGCCAACACATGGAGGACGTGAGGCTGCTCATGCTTGCTTTTCCAACCTGTCCCTTTCTCATCCTGAGTCTAGCAGTGTGTCCTTATCTCTTCACCAGACACCAAGCAAGCCGCAGTCCCAGGGAACTACGCACCTCGGGGCTAGTTTTCCCTCTGAGAGGAGTCGGTTGTTATTTCAGGGCCTCAATTCTGGGGCTCTGAGCTTGACCGGAGCAGCGCTGAGCTGCCAGCGATACTCCCTGCTGCCCCTGAATCCAGAGAAGGGCATTTCCTGCGTGACTGAGTGCGCACTCTGCACATTCTCATACTCGCTGAGAACTGTGCTTTTTAGAAGGGAAAGGGGCAGTTTTTATTGGCAGCCAGCTATCTAAGGCAGTCACAAACCAAAGGAGAGGCCCTGTTGGTCAGGTGATAAGGAGGATTTATTGCTGTTCTTGTGCTTCAGATCAAAGGGCAGTTTTTTTCTGGTTAGTGGTTTGAATTTAGGCTTCCAGAAACAACATCTGCTGATGACTTGTGTTGGCATGTCAGACTTATGATCTGGCCCTTCAAATACGCTTTTCAGGTGACCTTTCAGGGAAAAAAATAACTGGCTTTAACAGAAACACCACTTCTGCTGAGGAAACAAGGATGGATAACCTAAAAAGCAATGAGAAAAATATTCCCAGCTGAGTTGCGGTGACCTCTTCTGGAGGCTCATGCTCAGGTCCAACTGGGGATCCAGCTCTGAGTGGATGACTCCTGCCTTTTCTTCCTGCATCCCCTTTGCGCAGCCCTGTCTTGTCGTCTCATTCATTCTCTGTCGTGACAGGGTCTTACTGCACTGTCGCCCGTGGGGCCCATTTCGAGTTCCTTCAAGGAGAATTGGCCAGATCTATCTGAAAATGCAGACAGCCCTGCTGGAGACCAGAGCCTCAGATTGCTGCTGTTGGTGCAGATGCAGAGAGAGTGAACTTGGATTTAAGGTCTCCCTAGTTCCTTCCTCCCTTCTGCAGCCTCTGTGACACAGAGATAATGATGACATGGAAATGCTGGCATTACAGCCTCAGCTTCTTTAACCACAACAGCAGCTTCCGTGATTTCAATGGGAGACGGATAGTGGAAATCTGGGGAAACATTTAAGTTGTTGAGTTGGGTAGAGAAGGCTAAAGGGAATAACTTTATAACAGTCTTCAGTTTGGGGAAGGGTGATAGTACAGGCATTTTTCTTTCATGTCTTCCCACACAGAATAGAGCAATCAATAGTGCGCTGATAAAATTCTGCTAAAACAAGAGTTTAGGTTAATGATTAAACCATGAACCAGGTTACCAAGGAAGATTGTGAAATTGCTCTTCCTAAGGCGGCGTAGACAATACCTGGATGTCATCCACGTAGGCGTCCCTCCCAGAGCGGGCTGTACAAACACTGGATTGGATAACCTAACCAGATGGCCTGAATTCTTGGCCCTGGTAGCCCTGTTTCCTTGATACTGTGGCCAAGTTTGCTAGGCAATTGGGAAAGCAATATGGAATAGTAGTTAACATCTTGTCTTTGAATATAGCTCTGCCATTTACCATCTTGGTGACCTTGGGCAAATGCTTAATTTCTCTAAGCCTCAGTTTTCTCATCAGTAAAATAGAGCACTATTCTTTATGAGAATAGTACCTATCTACTAGAGTGTTCAGAGAATTGAATGAGTTCAAAGCTATTAGCATAGTATGTAGCACATATAAATCTAAATTACTATTATTTGTAATCATTTTCATAAATTTTTTTTCTACTGACCCTGCCCTATTCAGTCACATAATGAGCACTGTAGAGGGATTGGAGAATTGATACTGGTGATTGAGGCTCCTCAACACAGGGACAGGGAAGGAATGGAGCAGAAGATTTTGTGCCTCCCAAACCCAAAGGGAAAGGGGTGTGGGAGGGCCTCCTGCTAAACGTTGATACTATCTAAACACAGATCAGCCCTTGAAACAGGAACCCATCAGGATAGAAACTAATGCAGCCACCAAAGGCAAAGGGGTCTCTGGCTTGACCAGTGGGAAAATTTATGCCCAGCAGTTACCTGCTTTCACTCGGGAGGAGTGAGGCGTGGACAGCTTGTGTTTATTTTGGTTTCCCCTCCTTTAGGTCATCTCGGGGAGAAGAGGAGGGGTTACTAGTGTCTGTTAATGTGTATGAGAGTGTGAGAGTGTCGTGGCCAGACTTGCAGTTGTGTGAAACTGGGATGTGTGCCTGTGAATCACTGGCGCTGGCAGTATTCCTAACGAGCAGATTGACCTCTCTAGATAAGGTGTGGCTGTTTTCCCAGGGACTAGGACTCTTGATTTGGACCTGCTAGCATAGGCTGACCACGAAGATGTCACTTTACTGGACAAGCCACAGCCAGGCCTGCTGGTGAGGGGAGAGTTCAGAGACGGAACCCAGGCATTCTACCCTCTAGACAAGCATGGCTCTGTTGACTCAGAAGGAGTAAGCTGTGCTTACAAGTGGGGGCCAGAACACATGGCAGAGTCCTGAGCAGAAAATGGCAATGCCAGATGGCAGCTCCTAGAGCTCCCAGTTGAATGAGGGCACTGAACCCCAGCTGGAGAGTTTGGCACACCTTTGTAGAGTCCAGTAGAAAATAACTTGGCCTTCTAACTTGTTCCAGGACTCCTGCAGTGACCCAGGTGCAAGAGTGAATGGATCACTTTTGCACAACCCTGACTTCAAAATATGCAGGTGCTTGTTGTCTACAGTGCAGATAGAAAATGATCCTTCCGCCCTGCCTCCCTAGACTGACTCCCCCATCTCCACTCTGGTGAGCCTGGTTTGAGGAAGTGTGGTTCTTTCTTGAGCTCCGGGAGTCATGCAAAGTTAACCTCAGGAAAGTGCACCACAATCGCAAGAACAGATCTGCTCACTTTCCCTTGCCAAAAAGCACAACGTTGCAGCAGATGCAATGCTTTGACGGCCCCACCGTAGGCAGTGAGTTAGTAGGCAAGAGCATTACCCACACTCAG
Organism: Symphalangus syndactylus; assembly: GCF_028878055.3. Taxonomy (NCBI): domain Eukaryota; kingdom Metazoa; phylum Chordata; class Mammalia; order Primates; family Hylobatidae; genus Symphalangus; species Symphalangus syndactylus. The sequence continues at coordinate 29,452,692 of NC_072431.2, forward strand.
ACATCCTCAGATGACATTTCTTGCAGGAAAAAACATTGACCTGCCCTGTTTTGCACTAGCCTACATGTGTGGGGGAAGAAAGGGCATGTGGCATTTCTCTCACTGCGAGGGAATGGCTGCCTCTATCCTTACTACCTAAGGAGCTCAGGTCTGGGTCTTAGGAGCACAGGTCTTATAATATATAATATTATATTATTATAAAATAATGCTAATGTTATAATAGTATTATAAAAAATAAAATACATGATTTTATTATTTATCAACAATAATATATTGATACTATATCTCCCTGGTATCAGTCATGATTTTATTATTATCATTTTTTAGGTTGAGTAGGTTACATGCATAGCATTGAAAGAGAACTCTTTCCATGAGATATTAAGAACACAAAATATATCAAAAGGAAATTTTAAATTTTAACAACTCTGACACCTAAATTTATCCATTGGCATTTAGAGTTGGAGACTTTTTTATAGACATAAGAGGAGGCTGAGGTGTGGAGCAGCTGTGACTTGAGAGCTCAAGGTCATACAGCAGATTTGCAGCAGCAGGTATCCTGACCTCATTTCATGCAGTGCTCTTTCTGCTCTACCTCCCTGCCTTCCATATTCTAACGCTCCTCATTCCTAGGGAATTTTTAAACAAAAACTAAAATGATACTACTTTCTTAGTCCATTCAAGCTGCTATAACAAAATACCATAAACTGGGTGACTTATATACAACAGAAATTTATTTCTCACAATTTTGGAGGCTGGGAAGTCAAAGATCAAGGTACTGGCAAATCCTGTGTCTGGTGAGGGCCAATTGTTTGATTCACAGATGGCACCTCCTCCTCATGTCCTCACATGGTAGAAGCGGTGAGGGGTCTCGCTTCAGCCACTTTATAAGGACACTAATCTCATTCATGAGTGCTCTGCCCTCATGACCTAACTACCTCTCAAAGGTTCCACCTTCTAATAGTGTCACCTTGGGGGTTAGATTTCAACATAAGAATTTTGGGGAAACACAAACATTTGGACCATGGCAATACTCAAATAGCAAAATGTCCAGTCTTAACATATTTCTGCAAATCTTAGCTGGTCATGGCCCAGGGGCTCCCCTTAGCTCCATTCCAGATGCACTGTCCTGGTTACCAGGGTCTGGTTTGAACAGCAGCACAATCACTGCTGAAGATTAATAGCTGTGGGTAAATTGGCACAAGCCCATTAGTTGAAAGTTAACAGCTCATTGAATACCAGGACAGCAGCACTGATCAAATATTTATGGTCAGTATTTATTATGCACAACACTTAACCACTCTGTGTTGATGTAATGGTCCATGTTGCTGAATAATGTATAAAAACTAGAAGCAGAACAAGAAGTAGAGGCCGTAGAGTGATGAAGTTCAGAGTGTGGCCAGGAAGTGGGACAGATCTGAACTAGAGCCCTGGCTCTGCCATTTGCACCAACCTGGACTATATGTTTCCTGGACTATAAACTCTTTGAGGTCAGGAGTCCTTAGCCACCTCTACCCTTCTTGGCAAGAACCCACATCACTCAGCATGACAGCCTGGGCACATTCGGAACTTCCCAAACCCTGTGTCTGACAGTTGACTGACTATCGGCGTTAGCATTGCAGAAGATCTGTGGAGGTCTTCACTGGCATCACCAGACAGAGGTACTGGGAGCTCTTTCAGCTGAGGTTTCCCAAGCAGAGATTAACTTATCAACATGAGGACTGGTCCAAAGGTCCCTCTATCACATGCAAACCTGGCTGGGGACACTGCTTGTGAGTGTTGACCCTGCCTTTGCTGGTGGCTTAGCTGAAATGGCAGCCCCAGGGTTATAACTTATTTGTTGAAGATGTCAAGAAGAGAAAGAGAAGATTCAGGTTGCCCTGGGTTTTGCTGAAGAAATGGATTAGTGACATCTTCCAAAATGATGCAGAGTACCACTGGGTGAAATCAGTAGGATCGGCCTTACTAATTCTTAAAAGGCAGAGAGCCTGGTCAGGATGCAGATGACAGGGCTTTCTGCAAAGTTATTGCCTGCAGAGAATCACGTGTTCTTTGCTCAAAGGATTTCTGAGCCACAGAACCCTAACCCCAGTTGTTCCCAGCCCCAACCACAGGAATTAGTCCCTGATATCAGACTCTGGATACATGGGGAGTTACAGTTCAGCCTCTGTTCTGCCTTCTAGTTCACATCATTGTATAGACTCCTTGGAAAAGATCTGGCTAAGAAAAGTGAAGACAAATTTAATTTTGTGTTCTGTACCTGCATATCATTTCCTTAAATACATTATCATGGGCTGGCTGGGCTTGGGAAAATATTGACTGATACCATGGTATTTGATGTTCCCGTTTCAAAGACCGAATATTTCGATAGACTATGGTTTACAAACACCAGTGGGAAAGGCATAAATCAAAGTCGGGATTTGGTGTGTTTGGGCTCTCGTCAATAACACAATTAAATTGTGAAGGGCTGTGGACTTGGTCGAATGTCCAGGCTGCATATTAAATAGATGGTTGTAGATTGTCTCACTAAAAGCTGTTGATTTTTAATACTTCATGAGATGCCAGTAAATATAATTCAGGGGTGTTGCTTCTCCTGGATAGCTGGGAACCCCAGCTATTCCTAGAGTAATTCGCTCATTCTGCCTGTCCATTGGTTTTTTTCATTTGTTCCTTCAGTGTGGTGCAAGAACACCACAAAGCACTCCCTCCCACCTAGATGCATACACCAGCAAAGCTATCATAAGGAAAAGTAACAAATGAAATGTCCCATGAACTATTTGAGAAAATGTTGCACATTTAAAGGTGCTACTGTAATTAGTAATGGTCTGCCACAGAGAGTAGAATCTCGGTGCTGCTTCTCATTGTGGAGGTGGAGAGGGAGCAGTACAGTGAAATCTCTCTGCTAATACCTACTAATAAAGTCTTACTTTTCTCATTCCTCTCTCTCCTTAGCTTGCCATGAAGCACAAATGTTGAGAAACTGCCTGTCCTGGTGACCCTTCTTAAGAGAAACTGAAGAGTTTGTTCAGCAGTTTTTACAGGAATTCGGGACTTCCGCTTGCTTCTTTTTTTCCAATATTTGGACACTTAGTATGGTTTTTGTTTTTTCTTTTCAGATGTTAATGTGAAAGAAAGGGTGTTGCATTTTTACATTTCCCTAATGATCTTGCTAATAAATGCTACAATAGCATCAGCTTCATTTTGGGTTTTTGCCTCCTCCCACTGTGTGTGTGTGTGTGTATATGTATGTTCTGAATATGTTTTCTTTATTAAAAAAAAATTTTGTAGTTTAAATATGAAATTTGGACCAACTGATAAACTGCGCTGAGTCTAAACTGGCAACATGTATTTTTTTTTTTCTCTGATATTAAACAGGAAGGCATTTTAATGTGGTGACATCAGATGTTATTTTTCCTAGATGAAAATAAAAGTCAAGCAGTGATTAGTTTCACTCACCGTCCTAGCTACACTTAATTTGAAGATTAAAATTCTACATTGTGGAAAACAATTGAATTTATTGGGGAAAACAGCAGTCTTAGATTTTGCTCCTTGTATAGTAATCTCTTGCATGAACCATCACCAGCATTCAAAAAAAAAAAAAAAAAAAAACAGAATCACAGATAGAAATCTCTTTCCTGAGTTACAGTTTAAATACTCTTGCTACTTGTATCCAGGGTGTTTATTTGGAATTATCATATGAAGGGTAAAAATTTGAGAGTAAAGCCCTAAAGAAGAGCCTACCTAAAACCCTCTGTGTACTCACAGATGTTTCTCTTGCCGTTGTCATAGTGACGGTCGCTGGTATGGAAAAGTGCTTATATTTTTTTCAAAAAATTGATTTGTCCAGAAAAAGGTCTGTGTCAATGATAATGTGAACAAGTAATACATTTAAAATATTTGTCTTGTCTTTTTACAGTCATGCCTATTTTAGAGACACCTTCATAATGTCCTTGGGAAAGGGCCTTTAGTTTCTTGGTATCTGGATTTTGGAGGTTTTGATGTTGTTTTTGCTATCTATTTATTTAATGTAATTTAACACGTGAGTTTCTTGACAAATTGCATTTCATGGCAATTGCACCTTGCCTGGTCTGATAAAAACACCACAATCACAAGCCTTTACATTGCAGTCAGTTTCAATACAGTTGGTCACACACCTTGTGATTTTCTATTACTCAAGATAATAAGGGGCTTAGAGTCTAGAAGTTTTGTTTCCTAGAGGATTAAAATGCTAAACATAAGAAAGCTATGCTTTTTTTATGAAACAAGGAGACAAGCTGCACATCTCAGACACATTGTAAGCCTACCACTGCAGCGCATTGATTTTTAAGCTGCCTGAATCTTCAGCACTCCTATCTATTCCGTCCTATCCATTTTGCCGATTGAGTCGATGTGTATTGCAGCCTCTTACATAGGAGCATAAGATGACTTTTGGATTGTTAATACTGATTTAAATAGCTGAAGTTCTCCTAATAGAGCATTCCCAGGGAGAGAGAAAGTTTGTCTATTGGGGGAAAATATATTAGACGGGCACATTAAAAGGGAGATGAGATTTGTCGGAGACAAATTTCAGAATCCTTTTAGGTGATCCAATTCAAGAAAAGCCTCTATAAAATTTAATAAACTATATAAGTTAACTATAATATTTTATACTTTTTGGTGTCTTAAAAATTTAAAGAAGTGAGGAACATGCCATTTGGTGAGTACCGTTAGAAGCTATTTTAATTTCTAGGAAAAGCCCCAAATATCACTCCAAATAGATTTTATTTGCAGACCTCAGTTCAGAATACACACACACACACACACACACACACAGACACACACACACACACACACACAGATGTATTTATCTTTCCAAATTGGATTCTGGTTTCAGAGATAGAGAGTTGGTATAAATAATTGAAAGGATAAATCTAAAACCCCCTGACAGTCCGCCAAATTCAAGAACAGAATTGGTTGCCAACTCTCTAACAACAGTGTTTGGGAAGCTGATTCCAAAGTAGCTGAGGATGAGGTCATAAGCATACTGTGAAACCCAAGATTCTTCTTCCCTGGTAGAATGATAATAGTTACTCTTGATAAATATATTCCATGTCTTGCCCTCTTTCCTCACCCTCTGCTTATCCTTTTAGACCTAAGTTTCATTGGAAATAGCCTGAATTAGAAGAAAGCCCATCCGAATCTTTATTAGCCCCCTCTTATGATTAGTTTCCAGGCTGTGTTCATACCTTTGACCTCTCAGTGTCAAAGTCCTACCTAGGCCTCCCCACAACAGACGGCCGTAACAGCAATCCCTGCCCGTCCTTTACCTCCCAGCCTCTCGCAGAGGAGCCCAGTGATAACACATGTGAAGTTCTTTGCTATCCTTTTGTAGAAGGTGCTGCAGTACAAAGTATTAATACAGTCTGACTTAGACAAAATAACTCTCATCATTTGGGACCAGTTTGTTTGGTTGAGCTTGCCAGAAGACACCTCATTTGTTTGTTTCATGTCTGCACTTCTCTATGAATTTTGGGGTACTATATTTCTGTGAAGGACTTACTGTACGGACAACTCAAAAAGGAAAGAAACTTTCCAGTATTACCACTTCTTCCTGGAATATAGCTGTAGTATTTCTCACTAGTATTATTAGACACCTGTGTACAGAAAGTATGCAGTTATTCAGGTTGATGTTTCATATTAAAGAATGTATTTGTAAAATGTAACATGAACAGTAGTTACCTTTTTTCAAGCTCTGAAGAAGTTCAGATTACGTGTTAGACTTAAATTACAGTGAAATCTGTATTAATACTACTTTTGTGGCTAGCAAAGGTTGTGCATCTATTTAAAATTATTTACAGGATGCCCTAAATAAGGGGCATTAAAGATAGGTTTAGCTCTTAATTTTAGAAATTGTGACACTACTGATGTCTGTTGTACAGTTATTAATTCTTCAGAAGTTCTCTGAGATGTCAAATATAATTTTTGTTTAATTCAGAGATAAGTAACACCTGCTCTATTGATTCACTATTACAACAAACCCGAATTTTGTCATTAAATATTTTAACTCTGTGATGAAATTTGTTTCTTGCGGTTATTTATGAAATCTATAAAACACTACCAAATAAGTACATGTCACCACATTTTTTATGCTAATAGGAAAATCTTACGTGCCTAAGGGGAAACCTCAGAACTAGTATTAGCATGATGATAAAATGTCATTACATATGTTCTAATGGAAAAGCTTGGAATGTAATAGAGACTAAAGAGCTAACCTTAATTTAGACAATGGGCATCTATTCAGCAAGTTTTTTTTTCCTTCTCCTGAGTGAAGCAATTAAGCAGATTAATAATTACCTTTCTGCTGATATTACTGATGTACTCCATTTGAATTCATTTTATAGCATGTGCCCTCATTCAGCAGACTAGTTTCATGCCCTGTTAAATTGGAAAGAAGACCTGCTTGTATTGTGTCAATTTATTTTTATGGAAAAGCAAATGCAACATATTCCATCGCCCCGTTTGTTTTCAAGGGAAGTGATTTGGGTGACTACTGCAGCAGAACAGCTGTCTCTGGGTTGGCATGGATGCTCGGTAAAGCAAGGGGGACTTGGAGATATTTCCTGGGAGGAGGGCAAGTGGAAAGGAAAGACCTGCAGTCTTCACTTTTCAGAGAAGAACGAGTAGAGATATGGTTTGGGTAGATGAGGACCCAGCCTTAAGTGAATTATGCATTTAAAGGCACTTGCTCTTGTGAACTAAATTATAAGCCGATTGCCCTGCAAAGATTATCCTTTTTAAATATAATTTTTATTAGCGATTATACCACAACCTACTCTCAAATTTTATGGGAGGATTAATATAAAAAATCAGTGGTGCCTTTCCCCTGCGTCAATGAGAACATGCTTAGGAAAAACGATTGACTTATCATAATCATCATCTGCCTAAACAAGCAGATTGGGGCAGATGTGGGGGAACAGAAGGGGAGGTGTGGTAGAAAACACCAGAAATAAATTTCAAGATGTAAATGTCTGAGTATTGTTTTCTATTGCCACCCATTCTGTGTGCCTTTCATAGGCTAACTTGTGTGGTAGCCGGATGTACGTATGCATGTTCGCATAAGCACACTCGGCAGGCACGGAGAAGAGAGCTGTGCGCTGCTCCTGCATAGCCCCCCGAGTCACTTTGTGCCAACTTCCTGCCTATCTTGGCATGGATAGGCGGGGGACAGTACTTCCTAGTGCCAGTGAAATTGTGGCAGTGCCACAGGTGGACCATTATCAGAGCATGAAGATAAGCAAAGATGTAAGAGACCTGGAAAAAGGACACATCCCACCCACAAGGCAAGTCTCACGTTCTCTAAATGTGAATGCACTAACAGTCCTCTTTAACAAGATGGTGCAAAGGATGGGTTTTCTTGTGGTTTGCTTTCTTAAAATCTAGAAAATACATCTAAAATGGTTTTGTATAACCAAGCCAACAACCTGATGCTAAATTTGCCTTCGTTTATACCTTCACCCCAACCTTTTGAACAGTCTTCTTTCTCCTGTCCATGTCCTTCTCCTTGCTTCCTGACCCTTCTTAAATCCTGCTTTAGCTCTCCCTAAGGCATTAACCATAAATAAAGTGTTGGTTTACAGTGGCTTCTTAGAGCAGTTCCCCCACACTGGCTGCCTGCCACAACCAATTGGGGAGCTTTTAGAAATACACATTTCAGAATGGTATTGCCTAGGTTTTCTTGTAGGATTTTAATGGTTTTAGGTCTAACATATAAGTCTTTAATCCATCTTGAATTAATTTTTGTATAAGGTGTAAGGAAGGGATCCAGTTTCAGCTTTCTACATATGGCTAGCCAGTTTTCCCAGCACCATTTATTAAATAGGGAATCCTTTCCCCATTTCTTGTTTTTGTCAGGTTTGTCAAAGATCAGATAGTTGTAGCTATGCGGCATCATTTCTGAGGGCTCTGTTCTGTTCCATTGATCTATGTCTCTGTTGTGGTACCAGTACCATGCTGCTATAAAGACACATGCACACGTATGTTTATTGCGGCACTATTCACAATAGCAAAGAGTTGGAACCAACCCAAATGTCCAACAATGATAGACTGGATTAAGAAAATGTGGCACATATGCACCATGGAATACTATGCAGCCATAAAAAATGATGAGTTCGTGTCCTTTGTAGGGACATGGATGAAACTGGAAAACATCATTCTCAGTAAACTATCGCAAGGACAAAAAACCAAACACCGCATGTTCTCACTCATAGGTGGGAATTGAACAATGAGAACTCATGGACACTGGAAGGGGAACATCACACTCCTGGGACTGTTGTGGGGTGGGGGGAGGGGGGAGGGACAGCATTAGGAGATACACCTAATGCTAAATGACGAGTTAATGGGTGCAGGAAATCAACATGGCACATGGATACATATGTAACAAATCTGCACATTGTGCACATGTACCCTAAAACCCTAAAGTATAATAAAAAAAAAAAAGAGAAAAAAAAATTTATACACAATTAAAAAAAAATAATAAAAATAAAAAAATAAATAAATAAATAAATAAATAAATAAATAAAAGAAATACACATTTCACTCCCAAATTTGCCATTTTGATGTCCTTGGTCATGTTGTGTTTTCTAAAGGAAAAAAAAAAAAAAATCCAGCAGGTCTGGGATGACCGGGCACCTGGCTTCCCCAGATATTTACTAGATTTTTAAACCAGCAAATTAAAGCTGTTGAGGGCCAGGCTCATGCCCATAATCCCAGCACTCTGAGAGGCTGAGGTGGACAGAACACTTGAGCCCAAGAGTTCGAGACCAGCCTGGGTAATATGGTGAAACCCCATCTCTACAAAAAATACGAAAAATAGCCAAGCCTGGTGGTGCACACCTGTAGTCCCAGCTACTGAGGAGGCTGAGGTGGGAGGATCACTGGAGCCTGGGATGTTGAGGCTGCAGTGAGCCGTGATTGTGCCTGAGTGACGAGCAAGACCTTGTCTCACAAAAAAAGCGGTAAGGAAAATTAAATATAATCTGCTTTTAAGCTCTATTACTATTACAGTGTAACCTGCCTTAACCCCCATTTTATTTTCTCCCTTGAGCCTCATCTGGCACCTCCATTGAGCCTCATCTGGAATTCTCCCTTGAGCCTCATCTGGAATCCTCATCAGGATTTCCAGAGTTGTATTTTCACTTACCATCTCTCTCCCTCCCCTAAAATTTTCTGCCACATTTTGTTCTTTCTGCTCAGAATAGACAAACCCTCCTTAAGACATGACCCTGGGCATAACCATGTCTGCTCCCGTGGTCCATCTCACTGGCCACTGATGGACATAGTTCGATGAGGCAAAGCTGCCTTGCTTCCTTCAGCCCACAGGGACTAATGGACAGATCTACGTGATGCTGAGTTGTTTGCCGATGTGTATTATTATTGCTCTCACATTTTGTCTGTTAGACGTTTTAAATGCTACTGATTTTCTCAGAAAAAGTGAAGATATTTTTGTACGTTATTTTCCTGTCTTTTGCATACTCAGCCAGCCCAAGGATGCCTGTTTCTATGGCTCCCAGCCTCATTACACATCCAGACTTAGATGTGTCAAGAGCTGGACAGGAATTTCTAGCCTTGCAAGTCCCAGGTGTCACTTGTCAACATTAGATATGGAGCCTTTGTCCCACGACATTGTATCACAATTGCTTTGCCACTTTGTCAGATGACATGGAAAGAAGAAAAATGAGCCCCTGAGTTCTCTGAGCTTAACCCTGCGATTTAAAACATGGCTTGGATGATCCATAGTATCTGAAGAAAATCCCTTAATTGTAACACTGCATCCTTAGTGATTGAAGCCTCAAGCCTTCTGTTAGCTTTCCTTAAAACAATTCCTTTGTTTTACTGCCCCAGGAAGGTAAATCCGGTTTCTACTATTAAACATGTCATTTTATTCATAGTACAGTGGCTTCTTTCAGGGGACGTTTTGTGTTTTTAGACCTGGAGATACAGTGACTGATAGTGGTAAACACATTTACATTGGTCCGAAACTTTCCAATACTGAAGGAGCCTTGGCATTTGGACAGAAGGAAAATAAGAATGTACGAATTGTGCCCTACCTGGCACCTCCTGGGGTGGAAAAATAAAACACATCTCCTTTTAACAGGCGTGGACAAGGACAGGGAGCCCCCTTGTGGTGATTTCCTGGAGGCAGCATTGCATCGTATTTAGGATGAGGACCTACGTTCACCTGCCCTGCTGTGAAATCCTGCTCCAATTTCACCATTTGTGAGGCCTTGAGAATGTTACTGACTCTCTCTGTGCCTGTTTTCTTTAAAATGGGGGTGATCATTATAAGGATTGGTGAAATAATGAATGTAAAACCTTTAGCCCCCTGCCTGACACATAAGGACTCCATGTATGTCAGCTTGGCAGTGGGCTACCTCCCCGTAATGGACCCAGAACAAAGCAGTAAACTTTACAGGCCTGGATGCCTGCCACACTGTGCTGCTGGCTGGTAGAATAGACAAACCCTCCTTAAATTCATGTAAGCACAGGGCACACGGGGCAGACATTATTGTACTGAGGTACACTCATTTTTATGGCCCAGGGATGAAGACCCCTTGACATTCCATAGATACCAGCTCTGGGATAAAGGAGAGACTCCTGGACTACAGGCACCCAGTGTTGGGCACTTTCTGGAAAAAATTCCAAAAAGGCTAAATTCGCAAGAGAGAGAAGTGAGACAAATTGGCCTCCGTGTCTGTCATCAACTATGGGGATGGAAATGAATGGCTTTATGATCTGGGAGATGATTTGACATGTCCTTCGGACAATAATTCATAATCCCCTTGAAAAACAATGTTTAAGGTTGTTCTACAGATATATTGGTGTGATTCCAAGGATGCTGGGAAGGCCTTTCTCAAAAATAAGCCACTCCCAAATGACTTAAGTTGACAGTAATTTAAAGAGAACCATTTACTCCACAGACTGAACCTGGGTCTAGAGTGAAAATAGCTCTAAGAGAAAAAAGGAAGTAACTAACATCTCACTAATGTGTAAATTTGTAATAACATACCTTTTCTGGAAGCATCTTGAGGCGCTCAGCTAAAAGGAAGGTCTCAGAAATACTATGTTGTCAGCATACCATGTTCTCCCATAGTTGCCATGATGCTCTTAATGACCGACATTCCTATTAGGTCATTTGTTAAGGACAGTCCAAGCAAGGGGGATCATGCTACTTATAATAGTGGACCTGCCCCAACCAAAATCTCAAACTTTACTCCTCTAAATATTGCACTGTGCATTACACTCCTGCCTGGCCTCCAGTGATCCTCCTGCTTCCCATCCCAAAGTGCTGGGATTATAGACATGAGCCATTGCAGCCAGTTTGCAAATTTCTTTTTGAAAAAGTAAATTAGCTTGGATCCTTTCTAGCAGAGAGCCTCCTGGCTTTGTCACTAGCTTTGTGTTCTTAAGCAAATGATACAGTTTAATCTGGATCTAGATCTTTGTGTTGCACAGGAAAATCGTCCCCACCCCGCATGCCTCAGAGGCCTGGTCAGTGAAGTGGGTTGTGGAATGTGAAAGAGCTCCGGGAAGTCCAAAGTGCTGAGGAGGTGTGCATTACTCACTAAAACCTGCATCTTTCGCTGGTCCCACTCAACATTTAGAGGATTCCCTTATCTACCATCACCCCTTCCCCTACAAGCTCATCCCTGAAGTACTAGATGGTATCATAACTTCCTTCTCCCCCTTAAAGGAAAAAAACCTCCTGACACTTGGACTGTATTTGCCATCACGGGAAGTAGAACAAAGGCAATAGTAGAAGACAGTTCCAAACTGCTCGGGGAAGGAGATAGCTGGACTGGAGACCACCCCGGGGACGGGGAGATTCAGAGCATTCCAGGGGCTGAGGGAGAGTGTGGTGCCGGACGGTCAGCCTGTACACAGTCCACCTTAGGGTCACTGACAACTCTTCAGAGTCTGACATACTGTTGGAGAAACTGATCTCTACCCACTTGGGAAGACTTATCAAAAACAAACAATAGAATTTTAGAAAGCAGCCAGGGAGAGTGGACATCCTCTCCCCCAGCATGGGGACTGAACTGAGGCACACTCAGGTCCTTACATCTGGTCATCTAACGTGAGAGTCACATAGAGGGGCCACAGCAATGGCCAAAGTCTTGGGAATTCACTGGGTAAAAGTGGAAGGAATGATGACTCAGTTATCCCAGGGAGACAGGATACGCATGGAAAGATGTGATCCAAGGCCATCCTTTCAGGTAAAACTCGGCTCACCTCAACACCACTCCCTGAGAGCAGCACTGTCATCCTGACTAGGGAAGACCCAGCTGCCAACTCTCTGCTGCCCTGTGGGGGTGCCCGGCCTGGCCTCACTTTCCCTGTGGAAATAGCAGAAGGAAGGACGGAAAGAAGGTGTAACTGTCTCCCCTCAGTCTAATGCTGAGCTGGTCTAAGCCGTCTACTTCAGGTTTCTGCTCCTCTGGATCCCCCATGATCCTCCATGGTGGCTGAGCCACCCTCCCTACGTGAGGTTGCCCTTGTGCACCTACCACCCACCCAGTCTGCTGGATGTGGACACCACAGGTGGAAGGAGTGCGAACCAGTGGCCCCCCCGCCCCAACCAGGCTTCCTGCAGGTCCCTGTCCTGCTTCTCTCTTTGTTCAGTTCCTCTCTGCTGAGGTGGGATGAGGGGAAGGAAGGCAGAAAGAGGCTGAGGTTTCCACATGAGGGGTAGAGGGGAGCTCTAACGAACATTATCCTTACAAAGCATGAGCGGCAGGAAAGCGCAAGGAGGAGAAAGTGCTGAATCTACTTTGGAAGCCATTCAAACCCATCCAACAGTCTGTCAAGAGATGACGGCTTCTAGCACTTCCCACAGACCTTAATTCCATAAGCAAACACAAAAGAGACATTGGCCTAAATTTTTATTTATTTATTAATTTATTTTTATTTTTTATTTTTTATTTTTTAAGACAGAGTCTTACTCTTTCACCCAGGCTGGAGTGCAATGGCGCAATCTCAGCTCACTGCAACCTCTGCTTCCTGGGTTCAAGCGATTATCCTTCCTTAGTCTCCCTAGTAGCTGGGATTACAGGCACCCGCCACCACGCCCAGCTTATTTTTGTATTTTTAGTAGAGACGGGGTTTCATCATGATGGGCAGGCTGGTCTCAAAATCCTGGCCTCAAGTGATCCACCCGCCTTGGCCTCCTAAAGTGATGGGATTACAGGCATGAGCCACAGCGCCCAGCTGGCCTAATTTTTTATCGTGGGGTTTTCTTTAGGGAAAAAAAAAAAAAGAAGCCTTAAATTATAGTTCTCAGGTTTGCTTAGGCCTAGAGAGAGATATCCATGCCCCTCACACACCCCTGAGTTCAATCAGGACCATAAACAAACACCATCCCATAACTCACTAGGCCTTACCTGGCCTGGCCATCTTTCAGTTCTCCAAACATGCGAGACTTTCCCACCTGAAAACCTTCACATGGCTGTGACTGTGTGAGGAAGACTTCTTTCCCTGACTCTTCACACCGCTGATCATCTCTGGACTATCAAGTCTCCACTTAAATGTCTCCTCAGAAAGGCTTCCCCTGACCACCACATCTAAAGTAGACCTCATGGCTTTCCCTTCTCATGACCTGCCCTTCTTTCTTTGCACAGAACCTAAGGAAATGTGTGCTTGTATATTTATCTACTTCTTTATTGTCTTGTCCATGACACATTAAGCTCTGAGAGGCCAGGAACCATGTCCATTTTGTTCACCAGGCTGCTAAGGTTTATCAGGCGCTTAATAGATTCCTTTTAAATGAACAAACCTGCCCTATGCTAAAGCTGCCAGGCAGAAGGGGCACAAATGGGAGTTACAGAAAAAAAAAACAAAAAAAAAAACCCAAGTAACTAAACATACGAAACGATATTCAGCCTCACTCATAGAGAAATGCAAATTTTGTAAAAGGTAGCTTTCAAAAGCTTGATTACACTTGACAATCAAATGCTATTGAATGGGAGGATAAATTGAGACCACATTTTAGAAGGCAAAACATTTGAAGCCATCACATTTTTCAGGCTTCGAATTGCCTGTGCCTGCCCTCCTGACTCAACCCTTTTCCAGGTCTGCACTCTGCGGGTCTCCAGCCGCCAGCCTCTCCTGCCGCTCTGCACTGCCTGCCACTCAGCACGCTGCTACTGAGCTCACCGTCATTAGGGTGGCTCCACGACGGCAAGTTTCCCCAGCCTCTGGAAGGCAGAAACCAGCCATCAGAGGGCGCTTAATTCCCCAAGACAAATAAATAAATAAACCTGCTTCTTGTCCTGTTTCATATTTGATATTGGCAGGTTCTTCTGCTGCTCCCACTCAGCTTCTGCAGGCATACATCTTCCCTGACTCTTCAGGACCTTCCTTTTCTCTGGGATTCTAAATCTGGGAAAAAAAGAAGAAATAATGGATTTCTAAGCTGCAAAGTTACTTACTGTATTGGGTGACCTTTTTATTCATTTATGCCAGTTCTCAGTTTACCGTTCCCAGTTTCAGATCTGCCCTTCTTTGCCCTGCTGTGTTATGCTGGAGCTGGACTCTGTGAACATTGCACCGGCTGCGTCTGGGCTCCTTAAATGTTAACTACTTTTTACTAATTTACAATTCTTTATATTAAAATCTTCCTGTTTACACAACTGGCGTGGTTTCCTTGTCCTGCCTGGGCCCTGCCTGATACATCATCTCAGTAGATGCTCAGTCAACTTGGCGTAGCCCCTGTGCCAGACCTTTACCATTCTCCCGAGCATCTTTTGGCAAATCCCTTACTTTTGGCAAAGGATCTAATTTTCTACTTTGCTCAGATCAGGACTATGCCACTCAAAATAATTTCGCTTTCCCCTCCTTCCTTGTCTAAGTTATTTTGGATCTCTATATGCCCAACTGTAATAGCCGTCCACAGTGAGGAGGACTCCTCTTCTAGAGCCTTTCACCCCCTTCTCCTCCTGCTGCTTCCAGTACCTTGTTTCATCAACAAGAGCCCCCCTTTCCTTGTGTCTTTGGTCTATGCTTGTCTCCTCCATTGTGAAATCTTTAACATACCATCTTCTCACCAACTCTGCACAAAAAAACACCATGAGAGAATGGTCCTGACTCCCTAGCCCTTACAAGTTGGTGTCCCTCCCAATCACACTGCTGTGACTGCTCTCTGGGGATGTCCCAGTCAAACATCCAGTGGCCAGTTCCCTGCAGTAGCACCAGAAGCTTCTAAACTCTAGTTCTCTGACTTGCCTTCTTCCCAATCCCTAAGAGCACATTTTCCCAACAATTCCATCCTGCCTCCTCTTCTGTTTTTATATACTTTTTGCAAGTCAATGAATTTATTCCATAAACTGATTTTTTAACTTTTATACAACAATACTGCTCTGGCCTTGACCTTTCTCCTGAACTCCAGAACTGAATGTCTGACTTTCCCACTGGAAATTTCCATATAGCTCAATATGTTCAAATCTGAATTCATTGTCTCTTTTCACAGGACTGTTTTCCCTCTCTTAACATTTCCCTCTCTTAACATTCTATATCAGCTTAAACCTAAGCTCTCTCCCTTTCCTCAACTGTGAAGTGGGAATAGTAGCACATATCTCATGGGACTGTGTAGGGCTAAAATTTTGTTATAAAGTCATTAGGAGAGTTTTTTTTTTCATTAATATCAACCATTCGAGTAGTTGCAAGCCTGACAATTCTATTTTGTAGATACAGCCTTTTCTACGTGTGTGTTTTCATCATGGTGACTGATCTAACTCTAACCTCACCAATGTTTAGCTGAACTACTTGAGTTGCTCAACTTTTATCAATAATCTACTGTAAGCAATGTGCTTTGCATGTACTCTTGTGAGAATATTCCCAGGAAAGAGGGATGCTAAAGTCATTCATCCCAGTCTGAATATTCCTATTTTCTACCGTGGTGGGAGTACAATGTAACTAAAATGAGGACCGCACCAGAGATTAGAGATTTCAATAGCATTCTCCCACCTCCCCTATGCAAACCTGCCTGCAAGTATATCAGGTCCAACTTCAGAAAAACAGTCTGATCATTTGTGTCAGAGCTCACAAATTTTATCCCAACAGAGCCCAAACAGGATATAAAATGAAATAAAATAGGTTTGTAGAAGGCAATTAGGAATGGCATAGACTGTGGCAAACTGAAATTGCATGTGTGTGTCCTAAAAGGACATGATGCTACTCCGATTTAGACCTCATGGGTGGCAATAGGGAAGCAGGCCAGTGCCACCAGATCCTCCAACTTTTTAAAAGAGAAGCCAAGATAGACTTTTTTTATGTGAAACATACCATCTTAACTAAACAAAACACATCAGTAGATAACATCTGGTCCTTTGGCCGCCTGTTTGGAAGCCCTCTTTTACGTCATTTTCTTGATCAAAAATCTTTACGGCATTCTCATTATCTACAAAATAAAATGTGAATTCCACAGTCTAACATGAAAATTCCTACATGATCTAACCCCAGCCACCTTCCCAACTCACTCCTCACTTTCACACCTGATAGCTCAATCATAAATCTACTCTGAGAAGGCAGGTGCAGGGGCCCAAACATGTAATCCCAGCACTTTGGGAAGCAGAGGCGGGAGAATCACTTGAGCCCAGGAATTTGAGACTAGCCTTAGTAGTCTCATCTCTACAAAAGCGAGACCTCATCTCTACAAAAATACAAAATTAGCCAGGTGTGGTGGCATGTGTCTGTGGTCCCAGCTACTCGAGAGGCTGAGGTAGGAAGATCACTTGAACCCAGGAGGTGGAGGTTGCAGTGAGCTGAGATGGCACCACTGCACTCCAGCCTGGGTGACAGAATGAGACCATGTCTCAATAAATAAATAAATAAATAACCCTGGTCGGAGAGGCCACCACTTTTCCTACCTTCGTGTCTTGACTCACACTAGCTGCTGGGCCTGGGGCGCTTTCCCCCACAGACTCGTTCAAATTCTACCTATCTTACAGGGCTCCACTCAGTACCTCTTCTTCCCACAAAATTCTCCCTGATTTTCTGCCAGGCTGAAGTAATCACTTACTTCCTGTTCATGCTCATTGCCTTTCTTGGCACTCTAGAACATTCTACTGTATATCACAGATAAGATCTGTCTTCTTACTGAACAGGTGGCTCGTAGAGAACTAAGACTAAATCTCAATTATGTCTGCGTACCTAAGGGCACACATTAGTAGACCGATAAATATGTGTTCACTGATTCAATGAATGCATGGATGGCAACCTGCTACCATCACGGTTTATCAGTTCTTCCCTCCTGCTTTGTTGGTTTGGATGCAGCTTGTTCCTGCCAAAACTCAGGTATGAAGCTGCTGCTTCAAGAACTGCCATCTGAGGCAAGACTGAACAGCCCCTGGCCTTGATACCCATCCGTCTCCCCTTTTCTTGACTCAGGTCCCCATGGTGAGGGAAGCCAGAGGCTGCTTCATGGTCAATGGTTTGATCGATGCAGAAATATTTTGATGCATGTTTGATGGATATAAATAGTCTGATGGATGTTCAGCCCAAAGTTTCTCTTGGCCACCCCCTGAGGTGATTTGTTCTACCAAGGTTGGAAAAGGAGTTATGCCTAGCATTTCTCCTATGGTATAGGGAGGTGGGGCCTAGAGGGAGGTGCTTGGATCACGGGGGTGGAGTCGTTATGAATAGATTAACGTCCTCTTGGCGGGGTGAGTGAATTTTTGCTCTCAAGTGGATTAGTTCCCATGAGAGTGGCTTGTTAAAGAGTGTGGCTTCCTCAGTTTTTCTCTCTTGCTTCCTCTGTCACCATGCAATCATTTTGCACATGCCCACTCCCCTTTCACTTTCCACCACTAGCAGAAACAGCCTGAGGCCCTCACCACATGCAGCTGCCCAGTCTTGAACCTTCCAGCCTGCACAATCATACACCAAATAAAACTCTTTTCTTTATAAATTACCCAGCCTCAAGTGTTCTGTTACAACAATACTAGGTGAACTAAGATACCCCCTAACCCAAGAAAAGATCAACTTTAAATATTTTTCTCTTTAACATCATTTTACTGCTTCTATTTACGTATTAATTTTGATTCCTGAGCCTAAACTCTACTGAGAAGTGTGTGTGTGTGTGTGTGTGCACGCACTCACATGTGCATGTTAGACAAGACATTTCTCTAAAGCTTAGTTTCCTCATTCATAACATTAGAAATTACATATAAAGTATTAACATGGTGATTTGCATACTGCAGGCATTCAATGCATGTTAACTTGATCATGGTGGTTATATGTATGTTTGGCTATGAGAAAGCTGAAGTCTTCGTTTTCAGAATAAAATAAATTTGAAAGACGATTGAAAATATAGGCACCTATGACCTATGCCAATGCATGTCTTGCAAAGAACATTATAAACCCTTAACTGGTCATGAAAAAGAAGGAAGGTGAAAGCATAACCTCCCTGGAACAGAAGGCTATTACATGGTGTGAATGAGAGCCTAAGACAGAAGTAACACCAATAGTTTTGACCAATGAAACTTCGTGTGGTAGTGGCTGATAGAAGTATGGCAGATTTTTTTTCTTTTTTTTTTCTTTTCTTCTCTTTTTTTTTTTTTTCTTGCAGATGCCAGCAGCACAGCTAGTGCTTCCTTACTGTAGCTGGGGGGAACCCAGGGCAGAGAACGGGAGGAGCATATCTGGTCCTTTAGAAGAAGACTTGGACCTGGGAAAAGGTACCAGCAATGAACTCTTACATTCCAGATATCTCAATTGTATGCTGAAGGTTTCCTCCTAGACTCTTCTCAGGAGAAGTACGTATGTAGATCATGCATGTAGTTGCCCCAAGGTGTGCAAGCCAAGATCCAGAAGAGACTTTGAGAGGAAGTACTCAGCCCCAGCAGGTGAAGGTCTAAGTCACTTGGGAATAATTTATGTTTCCTTCTTTAACTGACTTGATGGCACTTTTGGTAACCTACTCATGCACCAGAGACCTCCACTCCCCTGGCTACCTTAGAAAGACACTAAGACCACTTTCAATTTAGTGCAAGGAATTTTTTTTGTTCAGAGGACTGGAAACAGAACTATGAGGAACACTGTCAATGGCTGTGACCTTTAGATAATGGAGTACTAAGATAACCTAAAAGTCTGGTTTGAGAGGGTCCTTGTGGTAAGCTGATTAATGTGCCCCAAAAAGTGTCCACATCCTAATCCCTGGAACCTGTGAATATGTTACCTTACATGGCAAAAGAGACTTTGCAGATGTCTTCAAGGTAACAGACCTTAAGAAGAAGATTATCTAGGTGGGTCCAATGTAATTACTAAGACCTGGATTATCTAGGTGGGCCCAATCTAATCACAAAGATCCTTATACGAGGGAAGTAGGACGGTTAGAGTCAGAAAAACTTGACGTGATGATGAAAGCAGAGAAAGATTGAAAGATTCTAAAGATTCAAGATGCCAAAAAAAAAAAGATTCAAGATGCCTTGAAGATGGGAGGAAGGGACCACAAGCCAAGGAATGTAAATGCCCTCTTGAAGGTAGAAAAGGCAAGAAAATAGATTCTTCCCTAGAGCTTCCAGAGGAACAGAGCCTTACTGACACCTTAGTTTTAGTATGTCTGATGTCCAGAACTATCAGATAATAAATTGTTGGTTTAATCCACCAAGTTTGTACTAAGCTGTTACAAAAGCAATAGGAAAGCAATACATTCCTTTACCCTCAAGGCGAAGTGTGTAAGCATTTAGGAGGACTCTCTCACAAGCTGCGGGGTAGTGGTATCCCCTCAAAACCAGGGAGAACCAATAGCTCCTCTTAGGCCAACCTTGGTCATGATCAGCAAACATGTATTGAGGATTTATGGATCTCTCCTGGAAATGGAAATGTGAATTCAGACCTCAATCTCAAGGATAGATTCATATAAAGAAAAATAAAATTTTAAGGCAAACTATGCTAAATTCCAAATGAGTGACAACTTCAGCTAGGACTTTAGGCATTCAGAGAATGGAGCCATGCTTGACTGCAAGAAAATGCTGCTCCTCATATTTAGCCTTTCCACAATAGGCATGGGACTGTGCATCACGTTTGTACAGGACAGTTCAGGCTTATATCAATTGTCTTGGTGCAATCATGAATAGTGATTCCTTTCATTCTCAAAAGTGCCTGGCTTCACAGTAAGCCACATGGTCACTCTGATAGGGTGTTAGACAGGAAGCCACTAGATTCCCCATGCCCTGTTGGGAAGAGCTTTGAGTTTGAATTTCAATCCAGTATCAAAAATGATCCCAAGTTTTTGTGCCATTGAAATCTCAGTACAAAACACTTTCAGTAGATTGTGAGTAAAACAGACATTTCAATAATACTTGGCTGTCTTAGTCTGTTTTTTGTTGCCATAAGAGAATACCTGAGACTGAGTAATTTACAATGAACAGAAATTAATTTGGCTCATGGTTCTGGAGGCTGGGAAGTCTAAGACTGGGGCATCACATCTGGCTGCATCATTCTATTGCGGAAGAGTGGAAAGGCAAGAAAATATGAGTGGGGAAGGCGGAGATGAGGGGAGGTGAGGAGAAGAGAAGAGAAGGGATGAGAAGGGAGTTCAAGTGAAGGGAGGGGAGAAAAAGGAAAGGAAGGGGAGAAGAGAGAAAGAGGGAGCCAAATTCACTTTTATAACAAAACCACTCCCACTGTAAAAAATCCACTCCCCAGCTAATGGCATTAATTCATTCATGAGGGCTCTGCCATTAGGCCCCACCTCCCAACACTGCTGCATTTGGAGTTAAGTTTTCAACACATGAATTTTGGGGAACACATTTAAACCATAGCATTGGCTTACAGTACTTAGATTCTCTTACTGGCAAGTTGACATGAGGAAACTTAAATTACATTATCTGATGAGATACAGCAGTTTTAATACATGACACCTCCTACAATTGAAGCAGCTGGGGAGAAGGCCTTTGGTTTGCTTTGGATTGGTTCTGTTTGGTTTGGTTTATAAGCAAGGCTTATGAGCAGTATGGTGGTAGTGGGTAAAGGGTTGGAGAAGAAAAGAGGAGGAAGAGTTTAAGAGAAAGAATATAAGAATATAAGCAGGGTTGAAGAGAAAAGAAAAGACAGTGCTAGATATTTTGTCATATTTACCAGGCTTGAAGAGCAATCATTGATTCTACCCCTGAACTTGATTCTCAAAGTGCTGTCCTTTCAAAGACATGTCATGGCCTGGGTGGGAGGTTAAAGAGTGGAGTGCAACTCACTCAACTCTGAATCTGTTCTAGTAGGTTTCTTAGGAGTGTAAAGGTGAGAACAATGTGTGGTGCTTCGAATCTACCTGTCACGTCAAACCAGGTGTGGGCTGAGTTATGTCACTCAAATTGGTCCATAAAGGGATGAGAATTAAAATGCTGACAAAATGAGCACATCATGTTATTGAAAGCTATTTAATATGCTCAAGTTCACACCTACCTTTGGGAGATTTAAACGAGACTCCCTCTTCCAGCTGTTTATTCTTATCTTCCAACCAACTTATTAACCAGTATTAATACGACATTTAACGCTGGGTGTCTTTTTTGGACATCTCTTCTTTTTCCTTTTTTAATTCCTCCTTATATCTCTCCTTCCCTGGGATAATACCACAGGTGACTCCTGGGCCGCCCTCTGGTTGAGCCTGCAGGTGATTTTAGTCTAGTTTCCGTTTGCTTTGCACACCCTACCTCAACACTCCCTTTCCTTTCCCTTCCTCCTCACTTTTCTCATAAGATATTTGTGTAGTTTTGTGAGAGGAAGAAGAAAAAGAGAAAGGAGGAGCAACTGATGAGGAGAGAAGCCTGAGGTGAGGGGCACGAGGAGGAGTGGGAAGGGGTACGGCTTGAAGGAGAGGGGTGGGGACTGGGAGGGAGGAGGGAAGTGTGGGAAGAAGCACAGAGTGGCATACATGAGGGGAAAAGACCACTAAGGAATCCTGGTCAGTCACAGACCCTGTGTGGCCTCCATGTTTTAATGTCTCAGACAAGCCGAAAACAGGTCTGCGGGAAGTCGTAACACTCACCAAACCCTTGACAACAGCTATTCTTCACAGAGCCTGTGAACAATTGCCCGCCTGCCAGTGTCTGACTGAAATAATAGCTGTACCTACAGGATCATTTGGAAGACAGATGGTGGAGGCAACCCCATTCATCTGCTGGCAGCCATTTCGTAACTCTCACTGTCCTGTCAGGCCAGGATGGCAAGGCAGAATGCAGCCTTGCTAATTATTGAAGCTCATTAGATTGTTGTTTTTTGAGAGACCATTCCCCTATCCCACCCCTGTCCTGCGCTTCCCCCCAAGCCCCAATGTGCCCACCCCCTCCCACAAAGTGCTTTCAGGAATACCATTGGCACCCTTAGAAAAAGCAGATCTCCAAAGTCTAAAAGCCTTAATGTTTGCTAGGTGGAGGGTTTGTTTTTGTTTTTGTTTTTGTCTAATATTTTCACTCTGTCCTCTTTCCTTCTTGCACATCCAAAAACGGGTCCCTCATCTTCCCTAGTATTTACTACTTCCATGATTCTAGCCCACCGGCACCAGTATTTATTTCAAAGACTGGATGACTCTTCCAATATTCCATTGTCGTTTTCTACTTAAAGTGCCATACACTCCTGTTACCATTTTTATAACATGCATTAATCTAAAGGCTTTCTCTTAATGCAATGTGTATGGATTTAGAGAGCGTTTAAGAGCTCCATATCATTTCAGTACATCTGAGATCGTTGGTTGTCATTCAAAAGCAATTTTTGAGAATTCACTATGTGGATGTGGAAAGGAGTGAGAATGGGAAGAAATGGAGAGATCTTACAAAGGAGGGCTGGCTTTATGAGCATTAACCTGTGCAGTGACCCAGGACCCCATGTTCCCTCTCGTACTCTGCAGTCACCATCTTGAAATAATTAAACGTGTTTAAACAAGAGCCCATCATTTTGCGCTGAATTCCACAAATTATGTAGTTGGTTCTGCTTCAACTATTGGAAAAGTATAGAACTGCTGAGGGCTCAGGAAGGAGTACTTTCTGAGCCAAAGTTAAGAGGCTGGAAAGCCCACAGTAAACAGAGATCAGCAAGTGGAGAAGACAAAGATCAGACCATTCAGCAAAGAAAACACAGACAGCAAATATTAGCATTCATTAGAGCACTACCCCAGGAAGGGGCGTGCTTTTGACCTGCTGACAAAATCAAGTTTCCGAGCCTGAAGACTGCAGACAGACCCCAGATCACTGAACATTCACCAAGGTGACAGCACCATCCCTGACACCTCTTGGGAAACAATTGGCTGGCGTCAATCTTTTCACTATAGTACCGATTTCACTAAATACCAGTTCTACTAAAACTTTAGCAGAAGATGCACCAGAAGGATTTGTAAAATAATAATAATAATAAGCCTGGAATGTAAGTGTGAGTCTGTAAAAGTAAGGCTTTAAATGCCAGACTGAAGCGAAAGGGGAAGCTCCTGAGTATTTGGGGTGGGAAAGTGACTGGCAGCTCTGGCTGCTCCAAGAAAGGAAATATTCTTCCTAGACACATCTGGCCCTTTGTTCCTAAGGCTGGTACAGTAACAAACCACTCACCACCACCTTCCCCCGTGGCATGGTCCCCACTCACTAATCTCCTTTCTCACACTGCTTTTCCCACCCCATAAACATACACAGCAGAAGTCTCCTTGTTGTCTTCAGCTTTGGCCCTGCTGCTGCCTTGAACTCAAGTCACAGACTGCATCAGTCCATCACACTACACATGCCTAAATTTGTACCTCTGATCTCTTCCATGTTGCTTAGGTGAGTAATCCCATACATAGCCCTGCTTGTGGCGGGCAGAATTCTAAGGACAGTTTAGCACTTAGGCAGGGCATAATCAAGGCAAGCTTTAGGATTAGATTGGAAGGGATAATGGATGAAAAATGAGACATGAGAGTCAAGCCAACCAATTGGGAGAAATGACCAACATGGAGAACATGAAGAAATAAGGTCCAAAATTTAATGGCGTTAGATATGGATAAGAATGATAGATCTGAGAGTCTCTATGAAAGAAAACTGTCCTGACTTAGCAACTGATTGGATGGGAGAGAAGAACAGCTTCTCAAAGAGTTGAAAAGAATATGATAGAGTGTCCATTAAAGTAAGTGGAAATAAATGTGTTCAACTCCTGAATATGACTCTTCTAAGATAAGAAGGAACCGTGTTAGTTAAAATTGTTAGTTTCATGTAACAGCAACAATTCAGTTCAAACTAGCTTAAGGGGCTGGAGAGTAGGAGGGTGCTACATATTAACATGAAGGTGTGTCATAGACTCTAGAGACGGAAGGCAGCAGAGCCAAGATGGTGGGAGCTGTCCTGCCCTGTGGGTCAGGCCCAGAACTGGGCAGGACAGCTAGACTGGCCCAGGTTATGGAAAGTCCCTGAAGCCACACAGTGCCCCCTTTCCATCTCCCATCTCTTATTCTCCTGAAGACCATCCTTCTGGGTCAGTTAGCCCACAGAGTTGGTGGAAGATAGCCCTAGTATAGCTGTAGGTTAGAGAGAAGCCCTGGCTGAGCTGGAATTACTTAGTCCTGATTCCCAGTCCCCAGGGGAGATCATCAGGTTGGCTAAGATGGTTGTCCCACCTCTCACCACCCTGCCATACTGCAACTCTGTGGGAAAAGGGGAGAAGAATTAATTCTTGAGCAAGGCAGATACTCCCAAAGTTGTTTACCCTAAAAGCAGAAGTGGTTTTTCAAATTTTAGTTTTCACAGACCCAAGAATGTGCTCCTCTTTCTACACAGAAGAGTTTAGAATCCTGCAAAAAAGCAGCTGGATTCTAATCCCTATGCTCCCTCTAACTAGTGGTGTGAGTGACCCTTAGTACTTCTGGCTATAAAACATGAAACTTGGCAGGTGACACTGAGGGCTCCCAAATTTAATGCCCAGTGATTCTAAGTCCTTTTGAGCAGAAACAATGGTATATTGATCTACTTCTCCTGTGTAGTTTTCCCTTGTCCTCCAAAGATCAGAAATAAAGCCTTTTACCATTAATCCTCTCATTGACTTACAAGAAGTAAAGAGGCAGCCAAAGAAAACAGTTTGTAGTTTGTATTCCAAGAGAGCTAGACCACCTAAAAATCTCCTTAGTATTCAAAAAAATTTTAAAAGGAGCTTAGCTTTAATTGGCTTAAAGTCTCTTGACAGAAGCAGTGGTTCTGTTTCCCACCACCACCACCAAAAATGTGTCTCTGAGACCCACTGGGAAGGACAGCTCCCACCATCCTGGCTCTCTCCTGCAGTTTTTCTTAGAACCATAGAAGGTTAGACCTTCTGATGCTTTAGTGCAATCTCTTCAATTTTTTTTTCATTTTTTAAATTTATGATTGATACAAAATCATCGCACATACTAATGGGGTACAACATGATGTTTCAATACATGTATAAATTGTGTAATTATCAAATCAGGGTAATGAGTATATCCATCACTTTAAACATTTATCATTTCCTTGTGAAGAGGACATTCAAAAACCTCTCTTCTAGCAATTTTGAAATATACAACGTATTATTATTAACTCTAATCATCCTACTGTACAATAGACCACTCAAACGTATTCTTCCTATCTAACCGTAGCTTTGTACCCGTTGACCAATCTGAAACAATCCCCTTTTTCCCCCTACCCTCCCCATCCTCTGGTAACCATGATTCTGCTCTCTACTTCTACGAGAACAATTTTATAGCCTCCATACATGAGTGAGATCATGTGGTATTTGTCTTTCTGTGCTGGGCTTATTTCACTTAACATAATATCCTCCAGGTTTATCCATGTTGCCACAAATAACAGGATTTTATCTATGACCGAATAATATTTCATTTTGTATATATACTACATTTTCTTTACCCATTAATCCATTGATGGACATTTAGGTTGATTCCATATCTTGGCTATTGTGAATAATGCTAGAATAAACATAAAAGTGCAAATATCTGTTTGACATACTAATTTAATTTCCTTTGAATAGATAACCAGTAGTGGAACTGCTGGATCGTATGGTAGTTCTAGTTTTAACTTTTTGAGGAACCGCCACACTGTTTTCCAAAATGGCTACACTAATTCATATTCCCAGCAGCAGTGTGTAAGTGTTCTTTTTTTCTCCCCTTCCTTGCCAACACTTGTTATCTTTTAATTATTTGATAGTAGTTGTATTAGTTCATTTACACGTTGCTGATAAAGACATACCTAAAACTGGGAGGAAAAAGCGGTTTAATGGACTTACAGTTCCACATGGCTAGGGAGGCTTCACGATCATGGCGGAAGGTGAAAGGCACTTCTTACATGGCGGTGGCAAGAGAGAGAATGAGAACCAAGCAAAACAGGTTTTCCCTTATCAAACCATCAGATCTTGTGAGACATATTCACTGCCACGAGAATAGTATGGGAGAAACCACCCCCATAATTCAATTATTTCCCACCAGGTCCCTCCTGCAAAAGTGGGAATTATGGGAGTACAATTCAAGATGAGATTTGGGTGGGGACACAGAGCCAAACTGTATTATCCTGCCCCTGACTCCTCCCAAATCTCATGTCCTCACACTTCAAAACCAATCAAGCCTTGCCAACAGTCTCCCAAAGTCTTAACTCATTTCAGCATTAACTCAAAAGTCCGAAGTCTAAAGTATCATCTGAGATAGCGCAAGTCTTTTCTGCCTATGAGCCTGTAAAATCAAAAGCAAGTTATTTACTTCCTAGATACAATGGGAGTACAGGCATTGGGTAAATGCAGCCATTCCATATAGGCTTCATAGATATTATCTCTGTCCCCAGAGGATTAACAATTAAAAACCAAAAATAAAACAAATATAGAAAGAAAAGGACTATAAAATATGTGCAAAATGAATACACAAGGCTATTAAATATTGCCTCAGGATTGATAATGTCATCAGAGCCAGTGGGGAGTCCAGGGTTATTGAAAACTAAATTCTTTGTTAAAGGCCATTTTCTCAATATCTGACACTAGTCCATGCCAGGTTTTAGTAGGGCACTTGGCCCATTCTGCTGTTATTTTCCTTGACGTTCATTTCTCGTCTTACTCTTGTCTTGGAAATGTAATGCATCACTGAGGTTGTTCTGAGTTTATGTTGTATTCACTTTTAATGTGTGCTAACTGATTGGAAATGAGAAGCAGATGGACACTTGGCCCAGAGATTAACTCCATCTCCTGTAATTAGATGGTGTCAATTAAGGCTTCCATGGGGTCCTTCTCCTCACTGCCAAGTAAAAGAGCTCTCCAGTGGGGCTCCTGAAAGCATTTGGGAACTAATGGTTTATTCAGTTCCTCCTTTGCATTTATTCATGGATACTGAACAAACAGAAGCCAAGTTGTCTTTGTCTTTTTTGGTTTTTCTCTACCAGCTTCATCTTTTGACTTTTCTTTTGGCAAGAGTTGAAACTGAATAAAGGGGATGGCCCTTGGCTGAACTTTGCTTCCTATTTTGAGTTAGCAGAATTTAGTTGGGGAAGGTGGGGCAGGGAGTGGGGACTCTGGGCAGAGAGCTGCAGAGTCTTACGAAAGTACTGGGCTCTGAAACTCCGCCTCTAGCTTCTTCAAACACAGGAGGACAGGCAAGAATTTGGAGAGTGACAGACCTTAGTTTGAATCTTGGCCTGGTTATTAGCTGTAAGCTGTGTTATTCTGGTAAATGGCTAAACACGAAGATTCCAAAATATACAAATAAAGCCCTCATTTGTAACATGTGCCAATTTCTGTGATGCAAATACTCCCACCATGGCTGATTTCAAGCTACCAATGTGATGTCGCAGAATGCAAAGCTGGGAAGTGATTGGAACTATTGGCTCTCATAACCCGTATAAGCAGGCTTTAGCACATCCCTGGGTGTGATCCCCAGCTTCTTCATCTGTACAAAAGGGACAAGGTACCCTGTAGGGTAGTTTTTAAGATTAAAGCAATAACTGCAAAGTGGCCAAAACAAAGCCTACCCATCCTAGGAGCTCGATAAATTGTCCCTACATGTTATTATTTTAAGCTGGGCCTTAGGAAGTGGCTTTACACTGCTGAGCACTCCAAGAAGTCAGAGCCTCAGCTTTCAAATTTTGGCAACTAAATTTCATTTCATAGGTATGACCAGGAATCTGGGGAATTGATTCAGCTATTCAAACTCATAAGAGGCATTTATATAAATCACAATGCCAATTTACTACTTTGATTTAGTATTTATATAGAATAATGATTTCCCAAACCTGAACTGGGTCACATGCCCTAATAAAGGATTTCTTTTCATGGCTTAGGAATTTGCTCATATGCAAAGTGCTATAAATGCATAAATGTTAATTACATTTAAATGTGGTTAAATAATTATCTTGATTAAAAAATTAAATTGAGGCTGCCCCAGAAATTCTCGGGGCTATGTTCACATTAGTACATTTCCGGCCTGAGAACAAAAACTCCTATTCTGCACTGGTCTCCTTGCAGGCAGCTAGCTCTTACGTTGACCCTGTGGAAGACTGAATAGGTGGACATGGTTAAGTGAAGAGTATATTTAAGCATCTCTGAGAGAGTACTGCCTGGGGTTTCCCAAACCACAGCTACAATGACAGATTTTAAACTCATTGAGTAAAGAAAAAAAGACGGAGATTACCATTTCCATTTTACTGTTATGCAAATTGACACACGAAGAGGTAAGGACATAAAGAAAACTACAAGAAGAGCTCAGACCAAAATTCAGATTTCTGAAGCACACTTTGGTGCTCTTTCTTCTGTCCCTGGGATGATCATTTGGGCAACACAAAAAGCACACAGTTCAGTGCAGGAGAAAGCCACATATGTAGATGACTGTTAAAAGAAACTGAGAACTGCTATGACAGAGGTGATGGAAGCATATACAGGATGTTATGGAAACACCATCAAAGGAAAACTAACTGAGACTGGAAGAGGAGATTGGGTATGGGACATGGCTGGGGGAAATTCCAGAGGTGCGGACCTCTGAGCTGAGTTCTTAAAGGATGAGTAAGAATTATCTCAGGAGAGAAGGACATTGCAGGTTGGTTTCATTAACAAACAGATTCTAAAAAGGGTATTAGCACATAGAGATTTATTAAGAAATGCTCTTGGGAGGGAAAGGACACAGGATTGGAGTGAAGGAGGAATTGAGCTGTAATACAGTCCAAAGGCCTCAACCAATCCCATGAGAGGTTAGAGCTGAGGTGGCTCATTCAGAGTTTTTCCAAGTAGGAGTGAGGGAGCCTGGCCATTATACCACCTTGTTGGTCAGTCACTAAATGAGGGCTGCACCTGGAAAGAGGTGTGACTTAGGGTTTGCCATTTTCTTCCAAAGAAGGCTGACAGCTAAGGGCTATTTTCCAGCAGCAGGTGCTGGAGAAAACAGTCCTTCATTTCTGAGGGGAATCTGGGCAATAAATCAGCTTCTGATTATAATAAACCAGCTTTTATCACAATGGGATAGCTCTATCTGTTTTCTATACAGAAGAAAGCACTGAAGAAATAAACAGTGATGCATGTGGGTGTCATGCCAATGGTTCAGTGTTTGTCATGGATGGGATTTCATGGGAAACAGATTCTGAAACAGAGACAGATATTTGCTTACACGTGGTTTATTGAGAGTTGGGGGAATGAATATTGTCAGTATAAACATGTACTATTGTCCATCCCACATGAATGTGAAGTTTCTGGTTCTCCTTCCTGGCTGGGATGGAAAAGAGCACAATGCCAGATCAATGGCCACAAAACCTGTGCTAAGGCTGTGTTAATATGCTGTTTAGATAGCAAAGGTACCGCATCTCACCCAGCATGGTAGCAGTAATGGTAACAGTAATAGGGTACCACTTCATTGAATTTGCAGTACTCATGCATCTAATAACTGTCTCTTTTTTATGTATGTGTCAGAGCCATACTGTTGAATTAAATGGGGTCCATTAACCCTGCATCCTGCCGTTCTTCAAGAGTGGTACTAATCTCTCCCATGAAAAAGAATATTTTTTATTTTCTATGTTGTCTGGAGGGGGAACTAGTTTCAAGGAACCAATGTCGGGGTTCTACCAAGTACCAAGTACCATGTATGTACTGATTACATACTTGAAAAGCAGGGAAATGACCACTAGATGGACAGTGAGAGGGAAGAACCAAAGTTGCCTACCACAATTCTAGTTTGGCTGGATGGATGGATGGAGGTTAAAAAAAATGAGAGCAAATACTGGAAGGAGAACCAGCTTAGGAAAGAATATGATGGTACATTTTTTTATATATCTTGAGTTTGAGCTTAAAATAACAATATAACAATTGGGTTTATGATGCTGAATTTGTGGGAGCACCTAATATGGAGATGGTGACTGAGTAAATGAGAGTGGATGAGACCACCTGAAGACAGTGAATAGCATGAGAAAAAAAGAGGCCAAGTATGGCACCTGGGAAGAGCAATATTTGAGGGCCAGCAAAGGAAGACCCTCTGAAAGGAGTCACATGAAATTATCTGAGGTAGCAAAAGAAGTGATTTGATAGAGCCAAGAGAAGGGGAATTTAAATGAGAAATGTCAAATTCTGCAGAGAGGTTCAAAATAATGTGTTGTGGTTCTTTGTATTTGGCAAATGTTAGGGTCAAAATGATCTCAAAAACAATTTAGTATATCTTAAAACAGTTTCATGAGGTAACTGGGCAAGGCAAGTCAGATTGTAGTAAAGCGAGGAATTTATGGAAGTGAGAGTTTGTGGGAGGTCGGCACAAAGGCTACCTCAGCCATGAAGTGGGTAGGTGGATAGAGGTGAATGGGCTTCTCTTTAACTTTTAACATTAACGTTTAACTTTCCACTTTAACATTCAATAACATCATAGAGGGAAAAATATTGAAGTCCTCTAGATTCTCTCCCAGGGGAATCAATAAGAAATAGCTCATTATTGCTTCTGAATGAGAAAGTATCACTTTTCATAATGAAGGCATTTAGATGTTCTGCTAGTCAACTGCTTAGACTGGCTGAACATCTGCAGGCTCTTTATCTTTGTTAATGGGGATATTTCAAAGAGTCCAGTGTTAGGGAATTTTATGACTGGGCAAATTTTATTCAGTTCTGGGTTTCCTAACTCCTACTGTATTAGAGATTCTTCTTCCTTTCCATCTCCCCATCCCCAAACCACTCCTCCCTCCCACTTCTGCAGCTGGAAAATACTTGTTTGTCTCTATATAAAACTATATAGAGTTGGTTCTCCATACCCCCAGATTCTGTAATGGAGATTCAACCAAATGTGGATCAAAGATATCCTGGAAAAAAATGGTAAAAAATAACAATACAACAATAAAAATATATATAAATTTCAAAAATATATAGCATGACAACTATTTACACAGCATTTACATTGTATGAGATATTATAAGTAATCTAGAGATGATTTAAAGCCTAAAGGGGGATATGTGTAGGTTATATGCAAATACCATGCCATTTTATATCAGGAACTTGAATATCTGCAGAATTTTATATCCACGGGGGTCCTGGAACAAATCCCCCTCCATATGGAGGGATGACTTATATGTTTGTCTCTTTATGTTTTGTATATTTATATTGTTTTATATATGTAAATTATATTTATTTACCTGTTATAAATTTCAGCCAGATCTAACTTACATTTAATTGAGACCTAGGAAAGGGAGAGGCCTGGCAATACCTCTTAAAGGGGTTGGCGACTGCAGACAAAGCTGTTGATGATGAATTTGTAGTCTATATCAAGTGGAATGACAGATGCACTCTCCCAGCTTCCAGAAGGAGAGACTGGTGGTGCCAGTCACTTTTCTTTTCTGCAATATTCAGCACAATAGTCCAACACATAAACTTTTCACACATTTTGCCTTGTGGTACTGCTGCTGCTAAGACCACTGATGATGCTGATGACATTGCAGGAAGATGCATTGATAGCCATTCACTGTTTTTAACTTCTTGCCAGCTTTAATTCCTTTTCTTCTTTAATGTTCATAGTTTTTAGGGCCTGAGATTATGTCCAGCTATTCTTAGGTGTCAGGGACTTGGAAGAGCTTCATTGGTCTTTAGCAGGCAGCAGATCCACACCATTTTAAACGTCCTAAGTAAGGTATCTACCCCTAAAAAACCCACTTGGGGGGGAAATTTCTCCTGGCTGGGACTCCCACAGATTTCTCTGCAAAAGCCTTTTTTTGAACTCTCCTCCTTTCCTCACTCATGTACTCATTTATTCATTTATGTAGCAACAGGTATTATTGAACAGCTATTACTTTCAGGCACTAGAATACAGTCCTGGAAATATAGCAATAAACAAAAAAATATGTTTCTGCCCTCTTGAAGATCATACCCTAACTATTTTGCTTAATCTGATGTTGTCTCTATTCATAAATACTCCTTTCTTAGGGAGAAAAAAACATAGTGTTCTAGAAAGCTTCAATATGAAAGGGCTGTACTCCCAAGAATTTTGTGACAATACCTACCATTTCTTGAGCATATATGGATGCAAAGATGATGGAGTTAAAAAGGAGAGTGGATGGTGACGTTGGGATGGTAGGGAGACAGGAGCTAGTGTCACAGCATGGGAGAACTGAGAAGTCTATACTAACCCACCAATCAAACATCTAGGGAAGTAAAATGATAAGAAAAAAATGAGTTAAACTTAAAAGAACAAGATTCCTCTTTCTTTGTATTTATTTTCTATCTGCTTTGTATTTATGTCATTTGTATCCATTTTCTATCCTTATGAAGACTTGATTTCCTTATGCTGTCAAAGAATGAATAGAAATATGACTTTTATTTCACACATTACCTGAGTGCATGTGCTTTTGACTGTGACCTGAGGTTTCCAGCCGAACAGTCTTTTGACTGTCCTGGGAGAGCCCATCAGTCTTGCCTCCCCATCTCTGCATACCTGTCCCAACTCTGTGATGCTGCACATATGCAAGAGTGCACTCAGTAGGGGCACTCGGTCCTATCTGTGAGCCACATCTACCCCAATTAGCAAATATAGCTCCAGAGCAGCCCATTATCTGCCATTATCTTTCCTTTAATAAAAGATGCCTGGTTGTCTGGTTTCTGCTGAGGTGACTTGTGGGTCTCAGCAGCCCACACTATGGGCCTGATCTTCTCACTCTTTTGGAAGGCCTTTCCTTTCCAATTCTAATACCAACATAGAAGCTGCACAATAAATATATATTGAATATAAATTTTATCTACACTCTCATACTTTCTCTCAGGTAAGAAATACTTATAACTTTCATTGAAGAAGCATCCAAATAATGGAAAAAGAAGAACAAATCAAAGTCTCTCTTTTAACATTTCCAGCTAGAAGTGAAAAAAAAACATTTATTTTCTACTCTTCTTTTATTCCAGGTACCGACTGGTTCTTAAGCTGAAAAAGGCACATTGACTTGTGACTTCGAATTATCTTCAGCACACCAGAAAGAAGGGCATATGGTTTGCTGGATCTAGGAATTCCCAAGAGTTTATCTCCATTATTCAACAGATCATTAATTTGGAGCTTCAAAATCACAACTGAACACTAAGACACCTTCGCCTTTAAAGAGATTGGTAATGATTGGGGTTTCTTGCCATCCATTAACATAAAGAACATAAAAACCAGAGAAGAAAAGACTTCTTTCACTATTTCAAAGAACTCCAACAACATAATGAGTGTAGGATAATGGGATGGGCATACTCTCCCACCCCTAGACTCCTAGAAGACAAGATGAGGAAACCTTTCTTGGCCAAGGCTTTTCTTGGATTCTGGGTAATACTGAGAATTCTAGTCTGACAGTGCTACAATGTGTAGCACATTGTTGACCAGAAGGAATTTTAGTGATCATCTTGGCAACTTCCTTTTCCATAAATCTGGAATTCTAAAACCACTGAACAACTCTGACACAAAACACAAGAAATCTAGCATAAAATATAACAAGTAGTTTTAAATGCATGGTTGGATTCAGAAGAAAGTAAGGGAATTTCAAGGAACTGGAGAAGAACAGGAGATGAACAGGCTGCTACCAGTGGAGCTATAAGCCAAAACAGGGACCCATTTTGGGAACCAAGAGGTTTGGATGTGAATGAACAGCGGTGGTGAAGGACGGAGACAAAGCCTTGAGCCCTGCAAATTAAGCAATGGGAGGCCACACAGAAATTCAGATCCCTCAAAGGCCTATGCCTAGAAAAAGTCACAATAGAACAAAAAAAAAATCACCTCACCAGCAAAAGGAAATAAGGAAGCTGGCCTATCTCGACATGAATTCCGGTTGGAAATTTTGTAAAACGTTTCCTGTAAGAAATTGTAACCTTAAGCCTACCTTCATGTGGGTTTGGCATTCTTATTCACTACCTGCAAGATCTAGGAAACCCCTATAGAGATATTTCTTTATCCGTTCCTGGGCAAGTATATATCCATACTCAAGTTACTATCATAACCTGAGTTAGTAATTAATACCTGATTTAGGAAAAAGTGATTGTTGATAAACATATTGTAGTTTTATTTGTAGAGTGCTTATTTTATGTATCCATAAGTCTTTATATCTACCTACCCATCTCAGCAGGCCTGTATAAAATTCATCTAGAATGTAACCTGAGTTACTAATTAACACCTGATTTAGGAAAAATTGATCGTTGATGAGCACGTTGTAGTTTTATTTGTAGACCACTTATTTTATCTGTAAGTCTTTATAGCTACCTCCTATCTCGGTAGGCCTGTACAAAATTCATCTAGAATGTAACTGAGTCCTTCTAAGCAGCTTCTTTCACTGTCATCCTAAAACTTGAGGTAGATAACATTTCTGTTATGGAGAAATACGTGAATTTGGGTGGCTCCAGCCAACTCTGTTTGTGGGTTCCTCTCCTGGTGCTTTGAACAAGAGTAGTCTTGATTATGCAGACCAGATTAAGGAATGTTCTAATAAATGACAGCCCTTTTAACATTCAGGAGCCTCATGCCCACCTTCAAGTCAAGTCCATTGAGTGCTTAAAACGAGCATGGCTTCAGCACCCAGGTGAAATAAAGCCAGTTTTATTTTCCCTGAAATGTATTTGTTCAGACCACACAACTTTCCCATGCCTTGCCTCTCCAGTTCTTGAGCTGGTTCCGGGTCCTCACTTCCTTCTCTCTTCTTCCTGTACCTTGCATGTTAATCTGAAATCTCAGCTTCAACCCAGATCATTCCAGTCATCACTACTCACCCTAGGGGGTAGTTTGTCCTGTGCCAACTCTATTAAGTCACCTCCTAAGATCCCCATCCTTTTATGTTTCTGGTTGAGAGTTGGCCAAAAGGGTACTTGTATGGGATATAGAAGGCAAAAGTGAGGGAGCAATGGTTTCTGGCTGAAGGTCATCAAGGTTAGATGCAGTGACCAAAAAATGCCAAGGTACCAGTGAGCTCCAGCTTGTCCTCACTCTCCTCCTCACTGCTTCCAGTTCTTCCCGACCATTCATCCGGTTGACCAAGGAGAGCCCCGGGTCCTACCTCAGATGCTTGCCGGCAGACCTGCAGAGGCACAGTCACCCACAGAGACATCCTGTGACCCTCTTGTCTGCAAAGTCCCATCTTGGAGGCTGGACATACTTGGCTTCTCAATCACACTTGATGTTGACTACTCTGATCCTCCCACTCCCCTCCTGCACCGTCACCTCCCCAGCTCCTCTCATAATTGAGCTAGGTCTAATTCCTATAAGAAACTCCTTATCTCATGACAAATAGTGATTCTGTTTCCCCGATTGACCATGATTATGATTCACGCTGTTATCTGGTGCCCGAGAGGCCTGTAATATAAGACTGGATGATAAATATTTGTTCTATCAGAATTCAACCCTGGCATCTTTTTTCCTGGACCATGGAGTGGCATGAAATCAGACAGAAAAGATGGGGTGACCCTTATCCCAAAGGGAGCGTATTGGCTGCTACAGTCTATACAGCTCATTAGCTCATCTTACTGGCTCAGAACATCACTGTCATCTTCAGCCTCTTCTGTGCTGCTCCTCGTTATCACGGAATGCTCAGATTCACAGGCTCCAGGCCATGGCAGAACTGCCAAGCAGTGTCACTCTCCCTGTTTCCCTCTATCTCCTGTCCATCCTCATTTGTGTGCTTTGCATTCCTTTTTCTCCCATGCATGGAACCAGCAGAAATTTCACCATTCTCATATGCTGAAGTGGAACTCCAAAAAGAACTGTTTCTGAGTTGTCGCTTTTGATGATGTCTTGCTGGCATTGCAGAGCAGCACATCAGCTAAAAAATGGGTAACCTTCATCTTGGCACACATTTCTCACTCAGCAAGTACACCCCAGCAGTTCCCACTTGGAGTTTTTTACGGAACAATTTTGTAGAATTTCCATTTATTACGCATTTAATTGCCTTTTAATTGGTGCAGATGTCTTCAGCATGCTTGAAGAATATGGGAACTATCTTCCTTAGAACCCATTTCAGGCTTGCTTCCTGCCCTGGATTACATTATTGTCAGTC
This sequence comes from Symphalangus syndactylus, assembly GCF_028878055.3. Taxonomy (NCBI): domain Eukaryota; kingdom Metazoa; phylum Chordata; class Mammalia; order Primates; family Hylobatidae; genus Symphalangus; species Symphalangus syndactylus. Next base: position 29,489,123 of record NC_072431.2, read on the forward strand.
AAAACTTTGTGCTTGGGCCTCCCGAGTTTAATCAAAGACTTACTGTCTAGTATAAAAGCTTCTGATATTCATAATTTCTATAGGCATTGGGGAAAGAACAGTACTAAAAATGGGAGGTAATCTCTAGAACTAAAACTAACATTGTAATGTACCAAGTCCGCATCAACATAAAAATAATCACCAGTGGGTCTTGGAGTTCAGCAACATAAACTCCCATTCTAAATCCATTATTATCAAGTCATATGTCTCAGGTAAGTGTTTTAGCCTTCTGGACCAAGGAGACTAGGCTGTAAAGGTCCTGTCTGAATTCAATATTCTGTTGGTCTAATTATGACTTGTCAAAAGACCCTTATGATTTGTATTATATAGTTGAAACATTTTTAACATCAATAACATAGCTTTTAAATTTTGTGTTTGGATTACTTTTACTTTTGGCATAGATATGCTCTCCAGATACTTGCTTATTGATATATTTACTTCTACATTTATTACACTAAGGAAGACGATGATAGGGCTGGCTTAGGAGGTCTACATTTTGGCTGGGAGAGTCTTGAGCCTTGGTTTTCATACTTGTGACCCTGGAGTAATATATACCTCATAGGGCTGTTGTGAGAATAAAAATGAAGATAATGATCATAGAAATTCTTTACAAACTGAAAGATGTTATATAAATTCATGCAGTTGTTATTTTAATAAGAAATATGCCCCGGGGGGATATGGAGAGTTCTTTCTAAAAAAAAAAAGATACAGATGACAGAACAACCTCAGTTACTCCAGGATTACTCACTCAATTACCCAGGTTGCTTTTTGACTCTGAACTCTTCGCCTGCTCTTTAGCATCTGCATCCAGAGTAAAAATAGATGAGGAAACCTAACCAGTTCAGTTTGCTCCGTAAGAGAAATACTGGTTAATGCTTTGGTATGAGAAGAAGATGCAAACAAGGAGCTGGGAACTATATAATCCCCCGCTACCTCCGCACCCCGCACCACCATAGGGTTCCTGATTGGAGTCTACCACTGAGGGGCACCCATTTGAGACATGCAAGCAGGATAGAAGTCGAGGCCTTACTCGGGCTGGAGAGGTGGGGAATGACAGTGGCAACCAGAGGCAGACAGACTGAGAGTTATAGCCTCTCTCAGCGAGCTTTGGATGTGTTGCAGTCTCATCATCACTCAGACTGAGATTGTTGGTGGAGGTACCCCAGAAATTGCTAGAAATTTTAGTGATTTCTGGTGAGCTCATGAGGAGCACCCAATCCAGAGCTTCAGGCTGAGATTTGAGGAATGGTTTCTCTGATGCTTGGCTCCCCAAGCTTCTCCAGTAGTTGTGTAAGCCCCTAGTTCTCTATATTAAAACTTATAAATCCTGGGATGAATAGCATGGCTTCTATTTTACAGATTGGATCCTATTTGATGTAAACCTCTCTCTTGTCACCAATGCCATATATAGCAAAAATGTGTTAAGCACTTACTATAAGCTATTATGACCCAGTCACTTTACTAAGTGCTTTACATGTATTATCTCACTTACTCCTCATCATAACCTTGCAGGATCAATCCTATTACTTCCTCCACTTTACAGATAAAGAAACTGAGTCTTAGAGAGATTAAGTAACTTGCCCAAGGCCATGCAATAAGATATGTCACGTCATAGACCTTAAGAAACACGATATCTTTATGAAATTAGCCAGTAGGGTAATGTTCTTCCATGATAATACATTTGAGAGCCCAGTGGGAGATTAGAGTGAATCAGCATCTCCCCAAAACTATGGCCGTTCTATCCTAGTGAGGATCCAAAACACCACCGTGACAGTCAGAGTGTTCAGAGATCTAAAGTCACTGGTGAAACTAGGAACACCGGAGGGAAGTGTTCGGTGCCAATGGGCATTGTCAAAATATCAGAACTGGTTCTGAGTCACAGGTAGGGCCAGAGGAATGACGGTGATGGTAGTTATTGTCACCTCTTCAAGAAGCTATGAAATATGGTCTGGAATTCTGATGGCAGTTACCTTTCCTACTGAGCTAAGACCTGGAAATATTCTCTTATCTGACCACAAAGTTAGGATTCAGAAAGAGCTTTTCACTCCAAAGAGATACTGACTTGAGCCTCATGATATTAACTGAGCAGAGCCCCATGTGGACATTGCTGTGATTAAAAGGCTCAGCTGTGGTTACAGGGGCTCTAGTAATTGACACCATTTCCCCAATTTCATCAAATGAATATGCATTTCTTCCTAAAGGAACTTCAAATATGACTATTATAAGGCTGGGTTGAAGGAAGAGGAAGGTATGTAGAAGAAACAAGTAAGCCAAAGAACCATTTTTATAGTAAACATATGAATCTTACTGCACAAACTAGAATTTGCAAGAAATGTCACACGTTCTTTAATAAAGCTGAATTTGAGATCCCCATCCCTCTGAATTGATGGGAGATTCAATTTCAGTCATTGTTAGAGTTTTCCCTCCTCTCTACCATCTCCCCACGATATGCAAAAGTCCTGAAATTCCTCTGCAGAACAGCCTATTTAGGAAGGCCCCTGGTCATATTTCAAGATCCCATAGCTCCATGAAAATGGGAGACTCGCTGCAACATCATACGTGCTTTCAGGAACTTTTGTGTCTGCAAGCCCTGCATCTGGGGTGTGCCTCCTGGAAAGCACAAGCCATTCCTCACTGAGGACCTGCTCACTCCCTGGAATGGTTTAAGGGAGTGGGGCTCTGTCCTTTGTAATTTTCATCATGATCCTCTTATCATTCCAGTTGCAGCTGAGAAGTCACTTCTGCAGGGAGGCCTTTCCTGACCACCTAATACACCTTCTCCATTCCTAGCATATTCATTATTATCTTTAAATTGTTTATTTATATCCAAATTAATGTAGTTCAGTGATTTTGATTATTTCCCACCTTCCTTTAGCTCCTCCCCATATTAATAATAACCTGAAACATTTATTGAAAGCTTACTGTAAGCCAGTTATGAGTCCAAGGGATTTACAACCGGACTCCTTTAATGCTCAAAATAAGCCTGTGATATGGGTTCCGTTTCATCAAGCCCATTTTAAGCAAGTGAGACACTGAGGCTCAGAGAGGTTAAATAACTTATTGAAGGCAATCCAGCCAGAATGACTGAGGCAAGATTTAGACCCAAAGTATTCGTCTCTAGAGTCCTACTGCTTACCTACAATGTCATTTAGCATTTCCCCCATTATTATTACTCAGGATTTTCTCTCTGATTACTAAGAATATACCCAACATTCCCTTTCTTCCATCCACTCTTTCTTCCTTTTTTCAATACTTATTTAGATATAACTTGAATTTGCTAACTTATTTTCTAATTTCATATCCGTAGCCCTTGGTTTTAATTTTTCTTCTTGCAGGAGTAATTATTTTAATAAATATCCAAGCAGTGTTTTATATGTTAAAACTTTTCGGGCCTGGTATGCCTGAAAATATCTTTATTTCACCATCTTATTTAAATGATTGGTTCAAACAAATCTAGACTTTCACATCTAACCAAACATCTGGATTTGTTTGAACCAACAGCCATTAACCAAAAAAGAAAAAAATACCCCGGTTTTGAAGTTCCTTTTCTTTTCAATACTTGAAAAATATCATGAGTTGTGCTATATCCAGGTTTACAGAGACTTCTGATGTCAATCTGATTATTTTTCCTTTGAAGATGATCTGCTTTTTTCTTCTACCCGAAAGGATTTGGAATTTTTTCTTTGTCTTTTGTGTTCTTCTTCTAAATGTGTATGTATTTTTAAAATCCATCTTGTTTAGCACTCTACAAGCCCTTTCAGCCTGAGATATTAACATATTGTGTGTCAGCTTTCCGTTGCTGTATAATAAACATGCCAGAACTTGGTGGCTTAACAAGCAACCTTTTCGTTATTTGTGATTCTATGGGTTAGCAATTTGGGCTGGGTTCTGCTCGTGGCTCTTCATAGTCAGCTACTTGTCAGCTAAATGGCTCTACTTCTAGTGTCAATTGGCAGTCAGCGAATAATAAAAGAATGAGGGCCACTGGGCCATGTGTTTCTCATCATCCATCTGGCTAGCTTGGGCTCACTCACAGAGTGGCTCAGCTTCAAAAAGCAACAAAAGATGGTAAGTCCCAGTGTGCCGCCCTTTTCAAATCTCTGCTTGCATCAATTTTGCTCTTTTCTCATTGGCTAAAACAAGTCACCTGACTACACCTAGACTGCGGTCTGGGAGAGGACTACCAAGGCGCATGGCTGTAAGGAGGTGAAACAACTTGGGGGCCATTTTTGCAAAATCTACCACATCATCCTTTAATTCTGAAAAAATCTTGATGACTTTTCCAAGTATTTTCTCACCGATACTTACTTTTGCTCTCTCCCTCTGAGATCCCTAACATACAAATATTAACTTCTGTTTTTCTCCTTCATGTCTCTTAACTTTTACTTGGATAGTCTAATTGTTTTAATCTCTGTGGGAGGGTTCTTGACCTGATTTTTTACTTTATGTGTTCATTTCATGACTACGTGCATTCTGTTTTGTTCTTAAGTGATCTGTTGAGTTCCTTATGTTAACAATTATATTTTTCATTCATAGCATCTTCAATCAGTTTTTCTTTGACTGTTTTTGCTTCCTGTCTCCAGAATCCTCCTTTACCCTAGTATAGGGTATTATCTTATACCCGATTATCCTAGTATAGAGTACTTCCTATACTTATTTTAAATTTGGTTCTGTCTGGTTTATTAAGTCTGAGACTTTGCTTTCTGTTTTCCTTTTGTTGCTTTATTTGAGGGTACAGATATATTGTCACCTTTTCTCTAAGACTCATATTACCCTGAGAATATCAACTGTCTTGGCTGATAGTGGGCATATGAAGGAAAGGGTCCTTGCTCAGGGCCCAAGGCTGAGGTCCTTGCTTATGCCTCCCCTGGTGAGTTTGGGAGCTGGCACAGTGCAAGAAAACAAAATTTCTGGGCACCATTTCCTAGGTACTCCCCAACTCCCAAATAAGTTACTTCGCCCCTCAAACTACATCCTCCAGTTTTCAGAATAGTAGCTAAGACTGCTTGAGCACTTATTATGTATCAGTTTCAGTTTTAAGTACTGTTGCATGTATTGCATCTTTTAAACCACCTAAAAGGTGAGTAGTATTATGGCCACTTTAGAAATGAGAAACAGAGAAAGAAAGTAAGCTTCCTGAAGTCACAGAGAAGTAAATGGTGGGGACAGGATTAAAATCTAGGCAGTCTAGCTTCAGAGCCCATGTTCTTAATCTTTATACTATAGAGTGGGGAGGGCTGGGGAAGAGGGACCTGAGAATATCAACTGCCTTGGCTGATAGTGAGTATATGAGAGAGGGTCCCTCTTTCTCCAGCCCTTCCCATTCTGTAGTATAAAGATTAAGAGCATGGGCGCTGAAGGCATCAGGACTTCTGCCTGACCCAGTTTTATCTGCTCTCCACCCAGGTGGACTCCAACACTGTTCTGACATTACCCTGATGCTTCTAGCTGCTGCTAAGCCAGCAGGGCTGTTTTTCTGCCTGGCAAGAAATTTTCTGCTTGTAGCAATGTGAGAGAATGATCAAGACATAATCAGAAAACTCTTTTCTGTAGTCTGTTCCCAACCTTGGCACCAGATCCTCTACCCCTCTCCACACTGACTGCCCCCACCACTGCCCCATCATTACATACACGAGACCCAGTCACCGCCTGCCTCACCAGTATCTTTTTACCTTTTGTGGGGGTTTTATGCTGTGTTATTAGATGCATCCAACTTGTTTATGTGACAACTTTGGGGTTGGTTCAGAGGAAGGAGCCAGCATCACATATTAGGTCACCATTTAGACAGGAAACATCTGTGTATGTAATTTCCGAAGTAACTTACTCACTAATCCTAGCCCCAGCGAACATCTAGCTCCATGAGTGCTGACCTCTCCCCTTCACCAGATATTTCCTTCTGGCTCATATTCAATCCCCAAAATCAACACGGGATTTTTTTGTTATCTTATCAGTCTTTAAAGTTTATTGGCCTTCTGCAAAAATGGATCTCTATACGCATTCACATACATGTAAACATCCAGATTCAGGGCTAAAATTGACCTTATAACAGGCAACATTTTTGAGTCCTTCCTTTTCTCCTTCTTAACAGTGATATTTAATCCCTGATTGTTTGAGCAGTTTTAACAGTTTTCCTAAATAATACAGGCATATAGATCTCTCTCTAGCCACACGGCACTTTTTAATTTTATTATTATTATACTTTAAGTTCTGCGATACACGTGCAGAATGTGCAGGTTTGTTACGTAGGTATACACGTGACATGGTGGTTTGCTGCACCCATCAATCTGTCATCCACATTAAGCATTTCTCCTAATGCTATCCCTCCCCTAGCCCTCCATTCCCCAACAGGTCCTGGGGTGTGATGTTCCCTTCCCTGTGTCCGTGTGTTCTCATTGTTCAACTCCCACTTATGAGTGAGAACATGTGGTGTTTGGCTTTCTGTTCCTGTGTTAGTTTGCTGAGAATGATGGTTTCCAGCTTCATCTATGTCACTGCAAAGGACATAAACTCATCCTTTTGTATGGCTGCATAGTGTTCCAAGGTGTATATTTGCCACGTTTTCTTTATCCATTCTATCATTGATGGGCATTTGGGTTAGTTGCAAGTCTTTGCTATTGTGAACAGTGCTGCAATAAACATACATGTGCATGTGTTTTTATAGCAGAATGATTCATAATCCTTTGGGTATTTACTGAGTAATGGGATTGCTAGGTCAAATGGTATTTCTGGTTCTAGATCCTTGAGGAATCGCCACACTGTCTTCCACAATGATTTAACTAATTTACACTCCCACCAACAGTGTAAACATGCTCTTATTTCTCCACATCTTCTCCAGCATCTGTTGTTTCCTGACTTTTTAATGATCACCATTCTAACTGGCATGAGATGGTATCTCATTGTGGTTTTGATTTGCATTTCTCTAATGACCAGTGATGATGAGCTTTTTTTCATATGTTTCTTGGCCACGTGAAGGTCTTCTTTTGAGAAGTGTCTGTTCATATCCTTTGCCCACTTTTTGATGGGGTTGTTTATTTCTTGTAAATTTGTTTAAGTTCCTTGTAGCTTCTGGATATTAGCCCTTTGTCAGATGGATAGATTATGAAGATTTTCTCCCATTCTGTGGGTTGCCTGTTCACTCTGATGATAATTTCTTCTTCTGTGCAGAAGCTCTTAATTTAATTAGATCCCTTTTGTCTATTTTGGCTTTTGTTGCCATTGCTTTTGGTGTTTTAGTCATAAAGTCTTTGCCCATGCCTATGTCCTGAATGGTATTGCCTAGGTTTTCGTCTAGGGTTTTTGTGGTTTTAGATCTTACATTTAAGTCTTTAATCCACCTTGAGTTAATTTTTGTACAAGATTTGAAGAAGGGGTCCAGTTTCAGTTTTCTGCATATGGCTAGCCAGTTTTCCCAACACCATTTGTTAAATAGGAAATCCTTTCCCCATTGCTTGTTTTTAGGTTTTCAAAGATCAGATGGTTGTAGATGTACAGTGTTATTTCTGAGGCCTCTGTTCTGTTCTGTTCTGTTGTTCTATATGTCTGTTTTGGTACCAGAAGTATGCTCTTTTGGTTACTGTAGCCTTGTAGTATAGTTTGAAGTCAGGTAGCGTGATGCCTCCAGCTTTGTTCTTTTTGCTTAGGATTGTCTTGGCTATACGGGATATTTTTTGGTTCCATATGAAATTTAAAGTAGTTTTTTCTAATTCTGTGAGGAAAGTCAGTGGTAGCTTGATGGGGATAGCATTGAATCTGTAAATTACTTTGGGCAGTATGACCATTTTCACAATATTGATTCTTCCTATCCATGAGCATGGAATGTTTTTCCATTTGTTTGTGTCCTCTCTTATTTCCTTGAACAGTGGTTTGTGGTTCTCCTTGAAGAGGTCCTTCACATCCCTTGTAAGTTGGATTCTTAGGTATTTTATTCCCTTTATAGCAATTGTGAATGGGAATTCACTCATGATTTGGCTTTCTGTTTGTTTATTATTGGTGTACAGGAATGCTTGTGATTTTTGCACATTGATTTTGTATCCTGAGATTTTGCTGAAGTTGCTTATCAGCTTAAGGAGATTTTGGGCTGAGATGATGGGGTTTTCTAAATGTACAATCATGTCATCTGCAAACAGACAATTTGACTTCCTCTCTTCCTCTTTAAGTATACTTTATTTCTTTCTCTTGCCTGATTGCCCTGGCCAGAACTTCCAATACTATGTCGAATAGGAGTGGTGAGAGAGAACATTTTTGTCTTGTGCCAGTTTTCAAAGGGAATACTTCCAGTTTTTGCCCAATCAATAAGATATTGGCTATGGGTTTGTCCTAAATAACTCTTATTATTTTGAGATATGTTCCATCAATACCTAGTTTATTGAGAGTTTTTAGCATGATGGGCTGTTGAATTTTAATGAAGGCCTTTTCTCTATCTGTTGAGATAATCGTGTGGTTTTTGTAATTAGTTCTATTTATATGATGGATTACGTTTTTTGATTTGCATATGTTGAACCAGCCTTGCATCCCAGGGATGAACCCAACTTGATCGTGGTACATAAGCTTTTTGATGTGCTGCTGGATTCAATTTGCCAGTATTTTACTGAGTATTTTTGCATCGATGTTCATCAGGGATATTGGCCTGAAATTTTCTTTTTTTATTGTGTCTCTGCAAGGTTTTGATATCAGGATAAAATGAGTTAAGGAGGAGTCTCTCTCTTTCTAATGTTTGCAATAGTTTCAGAAGGAATGGTACCAGCTCCTGTTTGTACCTCTGGTAGAATTCGACTACGAATCTGTCTGGTCCTGGGCTTTTTTTGGTTGGTAGGCTATTAATTACTGTCTCAATTTCCGAACTTGTTATTGGTCTATTAAGGGATTCAACTTCTTCCTGGCCTAGTCTTGGGAGGGTGTATGTGTCCAGGGATTTATCTATTTCTTGTAGATTTTCTAGTTTATTTGCATAGAGGTGTTTATAGTATTCTCTGATAGTAGTTTGTATTTATATGGGATCAGTAGTGATATCCCCTTTATCATTTTTTGTTGCGTCTATTTGATTATTTTCTCTTCTTTTTTAGTCTGACTGATGGTCCATCTATTTTGTTAATCTTTTCAAAAAACCAGCTCCTGTATTCACTGATTTTTTGAAGGGTTTTTCATGTCTCTACCTCCTTCAGTTCTGCTCTGATTTTAGTTATTTCTTGTGTTCTGCTAGCTTTCGAATTTGTTTGCTCTTGCTTCTCTAGTTCTTTTAATTGTGATCTTAGGGTGTCGATTTTAGATCTTTCTTGCTTTCTGATATGGGCATTTAGTGCTATAAATTTCCCTGTAAACACTGCTTCAGCTGTGTCCCAGAGATTCTGGTACGTTGTGTCTTTGTTCTCATTGGTTTCAAAGAACTATTTATTTCTCCCTTAATTTGGTTATTTACCCAGTAGTCATTCAGGAGCAGGTTGTTTAGTTTCCATGTAGTTGTGTGGTTTTGAGTGAGTTTCTTAATCCTGAGTTCTAATTTGGTTGCACTGTGGTCTGGGAGACTATTTGTTATGATATCCATTCTTTTGCAATTGCTGAAGAGTGTTTTACTTCCAATTATGTGGTCAATTTTAGAATAAGTGTGACGTGGTGCTGAGAAGAATGTACATCTGTTGATTTGGGGTGGACAGTTCTTTAGATGTCTATTAAATCTGCTTGGTCCAGAGCCGAGTTCAAGTCCTGAATATCCTTGTTAATTTTCTGTCTCGTTGATCTGTCTAATATTGACAGTGGAGTGTTAAAGTCTCCCACTATTATTGTGTGGGAGTCTAAGTCTCTTTGTGGCTCTCTAAGAACTTGCTTTAGGAATCTGATGCTCCTGCATTGTTGCATATATATTTAGGATAGTTAGCTGTTCTTGTTACATTGATCCCTTTACCATTATGTAATGTCCTTCTTTGTCTTTTTTGATCTTTCTTGGTTTAAAATCTGTTTTATCAGAGACTAGGATTGCAACCCCTGCTGTTTTTTGCTTTCCATTTGCTTGGTAAATATTCCTCCATCCCTTTATTTTAAGCCTATGTGTGTCTTTGCACATGAGATGGGTCTTCTGAATATAGCACACCAGTGGGTCTTGACTGTTTATCCAATTTGCCAGTCTGTGTCTTTTAATTGGGGTATTTAGTCCATTTACATTTAAGGTTAACATTGTTATGTGTGAATTTGATCCTGTCATTATGATGCTAGCTGATTATTTTGCCCGTTAGTTGATGCAGTTTCTTCATAGTGTCAATGGTCTTTTCAATTTGGTATGTTTTTGCAGTGGCTGGTACCGGTTTTTCCTTTCCATATTTACTGCTTCCTTCAGGAGCCCTGGTGGTGACAAAATCTCTCAGCGTTTGTTTGTCTGAAAATAATGTTATTTCTCCTTCACTTATGAAGCTTAGTTTGGCTGGATATGAAATTTTGGGTTGAAAATTCTTTTCTTTAAGAATGTTGAATATTGGCCCCAAGTCTCTTCTGGCTGGTAGCGTTTATGCAGAAAGATCTGCTGTTAGTCTGATGGGCTTCCCTTTGTGGGTAACCTGACCTTTCTCTCCGGCTGCCCTTAACATTTTTTCCTTCATTTCAACCTTGGAGAATCTGAGGATTTTGTGCCTTGGGTTTGCTCTTTTCAAGGAGTATCTTTGTGGTGTTCTCTTTATTTCCTGAATTTGAATGTTGGCCTGTCTTGCTAGGTCAGGGAAGTTCCCCTGGATAATATCCTGAAGAGTGTTTCCTAACTTGGTTCCATTCTCCCTGTCACTTTCAGGTACACTAATCAAACATAGGTTTGGTCTTTTAACATAGTCTCTTATTTCTTGGAGGCTTTGTTCTTTCCTTTCTTTCCTTTTCATTCTTTTTTCTCAAATCTTGTCTTCACGCTTTATTTCATTAAGTTGATCTTCAATCTCTGATATCCTTTCTTTCACTCAATCACTTCAGCTATTGATACTTGTGTATGCTTCCCAAAGTCTCATGCTGTGTTTTTCAGCCCCATCAGGTCATTTATGTTCTTCTCTAAACTGGTTCTTTATTCTAGTTAGCAATTGCTCTAACCTGTTTTCAAGGTTCTTAGCTTCCTTGCATTGGGTTAGAACCTTCTCTTTTAGCTCGGGGGAGTTTATTATTGCCCACCTTCTGAAGCCTACTTCTGTCAATTTGTCAAACTCATGCTCCATTTAGTTTTGTTCCCTTGCTGGTGAGGAGTTGTGATCCTTTAGAAGAGAAGAGGTGTTCTGGTTTTTGGAATTTTTCAGCATTTTTGTGCTGGTTTTTCCTCATCTTCATGGATTTGCCTACCTTTGGTCCTTGATGTTGGTGACCTTCAGATGGGGTTTCTGTGTGGACATCCTTTTTGTTAATGTTGATGCTATTCCTTTCTGTTTGTTAGTTTTTCTTCTAACAGCCAGGCCCCTCTGCTGCAGGTCTGCTGCAGTTTGCTGCAGGTCCACTCCAGACCCTCTTTGCCTGGGTATCACCAGAAGAGGCTGCAGAACAGCAAAGATTGGTGCCTGTTCCTTCCTCTGGAAGCTTCATCCCAGAGGGGCACCTGCTGGATGCCAGCCAGAGCTCTCCTGTATGAGGTGCCTGTCAACCCCTGCTGGGAGGTGTCTCCCAGTCAGGAGGCACAGGGGTCAGGGACCCACATGAGGAGGCAGTCTGTCCCTTAGGAGAGCTTGAGCGCTGTGCTGGGAGATCCGCTGCTCTCTTCAGAGCCAGCAGGCAGGAACATTTAAGTCTGCTGAAGCTGTGCCCACAGCTGCCACTTCCCCAATGTGCTCTGTCCCAGGGAGATGGGAGTTTTGTCTATAAGCCCCTGACTGGGGCTGCTGCCTTTCTTTCAGAGATGCCTTTCCCAGAGAGGAGGATTCTAGAGAGGCAGTCTGGCTACAGTGGCTTTGCCAAGCTGCAGTGTTCTCTGTTCGAACTTTCAGGTGTCTTTGTTTACACTGTGAGGGGAAAACTGCCTACTCAAGCCTCAGTAACGGTGGACACTCCTCCCCCAACCAAGCTGGAGCATCCCAGCTCAACTTCAGACTGCTGTGCTGGCAGCGAGAATTTCAAGCCAATGGGTCTTAGTTTTCTGGCTCCATGGGGATGGGATCCACTGAGCAAGACCACTTGGCTCCCTGGCTTCAGCCCCCTTTCCAGGGGAGTGAATGGTTCTGTCTCACTGGCATTCCAGGTGCCACTGGGGTATGAAAAAAAAACTCCTGCAGCTAGCTCAGTGTCTGCCCAAATGGCACCCAGTTTTGTGCTTGAATCCAAGGGCCCTGGTGGTATAAACACCTGAGGGAATTTCCTGGTCTGCAGGTTGCAAAGACCATGGGAAAAGTGTAGTATCTGGGCCAGAGTGCACCATTCCTCACAGTACAGTCCCTCATGGCTTCCTTTGGCTAGGGGAGGGAGTTCCCTGACCTCTCATGCTTCCTGGGTGAGGCAATGCCCTACCCTGCTTCAGCTCACCCTCCATGGGCTGCACCCACTGTCTAACCTGTCCCAATGAGATGAGCCAGGTACCTCAGTTAGAAATGCAGAAATCATCTGCCTTCTGCATAGATCTCCCTGGGAGCTGCACACCAGAGCTGTTCCTATTCGACCATCTTATGCTCACTATTATTCCCACACAGCACTTCTACATATGTCTAGGACTGCATTTTTTGGGCCTGGGTAGCCTGGGGTCTTCTTCTTGCCCCTCTCCTGAATTGTAGCCATCCTTTAAAGTTTAGTTCATATGTCCCTACCTCCAAGAGGCCCTTCCCTTGTTGCTCAGCCCAAGGCAACCTCTCTGAACCTACATAGCACAGAGACTGTAAAAGCCTCATACATGCAATATTTGCTCCTTTTTATGTGAGTGTCTGCATTCAGGTTCTGCAAACTGCCTACTAGGCTATCTATAGTCCTTCACAAGACTAACCCCAAAGCCAGAGGTCAAGACATTTAAGTTCTGACCTTCCCCCTACTTTTCCCCCTTTCCTTTTCCGATTTATTTCAACTTACACAATAGTTTAGGTATAAAAATAAACTTTTCTGCACTGGCAATAGGATTATGGATGTGCATTGTATGTGGCATGCCAATCCTGGCTCTTTCATCATTTCATTTCATGACTTTAAACCAGTCACTTTGCTCCTCTGATCCCAGTCTTCCTCATCTACCAAAAAAAAAAAAAAAAAAAAAAAAAAAAAAGAAAAAAAAAGGCTGGGCTAGGTGATTTCTGAGGCTCAGTCTATGATTCATGTTGTAAATACCTTTAGGTCTGGGCCCCCGTATCCTGATTGATTGATTGATTGATTGATTTGTGGCTCGTATAGCACTGTGAGCAAATACTGGGGCTTGGTATTGTTGGATTAATCAAGGAATGAGTGATTATCTTAGGTGCTTTGTAGTCCTGATTCTTTAGTAAATGGACTCTAATCTAGTGGATTGCCAGATCATGGGCATATTTTCAGAAATTACCTCTGAAAACAGAAGTTATATTAGTCAGCTGACCCTGTTTTTTCAGGGGAGTTCAAGTTTCTGATGACTCATTTGTGATGAGTAGCTTCCCTGAGAAAATGTCCTCTAGGTAACTATAGATGTGCTGTAGGTTGTTTTTCCCATACCCAAATTATATCATTTCCATTTTCCAGAAGTTAGAATGAAGACCCTGTGGACAAATCCATTTTATCCAAAGTATTTTATGTTTTATGGCAAACGCCTTCCTGGGATTCACTACTTGGATGTGGTCCAAAGGTGGGAAATAAAGAAATTGCCTCCTCCCTGGGGTGGAAGCTCTAGTTCCAGAAGGCTAGCTCCCACTGAAGATGGCAGACAAGGGAGTAGAGCTGCCTTCAAACGCAGAAGCCCAAACTCTTTCGGGGATTTCTGAAAATGCAGCGACAAAGAGCAGACAAGGAGTCTAGCATTTTCTAGACTGCACACAGAGGGAGAAAGCTGAAGCCCCCATGGCCACCCCAGCCAGTAACTGTATAACTCCTCCCCGATCCTGTGTTTCTATGAGATCCAAACTGGCCAGAATCTTCACAGCTCACTCCCCAAATGGACACCCCAGCCAGTAACTGTATAACTCCTCCCCGATCCTGTGTTTCTGTGAGATCCAAACTGGCCAGAATCTTCACAGCTCACTCCCCACATGGACACTCAGCAGAGGGGCTGACTCTCTGCTATCACATCAGTTAAAACCCAGCCGAGCAGTGGGAATTCTCTGTATTTTGTTCTATTATTAGAATCCAATTACCATCTGGTGGTAGGCTATAGGGAAGTGCTGTTCTTCTGCGTCAGCAAACACACAAGGCAGCAAGCAGTTTGGTGTGCAAGCTGGAAATGTTTAGAGCTTAGAACAAAAAGTAGAGAAATAATTTTATTTCTACCCAAAGAATCTCATGCCCATTGGGATTCCCCTGGCTTCAGGATACACTTATTGAGCTTGACCTTATGAAGGAAGGACCTTATTTTGATGTCATGCTGACCTTTAAATTGTGAAACCCCTTGCCCAGGCCTAAGTCCATGCACTCGGGACGTCCTTCACTGTGCCTACCTGTTTCCTTCCCTCCTGAAAGTAGCCCAACAACAACTGGACATCAGGCTTTCCTCATGAGGTACAAAGCTGCTGCTTCAAGAACTGCCATCTGAAGCAAGACTGAACAGCCCCTGGTCTTGATACCCATCCGTCTCCCCTTTTCTTGACTCAGGTCCCCATGGTGAGGGAAGCCAGAGGCTGCTTCATGGTCAATGGTTTGATCAATGCAGAAATATTTTGATGCATGTTTGATGGATATAAATAGTTTGATGGATGTTCAGCCCAAAGTTTCTCTTGGCCACTCCCTGAGGTGATTTGTTCTACCAAGGCTGGAAAAGGAGTTATGCCTAGCATTTCTCCTATACCATCTGAAACGTCTTTGTATATTTAATGGAATTAAAATAAGGGGAAGTATTGCTAGAGGGATGAAAAAAGAGGATGGGGGCGAAAGTAGGGTCAACATGTCTTCAACTAAGGGACACAACATATTTATCTCACATGTTCTAGATGCCTTGGAGTAAAAGATTTGTTTCTGTCCCTTCTTGCTACTGAAGTTCCTAATTTCACTATTTTTGATTCCTCCCCACCCCCCCTTCTTTCCCTCCTTCCATGCAGGTAGGTACACGAGTCGTTGCAAATGGAAAGGCATTGAACAAGGTCAGGAAGCAGACTCCTGAATCCTTAAATCCTGTACTCAGTGATCTGCCTCCAAGCCCATGCTGTCTCTTTGTGGCCAGTGAATTTCTCTGTCCAGATTAAAGACAGATCTAGGGACTGAAGCAAAGTAGAACTGAGTCCCTTTCCCTTAGGCCCACCCCCAAGCCTCAGCTCTTCACATACCCACCCCCCAAATTCTGTTTATAAGCAAGAAGCAGTACATACAGTGGGGAAAGAGCACAGAGCTTTGGTCTAACATCTGGAGCAAAGCTAGTAAACAGCCATCCACACAGGCATCCCAGACCAGGGCAGCAGCCCCAGACCATCTGATTTCACCTTGAATTTTGTGAATTATGCTTGAAAGCTCTTTTTTTCCTTTCACTGGCAGTCAAAATAGTCTTATCAAATATAGCCAGAAATCACAAGTAGCCAAAACATGGTTCAGAAGAATTATAAATTTTTATCCCTTTTCTGTTTGAAGGTTTATAGCTGGGCCAAACAGAATCAGGGAAGGTTTTTCCCTCAGAACCCTGTTTTTGTCTCTGTCCACTTCAAATGACCACTTTCCTCAGATGCACAGGTTCGTCTGGTACATATCCTTCTGATGTTAAAATCCTCTCCCACAAAATATTAGAAACTCATAATGCTATGTTTTATAATCAGTTGTGTCTCAATGTTAATGAAATACAACATTAAACACAGACTATACATTAGAAATATTATACATTGTCTCAATCATCACAAAATTCCACAAAGCTGATAATATTATTATTCCTATTTCATACATTAGAAAACTGAAGACCATAGACATTAATTGAATTTTTCAAAGTCATTTGTCTGGTAAGCAACAGATGTAGGATTTGAACTTGGGTCTTTCAACTCCAAAGTCCATCCTCTTGCCGAAACAGCATGCTGCTTCTTAAAGACAAATAGCCATTGCTTCTACAGAGACAGAGCTCAAAATGAACAAAAGATTTCAGAGACTGTTCCAATGCAAATGCACACAGAGGGGGCACCTGAGGGATAAACAGCAAACAGAGAGCACTATTCAAGCTCAAGGCAAACAGTACAGGTGAGGGGAAGGTGGCATAGGTTATTTAGATTGTGCAGGAAAAAAAATCCTTATCAATTTGTAGAAAGCATAGCAAATCTCTCTCCCTCCCTCTCTTTTTTTTTTTTTTTTTTTGGTTTGAGATTTTCTTTGCAAATCTCTTTTAACTGAAGAGCTGTACACTGAATACTTTGAAGAGCTAATCTTCTGAGTCTACAATATAAATAAAGAGAACACAGCATATCAACACATAATGGTAGATAGGCAGGACATGGATATTGCACCTGGATGCTCCAGGTAATTAGCTGCTGTCTGCTCTCTGGTGGGAGGAACTGGTAGTCAAAATTAAGCTCAACGTAGTTGAGATGTTTATTAGAGGAATCCACTGAATCCATTTAAGATTATCCATATTGATAGTTCACTTTAAAGAAAAATTCTCTTTGTTATAATTATATTTTAAGGACCCATGACTACAACAGTGTTGGGGTCATGTGCGTCTGTCCCAGGTGGAGTTCACCATTTGGAGGTTCCTTGTGCTGATACTCAGGGAGGACCATTATCCCTGCCTGTCTGCAGGCCCACACATCACGAAGAGAAGAGGGTGATTACAGACAGAGAAAGGAAACTTGCGTGACTGTTGCCCTAGACTGAGGCTATGTTAAAAAAGTAATGACGACCAGTTGTCCTGTTCTTGACAAGGATAATGTAAGGATAAAAAGAACAATGCATAAGCCTTTCCAGTTGTAGATTAGTATTCTTTAGAACAAAAGAGTTATTCAAAATAATTTATTTAGCGTCAACCCATGGGTAGTATTTATTTTAGAAAAAAAATGTATAGATGTTATTTAGGTCACCTGAGTTGAATAGATTGGGCAATAAAAGATTCGTTAAATACCTTTCTCCACTGGGCACTGTACTAGGTGCTGTTTTTATTAAAGACTAATTGGGCATTTAGTTGGCTGGGGAATAGTAATTGCTCTGAAATGTGAGCTGTTTTGAATAATAGCTATCAGCGTAATAAGGATTTACTCTGCAGACTTTATGGGCGCAGAGGGAAAGGGTTTCAGAAAAAGACTTGAGCTTAGAGGGCTCATGCAATTTCATTAGGTAATGTTTTCCCAGGGGTCCCTGGAAATGGATGCCATTTTCCCCTATGGGAGTAATAGAGCCTGGGCTTTTTATTAACCAGAAAGAAAGAAAGTGTTCTGAAAACCCAACAACTGGCTAGTCTGATCTTTCCAGAATGGAGTTAGCTTAAGACCTGGCCTCTCAGATTTGTGGTGGGAGAGAAGCTAGTGTATTTATTTAGCTAGGCTTAGTGAATTCTCAGTGAATAACTGTGGAAAGGATAAGTCAAGGTAGGAACTTATTTTTCCAGGCATTCTAAAAAATAATATAATTGCCTGAGGAAGAACAGGAAACAAAGAGTGTTAACTTTTGTGTCCACTGAAAAACAGAATGTCGTGGGGGAAAGAGGTGAGAATTGGGACAAAATTTATGAGTTCATTGCCATATGACCAAGACGAAAAAACAAGAGAAATATTTTGTGATAACAATAAAGACAGCTTCCTCAATCTCTACCCAACAAGCCTACCAAAATTTAAGGCTCAGCTCACCACTTATCTTGGAAGCCTTCCCTGATACCTCCAACCAAAAGACTTTCCCTTTCCCTGAGCTTCCATTCCATAGGTTTATTCCTCACACAGTGCACTTCCAGAATGCCTTGCATTGAGATGACAGACACATATCCTACCTCCCCCTGCACTGTAAGCTCTTATAGGGAAGGCTCCATGTGGTACACTTTTTCTTTCTTCATAGTGCTGCATACATAGCATGGACTCAGAAAAAATCTTATAGGTGAATGAACTCACAATGGGTGAATAAACGTTTCTTTGAAATTCCAAATATTGAATAAATTTGTCTCTCAACAAGAAATTGGATTGCGGGGGAAATTTTATATCTTTTGGGAGTCAGCATAGCAACTTTTTCTGATTGTCTTAAATATATATTTTGATGTTAGGTTCACTTGAATCAGCATCCAAATGAGGTCACACATTACATTTGCTTGTTAGATCATTTCAGTCTCTTTTAATCGATCCCTCTTTTTGCTTTTCTACATATACTTATTGAAAAAAACAAGTAATCTTTTCTGTAGGATATTCTACATTCTAGACTTCACTGATGGCTTCCTCTTGACATTGTTTAACTTGTTCCTCTGTCCCTGTATGTCCTGCACACTGGTTGTTAGACCTGGAAGCTTGATGAGATTAAAGTAAAGTACTTTTAGCAACAAAACTTTGTAAGTGGCGCTATGTCTGGATATTACGTAGTGGCATGATATCTCCATGTTTTAAGTGATATAAAAATTGATCAGGTTCTGATATCCATTATAAAGGTCCTCATGAAGCCTTAATATAATGGTTTTAGCAGCCACGAGTGCCATTACTTAGATCCTTTATTTCATTAGAGAAATATTATTTCATATCTGTGATTTTTCAATCCTATCATTCCTTCTGCATTTATTATGGTAATTTTTCCATTAAGAAGTATTTTCCACATCCAATATCTGGTGCCTTGAAATACAGTTTGCATAGGAAGAAATATCTACTCTTTTCTTTATCATTCTCCAAAATAACAAGTTAGAATAATAGCAAAATCTGATGGTGAGCAATGAGATGCTGATTTGTTAGTTTGTTTGGAGTATTCCTATGAACTCGTAAATTTTTATATATTCAAGAGGGTTCCAAAAACTTGCATTCATCGCCATTTTTGTTGCTTAAATGATCTTATCTTAAACTATTGGGAACTTCAAATTGATTTCTATGTGTTTTTATCCTTAACCATTTACTTCATGTCAAAGATATAGAAAAGTTTAAAGAATGATATAACAAACTTCCAAATATCACCAACAACTAGTAATATTTTGCCACGTTTGCACTGAACTCTTTGAGAATAAGTTGCAGTCATGAACTTTAAATATTTCAGCTGGCCTATCCTAAGAATGGGGACATTATCCTGTAAAACCGCATTACCATTATTATAGCTAAGAACATTGCAGGGGGCAAAACTTCATAATGTCACCTGAAACCTATCCAATCTATATTGATATTTCTGAATTGTCCCCAAAATATCTGTTTTTTTCCTTATACTCAACATCTAGTTAAGCTTGCCATATTGCATTTGGTTGCCATGTCTCTGGGGACCCTTTTAATATACAATAATTTTCACACTTTATCCTTTCTTTAATAACACTAACTTTTTGAAACTTCAGTCCAGTTGATATCTTGACTTTTAGATTTGGCTAAATGCTTCCTCATGTAGTCACTTAATCTATTTCTCCATCCTCTATTTCCTATAAACCTCTATTTTCCTATAAAATAGACCTGAAGTAGCACTATCTAATAGATATAACATGAGCCACATGTATAATATTAAATTATCTAGGAGTTACATAAAAAAGTAAAAATAAAAAGAATATGTATGTGTGCGTGTGTAGTAAGTAAGCATTCTTTGATTGCTATTTTGCTACATGTTTTTGTCAGAAATGGATGTTGAATTTTGTCAAAAGCCTTTTCAGCATCTGTGAAAGTTATTCTATGGTTTTTCATCTTAGAATAATTAATGTGGTGAATTGTATTAATTAATTTTTTTAATTGAATGATTCTCACATTGTTGGAATAATTTTGTTGGAATAATGTTGTTCATGATGTTTAGTAGTAGTCGTAGTGGTGTTTTACTTTCCATTATGAGAAATCTCAAGCATATCTGAAAGAAGAGGGAAGAGTTTGATGAGCTACCATGTAACCGTCACATGTTGATAATTGTTGAAGCTAGGTGATTATTACATTCCCCTCACCCCTGCTCAGTTATTTAGATGCAAATCTCAGACATCATCATCATTTCATCCATAAATATTTTAGTATATTTTTCTGAAAAAGTGTTTTTAAAGAAATAACCACAATAAAATTATCACAACTAAGATAATATTTGCAGAATACCATGAAATATCCAATCAGTGCTCAAATTTCCTTCATTGTCTCATATTATTTTTTACAGTACATTTGAGTTAAGATCCAAATAAGGCTCATATATTGCAATGTTTGATATTTATTTTAAATTTATTTTAATCCATAGGTCGTCCTCTATCCCTTTCTTTTCTCTGCAGTTTATCTGCTGATGAAACCTGGGTCATTTGTCCTGTAGAAACTTTCATAGTGTTGATTTGCTGGTTGCATCACCTTGGTGCCCTTTATATGTTACTCTGTTTTCTGCTTTCAGCTTCTATTCCAGGGCTCTTCTCAGTCTCAAGGACAAATAGACTGAGTCAACCACAAAAAGAGCACAATTAGCATTGAAGGTCATTTAAAAAAATACAAGGACAGGAATCACAGCATGCTAGCTCAGGGCATTTCCCTTCAGCTGTCCATGGCTATTCTTTTTGGCCTCTCAAGAGGCAGCTCAAGTGCAAAAGAATGCCTCTTTATTTTATTGAGGATTTTCACATCGATGTTCCCCTGGGATATTGGTCTAAAATTCTCTTTTTGTGTGTGTCTCTACCAGGCTTTGGTATCAGGATGATGCTGGCCTCATAAAATGAGTTAGTGAGGATTCCCTGTTTTTCTATTGATTGGAATCATTTCAGAAAGAATGGTAACAGCTCCTCTTTGTACCTCTGGTAGAATTCGGCTGTAAATCCATCTGATCCTGGGCGTTTTTTGTTTGGTAGGCTATTAATTATTGCCTCAGTTTCAGAGCCTGTTATTGGTCTATTCAGGGATTCAACTTCTTCCTGGTTTAGTCTTGGGAGGATGTATGTGTCCAGGAATTTATCCATTTCCTCTAGATTTTCTAGTTTATTCGTGTAGAGGTGTTTATAGTATTCTCTAATGGTAGTTTGTATTTCTGTGGGATTGGTGGTGATAACCCCTTTATCATTTTTTATTGCATCTATTTGATTCCTCTCTCTTTTCTTCTTTATTAGTCTTGCCAGTGGTCTATCAATTTTGTTGATCTATTCAAAAAACCAGCTCCTGGATTCATTGATTTTTTGAAGGGTTTTTTTGTCTCTATCTCCTTCAGTTCTGCTCTAATTTTAGTTATTTCTTGTCTTCTGCTAGCTTTTGAATGTGTTTGCTCTTGTTTCTCTAGTTCTTTTAATTGTGATGTTAGGGTATTGATTTTAGATCTTTCCTGCTTTCTCTTGTGGGCATTTAGTGCTATAAATTTCCTTCCACACAGTGATTTAAATGTATCCCAGAGATTCTGGTACGTTATGTCTTTGTTCTCATTGGTTTCAAAGAACATCTTTATTTCTGCCTTCATTTCGTTATTTACCCAGTAGTCATTCAGGAGCAGGTTGTTCAGTTTCCATGTAGTTGTGTGGTTTTGAGTGAGTTTCTTAATCCTGAGTTCAACTTTTAAACTACTGGCAAACCGAATCCAGCAGCACATCAAAAACCTTATCCACCATGATCAAGTGGACTTCATCCCTGGGATGCAAGGCTGGTTCAACGTATGCAAATCAATAAATGTAATCCGTCACATAAAAAGAACCAACAACAAAAACCACATGATTATCTCAATAGATGCAGAAAAGGCCTTCAACAAAATTCTACAGCCCTTCATGCTAAAAACTCTCAATAAACTAGGTGTTGATGGAATGTATCTCAAAATAATAAGAGCTATTTATGACAAACCCATAGCCAATATCATACTGAATGGGCAAAAACTGGAAGCATTCCCTTTGAAAACTGGCACAAGACAGGGATGCCCTCTCTCACCACTCCTATTCAACATAGTGTTGGAAATTCTGGCCAGGGCAATCAGGCAAAAGAAAGAAATAAAGGGTATTCAATTAGAAAAAGAGGAAGTCAAATTGTCCTTGTTTACAGATGACATGATTGTATATCTAGAAAACCCCATCATCTCAGACCAAAATCTCCTTAAGCTGATAAGCAACTTCAGCAAAGTCTCAGCATACAAAATCAATGTGCAAAAATCACAAGCATTCTTACACACCAATAACAGACAAACAGAGAGCAAAATCATGAGTAAACTCCCATTCACAACTGCTACAAAGAGAATAAAATACCTAGGAATCCAACTTACAAGGGATGTGAAGGATCTCTTCAAGGAGAACTACAAAGCCCTGCTCAACGAAATAAAAGAGGACACAAACAAATGGAAGAACATGCCACGCTCATGGATAGGAAGAATCAATATTGTGAAAATGGCCATATTGCCCAAGGTAATTTATAGATTCAATGCCATCCCCATCAAGCTACCAATGACTTTCTTCACAGAATTGGAAAAACTACTTTAAAGTTCATATGGAACCGGGGTGGAGCCAAGATGGCTGAATAGGAACAGCTCTGGTCTATAGCTCCCAGTGTGAGAGACACAGAAGACGGGTGATTTCTGCATTTCCATCTGAGGTACCGGGTTCATCTCACTAGGGAGTTCCAGATAGTGGGTGCAGGACAGTGGGTGCAGTGCACCGTGCACACCAAAGGAATGCAGCTCCTCACCAGCAACAGAACAAAGCTGGATGGAGAATGACTTTGACGAGTTGAGAAAAGAAGACTTCAGACAATCAAACTATTCTGAGCTACAGGAGGAAATTCAAACCAATGGCGAAGAAGTTTAAAACTTTGAAAAAAAAAGTAGATGAATGTATAACTAGAATAACCAATGCAGAGAAGTGCTTAAAGGAGCTGATGGAGCTGAAAGCCAAGGCTTGAGAACTATGTGAAGAATGCAGAAGCCTCAGGGGCTGATGCAATCAACTGGAAGAAAGGGTATCAGTGATGGAAGATGAAATGAATGAAATGAAGCGAGAAGGGAAGTTTAGAGAAAAAAGAATAAAAAGAAATGAACAAAGCCTCCAAGAAATATGGGACCCTTCCTTCCTTCCTTCCTTCCTTCCTTCCTTCCTTCCTTCCTTTCTTTCTTTCTTCCTTTCTTTCTTTCTTTCTTTCTCTTTCCCTCTCTGGCCCAGGCTACAATCTACTTCGCTTGCTGCTGCCCGCGCCGTGGACTGCCTGCGACTGCCGGCGCGCGCGACCGCTGCCTGCCTTTTCTCCTTTCGCTGCAGGCACGCGTTCGCCATCTTGGCCACGCTGGTCGCCAGCTCCTGACGCCGAGTGCTCTGCCCGCCTCAGCCTCCCGAAGTACTGGGATTACAGACGGAGTCTCGCTCACTCAGTGCTCGGTGTTGCCCGGGCTGGAGTGCGGTGGTGTGGTCTGGCCTCGCGGCAGCCTCTGCCCCCCAGCCGCCTGCCTTGGCCTACCAGGGTGCTGGGATTGCAGCCCCTGCCCAGCCGCCGCCCCATCCGGGAAGAAGTGAGGAGCGCCTCTACCCGGCCTCCCCATCCAGGAAGAAGTGAGGAGCACCTCTGCCCGGCCACCCATCGTCTGGGAAGTGAGGAGCGCCTCTGCCCGGCCACCCACCGTCTGGGAAGTGAGGAGCGCCTCTGCCCAGCCACCCACCATCTGGGAAGTGAGGAGCGCCTCTGCCCGGCCACCCCGTCTGGGAAGTGAGGAGCACCTCTGCCCGGCCACCCATCGTCTGGGAAGTGAGGAGCGCCTCTGCCCGGCCGCCCCGTCTGGGAAGAAGTGAGGAGCGACTGTGCCCGGCCGCCCCATCGGGAAGAAGTGAGGAGCGCCTATGCCCGGCCACCCCATCCGGGAAGAAGTGAGGAGCGCCTCTGCCCGGCCGCCCCGTCTGGGAGGTGAGGAGCGCCTCTGCCCGGCCACCCATCGTCTGGGAGGTGAGGAGCGCCTCTGCCCGGCCACCCATCGTCTGGGACGTGAGGAGCGCCTCTGCCCGGCCACCCATCGTCTGGGAGGTGAGGAGCGCCTCTGCCCGGCCACCCATCGTCTGGAAAGTGAGGAGCGCCTCTGCCCGGCTGCCCCATCTGGGAAGGGAGGAGTGCCTCTGCCCAGCCACCCATCGTCTGGGAAGTGAGGAGCGCCTCTGCCCGGCCGCCCCATCTGGGAAGTGAGGAGCGCCTCTGCCTGGCCGCCCCGTCTGGGAAGAAGTGAGGAGCGCCTCTGCCCGGCCGCCCCGTGTCTGGGTAGAAGTGAGGAGCTCCTCTGCCTGGCCGCTTCGTCTGGGAGGTCTACCACGGAGGCCAGAAGCAATGTGGGGGCTGGACGTGGTGGCTCACGCCTGTGGTCCCGGCACTCTGGGGGGCGAGGCGGGTTGATCACTTCGGGCTAGGAGTTCGAGACCACTCTGGCCAACTTGGCGAAACATGAAGAATACAACAGACAAACCAACCAACCAACTCAGTGACAACAAAACAGGTCTACCCTGGAGTCATACTCTAATTTTTTCTATTTTCCTCCCTTTCTGATCCTTTATCCCACTTTCTTTATCTTCCTCTTCCTTCTCCCTCTTCTTTGTCAAATAGAGGATTGAGTTATTATCACTGATCCATATAAAGTCCCTCTCTCATTTATTTTAACTCCCACCCCTCATTTCTATTCCCCGACTTCCCATGTGCAACCTTCCTAATATGTTTGATACGCATCTTTTTGTTTGTATGTATTTTTAGAAAATGTTTATTGTTTTTGTATGCAAAAAAAATTTATTAAAAAAAAAAAAAAGAAATATGGGACCATGTGAAAAGACCAAATCTACATCTGATTGGTGTACCTGAAAGTGACGAGGAGAATGGAACCAAGTTGGAAAACACTCTGCAGGCTATTATGCAGGAGAACTTCCCCAATCTAGCAAGGCAGGCCAACATTCAGATTCAGGAAATACAGAGAATGCCACAAAGATAATCCTTGAGAAGAGCAACTCCAAGACACATAATTGTCAGATTCACCAAAGTGGAAATGAAGGAAAAAATGTTAAGGGTAGCCAGAGAAAAAGGTCGGGTTACCCACAAAGGGAAGCCCATCAGACTAACAGCAGATCTCTCGGCAGAAACTCTACAAGCCAGAAGAGAGTGGGGGCCAATATTCAACATTCTTAAAGAAAAGAATTTTCAACCCAGAATTTCATATTCAGCCCAACTAAGCTTCATAAGTGAATGAGAAATAAAATCCTTTACAGACAAACAAATGTTGAGAGATTTTGTCACCACCAGGCCTGCCCTAAAAGAGCTCCTGAAGGAAGCACTAAACATGGAAAGGAATAACCGGTACCAGCCACTGCAAAAACAGGCCAAATTGTAAAGACCATCAAGGCTAGGAAGAAACTGCATCAACTAACGAGCAAAATAACCACCTAATATCATAATGACAGAATCAAATTCACACATAACAATATTAACTTTAAATGTAAATGGGCTAAATGCTCCAATTAAAAGACACAGACTGGCAAATTGGATAAAGACTCAAGACCCATCAGTGTGCTGTATTCAGGAAACCCATCTCACGTGCAGAGACACACATAGGCTCAAAATAAAGGGATGGAGGAAGAGCTACCAAGCAAATGGAAAACAACAAAAGGCAGGGATTGCAATCCTAGTCTCTGATAAAACAGTCTTTAAACCAACAAAGATCAAAAGAGACAAAGCAGGCCATTACATAATGGTAAAGGGGTCAACTCAACAAGAAGAGCTAACTATCCTAAATATATATGCACCCAATACAGGAGCACCCAGATTCATAAAGCAAGTCCTGAGTGACCTACAGAGAGTCTTAGACTCCCACACAAGAAAAATGGGAGATTTTAACACCCCACTGTCAACATTAGACAGATCAACGAGACAGAATATTAACAAGGATACCCACGAATTGAACTCAGCTCTGCACCAAGCGGACTTAATAGACATCTACAGAACTCTCCACCCCAAATCAACAGAATATACATTTTTTTCAGCACCACACCACATGTATTCCAAAATTGACCACATAGTTGGAAGTAAAGCACTCCTCAGCAAATGTAAAAGAACAGAAATTATAACAAACTGTCTCTCAGACCACAGTGCAATCAAACTAGAACTCAAGATTAAGAAACTCACTCAAAACCACTCAACTACATGGAAACTGAACAACCTGCTTCTGAATGACTACTGGGTACATAACAAAATGAAAGCAGAAATAAAGATGTTCTTTGAAACCAACGAGAACAAAGACACAACATACCAGAATCTCTGGGACACATTTAAAGCAGTGTGTAGATGGAAATTTATAGCACTAAATGCCCACAAGAGAAAGCAGGAAAGATCCAAAATTGACACCCTAACATCACAATTAAAAGAACTAGAAAAGCAAGAGCAAACACATTCAAAAGCTAGCAGAAGGCTAGAAATAACTAAAATCAGAGCAGAACTGAAGGAAATAGAGACACAAAAAAACCCTTCAAAAAATTAATGAATCCAGGAGCTGGTTTTTTGAAAAGATCAACAAAACTGATAGACCACTAGCAAGACTAATAAAGAAGAAAAGAGAGAAGAATCAAATAGACGCAATAAAAAATGATAAAGGGGATATCACCACCAATCCCACAGAAATACAAACTACCATCAGAGAATACTACAAACACCTCTACGCAAATAAACTAGAAAACCTAGAAGAAATGGATAAATTCCTGGACACACACACCCTCCCAAGACTAAACCAGGAAGAAGTTGAATCTCTGAATAGACCAATAACAGGCTCTGAAATTGTGGCAATAATCAATAGCTTACCAACCAAAAAGAGTCCAGGACCTGATCGATTCAGAGCCGAATTCTACCAGAGGTACAAGGAGGAGCTGGTACCATTCCTTCTGAAACTATTCCAATCAATAGAAAAAGAGGGAATCCTCCCTAACACATTTTATGAGGCCAGCATCATCCTGATACCAAAGCCTGGCAGAGACACAACCAAAAAAGAGAATTTTAGACCAATATCCTTGATGAACATTAATGCAAAAATCCTCAATAAACCACTGGCAAACCAAATCCAGCAGCACATCAAAAAGCTTGGGAGAAAAATTTTGCAATCTACTCATCTGACAAAGGGCCAATATCCAGAATCTACAATGAACTCAAACAAATTTACAAGAAAAAAACAAACAACCCCATCAAAAAGTGGGCAAAGGACATGAACAGACACTTCTCCAAAGAAGACATTTATGCAGCCAAAAGACACATGAAAAAATGCTCATCATCACTGGCCATCAGAGAAATGCAAATCAAAACCACAATGAGATACCGTCTCACACCAGTTACAATGGCGAGCATTAAAAAGTCAGGAAACAGGTGCTGGAGAGGATGTGGAGAAATAGGAACACTTTTACACTGTTGGTGGGACTGTAAACTAGTTCAACCATTGTGGAAGTCAGTGTGGCAATTCCTCAGGGATCTAAAACTAGAAATACCATTTGACCCAGCCATCCCATTACTGGGTATATACCCAAAGGACTATAAATCATGCTGCTATAAAGACACATGCACACGTATGTTTATTGTGGCACTATTCACAATTGCAAAGACTTGGATCCAACCCAAATGTCCAACAACGATAGACTGGATTAAGAAAATGTGGCACATATACACCATGGAATACTATGCAGCCATAAAAAATGATGAGTTCATGTCCTTTGTAGGGACATGGATGAAACTGGAAATCATCATTCTCAGTAAACTATCGCAAGGACGAAAAACCAAACACCACATG
This sequence comes from Symphalangus syndactylus, assembly GCF_028878055.3. Classification (NCBI taxonomy): domain Eukaryota; kingdom Metazoa; phylum Chordata; class Mammalia; order Primates; family Hylobatidae; genus Symphalangus; species Symphalangus syndactylus. The sequence continues at coordinate 29,517,011 of NC_072431.2, forward strand.
TTCTCACTCATAGGTGAGAATTGAACAATGAGAACACATGGACACAGGAAGGGGAACATCACACTCCAGGGACTGTTGTGGGGTGAGGGGAGGGGGGAGGGAGAGCATTAGGAGATATACCTAATGCTAAATGACGAGTTAATGGGTGCAGCACACCAACATGGCACATGTATACATATGTAACAAACCTGCACATTGTGCACATGTACCCTAAAACTTAAAGCATAATAATAATAAAATAAAATAAAATAAAAAAGTTCATATGGAACCAAAAAGGAGCCCGCATTGCCAAGTCAATCCTAAGCCAAAAGAACAAAGCTGGAGGCATCACTCTACCTGACTTCAAACTATACTACAAGGCTACAGTAACCAAAATAGCATGGTACTGGTACCAAAACAGAGATATAGACCAATGGAACAGAACAGAGGCCTCAGAAACAGCACCACACATCTACAACCATCTAATCTTTTACAAACCTGACAAAAACAAGAAATGGGGTAAGGATTCCCTATTTAATAAATGGTGCTGGGAAAACTGGCTAGCCATATGTGGAAAGCTGAAACTGGATCTCTTCCTTACACCTTATACAAAAATTAATTCAAGATGGATTAAAGACTTAAACATTAGACCTAAAATCATAGAAACCCTAGAAGAAAACCTAGGCAATACCATTCAGGACATAGGCATGGACAAGGAAGGACTCCATGTTTAAAACACCAAAAGCAATGGCAACAAAAGCCAAAACTGACAAATGAGATCTAATTAAACTAAAGAGCTTCTGCACAGCAGAAGAAACTACTATCAGAGTGAACAGGCAACCTACAGAATGGGAGAAAATTTTTGAAATCTATCCATCTGACAAAGGGCTAATATCCAGAATCTGCAAAGAACTTAAATAAATTTATAAGAAAAAAACAAACAGCCCCATCAAAAACTGGGCAAAGGATATGAACAGATACTTCTCAAAAGAAGACATTTATGCAGCCAACAGACACACAAAAAAATGCTCATCATCACTGGCCATCAGAGAAATGTAAATCAAAACCACAATGAGATTCCATCTCATGCCAGTTAGAATGGCAAGCATTAAAAAGTCAGGAAACAACAGATGCTGGAGAGGATGTGGAGAGATAGGAACACTTTTACACTGTTGGTGGGAATGGAAACTAGTTCAACCATTGTGGAAGACAGTGTGGGGATTCCTCAAGGATCTAGAACTAGAAATACCATTTGACCCAGCAATCCCATTACTGGGTATATACCCAAAGGATTATAAATTATGCTACTATAAAGACACATGCACACGTATGTTTATTGTGGCACTATTCACAATAGCAAAAACTTGGAACCAACACAAATGTCCATCAATGATAGACTGGATTAAGATAATGTGGCACATATACACCATGGAATACTATGCAGCCACAATAAAGGATGAGTTCATGTCTTTTGCAGGGACCTGGATGAAGGTGGAAAGCATCATTCTGAGAAAACTATCACAAGGACAGAAAACCAAACACTGCATGTTCTCACTCATAGGTGGGAATTGAACAGTGAGAACACTTGGACACAGGGCAGGGAACATGACACAGGTGAGTCTGTCATGGGGTGGGGGGCAGGAGGAGGGATAGCATTAGGAGAAATACCTAATGTAAATGACGAGTTAATGGGTGCAGCAAATCAACAAACAACCAGCAAAGCAACATATGTAACAAACCTGCACATTGTGCACATATACCCTAGAATTTAAAGTATAATAATAATAATAATAGAGAATGCCTCTTGTACTTGATCACATGACAGGTGTGAGAGACCCCATGCCCTAGAAACTCCATGTCCCAAAAAAGGACTAGTATCTCCTCCCACAATGCCATGTGCACAGCTTCTAAGGTTCAGCAAGAACTAGCCTATTACACGAGTCACCACACTCAGGGAAGCCCACAGCTATGGCTTCCCAGCAAGTATTTACAGCTTATTCATAGCCTTCCTAATACAGCCTAAGTTTAATCAGTTATGAGTTAGTTTTACCATAGCAATGTCCAGGCTTCAAGAAACAAAGCTAAGCCAAATTTCAATTTTCCACAAAGAAGAAGAAATATTTTTGTTTATCCTTTACTTTCATCTGTATTTCCTATAAACTGATAGTTAGATCTATAGGCTTGATCAGATTCAGATTCACTATTTTACCAAGACCACCTCATGTTTTGCATATCTTATAGAAGACACATAATGTTTGCTGTGTCCCTTTTTGTAATGTTGGCAGTCATTGATTATCATTGCCCAGAATCATTAATCCATTGGAGCTTGAAGAAGGGGATATTCTGAGACTATCATTTTCTTTTCTATTTATCAGCTGGAATACCTCCACAAAGAAGAAATTTCCCTTGGCAACTACTTGGTTACCCTGAGGTACCCTGAGTTCATAGAAAACAGGCAAGCTAAATGCCTGATTCTTCCCTTTATTTCCACTTATCATAATAATAAATTAATCTACCAGCATCCTTCAAAGGTAATAAATGAGGGAGCTGTTCAGGAGGAAGTAAAGAAACGCAAAGGCGGATAAGAGAGCCCATATGGAGAAAGTGCAAATACAAAAATAATAAATGGATATTTCTTCCCAAAGAGAGAAAAATAAGAGTCATACGGATTACTTTGCTAAATTCTGTGCAAACAAATTTTAAAACTCGGATGAGATAGATTACTCTCTAGGAAAATAAACTTACCCAAAACACCAGAAAAACCATTCCCCAAACAATATCAGTCCCAAATAGTTTCACAGGGGAATTCTACTGCATCCTTAAAGAATAGATAATCCTAATGGTATTGCAACTATTCCAGAGCATAAGAAAAACATAAAATTTCCAAATTATTTTCATGATTTGAGTATAATTTTGATACGAAAGCTTGACAATGGTAGCACAAACGGACAAAATGTATAGACAGTTTCACTTATATATATCAATATCCAAATACCAAAAAACTGCATTTGCAAACAGACCCAGAATAAAATTGAAAGAATAATACCTTATTCTTTTATACTGTACTAGTCAAGGTTTCTCAGAGAAACAGAACCAGTAGGATATCCTTAGCATGCCACTGGTACACAACAGTTGTATGGTATGTAACCATTTGGGTTAAAAGGTAGGAAAATGAGAACATATATTGATATCAGCTTGAATCTCAACAAACACTTTGAATGGATAAACAAGCAATTAATAATAGTGGTGCAGGTGGTGGTATGAATCTGAGCAGATGGGAAACAGTTTGAAACTTTACTGCACATGCATATACACACATTTGCATGCACACATACATGTAAACACACGTATTACATCTATATGTAATTTTTGAATCATGCGAGTGTGTTATTGTATTAGTCAGTATTCTCCAGAGAAGCAGAACAATATATATGTAGATAGATGATAGATAAATATATAAATAGGTTTATTATAAAAAATTTCATATGTACTTACATAGGCTGAGACCTGCTGTCTAAGTTGGAGGCTCAGGAAAGCCAGTGGTGTAGTTCTAGTCTAAACCCCCAGGCCTGAGAATCATGGAAGCTAATGGTCTAAGCTGTGGTTTGAGTCCAAAGGTCCAAGAACCAGGAGGGCTGATGTCCAAAGGCAAGAGAAGATGGATGTCCTAGTTTGAGCAGAGGGGGCCAATTCACCACTTCTCCACCTGTTAGTTCTATGCAGGTCTACAACAAATTGGCCGATGCCCACTCACATTGATGAGAGCAATATTTACCCAGTCTACCTATTCAAATGCTAATCTCTTCCAGAAACACCCTCACAGACACACCCGGAAATAATGTTTTACCAGCTATCTGAGTGTCTCTTAGCCCAATCAGGTTGACACATAATATTAACCATCATAATTGTCTATTAAAACTAAATTAAAATAATGGTGAAAAAAAGGACAGATACAGGTAACTCAAGGGGACCCCCCCAATAGTAAGTTTTTAGGATGCTTCCTAATTGTATTTGGTGTTCTTAGAAATTTGCAATTTTTATCATATGTTACCAAAGGGAGAGATAAAAATACTTTTATTTCTGCACATGAAAACTTTAACTTCTGCACATAAGGGTCATCTAAAAGTACTTCATTCGCATGTGATTAGGCTTAGGAAAAAAATACATATGCTTCAGCTGAACTTTAACATTAAATATTCTTATGATTTTGAATAGAGCATCTATTTGCCTCATTTCTCTCAGTTCCAGTCAGAATACATGCTGCATAATGCATCAAAGTTATATTTATTTATAGCCTGTTAGTCACACAAGCTCTTTGTGGAGATGCTGGAAGAACTTTTTTGAAAGTTGGGAAATAGATTCTATGGTCTAGTTTTCATCCCCTCTGTATATGCCTATAACAGTGGGATAGCCTAAGATCATTTTCAACAATTTTCTCTAAAATCAACATCCTGAATGCACTGGTTCTAAGAGCAAAGGAAAAATGGTTATATTTTACATAAAAATCTGTGAAGAAAGAGAATTTGAGCGGCCCCCAGCTAGAGACCAGGAGTCCTCAAGGCTCCTGTCGTTGAATCTACCATATATATTTTAGAGGAAAAATGACTGAGGACTGTGAAACAGTGGCTTAATAACCTTTGAAACTGCTAAACATAAATAGTACCAAGAAAAAGGATCACATAAAGCAAGTTATACAAATAATCACCTAAGTAATCTCCCCTCCCCTCCCAAATGTAGAGGAGAGAGGGGCCCCAAATGTTTCAGAATGAGAGATCATCACAGAACATTATAAGTGGTGAGATTTCTGGCAGCCCAAACTTTTTCTATCTTTGCCTCCTGAATTCTAGGATGGAGAGAGTCATGTCTGAGCCTGTTTGGTTCAAAGAAGATAAAGATAATTCAAAGGAAAGTAAGTGGACTTCTAAGCTCCTAAGGGGACACAGGCCAGAATACCTGTGTTAATCCATCCATTAATTTTTAAAAATTTGAGATATCATATTTTTCATCTCTGGAAGTTCCATTTAATTCTTTTCTGTATCTTCCATGTTTCTCCTTATTGTGTTTAGGTTTTCCTTAAAACTCTTGAGGCTGTATAATCACTATTCTAAAGTCCTTTTCTGCTTATTCAATCATTTGCTATAATTTCTGGGTCTGTTTCCATTGACTGATTTTTCTACTAGTTAAATGTCACTCCCTGCTTCTTTGAATATCTGATAATTTTCACTGGATGCTGAACATTAAGTTTGTGTTGTTGAGTGCTGGATTTGCTGTGTTCCTTTAAAGGGTGTTTGTCTTTTTCTGGCAGACAATTAAATTGCCTTTATTCACAGGTGGCATGACTGTATATATAAAATATTCAGGAACTATAAAAGAGCTATAAAAGCTAATGCACTTAGCAAGGTGACAGGACACAAGGTTGATATTAAAAACTCAATCACTGCAGATATTAGACCCAGCTTATTTTGTTTAATGACTACAATGAAAAAACATGTATAGAAATAATATCATTTAGATAGTATTCATATTGTTTGATTGAATGTATAGCACAGAAAATATACAGTAAATATTACAAGTGGAAATTAAACTGAAAGATGCTGTCAGTCAACACAAGGTGTTAAAAGTCAGTTATAAATCAATTTTCTTCTTTTCTTTTTTTTCTTTTTTGAGATGGAGTTTTTGCTCTTGTCACCCAGGTTGGAGTGCAGTGGCGTGATCTCGGCTCACTGCAACTTCCGCCTCCCAGGTTCAAGCAAATCTCCTGCCTCAGCCTCCCAAGTAGCTGGGACTACAGGTGCCCACCACCATGTCCAGCTAATTTTTGTATTTTTAGTTGAGATGGGGTTTCACCATGTTGGCCAGGATGGTCTCAATCTCCTGACCTTGTGATCTGCTTTCCTCGGCCTCCCAAAGTTCTGGGATTACAGGCATGAGCCACCACTCCTAGACTGTAAATCAATTTTCAAGAAACATAGTTATTTGTAGAAATAATTATTTTTTTCAAAAAGTAAAGAGAATAAAAATTAAGCAATTATAGCCCAGCATTCTTTTTTTTTCCTTTTTTGAGACAAGGTCTCACTCTGTTACCCAGGCTGGAGTGCAGTGGCATGATCATGGCTCACTGCAGCCTTGACCTCACAGGTTTAAGTAAGCTTCCCACCTCAGTGTCCTGAGTAGCTGAGACAGAAGGTACACACCACCTTGCCTGGCTAATTTTTTTTTTATTTTTTGTGTAGACTGGGTCTCACCATGTTGCCCAGGCTGGTCTCAAACTCCTAGACTGAAGCAATCCTCCCACTTCGGCCTCACAAAGTCTTGGGATTAGAGGCATGAGCCATGCCTGGCAACCCCAACATGCTTACATCTTTGACAAGCATTTGCCCCTGAGCACAAAAATGTTTATAAAATTCTACTTTCTGCCCTGAAAATAATATATCTAAATCAACTGAGAACTATTTTTTGGTTTTCTAAAATTTGAATTTATTAATTCATTCAATCAATATTTGCTGAATGTTATTATACAGGAAATCAGACACTGCTCTTGTTCTCAAGAAGTTTACAAATGAAAGAGGAAATGAAATATAAAAGTAACCTTGATACAAGATTAAAGATGTCATCATCACATCTACCCTGCTCCTATCTCTATAAAGGCAATCTTTCCTCATGCCTACCTCCAATTTAGCCTCAGATACGGCAAAAAGAAAACAAGTAGACAGCACAGGATGACTGCTGGGCTGCTTCCTTGATCACTTCTTTTGTTATTCTTTAGTCTCTCTGCCTTGGTGTTCTGATTTTAGCTCTGGTTATACATTCCTAGACTCCTCCTTGTTGTAATAAACAGTTGAGATCCATTCGTTCATTAACAATTATTGAGGGCCCATTATGGGTCAGGCCCAATTCTGGTGCTGCAGACAGAGACAGCAGTGAAGTGACCAAGGCTGATGCTGTCTTTTGGACCTAACCCCTCGCCCTATTTTACTTTGAGTTTGGACATTGTGTACCCCCCTCATCTGCGGTCACCTAGGTTCCAAGAAACTGGTATATTCCCTGCTGGCCTCAGCCCTGAAGCACCCTTCTCCCTTAGGCAGTAGGAAAGTAACAAAGGGCAAAGATGAGGGGTGGGAAATGACTTACTTTATTAAAAAGCACAACCCCTGATGGTCTGGAGAGGTTTATGCAAGTGTGTGCATAGACAAATACACACACACACACAATGATTAAAGGCCATGTGTATATTTATTCATTCATTCATTCATTCATTTATTTTTATTTTCAGAGAGAGAGTCTCACTATGTTGCCCAGGTTAGACTTTAACTCCTGGGCTCAAACAATCCTCCTGCCTTGGCTTCCTGAGTAGCTAAGACTAGAGGCATGCACCACCATATCCTGCTTTTTTTTTTTTTTCCCTATTCCCATTTCCCCTTTGAGCCAGGAGGGTAATATGAAGTATATCTGTAATTGATTTTTGGTTTTGGAAATTGCCAACCAATATCTTTTCTCTAAGTCCTGTGTCCCTCCCTACCTCCTGAAAGTAGGCCCCTGAATACCTATATATCCCTAACCCCTTATACAGTGATACCTGATCAATTAGCATAAAGGGTGGCCATCTGACTCAAGTAACATCAGTTAGATTCTGCCTTCCAAGAATTTGGAATTGATACTTAAAGGCCATTATTACTCTGCTGGGAACTTTTAAAGCTAGGGCTAGAGGGGCCATACTTAACCTGAGTTCAAGTGGAACAGAAAAGGGTGGTAGCAAAGAGAAAAGTGAAAGGAGCCTTTACCCAGAAGCAGGCAGAGGTGAGCAGCTATGTGGCCCAAAGGAACATAGATGGCAGCTCCTGCCTTGCCAGTGGGTTCTGCTTTGGATCCATTGAGAGCCCTGGCAACACTTCCAGCCCAAGAGTTCTGTGGCTATCATTTTATCTTTCCAACAATCTTCCATTTTTTTTTTTTGATTGTTGTTTAAATTGGTTGATTTTGTTTCTTTTTCCTGAAATCAATCATTCTCTAAAATACATTTCACAGTTCTGGCTAATGTGATTTTTGAGTAATTTCTACTATTTCCCAACGATTAATTAATTTGAGAACTTGGGCTTACACATCCAATAAAGGCCAGAGAAAATGTTACTAAAGAGAGTTCAGTTGAATCAATAGAACAGCTCCAGAGCCAAGATGGCCGAATAGGAACAGCTCCAGTCTACAGCTCCCAGCATGAGCGACACAGAAGACAGGTGATTTCGGCATTTCCAACTGAGGTACCAGGTTCATCTCACTGGGGAGTGTTGGAAAGTGGGCGCAGGACAGCGGGTGCAGTGCACCAAGCATGAGCTGAAGCAGGACAAGGCATCACCTCACCTGGGAAGTCCAAGGGGTCAGGGAATTCCCTTTCCTAGTCAAAGAAAGGGTTGACAGACAGCACCTGGAAAATCGGACACTCCCACCCTAATATTGCGCTTTTCCAATGGTCTTAGCAAACGGCACACCAGGAGATTATGTCCTGTGCCTGGCTCAGAGGGTCCTACGCCCACAGAGGCTTGCTCATTGCTAGCACAGCAGCCTGAGATCAAACTGCAAGGCAGCAGTGAGGCTGGGGAAGGGGCACCCGCCATTGCTGAGGCTTGAGTAGGTAAATGAAGCAGCCGGGAAGCTCAAACTGGGTGGAGCCCACCCCAGCTCAAGGAGGCCTGCTTGCCTCTGTAGACTCCACCTCTGGGGGCAGGGCACAGACAAACAAAAGGCAGCAGAATCCTCTGCAGACTTAAATGTCCCTGTCTGACAGCTTTGAAGACAGTAGTGGTCCTCCCAGCATGCAGCTGGAGATCTGAGAATGGACAGGCTGCCTCTTCAAGGGGGTCCCTGACCCCTGAGTAGCCTAACTGGGAGGCACCCCCCAGTAGGGGCAGACTGACCCTTCACACAGCCGGGTACTCCTCTGAGACAAAACTTCCAGAGGAACGATCAGGCAGCAACACTTGCTGTTCACCAATATCTGCTGTTCTGCAGCCTCCGCTGCTGATACCCAGGCAAACAGGGTATGGGGTGGACCTCCAGCAAACTCCAACAGACCTGCAGCTGAGGGTCCTGACTGTTAGAAGGAAAACTAACAAACAGAAAGGACATTCACACCAAAACCCCATCTGTACGTCACCATCCTCAAAGACCAAAGGTAGATAAAACCATAAAGATGGGGAAAAAACAGAGCAGAAAAACTGGAAACTCTGAAAATCAGAGTGCTTCTCCTCCTCCAAAGGAACGCAGCTCCTCACCAGCAATGGAACAAAGCTGGAGGGAAAATGGCTTTGACCAGTTGAGAGAAGAAGGCTTCAGATGATCAAACTACTCTAAGCTAAAGGAGGAAGTTTGGAACCCATGGCAAAGAGGTTAAAAACCTTGAAAAAAAATTAGACAAATGGCTAACTAGAATAACCAATGCAGAGAAGTCCTTAATGGACCTGTTGGAGTTGAAAACCAAGGCACGAGAACTACATGACAAATGCACAAGCCTCAGTAGCCGATTTGATCAACTGGAAGAAAGAGTATCAGTGATGGAAGATGAAATGAATGAAATAAAGTGAGAAGAGAAGTTTAGAGAAAAAAGAATAGAAAGAAATGAATAAAGCCTCCAAGAAATATGGGACTATGTGAAAAGACAAATCTACATCTGATTGGTGTACCTGAAAGTGACCGGGAGAATGGAACCAAGTTGGAAAACACTCTGCAGGATATTATCCAGGAGAACTTCCCCAATCTAGCAAGGCAGGCCAACATTCAGATTCAGGAAATACAGAGAATGCCACAAAGATAATCCTCAAGAAGAGCAACTCCAAGACACATAATTGTCAGATTCACCAAAGTTGAGATGAAGGAAAAATTGTTAAGGGCAGCCAGAGAGAAAGGTCAGGTTACCCACAATGGGAAGCCCATCAGACTAACAGCTGATCTCTCAGCAGAAACTCTACAAGCCAGAAGAGAGTGGGGGCCAATATTCAACATTCTTAAAGAAAAGAATTTTCAACCCAGAATTTCATATTCAGCCAAACTAAGCTTCATAAGTAAAGGAGAAATAAAATACTTTACAGACAAGCAAATGCGGAGAGATTTTTGTCACCACCAGGCCTGCCCTAAAAGAGCTCCTGAAGGAAGCACTAAACATGGAAAGGAACAACCGGTACCAGCCACTGCAAAATCATGCCAAATTGTAAAGACCATGGAGGCTAGGAATAAACTGCATCAACTAACGAGCAAATTAACCAGCTAACATCATAATGACAGGATCAAATTCACACATAACAATATTAGCTTTAAATGTAAATGGGCTAAATGCTCCAAATAAAAGACACAGACTGGCAAATTGGATAAAGACTCAAGACCCATCAGTGTGCTGTATTCAGGAAACCCATCTCATGTGCAGAGACACACATAGGCTCAAAATAAAAGGATGGAGGAAGATCTACCAAGCAAATGGAAAACAAAAAAAGACAGGGGTTGCAATCCTAGTCTTTGATAAAACAGACTTTAAACCAACAAAGATCAAAAGAGACAAGGCAGGCCATTACATAATGGTAAAGGGATCAATTCAACAAGAAGAGCTAACTATCCTAAATATATATGCACCCAACACAGGATCACCCAGATTCATAAAGCAGGTCCTTAGAGACCTACAAAGAGACTTAGATTCCCACACAAGAATAATGGGAGACTTTAACACCCCACTGTCAACATTAGACAGATCAATGAGACAGAAAGTTAACAAGGATATCCAGGAATTGAACTCAGCTCTGCACCAAGTGGACCTAATAGACATCTACAGAACTCTCCACCCCAAATCAACAGAATATACATTCTTCTCAGCACCACACCACACTTATTCCAAAATTGACCACATAATTGGAAGTAAAGCACTCCTCAGCAAATGTAAAAGAACAGAAATTATAACAAACTGTCTCTCAGAACACAGTGCAATCAAACTAGAACTCAGGATTAAGAAACTCACTCAAAACCACTCAACTACATGGAAACTGAACAACCTGCTTCTGAATGACTACTGGGTACATAATGAAATGAAGGCAGAAATAAAGATGTTCTTTGCAACCAGCGAGAACAAAGACACAACATACCAGAATCTCTGGGACACATTCAAAGCTGTATGTAGAGGGAAATTTATAGTGCTAAATACCCACAAGAGAAAGCAGAAAAGATCTAAAATTGACACCTTAACATCACAATTAAAAGAACTAGAGAAGCAAGAGCAAACACATTCAAAAGCTAGCAGAAGGCTAGAGATAACTAAGATCAGAGCAGAACTGAAGGAAATAGAGACACAAAAAACCCTTCAAAAAATCAATGAATCCATGAGCTGGTTTTTTGAAAAGATCAACAAAATTGATAGACTGCTAGCAAGACTAATGAAGAAAAGAGAGAGAAATCAAATAGGCGCAGTGAAAAATGATAAAGGGGATATCACCACCAATCCCACAGAAATACAAACTACCGTCAGAGAATACTATAAACACCTCTACACAAATAAACTAGAAAATCTAGAAGAAATGGATAAATTCCTGGACACATACACCCTCCCAAGACTAAACCAGGAAGAAGTTGAATCTCTGAACAGGCCGATAACAGGCTCTGAAATTGAGGCAATAATTAATAGCTTACCAACCAAAAAAAGTCCAGGACCAGATGGATTCACAGCCGAATTCTACCAGAGGTACAAGGAGGAGCTGGTACCATTCCTTCTGAAACTATTCCAATCAATAGAAAAAGAGAGAATCCTCCCTAACTCATTTTATGAGGCCAGCATCATCCTGATACCAAAGCCTGGCAGAGACACAACAAAAAAAGAGAATTTTAGACAAATATCCCTGATGAACATCAATGCAAAAATCCTCAATAAAATACTGGCAAACCGAATCCAGCAGCACATCAAAAAGCTTATCCAACACGATCAAGTGGGCTTCATCCCTGGGATGCAAGGCTGGTTCAACATACGCAAATCAATAAACATAATCCAGCATATAAACAGAACCAATGACAAAAACCATATGATTATCTCAATAGATGCAAAAAAGGCCTTTGACAAAATTCAACAACCCTTCATGCTAAAAATTCTCAATAAATTAGGTATTGATGGGACATATCTCAAAATAATAAGAGCTATCTCTGACAGACCCACAGCCAATATCATACTGAATGGGCAAAAACTGGAAGCATTCCCTTTGAAAACTGGCACAAGGCAGGGATGCCCTCTCTCACCACTCTTATTCAACATAGTGTTGGAAGTTCTGGCCAGGGCAATCAGGCAGGAGAAGGAAATAAAGGGTATTCAACCAGGAAAAGAGGAAGTGAAATGGTCCCTGTTTGCAGATGACATGATTGTATATCTACAAAACCCCATTGTCTCGGCCCAAAATCTCCTTAAGCTGATAGGCAACTTCAGCAAAGTCTCAGGATGTAAAATCAATTTGCAAAAAATCACAAGCATTCTGATACACCAATAACAGACAAACAGAGAGCCAAATCATGAGTGAACTACCATTCACAATTGCTTCAAAAAAAATAAAATACCTAGGAATCCAACTTACAAGGGACGTGAAGGACCTCTTCAAGAAGAACTACATGTACCCTAAAACTTAAAGTATAATTTTAAAAAAGAGAGAGTTCAGTTGATATTCGTGGAGACAAAAACCTGTCCCAGGATGTTATGGATTGCATGTTTGTGTCCTTCTCAAATTCTTATGTTGAAGCCCTAACTTCCAATAAGCATGCACACTCATGTGTATGCTCTCTTGCTCTTCCACCTTCTGCCATAAGACGATGCAGAATGAAGATCCTTGTCAGATGCTGGCACCGTGCTCTTGGATTTCCCATCCTCCAGAACTGTGAACCAAATAAATTACTTTTCATTATAAATTGCCCAGTCTGTGGTATTATGTTATAACAACATAAAATGGGATAAGACAACCAATAGTATTAGAAACATTAATTCAATACTTCTCTTTTATGCTGTTTTGTTAACATGGTTCATTGATTTGGAGGGATATAATATACATTTTTAAAATGTAAACATCAGCCAAAAAAACTATTGAGTCACTCAGAAATGAAGAAGAGATAATAAGAGAAAAGAAACAAACAAAAAACTATTGAGGAATATGTACGTTTTGTGAAGTTTGGGTAATAAATCCAAGAAGAAAATTTCTGCTGGGACATTGGTAACTGGAGTATACAGGGTAGGCCTGCACATGTGAAAACACTATAAAATGAAGGCATTCGCCAATACAATTTCTACCTTGTATATAAAGAACATCAGCTAAGGCATGTAAGAGAAGGAAAATCAGGCAAAGCAAGCAGAACCTGATAATACAAATGGAAGAATATGAGCAATATTCTTTGATATCTGATGAATGATTTTCAATTTACAAAGCACTTCTAGGCACATTATCTCTGGATTGCCATAAAATTCTCACGAGGCAGGAAAGGTGTTTTTCTTGTCTCTCTTTCTCTTCTGAGGAACCTGAGGTTCAGGCAAGTTAAGAGGCCAGTCAAAAGTCACACACCTGGCCTCCTCTGACCCCAGGTTTCTTTACATTAGTTCTCAAGTTATACTTTGAAAGGCAGGAATTTGCACCTTCATCAATCTCTAATCAACTGCCTTTGCCTGGCACTTGGTGCCCCACTGAGCGTATTCTATTGGTCTCAAGTTAATAAGGAGATCTCTCTACCATAATGTTCCTGAAACAGAAAAAACTTCTATTTGCTTTCCAAAGAAGAGAAGAGTTGGCAGTTATAAGGCCACGGGCCTGGTCCAAGACAAAACTGTAAGAAACTACAATCCGCCTTGGCCTTCCTCTCCAGTGTCCTGTAAGATCTTCACAGGCCATTGCCTTCCCAGAAGCTCCACTGCAAGGACCCACTCTACCTTTCCCAGACAATGATTCCTCCCAATCCCTCTATTTCCCCTCACAGATGTACAGAATTACGGGCTTGGATAGGACCATAGTGGTAGTTCCAGTCAAGATAGGGTATGCTTCAGAAACAAATGAGCCCTAAATCTCAGGGGCTTAACACAACAAAACTCATGTCTCATTCACACTACAAGTCTGATCAGGTCAGCTGTGATCCCTGGGTTCACTCAGGATCTCAGACTAACAGAAGGATCACCTTGACATTGCTCCCGTGATGACTAACATAGCATCTGCTTGGAAGTGACACACATCACCTCTATTCATGTTCCTTTGGCCCAAATCAATCACACATCAGTGCTTAGCTTCAAAGAGGTGGAAAGTATGATCCTACTGAGGGCATGCTGGGGGAAGCAGAATATTGGTAACCAAACTAATGACAACCATGGAGCCCAGGCCCTATTTGATGTTTGAGTCTCCCAGAAACAGTCCCACGAAGAGCTCCAACCTTCATATAAACTTCTCCTGTGACTGGAAGCTCCCTGTCTCATAAACACCTGACTTAATTTGAAGGGAGTGCCTTCTTAAAAATAATCAAATTTGGCCTCCATCTAACTTTTGCTGTCTAGTATTCACTCTCTTTCCTCAGGGTCTTGGGATAAATTATTAATTTATTGAATGAATAAAAGATCTTCCAACATTTGATGAGAGCTATTCTACTTATATGTTTACTCATTTAATGACATTAGATCCCTACCCTCCAAGAGATCTTGGGTGTAAAGTGCAGTATGTGATAGCATGGGATATGGCATAGACAATTCTCTAATGTCATTTGAGGAAAAATCAAGAACCTTCAAATGAGTGGGATGGGTTCAAGGGAGTCTGTAGAGATGGCTTTCTGGAGAAAGACAGTTGATGCTAGCACAATAAGAGAGGAGCCACCCCAGCAGATGAGAATATACAGAGGGAACAACTTGTATTTGGTAATCTAAGTGTGAAACTGTATGACGCATCCATGGAATTTAAGGAAGTCTGGAAAGCAGTATGTCTTTTGGGAAGGGACTTGAGACAAGGTGAGCATCCAATCATGGAGAGTCCTGGGGCCAAGGGGAGGGATCGGGAATCATGGAACCTATTTAAGAATTTTAAGCATAAAATTAACATGAGCTGATTCACATCTTAGCACCACCACCTGGCAGTAGGGTCATAATGAAGAACAGAAGACTAGCCTGAGTCTGAGAGAGAAATTGCAGCCATCATGGTTGGGGCCATGAGGCCAGAGCAAAGGTGATGATCTGGCAAAGAAGGGGGCAGATTGGAGAGGAGAAGATTATATGAGCAGTACTTTGTTATTAATTCCAAAAGTGGGGGCAGCCTGTGGTGGGGGACTAGGATGTCTCTCAGCCTTCTGCCATGGGCAACTAGGTGAATGGTGGTGTCATTCACTGAGATAGGGACATTCAAGGAGATTGGTAGGAGAAACTCACAGTTTGCTGAGTTCGGTTTTGAACAGGTTGAGTATAAGTTGCTGATATGCCATAGTGATAATGCATTAGGCAGTTTGCTGTATCTATCAAGAGAGGGTTGACCAGAGATTATATGTTAGGGAGTCATTAGTCTGCTACTAATTATTGAACACAAACCATATTTTTCTACACATGAAGGGGAGTAAAAATACACTAATTTATCAATTTGCCATATTCCTTTCTTCAATGAAAAGAGTCAAACTCTGTAAAATATTTGAAGAGATTTATTCTGAGCCAAATATGAGTGACCAATGGCCCATGAGAGATCTTGAGAACTTGTGCCCAAGGTGGTTGAACTACAAGTTGGTTTTATACATTTTAGGAAGACATAAGATATCAATAAATATATGTAAGGTGTACATTGGTTCAAACTAGAAAGGCAGCACAAATGGATGCAAGAGCTTCCAGGTCATAGGTAGATTCAAAGATTTTCTGATTGGCAATTGGTTGAAAGAGTTAAGTTATTGTCTAAAGACTTAGCATCAATGGAAAGGAATATCTGGTTTAAGATGACAGGTGTGGAGACCAAAGTTTTTTTCACACAGAAGAAGCCTTCAGGTAGCAGGCTTCAGAGAGAATAGATTGTAAATGTTTCTTATCAGACTTAAAGTTTGTTCTATCAGTAATTCCAAAAGGGAGGAAGATGTAATGAGGTGTATCTGGCTCCCCCTTCCCATCATGGCCTGAACTAGTTTTTTAGGTTAACTTTGGGATGCTGTTGGCTGAGAAAATGGGTTCGTTCAGGTGCTTAGTGGGGCTTAGAATTTTATTTTGGTTTACACTTGCCAGTGGCCAGATTCACCACATCTACTGTCTACAGTTCCTTCTTCTTAGACCCAAAGAACGTGAAAAGCTTAACCACAATTAGTGTCTTGCTTGGTAAGCATGGAATTCAACCACAGGAAAATGGAAAGTCATGAGAAATATTTCATCCAAACACACAAAGGTCTGATGAGTCATCCCTTCTCCACAATGGAGAACATCTCTGGAATAATTCAGATGCTCACTTCTCCTGCATCTAGGTTTTTTTCTCTCCCCTGCCTATGCCAAACAACTGTCATACACTTACTTTTTTCTATCCCACAGAATGTCTATAATATTTCTTTTTAACCACGTTTATATTTTTCAATCTGGTTACATACATTGATGAAGTTACAACTTCAGACCTGCAAATGTTGACATATATTATAGGGACTGAACATGGGTTAACATTTTTAGAGCTCAAATATTCTTGAAAACTGCCCATCACACACTTCACTTCCAGATGTTTCCCTACAGTACTGGAGCTAATCTGATTCATCAAATGTTTGATATTTCTAATCTCATTCTTAATGGGAAACCTGAACTTCAGGATTGCAGGCTGCTTCGCTGTCACTCTGCGGCAATAATAAAAAATATATTTGGTCTTTGTCCCTGATTCCTAGCACAGAGCTCCTAAAACCCTTGGGACTTCCTAAATGATAGGAGTATATTTTGTTACTCATAATGAGTCCCTTTTGACCACATCTGAGTTTATGCCAACAATGTAACTTGGAGTGAGAGTGGGGGTGGGGGGGTTGAACAGTTTTAGGATGGGGACCGGTCACCAGAAAGACCAAAGACGTGATTAGAGGGTGAGAACTTTCAGCCCCACCATAATCCAACATCTGGGAGAAGAGATGGGCTAGAGGTTGAGTTATAAACACTCATGAACAAGATTCAGAAAGCTTCCAGACTGGCAAACATATCAATGTTCTGGGAAGATGGCAGGCCCAGAATGGGTGTAGAAACTGGGCATTACTAACCCCCTCCCCCATATCTTGCCATATGGCTGGTTCTGTGTTGTATCCTTTATAATAAATTGTTTTTCTGTGCTTTGTGAGTCATTCTAGCAAAGTACTAAAGCTGGGGGTCATGGGAATCCATGTAAGCAGAAATATGGGTAGTATTGGCACCCCTTTGCAGGCATCTGAGGTGGGGCAGTCTTATGGAACTGAGCCATTAATTTGTGGGGTCCACACTAACACTTGATAGTGTCAGAATTGAATTGAATTGTTGGACACCAAGTTGGTGTCATAGTGTTGGAGAATTGGCATGAAAAAAATCCACACATTTGGTATCAGAAGTGGTGTCAAAAGAACCACCGTCCACACCCTTCTAATAAAAGCCACAAAATCTTTACTGAGCTCAACAAATATCTCATCATAAAAAGCAAACTTTTATCACCAGCTGTCTATTATTTAGGACATCAGCAACTATTAGTCATATCTTTAGAAGATGTGATTAGTTGGAGCTAAGGGAGGCTAGTCAAACTGATGTGGACACAATGATAGAAACTAGTAAGTACGTAAAGCCCTTCCTCACCTTAGGGAGATGCAGCAGGAGCTGTCCTGGTGCCTCAAGAAGTCTTTGTACTCTGCTCTGAACAGATCTGTTAGCCAATTTCTGCTTCTTGCTGCAGTTATTTTAGATTCAAATGCTGTGCTTGAATTATCTGTTGGCCTTCAGACCCTGCCTTTTGGCTTTCTCTTGGCTGTAAACATTGCCACCCTCTGATCAGTCCAGACTCCCCCCCATATCAGATTAATCTCCTTGAATCTTGAAGAACCTGGGCACCTGCTTGTCTGGGAGAGGACTATAGACAGAGTGTATTTTAAGAGACACTGACAAATAGAGAAATTTTTATCACGATGACAAAGGAGAGAAAAGAATTTTATGCCATATGAGACATTAGTAAAAATCTTGGAGATGTTTAGTCTTGGAGAAAGAAAAAATGGAGGGGAAACTGCATAGTGACTTTCAAAAATCCAAGGTCAGTTGACAGGAAGATCATAACTTGCACCTACTGTTAAACAAGTCAAAGAAGCAGATTTCTGTTGAACATCAGAACTGCTCTGAAATTCTGCCCCAAAAGTTAGAGCATCCTCCCACTACCATTGGAAGTATTTCCGGTTGAGGAAAATGACTGAGCTGTTAGGGTTGCCATAGGAGGGGTTGTAGATTACTTTCAAAGGCCTTTCTGAGCCACTCTAGAGTTCTCCTATGTGGACTCACAACACGAGGGTTATAATTCCAGTCACATAAGCACTGATTGAAAATAAAAAGAAAGAAGAAAAACACATCTTTAAAAGTTTAAATAGTTTTCAAATATTTTCTCCCATTCTGTAGGTTACCTTTTCACTCTGTTGATTGTTTCTTTTGCTGTACAGAAGCTTTTTAGTTTGATATAATCCCATTTGGTTATTTTTGCTTTTGTTGCCTGTGCTTTTGAGATCTTATTCATACAAATTTTTCCCAGACCAATGTACTGAATGAAGAATTTCCCCTATGATTCCTTCTGGTAATTTTATAGTTTGGGGTCTTATATTTAGGTGTTTGATGCATTTTAAGTTGATTTTTGTATAGGATAAAAGGTGGGGTGGTGGGGAAGGTCTGGCTTCATTCTCCTCCATAGGGATATCCAGTTTTCCCCAGCAACATTTATTGAAGAGGCTGTCCTTTCCCAAGTGAGCATTCTTGGTGCCTTTGTCAGGAGTCAGTTGGCTGTGGAGATGTGGATTAATTTCTGAATTCTCTATACTGTTCCATGGATCTATATGCCTGTTTTTATGCCAGGACCATGATGCTTTGGTGACTGCAGCTTTGTAGTATTTTGAAGTCTGGTAGTGTGATGCCTCCAGCTTTGTTCTTTTTGCTCAGGAATGCTTTGGCTACATCCAGAATATACAAGGAACTCAAACGTCTCAACAGAAAATGGACAGTCCAGTTTAAAAATTAGCAAATTATCTGAACAGACATTTCCCCAAAGAAGACATACAAAAGGCCACCAAATATATGAAAAACTGCTCAGCATTACTAATCGTCAGGGAAATGTAAATCAAAACCCCAATGAGGTATCATCTAACCTCAGTTAGGATGACTATTATCAAAAAGATGAAGAATAGCTAATGCTAGTGAGGATGTGGATAAAGTGGAATTCATGTACTATTGGTGGAAATATAAACTAGTACAGCCATTATAGAGTATAGTATGGAGGTTCCTACAAATAGAACTGTTATATGATCCAGCAATCCTACTACTGGGCATTTATCCAAAGGAAAGTGATATGGTTTGGATGTGTCCCCACCAAAATCTCATCTTGAATTCCCAGCATTGTAGGAGGGACCAGGTGGGAGGTAATTGAATCATGGATGTGTCTTTTTCGTGTTGTTCTTGTGATAGTGAATATGTCTCACGAGATCTGATGGTTTTTAAAATGGGAGTTTCCCTGCACAAACTCTTCTCTCATTCCACAGCCATGTAAGAAATGCCTTTCACCTTTTGCCATGATTGTGAGGCCTCCCCAGCCACATGGAATTGTGAGTCCAATGAACTCCTTTCTTTTGTAAATTGTCCGCTGTCAGGTATGTCTTTATCAGCAGTGTGAAAAGGGACTAATACAGTAAATTGGTACGATTAGAGTGGGGCATTGCTGAAAAGACACCCAAAAATGTGGAAGCGACTTTGGAACTGTGTACCAGGCAAAGGTTGGAACAGTTTGGAGGGCTCAGAAGAAGATAGGAAAATGTGGGACAGTGTAGAACTTCCTAGAGACTTGTTGAATGACTTTGACAAAAATGCTGATAGTTATATAAGCAATAAGGTCGAGGCTGAGGTGGTCTCAGATGGAGATGAGGAACTTGTTGGGAACTGGAGCAAAGGTGACTCTTGTTATGTTAACAAACAGACTGGTGGCATCTTGCCTCTGCCCTAGAGATTTGTGGAACTTTGAACTTGAGAGAGATGATTCAGGGTAACTGGCAGAAGAAACTTCTAAGCAGCAAACCATTCAAGAGGTGGCTTGGGTGCTGTTAAATGCACTCAGTTTTAAGCAGAGCATAAAAGTTCAGAAAATTCACAGCCTGGAGATGTGATAGAAAAGAAAATCCCATTTTCTGAGAAGAAACTCGATCTGGCTGCAGAAATTTGCATAAGTAACGAAGAGCCGAATGTTAATCTCCAAGACAATGGGGAAAACATCTCCCAGGCAGGTCAGAGTTCTTCATGGCAACCCCTCCCATCACACGCCTAGAGACCTAGGAGGAAAAAGTGGGTTCATAGGCTGGGCCCCGGCTCCCCATGCTGTGTGCAGCCTAGGGACTTGGTGCCCTGCATCCCACCTGTTCCAGCCATGGCTGAAAGGGGCCAATATAGAGCCCAGGCCATAGCTTCAGAGGATGCAAGCCCCAAGCCTTGGCAGCTTCCAGGTGGTGTTGAGCTTACAAGTGCACAGAAGTCAAGAACTGGGGTTTGGGAACCTCTCCCTAGATTTCAGATGTATGGAAATACCTGGATGCCCAGGCAGAAGATTACTGCTGGGGCATGGATCTTATAAAGAACCTCTGCTAGGGCTGTGCAGAAGGGAAATGTGGGGTTAGAGCCCCCACACAGAGTCCCTACTGGGGCATTGCCTAGAGCCATGAGAAGAGGGTCACTATCCTCCAGACCCCAGAATGGTAGATCCACAGACAGCTTGCACTGTGTGCCTGGAAAAGCCACAGACACTCAACACCAGCCCGTGAAAGAAACCTGGAGGGAGGCTGTACCCTGCAGAGGCACAGGGGTAGAGCTGCCCAAGACCATGGTAACCCACCTCTTGCATCAGCATGACCTGGCTGTGAGACATGGAGTCAAAGGAGATCATTTTGGAGCTTTAAGATTTGACTGCCCAGCTGGATTTTGGACTTGCATGGGGCCTGTAGCCCCTTTGTTTTGGCCAATTTCTCCCATTTGGAATGGCTGTATTTACCCAATGGCTGTATTTACCCAATGGCTATATTTACCCAATACCTGTACCCCCATTGTATCTAGGAAGTAACTAACTTGCTTTTGATTTTACAGGTTCATAGAAGGAAGGGACTTGCCTTGTCTTGGATGAGACTTTGGACTGTGCACTTCTGATTTAATGCTGAAATGAGTTGAGACTTTGGGGGACTGTTGGGAAGGCATGATTGGTTTTGAAATGTGAGGACATGAGATTTGGGAGGGGCCATGGGTGGAATGATATGGTTTAGCTGTGTCCTCACACAAATCTCATCTTGAATTTCCATGTGTTGTTGGAGGGACCTGGTGAGAGGTAATTGAATCATGGGGGCAAGTCTTTTATGTGCTGTATAATGTGAATGGGTCTTACAAGAGCTGATGGTTTTAAAAACAAAAGTTTCCCTGCACAAGCCCTTTCCTCTTGCCACCACCATGTAAGAAATTCCTTTCACCTTCCACCATGATTGTGAGGCCTCCCCAGCCATGTGGAACTGTGAGTCCAATAAACTTCTTTCTTTTATAAATTGCCCAGCCTCGGGTATGTCTTTTTCAGCAGATTGAAAACAGACTAATAAAAAAAGGAAATCTGTATACTGAAGAGACATCTGTATCCTCATGTTTATTGCAGCTCTATTGACAATAGCCAAAATACAAAGTCAGTCTAGATGTCCAACAACAGATGAATGGCCCTTTAAATGTAGTCTATATACACAATGGGATATGATTCAGCCATAAAAAAGAAAGAAATCCTTTCATTTGAGGCAACATGGGTGGAACTGGAGGGCATTATGTTAAGTGAAATAAGCCAGAAACAGAAATTTAAACACTGCATGTTCTCATTCTTATATGGAAGCTAAAAAAAGTAGATTTCACAGAAATAAAAAGTTAAACAGAGGATAGTAGAGCCTGGGAAGGGTAGAGGTAAGAGAGGGACAGGGAGAGATTTGTTAAAGTATATAAAATTACATATAAAGTTATAGCTAGATAGAAAGAATAAGTTCCAATATTCTCTACCACTGTAACATAACTATACTTAATAATAATATATAGTCTTAAATAGCTAGAAGAATGTTCCCAACACAAAGAAATAATATGTGTTTGAGATGATAGATATGCTATTTTCCCCAATCTGATCACTATACACTATGTGTCTCAAAACATCCCTACATACCCCATGAATATGTACAATCATTTTATGTTAATTAAAGAATAAAATAAAAACATGTTCAAATAAATAAAATTAACTTGGAAGCCTAGTATCCAGGTTGAGCAAGCAAGTTGAAAACTGCAGGACCATTGAAGATGTGAAGAAGTGATGAATACAAGAATTCTTACAATTAAGTAGGTTATATGCCTTAAAGAAACTCTGTGTGAATCTGTAGAATAGTAATTACTGGAACGTGTAGTTACCAAAAGCAGTGAAACAAGATGACCCATGTTCAGTTTCTCCAGAAAGAAACAATTAGTTGTGTGGACGAAATGAAATGATAGAGTCCAGACTGTCCTGACTGTTTGTTCCTGGGGAAGGGTTTTTCTTCTGGATAGCAGGGCAGGGTGCACCTTCTTAATACCTGCTGGGTGAGAAAAAAACAGAGATTTGTAACTCCCATCAAAGAGAACCTCACTTTCCTACTTACTAATGCCTGAAATAATTCCTCCAGGGTCATCCTTAGGGGAACAATGGAAAGAGGAGGAGGAATCAAGCCCAGCAATGCCAAGACATCACTGTTTCAACACACTCACACCTGCCTCTTTTGAGAAATGATACTTCAGGGGGTCGGAGGTGGGCTTATTCTTTCAGCTATGTCCTGAATGAACGCACAGTAGGGAGGGCCTAGTTCTAAACAATTGTGAGCAATTATTGACTACAATAAAAACAAAACTGCCATCAAAAAAACTGTTCCTCGTTGCATGCTACCCCTCCTATTCCTTAGAAGTTATTACATGAAACGGACTTGCGAGCCCAGTATGTTGTCACTCTTGCATCTTCACATGACTTAGCCTCGTTCTAATCATCACCACCTTTTTTTTCTTACACCCTTGAAACAAGAATGGATCAAGGGAATAATTTAATTCTAGCGCCCTCTGCTGGTCCTGTAGAAGGGCAAGATGCCTGAAACCACATTAGCACTTGCCAGATTGTTCACTACCC
The DNA here is from genome assembly GCF_028878055.3 of Symphalangus syndactylus. NCBI lineage: Eukaryota > Metazoa > Chordata > Mammalia > Primates > Hylobatidae > Symphalangus > Symphalangus syndactylus. Next base: position 29,540,350 of record NC_072431.2, read on the forward strand.
AAAAGCCATTTTATTATTTTATTAACTCCAGAGATGTCACATTTTGAAACTTTCCTTTCAGAAAACTCTGTCTATTACATATTTATTAGTCTACCTGTTTGCATTTATTAAAGTCATAGAAAACTGCCAATCAGAACTTGTGACCAACTTGCAGTAACCAAGCTTACTACACAAAGGTTATGTATTTCTAGTTCAACATAAAAATTCATACTTTACCTAGCCTGTAAAATATTGTTGGTAAGTGTGCAATTTCTGTGAGACTTTTTAACATATTGCACATAACTTAAGGACCTGGTTCCTACACAGAGATCCAGGGGCCCCAGGTTTTGAACCATAGAGTCAGAATATCTATCTCAGTACCTAAACAATAGGCACGTTTCTGACATATTCTTACTTTACTAGTAAGCACTTCTGGATGACCGCTAAATGTTTCCTGTTACTTGCATATAATTCTTCAAATTACTTTGGTGCGTTAACTGGTCATATCATGGCCTAGGTTTTCAGGTAACAGGTTAGCAACAGCAATGAATAGCAGAGTGGGGGTGGAGATGGTATCTAGGAGGTGGCATACATAGGTACATGACTAGGGATATCTGAAATCCAATTCTCAGTTGCCTTCTTGCCCCATTGCCTTCCAACTGCATTACAGGAAGGTCTCACAAACAGAAAGTTGATGTATTCACAGGAGAAAAGAGAGGGAGATGGCACAACATGGTAGACTCAGCAGAGTATGTGAGTGGGGCCTGGGGGGAGAAAGGCATCATGATGCTATTTGGTTATTTTGCACACTAGTTGATGCAATTTCTTCATAGTGTCATTGGTCTTTCTATTTTGGTGTTTTTGCAATGGCTGTTACCAATTTTTCCTTTCCATATTTAGTGCTTCTTTCAGGAGCTCTTTCAAGGCAGGCCTGGTGGTAAAAAAATCCCTCAGCATTTTCTTGTCTGGAAAGGATTTTATTTCTCCCTCACTTATGAAGCTGTTTAGCTGGATATGAAATTCTGGGTTGAAAATTCTTTTCTTTAAGAATGTTGAATATTGGCCCCCAGCCTCTTCTGGGTTGTAGAGTTTCTGCTGAGAGGTCTGCTGTTAGTCTGATAGGCTTCTCTTTGTAGGTAACATGACCTTTCTCTCTGGCTGCCCTTAACAGTTTTTCTTGCATTTCAACCTTGGAGAATGTGATGATTATGTGTCTTGGAGTTGATCTTCTCATGTAGTATCTTAATGAGGTTCTCTGTATTTTCTGAATTTCCATGTTGGCCTGTCTTGTTGCTTGGGGAAGTTCTCCTACATAATATCCTGAAGTGTGTTTTCCAGCTTGTTTCCATTCTCCCCATCTAATTCTCATACTCCAATCAATCATAGGTTCGGTCTTTTTATGAAGTCCCAGATTTCTTGAAAGCTTTGTTCATTCCTTTTCATTCTTTTTTCTCTATTCTTGTCTGAATGTCTTATTTCAGTAAGGTGGACTTCAAACTCTGATATCCTTTCTTCCACTTGGTCGATTCAGCTGTTTATACTTGGGTATGGTTCACGATGTTCTTGTACTGTTTTTCAGCTCCTTCAGGTAGTTCATGTTCCTCTCTAAACTGATTATTCTAGTTAGCAATTCCTCTAACCTTTTATCAAGGTTCTTAGCTTCTTTGCATTGGGTTAGAACATGCTCCTTTAGCTCATTGTAGTTTTTTATTACCCATCTTCTGAAGCCTACTTCTGTCAATTCATCCATCTGATCATCCAGTTCTGTGCCCTTGATGGAGAGACACTGCAATCATTTGGAAAAGAGGCACTCTGGCCTTTTGGGTTTTCAGCATTTTTTCATTGATTCTTTCTCATCTTCGTGAGTTTATCTAGTTTTGGTCTTTCAGGCTCCTGACCCTTGGATGGGGTCTTTGTGGGGGCCTTTTATGTTGTTGTCATTGATGCTGTTGTTGTCACTTTCTGCTTGTTTGTTTTTCTTTCAATTGTCAGGTCCCTCTTCTGTAGTGCTGCTACAGTTTCCTGGGGGTTCACTTCAGGCTTTATTCATCTGATTCCCTCCCATGCCTGGAGATGTCACTCAAGGAGGCTGGAAAGCAGCAAAGATGGGTTCCTCTTCCTTGTTCTGGGACCTCTGACCTCAAGAGACACCAACCTGATGCCAGTAGGATCACTCCTGTATAGGATGTCTGACAACTGGGTCTCGCCCAGTTGTGTAGCACAGGAAGCAGGACCTGTTTAAGGAAGCACTTTGTCCTTTGGTGGAGGGTGTGGGTTTCACTAGGGGAAAACCCACTCATCTGGCCTGCATGGATTCCTAAGAACTACCAGGAGGAGAGGCTAAGTCTGCTGGTCCACAGAGACTGCAGCTACCCCTCCCACTAGGGGCTCAGGCCCAGGCAGATCCCAATTCTCTCCCTGAGCCTCTGGCTGGAGTTATTGGAGATCCTGCAGGGAATCCCAGCCCAATGAGGAAGGACGGGTCAGGATTAGACCTGAAGAGCCACTCTGGCCACAGACTGCCACAGTTGGGCTGTGGGGACAAGTCTTGGGACCAAGCCATCCAGCCTCCCTGGCTCCAGCAGGGAAAAAGCATGGCCTGCAGCTATAGAAATGGGTGCCACCCTTCCCCTGCCCAGGGAGCTTAGCATGTTAGGCAGTTGTGAGTCCCAGTGCTGGCTGCTGCCTCTGCCCCAAGGAGCTCAAACGGTTTGGACAGCAGGCAGGCGCAGCTGGTGCTGGTCGTCCCTCCCCCTGGGAGTTCCATAGGCTAGGCAGATTTCACCTGAGAGGCCGTAAGAATCTGCACATTCCGCGATTCAGACGCTAGGCCCTGGTGGCTTGGGTTGGCAAGTGGGATCTTCCAATCTGTGGGTTGCACAGTTCCATGGAAAAAGCAGTTTCCCTGGCTGGGTAGCACACTCAGTCACCACCTCCCTTGGCTGGGAGGAGGGGGTTCCCCTTCCCCTTGTGGCTTCAGGTGGGCCACCGCACCACACTGCTTTTCCCTCTCTCCGTGGGTCACGCCAGCCTTCTAGTCAATTTTGATGAGACAACCTGGATACCTTGGTTGCCGGTGAAGGATTCACACGCTTCTTATGTTTTTTTTTGATGGGAGCCTCCAAAAGATGCTGCTTCTAGTCAGCCATTTTGCACCCCCCCAAAAGATTTTTATAGAAAGTTTAATTTGCAAATAAGTAAGCCAAATGGAAATACCAGATGCTATCAGACAGGAGGATCAGAGTTTCCATTTAAACATGCTTGTCCCTCTTTCAGCTTGATTCAGGGCTTTCCTCTTAGTGTCTCGGGAAACTCATTTGCTAAGAGTGACTCAGAATTAACCCACTCTGTGAGACTGGTTATCAAAAGCCACTTAAAGCATTGCAGAGAGGAATGCAACGTTCTGTTTACAAATGGAATTTGCTAATTATGAAGCCCTAAACATGCATATATATGCATTTACTTCTTTCTTTGCAATTCAGAAATTAATCCATTGGTGGTTCTGGTCTTTTCTCAGCTGAGGTCCTCTCTGACACTTTGCTACAGCAGAGAGCTCCTACCTGACCACTTGACTTCTCCATATCTGCCTTTCCTCAAATTGGTTTTCAGCTCTGGGGCACTCTGCTCTGCAGCAGAGATGCCCTCACACAACAGATAGGACTGCCGATCCTTGTAGAGAACAGCCCAGCTTACACTTGCATTCGTTTCCTTGGGGTCATTTTTGTGAATTAAACTTGGCACAGCCCTGCCTGTTTGCTTTTGATCTGACGTGCTGGACAAGGAGTTCAGTTCATTTTCTGCCTCTCTAGCAATCGTGTCCAAAAGCATTATCCAGCAGGAGGTCTAAGGAAGCTGCTATTATCAGCGGCAAACAGGCACACTTGAAAATTCATGAGCAATTTGTAAAGGGCAGGAGTTCTTCCCCTCGGTGCTTTCACTGCCCCACCACTGAGATGCTGGCTGAGTCCAGACAAAGAGGGGAATATCAATTCAGGCCAGGAATTCAGCAGTAGTTCCAATGCCACTGATTTGGAAGCCACTGATTTGCTTCTGAGTAATACCCAAGGGTACATGGAGGTGATGTGGCCAACTCAGTCATGCTAGCTGCTAGGCAAATCAATTTGCCCACAGGACCCCCATTATGAGCATTCACCCTAGGAGCTTCCATATGCACAAATGGACATTTGTAAAGCACGTACACCCAGCCTCCTGGAGACTACTCAAGTTGTCCCCCAAGTCAAGAAGGAACAAACTTCTGGGTGAACACCATCTAAGAAACAATGCATCTATCTCATTCAAACACATTTTCTTTCTCCCTCTTGTGAGTTGCTTCAAGGGACCTCCTATGCCACCCTCCCTACTATTCCTTAGCCTTGCCAGCTTTCAGAGCTCAGTTAATTCTATCTAAGCAACTCTTATTTGTTAAATCAAGACACACACTCACCTTAACCCCATCCCTCCTTCTCCTTTCTCTTTGAAAACCATTCTTTTCTTCTTAAAACATACTTTATCTTGAAGAAAGGGAAACAGTTACTCAAAATTCCCTAAAAATTTTAGGTAAGAGAAAACTACCCTTAAAGTTTCAGTGTCATCAAATTCTAGAACACTTGAATGTCATAGAAAGCCTGTTTAATCAAAATCATTTTTCTATCATTTATCCTCTAAAGCATTCAAAATAAACAACAGCTATTTAATATTCATTTTTTTGTTTGGCTGAATCTCTATGGCTATCCATAATAATATTACTTTTTATTGCAAATATATAGTATTTCATGTAAACGTGTAGGCAAATTATGGATTAAATGCCCTGTGGATTAGACATGGACCTAATCTTTGTTAATAAGGTGACTTTCAAGCATTTATAGGTTTAAACAATTGACAGTAAATGAAATTTTAGAGTACAATCAGTGTAACCTATTTATAAGCCAAGGATAGGCTGTAGTATAATTCTGATCTGATTTTCTTTCTGGGTGCTAACCCTTAATAAATCTTGCTATCACATTTGGCTCCTTACTTAATTTTATCCATCCTGAAGGTGGGCCTCAGTAATGGGCCAAGTTGCACAGAATTCTGGTGGGAAATCATGCTTGGTTATTTGTATTTCCATGTTCTGCATGTCCATAATTTTAACATTTGATTCTCTCTCTTTTTTTTTCTTTAGATTCAGGGGATACATGTGCAAGTTTGTTACATGGATATATTGCATGATACTGAGGTTTGGGCTTTAACCGAACCAATCACACAACCAGTTAACACAGTAGGCAATAGACCATTTTTTAACCTTTTTCTGTTTCTGTCCCTCCCTACTTTGGGAGTCCCCAGTGTCTATTGTTGCCATCTTTATGTCCCTGTGTACCTGATGTTTAGCTCCAACTTACAAGTGAGAATACATAGTATTTGGTTGTTTCTGTGTTAATTCACTTAGGATAATGGCCTCCAGCTCCATCCGTGTTGCTGCAAAGCATATGATTTAATTCTTTTTTATGGCTGCATAGTAGTCCATGGTGTATATGTAACTACATTTTGTAAAAATCCAATCCACTGTTGATGGGCACCTAGGTTAATTCCATGTCATTGCTATTGTGAATAGTGCTGCAATGAACATGAGAGTGCAGGTGTCTTTTTGATAGAATGATTTCTTTTCCTTTGGGTATATGCCCAGTAATGGGATTATGGAGTCAAATGGTAATTCTATTTTTAGTTCTTTGAGAAATCTCCAAACTGCTTTCTACACAGCTGAACTGATTTATAATCCTATCAACAGTGTATAAAGCTCCCTTTTTGGCAGAATCTTGCCAACATCTGTTATTTTTGACTTTTTAGTAATAGCCATTCTGACTGGTGTGAGATGCCATCTCATTGTGGCTTTGATTTGTATTTCTCTGATGATTAGTGATGGTGAGCATTTTTTCATGTTTGTTGGCTGCTTGTATGTCTTCTTTGAGAAGTGTCTGTATAACATCTGATTCTGATTAAATCCTTACTTAAGGAAAAAAATTAGGAGACTAATCCACTGGGAAAAATACTCAGCAAGACACAAAAACCTGCACTTAACTACCATTCTATTATATCTTTCTCCCTGTGGCTGTGTCTTAGTCTGAACTTCAATAATTAATCTTAGGAAGTAGCACAGTTTTGTTGAAATGATAAAAATATAGAGCTTATTGACACACAGCTAATGTAATCTTAGAGATCCAGAGACTAAAGAGAAAAGAAAATGCAAAATGCACAGTTAATCACAAAATATTGTCACAAGAGAGGAAACATACATGATTGCAATCATAAAATTTAAAAATCAGGTTGAAGAAGTTTCCTAGCAGCTTGCCTCCATCCAATTCTGGAAGTGTCTTCCATTTTAGATCTCCCTCAAGTCTGAATGACTCTTGATTATCTGTGATCGTGAATGGACAGTGCTAAGTTGAACACGTATAGTCCACACAAAATCCAAAAGTTGACATGAACAATTCCTAGTGAAAGTAATCTGGGTCTAACAAGCAACACAATGAACTAATCTGAGTCTTCATTGCTTCCTGTTCTTGACTAATTTCTGACAGAGAACCCTCAACCTATATTATTAATAATAGTCTTCTCCTTGACTTTGTTTCTTAAAAACAAATAAATTCATGGTAATAGAGGTGTTTAGGAATGTTCTGGGTCTTCTGACAGCCAAACCTAGTAAATAATTTCTGTTTGTTTCCCGTTTCTTATCCACACACCAAAGTGCCTTCACAGAGTAAGGCACTGGCCGGACCATCCTAACTGGCCCAATCCACATGTGCCATAGCTCCCCACATGGCAGCGTTGAGGGCATTCCCTCTTTCCTGCCCAAGTTCAGAACCAACTGAGTAACAAACAGAGGGAGCAGACAGGTGGAAATCAACTATCACTGATGCAGCTCTTGGGAAACCGGCTTGGATGAGAAACAAATGGATGTATTACTGTTGCCTAAATTAACTTCCCCCACTTTCATTTCCAGCCTCTCTGGGAGGGGCAGTGCCTGCCCTTCAGTCTTGCCACATAGTTGGGATAATAGACCCAAGCAGCATAGTTTCCATCTGCAGGCAGTTCCCAAAGAAAGAGAAACCACAAGGCACTAAAGGAAGAAGTCCCAGAAGTGTCTCACATGCCCAGTTTCTTCTCCCAAACTCATTAATCTGATCAGTACTCCCACCTTTTCCCACTCACCAGGGGTAAGCAAGGGGGCAGCGGGCGGCCAGCAGAGTCACTCTACGGCAGTGGCTCTCAAACTTGATGTGTATCAGAATCACTGGGAAGGCTTGCTATAAATGCAGACTTCTTGGCCCACTGAAGAGTTTCTGGTGCAGTAGGTCTGAGTGAGGCCTGAGAATGTCCATTTCTAACATGTTCCTAAGTGATGCTGAATCACTGCTCTTATGCAATGATTCTCAACCTTGACAAACATTGGAATCACAAGGAGAGAGGAGTGAGTGTCTCCTCCTATCATTCCTCAGCTTTTTTTCCCTTTTAACCCACAAGGCTTAACCCTTAATCCAGTGGTTTAGCAGGGGTGTGGCACTCCCTCCAGGGAAAAGAATCAGCAGTCTGTCAGAATAGTGTAGCTCCCACTTCACGAGGCTTCTCCAATATTTACCATTAGGCTTTCACAGGACTGCTAGTGGACAGAGATGATTTTTGTCCCCAGAAAGCTATAAAATCAATTAGAACATAAATTAACTCAAAGACCATACTGGACTCAAGTATTCCCTGTTCTGTTTCCTATCCTAAATTAACACCCAGCCACATTATCCAAAATAGCTCATTAGAGATTCTGCAGTGAAATCAAATGACACTAAGATATTCCAGTAAAATGTCAATGATAAGATGTTCCAAATTTGAGTATAAAGAGTATAAACTTTCTCCCCATGAATTGCTGAGGCTGAAATTATAACTCCAAAATTAAATCCTCTGAATATTAAAGTCTAAAATCAAATTATCTTGCCTTTGTGTTAAAAGCCAAAAGAAATCAAAGACCCAAATTTCATCCCCCCCACCCCCAGATTCTTATTCTTCTGAGCCTGTCAGAGAGACACTTTTTATATCTAGGTAGAATTATCATTGTTTTAGCAGCTGCAGTGGAGTTCTCTTCCGCTGGAATAGGTATAGTTCTCTTAGAATCTGAAAAGTTCAGCTGTACTCATATGTGCCTCACTTTGGAGGAGATAAGGAGAACACTAAAGATTATTCAAGTCCCGGTCTCACACCCACTTGTTTTAGAAAACATGTCAATCCTTAGCAGTTAGCAGATATCCCAGGCAAAATTATATCCCCAAAACCTTCTCCTTATTATTGCCAAAGACCGTAGTGGAGACCCAGTGATATCTGAGAAACAGCCTGATAAACCCAAATGAGACAGAATTCTTAGTTTCCACTTTGCCATGATGATTGTCATTCTATGTCTTTTTTTGGAGAGCCTGACTTTGAACCCAAAATTTGAATAATCTCTCCTAACTAGAGGCTAATTATGCACTATTTGCACTATATTATAGAGAGGGAACAAGAAGGCCACCTGTGCATACTGTCTTGGCAATTAGAGGGTGGACTTTGAGACACAGCTACCTTCTAACAAAATGTAGAAATTTGCAATGGTGATCGTTCCTGTCAGAGGGCTTTATTTTTTGGTTCCTTTATTTCCAATCCAGCATGTTGAAAAGTAATTCCATTTGCCTTTGAGGACTGTTTCTGCCACCCCGCTGCTGAAGTGAATGTGGGTTCTGTCTAGTGACTTAGTCTCCACTATCTCTTTAAAAAGGCCCTCTCAGGCCTATGCCACAGTGGTGCTTGTCACTGTTTTTTGTTTGTTTGTTGGTTGGTTGTTTTTGTTTTTGTTTTTCTGAAATCACTCAGACCCAGGAAGCCTGCCTCTCAGGGAATGTTTCGCTCTCATCTCGCATCAGTTTCAGCTGGAATATCAGTCTTAGCAGATTCCTGAAGGGAAGCTGCTGATGCTTCTGAAGCTTGTGCCCTGGGGTCCAGGGAGAAACAAGACTTCTGCCAGGTGTTCCTCAAGACCCATCCGTCCTCAGCTTTTGAAAGGTCCCATCACTGAGTAGCCTTCCTTTGAACTACATCTTATTCTGTAGAAGTGGAATATGGCATTAATGGTGTATTCTCTCAGTTCTCTTATTTTCTGAAAAATTCAGTGAATTTTATTTTAATCAGCTTCATCAAAGTATAATTTACATACAATAGAACTTGCTATTTTAAAGTATACAGTTTGATGAGCTTTAACAAACGTACATCATCATGGAGCCACAATGACAATCAAGACACAGAACATTTTCATCACTCCCCAAAATTCCCTTGTGTCTCTTGGAAGTCAACAGCCTCCCCGACCCACAGCCCAGAGGATTCACTGATTAGCTCTCTGTCACTATATTTCACCTCTTTTAAAATTTTATATAAGTGAATCATGCAGTGTATAGTCTTAAAGGTCTGGGTTCATACACTTACTGTATGTTTTGAGGTTCATTCGTGTTTCTGCATGTATCAGGAGTAGTTCACTTTTATCCCTGAGTAATATCCTATAGTATGGATATACCAGAATTTCTTTGTCCAATTGCCAGTTAGTGAACATTTGGGTAGTTTCCAGTTTGGGGCAATTATGAGTAACACTGCTATAAGCACACATTTACTAGTCTTTCTATGAAAACATTTTTAAAATTCTCTTGGATAAATACCTAAGAGTGATATATATATATTGCTGGGCCATATTGTAAGTATGTATTTAACTTGAAAGAAACTGCCAAACTGTTTTCCAAAGAGGTTGGATCATTTTGCATTCCCACCAGCGGTGTATGAGGGTTCCAGTTGCTCCACAGTCTTCTCATTTTAGGGGAAGTGTTTTCCTATTTTAAAATGTGAAAATGTTTAATATTTTGTCTTTCAATATTTTGACAGTTTTTGTAACGTTAGCCAACCTAGTGGATGTGTAGCGCTGCCTCATTTGCATTTTCCTTATGGCTACAGGTGTTGAGCATCTTTCATATGCTTTTGCTCAAGCTTCTATCTTCCTTAGTGAGTGCTTGTTTAAATATTTTGCCTGTTTTTAAAAATTAAGTTGTCCCTTCTTGTTATTGAATTATTTATATACTTTGAAAACAAACCTTTTTGCAGAATACATGTTTTACAAATGCTTTTTTTCCCAGGCTATGGTTTGCCCTTGCATTTTTTAAACAATGCTGTTTAAAGAGTAGAAGTTTTTAATTTTAATGTTCAAAACCATACCTAAGAAATGTTTACCTACCTAAAGCTCACAAATATTTTTTCCCTTTTTTCCCCCAGAAATGCTGTAGTTTGGCTCTTACATTTTGGTCCATGGTTCTTTTCAAGTTAATTTTTGTATATCATATGTGGTAAAAATCAAAGTATTTTTTTTTCCTCACAGTGTTTGTTCTAGCTGCATTTAAAGACTATCCCTACTGTACTGTACTGTATTACCTTGGTACTTTTTTCAAAAATCAATTGATCGTCTACGCATGGGTCTCTTTCTGAGCTCTCCATTCTGATCCACTAATAAGTACGTCTGTTCTTATGCCTATAACCCATTGTCATTACATGTAACTTTACAGGAAGTCTTAAAATTAGGGTGAGTTCTCTTTGTTCTTTTTCAGAATTAGTTTGTCTATTCTAGTCCTCTGCAGCATCATATGAATTTTAGAATCACCTTGCCAACTTCTACAAAATTTTTGCAAGAATTTATGTTGGGATTGCTTGGGTCCTGTGGATCAATTTGGAAAGAAACAATACTGAGTCTTCCAATCTATGAATATGGTATATCTCGCCATTAAGTCTTTAATATTTTTTCTCAGCAGTATTTTGCAATTTAGTGTACAAGTCTCTCACATATTTTGTTAAATATATCTTAAGAATTTCATGTTTTTCAAATGCTACCATAAATGATATTTTTAAGTTTTAGTTTCCAATTGTTTATCCTCATGTGTGAGTCTTATCCTTTTCTTTATTCATCTGTTAATATGATGAGTTATACTAATTGACTTCTAGTATTAAATCAACTTTGCATTTCTGAAATAAGCCCCCTTTGTCATTATATATTATCCTTTTCATATGTTTTTGGATTTAATTGGCTAAAATTGCTTTGAGAATTTTACATCTATATTCATGAGAAATATTGGTCTGTGGTTTTCTTCTCTTGTAATATTTTTGTCTGGTTTTGGCACCCAGGTAATGCTGACACTATAAGTGAGCTGAGAAATATTACTTCTTTTTCTATTTTATGGAATTATTAATAACAACTAGAGTTGTTAGTATTTCTTCTTTAAATATTTGGAATAATTCGCGGTAAAGTCATCTGGGCTTGAAGTGTTCTTGTTTGTTAGAAGCTTTCAATTATGGATTAAATTCCTTTGATAGATGTCGATTATTTATCTATAATTTTTAGATTATCTATTTTCTTTCTTTAGGTTTCTATGCTTTCAAAAGGATACATATCAACCTCATGGATTCCTATATTCATTTTTACAGAGCTATGGTAATTTATGCCTTGTAAGGAATTTGTCCATTTCATTTAAGCTGTAGAATTCATTGACACCATGTTGTTCATAATTTTCTTCTAGTATCTGGAAAATCTGAAGTGATACCCCTTTTTTATTCCTATATTTTCTTTTTTGTTTTTTCTTTCTTGTTTTCCTTATAAGTCAGACCACAGTTTTATTTATTTTATTGATCTTTTCAAAGGATTGATGAAATAGTTTCCTATTGCTGCTTCAGTAAATTACCACAAACTTAGCGGCCTAAAATAACAGAAATTTATTATTTTACGGTTCTGAAAGTCAGAAGTCTAAAATGAGTTTCATGGGGTTGAAGTCAAGCTGTCAGCAGGACTGGTTCCTTCTGGAGACTCTGAAGTCTGCATCCATTTTTATGCCTTTTTTAGTTTCTAGAGGCCGCCTGCACTCCTTGGCTCATGATCCTGCCCTGCATTTTCCAACTTTCATCACATCTCCTGCTACTGACTCCGATCTTCCTACCCCCCTCTATAAGCATGCTTGTGATTACACTGGAGGACCCACCTGGATAAAACCCTTAACTCTTTAAGTAATCACACCTGCAAAGTTCTTTTTATCATATAAGGTAACATGTTCCCAGGTCCCAGAGATTAGGACATGGACATCTTTGGGGGACCATTATTCAGCCTACTGCTATCAGCTTTTGATTTTATTGTTTCACTCTTTTTTTTGCTCAATTTCCTATTTTACTAATATCCAATGTTGTCTCTATTATTTTCTTCCTCCTTTTTTGCTTTAGACTTAATTTGCTCTCTTTTCCTGTTTTCTTAAGGTGGAAGTTTAGATCTTTGATTTGAAATATTTCTTCCTTTTTAATAAAAACACTTAATGCTATAGATTTCTCCCTAAATACAGCTTTAGATACATCTCAGTAATTTTGATATATTGTGTTTTCAATTTCATTCAACCCAAATTATCAATTTTGTTAGGTATTTTTTAATCCACATGTTATATAAAAATATATTTTTTAATTTGTTATTTTCTAGATATATTTCTCTTGATTTCTAATTAATTCCATTTTGTGCTAGTTTAATTCTCCTGTATGTTTTGATCCTTTTAAAGTTATTGAGATTGAGACTTGTTTTATGACTCAGAATCTTGATGAATATTCCAGGTTCACATGAACAAAGCATGTATTCTGTTGTTTCAGAGCAAAGTATTCTATTAGGCCAATTTGATTGATAATGTTTTTTAAGACTTCTTTACTCATTTTCTGTCTACTTTTTCTATCAATTACTTGGAGAGGTGTTTTGAAATCTTCAAGTATAATTGTAAATTTGCCTTTTTCTTCTTTTGGTTCTATAAGTTTTTACCTCATGGATTTTGAAGCTCTGTTACTAGGTAATGGATAAAGTATCTGTGTCCGTTTAGAATAGTTTTGTTCTCTTGGTGAATTGACCACTTCTTATATAATGTCTCTGTCTATTCCTGGCAATAGTCTTTGTTGAGTTTTCCAAATATTATAAAAGAGGACCAGAAACTGGGGGGCTGATCTAGCCTGGCTCATCATTTTAAAGGTAATACCTCACATACAAATTGTTTGTAGAATACATAAAATGTATCTTCTGCTTTGTAAAGTCTTAGACCATTTATTGCAGCTAAGCAATGAAGAAATTATTCCATCTCCTATACTTAAAAGACTGACATATGAAAACATTCTCTTTTTCCTCTAATCACAGCCTTGCCTTGGCTCCCTTTGTGTACTGACCCCAGAGAAGCTCTTGCATGTTTGTAGGGCTGGCACTTGCTGCCCCATCTGTATAAAAACAGCTACTTGCCTATGGATAAAGTTTCCATTCGCTACAAGGTCAAAACCCCACTGGACTATGCTTACTAATACCTAAAGCCCAAAGCTGCCATCACAGTCCCATCAGTCAAAAGCCAATCACACAACTGTAAGAATCAGCTATGTGGCATGTCCAAGCCCTACAAATCACCAAAAAAAAAAAAAAAAAAAAAAAAAAAAAAAAAAATCTTGCAACCCATGCTTACTCCACCTAAGGCTTAACGCCATCAAAACCTTGTGTTTTTGGCTCTCCAAATACTACTGCTCATGTGTCTCTCAAGGTTCCTGGCTAGTATTACAAATGTTGGGGAAAAGAATGCTATTTGTTGGACTCCTTCAAACTCTACCATCCTCCTATGCCAATGCCAATCATCATAACTGGTCACAGAGATGTGTAATGAGGCTCATTTCCCCCACATCCAGCCCCACACAGGTTTCAGGTGGTGGCGTTTGTCTTTCTACACCACCCATTCTTCTCTAAATCAATGTCCCTTGCTCTATTTCATAAGGGAAGAGCTTACCAGTATCCTAGGGTAGTGACAAGGGTAGTAAATGTCCCATACAGGACAGCTTAGATGGCAGCTCAGCCATGTTAGGATTTCAGCAGGTATCCCTCTGCCAGATGAGCCACAGGCAGTGGGCAGGGGCAGCAGTCTGCGTGGTGCTTTGCCTCTCTAGGTAGTGATGGCCCTTATTCATGCCTCTCCTCTGCCTCTGTCCAGTCAGTTCCTTTCTATATGGCCTCTGGCTGCTTCCACAGTGTGTCCAGGGTCACCGTTTGCTTCCCCCCACCTCCATCCCAGACGGCCCTCCTAACCTCTAGTTAGGGAAGAAGTCATGACCATCAGCCTTTCCTCTGTCTCTTATTAATCTTTATTATGGCATCTCTATGTTCTGTTCCCCTCAGAGTCATCCCTTTTGATTCTTATTGACTCTTAGGGGCCTAATTTGGAAGTCAAACCAAAGAAAATAAACTAGATGGGAACTGTTTCTTTCTCTTTCCATCCAGATGTTCTGACTGACTGAGAGAAGGGTCCAACAGGTGTAGGAAAGTGTGAAGAGTACAGAGATTAATTTTTCAGAACTCTATGTCTGTACAGAGACTTGCCCACACTGCACCAAAAGGGTCTCAGAGTCCCTCCAAAGATGCTCATCAGACACCTATCCCATTAGAGTTGTCCCACCCAAGGAAAGCCATTAACCCTCAGAGTGTAGTCAAATGACAGTCCTGGTAGTTGGTGTAGTTGGCAGGCCTTACAAGTTGAGGTGCTGTGGCTGGGAGAGGTGAGGTGGCACCCAGACACATGCTTGTTAGGAGCAGGGCTGGGACTCCAGGCAGCTCAGGTTTAGTCCAATACACTGCACTCTCACCTGGGGTGACTCCAGAGGATTGGCTGGCAGCAAGCGCAGAGCAAGATTGAGATGCAGGGTGGAGGCCAAAGTAAGAGGATGCTGGCTTCTGAAATGAAACTGTCACAGGGAAGGAGAGGAGAGGAAGAGCAGGAGGAATCTAGGCCTGATTTTGCTCATATGCTGGTGAGCTGGGGTCTGGACACCTTTCTCCAAAAGAACCAAGTCTCAGTGGGATTCTTTTTAGATGCCTTTTAATTGTTTCTCTTTCAAAGCTACTTTCTAAGACCAAGAATTTTCCACCTACTTTTACAAATAGAATATAAATGTAACAGAAAATTTAGGAGAGAAGAATACAGCTCCTAGATGAGGGGGAACAGTGTGTGGCGTGTGGCAGAGCTTGAGGCTGCAGCACACACTAAAATCCCAGCCATCGATGTCATTCCCCTTCTGGGGAACAATAACTCTAGTTGGCTGTAATGGTACATTACATTAGGTACCATTAATATGACGTTTTACAAATTGTTCAGATCAGCAGAGAGAGTGCTGTTTTGATGGGACTCTGAGGTAAACTCTTGGGTGAGTCAGAGATACAATGGGAAAAATTACTCGTGCTTGGGAGATTTTGAAATACTGGCCTTGCACTTACAATCCCAGAAAAAATGAAGGTTTGATGGATTTTTCGAAGTTGATGAAGGGCAAGAGTGGTTTTTTTTTATTCCTCAGCTGACTCTTCAGATTCAAGTCTCATATGGGGAGTCATTCTGAGGGAATTTTGGCCATCTCTGCCAACTGTAATTATGGCTGGATGCTAAATGGTACCTTGAATAAGGATCAGGAACTGTGGTTGTCCTGAATTGTCCTTTATCCAGTGACTGAGGCCGGATCTACATGGTTCGAAGTGCACTTAGGATTCAGTCACTCTCCAGTTACAGCACAGCCACTTCTCCCCTATCCGCAGCTCATACCACAATCATTGCATAGATGACACTCCAGCCCCACTGGTGTTTTTGGTGTTTCTCATGCATGCCAAGGGCATCCACCTGAGAGCCTTTGAACTTGTTGTTTGCCCTATCTGGAATGCTCTTGTCTGGATCTGTGCGTGGATGGCTTTCTCTCATCGTTCAGGCCACTCTTCAGAGGCCTCCGTCACCAGACATCCTAAAGGAGTTCCTCAGGCCTTCCCCTTCCCTCCTCCATGTCTTATTTTCTTCCGAGCAAGTATTTCTACTATTTTCTGATTTGTCCATTCTTTTCCTGACTTTCTCCCCAGAAGAATGTAAGTCCTCTGGGAGCAGGAACTCTGGCCTACTTGCTCACTGCTATGGTCCCAGCACCTAGAGCCACACCTGGCACACAGTAGACGCTCAAGAAATGTTTGTTAGAGAGCTGAGGAAAGGACGGTGGTGGGTGGCCTGTCCGGGGCTGCTGGATGGGGAGGCCAGCTGCTCCACCAATCCATCAGGAAGCACACACACTCACAGGCATGCTGCAGGCTTCAGAGGAGCACACCAGGGCATTAGCAAAGCCATTCTTTCACCAGGGCTTCCGTGTTGGGTCCACAGTTGAAAGAAAAAATTATAGGAATTGGGCTGATCGTCGCATGTGTCATGTACCAGCTGGTTTTCAAGATAGTGAGGACAGCCACAGAGCTTTCTCATTTTAGGTATAGCAACTGTTTCCTCACTCATTTTTAATGATTTCTTTGCTTTTCTTTGAAGTGTATCCACGGCAGGTGGCCTGCCCTGTTTGCAGGAGTTGAAAGATGGGTGTGGGGAAAGTTGACAAGCCTTCTAACAGCAAGAGGATGAGATCACTGGTCTTGGTTCTTTGCAAGATAATATGGTGGACTTTATGAAGATTAAATGCAATCACCATTTATATGCTTCATTTTCAAGAATTTTAGAATGAGTGAAACCTTCCCCAGGGTCACCTAGTTCAACGTTCCACCAACTGTGACACTTTTCATGACATGGTTAATGAATAATTGTCTGGCCTTTGCTAGAATAGATTCAACTACACCACAGGGCAGGCAGCCACTATTTTACTGCTGAGAAAACTTCTCTAAGGAGATTTCCAATTAAATTGATTCTTTATTTTTCTTTAAAACACCTTTTCTGTGGGCAGTTGGTGGATATTTTTAAGTTGGGGATTTGGACCATATGGAGTAAAATATTTAGAAATGTTTAGAGCTATTTTGTCCCTTCTGAAAATGAGATTGAGAATAACCTGAGAGAAAATATAACACCATTGGCTTTCCCATTCATAAACACATTCTGCTTGGCACTTCTCTGGCATTCTGTGATGTGAGGGAGCCTGGAGTTTATATTTCATTTGCACGTTATCCCACTGTGATAGGAAATTATTTCTCCTTGGCCAACTCTTATCATGCAGATTGCTCTAAAATCAGATTACAGCTGCCTGTTTTGATTGATTAGTTAGTTCTGCCTTTAAAAAATCACTTATGTCTCTTATCAGTGAGAATAAAGCTAAGAATGCAATTGCAACATTTACTTATGGGTTTCTAAGGGTGTTTTAACAAGAAGCTGAGCAGAAACAGCTCCTATATAAAAGCGAAGCAGAAACAAACTTCTTCACAATTATCAGTAAATCTGTCAAATAACCCAAGGAGACACAGAATTTTATTTTTTTATTTTATTTTTTACTTTGTTATTATTATTATTATTATTTGAGACAGAGTCTCGCTCTGTCACCCAGGCTGGAGTGCAGGGGCGCGATCTCTGCTCACTGCAAGCTCCACCTCCTGGGTTCACGCCATTCTCCTGCCTCAGCCTCCCAAGTGGCTGGGATTACAGGAGCGTGCCACCATGCCCGGCTAATTTGTTGTATTTTTAGTAGAGACGGGGTTTCACCCTGTTAGCCAGGATGGTCTCAATCTCCTGACCTCGTGATCTGCCCGCCTTGGCCTCCCAAAGTGCTAGGATTGCAGGCACAAGCCACAGCGCCCAGACAACACAGAAATTATTAAGTGAAATGAAGTCCAGCTTTACAGCACTGGGCAGCTATTAAATGCCAGTTTATTCCAGGAGCTGCAGGGGATGGAGGATGAATAGAACTTTGAAGTTTACACTCACGGGGTCCAAAGTAGACGCCTGCATCTCTGTCCATCCTTCCCTCAAGGGAAATCATGTAGTGTATCCACTTAATGTTCTGGCCAATTATAGCAGTAATTTAAGGAATAAGAGAAGGAGAGGCAGTAGCTATTGGAGATGTCATGTGTATCCTAGGCTCTGGGTTGGACATTCTCGTGTGAGTCCCAGTTCTGTACTTGCTGGCTTTTTGACCGTGGGCACGTTTTTTTTAACCTCTCTGTATTTGTTTCTTTGTCTGCAAAATGGTAAAACTGTTTTCCTTGCAAGGTTTTTGAGATTAGAGATCACATATGTAACGCTCCCAGCCGAATGTGTAGCTCTAGGTCTTCAGGGATGTGGCATCCGGCAGGACTGGGTTGGTTTTTCCATGTCAAGGGCCATCCTATCCAGCTGCAGGCATGCTGGCTAGGCACACAACTTTCAACGGTTTTTAAGTTTGTCTTGCTGGAAGGTGACCTTGGAGGATCTGCGCCAAGACAAGCTGCTGAGGCCTCTTCTGGCCCTGGGTTCTTTGGCAAGGGCTGCTTCTGTGCAAGGGGGATGACTCAGGGCACAGGGCTGCAACTCACGCAGGGCAGACAGAAGCGCTGAGAAGGCGGGTGAGAGGAGGCCAGGGAAGAAAATCCTGGATAATGTGTTTAATTTGATCCGTTCCCTAGAATCATTAAAATGCATCCTCCCCTGGACTCTCAAATTCTTGAGCTGAAATAATCAGTCCAACAGGCTTTTTTTTTTTTTTTTTTTTGTCTGAAAATAATGAAAGCATACTTTATCATGCGTTCAAAATTCTCAGGCCTGTTGAGATACTGCCCTCTAGTGTTCAGGGATGGGCGCAACCTCTTTGGGAAACCGGCCGACCAGCTTGTTACCTGATACATCTCCAAAGGAAAGCTAAAAAAAATGCAAGGCTGACCCCAGATAACTCGTTCAACAGAAGGGGTTGAGATGGGGGTGGGGAGTCAAATTCCTATTCCCGTGATAGAGAAACACAAAATTTTCTGTGGCTTATTTTCAAAGGGACCCCACCTGAATTCAGAGGGAATTATTGACCTCTACGGCATCCTCTTGCCAAGGGGGGAAGAAAAATACTCGAAATGACTGACACTTTCCTCCCTGTCTCCCTTCCTCTAGCTCCCTTCCATTTATTGAGCAGCTACCAAAGCATAGCCGTCAAAATATGGACACAGGCAGTCTGAGTTCACAGGTTGGCTTCACAATTTGCCATTTGTGCAAATTACGGTGACTTAATCTCCCTGTGTCCCAGGTTTTTAAATCTATAAAATAGGGATAAAAATTTTACCTACCTCATAGGCATGTTCTAACGACGCATGAGATGCTTGGAGTACATTTAAGGTACTTTGAACAAGACCTTTCACACCATAAACACTTAATAAAATCAGTTATTATTAGTCGTTATCGTATCCTTCTCTGTCTCAGGCTTTGTCCTAGGTTCCTCGGGAGGCAGCTGGGAAGACAGGCATGGCCCCTGCCCGCATAAAACATATATCCACAAATCCTGGGCTTCAAGCTGTCAGGGATTTTATCCATACTGGAGGGCAAAGGAGAGTAAAGCTCCCAATGTATGTTTTTAAGAATCCAAGAGAAAACAACTCAAGAGCCCACTAGGAAATATTAGGCCAATTTTCCCAAACAGAGGTAGAAGTTCCACAGGTGTGTCTCTGGATGCCTTGAGAACTTCTCCTTTTCTCAAGCATCACTAATGAGATACAATTCTCCTTCTATTTCCAGAGTTTATCCACACCTTTAGCTAAAGGGCAACATTAGCCTTCAGATATTGAATATGGAGCTACTTAACTTGAGTCATGCTGTCTTCCTCTGCTTAAAATTCTATTCCTTTGCCTTTCAGAATTACAGTCTCCAGGAGGCCCCTGCTAAAACACACGTGTTCTTGGATATGTTTATTATTATTCATTCTTTATATGTTATTAATCATTAACACCAGGTATGAGATTAATTTGTTAATTCCTTCCTAACTTGATGGCTAAATTCAGGGACGTTCAGGATGAGTGCGTTTTTAAAATAACTTTTTTTAATTTTAAAAATACTAAATGCTCATTGTAGAAAACATAATAGAGAAAACCCTAAAGAAGAAGATTATCCCCACCACAAGACAACTAATCTTAACATTTGATTCTTCTTTCCAGCTACATAATTATGGATTTATCTATAATCAATAGGTCAGCTGGAATTGCATGGACTTTGAGCTCTGGATAAAATGATGCAAACTTTAGTTCTCTCCTTGTAAGAGCCCAAAGCCCTCCCCTAAATTTCTGCAGATGGATGAGAAGTTTATTTTTTCATAGTCAGTTCTTGGTTCCAGCTTCTGCCTCCATAAATGTTACCCTGCTTATTACCAGGTCTGCCCCCTTGCCCAATGCACACAGTTGTGCATGTGTGAGTGCATGCATAAGCACACATGTACATACACACACACACACACACACACACTGTTCATATTTATGCCTGTGGTAGACTGACGACCAGAGAGTAAAAGTGTACATTGCAGCATACAGCTTCAAATAAAACATCAGCCAGGCCTTCCTCACAATGTCCTTTGGCCATCCCCACTGCCTGAGGATCTCCACCAGCCACCATATGCCCTACTGTCCTCAGCCTGGAAATACCTCTGGGTTCTCTTTCCGTAATTCGGGGCTCATGCAGAGCAATTTAGCCACTGTCTGCTGTTTCTTATACTCCTACCAACTCTTCACCCTCAGGCCTCTCCTTCTAAGTCAAATGCCTCTATCAAATTACTTTCTTTTTTTTGAGATGGAGTCTCTCTCTGTCACCCAGGCTGGAGTGCAGTGGTGCTATCTCGGCTCACTGCAATCTCCACCTCCTGGGTTCACGCCATTCTCCTGCCTCAGCCTCCCAAGCAGCTGGGACTACAGGCGCCCGCCACCACGCCCGGCTAATTTTTTTTTGTATTTTTAGTAGAGACGGGGTTTCACCATGTTAGCCAGGATGGTCTCGATCTCCTGACCTCGTGATCCACCTGCCTCAGCCTCCCAAAGTGCTGGGATTACAGGCGTGAGCCACCGCGCCCGGCCTATCAAGTGATTTTCTAAAGCAGAATAGTTTCTCCATAAAAGGAATGTTGCTATTAGTAGCTAAAATAATGAAATTTATACCCTTATTACATTTTTAATGCTGCATATATCATATAGTTTTGTATTGTTTTTCAAGCAAACAACATTATGAACATGTTACTGTGTCAAAAATTATTCAAAAAAACCCACATATTTCATCATCAAAATGAGTAAGTGTTCTTGGAGGAAGGGGCAGGTCAGAAGCATAAAGGACATGAGAGGGCCAGGCCTCCGTGGGCACCCTAGGACTGAGGTTAGTTGTTGGAGGACATGGTGCTCCTGTCTCCTCTGGGGAAAGCAACAACATATTACAAAAAAGAAATAGGAACCAACCTTGGAATATTCCATAATTTAGCTTAGGCCAAGCTCTGTCAAGGGGTGGCACTAACATCCTCAGCATAGCTTTTGCTGAGCCACTAGAAATTTAGAACATTCTGAATGTGATTGAAGCAAGAGATAGAATAATAAATCCAATTTATTTAAGGTGATAATGCATCAATTGTGATCTATGCTAATGTACCACATAGGGCACACAGTTGGAAGTAGACACAGTGAAGATAGAATTCGGGAAATGGTAGTGCTTACCTACCTTTTTACAGATTCTGAGTGCTAGAATCTTCATATCCACAAGGTCCCTCCTGAATGTGTATTTAGATAATAGTACCTAGAAGGGTTCTTTAAGTCAAGGCTTTAGGACGCTAACAGGGCCCTTGCAAGAAATTAGACTCATATAAAATTTACTATATAACAACAATGTATTGCAGTGAATCCTGACGCTGTCCTGCCTCAGCCATCAGGACTGCATGGGATGCTACCTGGCACAGGTAAGAGTGGAGTGGCGACCTTTCTCTACTGTGTCTCATACTGCTCTTGGCCCTGCCATGGGACTGGGGGTGTACACTTGCTTCAAGGCCCTATTAAAATCAAATTTCAGAAATGTTTGTTTTATACTTACTTTAGTTGTATCCTTTAAGCAATTTCTATGAAGGGGATCATAGAAAATCTCTCAAAAATCCTTCTTGATCTGACACTTTAAAAAACCCCACAAACTTAATGAACCATTGCCTTGGTATCCTCTCCTTGTATCTGTCCCCTTTTCTTCTGCTTTCTGAATTTCTGATGCAGACTGTCCATCTGGGATCTGTTTGATGACTCTCGGCCACCCCTTTTGAATCCAATTGCTGTGGCCTGTCCCTGGATTCCCAGGCCTTTGTCCTGGAACTTGCTTTCACACCCCCATTGCTCTACATCCATGGGCACAGGCCAACTCTATGCTTTTTCCTCCTATTTTGGTTAGCTATGACTACATAACAAACCACCTCCAAATTTCATGGCCCAGGACAACAGAGCCATTTATTTGTTTATGATTCGGTGGCTTGAGCAGGTCTCAGGAGGCATAGCTCGCCTCTGTTCATGTACGGTCAGCTGGGACAGCTTGACTGGAATTGAAGAATCCACTGCCACGTCAGCCTTCTTCATGCGGTTGGCAAGTTGGTGTTGGCTGGTGGCTGGGATTCAGCTGGGGCTGTCAGCTGAGGGCTTGAGTTCCCTTCCCCCAGGCCTCTCCATAAGGCAAGATTGGGCTTCTCGTGGCATGGCCATCCCAAGAGAGTTGGACTTCTGACATGGAAGCTGGCTTCCTCCAGAAAGCAAAAGTGGAAGCTGCCAGGCTTTCCAAAGTCCCAAAACATCTCTTTCACCAACTTTCATTGCTCAAAAGAATCACAAGGTCGGCACACATTCAAAGGGAGAGAGAACAGACTCTCCTCTTGATGGAAGAGTGGCACGAGAGAGGAGATATTGCTGAAGCTATCTTTGGAAACACAATATTCCATACACACTGACACACCCATGCCATCTCCATGCCCGGCCCTAACTTTCAGAACCCCAGCACAAAAATGGGACTCATGTGCCTTTCTATATCCAGACGGATTTTAGACAGAAAGACTTTGCTTCAGTCGATTTCAGGGAATATGCTGTCAATTTGTTATGAAAATGGCTGTGAAAGACTGCAATACTTTGTCTTTCTGGGCTGAGCATTCTGGGACCATGTACTGTGGCAGCATCTTTCTTCCAAGATTAACCTTCTCCTTTGCACTGTGGTACCCATGTGGGGTGTTTTAAATTCCCCTTTCAAATAGAATCATTTCCTGTTTGCACACCGAACTAAACATGGATTTTACATTGAGCTATGCCATGACTTAGAACATCATTCAGCATCCACCTGCAAACAGAAGGTGGGGCTGACTGCCACCCACAGGCCCCTGGGGCTCAAGCCTGTTCACACTTGGGCATGCAACTTTTCTGTTATGTGTGAGGGCAAAACAAGTGAGATTCTTTCAGTGAGAAAGACCTGAGTGGTATGTTTATAAGTATAAGAGAAGCTGGTATTCCCCTAATTGTTACTATCTAATAATCTACCCCCAAAACTTAGTGCTCTGAAACCATTTTTACTATATTTTACAGGTTATGTACATCAGGAATTCAGTCAGGCTTGACTTGGCAACTCTTCTGCTCTCCTCCTCTTACCCTGAAGGCATCAGTGAGGTCACTCCGTGGTGTTCAGCTGGCAGATGGGCTGGTTTAGAGAGTCGCAGGTGGGGTTATTCACATGCTCGGCACCTTGGCAGGAATGGCTAGAAAACTGGGCTCAGTTGGAACTGTCTACTGGAGTGCCCACCTGCAACCTCTCCAGCACGACGGTCTCAGGGTAGCTGGACTTGTCACATAGCAGCTGGCTGCCCCACTGCTCCCCACCCCTACCCCCTGCAAGTGTTCCAAGAGAACCAGACAGTAGCTGAATGCCTTCTTATATTTAGACTTAGAAGTCCCATATGCCCCTTTAGCCACATTCTCCCGGTTACTAGAAAGTCATAAGCCAGTCCAGGTTCAAGGGAAAAGAACTAGACACATCTCCTGCTGGGGACGTGGTAAGGCCCTGCTGTAGAGGAGCTCATGGGACCTGAGGCATTGTTGCAGCCGTTTTTGGAACATGGTACCTGCCCGCAGCTGGCTCAGACCTCGGCAAGAGAGCGGTTAGATGAAGCTTGCCTCTCCATTCCTGTAGATCTGCCCCATGTTTTTTGTTCTTTCAACAAAGAAAGATCTGCCCTTTTTTGTTGTTCTTACCTTTAGATTTCACCATGATCCCTGGCAGCCTCCCCCTTCCCAGCCTCAGATTCTACCTCAATCTCCTGTCACTTCCTGGTGCTTCCTCCTTTATAGAACTTACCTATTTTATGTCCCATTTCCTCCTGACCCCACTAGATGCCTGGATGCAGCACTTTATAGTAGAAAGAGCATTGAACTGAAAAGCCATGTCCTGACGCTTCCACTAATGAGCTGTGTTATCCTACGCAATTCATAACTATTGCAGTTTTCTCATTTACACAATGCTGGGGAAGTGGGTTTGGGGGATAGGATAAAACCGTCTTTAGCATCAACTCCAATCATTTCTAAACCTAAATCGAGTTAAGAAATAAATGGATAGCAGCAGCAAATCGCTATTTAGCCCCACTGAAAATATCTACTCAGCACCTACCTTAAAGAATTCTGGGTCACTACAGATGATAAGAAAAAAAAGTAAGATAAAATCCTTACTCTTGAGGAATTGGGATATTCATTGGCAGACACAAATAGAGGAAAAGTTTAGAGAGCTAGGAAGAATGCCACTGGATAACAGACCATGATTTATTGCAAATAAGTAATCTAGGTAGTGTATTCTGGGTTCCTTCAGTAATGTAATCGTCCATTGAACGATAAGGTGGCTTTGGAGGTAACACACAATTTTACAGGATTTTTATTTGTTTTTGTTTACATATCTAAGCCAAAGGAAGAGGCTGTATGAGCATTTGGGTTACAGTGTCAGGGCAAGCAAATGACATATTCTGGCTGGGGGGAAGTATAAACTCATACAGCAATACCACATACTGCACCTGCAGCCAGGCACCTCAGCAAAGTCATGTTATGTGTAGATGTCCATAGAGGAAAAAACTTTTGAGAAATATTCTTTTCCTCTCCTCTCACCCTGAAGTGAGAAAAAATAAAGCTTACGTCTTCTGGGTGTCAAAGAGAGACCTGTTTCATTTGCTATGCCTGCATTGGTTCCAAGTACCTGTGACAGAGGGAACCACAATGTACAAGCAAGCTGGAGGTTTTTCCATCAGAACCCCACTTCTATGCCCTCCACTATCACCCTAATAATTTAAATAACAAATCAAATCAGTGAGGGAAACGATGCCCATCTCCAGGCTATCTACCAGACTGACTTTGGCATCCTTAAAATTAATCTAAGAAAGAACACCTAGGCAGCCATTTGAGCTTGAGTTTTCTCCAATATGAGTGACATGCAGTGGTACTATACAGATGTTACGACAAAGTCTGAGTGG
The DNA here is from genome assembly GCF_028878055.3 of Symphalangus syndactylus. Taxonomy (NCBI): domain Eukaryota; kingdom Metazoa; phylum Chordata; class Mammalia; order Primates; family Hylobatidae; genus Symphalangus; species Symphalangus syndactylus. Next base: position 29,565,622 of record NC_072431.2, read on the forward strand.
GTCATCAGGCCTAACTCGAAGCTAGCACTTAGCAAATGCTCAGTGAAGTTTCTGCAACTGCGTGTTGGAGTTCAGACACTTTCTCAGGAAGTTTTGTGAAGACTGAGCTTCAGTTGGGTATAAGTGGGGTGACAGTAAACCAAACCTAAGCCAAGGCAAAAGGGTAAAGCTATTACAGAGAAGAAACTAGTGTCACTGTCCAGGCTGCGGTCCAACTGGAGAAAAGCCCATCTCTTCAGTTGTCTCTGATCACCGCAGTTCCTAGCCATCGGCACCCATGGCAGGCTCATGCTGCGCTGGGGCATGGCTGGGCAACAATGGATATCTGCAAGCTCTAAGACAAGGAAGTTTGGCAAGAAAGCTCTTGGTTCTCCCACCAAGACCTAGTCACATAGGAGGGGATGAGATGTCACAGAAGGGACACAGAATTCACATTCATTGAATTCCACATGTTGAACCAGTCTTGCATCCTAGGGATAAATCCCACTAGGTCATGGTGTATGATGCACATTGTATACCTGTTAGGGTGGCTGTTATCAAAAAGTCAAAAGATAAATTGGTGAATATGTGGAGAAATTTAAACCCCTGTACACTGTTAGTGGGAATGTAAAATGGTGCAGCCACTATGAAAGACAGTATGGAGGTTCCCCAAAAAATTAAAAATAGAACTGCCATATAACCCATCAATCCCACTTCAGGTTATAGATCCAAAAAATTTAAATCAGAATCTCAAAGAGATATCTGCCCTCCATGTTCATTGCAGCATTATCACAATATTCTAGATATGGAAACAATCTAAATTGTATTGATGGATGAATGGATTGAAGAAAATGCAGTATATACATTCAATGGAATATTATTCAGCACTTGAAAAAGGGAAATCCTCCCATATGTGACAACATAGATGAATCTGGAGGACAGTATGTGAAGGGCAATACTGCCTGATTTCACTCATGTGAGGTATCTAAAATAGTCAAACTCACAGAGGCAGAGAATGGTGATTGGGGGAAGGTCTCGGGCAGGGATAGATAGGAAGTTGTTGTTGTGTAAGTATAAACTTCCAGTTATTCAAGATGAACAACTTCCTGAGATCTGCTATGCAACATAGTTTCTATAGTTAATGATACTGTATTGTATTGTGCAATTAAAACATTTAAGACAGTCTATCTCATGTTGTGTTCTTACCTGCAAAAAGAAGGAGTGGGCACCAGGAAATCTTTGGGGGTGACAGATATATTCACCACCTTGATTGTGGTGACGGTTTCACAGGTGTATGCTTATGGCCTAACATCAAATTGTATATGTTAAATATGGGAGAGTTTTTTTCGTATATCAATTATACCTCAATAAAGCAGTTAAAAAACTTAAAAACTTAGGCCACTAGAAGACTCTTAAGGAAACTTCACCAGAAATGTCTTTCTTACGGTGAACTTTTTCTTACTGATATTTTTCCAAAGCAAGCACAGATATTTCAGGCCAATGTTCTGGTCTTTCTGCTATTTCAGTTTAAAACCCTCCTTTTGAAAATCACCTTGGTATTGCCAACTCACCTGTGGCCCTTCCTCCCACAACCTGCAACAAATGATGTGACTTGACTTGCTCAAGCCCATAAGCTCAAAGATACAAATCTTTGTAAAGCAAGATTTTGCTATCAAAATCTATATGAATAGTCTATTTTGTGGTTGTTCTATTTTAGTAATTTCAGGGATTATTTATCTGTAAAAGAATAAAGGACTTGAAATAATAAAATAATATTTAAAGCATACTTTAAAGATAGCATTTTACTATCTCCATGTTTACAGGTCATATGTGCTTTTGTGGAAGATTTAGAAAATATAGTAAAGTACATGGGAAAAATTACTTGACTATTTATAACCCCACTGCCATGAGAAACATCACTGTAGACACTGTAATTGTTTTTTTTCTTCAATGAAGTCAATCTAGACTCTTTTGAAACATGCTTTGGTTTTTCACTCAGCAGCATATAGTGAAGGGCATTTTCAGGCAACAACTAAACATATACCCTGCTTTCAGTCCTAAGTCAGAATGTCGCCTTTTGGGGTATTATAAAAAAAAAAAAAAAAAAAAAACTATTTGGTTAACTGCAAAATCAAAAGTAAACTCAACCCAATAACATAATTTTGGGGATGACGTTAAAAATGGCTTGTATGTTTTATTAATATGATTGAGTGTTATTAAACTTGGTCTTTGAATTATTTCAATATGGACATTTTTGTTATCTTCATTTTCTTTGCATTTGAACAGTTCTAGTCAGCCAGTTTGCATAATTAGGCATTAGGATAATTAACACTAGTTTCCATAATAATCTCCAAATTATTATTCCAATATTATTATGGTATCGCCAATCAGAGGCTTAACACAGTAAAAAATTCTTTCTTGCTCATGCAATATTTTATAAAGTGTGGGTAACTGCACTCCTTGGCTCTGCTACCAGCAATAACTAAGGGATATGTGCTCGTTCCATGTAGTAGTTACTCCATCTGGAACATGTGACCATGGAAGGAGAAGAAAGAGTGGCAAGAGTAGAGAATCATCAAGTGGGTTTACATTCAACATGGAAGTGGTGCACATGAATTCTTCTCACATCTTATTGGTCGTAATGCAGTCAAATGGCCTGAACCTGACTGTGAGGCAGCCTGGGAAATGTAGTCTTCTTTTGTGCCTGTAGAAAAGAAGCCCATTGATAAACATCTAACAATTCACAGGACCACTTACAAATGAGCCGTTCCTTATGATTCCACCTTAACATCATTTGTTGTTTCCGGCCATTATATGGCTATTTATTGTACAACCAATTGGATTCCATAATTCAAATCTCTCCTTGATGGCTAAATCAGCCAGAAAATGGTATATGGAAACACATACACACACAGAGCACCCCCCTACACACTCTCTCTCATTGCTAATAGCATAGTTGATTTGAGTATATTAATAATAGATCTTTGCAATAAGCATTGTTCTATGTCACAAATTGCTGGATATTTTACTTCCATGCATTATCTCAATTGATCTTCACAGAATTAGTGAGGCAGGCATTAATTATATCCTCATTTTACAGATGAGGAAATGAAACTTGAGTAAAATAATGGCTCAAAGTCACACAATGACATACTAGCAGGGCTGGGACCTATCCGGGTCCATCTGGCTCCAGAACCTGTGCTATTAGCTCCCCATCCTGTTTGGGAGACACTGCCAGAATGAGACAGAAGAAAGTCCCGTGGGGCAAGAGCTTCAGGTTTTCCTGATCTTCCTGTCAGAGTGGTTCTAAGCTGGGTCATCTGCATCCTGGAGTCCCTCTGGCTGATCCACTCGACAGTTTTGCCACATGTAACCCAGACTGAAGCGGCAGGTGGCCCAGGTTTATGTTGTACCACAGAATGACGGTTATCTCTGCTCTGCTCTGCCTCATAACTTGCTTTGTTTTCCAACCTGAACTGTGGACTGGTCCTAATATGCAGCATGGCTATAAAATGCAGCCTGTTACATTGAGTACGGGCTACATCTGGTTATATTTGATATCTTGCTGTGTGCTATCTTTAAATGTTTACATGTGCCAGTTTTACCTCCCCAACTAGAGGGTAAATTTGGGACAAAACCCCATGTATTTCCTAATAGCAGAAGCACATGGGAAACCTGTACTGATCTAGGGTGGGCAGCCTAACAATACAGGTAACCCTGTGGTCGGCTCTGTGCCTCAGTTTACTTTTCTGTAAATCAGGGGCTTTGGCTGGAAGAGATCTAAGGGCCTGTCCAGCTTTGTGATTCTCCATATTATTGGAGTGTTCTTGGGTGTTCTTCAAGGGTGTACTATCAAAAAGCTTAGTAAATTTTTCCTTCAAAGCCAAAGTCATTGAATTGTCACAGGGTGAGTATGGTCACATTCTCACTAGCTAAAAGCACCAAACACATGTGACTATAACTGGGTTTCCACAAAGAAAGTTGAATTTTCAAGTGACAAAAACTCATTATTATAAAATGACTAATAATACGGCCAAGAGCCATAAAGTGAATCTTGCCCAAGTCATTAATCAATCGATACATTTTAAAGAGAAGCTTCCTTATCCATATTGTTAGTCATTATTCAAATAAAGTAAATATTGCCTGCATAGTCCACTGAAAAATTACAGGAAGATTTATTAAGAAATTGAGCAAATTAAATGTCTTGGAGAAAATTCACAATTAAGGATTCTTTCAACAAAGGAATTTCAAGAAGTCAGGTAGGCTGCACAGTTTTATCATCTTTGGGTCTCACTCAGGTTCTATCTAATGGCACAATGCGGTGAGGCTTGAGGCAAACTGCACTTGTCTCAGAAGTCAGTTGCTTTCCAGGCCTGGGACAATATCATTCAAGAAGCAATAACTTTGCGGCAAAGACCCTGAAACCCCCTGGTCTTTTCTCTTAAGTCAAATGGCTTGTCTTCCGTTTTGGTTCATCAAATAGGTAGTTACTTTGCAGACTCAAAAGCCTCAAACAGGTGAGTTTCATTTGAATGTGATGGCATTTCATAGATGAATGTGCTATTTAGCTTTATTCTATACTGTTATTGCTACCACATGAAGAAGATAGAAAGAGGAAGCAGAGTTTTGGGAACTGCAACTAATGATTTACCATATAGAAGGAAGTGCTCAAAACAGCCTGAGACATGAGTCTACTGAAAAATTAGAAATAATGACCCACTTTACCATTAGCCAGGATATAATAACAGCTGGATGTCAAAGCAATCTATGGGTGCCAAGTTAGGATGAAATGTAGACCAGGTTACATTTACTCAATGGCAAAATGTCTAGTAAATCCAGGTAACGTTTCTGCAGACACACCCTTTAATTCCAGGTAAATAGTTGACTTTTTCCTTTCATATGAAGTGTTGCAACATTCTAGAAACACTACCTTGAACTTCTTCAGGAATTTTGTGATCTAAATTTACAAACTGGCTCCAAACGCATACACACACACACACACACACACACACACACACACAATTAGAAAGCTTCTTTCCTTTTTTGCTGTGTCCTCCAGACATCTACAGGGTCCCTAGGACCCGCAGAAGCAGGGCCTCTACAAGTATGGGAGAATGTGTCTTCTTCCTTTTGAAGAATGATGGTACCAGAAGGGAAGATTTATGCAGGCAATAAGATTTCTTAGTTCACCTTTCATTCTTGTTATAATTTAATATCATTCTTCAATAAGAAATGAATGACTCTTGGATGGGAATAATTGGCAAAGGAGTGCCTCGTATGAATGTAGCATTACAATCTGTCTTCCCTGCATTCATCGAGACTCCTCCATTGTGCATCATGATGAAATGTCCATCAGGACTCCTAGGGTTTGTGGCTGAGCACACAAAAATGCTGTCTGCTTCTCACTTTGATTTGCACGTGACCCCAAAGGTGGAAGAGGGCTTTGTTAAAGCCACAGGCCATGGACAAACCAGTGCTCAGTCTTAGATTTCCTAAAATACCCTCCTCTTCATGCGGCTTTTTCCTAAGTGCCACAAAACGAGACGCTACACGTTAATTAAATGCACGCACATAACCTCAGCATAGTCTTCACTTCGGTTATCTAAAACAACAGATTTTCTTATGGACCAAAAGGCCTGAAACGGAAATATAGATATGATTTCTACATTATTATAGGGAGCCAAAACCATCAGTTACGTATAAGACAGACAGGTCCAACCCGAAGAAAAATTGTAAAATCTGACCCAGAATAGGGCCGGGTGCGGTGGTTCACGCCTGTAATCCCAGCACTTTGGGAGGCCGAGACGGGCGGATCACGAGGTCAGGAGATCGAGACCATCCTGTCTAACACGGTGAAACCCCGTCTCTACTAAAAATACAAAAAATTAGCCGGGCGTGGTGGTGGGCGGCTGTAGTCCCAGCTACTCGAAGGCTGAGGCAGGAGAATGGCGTGAACCAGGGAGGCGGAGCTTGCAGTGAGCCGAGATCGCGCCACTGCACTCCAGCCTGGGTGACAGAGCTAGACGCCGTCAAAAAAAAAAAAAAAAAAAAAAAACCTGACCCAGAATATTACTCATTCAGCAGTCATTAGGAAAACTTTTAAAAATTAACACAGGGTAGGAGTCAACAGGAGCAAGTTTTGTTACCGAAGAATCAGTCCGTACTGGTGGCTGAAAAACCACTACTCTCCACCGGGCACACCTGTGCGCCTGCCTGAAACCGTGGCTTACCATGCAGCCTACAGGGACACTGCATCTTTCTCAGCATGGAGATCCCCCACAACACAGCGAAATACTGTGAGTTCTTGTCAGCAATCTTTGTCTCCACACACTTCTTCCACTCACTAACCTTCCACTTACTCCTCCACTCACTCATTCACCTTCCACTCACTCACTCCTCCACTCACTCACTTTCCACTCACTCACCTTCCACTCACTCCTCCACTCACTCACCTTCCACTCACTCACCTTCCACTCACTCCTCCACTCACTCATCTTCCACTCACTCACCTTCCACTCACTCACCTTCCACTCACTCACCTTCCACTCACTCATCTTCCACTCACTCACTCCTCCACTCACCTTCCACTCACTCACCTTCCACTCACTCACCTTCCACTCACTCACCTTCCACTCACTCACCTTCCACTCACTCACCTTCCACTCACTCCACTCACTCACTCCTCCACTCACTCACTCCTCCACTCACTCACTCCCCCACTCACTCACCTTCCACTCACTCACTTTCCACTCACTCACCTTCCACTCACTCACTTTCCACTCACTCACTCCTCCACTCACTCACCTTCCACTCACTCCTCCACTCACTCCTCCACTCACTCACCTTCCACTCACTCCTCCACTCACTCCTCCACTCACTCACCTTCCACTCACTCCTCCACTCACTCCTCCACTCACTCCTCCACTCACTCCTCCACTCACTCACTTTCCACTCACTCACTCCTCCACTCACTCACTCCTCCACTCACTCACCTTCCACTCACTCCTCCACTCACTCCTCCACTCACTCACCTTCCACTCACTCACCTTCCACTCCCTCACTCCTCCACTCACTGTAACATAATGTCTCTACCCACCACAGCACTGAAATGGCCCCTGCTAAGGCCACTCATGCCCTTGAGAACCTAAATCACTTTTCAACCCTCATTTTACCTGTTGTCTTCACATTAGTTACATAGTCCCTCTTTCCCCCCACCCCGGCCTTTTCATTAACTCCATTGTTCTCTTTTTTTCTCACTGATTTTTCCTCCTTGTTCTTTTGTGGGTCTCCTTTCTTTACAGGACCTTGAAATATGGTAGTGTGCTGGGTTATAATCTAAGCCTCATCTTTACTCTTCCCTGGGGCTCGTCTCAGTGACTCATGGATGTGTATATTTAGCACAGAACTCCCTTGTGAGCTCCACATTCATGTGCTTCTCTGCGTATTTCCCTGACATCTGAAATTCAACTTGTTCAAAATTTCACTTGTGTTCTATTTATTCCCCACATCACCAACCTGGCTTTTCTCTGGTGTTTGCTCTGAGGAAATGGCATCACTGTCAACTGAGGGGTTTGCTACGCATCTAGATGCTGTCTGCTTTTCCTTCCTCCCAGCTCACAGCAATCACCAGGTCATGTCAACTTTACCTCCTCAACATCAGCCGACTTGCTCCTTTCTCTCTGTGTCCACTTCCTGACATGGTCTCCTGGCCACTCTCTCCACTTCTGCTTTTGCCTCCTTTAATCCTCTCACCTCACAGCAGCCACATGCATCTCCATGGGCTGAAATCTTCCCTCCAGTGGATTACCAGTGCTTTGAGTCAATTCCTAATATGAACCATCAAGCCTTACCTTGCCTATCTCTTTAACCTCATCTCCCTCTGTCCCCCATGCTCTCTAGAGAGCAAAGAGACAAGCTTCTTTCAAGTCCTTCACAGTGTGGCCTCCTTCCATCACTCAGACTTTGCCTATGCTGTTCTCTTTCTCTAGCACACTCTTCCTACCCTCTCCCCACTCCCCTGTCTTGTGCCTACCCCTTCTTCAGGCCTCAGTTTAATTGTTATTTTCTTAGAGAAGCCTCTCCTCAATCTCTAGATTGTTAGGACACTTGTTCTATTTTCCTGTGGCACGTTGCACTTTTCCCTCACAGCATTTATCCACTCGAACTGAGTCATTGTTTCTTCATGTGGTTAATCGACTGCTTGTAGGTACCACAGAAGAGTCCAGAGCACTAGTTCTGGAGTCAGACAGCACAAACTCAGATCCTAACTCTGCCATCCCATATCACTCCTCTGTGGTTTCGTTTTCTCATCTGCCAAATTGGGTTAACAATAGCAGCTATTTCACAGGGTCACTCTGGGCATTAGATTAGATAGCAAGTAGCTTGTGCCTGGCACTCAATAAATATTAGGAAGGAAACCTTAGTAGATACTACATACTTGCTTGCTAAAAGAATGAATGTTTTTCATATAAAATGGAGACAACAGCATTTGCCCTGTCAACCCTTCAAGATATATGTAAGATGAAATCAGTTTCTGAGTATGAAAGGCATTGTAATTTGTGTTAGGCTCTACAAACATGGGGTCCTGCTGTTGCTGTTTGTATTTCCCAGCCTTGACTTGTATTTTTCTTGACCAAAATGTCTCAGTGCCTCCATTTTGTTTTTAATGAGTGAAATGAAAACAGAATTCTAAACCCCATTGTCTTATATGTAAAAATATTTTATCCAGACAGCAAAAACTGCAGTGTCCCCATTCCCAATAAGGAAAGACAGTGTAGCAAACACAAGACTCCCTCCCCAGGAGCATGCACAGAAAGCAGGGAAAATAAACCTTCCCTAGGCTCTCCTTGAACTGTGTAAGCACAACCTCCCTGACTGTAGGGCTGACTGTCTAGCATTTGATCCCCTGGGAAAATCTGTAGGCTTTAGTAAATGAATGGACCTTGAAGTTTTCCTGTGGGGGAGAGGTACTATTTAAAACTCGGCAACAGCTGAACGCTAATGTACAGCAACAGCAGGAGCAGTGAAAGTTTGCTGCCATGCCTGAGATGGGCCCCTAATTAATCAAACTCCCTGCCCTGTCTGCAGTCAATGCATTTCTCTAATTTAGTTCAGTGCCACAGAGAAGAATACATTCCTGCTATGAATAGAGTTCTAAAAGTTTACAGATTCTGAGGGTGGGAAGGTATCTTAGGTCCACTGAATTCAAAAGCCTATTCCATGACATCAGTAATTCATTCCTTGATATGTGGCCAAGCTGCACGTGCCAACCTTCCTGGATGGGGTCCCTTAACACAAGGGTAGGAAGTCCCCAAGCTATGTCCAATGTGTAGACAACTCCTGGTTGATCCACGCAGTGGGACTCTGGGTCAAGAGAGGAGAGCCAGATGCAGCAGGGATAAGACAGCCAAGGTTTGTGGCTGGAACTGAGAGAGGATGCTGGGAGACAAACGATAATTGAGAGAAGATTTTAATGAGGAGGGAATAGTAAATGCAGACATCAGAGATGAGGTGAGAAGGCATAGAATGAAGTCCTCCCACCACATTGAGCAAAACATCCCTCTTAGATGCCCATAGGTCCCACAGGTCCCAGGGAATTTGCAAGCCAGGGTGAAGTTTTCAGGGGTCCAAACTTCTCTAACAATGAAGGAGAACTTAAAGGGAAAATAAAATACCATTAAAAGATACTGAGAGAAGCATTGGGTTGGGCATCCGGAGCTCTGTTTTCCAGTTCTGACCCCACCACTTGAGCCATATGGATAAGGGACTTAATCAAAATAGAGTGGTTTCATAGTTGTCAAAGCACTCAGAGCTATAGTCACTCAGCAGATTCAGTGTCAAATGACTTTCTGTTAAAGGTGTTCTAGCTGGAACTCCCCACTTTGATGAAAAAGTTAACACATAGCTGACCACAGACCCCAAGCACTTTGGAAGGTGAGGCATTGTCAGATTGCTGTGATAAGTAAATAGAGCACAGTGTGAAATTTCTAGAGGGCTGTCAGAAAAGAAGGCCTCTAACAGGAAATGCCAAAAGATCCTCCCAGTAGAATTTTTTTTTCCCAGAAACTTTCCAAGAATCGCTCTAAATGTCACTATGGACAAGCCACTTGATCATCTCAATGGAACTGCGCCTTTCAGAAGTTTGACTGAGGCACCAGCTATTGCTCTGAAACCCATCACTGTGTTTGTGCTGAGACCTTGCCTCCCCAGGGCTGCTTCCAGCTCAAAACTGAACATGATCGGGACTGATGCAGGCCCATTCCTGAGAAACGAGGGCCTCCTCTGATGCCCAACTTTGACTAGGAGTCAGACCTATGTCTCAAACTGATGACTCTCTTGGCCCCTTTGACTTCCTGCCCACCTCAGACATTTCCCAAAGAGATCTCTTGCACATCTTATCCCATCTTTTTTTCTTTTCTTTTTCTTTCTTTCTTTATCCAATAAATATATAAATATAAATATATATTTATATTAAATGTATAAATATATATTTATATTTATATTTAATATATATTTATATTAAATATAACTAATAGATAACTAATAGATTATATTAAATATATTAATATAATTATATATTATATTAATATATTTAAATATATTAATATAAATTAATATATAAATATATTAATATAATATATATTAATATATAAATATAAATTATATTTATATATTAATATTAATATGTAAATATAAATATATATTTATACATTTATATTTATATATATTTATATATTTATATAAATATATATTTATATATTTATATAAATATATATTTATATATATATATAAATATATATTTATATATTTATATAAATATATATTTATATATTTATAAATATATATTTATATATTTATATATATATATTTATATATTTAAATAAATATATATTTATATATTTAACGTAAATATATATTTATATAAATATATTATATTTATATATTTATATTCATATATTTTTATATTCAATATATAAATATAAATATATATTTGTATTAAATGTATAAATATATATTTATATTAAATGTTTAAATATATATTTATATTAAATACATAAATATAAATATATATTTATATTAAATACATAAATATATATTTATATTAAATACATAAATATATATTTATATAAATACATAAATATATATTTATATTAATACATAAATATATATTTATATTAATATATAAATATATATTTATATTAATATATAAATATATATTTATATTAATATATAAATATATATTTATATTAATATATAAATATATATTTATTTAAATATATAAATATATATTTATAATATATAAAGAAATATATATTTATATTAATATATAAATATATAAATATATATTTATTTAAATATATAAATATATATTTATAATATATAAATAAATATATATTTATATATTTATATATTAATATAAATATATATTTATATATTAATATAAATATATATTTATATATTTAATATAAATATATATTTATGTATTTAATATAAATATATATTTATGTATTTAATATAAATATATATTTATGAATTTAATATAAATATATATTTATATTTATGTATTTAATATAAATATATATTTAAACATTTAATATAAATATATATTTATGTATTTAATATAAATATATATTTATGTATTTAATATAAATATATATTTATGTATTTAGTATAAATATATATTTATGTATTTAATATAAATATATATTTAAACATTTAATATAAATATATAAATATAATATATTTATATAAATATATAAATATATATTTATGTTAAATATATAAATATATATTTATGTTAAATATATAAATATATATTTATTTAAATATATAAATATATATTTATTTAAATATATATATATATTTATATAAATATATAAATATATATTTATATAAATATATATATATTTATATAAATATATAAATATATATTTATATAAATATATAAATATATATTTATATATATATATAAATATATATTTATATAAATATATAAATATATATTTATATAAATATATAAATATATATTTATATAAATATATAAATATATATTTATGTTAAATATATATAAATATAAATGTATAAATATATATTTATATTTATATATTTATATTAATATATAAGTATATATTTATATTTATATATATTAATATATAAGTATATATTTATATTTATATATTAATACATATTATATTAATATATTTATATATTAATTTATATTAATATATTTAATATAATCTATTAGTTATCTATTAGTTATATTTAATATAAATATATATTAAATATAAATATAAATATATATTTATATATTAAATATAAATATATATTTATATATTAAATATAAATATAAATATTAAATATAAATATATATTTATATATTAAATATAAATATAAATATTAAATATATGAATATAAATACATATTTAATTATATGGTATAATTAAATAAGTAGGAATTAAATTATAATTAAATTTTTTAAAAATTATAATTAAATTATATTATAAATATATATTATAACTTCTATATGTTTAATTATATATCATAATATATTTCTAGAGAAACAGAGAGAAAGACAGGGTCTTGCTCTGTTGCCCAGGCTAGAGCGCAGTGGTGTGATCATGGCTCACTGCAACCTCAAGTTCCTGGGTTCAAGCCATCCTCCCACTTCAGCCTCCCAAGTAGGTGCGACCACAAGTGTGCACCATAGTGCCTGACTAATTTTTCTTTTTTTTTTTTTCTACTTTTGTAGAGGCAGAGTCTGCCTATGCTGCTCAGGCTGATCCCAAATTCCTAGGTTCAAATAATCCTCTTGCCTCGGCCTCCCAAAGTGCTGGGACTACAGGCATGAGCCACCATGTCCAGCCTTCATCCCATCTTGGTGCCTGCTTCTTGAAGGGCCTGGACTTACATGGCTTATTAACCAGTTCATAACTCATCGAATGAATGACTGATTTTTTTTTTCAACAAATTGTTTAGCCTTTTCAGGCAGAGCCACCAGGTCAGTCTCTATGTAAAAACAGTATTAAAAGTTTCACCCACCTAAACCAAAGTAGAGATTTGGGTCTGGAACTTGCAGTGGGTCCCCTTTCTTATATCTGCGTTTTTTGACTAATTTGCATTAAGGATTAAAAAGTTTCGGGGACCAGAACTCAACCTGTATTAATAACTGGGGGCCAGGCATGAACAAATATGACTAGCAGACAACTGAAGGAGCAAAGAGAAGCCAGGTTAGAATGAGGCACTAGGTACCTCTGAGCATCCACCTGTGAACTGAAACTGTCCCTTCCAAGCGGCCCTGACAGTGTTTACCTGCCTTGGGGGAAAACGTGGTATTCGTGTAAAAGTGTTGACCTTCATGCATTGCTGGTGGGAATGTACCATGGTGCAGCTGCTGTGGAAAACAGTTTGGCAATTCCTCAAAAAGTTAAACATAGAATTGCCATATGATCCAACAATTGTATCAAATAGATACTTAATAAGCCAATTTTCATAGCAGCATTATTCACAATAGCCAATAGGTGGAAACCACCTAAATGTCCATCAAAAGATGAACAGGTAAAAACAAAATGTGGTATAGCCATACGAGATATTATTCAGCCATTAAGTCATGAAGTTCTGATGCATGCTACAACATGAACGAATTGGAAGACGTTATGCTAAATGAAAGATACCAAAATAAAAAGATAAGTATTGTATGATTCTACATATATGAGGTACTTAGAATGTGGCAAATGCATAGGTAAAGAATAGATTAGAGGTTACAAGGTGTTGGAGGAGAGAGAAATAGGGAGTTATTTTTTAATGGTTAAGAGTTTCTGTTTGGGATGATGAAAAAGTTTTGGAAATAGTCATGTTTGCACAACGTTGTGAATGTAATTAATGCCATTGAATTGTACACTTAAAAGTGGTTGAAATGGTAAATGTTCTGTTGTATACATTTTACAATTTTTAAAAATTAATAACACAATATACCAAAAAACACTGATTTGTACACTTTAAACGGGCGAGTTGTATAGTATGTGACTATCTGAATAAAGCTGTTTTCTAAAAAAGCAGAAGCACTGGAGCAGCTCTGAGCCATGAAACCTGACTGTGGGATCCCAGTAAGAGGGTCAGACCAATTGAAGACGGTGGCTATTTCCCTCTCCATTGGCAAGTGGATGGCAGCAGCAAGGGCCCACGCACAGGGCAGGTGGCATTTCCTGAGCCAGGTGGGCAGCTCCAGTGATGTTGTGTTAACCTGGAGGAAGCACCTGGAAAGAGGCTTGCAAGTGAACAATAGCAAAGCACAAGCCGCAAGAGGTGTGAGAAGCAGTTCAGAGGTATTCTAGAGTGACCCTTAAGTGAAGAGTGACTCCTGGAGGGCTCCTTAAAATAATGGATGTGGGTGAGACCTTGAAAAGGGACAAGAGGCCAAGTGCTTCACAATTCCCCTGGTGAGAACTGTCAAGTGAAACCTAAATACACATGCCAGTGTGACCATGATTATTCCCTACATCATTTGGACTCCCATGCAGTCAGTCCAGGGGTGCATGGTATTTAAGTCAAGAATTGATACAATCGTGTAGATAACAAATAAGAAAGACAAATTTTGCTTATTATCTGAGTTCCCTATTTTTTGTATGCATGGTGTTTGGGCTCTGGATTTTATGTTTCATTTTCTGAATTTTCCATTTCTAGCACAAGTGGGTATACTTAAGAAGTATGAGGAAATGTGGAAATATGCTGATTTTTGTCAATATAGAAAGGTTATCTGGACCATCTAAAAGACACACTTCTTACAAATCTGATGGTGACTGGTCCCTTTTGAAACCAGAGCTTCTGTCAGCATGAATGAATGAAATGTTCATTCATCCTAGGAGAAGGACACAAAATATTGAGGTAGGTGTGATGATGTTAAAATAAGTCTCTATATTCTCAGTGTTGGCCATGCTTCCTCACATTAAATTTCCATGTTAAAGCAATAACCAGTGGATAGACTGTCAACACAACTCTCAGACACCTACCTGGCTACTGCCAGAACACACTGAAATGACATATTTGTATGTAGATAGTAATATAAGCTGTATATATATAGCACAACTAACAGGTAGTAGTATTATGAAAAAATGATTATTTGGGATTATTGTTACTGACAATGCATTTTTTGTTTTTAATTATTGGAGAAGATAACATGTGCAATTAAAGACAGATAAATGGGTTCATAGGAGAAAGTTTCCCTCACAGTGCCCCTCCTTATAGAAGCAACCATTGTTCCTTATACAAGCAACCATTGCTTCTGTAAGCAGCCACTTTTCCTCCTAGAGACTCAATACAACTTTCAATCATGCTAAAAGTTTATTTGCATTTGGAATAGATCAATAGAACCATTCTTAGAGACAAACCTCTTTTAAATTAATGCTTTGTTCACAAACACAAATATATGTATTTGCAAACACATACGCACACACAGGTTAGTCAAAAGTCTCTAGCAGACTGGAAAAATAACAAAACAATGGGTCTATCACTGTCTATAAATAGAAAAAAAATCTCCTAATGTATAGAATTTCTAACACCTAAAAATGTTTGAATATTGATGATTGACAGGATTTTTCTGGCCGTGTTTTGTTTTTAAAAAGTGAAGTTGCCCTGTGGAAATAAGTGCTTTTTTGTAGTGACTTGGACATCACATACTGTGTATGGTATGTGTAGAAATGTCCATAAAAAGTAGCTATAACTTTTAAACCATTTTTCTCTTGGCCCATTACTCTGCAGGGGTAATTTGAGTAGGCATTGATGATGATAAACACCACAGTTTAGAAGATGTTAAACCAACCTTATCAGAGCTCACGTAGAGAAACAAATTAGGCAAACTGCAGTAATTTCAGCTAATGAAGTTTGATTCTAAACATCCAGATCAATTAAGCTTCAAGTACTTGCTTGGGTTCCTGCTCTGTAAGGCAGTGAGGACCTGCTAGTTGGAGGACGGGCTGGGAGGACTCATAGAGGTTTATAAATAAAGATAAAAGAAGTATTCAGTGCTTCCTGGAATATATTTCACAGTCTTTACTGAGTGAGGATCACATCATATGAAACTGAAGGAAAAGCAGATGCTTCATGTGGAAGGTTCATCTATGTGTACCCTCCTTATTGAGGACCTCCTGGGTTGCAGTGCTCTAAAGACCTGGTATTGTGAGAATGTGGCCAGCCTTCTGTGTAAAAGCTACCTTGTAAGAAAATGGGCATAAATGAGGTAAAATGGCTTCCATGGAAGGGTGAGGATTGCAGAGGCTGGAAGTCAAGAGACTGAGAGAACTTAATCCTAGTTCTGCCAGGAACTACTATATTTTCTATCTCTGAGTCTTGGTTTCCTAATCTACAGAATGAGAGATCTAGAATGGATCATTTCTTCTGCCTCTTCACTTCCTTAAGGTCCCCATTTCAAGCCAGGTCTTCCTCTCAGCCAGTGAGAAGTCCTAAGTGCAGAAGTGTGTATCTGTGCTGGGTGTGCGTGCGAGAGCACACAGTTGCAAATGCATGTGAGAAGATGGAGGACAGCAGGAAGGAAAGGAACGAGGAAGCAATTCTCAACCTGGCCCTCTCCTGAGTTTGGATGGATAAGTATGTCTTTAGAGACATTAGCCTCCATTGGTTATGTGCCCAGTCCTGTCCTGAAGCTAATGCAGACCACTATTCGCTACGGTGGTGGCAAGTTGGGGATTTTCACCAGACACACATCTGAGAAAATTGACCCTTACAGTCACACTTACATATTTGCCCCACCCACAGACCCAGGCTGCAGGTGGCAACGTTTTATTCCCTTCCGTTTCCACTTCCTCTGTGTTCCTTATCACCACGGACACCCACTACCCCCACCCTGCTCAGAACTTCCTAGAAACAGATGGCAACCCAGATAAGTGGCCTCCAAATATTTTTAGAGCATATATTCCCTTTTGGTGAATATTTAGTAATAAAATATACATGCATTAGTGGTATACTATATGAATGCATACATTATAAAAATAGAAATTAAAATCACATAAGTTTATAAAAGAATAGAAATAGACATTTTCATTTTGCAGCCACACCCAAGTTTCATCTCAGGCTCCCCCTGGATGCACGCATGACATAAGGTTTGCAGTTATGTCATTGGCATCAGACTGATTTGGGAATGAGCCTTGACTCTACCCCTTACCAACTGTGGGGAAGATAAGTAAGCCTCAGTTTCCTCATCAATAAAACAATACTGTACTTCTGTGTGGTGTTGTCAGAAGTATTTTCATCATCTAGACATTTTCTTTATTCCTCTTCAAACTCTTTTGTCTTATTTATTCACTCGTGCATTATATTATTTGTTCTACAAATATTTATTAAGCATTGTTAATTCTTTAAGTGCTGTTCCGATTGATGGGAATACATAAGGAACCAATACAGCCAAAGTGCTTGCCCTCGTGGATTTTATGTCCTAGTGGGGAAGACAAAGAGTAAACAAATAAACATATTATGTCAAGTGATGAGTGGTCAGTATTATAGATACAAAAAGGCAATATAAAGTGATATGAATGTGAGCAGGAGCTATTTTGGACTGAGTGACCAAAAGTGCTTGTTGAGAGGTGACATGTGGATAGAGACCTGAATGAAATGGTGAGAGAATGCATCTGAGGGATTTATGAAGAGCAGCCATCCAAGGGACCATACGTGTGCAATTTCTGAAGCAGAAATGAGCTTGGCATCTTCTAGGACCAGTAAGAAGCCAATGTAGCCACAGCAGAAGAAATAAATTAGGCAGTAACCAGATTATCTTGGGCCTTAAAAACAGTTTCAGGACTTTGAATTTTATTTGAAGTATGCTGGAGAACTGCAGGAGAGGACTAGAACCACACTGAAGGCCAGTTAGCATGACTCTCAGGGACTCCTGGATAACAGAGCCTAGATCTACATGACTGCATTCAGGAATCACTTGGATCAGGCTCTATCAGTCTGGGGAAGATAGGGTGTCAACTGAGGGCTGTACTTGCATCTAAACCTATGGTGGCATGGTATTCTCTCTAGTGATCTTAGATGTTGGATAACCCTGAATGTACCTGGCTCAGCAGAGTTGGGCTCCAACCACAGTCCATACCAACAGACACACAGAACTCTTCAGCCTCATACTATTCAAAGCATAAAAAAAGAATGAAATCATGGTTGTTGGCGTTTTTGTTTGTTTGCTTGAGACGGAGTCTCGCTCTGTCACCAGGCTGGAGTGCAGTGATGCAATCCTGGCTCACTGCAACCTCCTCCTCCTGGGTTCAAGCGATTTTCTTGCCTCGGCCTCCCAAGTAGCTGCTACTACAGGCACGCACCACCACGCCCAGCTAATTTTTGTATTTGTAGTAGAGATGGGGGCAGCAACATGGAACATGCAGGAACTGGAGGCCATTATCTTAACTGAAACTACACAGAAACAGAAAGTCAGATACCACTTGTTCTCACTTAAGTGGGAACTAAATAATGTGGACACATGGACATAGAGTGTGGAATGATACACATTGGAGACTATAAAGTGAGGAGGGTGGAAATGAGGTGAGGGACGAGAAATTACTTAATGGGTACGATGCACATTATTTGGATGATGGTTACACTGAAAGCCCAGAATTGACCACTATGCAATATATGCATGTAACAAAACTGCACTTTGTACTCCTTAAAATTATACAAATTTTTTTAATGAACATAAAATGAGATGGTTGAGCTTCCAAATGTTCTGATGTGACACTCACTCAGACATTACTATCTGTGCCTTGTGGCTAGCTGATGAAGCATTTTGAGATCCAAAAGCTTACAATCACCACTTGTCCAGAAAAATGTTGCTGATACATTTGATATGTAGTCTACAGGAGCTTTTACTATCCTTTAGAGAAGTAGATTTCTTTTGATTTACCCAAGTGTACAAATTTCTAATACTGATCTTTCTGTCACTCTGAGCCTACTCTTGACACTTGACCATGTAGAATAGAAACCCAGTGTCTGTGTAGGACAGGACATTGCAGGGTTTGGGGCAGGGACTAACAAGATACAGTTTGCATGCTTCAAAGATCTCTCTGTCTTCTGTATGAGGAATTTATTCTAGGGAGGCAAGAATAGAAGCAGGGAGACAAGTTAGGAGATTATTAGGATGATGGTGCTGGTGATGGTAAGAAATCGGGATGTATATTGAAGGTAGAACCAGCAGAATTTACTCATGCATTGGATACAAAAGGGAAAAGTGAATCAAAGAAAACTTGGAGGTTTCCTCCTGATTACCTGGGAGGATACTGATGGTATTTATTGAGGTGGGGAAGACAGAGTATAACAGGTAGGGGTGAATGGAGCACTCAGGAGTTTTGTTTAAGGCATATTAAATCTGAGATGCTTATTGGACATCTCAATAGCAATGTTGGATAGGCAGTTAAATATATGTATGGTGCTCAAAAGGAAGAGAAGCCAGTGCTAAAGACATACGTCTGGGAGTCTTAGAAGATTGTATTATTGACCCCAGCTATTTTCTCTCTTTCTGGTCATGTGACTTTGTGTTCCAGGGATGACTACACCTTCCTTCCTTATGGAATTTGTGAGCATGTTCTGGCCACCCAGATGTGAGTTTCCTATGTCAAACTAGAAGTTTCTGATGTGATTATCTGGTTTACCTCTGTTTCTATTGTTCCCGCTCTCCACTATAAGAACAATATGTCCAAGATAAGGGTGGCTGCATCAGTCTGGGTCCTGAAATAAAAAGACACATGGACTTGAACACAGTCAAGCTGAACTGAGTCACAGATAATCCCTCAGCCCTCATGTAACATGAACAAGAAATCAATAAATGTTTATTGTTGTTAAGTACTGATATGTTGGAGTTATTTGCAACCTCAGTAAAGGCCAACTAATAAAAAAATTGGTAACAGAAGTGCTACCATATCTAAAAATATAAAATATGAGGCATTAACTTTAAGGCTAGGTAGCAAGGGAATTCTTCCAGGAGGCTGGACAAGTAAGATTCATGATATGCAGTAGTGAAAAGTTTGGTCAAACTGTGTCTTCTAAACTTGGAAGGCAGATAATGTCCCTAATGGACTTGTTGCATGTGGACAAATATAGAAGGATTAAAAATTTGAAAGAGAGCCTGATGGTAATATGAATAAGAAGTGAGCTCAGAAAGAATTCACCTATTTCAATGAATGAGATGGAAAATAGGCAGCAAAGAAATTCTGGGCCTTCAAGTTTGGAAAATAAAATCCTTCTCACCTCCCACCTATAAAATATAAAACGTAAGTATTTCTTGGAATAGAAAGGCCTTTTAATACTCCATCTCAGGGCAAAGACAGAATCAAAGGTGTCATCATCAGACCTATGTTAAGATTTCTGATTGGATTAAGGTTACTTGCAGACATTTTTTTTCCACCATTGGACAAAATGGCTCAGGGAAAAGAGATCAAGAGTACGTTCCTGTGAAAGCGTGATATAGTCTCATGCCCATAATCAAGTCTAGAGAAAGTCTATCTTGAAATGAGTAATGGTTGTGTCTATTGGAACATGGATCCAACAGGTACCAAATAGATTAAAACAATACAACAAAGTGTTTGAGAGAGTTAAGTTGTCAAAAGTGCTGCCAGTCTGTGACTATTTGAAAAGCAAAGTTGGCCCTTAGGCTAATTTGCTTTTAAATGACTTTAGAGACAGGGTCTTGTTCTGTCGCAGAGGCTGGAGTGCAGTGGTGTGATCACAGCTCACAGCAACCTCAACCTCCTGGGCTCAAGTGATCCTCCTGCCTCAACCTCCCAAAGTGCTGGAATCACAGGTGTCAGCCAGCCCTTAGGCTAAGTTTTTATGGGCAAGAATATGATGTATTCTGAGAGAAGAAAATATATGTGATCAATGTTGTATCATGATAGATGGAATTATTATTCCCAATTATTTGTTCCCATAGTCTAATAGGATGATTTATCCTCACTCACTTTCTGTCATGTGAGTTGTCTTCCCCTTTTGGAGAGACAATGTGTCTCCACTTCACATATTTGGATACATGAAATAATTCAGTTAATAAGATGTGAGGACATGTACATATCTGAGAAAAAGCTTTAAATATGATTTCATGGTTTGTGTTGCACTCTCTTGCTCTGTTTTCCATAATAAGACAACATATTCCAGAAAAGGGCTCTTCAATCTATGATAAGTCACACTGAGTTTAGCAAAGCTAAGCAGAGCCACAGCTGACCCACAGCCTTAGTGTAAATGGTCAAGAAATAAATCGTTTTTGTAAGGCAGTGAGATATTGGGACTACCTGCTACTGTGACAACAGTTAGTTAATACAGGAGTCATCTGTGTATGGGTAATGTATTTAAGGCCATAGCACTCAATGAGATCACATAGGGAATAAGCATAGATAAAGAGACAGACTGAGCCTGGGAAGAGAACACTCCAAGAAAACAGGCTGAGAAACCGTGGACAAAGGTGTCAGAAGGAGGCAGGAAAGAACCAGATGAGAGGCCAGGAAAAAAAAAAAAAAAAAAGTGCTTTATGAAAGAGAGCATAGTCCATGGTGTCACATACTGCTGAGGAAAAGAAAAAGATACAGAAATGATACTAAATTTAGCAAGGAGGAGGATATTGATGACTTTAACAAAGATGATTTCCATTAATTGGTGGGAAACATAGATTGGCAAGAATTGGATAGAATATAAGTTGAGAAAATGTCGCGCCACTGCACTCCAGCCTGGGTGACAGAGCGAGACTCCGTCTCAAAAAAAAAAAAAAAAAAAAAAAAGAGAAAAAAAGAAAATGAAGACAAAAATACACATGATTTTTTTTTATATAAATTTTCGTTAAAGGGAAGCAGAGACATGAAGAATTACCTGAAGGGAATGAAGAAGTTTACAGACTCCTGTCTTGTTTTGTTTTCCAAACAAGAGACAATATAGGATGTGTACATGTGGATGGGGAAATCCAGTAGAAGGCTACCATTTCAAGGTAAGAGGATGCACTAATTGATGCTCAGATGAGCAATGAATATGCCATAGTGTTACATCATATCATTGCCAAAAACATAAAGAAATATATTAAAATACTGTCATGCCAATTATTCTCTCCCCTTCAGTTCTCCGAGGACTGTGGGAGGGGCACCCACAAAGAATAAAACAAATAAGAATTAAAATATCCTGTACTGATGGTGTACAAGTGCCCCAAAACTCCAGGTCAAAGTCCTAATAATGTTGACTAAGACCCTACAGCTCAACCTTCTTGTCCAAGTCCTGAATCCAATTAATGGGATTTTATCCTCTCTAGGTAACTGCAGGAAGGTCAACTGAAGAGAGTGATCAGTCCTGAATTCACTTTCACACCCCCATGGGATGAAAGAGAGAGCAAGGGAGCAGGGGCTGTGTTTGTGTTTCTTATGCCACAATAAGAAACTGCTCATATACTCAATGTCTTGAGCTCCAATAATTCACCTGATTCTTCATCCCTGGAAGAGGTGTTAGCAAAAGCTAGCAAAGTGTGAGTAAAGTTGGTCATGCAGTGGCAAGTTCTCCTTACCCTATGTTGGGAGTTGGTAGGTGATTGTGCTGTTCGCCATGGACAACTCATTCATATTTAACTGGAAACCTCTGAACAAAATATCCTAATCCAAAGGCGTGGCCTTCTATAGTGTAAATTCTAGACATCAAGGCCCAGTACTCCTAAGTCCTCTATTTCTCTAGCAGTAAAGCCGGTTCATGCAAAGTTCAGTCTCCCCTGGGGGCCCTTGCATGTCCATCATATACAGGTTATTTACTATAAAATATCTAGCAAAATCCCTTATGAGGTCTGCTCCCTCCTTCCTAGGATATTCAAATGGATATTCTCTTTCCAAACAGCCCATAACTATCAAATCACTTGATTTTTATTGCAAAGAAAGAATAATTGCACCAGAATCCAGTGACCGTGCTTTTTGGGTAGCTCACAGAGAATTTCATAATTCAGAATTAATTAGGCAGTGAGGGAGAACAAGAGGCATATTTTGGTGTATTAATTCATGCCAAGTTCAAACTCATTCCATCTCTGTTGCCCGGTGTGAATAATTATGCCATTAATCCTGGGCAGGAGGAGAGCTATTGTGACTGCAACATATTTCTAAAGCAAATAAAGAAAAATGTCACTTCTCCCTTTCAACTAATGCTCTGAATACAGCTACATAATAATAATCGTCTTATTTATTTATAGGGCATGAATTCCCTAGGGCTCAATAAGCCACAGGACAAGCAAAATGCCAGTTAAAGAGAAAAAAAAAACAGAACTTTTCCAGTTATTAATAATTCTGAAACAAAGCACTGGTTGGGGAAAATGACCAAGAGGAGAAACTGAAAATTTAAGGAGAGCTTGGAAAAGGGCTCAAAGAAAGAGACAGTTGTGTGGCTTTTTCATTTTCTTCCCCCCTCCTGTTACATACTGCTCCTACTGTGACTCAGAGGGCCAGCCGTCTCGGCAAGAAAAATTTGACACATTTTTTCGGTTGGTGCAAAAGTAATGGCAAAAACCACAAGAACTTCTGCACCAACCTAATAATCAGCCCTGAATGTCACCCTGATGCTACACACCCTTTGCTGTGAAAGCAAAATAGGTCGACCTGCCCCCTTCCCCGTTTCTGAATCCCTTTCCAACTCATAGATGGCTTATTGAGCATGGAAGTATTGGAGGATCAGTGCGGTTTCCCATCCAGGCTCTCTTATGAGGGTCAGCAATGCATGGGGAGCAGCAGTCAAGAGGGTGGCCCGTGTGTGTCATTTCCAGCTTCACAATGTTGAAGAGGAGATTGGGGATAGACAGAGGAGTGGCACTATGCAGAAGCAGTTCTACATTTTTCTACATTTCCTCTGAGACAGAAGGAATAGGGTCAAGGCCCACCAGGCAGGATCCCTGCGTGCCAGAGGTCATAGAAGCAGTGGGAATCAGTCCACACTGCCCTGACACCGGCCTTTCTGCAGAGAGGTGGTGGCTACTCCGGGTTCACACATAGCCCTGCCCATTCCTGCCAGCCAGAGCTGACGAGATCCTTTAGCCACAAAGGTAGAGGGCTGAGTTAGGAGATGGGGCAAGCCCTTCTCCTCAATGGCTCCCAAACCTAGCAGTGTCTAGAAAACAATTCAGTGTTGCATGAACGAAATGAAATGCTCTCAGTCTGCCTCTCATTCTTTCTTTATTTCACTTGGGGAAGTCACTTGACTCACTGAGTTTCAGTTTTCCTAGGTATAAAATGCTAACGATATTATATTATGAAGATGAACTATTGGAATTGCTATTTTTGTGGGCCAGAATTTTTAGAATGTCAACAATTTCACAAGGTTCAAGCTAATAATTAATTTATTCCTTCATCCATCAATGAGTAGCCACTATATGCTTAAAGCTGAGGATTCAGCAACAAACAAAACAGATGCTCTGGCCATGAATCTGACATCTTAGTTACATCTTAGGGGAGGGTAGAGTATGAACACACAGAGACAGGGAATCTTCTCTCAGGGGTAAATGCTGAAAGAAAAATACATCAGGATATGGGACTAGAGAGTGTGGAGGTGGCTCCCTGTGACAGAGTGGCTAAGAGAGTCTTTTTTGAGGGGATGACATTCGAGTAGAGACCTGAAGAAAGCAAAGGAGAAAATAAAGATCTGGGAATAGAGCATTTCAGAAAGGACATTCCTGCAGGTGGAAAGGAGTGAGGGGTGAGAAGAGTGGAGGAGGGCAAGATCAGAGAGTAGGCCATGGGAAAGACTTTGCAGTTTAATTCTAAATGAGGCAGGAAGTCATTGGAGGGTTCTGAACACAGATGTGATACATTTTTCCAAGACTGCTGTGGTTGTTTAAGTGAAGCAAGTGAGGGCAGGTGGAGGGGAGAACAACGCAGACCACTTAGAATGTTACTGCTGTCATCAGAAGAAAGATAATGGGGACGTGGACTAAGATGGTAGCAGTGTCCGTGCCAAGAAGTGGTTATATTTGGAATATATTTTGAAAGTGGAGCTACCAGGAATGACCAGTGAACTGGATGCAAGGTGCAGGAAAGAGAGAGGTCAAGAATGACTCCTAGGCTTTGGGCCTATGGGAATAAGTGGCTGGCGGTGCCAAGGGGGAATGGGGTGGAGCAGGGTCGGGAGGGGAGAAATCCAGAGTTCTGCTTTGCACACAATTGCATTTGTTTTGTCTGTCGGGTACATGTGGAGAGTTGAGCGGGCCATCTGGAGCTTCATGGAAAGGTCAGGGCTAGAGATAGCTCCTTCCAGCTATATCGGGGCTAAACTTAGATCAAACACATGCACACTCTTGGGGATCTCTAAAGGACAGGACTGTATGAACACAAGGAATAAGTGACTAGATGCTTCCCCTGGGTTGCTATGTCAAAAATGCTTATTAATATTTTAGAAACCAAACCTTTCTTCCCATATTCTAATTGATCGTCTATTCAATAAGTTTTACAATATAAACTTTAAGAATGTGCATTTTTCTTGGAACTCAGTAAAATTACGATTATTTGAAAATAAAATAATGTGTTTTACTAAGTTTTATTTTTCCTGAATTGCTCCCTCACGTGGCGGGTAAAAGAATCTGCTCTGGACTCCCTAGTCTAGACAGTGAAAGAACTCAGTCTGGACACTAGACGGCGCAATGCAGACAGTCAGAGCAGCCGCAGGAGCTGAAAGGCGGCAATTCAGGAGTTCGCAGAATCCTCCCTCTCCTGCTGTGTAAATAAGGGGTCCTGGCATTATGAGTCAAGGAGGGCAGCCCCCAGGCCACCAACGTGTGACCATTTTGATCAGGGGGATAATAGGGCCAGGCAGGGTTTTTCCAAAGGGAGCCCCTGGCAAATTTAAGGCACATCAGAGGAGAAAAAGGAAGTTAAGGAGAGAGGACACGTGAAGGAGAAAAAGAAAGAAAAATAAAGTAAGCAAAAATGAGGGAAACCAAGAAGTGCCTATTATAGAAGAATGGGAGGATTCCAGAAAGTCAGGGCCAGAAGCGGCCTCAGAGACTTTTTATTTTTTTCTTTAATCGGGGTCTCGCTGTGACACCCAGGCTGGAGTGCAGTGGCGTGATCACAGCTCACCCCGACCACCCTGGGGGGCTCAAGCGATCCTCCCGCCTCATCCTCCCGAGTAGCTGGGCTTACGGGTGCACAACACAACGCCTAATTTTTGTATTTTTTGTAGAGAAGGAGTTTCACCATATTTCCCAGGCTGGTCTGGAGCTCCTGGGCTTAAGAAATAAACCCGCATTGGCCTTGTAAAGTGCTGGGATTACAGGTGTGAGCCACCACGTCCTGCCCAAAGACCATTTTTATTGAACCTTATGTTTCCCAGATAAAAGGCTGAGGTGCTTCCTGGAGTTAAGGTTGGAGGCATCCCAGGGTTGCTGTGCTCTCAGTCAGTGGTCTTCATTTCCCTACCATGTCATCTTCACAAAGTGTATGAACCTTACCAGGTGTCTGCTATATGTCACGTCATTCTCAACAAGCCTTAATGTGAGCACCCAATTACTTCACATATTTATTTTGCTGAGTCCCAAATGAACTGTCAAGTACAAATGTAGAATGCTGCTATGGCATAAGTATGATGATACAACTCGTACTGCCATGCTAGATACAATAAATCTGCATTTAAGATGTAATTACAATAATTGGTCTTGTGGTTGCAACTTTAAAAGGGCTGTGGGGATGACATTCAATTTCCCAGCATTCTTAAAACATTAAAAAAGTTTTGCATGCCTGCAGCATGCAAAATTATAGATGAAGAATCAAAGTTTTGGTATCACAGATATGGGTTTAAATCCTGGCTTTCAGTGGTTGCTAGCCCATGATTTGGAGCAATATTTCTAAGCCCTCTTGCCTTCTCATCTATAAAATGAAAATAATAATAGTACTATGTCAGAGGATTGTTGTGAGGGTTAAATAAGATTGTTGGTAAAACTTCTAGTTCACTGTATCCTCTCAATAAGCAATTTGTAATGTTCATGTCAGAGAAAAACTGATATCCTTAAACAATAAAAGATTCTGACAACAAATAGGGAAATGGACACAGGATATGAAAAAATGATTCACAAAAGGAAATAAATACATGTGAATTAAAGTTCACAAGTAGTCAAAGGATGCAAAGTAAAGCAACAATGGGAAACGGTTTTCTCCTCCTCCTTGGTTTCTTATTTCAGTTAAAAGCAGGCTCACTCAATCAGTTGTCTAAGCCAAACAACCGAAAGTTAAAATCAACTACTTCCTCAAACATGGGACAATTTGAGCATCAAAATAAATAATAGCATTATAACCTATTGAATAAAGAAAGAATTCCAAAGTCCACACTGATATAAATAAATGAATGTATAAGCAGTAAGTAGGAGAGAAGGAAAGGCTTTTCTTTACAGAAGAAAGTCAGATAATAATAAATGTAGAAGGAATGACAAAATCAGAAAATAATTTGTCAGTCATCCTAAAAATAATTCTTTTAGACAAGATGATTGCAGCTAGTAGGAGAACATTTAAAGAGTATCTCCCCACAAGATACTTAATTGATTACAAAAGGTAAATTGGTAAATGTACTATTTTACTGGAGAAACCAAGCAGGTTTAATTTTAACCAGTTGATGGAATGTGACATTTCCAATAATGAAACTCGTTGACAGCAGAGCCTCCTG
Source organism: Symphalangus syndactylus (assembly GCF_028878055.3). Lineage (NCBI taxonomy): Eukaryota > Metazoa > Chordata > Mammalia > Primates > Hylobatidae > Symphalangus > Symphalangus syndactylus. Next base: position 29,593,243 of record NC_072431.2, read on the forward strand.
ATGTGATGCAAAAACTTAGCCTTGCTTCTGTGAGATCCCTGCCAAAAGTCCATAATCTGGATGTGATCATGTGGAACATCAGACAAACCCAAACTGAGGCCCATTCTACAAAACAATGGCCTGTCCTCTTAAAAACTGTCAAAGCCATGAAATACATAGAAAGACTCAGAAACTGCTCCAGATTAAGGAAACTAAAGAAAGAAAGACAACTACGTGTTATGCATGATCTCGAATTTTCTTTTGCTATAAGGGACATTATTAGAAAAATTGGAAAAATATGAAAAAATTCTGTAGATTAAATTATAGCATATAGCAGTATTAACTTTGGATTTTAATAATGGTCAAGGTTTAAAACAGAATCTCTTGCTTTTGGAAAAACACACTGAAGAATTTAGTTGTAGAAAGGCAATATACCTGCAAATTACTTTTAAGTGGAAGAGAGAGAGAAAAGAAAGAAAAGAAAGAAAGAGAACGATTTATAATCCTTTGCGTATATACCCAGTAATGGGATTGCTGGGTCAAATGGCATTCCTGGTTCTAGATCCTTGAGGAATCACCACACTATCTTCCACAGTGGTTGAACTAATTTACACTCCCACCAACAGTGTAAAACGTTCCTATTTCTCCACATCCTCTCCAGCATCTGTCGTTTCCTGACTTTTTAATGATCGCCATTCTAACTGGCATGATCTCATTGTGGTTTTGATTTGCATTTCTCTAATGACCAGTGATGATGAGCTTTTTTTCATGTGCTTCTTGGCCGCATAAATGCTGGATAAAGAAAATGTGGCACATACACATCATAGAAACTATGCAGCCATAAAAAAAAATGAGTTCATGTGCTTTGCAGGGACATGGATGAAGCTGGAAACCACCATTCTCAGCAATCTAACACAGGAACAGAAAACCAAACACCGCGTGTTCCCACTCATAAATGGGAGTTGAACAATGAGAACACATGGATGCAGGGAGGGGAACATCACACACTGGGGCCTGTCAGGGGGTGGGGGGATGGGGGAGGGATGGCATTAGGAGAAATACCTAATGTCAATGACGAGTTGACGGGTGCGGCAAACCACGATGGCACATGTATACCTATGTAACAAACCTGCACGTTCTGCACATGTATCCCAGAACTTAAAGTATAATAAGAAGAAGAAGAAGAAAGAGAGAGTGAGGAATGTAGAAAATGTTGACATTTTGAATCTTGGTGAGGGGTTTCCAGAAATTCTTTGTCTTTTTCTTGCAACTTTTCTGTAATCCTGAAATTATGTCAAAATACAATGTTTTTTTAACTGGCTTCATTCTTTTCCTTACCCCACAAATGTATCAATCACCAAGTCCCTGTGATTCCATTTCCTGAATACCTCAACAACATAGTCACTTCTATTTTTCTCTACCGCCACTACCCTAATACAAACCACCCCTCTTGCATGAACTACAAAAACAAATAATAAAAAAATAGCAAATATCTCAATGGTATAATCTTAGAAACTTTTACCTTTCTAGCATTCCTTTTAATTGGGCTTGTATTTGAGGTCCCAACCTATCAATAAGATAGAAAAGGGAGTAAATGTAAGGATTGGGAAATTAAAAAGTAGTAATATTTACAGATGATGTGCTTGTCTATCTTCTCTACATAGATGACCCAAGAGAATCTACAAACTAGTACAACTAATTATACTCAATGAGCTCAATATACAAAAACCAATTCCTATACAACAACCAATGAAAATATGTATTTTTAAAGGTAACAGTAATAAAAGTACAGGATGTCTAGAAACAAATCCAACAGAGATGTAAGATATGTACAGATTAAAATAATAAGAGCTTACAAAGAACATAACAGAAGACTTAATAAATTGAAAAGATATACAATATTGATGGATGGTGTAGCAGAGCTACAAGTTATCTATATGAAATCTTGTCATCACCTTTTTTGTGAACAAAATTCAAAATTTAGGGAGAGAGGAGTATAAAATGTGTTTTTGCTAAATTTTCTTTCAGATAGGCATAATATTTTACAAAGTGCTGACCAATGAAAGGTAAACAAAAGTCTGAAATCATTTCTATTTTATTGTTATTTTATTTTTTCTTTTGCTTTTTGGGTGAGGCATCAACCCTCTTTCTTCTTCCTTTTTCCTGATACAAATCTGACTTGATGCCTGGAGTAGCTGCAACCATCTTGTGGCAAGGAAGCAATAAGCATAAGGGGGAAAATCAACATATACAAACGGAAGTCCAAGACACTGACAAGAAACATGACACAGTCACTTCAGCAGCCCTGGAATGCCCATCTCCAGACTGCTTGTCATATAAGAAATAGAAACCGTTATTGTTTGCACTACTATGTCAGGTTTCTCTCACTTGAATCAAAAATATTGCTGAATGTTACAGATGGGAACACACAAAGTTTTAAAAATGGTAATTCTCCCCAGATTAATTAATAAATTCAAGTAGACAAGTGTAATCTGGATATGGCTGAAAAACCTTGTTGCTCTTTGCAGAGTTGTGTGAAATAGCAAACAGGAAGCTGCTACATCCGGTTCTGGGCACTCTTAGGCTTTTGCTGGGACCAACACAGACACCTAGAAGTTTTGTGCTTTACTTACTGCACGTACCTGCTTCTTCCAAGGGGCCACTCCATAAGCTCCTTTTGCACAGGGACAGCCCATCCCCAGCAGTGACCTCAGCCCCAGACCACCCCTCTTTCCATTCCCCCACCCACAGTCGTGTTCTGTTTCGACATAGAGCAGGATGCCGAGGGAGTTTTCTTAGAGCTGATTCTATTTCAGGAGCAAACATTCACTCTCAGTGAGCTTAGGGTGGGGAGCAGGGGAAATGGGGGCGGAGAGGAAAATTGGTTTTCCTCACCCACCTCAAAATGAGAAAAGAGGCTGAGTTTGCTAAGAAATAACCTAGGGGGTCTGGTTGCTCCTGAGGGGCTTCTGATAAATGATTCAGGGGATACGCTTTCCCTCACCCACTCCTGTGATCACACACCCCACATGGACATGAGCAATCCTTTCCAGGCACACACTGCCCTCCACAACTTCTTAGGTGGGCACTGCCCTTGTAGCTCTGGTCCATGAGTGACCTGAATTTTTCTGGCTTTTGTCTCCATTCCTAATGTAGAATTTTGGGATTCCAGGTACATTACTCAAATCCTCACCTCTTGCCTCCTTCCACATAATTCCTGAAAGTCCCTCAAAGGAGATGCATCGCAAGTCCTCACACGCAAGTCCTTGGCCAGTCCCCGGAACTCTAGGTTTTCCTTTCTTCGACATTGACTCACCCTCCTTCCTGCTGAGGCTGATACAGCCCACAAAGCTACATCAAAGCACCTCAGCACTATCTGTGGTGACACCACTGAGCCATCATCTTCTCTAATGTTCTTTGAATGGGCACCGGCCATCAAGACCCAAAAAGATGCTGCATTTTCTTTGAAGTTCTTTAAAGCACTCAAACCTCAATGTGTCACATCCCTAAATGGTGGCTACACCTCTTTAGACATTTCAACACCAAAGCAACTCTATTTGTGCCTTGGTGTCTCTCAGAAATGTTTAGTGCAAAGAATGCTTTCATTTTGCATGGCCTCTCTTTCATGAGCTGTGCTGGGACAGAAAGCTGTGCTGTCTCATTCTGCTCTCTCTCCTCCCATTATTCCTTCTTTTTGACCCAAGGCTGTTGCCCCACTTTGAAATTTTCAACAAAAGGGATTATTTTAGTCCCTCTCCTAGTTTCTAGAGAAATAAGTGACTGCTGGCTGGGCCCCAGGTGTATAAGCTCTTTTGGCTTCCAGGTTCAAGCACATGGAATTTGAATCTCACTTCCTCACACACTGAGCTGCTTCCCCTTTCCACTTCTCCTATGAAACCCTAAATCCTCTCAATCACATTTCAGGGCTTGATGTGGCTTTTTGAGAGGCTTTCTCCTGCATCTGCGTCTCAATCCCCATTCAGTGATGAGAAGAGCACTCACCAAGCCCCATCACTGTAACATACCACACAGTTTGGGTATAAGCAGCAAATGCTCAGTCATGGATGACAGCAAAGTTGTAGGAATAAAGATTTTTTCAGCAGATGAATAAAATAATGAAAAAATACAAATAATCTAAGTGACCCCAAATAAGTAACTGTTTGAATAAATAGTGCTGTATCCACACAATGAAGAATTCAGCAATAGTTGAACTTAGTGATGTGGAAGTAATCTCAAAGAGCCCAAGGATGGCCCACATTGGAATCACTCAGAAGCTTGTAAAAAATACAGATTTCTGGATGTGGATCCCAATGACGGAATCAGAAGCACTGGGAGTTGACTTGGAATCTTTATTTTAATAGGTAACTCCAGTGATAATGTAAATCAAAGTTTAAAAATTTACAACCGTGGCAGTATAGTTAATTATGAGGTAAAATGATCATGTTATATTGTTAGATGAAAATAGTATGTTATGAAAAAAGAATTTATAATATAATCTCATTTTTAAAAAGTAGTGTGTCTAGAGAGATGATATATAGGTAGATAGGTAAAGACTGAATAAATAATGCCAAAATACTAACCATGGTTAGTTGTGTGTTTATAGAAGATTTTTATTTTACTCTTTTTACTTTTTTACTTGTTGAGTCTAATTTGTAAATTTCCAAAATAAACATTTAGTTTATGTGTGTTTAAAGAAAACAATAAAAGTTGTTTTGTTTTGCTTTTTAAAAAAGGATAAGAGGTAAATGACATGGGACTTTTAAATTTACTTATACTCTGGATTTTAAAAAACAAACAAGGCAGCTTGCAAAAATTTTGTACCACATAATAAATAAAAATTTTAAATGAAGAGTTAAAAATAAAGGGGAAGTAGGCATGCTAATATAAATGAAGCCAGGATTAAGGTTGGTATCCAAGAATGCATTGCCCTAAACTTCAGTTATGTTTCTAAAATGAGCTATAAATTTGCCTCTTCCTGATGTCACATGACTAGACATGAGCAGATAGGGAGACGGAGGTTCAACATCATTAGACATTAGGGAAACAGGAATCAGAACCACAATGAGATACCATTTCATACCTGCTAGGATAGCTAAAATAAAAATTAATGTTTTAAAGGAAAGCAAGTGTTGGCAAAAATGTGGAGAAATTAGAATGCTTGTACGTTGCTGCAGGAATGTAAAATGTAGAATGTAAATGTAAAATGATGAACAGTTTGACAGTTGCTCAACATTAGCAGCACTGTACACAATAGTTAAAAAGTGGGTAATATCTATCAACTGATGAATGGATAACAAAATGTGATGTATCTATACAGTAGAATATTACTCAGCCTTAAAAAGGAATGAAGTACTGATTCATGCTACAACATGGGTGAACCTTGAAGACGTTACATTGAGTTAAAGAAGACAAACACAAAGGGTTGCATATTGCATGACTCCATTTATGTTAAATATCTAGAATACATAAATCCATAGATATACATTGTGTTTTTCGAGGGCTGGGGGAAATGGAGGAATGGAGTATGATTGTTTCATGGGTATGGAAGTTTCCTTTTGGGGTGATGAAAATGTCTTGGAACTAGATAGAGATAATGATTTCAAAACACTATGAATGTACTGAATGCTACTGGACTGTGCACTTTAAAATGGTTAATTTTATGTCATGTGGATTTTACTTCAATTTTCTAAAAGTAGAAGTAGTTTGTGAAAGTTAAACCCAAGAATACTGAGGTGTTCCAGAAGATTCCATTTGGAAAGGGAGAGGAAATAATTAGCCCAGTTTTGTACCTTGAGTTTGATATGTCCATAGAGAATCCAACTGAAGTTGCCAGAAGTCAATTAGGATTATCAATCTGGAGCTAGGAAGAGAATTCTGGACTGGACCTCTATATTTGAGAATCATCAGGTGGATAATGGAAACTCAATCTACACGTGTGAGTGTGGGTTCTCCTCAGAGTTTCCTAACACAAATGAAGTGGAGTATAGGCCCCAGTGGAGAAACCCTGCCATTTTTCCAGGAAAAATTTCCATGTCGATGTGGACTTTACATTCATTCATTGTTTTTAATTAAAATGGAGTATGGCATGTAAATTTTTCACCTTCCAGAAAAGCCTTTGCTGTAATATGGTTGGATTCATTTGATATGACAGAATAGTATTTAAAAGACCTGACCTATGATTTGCACATTACTGGAACAATCAACCACAGTCACCTCTTCTTCAACTTTCATTTCTGTGTGCCTGAAGTGTGAAGGAGTGTCCTCCCTCACCTTTCCTGGCATTCGATCCCAGGTGTTTGTGGTGAGCCTATTGGAGAGCCCACCCGTGACTGATGTGTCACAAGAAGGGATGTGATGCCATGGCTGAGGTAATACCAGGTCATACTTTTTTCCAAATCTTTTCTAATGTTTGACTCAGAACAGGTTTCAGTGTGCAATACTTAAAGTAGCATTTTTAAAAAAATATAGTAAGCCTTGATAACTGTTTAATCTGGATGATGAGTGCATGGGTATTACGATACTATTTTCTCCATGTTTTATGTGTTGAAATATTTATAATTTTTAATAGAATCTTTAACATTATGATGACTTATATTCCACACAAGTTTATTAAGCATCAATTTTGTTCCAGGTACTAAGTTAGGTGGTTTCATACATGACTAGTGTATGCAGAGTAAACCAGTTTGATGATGGTTTCCTATTCTAAATAACAGCCTACACTTAGGTTACCATAAAGAATGTTCCGGAGTATGAAGATGGTTAACATCCATTGGGTCAATAAGAAGTGAAGATAAAATTTGACATGGATAAGAAGATTTGAAATAATCTCAGAAGAGAAATAGAAAATTAAAGATAGATAGCCCTCTTTAAAAAAATAAAATAATTAAGAGGGACATAAGAGTTGTTCAACTATTTCTAAATGGCTGGCATATGCAGGGGAAATTATAGGTTTAAAATCTGCGAACTAGGTCAGCCTTATGTATTTGGCTCACAATGAAGATGTAAAGTTCACCAGCATTTACCTGGGTAAAAGGACACCATTAAATTGGTTTATGGTTGGTACCGACCACGTGCCAAGCTCTGGGCATGGTATTTCACATACCTTATCTCATTTAATCATTTTAGCAGTCCTGTGCGCTGACATTTTTTAATGTATGTGGAAACAGCTCAAAGAGTTCAAATAACTTGGTCTTAAGTCACAAAGTTAGTAAATGGTCAAGCTAATATTCAAACTTGAGTCAATCTGTTGCCAAATCTATGTCTTGCCAAAAGAACATGCTTCATGGGAATAGATTGCTCTGGAATTCACGTCTTTTAACTTTGTTTATGGTTTCTTTTAGTTGCAGATCTTTTTCACTTAAATGTTAATATATTAACATTTTCTTTTGTGGTCTCTGCTTTTTGTGTTTAGTTAAGGAAACTTCTCTACCCTAAAGTCAGAGGATACTCTATCTACACCCTAAAGTCATAGGATACTCTATCTACACCCTAAAGTCATACGATATTCTATCTTTTCTTTTAAACTTATAAACATTTGTTTCTTACATTCAGGTCTATAACTGTCTTTAACTTCTATTTGGTAATGGTGTAAATTAAAAGTGTAATTTAATTTTTCCCCCACATGAATAATGAATCATCCAGCACCACTGATCAGGCTCCATTTTCTTCCCTATTAGTTCCTCATGCTTTGTAGTATATTGAGTTCATAGATGAGGAGGTCAATTTCCGAACTTTCTACTTTCTTCTACTAGTTTTGTTTTTAAATTTCTGTATAAATGCTGCATTGTCCTAATAACTATAGTCTTGTGGCAAATATTCGTATTTAGTAAGGTAAGCTCTCATATTTTTCTTCTCTAATTTTTTTCTGCATTATTCTAGGCCTTTTGGTTTTCTAGTCAAATTTTAAAACAACATAATTTCCTTGAAAACCCCTACTGGGCTTTTGATGAGAATGGTTTCACATATCAATTAATTTGGGGTGAATTGACATCTTTAAAAATGTTGAGTCTTCTCATCCAGAGATTAAGTATGTTTTCCTGTTTACTTTTCTTTTTTTTTTTTTTTTTTTTAAATAACTTTCTCCATAAAAGCCTCAGGTACCTATTACTTATTTTTAGATACCTTAGAGACTTTGTTTCTACTGTAAATAAAATTCTTCTTAAAATTATATGTCATAATTTTTGTAAGTGTCTAGAACTTAATTTATGCTGATATTTATCTTGTATCTAGCAACTCTGTTGAACTTTTTATTAGTTTGTAGATTCTATTAGGTTGTTCAGTTATCTTTTCACAAATAAGCATTGCATTTGTATAAAATATGGCACTCAAAATTATCAACATACATGTGTAAAGTCTAAAATCACAAAATTTGAAATATAACACATCTTTTATTTTCTATAAATTGATGTAATTTTGACTCAAGCATGCCATGCATTTGAGCTGGCAAGGAATTTAACTTTGGTTAGCCATTCTTGAGACTTACTTCAACCTAAGGACAAGTCATACTTCCAGGGTCTTAACCTGACAGGCTGGCAAGTTCTCTCCCTGGTCACATGCCATCAATCCAGGAGGTTTACTGATAACACATTTGTTCTCTCTGAGCAGAGTCTCCTACCATTCTGTGACTCTCTGCAGTGTTCACAACCATTAGGATGACAGGAATTTCAATGGAAGCTAATAGCCCTAAGCCTAGTGCTCTATTTTTTCTGCCACTCCCATGAAATCTGGCTATCTCATCTGTCTCTGCCTCCAAAGAGCTTGAGAAAGTCTCAGAGGTCTCAGAATGCACAGCCTTCATCCAACCCCCAGGCAAGGGATATCTTTTTCTCGGCTAAGGAAAACCCCTCCCCACCTCCTGATTCTTCAAGTCACATTGCTTTCCCCCTCAAACTTTATCCTTCCTTTTTCCTTTCCCGATAGGCTTTCACAAACTTCCAAACCCAGAATCCGGGCTTAATTTTCAAACCCTAACAAAGTTTGGGGAGAATTATTTCTTTCCATCTTTCTAGTTCAGGAGTTTCTAGTTTCTTCCTTCTCTCGAAGGAAGAAAAATAAAACATTTACATTTCCAAATTTAACATGTCTTAACCATCAATGTATCCTGCTGGCTACATAAAATGGTGCTCAAATCTTAAAGATACTCATACTCTACAAGGAACTCAATCATCCATCATTTCTGAGAATTACTATCACATAACCGCCATGAAGAAATTGAGCTGATTTGACAACATTTTTGTATGCTTACCTCTTCCAAGTTTTTTCTTCTTTACTATTACTTATTTTAATTTTTTGCCTTTAAATGAAAAATGTTGATATTCATAACATAATAACTTTGTCAACATGCCCATTTCTGTAGTCCTGCTTGTATTCACACTACTTTCTGGGAATGAAAACTCTACTGTGCTGTGAATTAGCTTCTGCTGTACTGCAGAGAATCTTCCACAGTCTACTTGCTGAGCAATCGGCATGTCTCAGAAGCTTTTGCAGAGACTTCCAATAGCTTGCCTTGTATATCTAAATATTCCTGCAAACTGCCAATATTTTATGTATCTTTAATTACTGTGGTGCAGTACTGCTTTTGGAGGGTTCTTGAAGTCAGGTGTGCTCTGCCCCTAAGCTTTCAGAGATGATCCAGCTTTCTTCTGCCGAGGGCTTCTCTTTTTTGTATTTCAGGGTTGTTCCCTGGGAGCCCTTCTCAAGTTTCCACCTCCACTGCTACTTTCTAATGCTTCTGGCTGTTTTTCATCTTGATTCCTTTCCCTCTGTTTTCTTTCCTTATTCTCTTTCTCCTTTTTCTCTCTTCTTCTTGCCTCTTTGATTTTTTTTTTTATTTTAAGCTAAGAGCATTTGGCATTTATTGTTATCTTCCCTTAGTAAGAAGGCTTCTTTCCATGAGATCAGAGAATTGTCACATTTTATTAGGACAATGTATGAGCCCTATGGTCTTTGTAATGAGCTTACCCCTCTCACTTCCAGATGCATGATGTTTCCAGACCCACATCTCCACATGAATGAGATATCACTGAACATCCTGTAGAGAAGGTGACATCCTCTGGAAACCATAACAGAGTAGTGAATTCAATAGAGTGCTTCACCAGAGCATCACCAACTATTCCATGAGCAGAAAATTTAGATTGTACACAAGACATTGTGATGGAGATAAAAGAAGAAAGCCAACTAATAAAAGAGAGAGAAAGAGGGAGAGAGAAGCCCTCAATCTTATCATCTCATAGTCATCAGACGACTCCTCCTTCTCTAGGCAGAATGTTCAAGTTCCAAGCAGGATAAGAAAGGAACAAAAGACTGAAGAGAAGACACCCTTTAAAAAAAATCTCTCCTGAAACCTTGCTTGTTGACTTTCATTAGCTAGAATTGTATCACTTGTAAATTCTTACATGCAAAAGAATCTGGGACACTTGAATATTTTTAGCTGGGTACATTACCACTGGATAAAAAATTGAGTTCTTTAAAGGAAGAGGAGATGGGTATTGGGCAGGCAACAGGGTATTTGTGTCAGCCACAAATAATATCCCCATTTTAAGAGTAAAACCACTGAATCTTACCGCCTTCTCCACAAACATGAACCATGAAAATCTTGGGGATGCTTGGAGGGATCTTAATAAAACTCATCTCCCAGGGCAGACAGGTTTGGACTTTGTAATGAAACTATGTACTTCAGATTGGCAGCCCAGATATAAGGGGTCCTGGCTATAGCTTGCAGCTGTAAGAGACATTTGGATGTGGTTGATTAGTCACCACTGAGGGGACCCATGCAACCAGACCTGTGATAGTGCACAGGAAAAAAAAATTGGCCCACCCTATCTCACCATGTCTTCAAGTCAGTGCAGCTGAAGGGTTAGTGGGAAAAGCCACAAGCCTATGTTTCTTCTTCATTGTAGCGTCCCAAGCACCTATGGTCTTACGGAATCTTCCCCAGCCAGTGACAGGAAACTCATTCTGAAACCATCAGATGTTTTTTAATCAGACTAGGGGTGGGGCAGAGGTCTCTTTGGGCTCCCTGCCTGGGCAGAGTTGATGACTGTGTGCAGGTGGACTGTGGCAGGAGCACTCTCCCCTGGAATCTCAGGAAGCAGGGCCATGCAGGGGCGAGTCTCCATGATCCTCAGACTCTTCCACCTTGGCACTTTCTCTTTCAGTCCTTGATCTGATATTTCCCGTTCCTGACCTAGCCTAGCTGGGGCCCAGGTGAGCTATAAAACTTTCTCTCTCAGAATTTTCCCTCTCAATTTAACTCAGAAATCTGCTCAAGAATACTCCTGATGCAAGAAAATCACAAGACCACTCCCCACCATCACCACCCTTAGGAGGTGCAGGAGATCTGACCTTATCTGTACATCAGGAGGCCTCTAAGGGGACCAGGGAACAGTCGCTATGCAGATGGTGCAGGGAAGTTTCAAGGGGGCTTGGAATTCACCATCACACATGGGATATATTGTTATACCAAAAGGAAGTTTAACTTTGATAAAGATTTTCTATGTAGTAGTTAAGTCTGCACACTCTACAGCCATACTGCCTAGAACTCAATCCTGGTTCCACCATTGCCTAAATACACAAGCTTGGCTTAACCTGGCTATCCAGGTTATATAGTTTTAACCAGGCTATCCTGGCTATCCAGGTTATATAGTTATATAGTTTTATATAATACCTTGGTTTCAACTATAAAACAGTCACAATATTAGCATAGCCTCCCAAGACTCTCATAGGTGAAGTGAATTTATATAAATCATTTAAAATATTACTAAATGCAGAATTGATGCTCAATAAATATCTGCTGGTTATTATCCCACACCTCTCATTCATGCACTCCCACGTACTCCACACACAGTCACACACACAGAGTCTCAATTTAGGTGTGAGATGAAAGTTAGGGTTAGGCGAAATGGAAAAGGGGGAAATAAAAAGATTCAGATGAGGCAGAGTAAGTTAACTTAGAAAAAAAAAAACCATAAAAGAAAGGTCATTTTTTATTTCTTTAGGTCACATTCTGGGTGAAATTGTTGTTGTCTTCTTTTTTTCTCCTCCTCTTTTCTTGCTTAACGCTGAGAACATATCAAGATTCTTTTAGGTGGACTATCTCTAACTAATGCTTATTCATTTTCTATTGTTCTGTAACAAACTACCGCAAATTCATCAGCCTACTATAACACCTAATATCTCATAGTTCTGTAGGCTAAAAGTCTGGGCAGCCTCAATTGAGCTCTCTGCCCAGATCCCAAAGAGCCAAAATCAAGGTGTCAGCCAGGCTGAGCTTGCATCTGAAGGCTCTGGGGAAGAATGAGCATCCAAACTCATTCAGGTTGTTGACAGGATTTCATCCCTTGCAGTTGTAGGACTGCAGGCCCATTTTCTTGCTGCCCTCGGTAGAGAGCAGCTCTCAGCTCCTAGAGGCTGCTCTCAGTCCTCAGCACAGGAACCCCAGGATCTTCAAGCCAGCAGGAGTACCTCAAATCCTTCTCAAATTTGGAACCTCTATGTATGACTTTATCTGCTGCAACAAGCTGTGAACATGCTCTGATTTTGAAGGGCTCATATGATTAGATTGGACCCACCCAGACAACCCCCATTTTTCTGTACAATCTAACATAATCATCCTAGCCACAGATTCCAGCCTACTTGCAGGTTCCAACCACACTCAGAAGGGAGGGATTATAGAAGGGTAAGGATCACTGGGGGTCATTTTAGGATTCTGCCTGCCACAAATGCCATGAAGTTCAATAGTGATAACTGAGAAAAACGGGCAGAAAGAAGTTCAGGGTCGGTTGAAGAGCTCAGTTTGGGATCTCTCCCTCCTAGGACATTAGACCTTCTCTGGATCAGGTTCAAGATTACCTCAAAGGCTTAGACACTAAGGGAGTGAACACTAATCCAATTAGAAGGCACAGAGGCCTTGGTAGAAACAAGAGCAAGTGGACCTGTGGGCAGGCCCATGGTCACCTAGATTTGACCTGGGAGGTCAGGGGAGACCAGGATTTAGGGACCACAAGTCATCAGTGGAAAGTCAGGACATTCAGTGGACCCTGTGAGAAAAAGAGTATTTTCTTCTCATGGGTTCCTCCAAGAAATATGAAGACTGGTTCACCTTCCAGTGATAAGGAAAAGTCTAGGCTAGCAGGAGGCAAAGAAGAGGAACTTAATAATGAGGGGGAAGACTGGGCTAGTGATCTGAGAAACTGTCAAGCGATTATTAAAGCTTAGGTCTTATCCTCCAGTTGGAGGTACCCAAGGAAAGGATGGGTTCTCTTTTCCTTGAGAGCAGAACTAAAAGACAACAGGCCTTAGACACCTGCCAGGGTGATCATTCACACTGGAGACATCAGCTGATTTATGTATTTATTATGACAAATTCAACAACAGATTTTAGCAAAGTGCCCTTTTCTAACTCAGCCACTATATTGTGAAAATTTTCTGATAGACGGAAGTAAACAATCTCAGAAAAAAGGTGCCTTTTCCTAATTTGTATAATGGCACCATACGGGCCAGCAGAGGCCCCGTGGCCATCCTGCCCATGGAAACCTCTTGGACTGGAGCTCCACTTGTGTATGACAACCATCTGCCCCACCCCACCTCAACATTCCGTCTGTAGTAACCGCCTCTCATAAACTGTGCGCTCTGCAGAAAGCATAACATTAGAATGAGGATCTCCATTCTGCAGCAGGAGACCACAAAGGAATAGAAGGTCTATTTCACCCTAGCAGCTACCACAGATGCGACTGGACCTGTGGCAATCAGAGCCACCCCAGAGCAGACTTCCCCGAATTCTCAACAAAGTTGGCCTGGGTTCCCTGTCAACTTCCTATCCACAGAAGCTGCCAAAGTGAGGCCAGCCCCCCTTGGGTGATTTCAACTGACAATGTCAGGAAACTAGTGAAGGGGGTAGTAAGGAAGTGAGGCTAACTTCCCAGAACAGTCTCTTTAACTGCATTCCCTTTTACCCTTCAGCGTGACTATTTTGTGCTATATTTGCTGCCACCCTTTCTCTTTTCCTGTAGAAAAACTTTCTATGTAATGTGCTCCTTATATAAACACAGTGATATCTGTATTCCTCCATTCGGCTGTCATCCTCTACAGGCTTGAAGTTGGTGGAAAATAGCATCTAGACTTCTATTTAAAGCTCCCAGCCTGGGTCATCAATAACTGTCTCTTATATGAAAGTACTGGTGTGCCCCGGGTATCCAATATACCAACTTTTAACAATACAGGGAGAGGTTTTCCTCTTCAATCACAGTCTCTGGTAACAATGGTTCAAATGCAAATCAAAAAGACCTCAGATTAAAACAACACGTACAAGATTAAGGATTCACTCATAAGTGGCATTCAAGAATAGCAGTTACAAGCATGGACTCCGCAGCCACACCACTGGGTTTGAAACCCAGCTCTGCCTCTAGCTCTGAGACACTGTGCCAGATATTTACAGACCTCTGCCCTGGTTTCCTCATAATGGTACCCACTCAAGAGCTTGTTTTAAGAATTAAAAGGGTTAATACACATAAAGCACTTTGAAAAAAGCCAGGCCCCTACTAACACCTGATAAATGTTAGCGATGTTATCATTTACTATTTTGTCTTTTATTCTTATACACATAAAGACTTTTCTGGACTTTTACTCATTTGGGGAATAATAAAAAAAAGTCAAGATATAAAATAAAGTTTTTTTTCTTCATTAGTTAGTACCCTACCCTGGGTTTCTGATCTGTCCACAGACAGACAGGCTGTCCATCTCTCAGTCTGGAGGTTAAGTTGCTTGGGTTTCCCCTCTCTAGATTCTGCCCACTGTCTGTACACTGGCTGCCCTAGCTGAAAAAATGTCTTCCTGACCTCTTTGCAGGATTAGGGCATGCCCTTTAGTGCTGCATCTGAGAGTCCTGTCCCCTTTGAGAGGGGTTTGTAGTGAAATGGTCCTAAGCCCTTCTCTTTCCTGGAACTCCATAATGCCTCAGCCTTACAGGCATAGACCCAGAAACAAACAGCTTCTACCATCTGGAACATTTACGGGCTCAGAATCCAAAGGTTAAACGGCATACCTCCTGCCTTTAAAATGTTTATAGTCTAAAGGAGATGTACTATCTGCCAGTAACTTATGACAAAGCAGTCCTAAGTCATCATAAGTTGTATAATGAAGTTAGAAAGACATGGAAGTATAGTGGAAACCCCTCCTAAACATCATGGGCATGAAGGGAGGCTCCTAGAGGTGGTAGTGTTCAAACAGAGGTCAGACCAAAGGGAGACACACTCAAGGCACTCTGAGTGTGCCAAACAGCCCATGTAAATGCAGCTTGGAGAGTCAAAACTGGGCATTTCCTGATAACCTCAAGTAACTCTGTGTTATTCTGTTACCAAATAGAAGGGTTAGCGATTTGGACAAGACTGAGCTGGTTGAGGCCTTCCCAAACCCCACCCGCACTCTCACTTTTGGCATTTAAGAAACTTAAGTTTTATCTGATATGAAATTTGAAAATATCAAACAACTTTTAGAAAATAAGTCTCATTAACCGGATTTTAAAATGAAAATCTCATTCTGGCAACTCTGTGAAGCAACTCTATGATACCAATTTTCATCAGGTAAATCATTATAAATATTATTTCCCAATCGAGACTTGTTTTTGCACAGTATGATACCTTTGGTTGAACAGTAGATTTACATTTTCAAAGATTTCAATTTATTGATTTCTGCCAATTACCTTTGAATTCCACTTATTGATGGAAAGCAGAAGAAATTAACTTTGAGCATAATTTATCATTATTTCTCAGAACACTCCAGAAACTCTAGATATGTGAGCCTCAAGATGATTTCTTTGACAGGCAAGAGAACACTTTTCATCTTCAGCTGTATGTTTGCATTACTGGCAGTCTTTCCTTACCCCTATATAATATCCAATTAGCCTATCATACTCTCTGGTAATTTTTTTCCTTCAGATTACTTGCCACCATTTTTAATCATGTAAGTAAGTTCTCTTTGGTTAATTATGTCTCACTCCTCAAGATTAGAAACTAAATCTGGGCCTGGCGCGGTGGCTCAAGCCTGTAATCCTAGCACTTTGGGAGGCTGAGGTGGGCGGATCACGAGGTCAGGAGTTCGAGACCATCCTGGCCAACACAGTGAAACCCTGTCTCTACTAAAAATACAAAAAAATTAGCAGGGTGTAGTGGCGGGCGCCTGTAGTCCCAGCTACTCGGGAGGCTGAGGCAGGAGAATGGCATGAACCTGGGAGGCAGAGTTTGCAGTGAGCTGAGATGGTGCCACTGCACTCCAGCCTGTGGGACAGAGCCAGACTCTGACTCAAAAAAAAAAAAGAAACTAAATCTGTTAGTGTTCACCAGTTAACTCCCAGTGCTTTGACAGTTAACACTTACAGGGCAAGTACTTAATGCACCTTTTTTTAATGAAAGCATTTCCCAGACTTGAGACAGTCTGTCTTCATCTGTATTATGCAAAAACCCTTTGCTAGGGACTGATTCTCCAATGTTGCTTTAATTTGGCTATCCCCTATTTCAGCTCACAGCAACAGAAACATTCATAATTTGCAAGAAATAGCATCTCCACCTTTGATCGAAGGCCCACCATGAACTCTTTATGAGGTTCCAGCTGCGGCTACAATGACTATGAAAAATCAACGGCTCTTTCTCTTTCTACATGGCGAACCCTAGAAGGGTGATTTGTGGTTACAGCAGTTAATTGCAAGTTTGTGGTTATTGAGTAATCACAATACGTTCTCAGCCCTAACTCATTCCCTCAATATTTTTCATTTTTCTATGACATTTCTTCAAGGTATTATTTTGTTTTTATCAAATTTAGGGCACTGAAAATGTTGCCAAGGTTTTTTATCACGACTGACTCAGGCCACGTTGGAATGTCTACCATCCGTCTGAAAGCCATAGCACAGAGGGTTTTCACACATGGATTCCACCCACCATGCTCCTGGTGTCTGCCTATTGCAGGTTTCCCCAAGTGTATCATTTGTGCCCTCCTCCCTTCCATCTGGTCAGAGTTCAGGTTGGAAGCAGGATGCCAGAGGCAAACATTGAGGTGGAGCATCAGGCATGTAGTGTGCAATCGTTTTACAATAAAGAAACTTTTTTCTTTTTGAGATGGAGTCTCACTCTGTCACCCAGACTGGAGTGCAGTGGCACGATCTCCACTCACTGCAACCTCCGCCTCCCGAGTTCAAGCAATTCTCTGCCTCAGCCTCCTGAGTAGCTGAGATTACAGGCACCTGCCACCATGCCCAGCTAATTTTTTTGTATTTTTAGTAGACAGAGTTTCACCATCTTGGCCAGGTTGGTCTTGAACTCCTGACCTCGTGATCAACCTGCCTCAGCCTCCAAAAGTGCTGAGATTACAGCGCCTGGCTAAGAAATCTTTATAATAAAGAAAAAACTGGCATGGAAATTACATAAACTAAAGAGAGTTAGTGGAATTCCTAAAGATGAAAATCTATTCTTTATATAAAAAGGCAACACTGAAGATACACAATTAGTCGTCACTTTTAGAATGTCATGTTCCCAGAAAGGAGCCTTAGTGGTGGAAGGTAGAGATATGCAGGAAGGGGCCTGAACATCACTCAATTTAAAAACAACCATTAAAACATAGACAAAGAGGATGAGATCAAATGTCAGAAATCAAATAATCTGTGGAGAGACATAAAAAGTTGCATGGGTTTATTGCATAAACTGAGAAAAATGCAAAAATTCACTTGCAGATAATTCATTCATTCTAAGTTTCCTCCAAGCCTGATTCACTAGAGATCTCAAGAAGCTACTGGAAAGTCACTCTTTTATTCTATCACTCATCCTTCAACAGTCTTCTGAGTATCTACTAAGTAACTTACAAACTATCGGTTTCTCGCTACCTCTCTCCTTATGACTCCATACTCATCCCATGCCTTAACATCCATATCTTGTGTATTTTGCATCATTTCCTATCATCTGCATCATTCCCTGACAACATAAAAGCTCTCCATTGTCCTCAAGGCTGTCATTGAGCACACCGTAGTGCACATTCAATTATTCTTTGGCTGTTGTTGGCATCACTGTCTGGTTGGATAATCACATAACTGTAACACAAGAATAATGAAGTATTTGGAAGTGTGAAAGAAAAGACAGTCTCTTTTGAGGCCAGCAGTTTCTTCTGGAGGACTGAGCCACAGCTCTTCCTTTGTCACTAAATTATGTGCCAATATAGACACCTCATTTTCCCAATGAGGTGCTTTGCCTGTAGAAGGCATGTATGAGTTCGTTCTCACATTACCATGAAGAAATACCCAAGACTAGGTAATTTATAAAGAAAAGAAGTTTAATTGACTCACAGTTCCGCATGGCTGGGGAGGCCTCAGGAAACTTACAAGGGACACAGAGCCAAACTATATCAAAGCACAAGATAATCTTCCTTCCCTCACTTGGGCTGAGAATCTCATAATGTTCTTTATAAGGCTGCAATGCTGGCTTTACTCTACCAATGGGAAGTATTTAGGTGAAATTCCTGGTGAGTATCCCAGAAACATATTGTAAAAGGGAAAAAGAAAAGACCCTCCATCACAAACCTTGGTTAAACAGAGGGGAGAAATATTTAAAGAGTTCCAGGAGATAAAAGACTTTTTCTTTTTCATTTAGAAATAGGGTCTTGCTATGTTGTGCAGTGGCTATTCACAGGCATGATCATAGTACACTACAGCCTCAAACACCCAGGCTCAAGCAATCCTCCTGTCTCAGCTTCTTGAATAGCTGATACTATAGGACACACCACCTCACTCAGCTGAGAAAAAAAATTAACAGCATGATGTCTAAGGAAATTATCTTGTTTTAATTTATGAGAAGATTCTCTCTTACCTTTTAACTTCAGCCTGAGACAAAGGAAGAAGTATCAAAAATTGTACTTTCCCACTTTGTCCTATCCAGACTCCTATAAAAGCAGAGCCTGAAGCAAGGATAAAAATGATAACAATTTGTTTGGGAGGTACAAATCCAGGGCAACGATAGTGAGGAAAAAGAATGAGTCAAGTAAAGATGCCATGCAATTTGGTGTGTTATAGTACCATAGCTGCCCACTACTTCACAACAAGCTGCTAAGAGACAAGGCAAGTTGCTTAGCAAGCTCCGACATTCAGCATGTGGGACTTACTTCTCTAGAACAATTTCAAGGAATGTCACAGGAAAGAATAGCATTCAGTGTCTGAAACAAAAAGCTAAGTTTATTGCTGTCTAGGCAATGGAGAACAATACTTGTAAAATAGTGCCTCTGAACCAAGCAAGAACTAATCTTATACAGGATTTGGGAAATGCGAAATCTAGAAATTAGTGGGCTCTCAGAAGTGGGCTTTAGGGGATTTTCCACTATGTAAGTATGGACGCTGGAATGAGGTTGTAGCTGATTGGTTCAGCTACATCTCTCCCCTCAGCTGCCACTCAGGAAGCCAGGTTTCGTGCCTCATAGTATGCTGTTTCATCCAAGTCCAAACATGGAATAGCAACCTGGTATGGATGGAGAACCAACTGAGAGGAAGAAAAAAGAAAGAAATAGTACTGTTAGTTTAGTCATGGAACATTAAGTTAGCAGATGACTTGGAGAGCCTGGCCCTGGACCGTGAAGACTAAGACTTTCTTGATAAGGGGACCAAAGTGGGGGTTATCTATAGGGAATAATATCCCAGAATTACTAAGAATCTCAGTTCGTCTTCTTTCTCAGTTTTCCTTCAAAAATGAATGGAACTCTTGACCCCAAACTACTATCCCCACACTGCCCTCCATAAATGTCTGATTCTGATTTTACCTAAAACATGAAAAAGCCAAAGCCTTTTCACTGTGCAACTCATGAGAGACCATTACAATGATCCCTGTTGCCAGGGATTTACCACACCTGGACCCACTACATAACAGTAATTTGCAGGTTTGCCCTATCAGGGAAGGAGTAGAACTTGGTTTCCGTGCCCTGGTGATCTCCCCTGAATAAGAGAACCCCAGGTCTCCAAACACCGGAACACATGTCAGAGTAGAGCATCTGGTCCAGGGAGTGGTAATTAAAGGTAGAAAAAGACCTGCTAGCGCTGCTAACTCTCCCCATCTCTGATCTAGCTCTGCTTCTCTCTTTAGTCTATTCACATGCTCTCTCTTCAATCTCGAAAGATTTCCCTAACAGCATTCCACTGGGGACCACTTCTAAATTCAAGCCTGCTCAAGGAAAAGAGCTGATAGTAGAATACCAGAATCACAGGCTTGTGTGAAAAGCAGCCTGGAGAGAAGGGCTTTCATGCATTCTTGTGGGAAAGATGGAAACCTCAGTCTTCTTACTAGAGGAGGGATGGATTAAATGGTTTCTGTAGGTTTTACAAATATTGTTTATTAGGGTAAGGAAATTTATTTCCATTTTGTTTACTAAAAGGGTATTTTTGTTATGAAGAGATGTTGAATTTTATCAACAGCTCAAGTTTATTGAGCTGATTTTAGGATTGTTCTCTTAAATATGTGTGGCAAATTACGTTAATTGATCTAAGGTTAAATGAGTGAGATCTGCATTCTTAGATCTGCAAGCCTAACTTGCTCATGATGTATCAACCTTTTTGTATATTGGTGGACTAATTTTGAGAGTTAATACTTTGTGTAGGGCTTTGATTCAGTGAATCATGAATGAGATTGACCTATGAATTTCCTTCCTTATTCTCTTCTTTGTATCAAGGTGATGCCAACATTATAAACTGAGATGGGTAGTGTTCGTTTTTCTCTTCTCTGAAAAAGTTTTTAGAGTAATAAAAATCTTTCTTCAGTTTCAGTAGAAATTAACAGTAAAGTCATCTAGGTCAGTTCTCTATGTAGAAAAATTTTTTACTACTGGCACGATTTCTTTAATTGTTCTAGTATTACTCAACTTTGCAATTTCTTTTTAAGTCCATGTTGGGTGGTGATATTTCTATTTTGTTTAAAATTTCAAATTTACTAGCACAAATGTTTTTATAATATTCTTGGCTTATCTTTTAATTGTCCACAGCATGTGTAAAAGTATTATATTCTGAGTTCCTGATATTAAATATTTGTGCCTTCTCTCTTTTTCCTTAGTTTCTCCAAAAGTTTGTTAACTTTATTAGTCTTTTCAAATAGTTAATCTCTGCTGTATTAAATCTCTCTATTGTGTGTTTGCCTGTTATTTTATTAACTTCTGCTGTCTCTTCTTATTTCTTCCTCCTACTTTATTGAGTTTATCTCACTTATTAATCTCTAAGTCCCTGAGATAAGTGATCAGTTCAATAATTTCAGTTTGTTGTGATTTATGAGTTTTAAGACTAAAAACTATCCTCTACCTGCTATTGCTGCATTCCACAATTTTAATAAGTGCTATTATTGTTATTCAGTTCTAAACTTTTCATTTTTAATAAATTTTATTTGGATTATGCGTTATTTAAAAGTTTATTTCTCTTTTTCTAATATTATTGAGTTTTTTATAGTTATGTTATTGATTTCTTGTTTGCTTATGCTGTGACTAGACAACATTTGAAAGAAATACATCTTTGAAATTTCTCAAGAGCTGCTTTACAGCCCAGTAAGTGATTGATTTTGGCAAAGTTTTTTAGCGAACTTACAAAAATATGTATTCTGCAGTGGAGAACTTACAAAAATATATATTCTGCAGTGGGTGGGCACAGTGTTCTAGAACCCTTAGGTCTAGTTTATTAAATGACCTGTTTAAATCATCTTTATTGTGCCAATTCCTGAGATACTGATAGATTTATTTATTCTTGGAGTTCTTTCAATTTTTGTTTGTCAATTTTATCTGGTATTAATGCAACTATAATGGTTTTCTTTTGGTTACTACAAATATAGCAAACATGCTTCCTTTCTTTTACTTTCAACTTTTAAAAATCTGTTGCTCTGCACACATATTTATGTTTTGTTTTTATAACTTGTCTGATATTCTTTGACTTTTAACTGGAGTATCTATAATGTTTACATTTAATATAGCTATTAATATATTTGGTGTTTGTTTGTTTGTTTTTGTTTGAGAAAGGGTCTTGCTCTGTCACCCAGGTAGGGTGCAGTAGCATGATCATAGCTCACTGCAACCTTAAACTCCTGAGCTTAAGTTATCTTCCCATCTCAGTCTCCCTAGTAGCTAGGACTACAGACATGTGCCACCATGCCTGGCTAATGTTTTGTTGTTGTTGTTTGTTTGTTTGTTTCTTGTAGAGACAGAATCTTGCTATGTTGCCAAGCTGGTCTCAAACTCCTGGCCACAAGTGATCCTCCCGCCTCAGTCTCCCCAAGAGCTAGGATTATGTCTGTAAGCCACCACACCAAGCCTGGTATATTTGCTTTTAAATCTATACTTAATTTATACTTATATTTGCCTCAACTGTTCTACTGGGGATGAGGGGATTGTTGTTGTTTTAAGACTTTTTTAGAGCAGTTTTAGGTTCACAGAAAAATTGAGAGGAAGATGCACAGATTTCTTATACACCCGCTGACTCCACACACGCACAGCCTCCTCCATTATCAACATTCTCCTTCTGAGTAATACATTTGCTACAATTGATGAGCCTACACTGGCAGAACATAATCACTCAAAATCCATAGTTTACATTAGGGTTCACTCCTGGTGTTATACGTTCTATGGGTTTGCACAAATGTATAATGTTGTGTATTCATCATTACAGTATCATACAGAATAGTTTCACTGCTGTAAAAGTCCTCTGTGATCCAACTATTTATCTCTCCCCACTCACAACCCCTGGCAACCACTGAATGTTTTACAGTTTCCATACTTTCGCCTTTTCCAGAATGTCATATAGTTGGACTAATACAGTATGTGGGCTTTTCAGATTGGCTTTTTTCACCTAATGACATGCATTTAAAGTCCTCCATGACTCTTAATGGCTTGGTAATTTATTTTTTCTTTCTCTCTTTCATTCCCTTCTCTTCTCTCTTACCTTTTCTTGGACATGTTACTTTTTACCTTTCCTTTCCTCCCTTCCACTAATAAGAAAGTTATACACCTGTTTATATTAATTTAGTGGTTACATAAAAATACAGTGCTCACTTCAGCAGTACATATACTAAAATTGGAACAATAAATTGCACCTGCACAAGGATGACATGCAAACTCATGAAGTGTTTCATACTTTTAAAGGTCTTTTGAAATAACCCAGTCAGACAAAATAAAAATTAAAATGAATGAAAAAAGCCCATGTGACATATAGGATACCATTAAGTGAAAAAAATATTTTCATTGTGGGAATTAGACAAGAGGTGGCAAAAGGCATAGAAATATATTAAATGAAATAATAGCTGAAACTTCCCAAGTTTTAGAAGAAATATACACATCCAAATACAGGAGGCTGAAGATTCCCAAATATATTCAACGCAAACATATATGTTTGAAGCAAATTATTAAACTTTCAAAAGTTAAAATCAAAGACAGAATTCTAAAAACAGCAAGGGGAAATCAATCAAGTTACGTATAAGGGAATCCCCATCAGACTAACAGTGGATTTTTCAGCAGAAACCTTACAGGCCAGGAGAAAATAGGATGATGTATTCGAAGTACTGAAGAAAAGAAAAAAAAAATCCCATCAAGAGTACTATACCCAGAAAAGCTTTCTTCCAAAATGAAGAAGAAATAAAGTCTTTCCCAGACAAACACAAACTGGGAGAATTCGTCACCACTAGACTGGCTCTACAAGAAATGCTCGAGGGAGGCCTATATCTGTAAACAAAAGGATAATATATACCACAATGAAGATACATGAAAGTATAAAATTCACTAGTAGAGCAGATACACAAATGAGAAAGAGAAAGGAATCAAATGTTATGTCTATAGGAGACCACCAAACTGCAAATATAAATAATTAGAGAGTAATAAAAGAACAAAGGATATAAAAAACAATCAGAAGACAAGTGATTGAAGTAAGTTCTCATCTATCAACAACAACCTTGAATATAAACGTTTTAAATTCCCTCAATTAAAGTATATAGACTAGCTGAACAGATTTTAAAAAGAGATCCAGGCCAGGCACAGTAGCTCACACCTGTAATTCCAGCACTTTGGGAGGCCAAGACAGGCAGATCACTTGAGGTCAGGAGTTCAAGACCAGCCTGGCCAACATGGCAAAACCCTGTCTCTATTTAAAATATGAAAATTAGCCAGGCGTGGTGGTACGCAGCTGTAATCCCAGCTATTCTGGTGGCTGAGGCATGAGAATCCCTTGAAACCAGGAGGCAGAGGTTGCAGTGATCCGACATTATACCACTGCACTCCAGCCTGGGCGACAGAGTAAGACTCTGTCTCGAAAGAAAAAAAAAAAAAAAACGAGAGAGAGAGAGATCCTATTCTATACTGCCTGCAAGAAACTCATCACCAGTGTTGTGTTGTTTTCATTGTAAAGATCCTTCATCTCCTTGCTTAAATGTATACCTAGTTGTTTTTTCTGTTGTTGTTGTTTTTGTTTTTTGGGGCTTTTTGTTTGTTTGTTTTGGACAGCTATTATAAATGGGTTGCTTTCCTGACTCCTTTTTCAGCTATTTTGTTATTGGTGTATAGAAACACCAATTTTTGTACGTTGATTTCATAGCCTGCAATTTTACTGAATTTGTTTATCCGTTCTAGCAGATTTTTGGTAGTGTCTTTAGGTTCTTTAATACATTCAATCATGTCATCTGCAAAGAGGGACAATTTGTCTTTCTCTTTTCCAACTTGGATGTCTTTTATTTTCTTCTCTTGCCTGATTGCTCTGGCTAGGATTTCCAGTACTATGTTAAATAAGAGTTTTGAAAGTGGATATCCTTATCTTGTTACAGTTCTTAGAGAATATCTTCAGTATGATATCAGCTATGTGTTTGTCATATACAGCCTTTATTGTGTTAAGCTATGTTTCTTCTATGCCTAATTTGTTGATGGTTTTTATCAGAAAGGAATGTTGAATTTTATCAATGCCTTTTCTGTATCTGTTGAGATGATCATATGGTTTTTGTGTGTCATTCTGTGGATGTGATATATCGCATTAATTTATTTGTGCATGTTGAACTATGTTTGCATTACAGGGATAAATCTCACTTGATCATGGTGCATTACCTTTTTGATGTGATGTTAGATTCAATTTTCCAGTATTTTTTAGGAGTCTTGTATTTATGTCCATCAGTTATTGACCTATAGTTTTCTTTTTCACTTGTGACCTTGCCTCATTTTTGTATCAGGATAAGCTAGCCTCATAGAATAAATTAGAAATAATTTAGTCTTCTTCAGTGTTTTGGAATAGTTTGAGAAGCATTTGTGTTATTTCTTCTTTAAAAGAAAAATCAACCTAAGTGTTCACCAATGGATGGATGCATAAGCTGTTATATATATATATACACAATGGGATATTATTTCATCCACAAACAAGAATAAAATCCTATCATTTGCAGCAACATGGATAAGCCCATATGTTAAGTGAAATAAGCCAGGCACAGAAAGACAAATGTTGCATGTTCCCACTTACATGTGGGAGCTAAAAAAGTTGATCTCATGGAGGTAGAGAGTAAAATGGTGATTACCAGAGGCTGGGATAAAGAGAGGTTGGTTAATCCTACATAAATACAGTAAAATATTAGGAATAATTTCTACTGTATGAGCACAATAGAGTGACTATAGTTATCAATAATTTATTTTATATTTCAAAATAACTAGAAAGAAAGATTTGGAATGTTGTCAACACAAAGAAGTGATAAATGTTTGAGGTGATTATAGTGATCAATTACCCTGATTTGATCATTATATATTGTATGCATGGATCGAAATATTACATGTACTCCATAAATATATACAATTATTATGTATCAATAAACAAAGCAGACACATAGGCCAGTGCAACAGAATAGAGAACCCCAAATTAAATATACGAATTTAGAGCCAACTGATTTTCAGCAAAGGCACCAACAACATACACTGAGAAAAGGACATCCCCTTCAATAAATGATGCCGGGAAATCTGGATATCCATATGCAGAAGAATGAAACTAGACCCCTATCTCTCAAAAATCAAAGGAAAGTGGATTAAAGACTTAAATGAAAGACCAAAAACTGTAAAACTACTAGAACAATACATAGGGAAATCTCTTCAGGGCATTGGTCTAGTCAAAGACTTTATGGGTAGGACTTCAAAAGCACAAGCAATAAAAAAATAGACAATGGGACTATATCAAACTACAAAGCTTTTACTCAGCAAAGAAAACGATCAAGAGAGAAAAGGCAATCTATAGAATGGAAGAAAATATTTGCAAACCATGCATCCAATAAGGAACAAATGTCCAGTATATACAAGGAACTCAACAGCAAAAAAAAACTAATAATTTGATGTTTTAAATGTGCAAGGTATCTGAACAGACGTTTTTCACTATAAAAGACATACAAGTGGCCAATACATGTATTTAAAACTGCTCAGCATCACTAGCCATCAGGGAAATGCAAATCAAAACCACAATGAGATGTCATCTCACCTCACTTAGAATGGCTATTATCAAAAAGATAAAAAATAACAAATGCTGGCAAGGATGAATGAAAAGGAAACTTTTACACACTGTTAGTGGGAATGTAAGTTAGTACAACCATTATGGAAAACAGTATGGAGGTTTCTAAATAAAACTAAAAATAGAACTACTATAAGGTCCAGCAATCCCACTACTGGGTATGTACCCAATGGAAAGGAAATCAGTATATCAAAGGGATACCTGTACCCTCAAGTTTATCACAGCACTATTTTCTTTCTTGCATGCTTGCTTGCTTGCTTGCTGTCTTGCTTTCTCCTTCTTTCCTTCCTTTATTTTTAAATTTCAATAGCTTTAGGGGTACAAGTGGTTTTTGGTTACATGGATGAATTGTATAGTAATGAAGTCAGATTTAGTGTACCAGTCACTCAAGTAATGTACTTTGTACCCAATATATAGTTTTTTATCTGTCACTCAACTGCCATCCTCCCCTCTTCTGAGTCTCCAATGTCCATTGTACCACTCTTTATGCCTTTATGTACCCATAGTTTAACTCTCACTTGTAAGTGAAAATATATGGTATTTGGCTTTCCATTCCTAAGTTACTTCACTTGGAAAAATGACCTCCAATTCCATCCAAGTTGCTGCAAAAGACATTATTTCATTCCTTTTATGGATGAGTGGTATTTCATAGTGTATATACACCACATTTTATTTATCCAGTCATGGTCCAATGGGCACGTAGGTTGGTTCTATGTTTCTGCAGTTGTGAATAGTGCTGCAGTAAACATATGTGTGCATGTGCCTTTTTCATATAATGACTTCTTTTCCTTTGGGTAGATACCCAGTAGTGGGGTTACTAAGTCAAATGGTAGAACTGCTTTTAGTTCTTTGAGGAATCTTCATACTGTTTTCCATAGAGTGTACTAATTTACCTTCCCACCAGCAGTGTATAAGCATTCCCCTTTCATCACATCCATGCCAACATCTGCTATATTTTGACGTTTTAATGATGGCAATTCTAGCTGGGGTAAGGTGGTATCAAGTTGTGGTTTTAATTTGCATTTCCTTCATGGTTAGTGATGTTGAGAATTTT
Organism: Symphalangus syndactylus; assembly: GCF_028878055.3. Taxonomy (NCBI): domain Eukaryota; kingdom Metazoa; phylum Chordata; class Mammalia; order Primates; family Hylobatidae; genus Symphalangus; species Symphalangus syndactylus. The sequence continues at coordinate 29,620,776 of NC_072431.2, forward strand.
TTCATATGTTTGTTGACCATTTATATATCTTCTTTAGAGAAATGTCTGTTCATGTCATTTGCCCACTTTTTGATAGGATTATTTGTTTTTTCTTGCTGATTTGTTTGAATTCCTTGTAGATTCTTGAAATTAGTCCCTGGTCAAATGCATTGTTTGAAAATATTTTCTCCCATTTTGTTCACTGTAATGATTTTTTTTTTTTGCTGTGTGGAGGCTTTTTAGTTTAATTAGATTTGATTTCTTTATATTTGTTTTTGTTGCATTTGCTGTTGAGGTCTTAGTCATAAATTATTTGCCTAGGCCAATGTCCAGAAGAGTTTTTCCTACGTTTTCTTCTAGAATTTGTATGATTTCAAGTCTTAGACTTAAGTCTGTAAACCACCTTGAGTTGACTTTTGTATATGGTCAGAGATAGGGATCCAGTTTCATTTTTCCACATGTGGTTAGCCAGTTTTCCCAGCAACATTTATTGAATAGGGTGTCCTTTCCCCAGTTCATGTTTTTGTATGCTTTCTTGAAGATAAGTTGATTGTAAGTATTTGGCTTTATTTCCGGATTCTCTATGTGGTTCCATTGCTCTATGTACCTACTTTTGTACCGGTACTCTGTTGTTTTGTTTACTATATCCTTGTAGTATAACATGAAATCAGGGGTGGAGCCAAGATGGCCGAATAGGAACAGCTCCCATCTCCAGCTCCCAGCCCCAGCGACACAGAAGACGGGTGATTTCTGCATTTCTGCCTGAGGTACCGGTTTCATTTCACTAGGGAGTGCCTAACAGTGGGTTCAGGACAGTCGGTGAAGCGCACTGTGCACGAGCCGAAGCAGGGTGAGGCATTGCCTCACTCGGGAAGCACAAGGGGTCAGGGAGTTCCCTTTCCTAGTCAAAGAAAGGGGAAACAGACGGCACCTGGAATATCGGGTCAGTCCCGTCCTAATACTGCGCTTTTCCAACGGGCCTGGAAAACGGCACACTAGGAGATTGTGTCCCGCACCTGGCTCGGAGGGTCCTATGCCCACAGAGTCTTGCTGATTGCTAGCACAGCAGTCTGAGATCACGCTGCAAGGCGGCAACGAGGCTGGGGGAGGGGCGCCCGCCATTGCCCAGGCTTGCTTAGGTAAACAAAGCAGCCAGGAAGCTCGAACTGGGTGGAGCCCACCACAGCTCAAGGAGGCCTGCCTGCCTCTGTAGGCTCCACCTCTGGGGGCAGGGCACAGACAACCAAAAACTCAGCAAGAACCTCCACAGCCTTAAATGTCCCTGTCTGACTGACAGCTTTGAAGAGAGTAGTGGTTCTCCCAGCATGCAGCTGGAGATCTGAGAACGGACAGACTGCCTCCTAAAGTGGGTCCCTCACCCCTGAGCAGCCTAACTGGGAGGCACCCCCCAGTAGGGACAGACTGACACCTCATTCAACCGGGTACTCCTCTGAGACAAAACTTCCAGAGGAACTATCAGACAGCTGAATTTGTGGTCTCACGAAAATCCGCTGTTCTGCAGCCACCGCTGCTGACACCCAGCCAAACAGGGTCTGGAGTGGACCTCTAGTAAACTCCAACAGACCTGCAGCTGAGGGTCTTGTCTGGTAGAAGGAAAATTAACAAACAGAAAGGACATCCACACCAAAAACCCATCTGTGCATCACCATCATCGAAGACAAAAAGTAGACAAAACCACAAAGATGGGGAAAAAACAGACCAAAAAAACTGGAAACTCTAAAAAACAGAGCACCTCTCCTCCTCCAAAGGAACGCAGTTCCTCACCAGCAACGGGAACAAAGCTGGATGGAGGATGACTTTGATGAGTTGAGAGAAGAAGGCTTCAGACGATCAAACTACTCTGAGCTACGAGAGGAAATTCAAAACAATAGCAAAGAAGTTAAAAACTTTGAAAAAAAATTAGAAGAATGGATAACTAGAATAACCAATGGAGAGAAGGGCTTAAAGGAGATGATGGAGCTGAAAGCCAAGTTTCGAGAACTACGCGAAGAATGCAGAAGCCTCAGTAGCAGATGCGATCAACTGGAAGAAAGGGTATCGCTGATAGAAGATGAAATGAATGAAATGAAGAGAGAAGGGAAGTTTAGAGAAAAAAGAATAAAAAGAAATGAACAAAGCCTCCAAGAAATTTGGGACTATGTGAAAAGACCAAACCTACGTCTGATTGGTGTACCTGAAAATGATGGGGAGAATGGAACCAAGTTGGAAAACACTCTGCAAGATATTATCCAGGAGAACTTCCCCAATCTAGCAAGGCAGGCCAGCATTCAGATTCAGGAAATACAGAGAACGCCACAAAGATACTCCTCGAGAAGGGCAACTCCAAGACACATAATTGTCAGATTCACCGAAGTTGAAATGAAGGAAAAAAAATGTTAAGGGCAGCCAGAGAGAAAGGTCGGGTTACCCACAAAGGGAAGCCCATCAGACTAACAGCTGATCTCTCAGCAGAAACTCTACAAGCCAGAAGAGAGTGGGGGCCGATATTCAACATTCTTAAAGAAAAGAATTTTCAACCCAGAATTTCCTATCCCGCCAAACTAAGCTTCACAAGTGAAGGAGAAATAAAATACTTTACAGACAAGCAAACGCTGAGTGATTTTGTCACCACCAGGCCTGCCCTAAAAGAGCTCCTGAAGGAAGCACTAAACATGGAAAGGAACAACCGGTACCAGCCACTGCAAAAACATGCCAAATTGTAAAGACCATCGAGGCTAGGAAGAAACTATGGCAACTAACGAGCAAAATAACCAACTAACATCATAATGACAGGATCAGATTCACACATAACAATATTCACGTTAAATGTAAATGGGCTAAATGCTCCAATCAAAAGACACAGACTGGCAAACTGGATAAGGAGTCAGGACCCATCAGTGTGCTGTATTCAGGAAACCCATCTCACGTGCAGAGACACACATAGACTCAAAATAAAGGGATGGAGGAAGATCTATCAAGCAACTGGAAAACAAAAAAAGGCAGGGGTTGCAATCCTAGTCTCTGATAAAATAGACTTTAAACCAACAAAGATCAAAAGAGACAAAGAAGGCCATTACATAATGGTAAAGGGATCAATTCAACAAGAAGAGCTAACTATCCTAAATATATATGCACCCAACACAGGAGCACCCAGATTCATAAAGCAAGTCCTCAGTGACCTACAAAGGGACTTAAACTCCCACACAATAATAATGGGAGATTTTAACACCCCACTGTCAGCATTAGACAGATCAACGAGACAGAAAGTTAACAAGGATATCCAGGAATTGAACTCAGCTCTACATAAAGTGGACCTAATAGACATCTACAGAACTCTCCACCCCAAATCAACAGAATATACATTTTTTTCAGCACCACACCACGCCTATTCCAAAATTGACCACATAGTTGGAAGTAAAGCTCTTCTCAGCAAATGTAAAAGAACAGAGATTATAACAAACTGTCTCTCAGACCACAGTGCAATCAAACTAGAACTCAGGATTAAGAAACTCACTCAAAACCACTCAACTACATGGAAACTGAACAACCTGCTCCTGAATGACTATTGGGTACATAATGAAATGAAGGCAGAAATAAAGATGTTCTTTGAAACCAACGAGAACAAAGACACAACATACCAGAATCTCTGGGACACGTTCAAAGCAGTGTAGAGGGAAATTTATAGCACTAAATGCCCACAAGAGAAAGCAAGAAAGATCCAAAATTGACACCCTAACATCACAATTAAAAGAACTAGAAAAGCAAGAGCAAACACATTCAAAAGCTAGCAGAAGGCTAGAAATAACTAAAATCAGAGCAGAACTGAAGGAAATAGAGACACAAAAAACCCTTCAAAAAATTAATGAATCCAGGAGCTGGTTTTTTGAAAAGATCAACAAAATTGATGGACCGCTAGCAAGACTAATAAAGAAGAAAAGAGAGAAGAATCAAATAGATGCAATAAAAAACGAAAAAGGGGATATCACCACCGATCCCACAGAAATACAATCTACCATCAGAGAATACTACAAACACCTCTATGCAAATAAACTAGAAAATCTAGAAGAAATGGATAAATTCCTCGACAAATACACCCTCCCAAGACTAAACCAGGAAGAAGTTGAATCTCTGAATAGACCAATAACAGGTTCTGAAATTGTGGCAATAATCAATAGCTTACCAACCAAAAAGAGTCCAGGACCTGATGGATTCACAGCTGAATTCTACCAGAGGTACAAGGAGGAACTGGTACCATTCCTTCTGAAACTATTCCAATCGATAGAAAAAGAGGGAATCCTCCCTAACACATTTTACAAAGCCAGCATCGTCCTGATACCAAAACCTGGCAGAGACATAACCAAAAAAGAGAATTTCAGACCAATATCCTTGATGAACATTGATGCAAAAATCCTCAATAAAATATTGGCAAACCGAATCCAGCAGCACATCAAAAAGCTTATCCACCATAATCAAGTGGGCTTCATCCCTGGGATGCAAGGCTGGTTCAACATACACAAATCAATAAATGTAATCCAGCATATAAACAGAACCAAAGACAAAAACCACATGATTATCTCAATAGATGCAGAAAAGGCCTTTGACAAAATTCAACAACCCTTCATGCTAAAAACTCTCAATAAATTAGGTATTGATGGGACGTATCTCAAAATAATAAGAGCTATCTACAACAAACCCACAGCCAATATCATACTGAATGGGCAAAAACTGGAAGCATTCCCTCTGAAAACTGGCACAAGACAGGGATGCCCTCTCTCACCGCTCCTATTCAACATAGTGCTGGAAGTTCTGGCCAGAGCAATCAGGCAGGAGAAGGAAATAAAGGGTATTCAATTAGGAAAAGAGGAAGTCAAATTGTCCCTGTTTGCAGATGACATGATTGTATATCTAGAAAACCCCATTGTCTCAGCCCAAAATCTCCTTAAGCTGATTAGCAACTTCAGCAAAGTCTCAGGATACAAAATTAATGTACAAAAATCACAAGCATTCTTGTACACCAATAACAGACAAACAGAGAGCCAAATCATGAGTGAACTCCCATTCACAATTGCTTCAAAGACAATAAAATACCTAGGAATCCAACTTACAAGGGATGTGAAGGACCTCTTCAAGGAGAACTACAAACCACTGCTCAATGAAATAAAAGAGGATACAAACAAATGGAAGAACATTCCATGCTCATGGGTTGGAAGAATCAATATCGTGAAAATGGCCATACTGCCCAAGGTAATTTATAGATTCAATGCCATCCCCATCAAGCTACCAATGACTTTCTTCACAGAATTGGAAAAAACTACTTTAAAGTTCATATGGAACCAAAAAAGAGCCCGCATTGCCAAGTCAATCCTAAGCCAAAAGAACAAAGCTGGAGGCATCACGCTACCTGACTTTAAACTATACTACAAGGCTACAGTAACCAAAACAGCATGGTACTGGTACCACAACAGAGACATAGATCAATGGAACAGAACAGAGCCCTCAGAAATGATGCCACATAGCTACAACTATCTGATCTTTGACAAACCTGACAAAAACAAGAAATGGGGAAAGGATTCCCTATTTAATAAATGGTGCTGGGAAAACTGGCTAGCCATATGTAGAAAGCTGCAACTGGATCCCTTCCTTACACCTTATACAAAAATTAATTCAAGATGGATTAAAGACTTATATGTTAGACCTAAAACCATTAAAATCCTACAAGAAAACCTAGGCAATACCATTCAGGACATAGGCGTGGGCAAGGACTTCATGTCTAAAACACCAAAAGCAATGGCAACAAAAGCCAAAATCGACAAATGGGATCTCATTAAACTAAAGAGCTTCTGCACAGCAAAAGAAACTATCATCAGAGTGAACAGGCAACCTACACAATGGGAGAAAATTTTTGCAACCTACTCATCTGACAAAGGGCTAATATCCAGAATCTACAATGAACTCAAACAAATTTACAAGAAAAAAACAAACAACCCCATCAAAAAGTGGGCAGAGGACATGAACAGACACTTCTCAAAAGAAGACATTTATGCAGCCAAAAAACACATGAAGAAATGCTCCTCATCACTGGCCATCAGAGAAATGCAAATCAAAACCACAGTGAGATACCATCTCACACCAGTTAGAATGGCCATCATTAAAAAATCAGGAAACAACAGGTGCTGGAGAGGATGTGGAGAAATAGGAACACTTTTACACTGTTGGTGGGACTGTAAACTAGTTCAACCATTGTGGAAGTCAGTGTGGCGATTCCTCAGGGATCTCGAACTAGAAATACCATTTGACCCAGCCATCCCATTACTGGGTATATACCCAAAGGACTATAAATCATGCTGCTATAAAGACACATGCACACGTATGTTTATTGCGGCACTATTCACAATAGCAAAGAGTTGGAACCAACCCAAATGTCCAACAATGATAGACTGGATTAAGAAAATGTGGCACATATACACCATGGAATACTATGCAGCCATAAAAAATGATGAGTTCGTGTCCTTTGTAGGGACATGGATGAAACTGGAAAACATCATTCTCAGTAAACTATCGCAAGGACAAAAAACCAAACACCGCATGTTCTCACTCATAGGTGGGAATTGAACAATGAGAACTCATGGACACAGGAAGGGGAACATCACGCTCCGGGGACTGTTGTGGGGTGGGGGAGGGGGGAGGGACAGCATTAGGAGATACACCTAATGCTAAATGACAAGTTAATGGGTGCAGGAAATCAACATGGCACATGGATACATATGTAACAAACCTGCACATTGTGCACATGTACCCTAAAACCCTAAAGTATAATAAAAAAAATAAAAAATAAAAAAAATAAAAAAAATAAAAAAAAAACATGAAATCAGGTAATGTGATGCTTCCAGACTTGTTCTTTTTGCTTAGGATTGTTTTGGCTATTCAGGCTCTTTTTTGGTTTCATATGAATTTTAATTTTTTTTCTAATTTCATGAGAAACAATATTGGTATTTTGATAGGAATTGCATTGTATCTGTAGATTGCCTTGGGCAGTATGGTCATTTTAATGATATTGATTCTTCCAATTCATGAGCATGAGATGTATCTCCATTTGTTTGTGTCATCTATGATTTCCTTCAGCAGTGTTCTATACTTCTCCTCACAGAAATATTTCACATCCTTGGTTAAGTATATTCCTAGATAGTCAGGTTTTTTTTTTTTCTTGCAGGCATCATAAAAGGGATCAAGTTCTTCATTTGATTTAACTTTGTCATTGTTGGTGTGTATCAGTGCTACTCATTTGTGTACATTGATTTTGCAACCTGAGACTTTTTGAATTCATTTACCAAATCCAGGAGTCTTTTGTAGGAATTTTTAGGGTTTTCTAGGCATGCAATAATACCACTGGCAAACACAAATAGTTTGACTTCCTCTTTTCCAATTTGGATGCCCTTTTATTTCTTTCTCTTGCCACATTGCTCTGGCTAGGACTTCCAGTACTATGTTGAATAGAAGTGGTGAAAGTGGGCATCCCTTGCCAGGCACGGTGGCTCACGCCTGTAATCCCAGCACTTTGGGAGGCCAAGGCGGATGGATCACAAGGTCAGGAGATCGAGACCATCCTGGCTAACACGGTGAAATCCCGTCTCTACTAAAAATACAAAAAATTAGCCAGGCGAGGTGGCGGGCGCCTGTAGTCCCAGCTACGTGGGAGGCTGAGGCAGGAGAATGGCGTGAACCCCGGGGGGCGGAGCCTGCAGTGAGCCGAGATCAAGCCACTGCACTCCAGCCTGGGTGAAAGAGCGAGACTCCTCAGAAAAGGAAAAAAAGAAGAAAAAAAAGGAAAGTGGGCATCCTTGTCTTCTTCCAGTTCTTAGGGGGAGTGCTTTCAACTTTTTCCCACTCAATGTAAGATAGCTGTGGGTATGCCATATATGGCTTTTATTATTTTGAAGTACGTTCTTTCTATGCCTAGTTTGTTGAGAGTTTTATCATAAAACAATGCTGAATTTTATCAAACGCTTTTTCTGTGTTGATTGAAATTATCGTGTACTTTTTGTATTTGATTATGTTTATGTGATGAATCACATTTATTGACTTGAGTATGTTGAACTATTCCTTCATCCCTGGGTTGAAACTCACTTGATCATAATGAATTATCTTTTTTATTTTCTGTTGGATTTAGTTTGCTAATATTTTGTTGAGAATTTTTATATCTATGTTAATCAGGGATATTGGTCTGTAGTTTTCTTTTTTTGTTGTTATGACCTTTCATGGCTTTGGTATCAGGGTGATACTGGCTTCACAGAATAATTTGGGGTGATTCCCTCTTCTCAATCTTTTGGAACAGTTTCAGTAGGACTGGTACCAATTTTTCTTTGAATGGCTGGTAGAATTCAGCTGTGAATCCACTGGCTCTGAGTTTTTTGTTGTTGTTTTTGTTATTGTTGGCAATTTTTTTATTACTGATTCAATTTCACCACTTGTTATTGGTCTGCTCAGAATTTCTGTTTCTTCCTGATTCAAGCTAGGAGGGTTGTATGTTTCCAGATATTTATTTCCTCTAGACATGTACATAGAGGTGTTCATAGCAATCTCGAATGATCTTTTCTATTTCTGTGGTGTTGGTTGTATTGCAATGTCTCTATTTTCATTTCAAATTGAGCTTATTTGAATCTTCACTCTTCTTTTCTTGTTTAGTCTAGCTAATGATCTATCGATTTTGTTTATCTTTTCAAAGAACCAACTTTTTGTTTCATTTGACCTTTTGTATGGATTTTTTATTTCAATTTCATTTAGTTCTGCTCTGATCTTTGCTATTTATTTTCTTCTTCTAGCTTTGGGTTTGATTTTTTCTTGTTTCTCTAGTTCCTTGAAGTATAACATTAGGTTGTCAACTTGTTACTTTCAGACTTTTTGATAAAACCATTTAGTGCTATAACCTTCTTCTTAGCACTGCTTCTGCTGTATCCCACAGATTTTGATGAATTGTGTCACATTATCATTTATTTAAAATAATTTTTTAATTTCCATCTTGATTTCATTGTTAACTCTGAAATTAGTCAGGAGAAGATTGTTTAATTTCCATATATTTGTATAGTTTTGAGGGTTCCTTTTTGGAATTGATTTCTAGTTTTTATTCCAATGTGGTCTGAGAAGATAGGTGATGTGATTTTGATGGTTTTTAATTTATTGAGACATGTTTTGTGGCCTACCATATGATCTATCCTGGAGGATGTTTCATGTGCTGATGAGAAGAGTGTATATTCTGTAGCTCTTGGGGAAAATGTTCTATAAATATCTGTTAGGTCCATTTGTTCTAGAGTGCAATTTAAGTCCAGTGTCTTTTGGTTGACTTTCTGTCTTGATGTTCTGTCTAGTGCTATCAGCGGAGTTTTGAAGTCCCCCGCTATTATTGCGTTGCTGTTATCTCTTTTCCTGGGTCTAGTAGCAATTGTTTTATGAATGTGGGAGCTCCAGAGTTAGGTGCATATATATTTAAGATTGTAATATCTTCTTGTTGGATTGATCCTTTTATCATTATATAATGACCTTCTTTGTCTTTTTTTTACTGTTGTTGTTTAAAAGTCTCTTTTATCTGATATAAGAATGGTTACTCCTGCTCAGTTTTGATTTTCATTTGCATGGAATATCTTTTTCCACCCCTTTGTCTTGAGTCTATAAGAATCCTTATGTGTTATATGTATCCCTGGAAAACAGAAGATATTTGGTTTGTAATTTTTTTATCCATTATGCCAATCCATATCTTTTAAGTAGAGCATTTAGACCATTTACATTCAGTGTTAATATTGAGATGTGAAGTACTGTCCTCATCATCATATTGATTGTTACCTAGTTACTTTGTTTTCTTCATGGTGTTATTGTTCTTTGTTTTTTGTTTTTTACTTTAAGTTCTGGGATACACATCCAGAACATGCAGATTTGTTATATAGGTATACAAGTCCCATGGTGGTTTGCTTCACCCATCAACCCGTCATCTACATTAGGTATTTGTCCTAATGCTATCCCTCCCTTAGATCCCCACCCACTGACAGGCCCTGGTGTGTGATGTTCCCCTCCCTGTGTCCATGTGTTGTCATTGTTCAACTCCCACTTATGTGTGAGAACATGTGGTATTTGGTTTTCTGTTCCTGTGTTAGTTTGCTGAAAATGATGGTTTCCAGCTTCATGCATGTCCCTGCAAAGTACATGAACTTATTGTTTTTCATGGCTGCATAGTATTCCATGGGGTATATGTGCCACATTTTCTTTATCCAGTCTATATTTGATGGCATTTGGGTTGATTCCAAGTCTTTGCTATTGTGAGTAGTGCTGCAATAAACATACATGTGCATGTGTCTTTACAGTAGAAAGATTTACAATCCTTTGGGTATATACCCAGTAATGGGATGGCTGGGTCAAATGGTATTTTTGGTTCTAGATCCTTGAGGAATCACCACGCTGTCTTCCACAATGGTTGAACTACTTTACACTCCCACCAACAGTGTGAAAGCATTCCTATTTCTCCACATCCTCTCCAGCATCTGTTGTTTCCTGACTTTTTAATGATCACCATTCTAACTGGCATGAGATGGTATCTCCTTGTGGTTCTGATTTGCATTTTTCTAATGAACAGTGATGAGGAGTTTTTTTTCATATGTTTGTTGGCCACTTAAATGTCTTCTTTTGAGAAGTATCTGTTCATATCCTTTGCCCACTTTTTGATGGGGTTGTTTTTTTTTTTCTTGTAAATTTGTTTAAGTTCCTTGTAGATTCTGGATATTAGCCCTTTGTCAGAAGGATAGATAGCAAAAATTTTCTCCCATTCTGTAGGTTGCCTGTTCACTCTGATGATATTTAATAAACGATGTTGGGAAAACTGGCTAGCCATATGCAGAAAACTGAAACTGGACCACTTCCTTACACCTTATACAAAAATTAACTCAAGATGGATTAAAGACTTAAATGTAAGGCCTAAAACCATAATAACCCTAGAAGAAAACCTAAGCAATACCATTTAGTACATAGGCATGGGCAAAGACTTCATGACTAAAACACCGAAAGCAATGGCAACAAAAGCCAAAATTGACAACTTGGATCTAATTAAACTAAAGAGCTTCTGCACAGCAAAAGAAACTATCATCAGCGTGAACAGGTGTTATTGTTTTATAGACCCTGTGAGTTTTATACTTTCAAAAGGTTCTATTCTGGTGCATATCAACCTTTTGTTTCAAGATTTGGAATTCCTTTTAGCATTGCTTTTAGGGCTAGCCTGGTAGTAACAAATTCCCTTAGCATTTGCTTGTCTAAAAAATATTGTATTTCTCCTTTATTTATAAAACATAATTTTGCTGGATACAAAACTCTTGGCTGACAGTTATTCTGTTTAAGGAGGCTAAAGGCAGGGCCCCAGTCCCTTCTAGCTTGTAAGGTTTCTGCTGAGAAGTCTGATAGGCTTTCCTTTATAGGTTACCTGATGCCTTTGTCTCACTGCTCTTAAAAATATTTCCTTCCCAGTAAATTTAGATAGCCCGATGACTATATGCCTTTGTAACGTCCTTTTTGCAATAAATCTCCCAGAAGTTCTTTGGATTTCTTGTATTTGGATGACTAAATCTCTAGCAAGGCCATGGAAGTTTTCTTCAATTATTTCTTCAAATAAATTTCCCAAACTTTTGGCATTTTCTTCTCCTTCAGGAACACCAGCCATTCTTAGGTTTAGCCATTTTACATAATCCCATATTTATTGTAGACTTTGTTCATTTCTTTGAATTTTTTTTATTTATTTTTGTCTGATTAAGTTAATTTTAAAGCCTTGTCTTTTAAATTTTTTCTTCTACTTGGTTTAGTCTATTGTTAAAACATTCCACTGCATTTTGTAATTCCACTGCATTTTGTAATTCTCTAAATATATTTTTCATTTCCAGAAGTTCTAACTGGTTTTTCCTTAAAAGATCTACCTCTTTAGAAAATTTTTCACTCATATTCTAAATTGTTATTTTCATTTCTTTATATTGGTTTTCACCTTTCTCTTCTATCTCCGTAACTTAATAATCAACCGTTTCAATTCTTTATCTAGTATTTCAAAGAATTTTTTTTTTGAGATGCAGTCTCACTGTGTCACCCAGGCTGGAGTGCAGTGGTATGATTTCAGCTCACTGCAACCCCTGCCTCCCAGGTTCAAGCAATCCTCCTTCCTCAGCCTCCTGAGTAGCTGGGACTAGAGGTGCAAGCCACAATACCCAGCTAATTTTCCTTTCTTTTCTTTTTTTTTTTTTTTTTTTTTTGTATTTTTAGTAGAGATGGAGTCTGACTATGTTGGCCAGGCTGGTGGTATTTCAAATATTTTATCTTGGTTTGGATCCATTTCTGGAGAGTTGCTGTGATCTTTTGAAGTTGTTATAGAACCCTATTCTGTCACATTGCCAGAATTATTTTTCTGTTTTCTTCTCTTTTGGGTAGACTATTTCTTCTAATTATTTTTGAATTTATTTCTAGCTCGCTTTTTATTTGACTGTGTTTTTTGTTGTTGTTTGTTTCTTTTTTTCCCCTTAAGGATGTGACTTTAATGTTTATAAGTTATTGTAACCTAATTTGGCTCTGGGTGCTTACAGGGGTGAAGATTCTGTATGAGCTCCTTGGTTATAGAGACTCTTTATATGATGGCTTCCTCAGATGCTGATTACAGTAGCAATGTGCTTGGTTGTGAGCAAATTTACTGTCTCCTGTGGAGTTGGAATGGCAGAGGTCTCTTGAAGCTTATCTCATTCCCCAGTGGTGTTCACTCATTTATTTCTTTATTTATTTACCCAGTATTTTATTCACTAGGTTGAACAGTTCAGGCTTCAGGCCGGTAAGAGGTGGCCACTGGCAAAACCTGGCTGTGGCTAAAGCTGGTAGGTAAATGCAATAACCAATGGTGGGCGGAAGTACCAGCCTTCACAGAGGTGGCTAGGGGAGTGCTCAGTGAAACTCACTGAGGTCTTTTCAGGTGGAAGGGAGGGACCCACCTCAGATCCCCTCACAGACCACCAGGAAAGCAATCTGTCTCCCAGTCACATTCCTGACCCAGTGTTCTAGCTATTCAGATCAGACAGGCACCTCTTTTCTTTTTTTTTTTTTTTTCACTTTTAAGTTAAGGGGTAGATGTGCAGGATGTGCAGATTTGTTACATAGGTAAACATGTGTCAGGGGGGTTGGTTGTAAAGATTATTTCATCACCCAGGTATTAAGCCTAGTATCTACCAGTTATTGTTCCTGCTTCTCTCCCTCCTCCCACCCTCTACCCTCTGAAAGGCCCCAATGCGTGTTGTTCCCCTCTGTGTGTATGTGTGTTCTTATCATTTAGCTCGCACTCATAAGAACAAGCAGTATTGGTTTTCTGTTCCTGCATTAGTTTGCTGAGGATAATGGCCTCCAGCTCCATCCATGTCCCTGTAAAGGACATGATCTCATTGTTTTTATGACTGTGTACTATTCCATGGTGTATATCTACCACACCTTCTTTATCCAGTCTATCACTGACAGGCATTTGGGTTGATCCCTGTCCTTGCTATGGTAAATAGTGCTGCAGTAAGCATACACACACCTGTGTCTTTATAATAGAACAATTTATATTCCTTTGGGTATATACCCAGTAATGGGATTGCTGGATGAAATGGTACTTCTGACTTTAGGTCTTTGAGAAGTTACCATACTGTCTTCCACGATGGTTGAACTAATTTACACTCCCATCGAAAGTGTGAAAGTGATCCTTTTTCTCCACAACCTCGCTAGCATCTGTTATTTTTGACTTTTTAGTAATAGCCATTCTGACTGATGTGAAGTGGTATCTCATTGTGGTTTTGATTTGCATTTCTCTGATGATCAGCAATGTGGAGTTTTTATTCATATGATTGTTGGCAGCATGTATGTCTTCTTTTGCGAAGTGTCTGTTTATATCCTTTGCCTACTTTTTAATGGAGTGGTTTAGGGGTTTTTTGTAAATTTGTTTAAGTTCCTTACAGATACCGGATGTTAGACCTTCAGATAGACACGTCTTTTCAGCTGCAAGAATGTGGAGATGAATTGTGACTCTATCTCTCATACAAGCCTGAGCCTGGAGGGCACTTGTCCTGTGGGAATGCAGTCACCTCAAGTGTCCCAGAAAGGCTGTCTACAGGTGAACTCATGCCGAGTTCCTTTGTGAGAAACCCCAGCTGTGCCAGCAGTGGTGCATGACGGGGAGAAGTCCTCTTCTCCAAGATCCTTCACAAGCACCAGGGCTGCCTGACTGTTGAGGTAGAGCCACAGACTTTCCTCACTGAGCCCAGCACTGCACCTGTCTCTCTGCTGAAAGAAACTTCCCACAAGTGTAAAGTTCTGAGACTGAAAGCCTGCCATCTGGATTCCTTTGTCCCACAGGGTGCTCCCTTGATGTGGTGCACTCCTGCTTACCCTAGGAGTAGGAGTCCCTGAGTGCCAGACTACTATGATTGCTGCTGCTGCTCTTGATCTGGCCACCCAGTGGGGCTGCTACATTCCAGGCTGGTGCTAGGGAATGTCTGCAAAGGGTCCAGTGATGTGACTTATCCTCAAGTCTCCCAGCAGTGGGTACCAGCACCAGCTCTGATGGGGCTGGCAGAGGAGTAATGTAAACTCGTGAGATTCTTTGGTTACAAATAGCCTTAGTGTGTTGGCTTTCTCTAATTTCAGTTGTAGTAGTAATGATCTGGTCACGTGAACAGACTCAAGACCTGGTTAGCCAGGGTGATGCAGGCAATGGTGGTAGCTGTAGTCATGCAAAAGTTTTCTCCTTCCGGTGCTGTGTTATTCTGCCTACAGATGTTGTAATGGACTATGTTGATTGGCCTATAGCCGGGAGGTGCAGTTGGTACAAAAGAGCACTGACTGCAGTAGTAGTGGTGGAATTTGTGCTTGGCTTATGTGACCAGGGGAGGTACTCTGGTGTCTCAAGCAATGGGCAGGTCCATAACGCTCCCAAAAGTTTCTGTCCTTTCTGTTAAGCTACCAGGATGGGTAAAAAGGCAAATCAGGTCGGGGCTGAGTCAGGCAAGTTCACGCTCTGGCTATCCACATGCAGGTGCAATCAGTGGCCCCAGTGGGGATCAGAGGGCAGTTCTCTGGATGCTGGGGTAATGTTCCAGGTAGGAGTGCAGTTGCCCCTGCTGCACAGAATAGTCCACGTAGGAAGTGCGGAGTACAGGTAGCAGTGAGCCCCACCCAGCTCCTCTGCACTTGGCAAGACAGGTCTCAGACCCACAGTGTTCCACTAGCAGCAGCTAGCTAGGTTGCAAGCAGGCTGCGCTCAGAGCTGAAAACTGTCCCAGGCCATAAGCCTTCTCTGGCTGCCAAGATAAAAACTGCTCAGGCCATGCCCCTCCTGACCTGCTAGCGAAGCAGGGGCACCCAGCTCCTACACCTGTGGGCACAGCACACTTCCCACTTGCCCCTCCGTTCTGGTCAAGGAGGTCCATCCCTGATAGAGATTATATTGTGAATCTCATTTGGGAGCTTCTCGCTTCTCTCAGCCCGTGACCACCACCTGAGCTAGCTGGCTGACTTCTGCATGGTCCTCTGTGAGGTAGGATCAGGAATGGCTTCCCTCTGTCCCCATTAGAGTCTGGGAGTGTAAGCAAAGCACATCCTGAAGCTGCTCCTTCTCATATACTCCCCTCAGCTCATTAAATAAGCTCCAGCACTGGGTAGGGTTAAGGTTTTCCCCGTGGCCTGGATTGCCAGGTTCCCCAGGGGGAGTGCATATCCCAGAGGCAGTTTCTCTTCCTTTCACACTCTGAGGACTCAGAGTTTTCTGCCTGGCTCATGGTGTAAGCTGCAGTTTGCCACTTCTTTCAAAGAGTCTGTAGTTTCTTTCAATTTTCCTCTTAAGCTCCTGTGTTGCTTCCTGGAAAAAAAAGTTCACAGCGTGAATCTCTACACACTATTTTGTCTTTCCAAATAAGAGAGGCATGCTAACAATGACTTCAATCTACCATCTTGGAAAAGAAAACTATCACAGCACTATTCACAATAGCCAAGATATGAAATCATTTAAGTGACTATCAACAGATGAATGGCTAAAGAAAATGTAGTATATAGACAAAATGGAGTACTATTCAGCCATGAAAAGAAGAAAATCCTGTCATTTGCAGCAACATGGATGGAACTGGAGGTCATTATGCTAAGTGAAATAATTCAGGCACAGAAACATAAATACCACTTTCTAACTCATATATAGGCACTAAAAAAAAAAATTGAGGTCATAGGCCGAGCACAGTGGCTTAGGCCTGTAATCTCAGCACTTTGGGAGGCTGAGGCAGGAGGATCACCTGAGATCAGGAGTTCAAAACCAGCCTGGCCAACATGGCAAAACCCTGTCTCTACCAAAAATACAAAAATTAGCCGGGTGCGGTGGTGGGCACCTGTAATCTCAGCTACTCAGGAAGCTGAGGCAGGAGAATCGCTTGGACCCAGGAGGTGGAGGTTGCAGTGAGCCGAGATCATGCCATTGCACTCCAGCCTGGGCAACACAGTAAGACTCCATCTTAAAAAAAAATGAAGTCATAGAAGTAGAGAGTAGAATTGTAGAAGCAGAGAGTAGAATTATTAGAAGCTGGGAAAAGGATGGAGGAAGGGAAGGAGAGGTTGGCTAATGGATTCAAGTTACAGTTAGATAAGAGGAATGAGTTCTACTGCTCTATAGCACTGTGGAGTGAATATAGGTAACAATAATCTATAGTATATTTTGAAAGAACTAGGAGAGAGGATTTTGAAGGTTCCCAACACAAAAAAATAATAAATGTTTCAGGTGATGGATATGCTACTTATGCTGATTTTATCATTATACATTGTATATATGTATTTGAAATATCACTCTGTATCTCATAAATATGTACAATTATTACATGTAAACTAAAAATAAAAGGCAAAATTACAGCATATTTTGTTAAACCTATCAAAACTAAATTTAATCAATAATTTACCCTCCTCCCTGAAAATGCAAGAAACTTAGGACTTTTAACCTCGTTTATCGTCTCTGAACATTTTTGTATTTTAATTCTATACTGTTTTTTTAAATGCCAATAGGAATTGTGATTATCATCCTATATAAAAAGTGTTCATTTTCCTTTAGTAGTTTCTAGTTACTAGACTAGTTTTGTTTTTTGTGTGTTGTACTCTAATTTATTCTGATTGTTCTTTCAGTTGATAATTCTCTTTTCTGTTGGCCTTCAATCTGCAAGAAAACATATTCATTTAGCGTTTAATTTTATTTCACTTTTTATTTTTGGAAGATCTATTTAGTTCTTTATCATATCTATTATGACACTTCATGTTGTCTTATTCCCTTCAATTATCTTCAAGTTTGTATGAAATATGTGCCAGGTAATTTCAAAATCTCAAGCAGAATATGTTATTGGTCTTGGCCACTTTCATAATAAGGGGAGAGTAGTTGACTTCACACCTTCTGAAAATACTCCTGAGATAAATATACCAAGATCGTGCTTGGAAAGGGAAATGAAGTGATCAAAACAAACAAAAATATACAACAACTAAACAGACAAACACATACACATATATATGAACATGCATATACATATCACACACATATACACATGTGTTGTGTGTTTGTAATTATATACAAAATGAATATAGACAATTATGTATATTTCAGTGTGTCTGTGTGTAAATATATATGTAAAGATAAGTAAAGATATGTAAAGATATGTGTAAATAGATATGTAAACAGATAACGTAAAAATAGAGATATAGGTTTAGGTATACAGAATATAGATAAATATAGATATATGATTCCAAAAAGCTACCTTAACACATACGTAATCCATTTGAAGAAAGGATTCTATAGTTAAAAACATTTTAAAACCTGTATTATAGCCCATATCCTCTTTTGATAGGTGATGGTAAGAGGCCCAGAAATTGGCAATCGAATCCCAGATCAGATCTCTTCCAGCTGAGAGACAAATGCTCACAGCTGCAAGAAGGTCTTAAAAGATCTTATGTGCATGCTCATGATAACCTCCCAGTTGCCCTAAGATGTTTTCCAGCTACTGTTGCAACAACTCCGTGGAGAGAAAGTACACGGGCTCACCAGAACAGCCGTTCCGAAGAGAACTCTAATTGTGAGGGCACTTTGCTTCACTGAGTTGAAGTTGCCAACTTAGAAGTAGCTTCCCCACTTCTAAGACTGATAGAGAGGAAAGTTTGCAGCTTTCTAGGCATGTAGTGTGTGTGTGTGTACACTTTTTGTAACCATGTGACCACGTGACCTGGGGCACATCACTTAATATCTCTGAGTCTTTCATTTTAAAATGTGATCAAGGTTAACTGCCATACAGCATGTACAGAATGCAATGAGATAACATATATAAACCCCCTTTTATACACTTTGTAACACAGTAAGACAGGGATTCTTATTAATGCCCTTTCTGTCCCTCTTCCTTGATTTCTTCTTCACCAGAGTCATGCTCAAAACAACTAATTCTGCTACCAAATGAGAACCTCAGATTATTAGAAGCTAGCTATGAGGTGCCTATGCCCCAGCTCACCTTTTCCCAACATGAGTCAGCTGGAAGTCCATTCCACAGTAAAGATGCTCTCCTCTGGGATACACAGTGGAGCCCAGGGTGGACACCATCTTTGGACAAGACTTTCTTCCCCTGTGAGGACTGAGCCAAAGGTGAAATTTCTGGAGAGAAAGAGGCTAAGCCAAAGGACACAAGCTAATCCCACTAATTCCAGTCTCCCTTATTTCCTCAGGAGTTTTAGAGTACCACTTGTGAACAGTGTGCAGGTACTTAAGATTCTCATAGCCTCACAGCCAGTCTTAGCATATGATGCCAAGAGGGGCTAGATATCAAACTCCTCAAAGCCTCATGGTTGGAGCTCAATGCCTTGGTTAATTAAGCATCGTTCAGCAACAGCCTCAATCTTTCAGGCTTAGAAATCTGAGACAAGGTAACATAAAAAAGTATAGTTTTGCAATCATATATTGGAAGTTCCGGCAAATGATTCAGCATAGAGAATACAGAGAGAATAATGTAGTCATTGGTTCCACAATCAGTCACCCTGCCACAGTTCCACTGGTAAAATGCTCTGAGAGGCCCTGTAGGTTTCTACAACACTTGATTTCCCATTGGCAGACTTTGAATTGCTGGCTGGAATGATCCAGATCTTCTGCTTTTTTCAGGTATGTTTCTCATATTGTCCTTGAGTTTCTAATCAGAAACAGAAAAACCAGAAAGCAGAGTGTGTCCACAAGTAGATGTCACACCATGTCTGGAGAACAGATAGGGAATGTAACATAAGAATGCTTAAGCATGAATTTGTTTCCAAACACAATAACTTATTATTATACTTGCCCTGAACTTTGAGATAGAGAGAAAAAGAGAAAGACCCACCAGCTTTGCAATCATATGCTAAAGGTTCTAGCGAATGATTCTGCAGCATTCTTTTTACCTACACTAAACCAAACCCTTTGCCATAATCCCATGCAGACATGTTAAAAAAAAAAAAAAAAAAAGCACAGCATGAGACTGTAAACAAGATACTTAAGAGAGAGTCCATTACTCCAGAACATCAGGGTGTGAACTTCAGACTCTGTGGAAACAAGATGCTTTGGGAAAGGGCAGTGGCCTTGGTGGGCAAACATCCTGGGAATATAAAAACCCCTAGGTTATGGGGATGTGGGGTGGGTCTTGAGAGTGACCCAAGGTCACATCGAAGGTGACATCACAGCCCAGAACATTGCTGTCTTTCAACTTGCTCCAACCCGGAAGTGCAGTCCATGCCAATTTACTTTTCTGAGTCTGTATTGTCACACTTGCTCCCGGTTTGGTGGAGGTGGGCGCACTGTTCTCACTCAAACCCACTTCTACTCCCCCTTCTTCTGTAGGCCTCTTTTTATCCACACCAGACATTTACCCATTCCAGAGTCTTACTGGATTGTCCCCAACCCAACATCCAGACCTTGTTCTTCTCCATCCTTTTTTCGTTTGTGATAGTGGCTGGGCAATGATAAGAATAGGCAATAAGGGAAAATTAAAGGGTGTTCTAGTAGATACTCAAACTCCAGAAAAATAATAGGTATATGTCTGTCTTAGAAACACTTTTCTCTTCCCATCTCTGCCCTCTTCCCAATCCTTACTACCACAGAGGCAAAATGGAAGTACCACATTCTCCACTCTAATACGTTACCTAAGTTCTTCTTTGCTGACAGATTTTTTATCTCAAATTATTTTTTATTTTATGTACATATCCCAGGAATTCTGACTAGCATCCTATCCTAATTGGAATGCAGAGATAACTTCTAACTGAGACAAGAATTTCTTCTCTACAGGTCAAGTGTGGTGGCTCATGCCTGCAATCCCAGTACTTTAGGAGGCCAAAGTGTGTAGATCACTTGAGGCCAGGAGTTCAAGACCAGTCTGGGCAACATGGTGAAATCCTGCCTCTACTAAAAGTACAAAAATTCATTGGGCATGGTGGTACACACCTGTAATCCCAGCTACTCCGGAGGCTGAGGCATGAGAATCACTTGAGCCCAGGGAGCAGAGGTTTCAGTGAGCCAAGATCGGACCAATGCCCTCCAGCCTGGGTGACGGAGCAAAATGCCGTCTCAAAAAACAAAACAAAACAAAACAAAACAGATTTTCTTCTCTACAACATAGCTGAGTCTCGTAGTCAAATGAAATCTAGGGCCAACTTCTGGCTCCTTATGCCTGTAAGTTCTGACTTTGCCATGACTTAAGAGAATGATCAAGCTCAGGGAAATCAGGTCACAACATCAGAATCAAATGTCATGTATGAGTGTGGGAATGTCATGTCATTGTGCTGTTCTAATTTACCTGTAAGGATTGGCCTTGGCCACTTCCAAAAGGGACTAGCTGTGGTTCAGTGAAAGGCTAATACCCAAGAATATTTCCCTTCATGGGCAAGGCATGACATTCTTCTACAGATTGAGAAAGAACAGCAGGGAAATAAGGAATAAAAGCAAAGACAGTGTGTAATCTGAATAAACTTTTCCATCACCATATGGTAGCAACTGAGGTATCTCTCTCTTCTAACAGAATCAGAATCTAACATCAGGGATATAGAAAAAAGACTTTTATTCTTCAGCACCTCCTTAATTTTTCTCCCCAAGTCCCTGAAAAAATATAGGAGATGTTGAAGTTTGTAGAAGACTTATATTACTAAAATTAGAAATAAAAGTGGAGACATTACTACCAACCTTAGAGAAATTAAAAGGACTATAAAAGAATACTATCTACATTTGTACACCAACAAATTAGATAGTCTAGATGAAATGGACAAATTACTAGAAACACAGAAACTACCAAAACAGACTCAAGAAGAAATAGAAAATCCAACCAGATGCTCACTTCATCACTGCTATTCAATATTGCACTGGAATTCCTAAACAGAGCAATTAAGTAAGAAAATGAAAGAAAAGGTATCCAATTATGAAGGAAGAAGTAAAACTATTTCTATTTGCAGATGACATGACTGTATACAAAGAAAATCCCAAATAATCCACACAAAAACTAGTAGAGTTAATAAGCAAATTCAACAAATTTCAGGGTACAAAATCAGTTGTGTTTCTATACACAAACCCACAATGAACAATTAAAAAAGGAAACTAAGAAAACAATTTCCTTTATAATAACATCCCAAAGAATAAAATACATGGGAGTAAATTTAACCAAGGAAGTGAAAGAATTGTACACTAAAAACCACAAATAATTGCTGATTAAATGGAAAGATGTCCCATGTTCACGGATAGGGATACTTAATATTGTTAAATGGCAATACTTCCCAAAGCAATCTATAGATTCAATGCAATCTCTGTCAAAATTTCAAATGGTCTTCTTTGCTGAAATGGAAAAGCCAATCCTAAAATTCATATGTAATTCCATAGGATCCGAAAAAGCAAAACCAATATTGAAATAGAAAAACAAAGTTGGAGTACTTACACTTCTCAATTTCAAAACTTACTACAAGCTACAGTAATTAAAACAACATGGCAAAGGCATAAGGATAGACATATGGATCAATGGAATAGATTCAGAGTCCAGAAATAAACTCAACATTTATGGCCATTTGATTTTTGATAAGGATTGTCAAGGGGGTCTTGAACATTCAGTGGGGAAAGAATAATATCTTCAACAAGTGGTGCTGGAACAATTGGATAGCCATGTGCAAAATACTCTAGTGGACTCCTACCTCATGTCACATACAATAATTAATTTAAAATAAATCAACCCTAAATATAAGGGCCAAAACCACAAAACTCTTAGAAGAAAACAGGAGCAATCTTCACAGTTTCTGATTTATCAATGGATTCTTAGATTTGACACTAAAAGCACAAGCAACAAAAGATAAAATTGATACATTTGAATGCATAAAATTTTTTACATTTGCACAGGAAATGACAATATCAAGAAAATGAAAAGACAATCTGCAGAATGGGAGAAAATATTTACAAGCCACATATCTGATAAGGGGTTAGTATCCAGAATATATAACGAACTCTTCCAACTCAACAATGAAAACAAAAACAATGCAATTTTAAGAATGGGCAAAGGACTTGAATCGACATTTCTCCAAAGAAGATATGCGAATGACCAGCAAACACATGAAATGATGCTCAACATCATTAGTCATAAAGGAAATGTGAATCAAACCACATGACATACTACTTTACACCCATTAGGATGAAGATAATAATTTTAAAATAACAAGTGTCAGCAAGGATGCAGAGAAATAGGAACTTTCCTATGTCGCTGATAGCAATGTAAAAGGGTACAACCACTGTGGAAAACAGTTTGGTGGTTCCTTAAAAAATTAAAAATAGGATTATTGTATAACTCAGAAATTCCAAAAGTATATATATTTGGTATATATCCAAAAGAACTGAAAACATATTGTTCACGCAGAAATTTGTACACAAATGTTTATTGCTGCATTAGCTACAATAGCCAAAAGGTGGAAACAACCCAAATGTCCATTGACAGATGAACAAATAACTTGTGGTATAAACATACAATGGGAATATTATTTTGCCATTAAAAAGAATGAATACTGGCATGTGCTACAGCTTGTATGAATCTCAGAAACATTATTACAAGTGAATGTAGCCAGCCACAACAGGTCATGTATTGTGTGATTCCGTTTATTTGAAATATCCAGAGGTGGTGGTTGCAGATTTTGAATGTGCTAAATGTCACTGAATTGAATACTTTAAAATGGTTAATTGTATGTTATGTGAATTTTACCTCAATTTTTTAAATGGGTCATAAACTTATGTTTAGCATAATCCCCTTTTAATTTTAAAAAATGCAGATATTACATGAGAAAAAATGTGCTAGAGCATATTTCAAGACATTAAAGATGGTTATCAGTGAATGATGAGAAATTAGGTAATTTTCATTATTTTCTCTTTGCTCAAATTATTTAAAAATTACTTGCATATTAAATTTTTTAATGCCTATGAAAGAAAGACTATAGTTGTATTGACCAATAGATTTCTACAAGCATGGGGAAAATGCTTAATTTGTAGGGTTAATCAAGGATAAAATAAATTGCATTGTATGTACAATGTGATCCCAAGTATTTAAAACACACTGCTTATGGTAACAGTCAGTCTGTGGGAGACAGGTTAAAAAGTGATATTTTCCCTTCCTACTTTCCAAATTTTCTTAATAAACATATATTATGACTATAATCAGAAACAATTATTTTTAAAACGTCTACTATGGGGCAAGCTAGGTTCAAAAAACAGAAGTTTGATAAATGTAGTTGGCTTGCCATTGACAAGGAAGATGTTTACACTGGAATTCTATATTTTGAGATATACCATTCCTCATAGAAAAATTTCCTCACAGAAAATACAAAGGTGGAAACAAATCACAAGAATCAAATCACGTAGAAAGACTTAGTTGTTCTTTTAACAGAATTGGGCATGGGCTGTTTAGACACAACAATCTTTCACATCCATT
This sequence comes from Symphalangus syndactylus, assembly GCF_028878055.3. NCBI lineage: Eukaryota > Metazoa > Chordata > Mammalia > Primates > Hylobatidae > Symphalangus > Symphalangus syndactylus. The sequence goes on from NC_072431.2 coordinate 29,644,748, forward strand.
ATAATGATAGCATTAGTGTAGTTTGTTTAGTAAATGTTTACTGTGAGCCTGTTATGTGCTGAGCCTGCTACGTTAGAAGTGTGGCTCTCTGGACAGAAGACAGAATACTAAACAAGACAACTACTGATCTTTGGCTGCCTGGCATGCTTCCTCACTTCAGATGGTATCAGCAATTTAGCATCACAAATGTCCTTTAGAGAACCAGCCCTTTCTCATTCTTGGTTCTAGTGGCTTCAGTGGACTGACTCCAGCCTACCCAAAGTGGATTCAACTCCTAGCAATTCATTAATCTAGCCCAATAAAATGTCAAGTACAGGACTTTTATTGAAAGCATTCAGAAAAGAGGTGGACTCTCACACTAAACATTTGTAACTAAATAAGGGATGTTAGAAATTCCCTAGAAAGGAAGCTATGATAATAAATGGGTTGCTAGATGGGTCTAGTAGATGGTGGCCATGCTTTGTTACTGCCTTGTGTATTGCTCTACCATAGCCCTCCCCAAACTGTTCTCTGGCTCCTGGCATTTCTGTCTCTTCAACCAGATGTTCAGCTCTCTAAGTGAAGGAGACACATCTCCAACATGCATGGTTCTAGCACAAGAGAAGGGCTCAAACATATACCTGCTAAAGAAACTATCCTGACGGATTTAGCAGCATGGCCATGAGGCATTGGCGGTTCTATCACTGGGAACTCAGGTTTCTGGTGCTCCAGTACCTCTACTGGCTGATACCACATCTTACAGTTCACTTCATAGGCTTGGGTTCCTGCTCTGGGCTGAATAGGTGGTCCACTCTGAGTCATCAGCTGTGGGTGATGATGTGGTCACTGCATGATTCTCACACAAGCACCCAGAGGACGTCATCAGGCAGAGGCAGTGGGGGTGGGCAGCATTTACAGAAAATCTGTGAAGAGACACCACAAAACCAGAGGGGAACACGAAGTCACTGAGCCCGCTCCACCTCTTTCCTCTCCCAAGAGCTAAAAGAGAGCAAGGAGGAAACAACAGCAGCTCCAACCAGGGCAGCCTTCCTGAGAAGATGCAACCAATCCTGCTTCTGCTGGCCTTGCTCCTGCTGCCCAGAGCAGATGCAGGTGAGTGACCGTCTCCACCCTCGGGGGCCCAACTCCATCCCACAGGTCTCCTGCCCTTTCTCCACATTCCTGATCCATCTATCTACCAGGAATGTTCTGAACTCCAGTTCCCATTTTACCAAAGCCCCCCAAGTGTGATGCTGGATAAGCTATCAGCAGGAATGGCAGAGCAGCAGGCTGTTCTCGAGAAGAGCCAGTGGGTACTATCCCCTCCCCAGAGTCCACCTTTGTCACCTGGAGAGCGGGACTTTCCTAGAAGTAAAAGGCAGAGGATGGGAAACTAGAAAAGAGAAATATTAAATTATTCTAGAATAGGCCTGGCTTCTGTTTCTGGGATAAGACAGGTGCTTCTCTCACTGTCTACTTAGGAGAGAAACCCAGAGCTCAGCTGACAGCAGAATTGGTGCAATCACTGTCCTCAGAACACTGTTAATGTGTTTGCTCAGTCCCATTCTCCAACTCTGCTTTTCTTCCCTGGCTTTTGGTGGCTCCCCTCTTTCCAAGGATGAGGCACTATGGCAGGCCCCAACTTCCCTGCTTTCTAGAATTCCATCAGCACTGCTCTACCAGCCCTCATCCAGAGGCTAACTGGAGCCAGTCCGTCATGCAGCCATGAACGTTTATTGGGCACCCACTACATGTCAGGCTCTAGGAAACAGGATATGACTTACACCCTGGCCGTTAGAAAGCAGCACTATCCTAGACACCACAGGACTCAGAAGGGTCTTGGAAATTCACCTGAAACAAAGCAAAGTCAGGAGAGGAATGATCAGGAGCCTCTGGGATTTCACTGTCCCTAAGACAGATATGCTTGCCTTCAACTACATATGGAAGAAAGATTTACAGATCAAACTCTGCTGTTCTTCCCTTTTTCAGAGCAGGAAATTGAAGCCCCTTCCTCCAGGCCCCTCCCAACTCCAGGCTATCCCAGGCTCCCAAATGCCCAGGAGTTCTGGAGCCATCAAGCAGGTGCCCACCCAGCAGATTCCATGGGTGCACACAAGCAGACAGACTTTTCCTTCAGGGGAGATCATCGGGGGACATGAGGCCAAGCCCCACTCCCGCCCCTACATGGCTTATCTTATGATCTGGGATCAGAAGTCTCTGAAGAGGTGCGGGGGCTTCCTGATACGAGAGGACTTCGTGCTGACAGCTGCTCACTGTTGGGGAAGGTGAGGAGCAGAAAACAGCCCACACCCTCCTGGAAACACTCCACAGAGACCCCTGCCTTCTTCCCAAGGAGTTCCCTGGGCTCCTGGGAACACATATGCCAGGAGGGCTCCTTAGAGGGTGAGAAAAGGGCAGTTAAGTTTGTGGAGAGAGGGGAAGGTCGGTTCCAGAGGCGCTGCTGAAGTAAGAAACAGCAGAGTGACCAAGCCTGCCATATTTAGAATGGGGGGCATAGTTTGGCATAAGAATACAAACTGAAGTAATTCCACCTGTGTTTCTAGAGGGAACCGAACCCTGAGAAACCTGGTGCAATTACCAGAATTCCAATTCCTGGGGACCGACTGTCCCCTTAATTTCCCCTCAGCTGCAGCCCTGCCCCAGCTGTCACCTGCTCTTCACTGTCTCTGGGCTGTATACCCTGTGACTCCGCCCCCATCCTCACTCTGCTCTCTGTGCAGCTCCATAAATGTCACCTTGGGGGCCCACAATATCAAGGAACAGGAGCGGACCCAGCAGTTTATCCCTGTGAAAACAGCCATGCCCCACCCAGCCTACAATCCTGAGAACATCTCCAACGACATCATGCTACTACAGGTGAGGCACACTCCTGCCACTCTTGCTCTTCTTGAGCAAGAAGAAGTCCAGTGGGTTCCACTCCCACTGTGATGCAGGCCCTTCCCTCCTTTCCATCCTGGCCTCTTGGTTAGTTCCTATGCCTCAGAGGAGAGGGAAGATGGCATAGTCCCATCACTGTGTCAGGGCCCAGAAGTTCATTGGCTGACCTGGACTTTCTTGCCTCTTCCCCACCAGCTGGAGAGAAAGGCCAAGCGGACCACAGCTGTGCAGCCGCTCAGGCTACCTAGCAACAAGGCCCAGGTAAAGCCAGGGCAGGTGTGCAGTGTGGCCGGCTGGGGGCAGATGACCCCCAGGGGAGAATACTCACACACACTACAGGAGGTGAAGATGACAGTGCAGGAAGATCGAACGTGCAAATTCCACGAATCCCGCTTAGGCCATTATTACGACAGTACCATTGAGTTGTGCGTGGGGGACCCAGACATTAAAAAGGCTTCCTTTAAGGTGAGACTATGCACCTGCCTGGATTGGCTCTTGGGAGAAAGATGTTTGGGGAATATCTGAGACCTGGAGACCCAAGTAGTGGGGGACTCCTTCACCCACTAGACTGTGATATTTCTCTCTGGAAAGAGAAAAGGGGACTAGACAGAGCTGGGGAGAAATTAGGGCCTCTGCAAACTTACCAGGAGGCTTATGGTGGATGGTGCTCCTTTGGAAGGATGAATTTGCAACACTCCACCCACTCCAGGTCACAGATATTAGGAAACTGTGCCCACTGGGGGTGCAGTAATTACAACCAGGTGTGTCTTCAGAGGCTGGTACCCAACTTGGTTAATGGGCTGGTCCTCCGTGGTGGATGTCAGCCCTCCTTGCCCGCTTCTGGGTCCTTAAACAGCCAATGGTCCCACATACCTGCAATCTCAGGATCTGGGGGACATGACGGAGGCTGGCCCCTGGGATGAGGTGAAGCAGTAATAATGCCCAGGGCCAGAGCTTGGCAGCTGGGGGCCACCAACAGCCTGCCCTGCCCTCTGGTCTCCCACATATAGGCTATACAAGTTGGCCTTTTCTAAGAGGGGGCTTGAGGTGGAAGAGAGGGCAGGACCCAGAGGAGCATCAGCTCAGTTCTTCCACTCTCTATTCACAGGGGGACTCTGGAGGCCCTCTTGTGTGTAACAAGGTGGCCCAAGGCATTGTCTCCTATGGACAAAACAATGGCATGCCTCCACGAGTCTACACCAAAGTCTCAAGCTTTGTACACTGGATAAAGAAAACCATGAAACGCCACTAACTACAGGAAGCAAACTAAGCCCCCGCTGTGATGAAACACCTTCTCTGGAGCCAAGTCCTGATTTACACTGGGAGAGGTGCCAGCAACTGAATAAATACCTCTTAGCTGAGTGGAAAAGCTGGTTTCTTGTTTATTCATTGACCCTCATTCTCAGGCACCACGTCTGTGCTATGCAGGCCAATGACACAGTTTTGCTGTTTTCTGCTTTCTCCTCTCCCCTCACCCCTTGCCACCTCCCCAAACCCCCACACAAAGCTGATACTCAGCTCCTTCCTATCCACATGTTTCTCCAGGGCCTGCCCTTCTGCCAGGGCTGAAGCTGAGCACCATCAGGAGACAACATGGACCACTTTGGTCCTGGGGCTTAGCGTAAACTTCTTACCTCCTTCTCCAGTGTTACATGACAGAGAAAAAAGGGATAATACCATAGGACCTAACTCCTCATCCCGCACTGGGGGTCCTCATTCTCCCCTGGGCTTAGTTTCTCTACCCTCCTCTGAGCTCAAGGCTCAGCTCGTCCTCTAGCCTCTTGGCTGCCCCTTCTCTTCATCCCTGCTGAGTGTTCTCAGAATCCACCAACTCTTGTCCTCTCCAGACCACGCTGATCTGACCTGGCCCCTTCCTCATATCTACCCACCTAAGATACCCAGAGACCCATGTGGTTCCATAAGGGCCTTGCCACTGAGATGCCAGCTCATCTCATGCCCTGGCAGAGAGGGGCCTCAGAAAAACCAGGCCTGTGTGGCACTAGGTAAGACCCGTGGAGGACAAGGCTGGCAGGGTCTCTCTCCAACCCTTGGCTCCATCTCTCCCCTAGGTAGGGCCAGCTCAACCCCTCCCATCCAGCCCAGTGTCCTCCCATACACTCAAGGTTCACTGCCCACCTGGGCAGTCAGCAGGCTGAGCCCCTTTAAACCTGTTCCTCTTGGTCACTGCTGGCCTCTAGGCTAAGATTCCCTGCTAGCCACCTGGGCTACATCAGCCCTTTGAGTTCAAAAGGACTCTTTTCTGCAGAAGGACTGGAAAGTACAATCTTTTCTATCAATCAACAAACAAATACTCATTGAGCACTTACTATGTACCAGGCATAGACGATAGTAAGAAAACACAATAACAGACTCTATCATCTGAACCCAAGTGAAACTGACAATGTTGAGAATTTTCATCCAAATTGTTTCACTCCCTTTCTATCCTTCAGATTAGTTCACAAGACTGAGATGTATATGGAAATCCATGGGATTAAAGTATTTGTATCTTATTTTTATTTCTGGTTTTTCTGAGGCCCCTCTCTGCCAGGGCATGAGGTGGGCTGGCATCTCAGTGGCAAGGCCCTTATGGAACCACATGGGTCTCTGGGTATCCCAGGTTGGAAGATATGAGAAAGAGGCCAGATATTCATACAGTTTGTATAAATATTGTCATGTGCAACTCCAGAACAGCAATATATGGGATTTGAAAACAACTTTAATCATTTACTTTCTAGACATGAAGTTGTCAAACTGTTCAATGGAGCATCGTCTTCACCTAGGGGGAAGAGTAGCAGGGCAGGAAGAAGACAACTAAGGCAGGCTTATTTTCACTTGTTTAAAAAGTAGCAAGGATGAATGTCATTATAAAGATTCAAATTGTAGGAAAAACACCAATTTGATTGGACCACTCAGAAGCATAATCTCTGTCATTACACAAGCTCCTGACTGTACAGAACGAAACTAGAATCAGGAAGGCTCACGCAGGCTGGAAAAACGGAGCAATGCCTCGAATGTTTAGGCCACTTGATTACTGCTGCATTCATAGTTTCCAAAACTACCTGGACTTGTGAATGTTAGGAAGTTCTTGGCTTGGAGGCCACCGATGGAGTATATGACATTTTGCTGAATAAGAGTTGCCCTGTGTTAAGCTCACCCTGCTAAACACTCCCAGCAACCACCTCTCCAAGGTCTTGCCACTAATATGGAGTACTGCCTGGGAGGTGAACATAAGTACTAGCTCTAGGTTAATGCTTCCCTGTCCCAAATATACACAACTACACTCTTGCGGCGTGGAGGAAAATCTCCCTCTAGGATCATGTAACTCTCAAAGTTGTGCCCTTTCTCATCTCAGTGTGCACAAAGCATGCTGCAACACAATCCTTTTTGTTTTTTTTTTTTTTTTTTTTGAGACAGAGTTTCGCTCTTATTGGCCAGGCTGGAGTGCAGTGGTGCAATCTCAGTTCACTGCAACCTCTGCCCCCTGGGTTCAAGCGATTCTCCTGCCTCAGCCTCCTGAGTAGCTGGGATTACAGGTGTGCGCCATCACACCCGACTAATTTTTGTATTTTTAGTAGACACAGAGTTTTAACATGTTTGCCAGGCTGATCTTGAACTCCTGACCTCAAGTGATTCACCCACCTCGGCCTCCCAAAGTGCTGAGATTACAGGTGTGAGCCACCACACCCGGCCGCAACTCAATCTCTTAATAATCTTGGGCACTTTTATAAAATAAGTGGGTGTCACACAGTTTCTGATTTGGAGCTGGAAAAAAAACTCCCTGCACCTAAGACATACTAATGACTTGGCTCCTTCATTGGAAAAGGAAAACACAGGAGGCAAAACAAAATAATAGTATTTGTTAAAGTTGCCTGATCACATTCATAATCAGTTTAGGTATGATACTTACTTTGGGGAAATGGTTCTGTGGTTTAAAACAAAATTGAAAACCATTGTTGTAGGCCTTTATCCACTTCTGAGCAAGAAGAAAGAAACAAAGTTTCAGGAAAGGGTAGTGACTGACTGAAGATATCACAGAAGTTAGGACAGAGCCTGAACAGAGCCCATGCCCCCTGACGACCAGGCCAGAAAGTAGCTTTAAAAGTCTTCTAATGCTCACCCCAAGATGACTTTCTGGAATCTCCAGACAAGAATTAAGCTTATGCTCAGACGCCTCCCTGGAGAGAAAGACTTTGGTCTTCTCCAGCAGCTATTTAGTGAGAAGTATTCAAAGCACTTCCCTTTGGTAAGCTGAAATCTGTCCACAGGTGCATTTGGGTGGACTCAGAGGCAGGTAAGTACTTTAAACATGCTGACTCCTTCAAATCTCCTTGGTCTGTGGAAGTTTCCCCCCAACCCCTACCATAAGAAATAATCCTTCCCTTGCTTAAAATCTCTCTAGTGTCCCTACTGACTCTAGGAATGGAAATGCCTCAGCCCACTGAGATCCACTCCCACCATCCCTCTTTTCCTCCAGGGCCACAGGAAGAATCAGGTCCCAGCACAGCCAGGGAGAGAACTGCCAAGTGGACTCATGGAGAAGATAGACCCCAAAGAAAGCAAAATCTTGCTAATTTGTTTCTGGGAATATGTATTGGTGTGACTGCCTTCCCAGCCCACCACCATGCTTCTCCCAGTACCACTCTTTGTGAACTTACACAACTTACAGGGTTTACTTCTTATCTTGGTAACCCACACAACATTGCTTTTGACCAACTAACATATGTCACCATGACAGCAATGTGTTTATGTACCCTATCACTTAGAAGCAGCTGACCTGAGAGAATTGCAGAATAGTGTACTGAAGACTGAAAATAATGACAGCTGAGAAACAGCTACCTGCAAGATTGGGATGCTGTGCTACAGGATGTAGCATATGCTTTTTTTTATTTTTTTTATTGTTTTTATTTTTTTGAGATGGAGTCTCGCTCTGTCGCCCAGGCTGGAGTGCAGTGGCGCGATCTCGGCTCACTGCAAGCTCTGCCTCCCGGGTTCACACCATTCTCCTGCCTCAGCCTCTCCAAGTAGCTGGGACTACAGGCGCCCACCACCACGCCTAGCTAATTTTTTTTTTTTGTATTTTTAGTAGAGACGGGGTTTCACCATGTTAGCCAGGATGGTCTTGATCTCCTGACCCTGTGATCCACCCTCCTTGGCCTCCCAATGTGCTGGGAGGATGTAGCATATGCTTTTAAGCAATGATAAATATACAGTGTTGGTTCATTCATAGCTAGAATACATGGTTTTGCTTGCCCCTCTGATTAGGAGTTAACCCCCTAGTTATTAAACCTAATGAGCCACATTTAGAGTTTTTGTTTATGTCTCCATAATCTTGGGTTTTGCTGGTCTAAGGGTCTCAACTCCTGAGAAGGAAATCAACAGTCAGATAAGTAGGTTACTTTAGTAGCTGGGTGATTAATCCTGATTGCCATGGGAAGATGGGATTCACTGAGATACCTCTTAATATTTCCATGACCATTAGTGAAGGTCATTGGAAGACTACTGTAGCCCAATAAGATAAGACCACTAAGACCCTTTAAAAGGAACTTTTGAGGCACTACACCAGATAAAGAATCATACCAGATAGGCTTCTTGAGATAAAGTCCTCTACACAGCTTCTCAGTGATGGTATAACACCCACCCGCATAATGACGTCCCAGCCTCCTTGGCCAAGGGCCCTTCCAACCTCTACTCAGATACCTCCTTAGAGAGAGATCCTGAGGTCATCAGACTCGTGTGCCATGACAGCTGAGCTGAGATCTGCCTACCTGTGACCTTCACTATTTACAAGAGGAAATAGTGGAAAAGTTGCATTTGGATACAAGTGTGTACTGAGGGATCCCATTCTCCTTGATGTACTAATGTTTCTTTAAAAGTGATAATAATAGCTCCCATTCAGAATTTTTAAATAACACAACAAATGTAAAGTAACTAATGTGTCCTCTGGATCATGGTAAGTAGTGAATAAATTGAACTCCTTTACCTTCTCCCTTTGCTATTTTTTCCATACCAGGATTTACACATTTTTAAAAAACTCAATCTGCTATCAAATGACAGCTTTAAATTTACGTTTTAAAATTTGTTACTGTATATATTTATGGGGTATAAAGTGATGTTATGATATATATATACACAATGTACAGTGATTAAATCAAGCCAATTAACATTTCATCACCTCAAACACTTAACATTTTTTGTAGTGAGAACATTTGAAATTTACTTTTAGCAATTTCAAGACATACATTATTATTATTAACTATAGTCACCATGATGTACAATAGATCTTTAAAAACTTATTCTTCCTGCCTAACTGAAACTTTGTACTCTTTGACTAACATCTTTTCATTCCCCCACTTCCCAGCCTCTGGTAATCACCATTACACACTCTGCTTCTATGAATTCAATTGCTTTAGACACCACATAATAAATGAGATCATGCAGCATTTGGCTTTCTGTGCCTGGCATATCTTGCTTAGCATGGTGTCTTACAGGTTCATCCACGTTGTGGCAAATAACAGAATCTCATTCTTTGTTAAGGCTGAATACTATTCCATTGGGTATATATATATATATATATATATATATACCACATTTTCCTTATCCATTCATCCACTGAGGGATACTTAGGTTGCTGATTCCATATATTCCATATATTAGGTTACAATATTCCATTGTAAATAGTGCCACAATGAACATGAGAGTGCAACTATCTCTTTGATGTACTGATTTCGAATCCTTCGGGTAGATCTCAGAAGTGAGATTGCAGGACCATATAAATCTGCTTTTAGTCTTTTGAGGAGCTCCATACAGCTTTCCATATGGCCATACTAATTACATTCTCATCAACAGTGTACAATGGTTTCCTTTTCTCCACATCCTCACCAACATTTATTATTTGTTGTCTTTTTGATAATAGCCATTCTGACAGGTGTGTAGTGATAGCTCATTGTAGTTTTAATTTGCATTTTTTTGATGATTAGTAATGTTGAGAATTTTTTCATATATCTCTTGGCCAGTCGCATGTCTTCTTTGGAAAAATGTCTGTTCAGTTCCTTTGCCCATTTTTTAATTGGGATTTTTTGTTTCTTGCTATTGAGTTGTTTGAATTCCTTATATATTTTGGATACAAATCCCTAATTAGATTTAAGGCTCACAAATACTTTCTCCAAACAAAGCCTCCAGCTTTATTTTTTTACTCAAGAGTGCCTTGGCTATTAGAATTTTTTTACATATGTGGCTGTCCTTGGGCAACCTCCATGAGGTGGCAGTCACAAAGCCATGACTCCGTGTATGTGCTGCTAGAAAATTCTTGAGGGTTGGTTCCTAACAGACTCACAGGGTTGCAATGCCATATTAAATTTACACAAACTATTCATTTTTAAACTTTCAGACTCAAAAAATTTCATCAACACATCAAGGTCAGAGCCATAAGTTAGGCTGGACTTACATGAGCCAAGATTAGAAAATTATGTGTAGAACCAAATCACCATATTTTTGGTGAGAAACCGTTGTCATAGGCCTAAATTTCTCAAGTTCTTTATATGATTACCTAAGCATCTGTGAAGGCTCCTGTCACCCCACTTGAGCTTGGATACCACGTACTAGATCACCCCCTTGCATGAATGTCTTCCTCACCACAAGTGGCTTCCACTCCCACTGCTAGGCTGTCCTCCCACAGGAAGGGCCTCCTCACCTTACATGTATTCTGACATCCCAAGCCCACTGAAGCTGCTTAGTGCAGGGCGTCCAAGCCCATGTGGGGTGAGGAGTGTGACCACATTGGAAGAAGGCCTGGTGTGGGTGTTTTCCCCACCTCACACAGATCTAGGCGCCCCACTCTAGATGGCTGTGGCTACCCACCCTGCCAAGGTCACTGTTGACAGTGTGCTTTGTTTCTTTCACAAAGGTTTTGTTGCTTTTTAAAAGAACTGGAATCAAGATATTTAGAACCAACAAGATTTTCAAGGCCGTGACCCTTCTTTTTTCTTCCATTATGGGGGAATAACCAGCAAAATTTGTTAAGCAAACAGTACAGTAGTCCTCCCCTATCTGCCAGGAATAAGAATTAAGACCCTCAGTGGATGCGAGAAACCACAGGCAGTACTGAAACCTATATACTCTATACTATGCTTTCTCCTATATACACATACCTGTGATTAATTTATAAATTAGGCATAGTAAGAGACTAACAATAATAACTAATAATAAAGTAGAATGGAGATGTGGCAAGATGGCAGAATAGGAACAGCTCTGGTCTTCAGTTCCCAGCGAGACCAACGCAGAAAGCAGGTGATTTCTGCATTTCCAACTGAGGTATCCTGTTCATCTCATTGGGACTTGTTAGGCATAGGTGCAGCCCATGAAGGGTGAGCAGAAGTCGGGTGGGGTGTTGCCTCACCCAGAAAGTGCAAGGAGTGGGGGGCCTCCCTTTCCCAGCCAAGGGAAGCGGTGAGAGACTGTGCTATCCAGTCCAGATACTACACTTTCCCCATGGTTTTTGTAATCTGCAGATCAGGAGATTCCCTTGTGTGCCTACACAACCAGGGCCCTGGGTTTCAAGCACAAAACTGGGCAGCTGTTTGGGCAGACACCAAGCTAGCTGCAGGAGTTTTTTGTTTCTGTTTTTGTTTTTATACCCCAGTGGCACCTGGAACCCCAGTGAGACAGAACGGTTCACTCCCCTGGAAAGGGGGCTGAAGCCAGGGAGCCAAGTGGTCATGCTCAGTGGGTGCCACTCCCACAGAGCCCAGCAAGCTAAGAACCACTGGCTTGAAATTCTCACTGCCAGCACAGCAGTCTGAAATCGACCTGGGAAGATCAAGCTTAGTGGAGTAAGGGGTGTCCACCATTACTGAGGTTTGAGTAGGCGGTTTTCTCCTGACAGTGCTTAGGAGGTCAGAAAGGTTGGACTGGGCAGAACTCACCACAGTTTGGCAAAGTGGCTGTGGCCAGACTGCCACTCTAGATTCCTCTTCACTGGGCAGGGCATCTCTGTAAGAAAGGCAGCAGCCCCAGTCAAGGGCTTATAGATAAAGCTCCCATCTCCCTGGGACAGAGGAACTAGGGGAAGGGGTGGCTGTGGGCACAGCCTCAGTGGACTTAAACGTTCCTGCCTGCTGGTTCTGAAGAGAGCAGTGGATCCTGACAAAGAGGGTTCTCTCAGCACAGCACTTGAGCTCTGCTAAGGGACAGACTGCCTTCTCAAGTGAGTCCCTGATCCACATGCTTCCTGACTGGGAGAGATCTCCCAACAGGAGTTGACAGATACCTCATACAGGAGAGCTCCAGCTGACATCAGGCCGATGCTTCCAGAGGAAGGACCAGGAAGCAATCTTTGCTATCCTGCAGCCTCTGCTGGTGATACCCAGGTAAATAGGGTAAATAGGTAAATAGGGTCTGGAGTGGACCTCCAGCAAACTGCAGCAGATCTGCAGAGAGAGGCCTGACTGTGAGAAGAAAAGCTAACAAACAGCAATAACATCAACATCAACAAAAAGGACCCCTACACACATACAAAAAAAAATCCCATCCAAAGTAAATCCACGAAGATGAGGAAAAGGCAGTGCAAAAACGCTAAAAATTCCAAAACCAGAATGCCTCTTCTCCTCCAAATGATCACAATTCCTCTCCAGCAAGGGTACAAAACTGGACAGAGAATGAGTTTGACAAATTGACAAAAGTAGGCTTCAGAAGGTGGGTAATAACAAATTCCTCTGAGCTAAAGGATCATGTTCTAACCCAATGCAAGGAAACTAAGAAACTTGAAAAAAGATCAGACTAATTGCTAACTAGAATAACCAGTTTAGAGAAGAACATAAAGGACCTGATGGAGCTGAAAAATACACCATGAGAACTTCGTGACGCTAACACAAGTATCAATAGCAGAATCGATCAAGCAGAAGAAAGGATATGAGAGGCAAACAAATTCAAAAGCTAACAAAAGACAAGAAAGAACTAAGATCAGAGCAAAACTAAAGGAGATAGAGACATGAAAAACCCTTCAAAAAATAAATGAATCCAGGGGCTGGTTTTTTGAAAAGATCAACAAAATAGACCACTAGCCAGATTAATAAAAGAGAAAAGAGAGAAGAATCAAATCGACACAACAAAAAAATGATAAAGGGGATATCACCACTGATCCCATATAAACACAAGCTACCATCAGATAATACTATAAACACTTCTATGCAAATAAACTAGAAAATCTAGTAGAAATGGTTAAATTCCTGGACACATACATCCTCCCAAGACTAAACTAGGAAGAAGTCGAATCCCTGAATAGGCCAATAACAAATTCTGAAATTGAGGCAGTAATTAATAGCCTACCAACCAAAAAAGCTCAGAACCAGACGGATTCACAGCTGATTTCTACCAGAGGTACAAAGAGGAGCTGGTACCATTCCTTCTGAAACTATTCCAATCAGTAGAAAAAGAGGGACTCCTCCCTAACTCATTTTATGAAGCCAGCATCATCCTGATTCCAAAACCTGACAGAGACATAACAAAAAAAAAATTTCAGACCAATACCACGATGAACATAGATGCAAAAGTCCTCAATAAAATACTGGCAAACCGAATCCAGCAGCACATCAAAAAGCTTATCCATCACAATCAAGTCAGCTTCATTCCTGGGATGCAAGGCTGGTTCAATATATGTAAATCAATAAACATAATTCATCATGTAAACAGAACCAATGACAAAAACCACATGATTATCTCAATAGATGCAGAAAAGGCCTTCGATAAAATTCAACACCACTTCATGCTAAAATCTCTCAATGAACTAGTTATTGATGAAATATATCTCAAAATAATAAGAGCTATTTATAACAAACCTGTAGCCAATATCATACTGAATGGGCAAAAGCTGGAAGCATTCCCTTTGAAAACTGGCACAAGACAAAGATGTCCTCTCTCACCACTCCTATTCAACACAGTATTGGAAGTTCTAGCCAGGGCAATCAGGCAAGATAAAGAAATAAAGCATATTCAAATATGAAGAAAGGAAGTCAAATTGTCTGTTTGCAGATGACATGATTGTATATTTAGAAAACCCCATCATCTCAGCCCAAAAACTCCTTAAGCTGATAGACAACTTTAGCAAAGTTTCAGGATACAAAATAAATGTGCAAAAATCACAAGCATTCCTGTACACCAACAGTAGTCAAGCCAAGAGTCAAATCATGAGTGAACTCCTATTCACAATTGCTACAAAGAAGATAAAATACCTAGGAATACAACTTACAAAGGACGTGAAGGATCTCTTCAAGGAGAACTACAAACCACTGCTCAAGGAAATAAGAGAGGACACAAACAAATGGAATAAAATTCCATGCTCATGGATAGGAAAAATCAATATCATGAAAATGGCCATAGTGTCCAAAGTAATTTATAGATTCAATGCTATTCCCATCAAGCTACCAACAAGACACCAGGAAAGTCAATGGTAGACTTTCCTCACAGAATTGGAAAAAACTACTTTAAATTTCATATAGAACCAAAGCAGAGCCCATATAGCCAAGACAATCCTAAGCAAAAAGAACAAAGCTGGAGGCATCATGCTACCTGACTTCAAACTATACTACAAGGCTACAGTAGCCAAAACAGCATGGTACTGGTACCAAAACAGATACATAGACTAATGGAACAGAACAGAGGCCTCAGAAATAACACCACACCTCTACAACCATCTAACAAACCTGACAAAAACAAGAAATGGGGGAAGGATCCCCTATTTAATAAATAGTGCTAGGAAAACTGGCTAGTCATATGCAGAAAACTGAAACTGGACCTCTTCCTTACACCTTATACAAAAATTAATTCAAGATGGATTAAAGACGTAAACATAAAACCTAAAAGCATGAAAACCCTAGAAGAAAACCTAGGCAATACCATTCAGGACATAGGCATGGGCAAAGACTTTATGACTAAAACACCAAAAGCAATGGCAATAAAAGCCAAAATTGACAAATTGGATCTAATTAAACTAAAGAGCTTCTGCACAGCAAAAGAAACTATCATCAGAGTGAACAGACAACCTACAGAATGGGAGAAAAATTTTGCAATCCATCCATCTGACAAAGGGCTAATATCCAGAATCTACACAGAACTTAAACAAATTTACAAGAAAAAAACAAACAACCCCATCAAAAATGAGCAAAGGATATGAACAGACACTTCCCAAAAGAAGACATTTATGCAGCCAACGAACATGTGAAAAAAAGACTCATCATCACTGGTCATTAGAGAAATGCAAATCAAAACCACAATCAGATACCATCTCACACCAGTTAGAATGGCAATCATTAAAAAGTCAGGAAACAACAGATGCTGACGAGGATGAGGAGAAATAGGAATGCTTTTACACTGTTGGTGGGAGTGTAAATTAGGTCAACCATTGTGGAAGACAGTGTGGTGACTCCTCAAGGATCTAGAACAAGAAATAACATTTGACGCAGCAATCCCATTACTGGGTATAGACCCAAAGGATTAGAAATCATTCTACTATAAAGATACATGCACACGTATGTTTATTGCAGCACTATTTACAATAGTGAAGACTTGGAACCAACCCAAATGTCCATCAATGATAGCCTGGATAAAGAAAATGGGGCACATATACACCATGGAATACTATGCAACCACAAAAAAGAACGAGTTCATGTCCTTTGCAGGGACATGGATGAAGCAGGAAACCATCATTCTCAGCAAACTAACACAGAAACAGAAAACCAAACACCACATGTTCTCACTCGTAAGTGGGAGTTAAACAATGAGAACACATGGACACAAGGAGGGGAACATTACACACTGGTACCTATCGGGGGGTGGGGGGCAAGAGGAGAGAGAACATTAGGACAAACACCTAATATATGCAGGGCTTAAAACCTAGATGATGGGTTGATAGGTGCAGCAAACCACCACGGCACATGTATACCTGTGCAACAAACCTGCACGTTCAGCACATGTATCCCAGAACTTAAAGTAGAATAAAAAAAACTAGAACAATTATAACAATATATTCTAATAAACGTTATGTAAATCTGGTTTCTCTCTTAAAATATCTTACTGTTTTCAGCGCACTGTTGACCATGGGTAACCAAAACTGCAGAAATTGAAACTGCAGATAAAGGAAGACTATTGTACAAGGATATCAGAAATGTGTCCTAGACACAAATGTGAGGATACTATTTGGCTCCTTGGCATCAGTTTTTACTTCATATGGAATTAGTAATTCACTAAAGAGATTGTCTTTCTGGAAAACAAACCCTCCTTCCATTCGTAGTACACAAAGTTTAGATAAAGCAGACCTCAGTCTATCCAAAAGCTATGCCCAAGGCTTATACCAATCATAGTAGCTTCAACTCTTCTCTAACAAATCCTTCATGCACCTAAAGCAATGTGGCAGATTGTACTTTCTGTAATGACTGCTACTGCACATCTACCATTCCACCAGCTCTCCTCACATGACTTCAACACTCCTCTCACTGAGAGGCAAAGTCTATGTCCCTTTCTTTTAAATCTGGGTGGGGGATTTAGACTGCTCCAAACAATGGAATGTTGTAGAATGGATACCATATGACTTCAACCTCTAGGTAACAAAAAGGACACAGCTTCTGCCTGGCTCACTTTTTGGAAGGATGATCACTCTGGGAAACCCAGCCACCAAGTGGTGAGAAACCATCCCATGCAGTGAAGCAACATAGGGAGGCCGTCACGGAGAAGATATGAAGCTCCCAGCATCTACTGCTGAACCTGTGAGTGAGTGAACCTTCAAATGATTCCAGCCTCCAGGCTTCAAGTCGCCCCTGCTGACATGGAGGGGAGCAGTGACAAGCTATCGACACCAACCCTGATCCAAATTGCAGGCTTGTGGGCAAGGTAAATATTGTTATTGTTTTAAATGACTAAAATCTTTAGTGCTGAAGCACACCTTCTTCTGCATTTCTCCACACCATTCCTTCCATTCCTCTAAGCATGGCCTTCACCGTCCTTATCTAATCACTAGTGTTTTTCTGTCCTCCACCAGAGCCAAGGAATCTCATCTCCAATATCTGTGAGTCTCACACAGAAAAGGACCCCATAAGAGCTGTAGAAAAATCTTTGACCCTCTTTTTTTCCAGATTCTGTGGAATTTAGTGGTGTAGTTGTTAATATCAGATGCTCTGGAATCAAGCTATGATGCTCAAACCTGGCTACTCCCTCCTCACAGTGTGAGATTGAGCAAGTTACTTAACTTCTCTTGATCACACTTTTTCATTTAAAAATAGAGATAGTATCAATACCTACCTTACATAATTTCTGGGATAATTCTATGATAGGAAGAACATAAAGTACTTAAAAACATAAGAACTCAGTAAATTCTAGTTGTTGTTATGATATAGAGTATTTTCTCATTTATTCAGCAAACTAGCCATGTACTCTTTCTAAGGTACATTTTAAGTTTTTTTCTTGCACTTGTCACTGTGTTTCATTTCAATCAACTTTAACATAATCAAGTCACAGATTTTTTGGCCATTATTTTATCTTCGGTTGCTTATTGATTGTATAGTTAGGCAGGCCAGTTAGAAATGTGATAAGCTCTGATATCCTCTAGCTTACAGGCACCAGCTCTCCTCAAAATATTAGAGAAAATGTATCCCAGCTCACATGTTTTGCACATCTGTGTTCTTCTGACCCCATGACCCAGCCCTGACTGCCATTAGACCCCCTGATCTGACCCCAAATGACAAACTATATACATAATCTCTCCCTGGCACCTATACTCAGCATGTGGAGTGAGCCAGCTTAACCAGTATCATCTAGCACATCACACACAGCTCCTGGGGCCCCAGACCGGTTACCTCAGGATGTTTTTTCCATCAGCCAGCCACTAGGTGAGTGGACCAGAAACAAAACCACTAAAGCCAAGGTGGCTGTACAAATTCTGAATCAGATGAGTGAGGAAACATCACTAACACAACAAACACATAATAAGTACTGTCAATAATAGAACTTGTAAATTTAAAAAAGAAATAGAAAAGAAACATAAAACATGACTTGTTTTTAACTTTCCTTCAGAGCCAATGAGTCAAGTCTTCTTCCATCATCAGAGGAGGTGAAGATGCAGAAGAGAGCGGCCACACTTGAAAGAGTGAATGAGAGTGGCAGGAGCCCCAGGGGAGGGACCTTGCCTCTTCAGAAGACTGAAGCAGTGACAAGTGAAAAGAAGAAACCTTAGTAAACTGATTAAAGAGAGTTCACCTCCTCCATGAGACACAGGCCAGACCTGGATAATAAGGATGGTCATCGATAGCCCTGGAAATAGATGTTATTTTCCTTGCATCACATCACTTTGGCTCACTGTGCCTTGGGCTTCCCCTCAAGTGCCCAGGCACCCAAGCACCTCTGAGCTTTTCTCTCAGGATGTTCTCTGGAGCTATAAAAATTGCTCTGTCCAAGAGCAGTCTTAGCCCTCAAGTGAGAAAGAATTAATGCTCCTAGAGACAACATTCAACCACCTGGGAATGGGAATTGTCAGGCAAATGACCCAGCCTCCTGAATTTTGGAAAGACAATGCTGACATCCATTCTTTATGGATTCTCAAAGAGTCCCCAGCAGGATTCAGCTCCAGATGCCCACAGCAATAGGTAGCTCACTAATGCACTCATGGTTAGCTCTCCTTATTTTCCCTGTTTCGTTCTTCCTACTTCCTTGCTCCAGTCTCTTGGAATTATCTCAGAAAAAAAAATTAATTACCTCTAACTAAATCCTTGTCTAGGCCTGTTTTTTGAACAAAAGACTCAAACTAAAATCCAACTGTATTAGGTTGAATAGTGTCCCCCCCAAAGTTTATGTTCACCCACCACCTATGAATGTGACACCATTTGGAAGCAGGATTTTGCAGATGTAACTAAGTTAAAATAAGTTCATACTTGATTAAGAGGGACCCTAATCAAATGACTGGCATCACTTTAAAACAGGTAAATGTGGACAGACACACAGGGAAGATCACCCAACAACAGATACAGAGATTGGAGCAATGTATCTACAAGCCAAGGCAGTGGCAAGGATTGCTGATACCCCTAGAAGCTAGGAGAAGCATGCGACAGACTTTGCCAGACACTTCCAAAAAGAACCAACTCTGCTGACACTTGATTTCAGGCTTCTGGCCTCCAGAACAGTGAAAGAATAAATTTCTGTTGTCTGCTGCCACCAGTTTGTAATACTTTGTTATAGCAGAGCTAAGAAATTAATACAATACCCTAGAGTGTCTTAGTCAGGGTCCAAGAAAACAGAAACCACTCCAAATATTTGCAAACAAAAGGAGTTTATTCCAGGGAACTGATTACATGACAGAAGCCAAAGAGGGTAAAATGAATCAACCGAGAGATTAGCAATAGCAGGAAGCCACTACCACACCTAGCTGGAGGCATGGAGGGAGCAAGCAGTGTTGCCAGGACCCTGATCACCTGGCAGAATATGAAACCATATCTAGCCTTCCAGGTGAGAGCTGGAGCCAGGAGGAGAGCAGAGGAGTCATCCTGAAACAGTCCACAAGCTAAGAAGAAAGAGTGGGAAGGAAAAAGACCCTCATTCTTCAGCACCACCCATTGGCTTGTTCCAAGAAGACAGAGCTGTCAGACAGAGAAATCTGTGTGACGTAGACTGTGTCACAGAGAAGAGCAGCAGGAAGATGAGGGCTGGATCTGAAAGCTACCTGGGCAAGGATCCAAACCAACAACTCCACTCCAACCCCATGAGACTCAAAGGAAGAGAGTTTAAGCTTTTGCTGTTTTTTAAATAAATTACTAGGATCCATAATAATACCAGTAAAAGGTGAGATCTGAAGGATGAGAGACACTATGAAGAAACAGTGTGAGACAGTAATAATGCACTGATGATCATGACAGTACAAAAAATGGGAAGTCCTTCATGAGTCAGGTTTCTTTAAACCCACATGCAGCTCCCACTTAGATGGACACAACAGTATGTGAAGATTCACACTGTGATCTTTTGCTCCAAGAACCACCACAGGAACACACCAGGAAAACCAAAGGAATTCACACACCCTTTGAAAGAAGTGGGACACTGCTGCAAATTTTGCAAAACAGGCAAAAAACTGTAAGTTCCCAAAGTGTGAGAGGGAAAAATCCTGCCTCTGAACACACATCCCCACTGGGGTATCTGAAAATCCAGATCAAGGGAGAATTTAACCTCACCTTGAACTGAAATGAAGTAGGCAGTCACACAAAATATAAAAGTAGAAGTATCAGTATCAGAAGACTGCAAGGCACTTCCAGTCTTCAGCTTGAGCCCAGGGAAGCCATTCCTGACTATATCTCACAGGATCTCTCAGGGAAGGCAGCCAGTGGAATTGGGGAGGGGTCACCAGGTGAAGGAAGCATCCAACTGAAATTGGTAGTGTTTCAACTGGACA
This sequence comes from Symphalangus syndactylus, assembly GCF_028878055.3. Classification (NCBI taxonomy): domain Eukaryota; kingdom Metazoa; phylum Chordata; class Mammalia; order Primates; family Hylobatidae; genus Symphalangus; species Symphalangus syndactylus. The sequence goes on from NC_072431.2 coordinate 29,665,041, forward strand.
CAAATTTTCTTCAGTGGAGTCTGTGGGAGGAGTGGGAGCTTTGGCAATATGAGAACACAAACTCAGAAGCAAAGAAGCCACTCCCGTTGGAGTGGGCAGATGGGGAGGGGTGATATCTGAAAGCCATGCTTGCTTTCTCAGTGCGAAAACTCACAGCCTTGGGCAAGATCTGAGTGGGGCACTTTGGGAGTGAGACTGGCCTCACCAACTGTGTGGGAGCTGGGTGAGGCCTCTCACTACCAGCTTTTCCCCACTTCCCTGGTGAATTGTATGACACAGCAGAGGTAGCCAAGATCCCCTCTGGAAAATAACCCCATTGGCCTAAGAACCACCCCACATCCCCCACAGTGGCCACAGCAAACCCCACCGAAGGAGACTCTGAGCCCAGAACCAACTAACCCTGCCCCAACATGATGGTATTTCTTTACTCACCCTGGTAACCAAACACAAAAGACAGAAACTCTTGGGAGCTTCAAGGCCCCACCCATCATCTGAGAAACCAAAATACTTACCCTGGCCAACTTAGGGCAAACCTAGATCCCTCTACTACCAACGCAGCTGGTGCTCTCTTGAAAGCACCACCTCTTGGCTGGAGACAAAACAACACAGGCCATTACAGCAACTCATGACAGAATAACCCTGAACCCAGGAAGGAGAAGATAACACCTAATTCCATTGCCTGCAACATCCTGGCTAAACAGAGGTCCTGAGTGTGTCCACATGAAAACTTCACTGCTAGCATAACCAGCATTCAAGAAACCCAGCACACTACACATATCTACAACCAAGGACTCCCACAGAGTCTACTTCACTCTCCTTCCACCTCCACCAGAGCAGGTAATGGTATCCATGGCTGGGAGACCTGAAGAGAAATCACATCACAGAACTCATTGCAGACATTCCCCAGCACCAGCTGGAACCTGGTAGCGCCACTGGGAAGCTAGACCCAGAAAAGCAGTACCAGCCAATGCAGTCCAGTGGTCAGAAAGTCCCACCCCTAGAGGAAGGGGGAGAGCACCACATCAAAGGATCACCCCATGGAATAACAGAATCTGAACAGCAGGCCTTGAGTTGCAGACCTTTCTGGAAATAGTCTACCCAAATGATAAGGAACCAGAAAGATAATTCTGGTAATATGACAAAACAGAGTTCTATATCACCTCCAAAAGATTACACTAGCTCCTCAGCAATGGATCCAAACCAAGAAGAAATCTCTGAATTGCCAGATAAACAATCCAAAAAATTATTAAGCTACTCAAGGAGATACCAGAGAAAGGTGAAAAACAACTTTAAAAATTAAAAATATATATATATACATATATATAGGATATGGGTGAAAAATTCTCCAGAGAAATAGATATCATAAAGAAAAAATAATCACAACTTCTGGAAATGAAAGCCATGCTTAGAGAAATACAAAATGCACTGGAAAGTTTCAACAATAAACTAGAACAAGCAGAAGAAAAAATTTCAGAGCTCAAAGACAATGCTTTCAAATTAACCCAATCGAACAAAGACAAAGAAAAAATAATTTTTTAAAAATGAACAAAGCCTCCAAGAAATGTGGGTTTATGTTAAACAGCCAAACCTAAGAATAATTGGTGTTCCTGAGGAAGAAGAGAAATCTAAAAGCTTGAAAACCTTATTTGAGGAAATAATTGACGAAAACTCCCCTGGCCTTGCTAGATACCTAGACATCCAAATACAAGAAGCTCAAAGAACACCTGGAAAATTCATCAGAAAAAAGGCTATCACTAAAGTCCTATCCCAGTTCTGTTAAAGTAATAGCAAGAATAGCACCTTATAAATACCTAGAAAAATAGTAGAAGGAAACATGCTTAAGCATTAATAATGATCTCTTGTGGTAGAATTCTCGGTAATTTTAATTTTACCCTTTACATGTTCATACTTAACTATACATATGTATTTATATATATACATATACATAAATATACAAACGTATGTATATATGCACATTTTTGTTTATGGACAGCCTATGACTGTGAGCCAAGGGACATCAGAGACATGGCTCTCTGGAAACTGAGACAATACTTAGTGGACAGTTTTTTGTTTGTTTGTTTGTTTGTTTGTTTGTTTGTTTGTTTTTGAGATGGAGTCTCGCTCTGTCGCCCAGGCTGGAGTGCAGTGGCGCGATCTCAGCTCACTGCAAGCTCCACCTGGGTTCACGCCATTCTCCTGCCTCTGCCTCCCAAGTAGCTGGGACTACAGGCGCCCGCCACCACACCCGGCTAATTTTTTGTATTTTTAGTAGAGACGGGGTTTCACCATGTTAGCCAGGATGGTCTCGATCTCCTGACCTTGTGATCCACCCGTCTCGGCCTCCCAAAGTGCTGGAATTACAGGCATGAGCCACCGTGCCCGGCCTTAGTGGACAGTTATTATCAGGATAATCAGCATCCATTTTTCCATCACCTGGCAACAACAACTAGCATTTCTCAAGGGAAATCCCCTCCTCATTCATAAGCACCATAGATGGAGTGGAACAGTCCCCACCTCAGCTTAAGGACGGCTAAATAACTAAAGCGTAAAGCAATCAGTCCACTACACTTCAATGGACCCAATGATGACTCATTTTGATTCAATAAATATCAAGTCCAGAACTTTTGTGCTGAACGGTGGAATAAAAAAAGTTATCTTTGTCACAGAATATTTATATTTAAAGAAGGGATTCTAAATATTCCAAAAATATGAATCCGAGATAGTGTTAAGATAGGAATGGGTTGCCATTTGGAGTATTTGTTGGGTGTGTGCAACTCTGCATACTGCTAAGGCAAGTCCAGCCTCCGTCTCACACCAACAAGCAGATTTCCCCACCATGGCCCTTAACATCTTGTGCTCTAACCACAAATTTTCAGTCTACTCTTGCTAACCATCAACTCTTCAAGGGCAAGAGCCATGTCTCTCATATCCCTGGATCTGGCTTGCTAAATAATTATTCATTATTTTATCTGAGTAGAAAAAGAGCCAAGAACTGAGAAAAGGAGACATTCTTGGTTCTCAGTTACTGAGGAGCTTCTGCGGTACCAGCCTTTCTGCTAGCTGCAGCCACAGCTTCAACAGCTCCACCTCCTTGTTCTTTATTCTTGCTGTCACCTTGTTACCCAGCAGCAGGGGTGTAAATGTGACAGTGCCATGTCAACTTAAACCAAACCAGAGAATTTTAATAAACCACCTTCTATAATGACACCCATCAAAACCAGAAGGGGACAAGTCTAGGAGGTCTCTGAGGTTACTGTACCCATCCCTCCTTCATCCCCCTCCAGCATTTGTTTCTGGAAGGAGTCAACACCAACAGCTCTGACCTGGGCAGCCTTCCTGAGAAAATGCAGCCATTCTTGCTCCTGTTGGCCTTTCTTCAGACCCCTGGGGCTGGGACAGGTAAGTGACTATCCCTATTCCAGAGGCCTGAACCCATCTTACAAGATACCGTGTACCCATGAGCACTGGTCAGGAATTTTCCTCAATCTGAGCCCACCTCCCATTCCACACCCAGACTTATAAATCTGAGGCTAGATAGAGACTCAGCAAAGATCGAAAAATGAAAGGTGTTCCCTAAAAGGTTTAATAGGTGTTAGCGTCTCCCTAGACCTCTCCTTTATGACCTGGAGTGTGGATTGTTCTTAGAAAGGCATTTGGTAGGGAATGTGAAGCTAAAAAAGATAAGTAATTATTACTCTACACTCCAACCCAGGAAAGAGGAGCTCAGACACCAAGTTGCAGTCATAGGAGTTGTCACTGGACCCAGCTTAAGAATCACTTAAATTATTCAGTGCCCCCACCCAATCACCCCTTCCAGGAGAGAAGCCCATGGTGCAACTGATCTCAGAGGTGGCAAGATGACTGTGTCCATAGCTCTCCCGTTACCTTGGCTCCACCTAGGCTTTGCGACTCATTTTTAGTTGATTTCTCCACTTCCTTCTGCCTTTGCAGGCCCTCGGCTACTCCAGTGACCTGGTGATAACCCCCTCTAACATCCCTGAGGTCCTGAATCCCACCAGCACTACCCCCACTAAACCTCAGCCAAAGGCTAATTGGAGGCTATTCATTTATGCACCAAACAACACTTACTGAGAACCTAGAATGTGTTTGGCCCTGGCACATGAGAATTTTAGAAAATCCAACTCCAGAAGCTCATGGGGAGATCATTAGAAAATGGTACCAATCCGGAGGACAGCAGAGGCTCAGAGGGATCAGAGAGACTCACTAAAAAGGAGGAGCCTGGGAAGTCCTGTCCAGGATCCTCTGGGGCTCTACCATTGTGAAAATAGATCTTTCTTCCTCCATGTATGTTTCTGCAGTAGGATGCAGAAGTCAAGCACCATCCATTCTTTCTGAGAGAAAGTTCTGAGACTTAAAGTTCAGAAAAGCTTACTCTGCCTGCAAGGAGTGCTGCCTGCAGAGCTCAGGACGACCCTCCCTCACTGTCTGCAGCACACAAAAGACTTCACCCTTAATCACTGTCGTCCTAAGCCTTCTCTCCTGACTGCAGCCATCCCCAGCTACTTTATCTTCCAGCCTTTCTTTTCAGAGGAGATCATCGGGGGCCATGAGGCCAAGCCCCACTCCCGCCCCTACATGGCCTTTGTTCAGTTTCTGGATGAGAAGAGTCGGAAGAGGTGTGGCGGCATCCTAGTGAGAAAGGACTTTGTGCTGACAGCTGCTCACTGCCTGGGAAGGTAAGGAGCAGCACCAGCTCACCTCCTGAGTCCCCCCTACAGGGACCCTTGTTTTCTCCTGAGGACTGCAGCCCAGGGGAGCTTCCAGAGTGCCTGGTAACACAAGCCCATGAAAGCTCATCGGGGCAGCCACCTGGGAATAGGACTAAGATGATGAAAGGCTGAGAAATAGGACAGGGTCAGAGGGTCAGAGGTCAGAGCAAGTGGCATGGTTTCACACACTGGCCCAGTAAAGCAGTGGTAAAGGTTGAATCCATGCATTAAGGATCAAAATGCAAACTCGAGCAATTTCATGGTATTTCCTGAAGGCAAGAGAGAGCCCCCAGAAGCCCTACTCTTCACGTCTTTGTGAAGTAGAGGACACAGTCACTCAGCCCTGGAGCTCTCCTGTCCCCTCAACTTCCCCTCAGCTGCAGCCCTACCCTGCCCCAGCTGTCATCTGCTCTTCACTGCTCCTGGGCTGTATCCCCTATGACTCCACCCCCATCCTCACTCTGCTCTCTGTGCAGCTCCATAAATGTCACCTTGGGGGCCCACAATATCAAGGAACAGGAGCAGACCCAGCAGTTTATCCCTGTGAAAATAGCCATCCGCCACCCAGCCTATAATCCTAAGAACTTCTCCAACGACATCATGCTACTGCAGGTGAGGCACACTCCTGCCACTCTTGCTCTTCTTGGTCCAGTTGGTTCCACGCCCACTGTGATGCCAGCCCTTTCCTCCTTTCCATCCTGACCTCTTGGCCAGTTCCTGTGCCTTAGAGGAGAGGGAAGGTTGTGCAGCCCCATCACTGTGTCAGGGCCCAGAAGGCCATTGCCTGACCTGGACTTTCTTGCTTCTTCCCCACCAGCTGAAGAGAAAGGCCAAGTGGACCACAGCTGTGCGGCCTCTCAGGCTACCTAGCAGCAAGGCCCAGGTGAAGCCAGGGCAGGTGTGCAGTGTGGCTGGCTGGGGTTATGTCTCAAAGAGCACTTTAGCAACCACACTGCAGGAAGTGTCGCTGACAGTGCAGAAGGACTGGGAGTGTGAACGTCTCTTCCCTGACCGTTACAACAGAGCCACTGAGATTTGTGTGGGGGATCCAAAGAAGACACAGACCGGCTTCAAGGTTGGGTTTCCAGCCTCTACCAAGAAAGACCACAGGGAGAGAGGAACTTGAGGGAGTTCTGGGGTACGACAGTGGCCAGATCCTTATGCTTTCAGCCCAGAGCTTGGGCAGCCTGTGTCACCCTGGAATCTAGTCTTTAGTCCACTCCTTGGGTGGATTGGGGTGGCTGGAGGGGAAGGATCTGTCATCCCACGGTCACTTATCACCAAAGTGTCCGTGAGAAGTGCAGAGAAAAGCTTGGTCTGGGGAGAGCCAGAAAGCACAGCCAGGGCCATGCTGGAGACCCAGGACTGAGGAAGGTGACAAGGTCTGCCTGGCATTGATGTCACACAAAATCCATAACAGAGACCACCCATCCCAGGGAAGACTAGCTCAGTCTTTCCTCTCTCTGTTTACAGGGGGACTCCGGGGGGCCCCTCGTGTGTAAGGACGTGGCCCAAGGTATTTTCTCCAAAGGAAATCCAAAAGCGACACCTCCGGGAGTCTACATCAAGGTCTCACACTTCCTGCCCTGGATAAAGAGAACAATGAAGCGCCTCTAACAGCAGTCATGAGACTAACCTTCCTCTGGGCCTGACCATCTCTGGGACAGAGGCAAGAATCCCCAAGGGGTGGGCGGTCGGGGTTGCAGGACTGTAATAAATGGATCTCTAGCGTAAATATGACCGAAGTCTTATTTATTCACTGAACCATCTTCAATACGCAACAACTCTGCTCCAGGCAGCCGTCTGCTGTCAGTTCTGGCTTTTGCTTCTTCCTTTCTCCCCCAGCCCTCCCTCCTCCCTAAACCCCATGCTGTACAGTTTTTTCACTAATTTCTCAATCACATGTCTTTGATATTGAACCCTCTGTTAGAGCCGGTTTAAACTCCATTATAAACAAAAAATCTTCACCCCTCTCCCCTCACAAAAAAAAATAAACCTCTCTGGACGTTAGGAATTTCTTATCGTCTCTAAACCAACCACCTGCTCCCCTAACAATGTAGCAGAGAATGGAGCAGGGCAGTGGAAAGGAAATAACTCCAGGGACCCAGAAGGCCAGGGGCCATGCCATGAGTACCCAGTTTCCTATTTCCAGGGCTTGTCCCTCTGGTGGGGGCAGGCTTCTCCCACAGCCAGGTCTGCCTGCAGCTTAGGAGGTTGAGATGCTCCTCTTCACCTAGGTCCCGTTTCCCTGCCCTGGGCCCAGCCCTGAGCTCAGTCAACCTTCTTCCTTCCTGGCTCGCCTTCCCAGCTCCCAAGAGTTTTTCACCCAAGTGTCCTGGCTACCAGTTTCTTTCCCTTCTAGCTCACCGTGTTCTGAAGCCAGCCTCTCTCTCATCTCCCTAACAGAGTTCCCAGCTCTGTGTGAGTTCTTCTCTACTGCTTGTCCCAGCCAGACCTGGGCTGCCAGCCCACCTAATGCTGATCAGAGGAGCCAGGTCTCACCTTCCACCTGGGCAGGGCTGGCTGAGGCCCTCAGTCCAGCGCAGCTTTCCGCAGGGGCTCAGGCATCACCTTCTGTGGAGCCACTCAGCAGCCTCAACATCTTTCAGCCTAGCCTGGCCTCAGACCCATACTCCCCCTGTTGGCAATCTGGGGTTATGGCAGCTGTGCACCAGAGGGCTCCAGGGCCACTGGGCTGAAGTAACACTATGCCATTTATCAACAGACGAATACTTGCTGATCTGTCTCTTTGTGCCGGGCATATAATAGGCCCTGTCCCTGCTTTTGGAAATTTTACAATGATAAAAAATTTCACCTCAATTCTCCTGTTTCCTCTGCTTCTACCAGGCAGGTCAGTTTGGCACAAATGGATCTGTATTTATAATCCACAAGAAATCTTGTTTTAAAAATAATTAAATTATCTATGTTCTACCTGTAGTGTTCATTACAGACTCACATGCATGATCTGGCTTGATTCCAGAAGGACAGTGTGTGAAATTAGAAGAGACTTGGAGATTCTTAGGTCCTAAAGTTTTTAATCTATGCTCAGTGGAGTCTGTGTCCAGAGGTGTGGAAGTGTATTAGTCTGTTCTCACACTGCTAATAAGAGCATACCTGAGATTGGGTAATTCATAACGGAAAGAGGTTTAGTTGACTCACAATTCCACATGGCTGGAGAGGCCTCACAATCATGGCGGAAGGTGAATTAGAAGCAAAGTCACGTCTTACATGGCAGCAGGCAAGAGAACTTGTGCAGGGGAACTCCCCTTTATAAAACCATCAGATCTCATGAGACTTATTCACTATCACGAGAACTGCACAGGAAAAACTGGCCCTCTTGATTCAATAACTTCCCACCGGGTCCCTCCCACAACATGTGAGGATTATTACAATTCAAGGTGAGATTTGGGTGCAGACACGGAGCCAAATTATATCCAGAAGGAAGGAAGAAGACAACCAGAGCAGCCTTGGCTTTGTTTATTCTGCATATAGAAGACATTAACCTCAGTCCACAAACCTAAAAAATGCTACAGTTCAAGTGCGAGACAGTTAATATAATAGTGACCCCGCTGACTTTAGGATCCTGATCTCTCAAATAGTATTGCTAATGAGTTGAATGTGACAGAACACTATAAACTCACAATAGCTGGCAAACACTGAATCAAATGGGACCAACACTGAAAAAAGTAGAAACTTCACTGAAAAGAATAACAAATAAATCACACTCATGCAGGGAAAAAATCCAGCACATCGAAAAATAAGAGGAAAAACAAATAGACTTATTTTTCACATAAGGCTGTCCTGATGTCCATCTCCCAAGCCTTTCCCTGGGAATCAGTACTGGCAGCAGCACAGGTGAGAGAGGAGTAAATACATGCAGAGATAAGCAAGTGACCAGCAGCACATGTAGGAGTCAGGGGGCCATCACATAGAAGAAGCACAAAGACCCCAAAAAGCCAGCCAGGTAGAGCTCTATGGAGTCCCAGGGTGTAAGCCAGAGACAGCGGCAGAGTGACCAAAGATTTCTGCCACCAGGGCCAAAGGACCCGGGAAGGAGAGTGTCTGGTGGGTCAGTCTTCCCTCTTAGATCTAACAGAAACACTTGACATTGAGCATGGGACTTTATCCTATGTAAGATCTGAAGAGTGTGTGTGTGTGTGTGTGTGTGCATGTGTGTGTGTGTGTGTGTGTGTGAAGGTTATTTATAAATATGTTCATTGCAAGATTATTTAATAATAGATCCCAAATTAGAATCAGTATTAATGTCCAAAACAGGGAAATGGTAAAATATCATGCATTCAACATACCCATTTTGCGGCCATTAATATCTACATTATCCACAGCTATAAAAAACTAGGCTAACAACATTAATAGGCAAGTTCATTTTTTAAAAAAAACTCATAAACATTTGGAAAAAAGTAAACATTCAATAATTAATCAATCCAAATTAAAATATTAATAATTTTTGCTTATCTGATTGGGAAGGATTTACAAAAATGATAATATTCAGATTCAGTGTGAGCATTGAGAAAATGGTATTTTCACGGCTTGTACACAAAGATCCAAAAAAGAAAAGAGATTCTTTGACCTGCAGGAGCTGGATTTTATGTGGAAAAAAAAAAAGTATTTGACCTAGTCATCAACCACACCAAGAAAACTGAACACAGTTGTTCCTTCTAACAACCTTGGTACACAAGTAAAGTCTTAGAAACAATGCAAATATCCAGCACTAATTGGGGGATTCATTTTTTAAAGCTGCATATTATTAAACACTATGAAATCCCTGAAGTTACGATATATAACTACATTTTGTCACAAGGAAGAATATTCACCCGATATGTTTATGTTAAAAGTAGATTATAGATTGTTATATACCACAATTAAATTTGTGCTTATATACACTTTTTTTCTTTTTTTCTTTTTCCCCGAGACAGGGTCTCGCTCTGTCACCCAGGCTGAAGTGTAGTGGCGTAATCTCGGGTCACTGTGGTTCAAGTGATTCTCCTGCCTCAGCCTCCCAAGTAGCTGGGATTACAGGCGTGTGCTACCAAGCCCAGCCAATTTTTTGTATTTTTAGTAAAGAAGGGGTTTCACCATGATGGCCAGGCTGGTCTCAAACTCCTGACCTTAGGTGATCCACCTGCCTTGGCCTCCCAAAGTGCTGGTATTACAGGTATGAGCCATCACAGTTGGCCATGCTTATATACACATTTTTCTTGTAGGCTTTTTTGCTTCCTATATATCTATTTTCTTAATTTTTCTATAACTTTTATGTATTATTTAGTAAATTAAAGATCTGTTTATTAGATATGAATGACATTTTAAAGTGATACTCACTAATAGATTTTTAATAAAATGAGGAAAATGTTTATGTTAATTTAAAATATATTATTCAAAAATAAATATATTTTAGTCACATCTATGTAAAAATATACAAAGAAACAATCTGGGTGAATGGACATCTCTGTTAACGGTCAGTTGGGTGGTAGGATTAAGGCTGACATGATTCTTCTTTCTATTTTGTAATGTATTCAACTTTTTAAATTTTATTATTATTATATTAACTTTATTTTTTTAACAGTATTCCATATGAGAAAAAGGTTGGCTTAAGTTTGTACATGTGTCAGTTAAGATAACCCTATTATAACAAATAAGCTTCAGAATTTCAGTGACTAGCACAATAGAAGTTGATTTCTTTTTTTTTTTTTTTTTCTGAGACAGAGTCTCACTCTGTCGCCCAGGCTGGAGTGCAGTGGCACGATCTCTGCTCACTGCAAACTCCGCCTTCCAGGTTCATGCCAATCTCCTGCCTCAGCCTCCCAACTGGCTGGGACTACAGATGCCTGCCACCACACCTGGCTAATTTTTTGTATTTTTAGTAGAGACGGGGTTTTACTGTGTTAGCCAGGATGGTCTTGATCTCCTGACCTCGTGATCCGCCCGCCTTGGCCTCCCAAAGTGCTGGGATTACAGGCGTGAGCCACCGCGCCCAGCCGAAGTTGATTTCTTGCCCACACACAGTACAAAATGAATATTCCCAGTAAACAGTTGCATCCTTTTATTCTTACATGTTCCAGTTTGGCCAGAAAATTACATGGTCAGCCCAGGATTAAGAGATCCAGGCTCAGTTCTCTAAAGATGCTTCCCCAACTTCTTCTGCATCAAACCATGGAAGAGGAAAAGCCTAGATGATCAGGCATAGGTGTGTGTTCCGGGCCAGGTCTGGAAGTTTCCCATATCATTTCCACTCACGTCCATTTACTGCAACAATCACACAGCCACACCTAAGCCCAAGTGAGGCTGGACAACGTAGCTCATCAATGAAATGAACTACCTTTCTTCCCTCAGAAGAAAAGGAAATTATTTTGCCAAACTGCTAGCTTGTCTCTATCAAAATGCTTAATGGTGTTTACTGTTCATAAGGATCATGTGCTCTACATTTCTTCTCCTGCTTATAAAACGAATACATTTCCATTATAGAAAAAAATCAATAATCTAAAGATGAAAATAAGTATCACATAAAATTGTTGTTCTGATTATTGCCCTTTTCCCACAATTCTGTCAAATTCATGTCAAATTGTACACAGTTTTACATTCTACTTTTTTCATTTAATATTAGGTGATAAAGATAGCTGGCTACAGGCAGCCAGCACTTGCTTCCTCCACAAAGAAAGACCAAAACAGTAGGTAGATAATCACATATCAAATAGTATTTCTAAGACAGAACATAAGAATTCAGCAGGAGCCTGTCCCTGAGACAAAGTGAGCCAAAGCACATGTTCCTCAGAGCCTGAGAGCCATCTGCCTGGGACCACTGCCACTAACAGCAACCCTGTATCCCCCCCCTCCCCAACCCATATAGCAGTGCCACTGTGAACCAGCATGCACCTTCTAGGGTCCTGGGGACTGGCCCACATGGACTTTGTCCCAGGGCTTGTGGACAGGCCCACCCTACCCACTGCTGCTACCGTCACCTCTGCCGCCACTCAAGCGCACCATCTGGGGGGCCTGGATATCAACCCACCCCACCCATTGCAGTTGGCACCAGCACATATCATCAGAGGACTTGAGGACAGGACTACTTTGGCTGGCACAGCGCCTATCAGTGACCACATGCATCATCTAGGTGCCTGCAGATGGACCTGCCCCTCCTGCTACTACAGGCTCCCATGCACACCTTCTGGGAGACTGAGATCATCCTTGCATAGCCTAACGGCACTCACACACATCATCTGGGTCCCAGAGATTGACCCATTCTTCCTACCACCACTGGCACCCATGCACACCTACCAGGAGCCAGAGAACAGGCCTGCCCATCCTGCTGCCACCACCACTGCCATCAACCACTTGCACATGCCACCCAAGGGCCTGAGGACTAGCCCACCCAGCCTACTACTGCCACCACTAACACATGCACATGCTTCCTGGGAGACTGAGGGTTGGTCTGACACTGCTACTGCCATCACAAATGGCAAACAAACCACCCAGAGACCCAAGGACCCTCCTGCCTTGGGTCCATCACCAAGACCTGGCCCACTGCTGCCACTGCTGGCACCCAAGCAAGCCATCTGGAGGCTTAATAATTGACCTGAACAAACCCACTACCATCAATGCTCATGTACACTGCCCAGGGGCCCAAGGATCAGCATATCCAACCCACCACTGCCACCACTGGTGCCCAAAGACCAGCCCACCTAGTGTCCCCATTTGAGAAAAGTTTTACCATAGCCTCCACTAACAACTGCAGCCTAAGATACTGAGGAAATCACAGGCACCACTGATACTGATTATACCCAAAGAAATTACACAGAGACTACACTACTGCCTCTTCCCAGAATCAAAGCTGAAGTGCTTTATCCAGCCAACACTATAGATACACCTATAAGGAAAAAGTATTGTCCTATGAAAGCCAATCCATAAAATTGGAAAAAGTGACTGTTATACCAGATATGTAGATACCAATGTAAGAACACATGAAACATGAAAAAGCAAAGAAACATAACACCCCAAAGGAACACAATAATTATCCAGCAACATATTCCAACAAAAAAGACATCTAAGAAATGTCTGAAAAAGAATTAAAAATAATGATCTTTAAGAAGCTCAGTGAGGGGGTAGAGCCAAGATGGCTGAATAGGAACAGCTCCAGTCTACAGCTCCCAGAGCGAGTGACGCAGAAGACGGATGATTTCTGCATTTGCAACTGAGGTACCAGGTTCATCTCACTGAGGAGTGTCAGACAGTGGGTGCAGGACAGTGAGTGCAATGCACCAAGCGTGAGCCAAAGCAGGGCGAGGCATCACCTCACACAGGAAGAGCAAGGGGTCAGGGAATTCCCTTTCCTAGTGAAAGAAAGGGGTGACAGACAGCACCTGGAAAATCGGGTCACTCCCACCCTAATACTGGGCTTTTCCAATGGTCTTAGCAAATGGCACACCAGGAGATTATATCCCATGCCTGGCTCAGAAGATCTTACGCCCACGGATCCTGGCTCATTCACTAGCACAGCAGTCTGAGATCAAACTGCAAGGCGGCAGCGAGGCTGGGGGAGGGACGCCTGCCATTGGCAAGGCTTGAGTAGGTTAAAAAAGTGGCCAGGAAGCTCGATCTGGGTGGAGCCCACCACAGCTCAAGGAGGCCTGCCTGCTTCTGTAGACTCCACCTCTGGGAGCAGGGCATAGCCAAACAACAGGCGGCAGAAACCTCTGCAGACTTAAATGTCCCTGCCTGACAGCTTTAAAGAGAGTAGTGGTTCTCCCAGCACACAGCTGGAGATCTGAGAATGGACAGACTGCCTCCTCAAGTGGGTCCCTGACCCCCGAGTAGCCTAACTGGGAGACATCCCCCAGTAGAGGCAGACTGACACCTAACACGGCCTGGTACTCCTCTGAGACAAAACTTCCAGAGGAACAATCAGGCAGCAACATTTGCTGTTCACCAATATCCACTGTTCTGCAGCCTCTGCTGCTGATACCCAGGCAAAGAGGGTCTGGAGTGGACCCCCGGCAAACTCCCACAGACCTGCAGCTGAGGGTCCTGACTGTTAGAAGGAAAACTAACAAACAGAAAGGACATCCACACCAAAACCCCATCTGTACGTCACCATCATCAAAGGCCAAAGGTAGATAAAACCACAAAGATGGTGAAAAAACAGAGCAGAAAAACTGAAAATCCTAAAAATCAGAGTGCCTCTCCTCCTCCAAAGGAATGCAGCTCCTCACCAACAACAGAACAAAGCTGGATGAAGAATGACTTTGACGAGTTGAGAGAAAAAGGCTTCAGATGATCAAACTACTCCGAGCTAAAGGACGAAGTTCGAACCCATGGCAAAGAAGTTAAAAACCTTGAAAAAAGATAAGACGAATGGCTAACTAGAATAACCAATGCAGAGAAGTCCTTAAAGGACCTGATGGAGCTGAAAACCACGGCACAAGAACTACGTGACGAATGCACAAGCCTCAGTAGCTGATTCGATCAACTGCAAGAAAGTGTATCAGTGATTGAAGATCAAATGAATGAAATGAAGCAAGAAGAGAAGTTAAGAGAAAAAAGAATAAAAAGAAACAAACAAAGCCTCCAAGAAATATGGCACTATGTGAAAAGACAAAATCTACATCTGATTGGTGTACCTGAAAGTGATGGGGAGAATGGAACCAAGTTGGAAAACACTCTGCAGGATATTATCCAGGAGAACTTCCCCAATCTAGCAAGGCAGGCCAACATTCAAATTCAGGAAATACAGAGAATGCCACAAAGATACTCCTCGAGAAGAGCAACTCCAAGACACATAATTGTCAGATTCACCAAAGTTGAAATGAAAGAAAAGATGTTAAGGGCAGCCAGAGAGAAAGGTCGGGTTACCCACAAAGGGAAGCCCATCAGACTAACAGCTGATCTCTCGGCAGAAACTCTACAAGCCAGAAGAGAGTGGGGGCCAATATTCAACATTCTTAAAGAAAAGAATTTTCAACCCAGAATTTCCTATCCAGCCAAACTAAGCTTCATAAGTGAAGGAGAAATGAAATACTTTACAGACAAGCAAATGCTGAGAGATTTTGTCACCACCAGACCTGCCCTAAAAGAGCTCTGGAAGGAAGCACTAAACATGGAAAGGAACAACCGGTACCAACCACTGCAAAAACATGCCAAATTGTAAAGACCATCAAGGCTAGGAAGAAACTGCATCAACTAACAAGCAAAATAACCAGCTAATATCATAATGACAGGATCAAATTCACACATAACAATATTAACCTTAAATGTAAATGGGCTAAATGCTCCAATTAAAAGACACAGACTGGCAAATTGGATAAAGAGTCAAGACCCATCAGTGTGCTGTATTCAGGAAACCCATCTCACGTGCAGAGACACAAATAAGCTCAAAATAAAGGGAGGGAGTAAGATCTACCAAGCAAACGGAAAACAAAAAAAAAGGCAAGGATTGCAATCCTAGTCTCTGATAGAACAGACTTTAAACCAACAAAGATCAGAAGAGACAAAGAGGGCCATTACATAATGGTAAAGGGATCAATTCAACAAGAAGAGCTAACTATCCTAAATACATATGCACCCAATACAGGAGCACCCAGATTCATAAAGCAAGTCCTTAGAGACCTACAAAGAGACTTAGACTCCCACACAAGAATAATAGGAGACTTTAACACCCCACTGTCAACATTAGACAGATCAACGAGACAGAAAGTTAACAAGGATATCCAGGAATTGAACTCAGCTCTGCACCAAGCGGACCTAATAGACATCTACAGAACTTGCCACCCCAAATCAACAGAATATACATTCTTTTCAGCACCACATCACACCTATTCCAAAATTGACCACATAGTTGGAAGTAAAGCACTCCTCAGCAAATGTAAAAGAACAGAAATTATAACACACTGTCTCTCAGACCACAGTGCAATCAAACTAGAACTCAAAATTAAGAAACTCACTCAAAACCACTCAACTACATGGAAACTGAACAACCTGCTCCTGAATGACTACTGGGTACATAATGAAATGAAGGCAGAAATAAAGATTTCCTTTAAAATCAACAAGAACAGAGACACAACATACCAGAATCACTCGGACACATTCAAAGCAGTGTGTACAGGGAAATTTACAGCACTAAATGCCCACAAGAGAAAGCAGGAAAGATCTAAAATTGACACCCTAACATCACAATTAAAAGAACTAGAGAAGCAAGAGCAAACACATTCAAAAGCTAGCCGAAGGCAAGAAATAACTAAGACTGGAGCAGAACTGAAGGAAATAGAGGCACAAGAAACCCTTCAAAAAATCAGTGAATCCAGGAGCTGGTTTTTTGCAAAGATCAACAAAATTGATAGGCCACTAGCAAGACTAATAAAGAAGAAAAGAGAGAAGAATCAAATAGATGCAATAAAAAATGATAAAGGAGATATCGCCACAGATCCCACAGAAATACAAACTACCATCAAAGAATACTATAAACACCTCTATGCAAATAAACTAGAAAATCTAGAAGAAATGGATAAATTCCTCGACACATACACTCTCCCAAGACTAAACCAGGAAGAGTTGAATCTCTGAATAGACTAATAACAGGCTCTGAAATTGAGGCAATAATTAATAGCTTACCAACCAAAAAAAGTCCAGGACTAGATGAAGTCAAAGTCGAATTCTACCAGAGGTACAAGGAGGAGCTGGTACCATTCCTTCTGAAACTATTCCAATCAATAGAAAAAGAGGGAATCCTCCCTAACTCATTTTATGAGGCCAGCATCATCCTGATACCAAAGCCTGGCAGAGACACAACAAAAAAAGAGAATTTTAGACCAATAACCCCGATGAACATCAGTGCAAAAATCCTCAACAAAATACTGGCAAGCCACATCAAAAAGCTTATCCACCACGATCAAGTTGGCTTCATCCCTGGGAGGTGAGGCTGGTTCAACATATGTAAATCAATAAATGTAATCCATCATATAAACAGAACCAAAGACAAAAACCACATGATTAACTCAATAGATGTAGAAAAGGCCTTAGACAAAATTCAACAGCTCTACATGCTAAAAAACTTTCAATAAACTAGGTATTGATGGGACGTATCTCAAAATAATAAGAGCTATCTATGACAAACCCACAGCCAATATCATACTGAATGGACAAAAACTGGAAGCATTCCCTTTGAAAACTGGCACAAGACAGGGATGCCCTCTCTCACCACTCCTATTCAACATAGTGTTGGAAGTTCTGGCCAGGGCAATCAGGCAGGAGAAGGAAATAAAGGATATTCAATTAGGAAAAGAGGAAGTCAAATTGTCCCTGTTTGCAGATGACATGATTGTATATCTGCAAAACCCCATCGTCTCAGCCCAAAATCTCCTTAAGCTGATAAGCAACTTCAGCAAAGTCTCAGGATACAAAATCAATGTGCAAAAATCACAAGCATTCTGATACACCAATAACAGACAAACAGAGAGCCAAATCATGAGTGAACTCCCATTCACAATTGCTTCAAAGAGAATCAAATACCTAGGAATCCAACTTACAAGGGATGTGAAGGACCTCTTCAAGAAGAACTACAAACCACTGCTCAATGAAATAAAAGAGGATACAAACAAATGGAAGAACATTCCATGCTCATGGGTTGGAAGAATCAATATCATGAAAATGGCCATACTGCCCAAGGTAATTTATAGATTCAATGCCATCCCCATCAAGCTACCAATGACTTTCTTCACAGAATTGGAAAAAACTACTTCAAAGTTCATATGGAACCAAAAAAGAGCTTGCATTGCCAAGTCAATCCTAAGCCAAAAGAACAAAGCTGGAGGCATCACGCTACCTGACTTCAAACTATACTACAAGGCTACAGTAACCAAAACAGCATGGTACTGGTACCAAAACAGAGAGATAGACCAATGGAACAGAATAGAGCCCTCAGAAATAATGCCACATGTCTACAACTATCTGATCTTTGACAAACCTGACAAAAACAAGAAATGGGGAAAGGATTCCCTATTTAATAAATGGTGCTGGGAAAACTGGCTAGCCGTATGTAGAAAGCTGAAACTGGGTCCCTTCCTTACACCTTATACAAAAGTTAATTCAAGATGGATTAAAGACTTAAATGTTAGATCTAAAACCATAAAACCCCTAGAAGAAAACATAGGCAATACCATTCAGGGCATAGGCATGGGCGAGGACTTCATGTCTAAAACACCAAAAGCAATGGCAACAAAAGCCAAAGTTGACAAATGGAATCTAATTAAACTAAAGAGCTTCTACACAGCAAAAGAAACTACCATCAGAGTGAACAGGCAACCTACAGAATGGGAGAAAATTTTTGCAATCTACTCATCTGACAAAGGGCTAATATCCAGAATCTACAATGAACTCAAACAAATTTACAAGAAAAGAATGAACAACCCCATCAAAAAGTGGGCAAAGGATATGAATAGACACTTCTCAAAAGAAGACATTTATGCAGCCAAAAGACACATGAAAAAATGCTCATCATCACTGGCCATCAGAGAAATGCAAATCAAAACCACAATGAGATACCATCTCACACCAGTTAGAATGGTGATCATTAAAAAGTCAGGAAACAACAGGTGCTGGAGAGGATGTGGAGAAATACGAACACTTTTACCTGTCGGTGGGACTGTTAACTAGTTCAACCATTGTGGAAGTCAGTGTGGAAATTCCTCAGGGATCTCGAACTAGAAATACCATTTGACCCAGCCATCCCATTACTGGGTATATACCCAAACGATTGTAAAACATGCTGCTATAAAGACACATGCACATGTATGTTTATTGCAGCACTATTCACAATAGCAAAGAGTTGGAACCAAGCCAAATGTCCAACAATGATAGACTGGATTAAGAAAATGTGGCACATATACACCATGGAATACTATGCAGCCATAAAAAATGATGAGTTTGTGTCCTTTGTAGGGACCTGGATGAAGCTGGAAACCATCATTCTCAGCAAACTATTGCAAGGACAAAAAACCAAACACCTCATGTTCTCACTCATAGGTGGGAATTGAACAATGAGAACACATGGACACAGGAAGGGGAACATCACACACCGGGGCCTGTTGTGGGGTGGGAGGAGGGGGGAGGGATAGCATTGGGAGATATACCTAATGCTAAATGACAAGTTGATGGGTGCAGCACACCAACATGGCACATGTATATATATGTAACAAACCTGCACGTTGTGCAGATGTACCCTAAAACTTAGAGTATAATAAAAAAAGATAAATAAATAAAAAAGAACAAAGCTGGAGGCATCACACTACTTGACTTCAAAATATACTACAAAGCTATGGTAACCAAATCAGCATGGCACTGGCATTTAAACAGACACTTAAACTAATGGAACATAATAGAGAACCCAGAAATAAATCCATGTATTTACAGCCAGCTGATTTTTGACAGAGTTGCCAAGAGCATACATTGGGAAAATGTCACCCTCTTCAATGAATGATTCTGGCAAAACCGGCTATCCATATGCAGAAGAATGAAACTAGATCCCAATCTCTTTCCATATACAAAAACCAACTCGAAATGTATTAAAGCCTTAAATGTAAGACCCAAATATAAAACTACTAGAAAAAAAATAGGAGTAATGCTTCAGGACTTCAATCTAGGCAAAGATTTTATGGTTAAGACCACAAAAGCACAGGCAACAAAAACAATCATAGACAAAACAGACTGTATTAAAATAAAAGCTCTGCACAGCAAAGGAAACAACAGAATAAAGAGACAACCTGTAAAATTGGAGAAAATATTTGCAAACTATTCATCCAACAAGGGACTAATATCCAGAATATACAAGGAACTCAAAAAAATCAACAGCAAAATAATAATAATAATCCTATGAAAAAGGGCAAAGGATAGGAATAGACATTTCTTAAAAGGAAATGGCCAACAGAGATATGAAAAAGTGTTCAACATCATTAATTACCAGGAAAATGCAAATCAAAACCACAATGAGATATAATCTGATGTCAGTTATAATGCTATTATCAAAAAGACAAAATATAAGGAATGCTGGCGAGGATGCAGAGAAAAGGAAACTGTTATTCACTGTTGGTGGGAATATAAATTAGTACAGCAATTATGGAAAACAGTATGGAGGTTTCACCAAAAAGAAAATAGAGCTACCACATGATCCAGCGTTTCCACTACTGGGTATTTATCCAAATGAAAGATAATCAGTATATCAAAGGGATACCTGCACTTCCATGTTTATGCAGCACTACCCACAATAGCAAAGATATGTAATCAACCTAAATGTGCACCAATGGATGAATTGATAAGGAAAAAAATTACATATATATATATATGTACACACACACACACACACACGCATCACTTTTACCTCTTTCTCACATCTACCCAGGATCTCAGAGGCACTGCTCAATCTTAGAAGTAAGCCTTTCTGCCAGGATACATGAAGGACCTTGAATCTTTTTTCAAATCTTTCTCTGCCATAGCCAGGGCTTGTGCATTGCCTGTTTCCCTCTAACTACTCTGATGAGAAGATTTTAAGCAACTCCCAGTGATTTTGCTACAGCAAATTATGTATTTCAGGACCCTCTGAGGGGTTCGCTCTTTCCTTTGTCACCTTTTCTTTCCTACAAAAATGACAACACAGGCCAGTTCTTGGCAAGAAAGCATCTGGCTCCCTGAAGACAACTGTGGTTGGAAGACAATGACTCTGGCACAGCCCTCTCTCAGCACTGACACTTAATAAAGCAATCACAAGTTCATCAGTGGGAACTTCCCAAGGAGCTTCCAAAATGTCCTTTTAAGAGTGATTTTAAGGTAGCTCTGAGGGTCTGGAGTGACTCAGTACTATGCTTGTCTCCTACAAAGCCAAGAGGAACTAGATTGGTTACTGACTAGAGTAGCATCAGAGGAAAGGAGGGGGATTTGACCCAGCAACAACTGGCAACTGCCTTCTCAGAGGATTTGCATTGTCGGTGGCTTATGGGGCCCGGGGAGGAGGTGGAAAACACCCTACATTAATGTCCCAACATCCCAGAGGAGAAAAAAAATTATAACTGACGGAAATGTAATAAAACAGTCAAAAGCAGATGTAACCAGCTATAGATATTGTGAAACATATTGGTCTTTTTGTTCAAATATTACAATTTTTATTAAAATAAAAAATAAATTAAAAGTATGTGCCCCACTCTACTCATATGTACTCCCCTCTCCATCTGAATGTTCTCTCTAATCCCTGTCCTCTGGCAGTCAGATTTTTTAAAAATATATTACAAAATACACACACAAGAGAAGTTCATAAAACAGAAATGGAGAGTTTAAAGAATAATTATAAAGTAAACACTACATTATATGTCGGGAAATTGGGTTTGTTCAACACTACTGAAATCTGCCATGTGTCTCTTCCTACTCAAAATGCCATGCCCTCTCTGCCCTCCAATTCCAGAGTTAACTACTATTCTGACTTTGGTGATAAGTATTTCCTTGCTTTTCATTATACATTGACCCCATATATATATATATATATATATATATATATATATATATATATATATATATATGTATATATATATATACGTATATATATATATATATATATGTATGTATTTCTATCCAATATAGTTTCATTTTGCCTAGTTTTGAACTTTATATAAATAAAATCAAAGTTGTCTTCTTGGGTTCTTTTAACATTATGCTTGTAAGATTCATTTGCATAGCTGCATGAAGGAAGAGTTTTATTTTTATGGCTATCCAATATTCCATTATATGAATATACTACAATTTGATTATTCATGCTGCTGTTGGTGGACCTTCCAAGTGTTTCCAGTTTGAGGCTATCATGGACATGCTGCTATGACCTTCTTGGACATGTATCTGGTAGAAATTTGCACCCGTTGTTTCTCTAGGGTATATACCTAGGATTGGGAAAAGAGCCAACATGGTAGCTGTAACTTGTATTGCACTTTTTTCTTTCTTCTTTCCTTGAGACAGGGTCTTGCCTTGTCACCCAGGCTGGAATGCAATGGCACAATCATGGCTCACTGCAGCCTCAACTCCCACTTCAGCCTTCCAAGTAGCTGGGACTACAGGCACATGCCATCACACACAGTCTCGAACTCTTGGGCTCAAGTGATCCCCTCGCCTTGGCCTCCCAAAGTGCTGGGATTACAGGCATGAGCCACCATATGTGGCCTTCATTGTGCTTCAAATAGGTGCTTCTCTAATATCTAGTCAGAGTAACACTCTTCATGTTTATTGACCACTTCGATTTCCTGTTCTGAGATAAAACTGTTCAAGTCTTTTGGCTATTGTTTTATTACGTTAATTGTCTTCTTCATTGCAAGTTTTGTTTTGTTTTGTTTTGTTTTGTTTTGTTTTGTTTTGTTTTGTTTTGTTTTGTTTTGTTTTGAGACAGTCTCACTTTGTTGCCCAGTGAGGCAATCTCGGCTTACAGCAACCTCAGCCTCCCCAGTTCCCCAAGCGATTCTCCTGCCTCAGCCTTCCAAGTAGCTGAGGTTACAAGTATGTGCCACCATCCTGGCTAATTTTTTTGTGTATATTCCTAGTAGAGACGGGTTTTCACCATGTTGGTCAGGCTGGTCTCCAACTCCTGACCTCAAGTGATCCACCCGCCTCGGTCTGCCAAAGTGCTGGGGCATGGATGAGCCACTGCACCTGGCCAGATTTCTATGAGTTCTTTATATAATTTGAATATAAGCCCTTTGTTGCTTATGTGTATTTCAAGCATGTTTGCCTACTCTATGAATGATCTTTTGTTTCTCTGAATTTAGATGTGTCAAATTCATCAGTACTTTTCTTCATTATTAGTACTTTATATACAGTACTAAAATCTTTACCTATCATGAAGATATTCTTCTATTATATATTCAAATCATTATTCCTACTTGGATCCATAATCTACCTAGAATAGGTTTTTTGATATTTTGGGAGAAGAAGGTCAAGTTTTATTTTTCCACATAGAAAATATTCGTCTCTATAGGACACCATAAAGGCAATTTATTATCCCAGTACCATTTATTGGGGAGAAAAAAAGAAAACAGTCTTTTCCCTATTATGATGAAAGATACGACATCCATCATAAACCAATCCATCCATGTGTATGTCAGCATCCACGTGCGTGTGGAGTCCTTATTTCTGGTCCATTAGTCTATGTTTCTATGCCTCATCAATACCACACTATCTTCATTCCCATGGCTTTGTTTGCAAAAACAAGTCTTCCATCTTATTCTCATTCTTTAATGGTGTCCTGGCTATCACTAGCCATTTGTTTCCCAAATATACTTACAATCAGTTAAGTTCTATAAAATACCTCTCAGTGCAATGAATCTATATAGATCAATTTTGGGAGAGCTGAAATTTTTACAATATTTACTCTTCTTCCAATCTATGAACATGGAATCTCTCCATGTTTAGGTCTTCTTGAATGTCTCTTCATTCAGTTTTATAATTTTCACCAAAGAGGTCTTTTACATATTCTTTTAGATTTACATTTAGTTATTTGATCATTTCCGTGCAATTCAAGTATTACTTTCTAAAAATTTCTTTCTAACAGTGTTGCAGTACATGTAGAAATACGGTTAATTTTTTAAATTGATTTTTTCTAGCAAATCTGTAAAACTCTTATTAATTATGGTAATTTACCTGTAGATGATTTTGGATTGTCTACGTATACTATCACTTCCTCAAATCATTACAATTTTGTTTTCTCTTTTCCTGTCTTTATACCTTTCATTTCCATTTCCTACCTAACTGCACTGGCTAAAACCACTAGTATACTGTTGAACAAAACTGATAATAATTTGTATTCAGGCATTATTGTAATGTTTTGCTCTCAAAAAAAGGTTTTAACACTTTTCCATTAGGTATAACGATTGCTGTGGGAATTTTGTGATAACTTCTATCAGATTAAAGACATTTCTTTTTATTCCTAGTCTGCTAAGAATATTTTTTAAGTAAATAAGGGTAAATTTTAGGCCTTCATTGTTTCAATTAAATAATCACATGATGTTTCTTCTTTAATCAGTTCATATGATGTGTTACAGCAATTCTGCTTTTCAAATGAAAAGTCAACTATGTTTTCCTAGAATAAAACCAAATTACTTATGATACATTAATATCTATTTGCTTATTGATTGATTTGGTTTGCATCAATATTCAAAAGTTATATTGACCTACAATGTTTCATTTCTATATTGTCTCTGTTGGGTTTGGCATGGAGGTTGTGCTAGTCCCATAAAGGGAAGGGTAGCATCCCTTCTTCAGAAGAAACTATATAGCATTCTTTAAATATTTTCTACAGATTTCTCCTTAATGTGGTCATCAAAAACAAAAGTTGAAATTTTTTGGATTCAGCACATTCCCTTGGAACAGCAGCTTCCTAACTAGGCTCTCAATATTCCTTCAACTTGATCTGATAGTCACTTCAATGCTGGTAGTTCTTCAAGGTTTGTAAGGTTTTTAGATATCTTAAATAGCTTTGATTCCTTTTAATGAGAAGATTGCATGAAATTCTAGGTCACTATTAATGAAATTTCCTAATCAATCTTTAGTACATGGCTGAATGCATATATTTAAATCCTCTTCTTTCATAAGTGCAGGTTTTTCTTTATCCTTTTCTTCTACTTTTAAGTTAAACTAACATTTTTAAAACAAAACAAAATGTTGAAAATTTTTAATAAATTAAATTATGCCAAATGCTAAGGCACTAATAAAGGTGCTATACTATTCTCTCTTTGTTCCCTTCTTCTTCACGTTACTTTTCAGATGCATAAAGACATTTTATAGAGCCTGTACAAGAGAAGAGGTTAAGCTCCATGCAGCTCTAAAAATAAGTGAAAAAATTATATATTTGTGTATAAGGAAAGGAACCCTAACTTTCATGAGATTTTCAAGAGGGCCTATTATACTCCATAAAGATTGGGAATTGTATCTCACACCAATCAGAATGGCTATTACTAAAAAGTCAAAAAATAACAGATGCTGGCAAAGTTGCAGACAAAAGAGAACACTTATACACTGTTGGTGGGAGCAGTTCAACCATTGTGGAAAGCAGTATGGTGATCCTTCAAAGAGCTAAAAGCAGAACTACCATTTGACCCAGCAATCCCATCACTGGATATTTACCCAGAGGAATATAAATCATTCTACCATAAAGACACATGCACACAAATGTTCACTGCAGCACTATTCACAAAAGCAAAGACATGGAATCAATCTAACTGCCCATCAATAGACCAGAAAAAGAAAATGTGGTACATATACATTGTGGTGCATATACATATGCAGTCATAAAAAAGAATGGACTCATGACCTTTGCAGGGACATGGATGGAGCTGGAGGCTATTATCCTCAGCAAATTAACACAGGAAACCAAATAGTACATGTTCTCAATTATAAGTGGGAGCTAAATGATAAGAACTGTGAACATAAAGAAGAAAACAACAGACAGTGGGGTAAGAGGAGGGAGAGGAGCAGAAAAGATAACTATTGAGTGTTGGGCTTAATATCTGGGTGATAAATATGTACAACAAACCCCCATAACATGTGTTTACCTATTAACAAACCTTCACATGTACCCCCAAGCCTAAAATAAAAGTTAAAAATAAACACATAAGTAAAAGATTTTAAAAATAAAAGAAAAAAAGAGATTGGGAATTGTATTAGTCTTCAATTCTGCTGTTTCTGCAAAAATTGTACTGGATTATAACGGTTTTCTGTGCATACACAGAATCTTCTAAATATTTTTAAGTGTTTTTAATAATCCAGTGTTACCCTGCAGTAATTTGCTGTTCTTTTCTCCCATTGTTGAGTATGTGGCTCTAATTCTTTTATAGATAGCACAGCAATGAATGCACCTCCTTCTCAGAAGCTTTCACTCCTGGGATTAGGTTGATGGGCCTCTAATGTCACCAGTGAAATGGGATCTTAGATATTTTCCAGCTAGGATACGACAGCTCCCAATAAAACCAAATCACTAAGGCTTTTATGCAAGCAAGGAGCCATCTGGAACATAAAGACTTTAACCTTGGGTAGGAAGCGGGCAAGTAGAAGTCTTCAATTGTGTCATAATTTTCACTGAGGACTCAAGTGACCTAAGACAGTAATTGTGATTGTCAGAGCCTTGTTCTTCCTTTTCTTTCTCCAGCTGCACGCTTCACCTACTCAGGAGATTGCCTACGCAATCTGACTTGACAACTTCTAGAAAGAAATTGGAGCAACAGGGGTCTCAGCAGGGTGGTCTTGGGCCAAACACTGAAAGCAGGCAGGCTTACCCTTTCCTCTTCTGCCCCCTTCAACTTTTTCCTGATGTTCTTACCCACATCCCTCACCACACCACACCCTTTCATTCATCCTTGTCCCAGACTTATTAAATATATACAGATAAGCAATCCAGGGAACTTGCATTCATTAGGAGAAACCCAGAAATTCAAAAGCACTGATGCTGTAATCCCAGAGGAGTAGAAAACAGGAAGTGGGCAGCTGCCAGCTTTCTTGCTCTGCTGGAGTATTCTGGAATTTGATGGATTGAGGGTTCTGGACACAACGCCCCAAGCCCCTTCGTTGTTGTGCTGGGTTCCTATTTCTGCTCTCGGCACTGACTTAGCAGCTGCACAAGAGCTCACTATGTTGGCTTGGATTACACCGTCTCGCCCAGATCTCCGGCAGTTTGTGGGCAAACCTCCTGAGCAGCCTTGGGTGATGAAACCTTTCACGGTAGCAGGAGAATGGGACTGTGAATTCTCAATCCCCTGTACCCACCCCTTCCTTCCTCTCTCACGGCCTTAAAGTCTAGGAGGAGGAAGCACAGCAGCAACTGACTGGGCAGCCTTTCAGGAAAGATGCAGCCACTCCTGCTTCTGCTGGCCTTTCTCCTACCCACTGGGGCTGAGGCAGGTGAGTGATCATCCCCACCCTCAGAGGCCTGACCTCATCCCATAGATTCTTGAGCCAAATTGCCTTGGTATATCCTAATTCTGTACTGTTGAGCAAGTTATTTGAATTTGTATTTCCTCAGTTTCCTCATCTACAAAATAAGAATAATATTAATACCGACCTTGTAGAGTTGCCATGAGAGTTAAATAAGTTAGGGTATTTAAATGTCTTGGAATTGCCCACACACTGTAAGTGCTATAAAAACATGCTTTGTATAAATAATTTGGCAGCATGTGTCAGAGCCTACCTAGGAGGTAAGAATACAGCAATAACAGTACCATCAGCTCATGTCTAGATTTTTAAACGCCAGTCCCACGTGGTCTTGAATTGGACTCAGAGGGCTCTGGGAAGCTCCATGAGGATGAAAGTATAAGGGAACTTCAGGAACAATCCTGTACTTACAGCAAAGCATTCTCTTCAATACCTGAGACTGAAGCTGGCCTTGCCTGGAACAACGGTTGTTCTCCCTCTTTTGGAGGGGAGGAGGGAGCTGAGGCCTAGGATGGGGAAAAGGGCTCCTTTCAAGACAGCAGTGTTTCCTGTAGAACCCTGGAGCCTGCTCCCAATCTGCTGCCCCATAGACTCCAACCCTCAGCACCATCTCCTGCCTCTCCTGCACCCTCTCTCCTGCCATCCCCATCTTCCAGCCTTTCTGGAGCCACCAATCTGGTACCCACACTGCAAGTTCAGCAAGCATAGAGCTAAGTGCCAAATGCTTCCTTCCAGGGGAGATCATCGGAGGCCGGGAAACCAGGCCCCACTCCCGCCCCTACATGGCATATCTTCAGATCCAGACTCCAGCAGGTCAGAGAAGTTGTGGAGGGTTCCTGGTGCGAGAAGACTTTGTGCTGACAGCAGCTCACTGCTGGGGAAGGTGAGGAGCTAAGGAGCTTCCTGGGCAGCCAGGAGCACAGCCCTGGGGAGCTCATCGGAGGAGGAGCCATCTGAAAGAAGGGTTGTAGCAATGAAAGGGTGAAAGAGAGACCAAGTGAGTCTTTGCGGGAGGGGATAGGCCAGTGTAAATGAGGAGGAAAGGAGGGTAAGATCAAAAAGAGCAACAGGAAGAGATGGAAGACACATATTGGGGCTCAAAATATAAACTCAGGCTATTTATCAATTTAATCTGGGGGAGCAAACCTGAAAGCAACTACCACCCTATCATTCCCTAGCTCAGAGCTGCTGAGAAAGAGGATACAGCTGAGTCCCAGGGCCCTCCCATTCCCTCGATTCTGGTTAGCTGCAGTCTTGCCCTCCCCGTGCTGTCCGCCTGCCCTGCAGAGCTGGTGGACAATAGCTCCTGCAGCCCAGACCTACCTCTTGCTTTTGCAGCCGTATAGTTGTCACCCTGGGAGCCCACAATATCCAGAGACCGGAAAACACCCAGCAACATATCACTGTGCGCAGAGCCATCCGCCATCCTCAATATAATCAGCAGACCATCCAGAATGACATCATGTTATTGCAGGTACCACCTACCTGGCCCTCTGGCTCCTTCCTAGTGTGTCCGGGGACAATGGAGGAGGAAGTGAGGGCAAGGCTCCGGGGTGGCGGGGAGGGCATGGGATGTGTACTGCACCAGCGACCCCCGAGCCTTGGCTGGAGGCCCCAGCTGAGCGGAAACGCCTACATTCTTCCTCCAGCTGAGCCGAAGAGTCAGACGGAATCGAAACGTGAGCCCAGTGGCTCTGCCTAGAACCCAGGAGAGACTGAGACCCGGGACGCGGTGCACTGTGGCCGGCTGGGGCTTGGTCAGCAGGACGAGGAGAACAGACAGACTCCGAGAGGTGCAGCTGAGAGTGCAGAGGGATAATCAGTGCCGCCGCATCTTCGATTCCTACGACGGCCGAAGGCAGATTTGTGTGGGGGACCCGCGGGAACGGAAGGCTGCCTTCAGGGTAAGGCATGGGCATTGGCCAACACACCCCGGGAGACAGGGGCCCGTGCAGAGCCAGGGCAGGGCGAACAGATTCCATCCCCACAGCCCCAGCCTGGCGGCCAGACCACAGTGGGCTGGGGATTGTTTTCCCCATCAACCTGGTCTCTGGGGGAATAGGAGGAAGACCCACAACACATACATAGGCAACATTCTCCTGGAGAAGGGGGAGGTACCTTGACTCGGATTGGGCTGGAGACAGTAACTCAGGCAGAGCTGAAGTCCAGCGACCGAAAAGATCCAGAGGCTTGGCTCCTGCACCCCACCGATCTTCCATCTCAAACACACCCAGTAATTGAAGGGGCCCACCCATCCCTGCCTTCTCTGAGAGCCCGGAGCTCAGGGCAGCAGGAGCAGGGAGGCCTGTCTCAGTCTCCCTTCCCCTCTCTACCTACAGGGAGACTCCGGAGGCCCCCTGCTGTGTAACAATATGGCCCACGGCATCGTCTCCTATGGAAAGGCGTCAGGGGTCCCTCCAGAAGTCTTCACCAGGGTCTCAAGTTTCCTGCCCTGGATAAAGAGAACGATGAGAAGCTTCAAACAGCTGGATCAGATGGAGACCCCCCTGTGACTGACTCTTCTTCTCGGGGACACAGGCCAGCTCCACAGCGTTGCCAGAGCCTTAATAAACGTCCACAGAGTATAAATAACCAATTCCTCATTTGTTCATTAAACGTCATTCAGTACTTTGTTTGGATTGCTACAACAAAATAGCACAAATTGAGTGGCTTATAAATAACAAATTTATTTCTCACAGGTCTAGAAGCTAAGGAGTCTAAGATCAAGTCACTAGCAGATTCAGTGTCTAATAAGGGCCCATTTTCTGGTTCACAGACAACCATCCTCTCCCTGTGTCCACATATGGTAAAAGGGGCAAGGGAATTCTCTGATGTCTCTTTTACAAGGGACCTAGTCCCATTCAAAGAGCTCAGCTCTTACGACCTAATCACATCCCAAAGGCCCCACCTAATGCCATCACATTGGGGATTAGGTCTGGGAAACACTGTCTCTACACAAAATTTTAAAATTAGCCAGGCATGGTGGCCTGTGCCTGTAGTCCCAGCTACTTGGGAGGCTAAAGTGGAAGGATTACTTGAACCCACGAGGTGGAGGCTGCAGTGAACCATGCACTCCAGCCTGAGCAACAGAGCAAGACCCCATCCCAAGAAAAAAAAAAGACTGGCAGGCCAAAAAGACAGAACTGAAATTCCAAAAAAAGACCTAGTTTAGTGTATGAGAAAGGTGACATCTCAAATCACTGGGAAACAATGGATTTTTAATAAATAGCATTAGAACAACTAGATAGATATTTGGAGAGGATGGAAGCTATAATTGGATCCATTCCTCACACCATACTTCAAAATAAACCTCAAATGGATCACAGATCTAAATGCAAAAACATTAAACCATACAAGCAATAGAACAAAGAAAATGTAAAGAGATTTGCTTCTTTAAAAATAGCTAATGAACACTCATGTTCATAACAGCACCAATCACAATATCTGAGGATGGAAGAACCCCAGCATCCATCACCAGCCAGCATGCTTGTCCTAAACCTTGTGAAAGAAAATAGACTCTCAGGACCCAAACCTCACTATGCCAAAGGGAAAGTTAAGCTTGGGAACTGACCCATGGGGAAAAAAAAAAAAAAAAAAAAAAAAAACTGCTTTCTACTTATTTCCAAACGGCTGTAATTCACAATCCTGTGGCATCATCTCATTTCCTCTACTTGCTTTTCCACATGTTTACTTTATCTTGTGTAAAGTGTAGATTTACTGAGGCTAATTGGAACCCCCCAAGAACATAACCATCTGCCTCAAGTCCTACTCTCTCTCCCATTTTTCCTTCCTGCTTGCTCTTTCCCCTTTAAATACTGAAGTTCCTAAAACCATTTAGAGAAAAGCACAGGTTGTAGATGCTCCTTTGGCTTGCATTTTTTCCCCAGCTGCATCTTCAACCTTGGCTAAATAAACTTCTGTTAGATTGAGACCTATCTCAGTCACTTTGTGGTTTATAGCCCTTCCTTACGCTATACCAACCCCACTGTATTTATAAGCCAGCATTTTCCTCACCAATGTGATGAAGATCTGTCTCAGAACTTTTGATACTCTGAAGGTATATAAAACACCTCACAAAATGTTGACCAAAATAACAATACATTTGCCCTGAAGGTTAGCCCATGACTGTCTACATCAATATTATATTCAAACAAAAGATTACTGAAATCACATAGTGTAAAATTAAGCTTTAAACATCTTCTGAAAGTAACTACACAGAATCAGTCAGGAGGTTTTCCTAGGTAAGTAGAAATGTTAATTACTCCTTTCAGTGTGACATTTACCATCTGAACTTTTGCAGTTTTCATAATCTTAAATGAAATAATCCCTGAACAGACATTTTATCAAATCCAACAGGCTATATACAGAAATGCTTTGGTAAATTTGACCATTATTTTATGTGTATCTCTTATCAGAAAGTTATTTGTCGAATATTCAGTGTAAGCCATTTATCAACAAAATTTTAATCAATAATACATCTTTAACAATCCTCAGTCATTCTCTCTGTATTTACTAACTGCCTACCCATAGGAATTATCTATTACTGGCATGCTCTGGGGGATAACAGTCTCATTATTAAATGTACTGACAAATGGAAAATGTACTGAAAAATGCACTGACAAATGGAAAGAATACTTGCTGGTGAAGAGAAAGAAGGAGGGAGCAGCAGTAGAAAAGTCCCCCATTCAGCCCTTCCTCCCTGTGGCATTTACTTAGAGCCTCAGAGCACTGCCCAGTCTCAGGAGTCAGTCCCCAGGAAGCCGCAAGGGCATTCATCTCATCTTCAGGTCTTTCTCTGCCAGTCAGCACTTCCAAGGCAGCTCTTTGTCTCTGCTGCCCTGCTGAAAAGGTCTCTACAGACCCCAGGGTACTCACCTCCAGAAGGTGACCATCCCAGAAGCCAGACCCACCACTTCTAACAAATCTGCACTCTTCCCTATTGAGTAAACTTCATCATGCAGAACTTTGGCAAGAAAGTGTTTTGCACAATGAAAACCAATGTAAAAGAACACAATTCTTTCTTTTTCCACGTGCAGACTTTGAGCATTAGAAGCCTTACCAACTTGAATGGAAAGTCATAAAATTATGGTAATCTCAGGCACAGAAACCTCACTGGGAACTTCTCCCCCAACCCAACAGCTAAGGCAAAAAGGAGAAGGATTGGGTCAAGTGATGATATTTCAGAAAGAGAAAGTTCTTTCTCCTCTGTCTCTCTCTCTCTCTCTCTCTCTCTCACACACACACACAAACACACACACACACACGCATTCACCCACACTAAGCCATTTTCCTTTTCAAACAACCAAAGGCCAGAGAAGAGGGGAACAGAGGAGAAAGAGTCTGTGTAGATGGAAAATCTGAAGATTGTGAGTTGAGCCCTGCCCCTTGCCATTCCATGTGGAGCCTTCAGAGGCCCTACCTGCAAGGCAAGGATTGTGTCTGACATGTACATGTCAATGAGAAACCTCTCTCTACTCCAGAATCTCAAGTGTTGCTCCAGAGATTCTGCAGTTGCCTGAAACTGCTACTCAACAGTACAAAGAAGGTCATGGATGACTAGATTCTTGCCAGTGTGTTTTAGGTGAGACCAGTGTTTGGCCCTCTTGCATTTATTTTAAACAAAAAAGTTCTACAGACTTTGAGTTTAAAAGAGACTTTAAGTTTAAAA
The DNA here is from genome assembly GCF_028878055.3 of Symphalangus syndactylus. Lineage (NCBI taxonomy): Eukaryota > Metazoa > Chordata > Mammalia > Primates > Hylobatidae > Symphalangus > Symphalangus syndactylus. The sequence continues at coordinate 29,697,387 of NC_072431.2, forward strand.
AACTTAAAGGAAAAGAATTGAGCCAGGTGATGATATTTCAGAAAGTAGGCGGGTGCTAATCACAAATGCAAGGCAATGTGGTATGATGTTCAGGCTCTATGAAGACCCAGAATTCAACCACATAAGAGAACACTACTTCTGACTAACACCAAAGTCCCCGAGAACCCCATTCATCCCATCTGCAAGTCCAGGACTTCCTTCTGGTAAATGTGGTCATGTCGACTCAGCAACTGCCTAAGAACATGTTTTTTGCAACACCCTCACCATACAGACATTCCTGTGGGAGGCAGGAGGCACATGGTGAAAGTCTACATCTTAAGAATCAATAGGCCAGGAAGAAACTGATGGTCACTAAGCCTGCCCCTCCTCACTTTGCCTGTTGGGTTGAAAAACCTGAAAGAAGGAGGCACAGGTCACTCCTGAACTAAGCAGCCTATAGAGAATATGCTGATGTTCCTGATCCTCTTAGATTTTCCTCTTCCCTCTGGGGCTAATGTAGGTAAGTGACCATCCCCATCCTCAGAGGCTTGGCATATGGAAGACTGGTACTTCCAGAGTGCACTAATCAGGCTACCTCTGGTCCATCTTACTTCAGTCACACCCAGGAATTTATTGAACTCCAGCTCCATTGCAGAGATAATACTCTGAAAAGACAGAAATAAAAATTTCTCCCAAAGGGCAATGATGGGTCATATCATTTTCATGACTCATCCACCTTGACCAGAAAAGTGATTGCTAATTAGGGTGGCACATGATTCTGGTAGAAGAGTACAGCTGAAAATAAGGGCTATAAATTCCCACTCTCCAAACCCACGAGTGGACAGCTCTATCCCAGGAGCTATCATCTGGATTAAGGCTGGAAGAGATATCTTATACTCAGATTCCTAGACATCACCCTCACCTTGTCTCTGTTCTGCTAAACCACTCAGCTCTACTAGGGCAGAAGCCAGACCCTAACTGAACCAGCAAAGTGTTGCCTCATCACTGCTTCCTGGCCTGATGGAGATGAGCCCCCACAAGGCCACTTCCAGCCCATTGCCCCATCTCACTCTGATCTGCAGTCTGTTGTCCTCTCTCCTCTTTATCCCAAAGGCTGAGTGCCTTAGGAAGATAAATCGGTCCTGGTGTTCAGATTCCGTTAGAAACTCTCTTCTCCAGCTGTGGAACACACAGCTCACCTTAGGACTGTTCATTTGTGTATCCAATAAACATTTGTAGAGTATTTATTGCATGCCTGACTGAGGATGAGGGAGAAAGAAGCCAGAGTATTCTGCCCCAACAGTGTGTCATGTTTAGGTATTAAAAGACAGCCCTATCCTGGAAGTGAGCAGGACATCGGGTCTGAAAATCTTTGAACAAAGTAGCAACCACAGTAGGTCAGAGTGTTTTCCAGATTTTCCAGGATGGTCTATTCTGAAGATAGATGACTTTCCCTTAGCATGTATTTGAAGTATCTTTGACCCAGAGCAATGACTGAGCTCCTTCATATCCACAGAAAGAGATTGATAACTAGGGAAGGAGTCAGGTCATGCTCTAAGCCTGCCATGATGCCCATAGAAGCCAGGAGCCTCAATCTCAGTGTGCTGGATTCCCTGAAGACTGCTACAGACCATTCCAACCTTTTAATGACCCATTTTTCAGGCCACAGGGAATTTCTGTCTTTTGTGTTCTGTGGACACAGAGATACAATTTTTCTTTTGGGGGAGATCAAATGGGGCAAAGAAGCCAATCCACACTCCTCACCCTACATGGAGATGGAAAGTTCTGTAAAAACAAACCAAACAGGATGAGGTATGGGGGTTTCCTGGTACAAGACAACTCTCATGGAACGTAAGGAGCAAAAACTGGTCCTGGATTTCCTGGGAATTCCTAGCACCATCCAAGAAACAATAGCCCAGGGAAGTCCCTGAGTGTAGAGCCAATAGCTAATAAGGATGTATCTGAGAATCTCCAAGCTGGCTCAAAACAAATGTGAGATACAGGATTAAAAGGTGTGGGAGGGGCTGGGTGGCAGGGGAGGCTACTATTGAAATGATCATACAGTTTTACTGTGTTATATTATTAAAATGGTGAATTACCTAATTGAATTTTAAAAATATATCTGGGAACTACAAATGCAGATTTCTTACATGCATATGTTGCATGGTGGTGAATCCAGGCTTTTAGCATATCCATCACCTGAATAGTGAGCACTGTACGCAATAGGCAATATTTCAACTCTCACCCCATTCCTAACCTCCTACCTTTTGTAGTCTTCAATGTCTATTATTCTACTCTGTATGTCCACGTATACCCATTCTTTAGCTTGCACCTACAAGTAAAAACACGTGCAGTTTTTGACTCTTTTTCTGATCTATTTCACTTAAGATAATGGCCTCCAGTTCCATCCATGTTGTTGCAGAAGCCACAGTTTCATTCTTTTTTATGGTTGAGTAGTACTCCATGGTATATACATTTCTTTATCCAGTCCTCATAATGGGCTCTTAGGTTGATTTGATGACTTTGCTATTGTAAATAGTGCTGCAATAAATGTATGAGTACACTTATGTTTTTTATATAATGATTTATTTCCTTTTGGTTCAGTACTGATTCAATAATGGGATTGCAAGATCAAATGGTAGTTCTACTTTTAGTTCTTTTGGAAATCTTCATACTGTTTTCCATAGAGATGTACTAATTTTCATTCCCACCAACAGTGTATAAGCATTCCCTTATCTCTGCATCCTCATCAACATATGTTGTTTTATGACTTTTTAATAATAGCCATTCTGATTGATGTATGATGATATCTTATTTTGGTTTTAATTTGCATTCCTCTGATGATTAGTAATGTTGAGCATTTTTTCATACGTTTGTTTGCCTCTTGTATGTCTTCTTTTGAAAAATGTCTGTTCAAGTCTTTTGCCCACTTTTTAATGGGTTATTTGATTTTTTTCTTGTTGAGCTGTTTGAGTTCCTGATAAATTCTGGATATTAGCACTTTAACAGATGCATAGATTGCAACTATTCTTTCCCTTCTATATAAGTTGTCTATTTACTCTGTTGATTGTTTCTTTTACTGTTCAGGGAAGATTTTTAGTTTAATTAAGACCCATATGTCTATTTTCACTTCTATTGCATTTGTTTTTGAGGACTTGATCATAAATTCATTGCTTTGGTCAATGTCCAGAAGAGTATTTTTCTTGTTTTTTTCTAGGATTCTTATGATTTCAGGTATTACATTTCGGTCTTAAATCCATCTTGAATTACCTTTTGCATATGGTAACTCAAGATGGATCCTGTTTCCTTCTTCTGCATATAATTATTCAATTTTTCCAGCATCATTTATTGAATACAGTGTCTATTTCTCTAGTGTATATCTTTGTTGGTTTTGTCAAGCAACAGTTGGTTGTAGGTATGTGACTTTATTTCCCGGTTCTCTATTCTGTTCCATTGATCTATGTATCTACTTTTATACCAGTACCATGCCATTTTGATTATTATAGCCTTGTAGTATAACTTAAAGTCAGATAATATGATTTCTTCAGCTTTGTTTTTTGGGGGTTTTTTTGGTTTTTTTGCTTAGGATTGCTTTGGCTATTCAGGAACTTTTAAGGTTCCATATGAATTTGAGGAATGTTTCTTCTAATTCACCGAAAAATGACATTGATAATTTGATAGTGATTGTGTTGAATCTGTAGATTGCTTTGGACAACATTTTCATTTTAATGATATTGATTCTTCTGCTCCATAAGCATGGGATGTTTTTCCATGTAGTTATCGTAAATGGGATTGCTCTCTTTATTTGGTCCTCAGTTAGATTATTACTGGTGTATAAAAATGCTACTGAGTTCTGTATGCTAATTCTGTATCTTGAAACTTTACTGAATTCGTGTACTAAATGTAACAGTTTTTTTTTTTTTTTGGTGGAGTTGTTAAGGTTTTCCTGATATAAGATTACATCATCAGTAAACAGGGATAATTTGACTTCCTCTTTTCCCATTTGGATGCCTTTCATTTTTTTGTCTTGCCTGATTGCTCTATGAGGACTTCCAGCACCATGTTGTATAAGTCCATTTTCACACTTCCATAAAGAACTTCCCAAGACTGGGTAATTTATAAAGGAAAGAGGTTTAATTGACTCACAGTTTCACATGGCTGGGGGAGGCCTCAAGAAACTTACAGTTATGGTGGAAGGGGAGGGACAGCCAACAAGAGCAGGGAAAACTGCCTTATAAAACCATCAGATCTCATGATAACTCACTCACTGTCATGAGAACAGCATGAGGGAAACTGCCCCCCACGGTCTAATCACCTCCCTCCCTCAACACGTGGGGATTACAATTTAGGATGAGGCTTGGGTGGGAATACAGAGCCAAACCATATCACATGTTGAATAAGAGTGGTGAAAGTGGGCATCCTTGTCTTGTTCCAATGCTTAGAGGGAATGCTTTCAACTTTTCCTCATTTAGCTGTGGGTTTTTCATATGTGGCACTTACTATGTTGAGGTATCTTTCTTGTATGCCTAGTTTGTTGAGGATTTGAATCATGATGGGATGCTGAATTTTATCTATGCTTTTTCTACATCTATTCAGACAATCATATGGTTTTGTCCTTTATTCTGTAGAAGTGATGTATCACATTTATTGATTTGTGTATGTTAAATCATCCTTGCATCCCTGGTATAAAACTCACTTGATCATGGTATATCATCTTTTTGATGTGCTGTTGAATCCAGTTTGCTAGTATTTTGCACAGTATTTTTGCATCTAGGCTCATCAGGGATATTGGTCTGTAGTTTTGTTTTTTGTTGTGTCTTTGTCTAGTTTTGGTATCAGGGTGACACTGGCCTCATCGAATGAGTTAGGAAGAATTCCCTACTCCTTGATTTTTTGGAATAGTTTCAGGAAGATTTGCATTAGTTCTTTGGCAGAATTCAGCTGTGAATTCAGCTGGTCTTGGGTTTGTTTTGTTGGAATATTTTTATTACTAATTTAATCTCACTACTCACTATTGATCTGTTCAGGAGTTTTATTTCTTCCTGGTTCAATCTCAGGAGATGTTTTCAGTAATTTATCCATTTCCTCTAGGTCTTCTAGTTTGTAAGCATATAATTGTTCATAACAGTCTCTGATGATCTTTGTATTTCTGTGGTATGTTTTAATGTCTTTTTCATTTCTGATTGTGTTTATTTGGATTTTCTCTTCTTTCCTTGGTAAGTCTAGCTAGTGGTTTATCAATATTGTTTATCTTTTCGAAGAACCAATTTTTTGTTTCATTGGTCCTCTGTAAACTTTTGTTGGTCTTTATTACATTTAGTTCTCCTCTGATCTTTGTTATTTCTGTTATTCTTTTTAATTCTGGGTTTGGTTTGTTCTTGTTTTTCTAGTTCCTTGACAAACTCGCATTTCTAGTTTGCATTGTTAGGTTACTTCTTTTCAATATTTCTACTTTTTGATGTAGGTATTTAATGCTAGAAAATTCCTTCTTAGCACTGCTTTTGCTGTATCCCACAGGTTTTAGTATATAGCATTTTTATTTTCATTTGTTTCAAAAAAATTTAATCTCTGTGTTAACTTCTTTCTTGACCCAGTGATTGTTCAGGAGCATGTTGTTTAATTCCCATGTATTTGTATGGTTTCCAAAGATCCTCTGGGTATTGATTTCTACCTTTATTTCACAGTGGTCTGAGAAGATACTTGAGGTAATTTCAATTGTTTAAAATTTGTTAAGACTTGTTTTATGACCTAACATGTGGTTTATCTTGAAGAATATTCCATGTGCTGATGAAAAGAATGTATATTTTGTAGTTGTTGCATAGAATGTTCTGTATAAGTCCATTTAGTCTAAAGTCCAATTTAAGTCCAATGTTTCTTTGTTAAATTTCTGTCTTGATGATCTATCCAGTCCTGTGAGTGGGATGGTGAAGCTCCCACTATTATTATATTGCCATCTCTTTATGTCTAGTAATATTTGTTTTATGAATTTGGGTGCTCCAATGTTGAATGTATATACATTTAGGACTGCTATATCCTCTTGCTGAATTGGTCCCTTTATCGTTATATGATGACCTTCTTTGTCTTTTTTCCTGCTTTTTATTTAAAGTCTGTTTTATCTGATATAAATATAGCTACTTCTGCTAACTTTTGGTTTCCTTTTGCGTAGAATATCTATTTCCACCTCTTTGCTTTCAGTCTATATGTGTCTTTATTGGTAAGATGAGTTTTGTAAGTGGAATATAGTTCATGTTTTTAATACATTCTGCCAATCTGTATCTTTTAAGTGGAGCATTTAGTCCATTTACATTCAAGGTTGATATTGATATGTAGAGCTTTATTCCTGTCATTGTTAATTGTTTTCAAGTTGTTTTATAAATTCTTTGTTTCTTTCTTTTTTCTCTGTGTTTTTCTCTTTGTGGTTTGATGAAATTCTGTCATGCTGACATTTGATCCTTTTCTCTTCCTCCTTTGTGTGATTGTTTTATGAGACCTATGAGTTTTATATTTTCATTTGTTTCTGTGATGGTGAATATCAACCTTTTGTTTCCATGTTTAAGACCCCTTTGAGCATTTCCTTTAGGGCTGGTATAGTGGTGACAATTTCCCTCAGTGTTTGCTTCTCTGGGAAAGACTTTATTTCTCCTTCATTTATGAAGCTTATTCTGGCAGAAAATAAAAATCTAGACTGATAATTTTTTCCTTTCAGTACTTTGAAAATACCATATCATTCTCTTCTGCTGTGTAAGGTCTCTACTGAGAAGTCTGCTGTTAGTTTAATAAGGTTTCCTTTACAGGTGACTAGATGCTTTTCTCTTGCTAATTTTAAAATTCTTTCTTCCACCTTGACTTTAGACATTCTGAATATAATATGCCATGGTGAAGTCCTTTTTGCAATGTATTTTCGGGGAGATTACTAGGCCTCCTATAACTGGGTGTCTAACTTTCTTGCTAGACTTGGGAAGTTTTCATAGATTATCTCCTTAAACAGGGTTTCTAAACTCTGATCTCTTTTTCTCCTTGGGAATACCAATAATTTTTAAGTTTGTTTGCTTTATGTAGTCCCAGACATCTGCTTTGTTCATTATTTTTTATTCTTTTTTCCTTATTTTTGTCTGGCTGGATTATTTCAAAAGATCTGTATTCAAATTCTGAGATTCTTTCTTCTGTTAGATCTAGTCTATTATTGAAGCTTTCAAATATATTTTTTTATTTCTTTCAATGAGCTTTTCAATTCCAGAACTTATGCCTTTTTTTAAGATATCTATCTCCTTGGTAAATTTCTCATTCATTTCTTGAACGCTTTTCTGATTTATTTGTTTGATGCAGATTTGTTTCGCATATCATTGCACTTCTTCAGAATCAATATTTTGAATTCTTTATCTGGAATACTGAGCAATTATTTTTGGTTGGAATATGTTGCTGGATAATTGTTGTGGTCCTTTGGTGTGTCATATTTCCTTACCTTTTGTGAATCCTGTGTCCTTCCATTAACATCTGAGCATCTGATATAGCTCGTTCCAATTTTTTGAAATGCTTTTTTAGGGGACAATTTTTTTCTGAAGATGGATATATATAGTAGGATACTTTGGCTTTAATTTGGAGTGCCTGTGGTAGTGTGATCCTTGTATGTCTTATTCAGCAGTACACAACGTCAGTGGTATCTGTGATTTCTTCAGTGGCTTAGGTATAGTTATCAGTTAAGGCTGTGGTTAAGTTTAGCTGAGGACTTGGACACCAGCTGAGCCAGTCTTCAAGCCCCAGTGGTGGCAGCAGCGGGCTGAGTGTGCCTGTTTTTAGGCCCCAGAGAAGCTTACTTTGGCATTGGTGTTAGTGTGTCCCAGAGGGCTGGTTCTTGGGCCTCCAGATGGCTTGCTTAAAAGTGTTCTAGTAATGGGAGTTAGGGACTTGTGCATGTTCAGGTTCTCAGGCCCCTGGGCAGCTGGTGTAATGCAGGTAGCAGTGATGGAGCACTGAAACCCAAGTGGTCTATACTCGTGGTCTGGAAGTTGTGATGGGTTGGGAAGACTAGTCCTCGGTCCCACAAATATCTGTAGAAAAACAGTGGGTATTGTACTATGTGTGCTTAGGAGAGCTTGGTCTCCCTTTTCTCTCCCTCAGCTGGGTGGCAGCTGCAGCCATGTTGCCTTGAACTTGGCCTAAAAGCAGGGCAAAGCCCAGTGTTAAGCTCTCAAAATGGTGTTGGCTGTGGGTCTGTGACAAGAGACAGCAGGGCCTCCCTCAGATGAACAGCATGGGCAAGAAGTTGTGAAGATTGCCATCCACTGAAGTCTCAGTCTCATAGCAGCCCTTATCAGGGTGATAGGTATTGTCCTAGGTATGTGTAGGGGAGCCTGATTTCCGTGTCCTTCCTCAGCTGGGCAGAAGCTGTAGCCAGGTCAGTGCTTACTTTGCCCAAAGGCGGAGCACAGGCCAGTGTTAAACTCTCAAAATGGCACCATGGGTCTGCAACCTGAGAAGGTGGAACCTTTTACAGGCTGGCAGTGTAGGCCAGAATCTGTAAGGAGTGTGGTCTGCTTACATCTCAGTCTTACAGCAGCATGGTTGTAGGGAAGTGGGTATTGTTCTAGATAAGTGTAGGAGCAGCTGGTTTCCCTGCCGTTCCTTGGCTGGGGGGTGGTTGCAGCCACGTGAGCCCAAGCTCAGACCAAGGGTGAGGTGCGGCCCAGCATTAAACTCTCAAAATGGCATCTTGAGCTTGGGACCTGAGCAGACGCCCCCTTCCCCAAGGAAGCAGTATGGGCAAGAAGCTGTGTCGAGTATGGTCCACTCATGTCTCATTCTCAACAGCAGCACACAGCAGAATGGTAGGGACTCTCCCAGGGGTGCATAAGAGTGCCTGGTCTCCCTTCTCCCTTTTTGGAGCAGCAGCCATGTCTGTAGATCCCCAATATCTAGGCTGTCGAGAATGGTGTCCAGCTGAAGCTGTTCTAGGCTCTGATGCCTTTGGGATTTTGTAGTGAGTTCCCTTTCTGGAGCAATATCTCTGTGCAATCTCTAAGCAGCTACTTATGTCAGGCCTGAGGCCTTAGTGAATCAAGAGATTCTCCCATAGCCAAGATCATAAAAGACCATTTTGGAGTGTGGATCCCTGGGGGTTTCTCTTATACTGTTTCCTCACATTCAGAAGACTTTCCTGGCTCTCAGCCAGTCCCCAACCAGATAAGCCACTACAGACTTCTTTTGATTAGAGTGTGCATGAGATCTTTTCTCATTCTTTGAATATCAACCTATTTGTGTCTTTGTAGTTAAAGTGTATCACTAAAAGACAGCATATAATTGGTCCTTGCCCCTTGATTAGAGTGTTTATTCCATTTATATTTAATCCAATTATTAATATGATTAAACTTAGATCTGCTATTTTGCGATTAATTTTCTATTTATCTCATTGATTTTGCTTCTCTCTTGCCAGCTTCTTGCTTTCTTTTTTGTCATATAGGTTTCCCACTTTTTTTTTTTTTTTGAGACAGGTCTGGCTCTGTCACCCAGGCTGAAGTGCAGTGACACAATCTTGGTTCACTGCAACCTCTACCCCCTGGCTCAGCCTCCTAAGTAGCTGAGACTACAGGTGTGCACCACCACACCTGGCTACTATTTGTATTTTTTGTAGAGATGGAGTTTCACCATGTTTCTCAGACTAGTCTCAAACACCTGAGCTCAAGCAATTCACCTGCCTTGGTATCCCAAAGTGCTAGGATTACAAGTGTGAGCCACCACACCTGGCCTAATACATTTTCCACTTTTCCTTGTTAATTTCTTTATTGTCTTTGAGCTATATCTCAGCATTCTTTTTAGTGGAAAATATAAAGATTATGGTATTCATTTTTATTTTAGAAAAAATATAGAAACATTGCAACTATATAGATTCAAACTAAATGTCTATATTCACCATCACTAGTACTTTCCATTGCTCTCTGTAGATTTGAGAAACCATCTGACATCATTTCCCTTCATAGTCAAGGCTATAGATTGCCATTTTCCTGAGTATGAATCATACTTTTTCTTTCCTTACATATCTAAGGATATTGTTTGGATCTTTGGCCCCTCTAAATCTCATGTTTAAATGTGATTTCCAGTGTTGCAGGTGGGGGCTGGTGGGAGGTGATTAGATCATGTCAGATCCCTCATGAATGGTTTAGCACTATCACCTTTCTCATAAGTGAGTATCAGTTAGTTCACAAATGATCTGGTTGTTTAAAAGAGTCTGGGACCTCCCTCTTCTCTCTTTCTTGCTCCTCCTCTCACCATGTGACCTTCTGGCTCCCCTTCACCTTCCACCATGATTGTAAGCTTCCTGAGGCTCTCACCAGCAACAAATGCCAGCACTATGCTTCATGTGTAGCCTGCAGAACTGTAAGCCAATTAAATCTCTTTTCTTTATAAATTATCCAGTCTCAGGTATTTTCCCAGCAATGCCAAGAACAGACTAATGCTTCTAGTAATTTGGAGCTAAAAATGAGACACACTTAAGTGACTCTTGATCCTGTTATGTTCTTCTGAAAATGGGTTTTCCTTCAGATTTATTAGTCTGTTCTTGCATTGCTATACAGAAATACCTGAGACTGGGTAATTTATAAATAGAAGAGGTTTAATTGGCTCACGGTTCTGTGGACTGTACAGGAAGTATGATGCTGGCATCTGCTCAGCCTCTGGGCAGACCTCAGGAAGCTTACAATCATGGCAGAAGGCAAAGGGGAAGCAAGGCATCTCACACGGTGGGAGCAGGAGCAAGGTATTGGAGGGGGGGCAGTGCCACACACTTTTCAAAGACCAGATTTCAAGAGAACTCACTCACAATCATGAGGACAGTACCAAGTGGAATGGTGATAAATCATTTATGAGAAATCCACCCCCATAATCTAATTACCTCCTACCAGACCCCAACATTGATATCCTCCAACATTGAGGGTTAAAATTAAGCATGATATTTGGGTGAGAACACAGATCCAAACCATGTCATTCCACTCCTGGACCCTCTCAAATCTCATGTCCTTCTCACATTTCATAATATAATCATTCCTTTTCAACAGTCCTCCAAAGTCTTAACTCATTCCAGCATTAATTCAAAAGTCCAAATTCTCATCTGAGACAAAGCTACTCCATTCCACCTGTGAGCCTGTAAAATAAAATACAAGTTAGTTACTTCCAAGATACAATAAGAATACAGGCACTGGGTTAATACTCACATTCCAAAAGGGAGAAAATGGCCTAAAGAAAGGGGCTACAGGCCCCATCAAAGTCTGAAACCCAGAGGGCAGTCATTAAATCTTAAAGCCCCAAAATAATCTCCTTTGACTCCATGTCCTACATCCAGGGCACACTGGTGTGAGGGGTGGATTCTCAAGGCCCTAAGCAGCTCCCCCACTGTGGCTTCGCAGGGTTACACCTTCAAGGCTGTTCTCACAGCTCCTTTCACAGGCTGGCATTGAGTGCCTGTGGCTTTTTCAAGTGCAGGGTGCAAGCTGTTAGTGGATCTACCATTCTGATGTCTGAAGGATGGTAGCTCCCTTCTCATAGCTCCACTAGGCAGTGCCCCAGTGGGGACTCTGTGTGGAGCTCCAAATCCACAATTCCCCTCCCCACTACCATAGCAGGGGTTCTCCATAAGGGCTCTGTCCCTGCAGCAAGCTTCTGCCTGGACACCCAGGCTTTTCCATACATCCTCTGAAATCTAGGTGAAGGCTCCTAAGCCTCAGCTCTTGTATCCTGCACACTTGTAGGATTAACACCACATGGAAGCTGCCAAGGCCAGCTTGCCTCCTCTGAAGCAGCAGCCCAAGCTGTATGAGAGCTCCTCTGAACCATGGCTAGAACTAGAGCAGCTGGGATACATGCAGCAGTGTCCTGAGGCTACACAGGGTAGCACACAGAGCCTGGCCCTGAGGCTACACAGGGCCTGGCCCACAAAACCATTAAGTCCTCCTAGGCCTGCCAGTCCTCAGGAAACACAATCATTGCCTTCCACCATGATTGTAAGTTTCTTGAGGCTTCCCCAGAAGTTGATGGGAGAAGCTGCTTCAAAGTTTTCTGAAATGCCTTCCAGGCCTTTTCTCCATTGTCCTGGCTATTAGCACTTGGCTTCTTTTTACTTATGCAAATTTCTGCAGCCTGCTTGAATTCCTTCCCTGAAAATGTGCTTTTCTTTTCTACCACATGGCCAGGCTACAAATGTTTCAAACTCTTATGCTCTGCTTCCCCTTTAAATATAACTTCCAACTTTAAGTCATTTATTTGCTCACACATATGAGCACAGGCTGTCAGAAGCAGCAACAACACATCTTGAATGCTTTGCTGCTTAGACATGTCTTCCACCAGATACCCTAAATCATCACTCTTGAGTTCAAAGTTCCACAGATCCCTAGAGCAGGAGTACAATGCAGCCAAGTTCTTTGCTAAGGCATAACAAAAGTGACCTTTGCTCCAGTTCCCAATAAGTTCCTCATCTCCATCTAAGACTTCATGAGCCTGGCCATCTCTGTCAATATCACTGTCAGCATTTGGGTCACAACTACTCAACAAGTATCTAGGAAGTTTCAAATTTTCCCTTATCTTCCTGTCTTCTTCTGAGCCCTCCAAATTCTTCCAACCTCTTCCTGTTACTCAATTCCAAAGCTGCTTCCATATCTTCAGGAATCTTTATAGCAATACCCTGCACCTGATATTAATTTTCTGTATTAGTTCATTCTTGCATTTCTATAAAGAAATACCTGAGGTTGGGTAATTTATAAAAGAAAAAGGTTTAATTGGCTCACAGATCGACAGGCTGTATAAAAAAAAAAAAAGCATGATGCTGGCATCTATTTGGCTTCTGGGGAGGCCTCAGGAAACTCACAATCATGGCAGAAGGCAAACAGGGAGCAAGGCATCTCACATGGTGGGAGCAGGAGCAAGGCAGGAGGGGGTGTCATACCCTTTTAAACCACCAGATCTTGTAAGAACACACTCGTGACCATGAGGACAGTACCAAGTGATATGGTGCTAAACCATTTATGAGATATCCACCCACATGATCCAATTAACTCCTGCTAGGCCCCTCCTTCATCCAGGTCCCACCAGGTGCCACCTCAATTGTAATTGAGGATTACAACTGAAAATAGAATTTGAGTGGGGACAAAAATCCAAACCATGTCATCAGGTAAAGACTTAGTCTGCCTGGACTCAAGACTATAAACTGTCTTCCTTGTGAAGTGCAGCAGCTGGTATTTCTGTTTAGCTGCTCTTATGTAGCCTCATCCCATAGAGTTTTCCCCATGCCATATGCAGTTTTGTGATCAGCTAGGAAAAGGACATAGTTCACATTCAAATTTGGGGGCCTTACACCTTCTATAGGTCCCTGAATTCTAGAATTCCCCTCTCCTTAAATTTCCAACTGCTCCACCAGCCCTAAATTCTGTCCTTTGCTATCTCAAGGCAATAATGCTACAACTTTTTTCCGTCATAGTGTAAAGGGATATGACATACTCTTAGGTAAAAATAGAAAGCACAAAGTTGCTGTTCTCATCTATCATGGTCATCTGTGACTCTCCTAAATTTCTGCCTGCTTTGTGTACTTTCCAGTGACTTGAAATACTTAGTTTAAATATTTCTTTCCAGTTTTTACAATTATTGCTTGTGGGAATCTTTATCAAACCCCTTGACATCACCACCATTCTTGGAATTCTGTGTGCATGTATTTTTAATTAATAAAATTAATATTTTATATAAGCCTCATAGCAGCAATTGGCTGTTGCTTAATATTCTAGAGTTTGCATTGCCACATTTTATTAATTCATCTTCTCATTTATAGACAACTTATTTTGCCTCCAGCATCCAGAATCCACACAAAAATATGCTACAATAAGAATTTTTCTATATATCCCCTTGTAGATCTGCATGTGAACTTCTCTGAAACATTATGAGGACACAAACAATGAGAAAAAATTCCAAGCTCATGGATAGGAAGAATCAACATCAATCAGTATTTCCAGCTTTTGCCAGTTCAGTATGATATTGGCTATGGTTTTGTCCTAAATAGCTCTTATTATTTTGAGATATGTTCCATCAATATCCGGTTTATTGAGAGTTTTTAATATGAAGGGGTGTTGAATTTTATCGAAGGTCTTTTCTGCATCTATTGAGATGATTTTTGTCATTGGTCCTCTTTATGTGATGGATTACATTTATTGATTTGCATATGTTGAACCAGCCTTGCAGCCCAAGAATGAAGCCAACTTGATCATGGTGGATAAGCTTTTTGATGTGCTGCTGATTTTGGTTTGCCAGTATTTTATTGAGGATTTTCACATCGATGTTCATCAGGGATATTGGCCTGAAATTATCTTTTTTGTTGTGTCTCTCTATATATACTTTCAACCATTCATGTTTCATGTCCTTTAAATTGTTTCATGAGCCTCTTTAACAGCCACTAATGGAGTTTGTAGAGAAGTTCGTGTACTATCCCAACCACCAGCTTGAATACCTGAGCACTATTCCCCAAGTAGCTAAAGCAGCCATGGTCAACAAGCTACCCACTATCTGGGCTTGAATAAGAAAGAATATTACATTACCCTGGCTGTGTTTAGGCAGCATTACTCTGGTCCGTAGCATGAAGAAGAAATAAACGTTTTTAAACTGCCTTGTCCTAAAAGGATAAGGGAATTTTAGATTTTCAAACAAGCCCTTGAAATGGAAATAATCAGAAAAACATCATAAATTCTTAGCCAATACAGAATTGTTTCTGGAACAGATAATGGTGGTCAAGAGGGATCATTTCGATATAGGGGCCACCAAAATCCAGATCTGACATCACCGATCTCGTCATATTTGATGCAACTTGACGTAACTACACAAGAGCTTAAAGTTAAAAGTCATTATGAAGACCATAGCAGAGTGGTTCTCTGCCTTGGCTGCACGTTAAAACCACCTGAGTAGCTTTTAAAACTCCTAGTGTCAAGGCAATAACCCAGACCACTTGAATCAGAATTTCTGGAAATGGGACCTAGCCATCAGAAATTTTTTAAATTCCCCTATATGATTCCAATATGCAGCCAAGGTTGAGAGTTACTGTCCTAGCAGAAATTTACTCATATTTTTATCTTAGAAAACACATGCACAGAATAACCAACTGGTAGAGATATAATATGCAACACCTGACAAGTGTGTTACTTCCCAATATAAAGCCCTATTTACAGTGTCACTGGGGAAGTGAAAGATTACCCTTATATAGAAGAAGAAATGAAAAACTAATCTAAAATTAATTAAATAGAAAATCCTGGTTCGCTTTGTTATGATAGGGAAAGACTTTTTTAACATCTTGGATTCCTCCTTATAAAACCAAAATGAACAGAGCATTCGGAGAAGGCGTATTGGAAGCTGTGAGTTGGAGGAGTGGTGGAAGAAAAATCAACCATAAGGAAAAGCAAAACAAAAGAAAACACCACACATAAAAATGTATGCCTAAAAATTAGAAACATCATTGTTTTATAAGTTTTGTTGGAATTCCTGACAGTTTTATAGAAGATGGAATAAGGAAGGTAGAAATCTATTGTGCCATGGTACCCATTTTCTCATTAACAAACAGCCAGCCATTCTCTCATTTTGAAGAACATTTTCATTTTCATTCTGGCTAAAAGATGCATTCCACAGACGCATCCCGTGCATTGTTGGCACAGTGTCCCTAGGAATGAAGCAGACAGGCCACCCACTAAAGTATTGCTGACTTAAACAAAATAATTCTAGATCTGGAGGCAGAAATCTAAGCTGAGGCATCATGATATGGTTTTACTGCTGGTCCTTACCTCTAAGTCAATTAAGAGACATAGATCTCCTCAGTTGAAGAGGCAGGTGTCTTAACAGACACAGATGTGTCCTGTAAATTTTGTTGTTGTTGTTGTTTTGTTTTTTTTGAGACAGAGTCTCGCTCTGTCACCCAGGCTGGAGTGCAGTGGCGCGATCTCGGCTCACTGCAAGCTCCGCCTCCCAGATTCAAGCCACTCTCCTGCCTCAGCCTCCTGAGTAGCTGGGACTACAGGCACCTGCCACCATGCCCGTCTAATTTTTTTGTATTTTTTTAGTAGAGATGGGGTTTCACCGTGTTAGCCAGGATGGTCTCGATCTCCTGACCTTGTGATCCACCCGCCTCGGCCTCCCAAAGTGCTGGGATTACAGGCGTGAGCCACCGCGCCCGGCCAAATTTTCTTTAAGCTGACCGCAGAAGAGTTTGTGGACATTTAACATGGTGGATGAATACAGGCAAGAAGGAACCCCAGACCTTTCTAGGGTTGTTAACTGTAGGCTCTGAACTTATGCCAGTCATAATTGCCACCATAGTTCCCTGGTCAGAATGGAGACGAATGAAGGTCAGGAGATGCATTATTTTCTTATTGCTGCTTAACAAATTACCACAGACTTAATGACTTAACACAAATATGTTAACTTACAGTTCCAAGCTCATAAGTCCATAATCAGTATCAGTAGGCTAAAATCGAGGTGTCAGCAGAGCTGTGTTCCTTTTGAAAGCTCTAGGGAATATTCGATTTCCCCACATTTTCTATCTTCAAGAGGCCCCCTGCGTTCTTGGCTCATGGCCCCTTCCATCTGCAAAGCCAGTAATGACATCATTCTGGCCTCTGCTTCCATCCCCACATTTCCTTTGGGTCTGACTCTTCTACCTCCCTCTTACAATGACTCCTGTGATTTGGCCCACCTAGATAATCCAGGATAATCCTCCCATCTTAGTATGTTTAACTTAATCACATCTGGGAAGTCCCTTTTGCCATGTAAGGTAACATATTCATGGGTTCTTAGGATTAGAATGTGGACATCTTTGAGGTGCCATTGTTCAACCTACCACAGATGTCCATGTCATAGTAAACCCATTGGGACCACTGAGTCATCAAGTGGTTATTGTCTAGTATTGCCAGATCTAGCAAATAAAAATACAAGACGTCCAGTTAAACTTGCAATTCAGAAAACAAACAAATATATTTTTTTGTATGTGTGTCTTGTGCAATATTTTACATACTTGGGACATACTTATATTCAAATATTTTGTTGTTTATCTGAACTTCAATTTTAATTGAGCATTCTATTTTTATCTGGCAATCTACCCAGAGTGTCTGGTAAGAATAAATAAGCACAGTAACAGACAAAATTCCCACTTTGCTTTGCCAAATTGTAGAATAAGGGTTATTATGATAAGAAGCATCCAGAACAATCCCCACCCCACAAGATATTAAAGTGAAAGCAAACTGCATCTCTGGGAAATCCCAAAGAAAAATGTTATCACTGAAGACTTAGAAGATACAAGGTTGGTGATTTCTACCATATCCCCATTTATATCACCTATACAGCTTTAGAAAAGCCACAAGCATCTTAGAAAATGACTATGGATTCTCTCTTCTTAATCAGATGGCAATGAAAATCGCAACTGTGGCCCCAGATGCTGTACTGTTAACGAAACAAATCCACCCAGCCCTTGGTACCTAATAGGAGTATATTCATCCAGAACGATCAGTTTTTCAAATTATTATCAACAAGGATCACCAAAAGCAGTTTGCCTTCCACTGGTAGGGACAAAAATAAAACTTGTCTTCTATCAGTGCTATGTCAAGTCACCTACATGTTGTCACAATATCATCGAGAAATCATTAGCCTGATATCCCCCAGAACACAGCTCTCGTTCATTATATGGATGACATTATTCTACTTGAAAATGGTAAATAGGAAAATTCAAGCATGCTAGATGTCTTAGTAAGACTCACACATATCAGGGGATAGAGAAGAGCCCTGTGAACCTTCTGAGGCAAACAATATCAGTGAAGTTTCTAATATTCCAGTAATGTGGAGCGTGTAAAGTATCTCCTCTAAACTTACAGACAAGTTGGTGCACCTTACAACATCCACCACAAAAAGAAGGACAAAGTGGACTTCTTGGGGTTTTGAAATAACATATACCAACTTTGGGCATGCTGCTCTTACCCATTTACTCAGTAATCTGCAAGGCTACCAGTTTTGAGTGGGGTCCAGAGTAAAAACAGCTCTACAACCATCCAGGCTGTAGGGAAACTGTCCTCCCACCACAGCCTCATGACCAGAAGATACAATAGCATTAGAAGTACCTGATGGCCGGGCGCAGTGGCTCACGCTTGTAATCCCAGCACTTTGGGAGGCCGAGGCGGGCGGATCACGAGGTCAGGGGATCGAGACCACGGTGAAACCCCGTCTCTACTAAAAATACAAAAAATTAGCCGAGCGTGGTGGCGGGCGCCTGTAGTCCCAGCTACTCGGAGAGGCTGAGGCAGGAGAATGGCGTGAACCCGGGAGGCGGAGCTTGCAGTGAGCCGAGATTGCGCCACTGCACTCCAGCCTGGGTGACAGAGCGAGACTCCGTCTCAAAAAAAAAAAAAAAAAAAGAAGTACCTGAGACAGGCAGAGTTGTTTTTACAGAGAAGCTGGCAAGCTATAGTAGGAAAACCACAGCTGAGATCCCATGGGGATAACGTCATGCCATCTTCTACTACTTCTATTTAAAAAGTAACTCCTGTCTGACTACTGAAAGAGAATAAATGCCTGGCCATGGGATATTGTGATGGTTAATTTGATATGTTAACTTAGCTGGGCCATGGGGTGCCTATGTATTCGGTCAAACATTATTCTGGGTGTTTCTGTGAAAGTATTTGTGGATAAAATTAATATGTGAATTGGCATACTGAATAAAAGTTTCCTCTCTAATGTGGGTGGGCCTGACTCAAACAAAAAGGCTGGTTCTCTCAAATAGAAGAAGGAATTCCTCCAGTCTGACTGCTTTGAACTGGGACATCATTCTTATCTGGCCTTCAGACTCAAACTGAAATATCATCTCCTTTTGAGTCTCAAGCTTGCCAGCTTTTAAGCTGGAACTTGTACCATCAGCTTTCCTTCGTTCTCAGACCATCAAACTCAGACTTAAACTACACATTGCTTCTCGTGGGTCTCCAGCTTGCTAACCGGATCTTGCCAACTGCAGGGTCTTCTCAGCCTTCATAATTACATGAGCCAATTTCTTACACTAAATATAAATATATATATATATATATATAATATATATATATATATAAAATATATATATATGATATTTATATTGATTCTGTTTCTCCAGAGAACCCTGACTAATATAGACACCAAATGACTATGTGACTGAACTGCCCATTGTTAATGTTGGATTATCTTATTCAGTAAATTATGAAATTGATTTTGCTCAATAGCATCCTATTATTAAGTAGAAAGGTTAACTATGAGACGACGCCAGAGCAGGCTGGAAAACACAAGTAAACTCCGTGAGCTGGTGGTTCAAAATCCCTTTGTACTTCAACACTTCTTCCTCAACCTGTACCTGTAGGGGGCTCCCTATGATCAACTAACTAGTGGAAAATGAACAGGCATGATTCTGGTTTACAGATGGCATTAAAACTATATCATTCCACCTCTGGTCCCCCAAATATCATGTCTTTCTCATATTTCAAAATATTATATAGATATATGTATGTATATATAATAATCTCTTCCCAATAGTCCCCCCAAATCTTAGCTCATTTCAGCATTAATTCAAAAGTTCCAAATCCAAAGCTTAAAAATCTCATCTGGAAATAAGTTCCTTCCTCCTACAAGCCTATGAAATCAAAACAAGTTGTTCATTTTCAAGATACAATGGGGGTACAGGCATTGAGCAAACATTCCTGTTTCAAAAGGGAGAAATCAGCCGAAAGAAAGGAAATACAGGTCCCACACAAGTCTGAAACCAAGCAGGACAATCATCAAATCTTACAGCTCCAAAATAATCTTTGATTCCATGTCCCATATCCAGGACACACTGCTGCAAGAAGTGGCCTTCTAAAACTTTGTGCAGCTCAACCCCTGTGTCTCAGCTGAATACAGCCCACACAACTGCTCTCACAGGTTGGAGTTGAGTGCCTGAAGATTTTCTTGGCACAAGGTGCAAACTGTTGATGGATTTACTATTCTAAGGTCTGGAAAATGGTAGCCTTTTTCCCCCAGCTCCACTAGGCAGTGCACCATGGTGAACTTTATTTAGGGCCTCAAATCCTTCATTCCTCCTCTGCATTGTCCTAGGAGAGGTTCTTTTTGAGGGCTTCACACCTGCAGAAGACTGGGTGCCCCGTCTTTCTTATACATTCTCTGAAATCTAGGCAAAGGATACGAAACTTCCTTCATTCTTGCACTCTGCAAGACTACAGACTTAACACCACATAGAAGCCACCAAGTCTCATGGCTCACACCCCCTGAAGGAGTATCCCAAACTGTATCTGAGCCCCTTGGAGCCAAGGATAGACCTGGATCAGACTGAATGCAAGCAGCAGTGTCCCAGAGCAGAGCAGTGAAGCACCAGACATCAGCTACAAAACCATTCTTTCTTCCTAGGCCTCAGGGTCTGTGATGGGAGGGGCTGCCTCAGAAAGCTTTCAGAGCCTTCAAGCCCTTGTTCCCATCATCTTAGCTATTAGCACTTGGCTCCCTTTTGTTTTTTGTCTTTTGTTTTTTTGAAATGGAGTCTTGCTCA
Organism: Symphalangus syndactylus; assembly: GCF_028878055.3. NCBI lineage: Eukaryota > Metazoa > Chordata > Mammalia > Primates > Hylobatidae > Symphalangus > Symphalangus syndactylus. Next base: position 29,717,920 of record NC_072431.2, read on the forward strand.
GTCGCCCAGGCTGGAGTGCAGTGGCACGATCTCAGCTCACTGCAATCTCCGCCTCCCGGGTTCATGCCATTCTTCTGCCTCAGCCTCCTGAATAGCTGGGACTACAGGCACCTGCCACTATGCTCGGCTAATTTTTTTGTATTTTTAGTGGAGACGGTGTTTCACCATGTTAGCCAGGATGATCTCGATCTCCTGACCTCGTGATCCACACATCTCGGCCCCAAAGTGCTGGGATTACAGGTGTGAGCCACCGCGCCCGGCTTTGGCTCCCTTTTAGTCATGCAAATCTTTCTAGCAAGTGGTTGCTCCACAACCAGCTTGAATTCCTCTCCTGAAAAAGCTTTTTCTTTCTTTGCCATGTGGTTAGACTGCAAATATTCCAAACTTTAACACTCTGCTTCCCCTTTAAATATAACTTCCAATTTTAAATCATTTATTCACTCTCACATATGAGATAGGCAGTTAGACGCAGCCACACCACATCTTGCATGCTTTGCTGCTTATAAATTTCTTCCACCAGTTACTCTAAGTCATCACTCTAAAGTTCAAACTTCCGGGGGGTGGAGCCAAGATGGCCGAATAGGAACAGCTCCGGTCTACAGCTCCCAGCCTGAGCAACACAGAAGACGGGTGATTTCTGCATTTCTGTTTGAGGTACCGGTTTCATCTCACTAGGGAGTGCCAAACAGTGGGTGCAGGACAGTTGGTGAAGTGCACTGTGCGCGAGCCGAAGCAGGGCAAGGCATTGCCTCACTCAGGAAGTGCAAGGGGTCAGGGAGTTCCCTTTCCTAGTCAAAGAAAGGGGTAACAGACGGTACCTGGAATATCGGGTCAGTCCCACCCTAATACTGCGCTTTTCCAATGGGCCTGGAAAATGGCACACTAGGAGATTGTGTCCCGCACCTGGCTCAGAGGGTCCTATGCCCACGAAGTCTCGCTGATTGCTAGCACAGCAGTCTGAGATCAAGCTGCAAAGTGGCAGCAAGGCTGGGGGAGGGGTGCCCGCCATTGCCCAGGCTTGCTTAGGTAAACAAAGCAGCCAGGAAGTTCGAACTGGGTGGAGCCCACCACAGCTCAAAGAGGCCTGCCTGCCTCTGTAGGCTCCACCTCCGGGGGCAGGGCACAGACAAACAAAAAGTCAGCAGGAACCTCCACAGACTTAAATGTTCCTGTCTGACTGACAGCTTTGAAGAGAGTAGTGGTTCTCCCAGCATGCAGCTGGAGATCTGAGAACGGACAGACTGCCTCCTAAAGTGGGTCCCTCACCCCTGAGCAGCCTAACTGGGACGCACCCCCCCCAGTAGGGACAGACTGACACCTCACTCGGCCGGGTACTCCTCTGAGACAAAACTTCCAGAGGAACTATCAGACAGCTGAATTTGTGGTCTCACGAAAACCCGCTGTTCTGCAGCCACCGCTGCTGACACCCAGCCAAACGGGGTCTGGAGTGGACCTCTAGTAAACTCCAACAGACCTGCAGCTGAGGGTCCTGTCTGGTAGAAGGAAAACTAACAAACAGAAAGGACATCCACACCAAAAACCCACCTGTATATCACCATCATCAAAGACAAAAAGTAGATAAAACCACAAAGATGGGGAAAAAACAGAGCAGAAAAACTGGAAACTCTAAAAAGCAGAGCACCTCTCCTCCTCCAAAGGAATGCAGTTCCTCACCAGCAACGGAAAAAAGCTGGATAGAGGATGACTTTGACGAGTTGAGAGAAGAAGGCTTCAGACGATCAAACTACTCTGAGCTACAGGAGGAAATTCAAAACAATAGCAAAGAAGTTAAAAACTTTGAAAAAAAATTAGAAGAATGGATAACTAGAATAACCAATGGAGAGAAGGGCTTAAAGGAGCTGATGGAGCTGAAAGCCAAGTTTCGAGAACTACGCGAAGATTGTAGAAGCCTCAGTAGCAGATGTGATCAACTGGAAGAAAGGGTATCGCTGATGGAAGATGAAATGAATGAAATGAAGCGAGAAGGGAAGTTTAGAGAAAAAAGAATAAAAAGAAATGAAGAAAGCCTCCAAGAAATTTGGGACTATATGAAAAGACCAAACCTACATCTGATTGGTGTACCTGAAAATGATGGGGAGAATGGAACCAAGTTGGAAAACACTCTGCAAGATATTATCCAGGAGAACTTCCCCAATCTAGCAAGGCAGGCCAACATTCAGATTCAGGAAATACAGAGAATGCCACAAAAATACTCCTCGAGAAGAGCAACTCCAAGACACATTATTATCAGGTTCACCAAAGTTGAAATGAAGGAAAAAATGTTAAGGGCAGCCAGAGAGAAAGGTCGGGTTACCTACAAAGGGAAGCCCATCAGACTAACAGCTGATCTCTCGGCAGAAACTCTACAAGCCAGAAGAGAGTGGGGGCTGATATTCAACATTCTTAAAGAAAAGAATTTTCAACCCAGAATTTCATATCCAGCCAAACTAAGCTTCATAAGTGAAGGAGAAATAAAATACTTTACAGACAAGCAAATGCTGAGTGATTTTGTTACCACCAGGCCTGCCCTAAAAGAGCTCCTGAAGGAAGCACTAAACATGGAAAGGAACAACTGGTACCAGCCACTGCAAAAACATGCCAAATTGTAAAGACCATCGAGGCTAGGAAGAAACTGCATCAACTAACGAGCAAAATAACCAACTAACATCATAATGATAGGATCAGATTCACACATAACAATATTAATTTTAAATGTAAATGGGCTAAATGCTCCAATTAAAAGACACAGACTGGCAAACTGGATAAGGAGTAAAGACCCATCAGTGTGCTGTATTCAGGAAACCCATCTCACGTGCAGAGATACACATAGACTCAAAATAAAGGGATGGAGGAAGATCTATCAAGCAAATGGAAAGCAAAAAAAGGCAGGGGTTGCAATCCTAGTCTCTGATAAAATAGACTTTAAACCAACAAAGATCAAAAGAGACAAAGAGGGCCATTACATAATGGTAAAGGGATCAATTCAACAAGAAGAGCTAACTATCCTAAATATATATGCACCCAACACAGGAGCACCCAGATTCATAAAGCAAGTCCTCAGTGACCTACAAAGGGACTTAAACTCCCACACAATAATAATGGGAGATTTTAACACCCCACTGTCAACATTAGACACATCAACGAGACAGAAAGTTAACAAGGATATCCAGGAATTGAACTCAGCTCTGCACAAAGTGGACCTAATAGACATCTACAGAACTCTCCACCCCAAATCAAGAGAATATACATTTTTTTCAGCACCACACCACACCTATTCCAAAATTGACCACATAGTTGGAAGTAAAGCTCTCCTCAGCAAATGTAAAAGAACAGAAATTATAACAAACTGTCTCTCAGACCACAGTGCAATCAAACTAGAACTCAGGATTAAGAAACTCACTCAACACTGCTCAACTACATGGAAACTGAACAACCTGCTCCTGAATGACTACTGGATACATAATGAAATGAAGGCAGAAACAAAGATGTTCTTTGAAACCAACGAGAACAAAGACACAACGTACCAGAATCTCTGGGACACATTCAAAGCAGTGTGTAGAGGGAAATTTATAGTACTAAATGCCCACAAGAGAAAGCAGGAAAGATCCAAAATTGACACCCTAACATCACAATTAAAAGAACTAGAAAAGCAAGAGCAAACACATTCAAAAGCTAGCAGAAGCCTAGAAATAACTAATATCAGAGCAGAACTGAAGGAAATAGAGACACAAAAAACCCTTCAAAAAATTAATGACTCCAGGAGCTGGTTTTTTGAAAAGATCAACAAAATTGATAGACCCCTAGCAAGACTAATAAAGAAGAAAAGAGAGAAGAATCAAATAGACGCAATAAAAAATGAAAAAGGGGATATCACCACCGATCCCACAGAAATAGAATCTACCATCAGAGAATACTATAAACACCTCTACGCAAATAAACTAGAAAATCTAGAAGAAATTGATAAATTCCTCGACAAATACACCCTCCCAAAACTAAACCAGGAAGAAGTTGAATCTCTGAATAGACCAATAAAAGGCTCTGAAATTGTGGCAATAATCAATAGCTTACCAACCAAAAGGAGTCCAGGACCTGATGGATTCACAGCCGAATTCTACCAGAGGTACAAAAAGGAACTGGTACCATTCCTTCTGAAACTATTCCAATCGATAGAAAAAGAGGGAATCCTCCCTAACACATTTTATGAGACCAGCATCATCCTGATACCAAAGCATGGCAGAGACATAACCAAAAAAGAGAATTTCAGACCAATATCCTTGATGAACATTGATGCAAAAATCCTCAATAAAATACTGGCAAACCAAATCCAGCAGCACATCAAAAAGCTTATATACCATGACCAAGTGGGCTTCATCTCTGGGATGCAAGGCTGGTTCAACATGCGCAAATCAATAAATGTAATCCAGCATATAAACAGAACCAAAGACAAAAACCGCATGATTATCTCAACAGATGCAGAAAAGGCCTTTGACAAAATTCAACAACCCTTCATGCTAAAAATTCTCAATAAATTAGGTATTGATGGGACGTATCTCGAAATAATAAGAGCTATCTATGACAAACCCACAGCCAATATCATACTGAATGGGCAAAAACTGGAAGCATTCCCTCTGAAAACTGGCACAAGACAGGGATACCCTCTCTCACCACTCCTATTCAACATAGTGCTGGAAGTTCTGGCCAGGGTGATCAGGCAGGAGAAGGAAATAAAGGGTATTCAATTAGGAAAAGAGGAAGTCAAATTGTCTCTGTTTGCAGATGACATGATTGTATATCTAGAAAACCCCATTGTCACAGCCCAAAATCTCCTTAAGCTGATTAGCAACTTCAGCAAAGTCTCAGGATACAAAATCAATGTGCAAAAATCACAAGCATTCTTGTACACCAATCACAGACAAACAGTGAGCCAAATCATGAGTGAACTCCCATTCACAATTGCTTCAAAGAGAATAAAATACCTAGGAATCCAACTTACAAGGGATGTGAAGGACCTTTTCAAGGAGAACTACAAACCATTGCTCAGTGAAATAAAAGAGGATATGAACAAATGGAAGAACATTCCATGCTCACGGATAGGAAGAATCAGTATCATGAAAATGGCCATACTGCCCAAGGTAATTTATAGATTCAATGCCATCCCCATCAAGCTACCAATGACTTTCTTCACAGAATTGGAAAAAACTACTTTAAAGTTCATATGGAACCAAAAAATAGCCCACATCACCAAGTCAATCCTAAGCCAAAAGAACAAAGCTGGAGGCATCACGCTACCTGACTTTAAACTATACTACAAGGCTACAGTAACCAAAACAGCATGGTACTGGTACCAAAACAGAGACACACATCAATGGAACAAAACAGAGCCCTCAGAAATAATGCCGCATATCTACAACTATCTGATCTTTGACAAACCTGACAAAAACAAGAAATGGGGAAAGGATTCCCTATTTCATAAATGGTGCTGGGAAAACTGGCTAGCCATATGTAGAAAGCTGAAACTGGATCCCTTCCTTACACCTTATACAAAAATTAATTCAAGATGGATTAAAGACTTAAATGTTAGACCTAAAACCATAAAAGCCCTAGAAGAAAACCTAGGCAATACCATTCAGGACATAGGCGTGGGCAAGGACTTCATGTCTAAAACACCAAAAGCAATGGCAACAAAAGCCAAAATTGACAAATGGGATCTCATTAAACCAAAGAGCTTCTGCACAGCAAAAGAAACTACCATCAGAGTGAACAGGCAACCTACAGAATGGGAGAAAATTTTTGCAACCTACTCATCTGACAAAGGGCTAATATCCGGAATCTACAATGAACTCAAACAAATTTACAAGAAAAAAACAAACAACCCCATCAAAAAGTGGGCGAAGGACATGAACAGATACTTCTCAAAAGAAGACATTTATGCAGCCAAAAGACACATGAAAAAATGCTCAATAGCAAAGACTTGGAACCAACCCAAATGTCCAACAATGATAGACTGGATTAAGAAAATGTGGCACATATACACCATGGAATACTATGCAGCCATAAAAAATGATGAGTTCATGTCCTTTGTAGGGACATGGATGAAACTGGAAAACATCATTCTCAGTAAACTATCGCAAGGACAAAAAACCAAACACCGCATGTTCTCACTCATAGGTGGGAATTGGACAATGAGAACTCACGGACACAGGAAGGGGAACATCACACTCTGAGGACTGTTGTGGGGTGGGGGGAGGGGGGAGGGACAGCGTTAGGAGATATACCTAATGCTAAATGATGAGTTAATGGGTGCAGCACACCAACATGGCACATGGATACATATGTAACAAACCTGCACATTGTGTACATGTACCCTAAAACCTAAAGTATAATAATAAAATAAAAGAAAAGAAAAAAAGAAAAATAATAATAAGATGATAGATTTAAGCACAACAATATTAATAATTATGTTACAAGTAAATAGTCTAAATACTCCAATTAAAAGGCTATGATTATCACACTGGAAGAAAAAGACTTCACTTTATAAATAAAATAATCCCATAAATCCCAAAATTATGAAGTCATGGAGTAGAAACTCAGCTAGAATGTAGCCTCAGCAGATCTGCAGCCAACATGTAATAGAAGCAAGAAATAAATCTTTTTATTGTTGTCGAAAGCACTGTAATTTGGGGGTTGGTTCTTCCCCACAGCATAACCTAGGGAAAGCTGACTGACAACCACATTGTAGCATGGTGACTTCTATATATTTAACACTTAATGATTAATTTTTTAATTAATTTTGGAAGACAAAAATAAAAGGAAACTGTGTAAATCATATCAATTTATCTTACATAAGGGTAATATTTTAAAGCATTTACATTCAGTAAGAAACATTTAAAAATATCTATTGCTATTTCTACTATTTGATATTGTATGGATGTCCTAAGTAATGCAACAACAAAAATAAGGATTTGGAAACTGAAAAGGAAGATATAAGTTGCTGTTTCAAGTAGAAACAACTGCTGTCTTTAGACAGCAATCCACATATAAGAGAGCTCAGTAAAATTGATGGATAAAAGGTCAAAATGTAAAAATTAATATGTCTTATAAACCCACAAAAACAATCAAATTATTTTAGTAGATTAAATTATCTTTCAAAATATGTGCTGCTCCTCTCCACAGTACGACTCCTTAGGAGAAGATTGTATGTCCCCACCCCAGTGATGCCAAGCTAGGGCATGTGACTCATTTTGACCATTGCCATGTGAGCATAGTGGCTTATTCCACTTCTGCAAAGAAGCTCTGTCAGCCACCACATGACTTGCCTGTTTGTTTTTCACTGTGCCACAAGACCAAAATATTTCATACAGAAGCAACAAAAGAGCAACGGACACATAATAAGAATAAGATAAAATTTGTGAATGTGTGATGTGGGAGGGATGGAATATACCTAAATTTTTTACTGTCAAATTCTGTTAGTTTGTGGTAACAGAATGAGGTCAGTGTGGTAACAGAAATAGTTGAATTTCTAAAACAGACCTGCACAAATCAAATCTTACTCTATCGCAAACTATTAACAATTTTAAAAGATACAGGTACACATTAATGATTCTTTCCAGAGGAGGCTGAAACCATTAGATGCACCTGCCAAAAAAGTCTGTGCCTCCTACATTAGGTCAGTCCAGAGTATCTGCTCTCCCCCATCATCATCCCCAATCAGAGGGCCATAGCTTGGATGAGAGAAGGACCTGAGGGGTCCTGGAGACTGAAGGCCAAGGCATGGGACCCTCAGGACCTTGTCTCTACCAGAAAATCCTTGAGGCCCCTCCCTTACTTCTCTTAGACCAGGGCCACCCTAAAGGAGGCCAAAGCCCAAGCCGCTGCCTGTACCAAGAAGTCCCTGGACAATTGAGCAGGAGAAATGACCCCAAAGTCCCAGACACACTGTCCACTGAAGCACAGTCAGCTCAGTTCTCATGTCCAGCCCAGCGTCCCCCATGAGATCAGGGACTACTGGCTTCCCGGCCACTCAGTGGCCTCAGCCCCTTTCAGCCTATTCTTCCTCAGTCTTAGCCCACAGCCTGGCTCCCAGGATAAGACTCTCTTGCCAGCCCCTCTTGAGTTACAGGAGATTCTTTCTGTGGAATAATAGAAAGGCTATGCTCCTACCATTAGTTATTAAATAAATGTTGAGCAACTAGCGTGTACCAGGCACTGTGCTAGGCACTGGAAATCCAGTGGTGCACAGAGTAAACACTCCCTGCTCTCACTAACAGTTAACATTTAGGGTGTCCTGGATCTGAGAGCCACAGGTTCGTGTCCCATCTTCTGAGTCCCATATGGCCTAGACCTCATTAGGTGTCTACCAGAATTTAAAACCTTCTAATTCCAGAACAATTACCACACCTCTCTTTCGTAAAGCACATTATACTTAAAGCTTAAATTACCTCATTGATCCTAGAAATACATTTTGTTGGCACTAGAATAAAGGATTGTTTGCTTAGTTATCATCTTGTTCCAATACTGTGCTCTGTGGAGCTCCTGGAAGTGGAAAGGAAGAGGAAAGCAACAGGTTAACTATTCCCAGCCCCATGGTCCTTCTCTTCAATGAGAAGAATATATCTCTGTCTCTTTTAGGTATAGGCATAGTATGAAATTTCCTTTGCAAAGGAGGTCCCTTTTACTTTTTTAAAAAGTAAACAGCTTTGAAACCCACTGATAGAGAACAACTTCCTCTTTTGGGATATAAAGAAACCAAGGCACAGAAAGGAAAGTGACTCCAGACGGCCTTTTACTGAGTTACCCGCAAAGCCAGGTTTGAAACCTTGGTCTCCCAACTGCAAGGCCAGTGCTCTTCCAGCCCAGAGATGTGACTTTTCAGAGGAGCAAGTGGCCTTCAAACTCACTTAGCCGCCTCCTTCCCCAATAGCTTTCATCCCAGCCACCCTGGTCAAGCAAACATCTGGCTACTCTCATGCAAAGCTGGACAGATAATATAGAGAATTCAACCACTTTCCTTTTACACCCCACATAAAACCATGTGTACAAAGAACACATGTGCCATCTAATAGTCTGTATAATGCTTAAAGACAGTTGTCACACACACTTTCCCCATCCCCAATGCAGGGCAATTCTACTGAGTTCTAAGTTAAACACCTCTACTCTCCACCCTTCTCAGTTTTTCATTGGTCCCCACTATGAGACAGCTAGGAGTACATTTACCACGTAAGACCTTCTCCTTTGGAAACTCTCCCCAGATCTTAGGGATGAAGTCCTAGGATGAGATCCTCTTGGATTTTGTGCAGCTGATGCTGACATAACATGACAAGCAATGTAACAAAGAAGATAACTGGGAGAAAGGCATGTTCTATGCCCCAGTGGGAGCTCAAATAAGGATCCAGCCCACGAATGAGTTAAGGGACCAATCTTCCTAATATGGCCACCTTTCTTCTTATGCAGTGAGCTCTGAATAAAAAAGGGTAGACACAGGAGTCTCAGGCCTGGGATGCCATCCTTATCTTGGGACTGTTTTATGTTTCCTTTGGGGGAAAGCATGACTTCTTTTATCAGTTCTCTGAAACAGCTGACTGACAGGATAGGAAAAGGAGCACTTCCATCCAATTTAGAACCTTCCATGACCTTGATGAAGCTGATATACAGAAAGTGATGAACTTGAAACAACCAACATCCCTATCTGCTTTTCATCTAATTCCAAGTGACTCCCAGGATTCTCCCCACTTCAAGAAGAACCCTGGAGAAAGCTGATGATTTCCACCCAGAAATGTGTTAAATGCAAATAGTAAGACTGGTAATGATTTCCCCCAGGGCTCACCAGAACTAAGAGCTCCTCAAAAACTGCACCTTAAAAGATGTCCAGACTTCACACATCCATCCCCACTGGCTACGCAGCTTAGAGGCACGTTTAAAGAGTATTTCATTTACATTGTGGAAGCCCAAAACAACAAAAAAGAAAAGGAGACATGGAGTTAAATGAGTTACTCCATTACCATCACAGTAGCTCACTTCACAAAGCCTTCACGAAGCCTTCTTTTACCTGGGTATGGGTCTGCTCAGGAGTCCTGAAAGCTAGAACTCCTGTCTAAATCTTGTTTATATCGCCGTATGTCCCCATTACCCAACATATTCTGGACACTCTTTTGGAGAACTGGGGCCTGGTTTCTAACCTCTTACCATAGCGCTACTACCTTCCTCTATATTTCCCATCCTTATGTTCTGAGCTTGGCAAAATACAGTTAACATACCTCTGCAGCCATATTAATCTCCTAAGTCTTCAGGAATGATTTTCTTGCTAACTCTCATCACCTCTCAACCTCACACAATCCAGTTCAGGTCATGAGAAGATTGTTCAGGGGTCCTATATTACATGGTCAGAGGCAGCTTCTATAGGTATAAACTCAGCAGTGCAATTCAACCACAGTCATAGAGGGCTCCCCATGTATAAAGTACTCTGCTAGGTTCTAGAGATTCAAAGATAAACAGGATAAATTTAGTCCTTGATTGAGACACCCAAATTATCATAGAAGCAGTGGATACACAGAGGGTTATCTATGACAATACAGTAAAAGGTGCAATACATGTAGGTGTAAATTGCTGTTATAACATAAATAAGAAAGAAATTTACTCTGTCTTAGTGAAGGGAGAAGGCAGATGAATGTCAAGGGAAAGTTAGAGTTGAGCTGAGTTGTGCAGAATGACGAAGAGCTTTCCAAAAACTCAAGAGGGGAGGGCCCTTTCAGACAGAAGAAGGAGTATGAGCCTTGGTCCAAAAATGACAGAACAGCACAATGTGGGAGAGGAAGAAGAAATGTACTGAAGGACCTAAAGGAAAGAGCCTGAAGATGAGATTGGAGAAGGGGACTGGATTTCTTTTGTGAAGCCCTTTACAGGGCAGGCTAAGGCATCTGAACAGTACATTGGGAAGCCCTTCCCTGGGTGAAGAAACAGGAGCTAATGGATTTATCCTTGTAACATCTGCCCAGTGGGATTTCATCATTTTTATGGACCAGTGATTACTATGTGTTTACCATTTTTCTTCTGAACCTATTATGGTTAAGTAGGGCTTCTAGAAACTTTTTAAATCATAGAAAGAAAAATATATAAAATACAAAAAGATACGTAAAACCCACATGGAAAATAGTAAGAAATTCTAATATAAAACGAAATTCGAGTCTTAAAAGAGGAAGAAAAATAATATAAAGCAGAAACAATATTTGAAGTTCTAAAGACCAAGAAATTTTCAAACTGATAAAATATATCAAGCTACAGAATTTTTAAAGTATAAATTTTAAAAAGAAAAATGAAAAACACAACTTGCCATATTATAGTAAAATGCTGCAACCATTTTAGTAAAGTAAAAAAGGAACAATAAGACTGGAACCTGGCTTCTTATTATAAAAACATTGGAAGCCATAAGACAATGTAATATACTTTAAGGTGCTGAACATATATGTATAAAGTGTTTTTTTAAAATAGTTACCAACTTAGTATTCTATATCTAAAGAATATAGTCTTTAATGCTAGAGGTGAAATAATAATATTTCCAAATAAACAGAAAACTGACAGAATTCTTTGCCAAAAAAACCACTAGAAAAATATTTATAAAAAGTTATTCAAACTAATAAAATGTTTTCAGCAAAATTACTCAAATGTAAGAATGAATCAAATGCACAGAAATGATAAATATATGAGTAAATCTAAATAAATATTATCTATATAAAGCAATAACAATAATGTCTTAGTAGGGTTTTAAATATGTGGCAATGATAACATAAGAGATTAAAGAGAACTAATTAAGTTAAAATCTTCTAATGTTCTTGAATTCTCCAGGAAGTGGAAAGAGTACTAACTTAAACTACATTTAATAAATCAAGATTTTATTTTTTCATCTCCAGGGTAACTATTAAAAGAATAGAAAAATAACGTATAACTAGCAAGTAGAAAGAGAAGCCAAATTAAATGATTAAGAAATTAATCCAAAAGAAGATAAGAATGGAAAGAAAAAGGACATATAACAGGTGAAACAAATAGAAAACAGGTAGTAAGGTGGTAGATTTTACATCAACTATGTCAATTACTACCTAAATAGGGTTGTGGTAAGAATTGAATGGCAGAGCATATGAAAAGCATTTAATGCAGTGCCTAGTATAATGTATAGTAAGTGCTCAATGAATATTAGATATTATTTTTAAAAATGCACCTAAAATGCACCCCAAAAATAATCTAATTAAAAGACAAAATGATCATATTGGATTGAAAAACAGCTATACACTACTTACAAGGAAAATGTCTTAAATATAATGATACAGAAAAGTTGAAAGTAAAAAGATGAAAAAATAGATTGTTTGAAAACACTAACCAAAAAGTAAAGCTGATCTAACTTCACAAAGAAAACTTTAAAGACAGGAATATTACTAGAGATTTTAGAAGACATTTAATCATGTTAAAAAGTTAAGTTCATTGAGAAGACATAATAGTTCTAAACCATGTGCATCTAATAACATAACTTCAGAATATACAAAATAATAATCAACAAAACAAATTCTCAAACATAGTGGAACGTTTTAACACATCTCTATTTGTATGACAGGCACCTCTATTGATATACAGGCAGATTAAAATATCTACATGCATATTGAACACCTCTTGTGCCCTGTCTCACATTTTCTTGGCCCACATTTTTACTCCAGTCATTGCCATAGCAATCAGCTCCCCACAATGCAACTGGACGGCACCTTGCCTCCACTGCATTATGCATCTCTCACTTTCTGACTTGGAATGTCTCTGCTGCCTCTATATGGAGCACTTGCAAAAATGTTCTCATTTATTTTGATATATGCACAAAATCTATATGTACAAGTGAATTAATCTTAAAATTAAGAATTTTTGTTCATCAAAAGATAAGAGGGTGAAAAGACAAATCACAAAATTGAAGAAAACATTTGCAATGAATGTATTTGACAAAAGACTCATATCCAAATGTACAAAGAACTACAAATCAGTAAGAAGAATACAGACAATGCAATTTTTAATGAACAAAATTTTAAATACACACTTAGCACAATAGATATTGAGATGGCCAATATATATGTAAAACATTTTTCAACCCCGTTGGTCTTTAGATAAATGCAAATTTAAAACCACAGTAAGATACGATTACTGAACCTCCACAGTGCCTACCACAAAAAGTTTTCACATACTAAGTGTCACCAAAGTATACCAACAATACCAAAACTTTTGTACACTACTGATGGGAGTGGTACAATCACTTTGAAGAAAAAATGTTTTGTTCAATGTATGCTTATGTTGAGCATGGCAATTCTTTTCTAAAGATACATGAAACAGAAATGCATACATCTATGTACCAAAGATATGAATAAGAAAGTTCAGAGCAGATCCATTCCCAATAGCAACAACTAAATTAGAAATAAGACAAATTTCAATATCCAGTAGGATTAATATATAAATTGTAGTATAATCATTTAATGGAACAGTAACATCAATGAGAATTAAGGAACAACATTTCACACAAACACATGGATGAATCTTTACAATAATAATGTTAAACAAAAGAAACCAGACACAAAAGTGTATTTATTGATTGATCCTATTTACATAAAGTTTTAAAACAAACAGGTAAAATCAATCTAAGGTAATGGGAGTCAAAGTAGAGGTTACATTTCAGGAAAAGAAAGGCAGCATCTGAGAAGGAATTCTGAGATGCTGGCAATGGTCTATTGTCTGATCTAGGTTGCAGTTTCATGAGTGTGTCACTTTGTAACAATACATTGGGACTACACCTAAGATTTGTACACTTTGGTATGCTTGTGTCATTCTTCAGTAAAAAGTTCATTTTAAACTGCCTGAAAATACTGTATGTTTGTGTAGCTGTAGTGCAAAAAGAAGTCTCATAAGCTGCTGGTAAGAGCATAAATTGGTACAATGATTTTGGAAACAGTTTGTCATTTCCTATTAAAGTTGAAGCTATGCATATGCTTTGACCAAATGATTGTATTCCTGGATAACAGGCCATAAAGACATGTACAAATGTGCACCAGGATACATGTTCAAGAATGCTTTTCCTGGCGTTAGATGCATAATTTAAAGAAACAAGACAGAAGAAAATGTCCATCATCTGTAAAACTGATAGTTAAATTGTGGTATTCACACAATGGAAACAATGACCTACACACAACAACATAAACAGATCCCGCATACATAATATTAAGTGAAAGAAGTTAGTTACAAAATAATACACACATATTATCCCATTTATATAATATTTAAAATAGACTAAACTAAATTATATTTTATAGAGGTACATACATAGATGGTAAAAATATAACTATTTCACTTTTCCAAACTCAGGAGCCAAATAGATTCAAAAAAGTAAGGCATTATCACAGAAGTCAGTCAGGCTAACAGTTACCTCTAGTGGAGCTATAGAATTGTGATTGGGAAGCATACAGGGCTTCTGGGAGCTATGTTTGTATTTCTTAACCTAGGTAATAGTAATATAAGCATCTGCTCTATAATCATTCTTTAAACTGATGGGTAAACTGTAAGTCCTTTCTGTATAGGTGATATATTTCACAATTTAAAAACAAAAAATAAGCCAGGCATAGTGATGAACACCTGTAGTTCTAGCTACTCAGGAGGCTGAGGGAGGAGGATTGCTTGACCCCAGGAGTTCAAGGTTGCAGTGAGCTATGATGTGCTACTACACTCCAGCCTGAGTGACAGAGTAAGACCCTGTCCCAAAAAAAAAAAAAGACAAGAGGGAGGAACAATCTAAATGACCATGGATGAATGAATAAAGCAAATGTGGTATATACATACTATGAAATATTATTCAGCCTTAAAAAATGAGGAAATCCTGTCATATGCTAAAACATGGATGTTGTGTTAGGTGATGTAAGCCAATCACACATAAGCAAAAAAAATTTTAAACTGCATAGTTCCACTTACATCAATTATTTCAAGTTGGCAACACTCATAGAATAACAGAAAGCAGAATGGTAGCTGGGGAAGGGGGAAATGGGGAATTATTCAATGGGTATAGAGTTTCAGTTGTGCAAGATTGAGAGAGTTCTAGAGATCTGCTGCACAGCAGGGTGCATAGAGTTAACACTACTGTACTGTACATTTAAACATGATTAAGACTGTAAATTTTATGGGGTTTTTTTTAACCATTATTTTATGGTTTTTTTGCCACAATTTTTAAAACTGACCTATAGGACAAACTCTACACTTTCATGGCACATAAGCCCTTCCTAACCCAGCTCTTCACCAGCCTCATCTTCCACCATTCCTGCCCTTTTTCACTCAACTTTATGCTAGATACTTTATGTAGTTCCACAAACACCCATCCTTTCTCTTGCCCTCTTTGCATAGGTCATTACTTCTGCACAGAAAGCCCTGTCTCAATTTGTCAGATGATAAAATTTAACCTATCTTTGAGATCTCAGCTCAAATGAAGCTGTCATTGCCTTTCCAGGACAGACACGAGAGCTTCTCTTACCACCACACAGCACATTATACTCCTCCCACTGAAGCACGTGGCTATTTGTGCTGCAGTTATGAGCTTGCAGCCTGTGATCTCCTTTGTCTCACCAGGGTCTGGTATCCAGGAAGTGCTCATCCACCTACTTTCTCACTGATAAAGTGAGTGAGTGGTATTTTATTAGAACCCCAGAACTTGGGAGGAATAGAGAATTTTGATGGCCAGGCTGACACAAATATTGTCATTGAAAGAACTCATAAGACAGCAGGAGAAAAAGAACAGAATGTTGAGGCTGGGTGAGATAATGCCAGTCATGTATTAGGTAGTTCTCAAGGAACCCAGGCCACACAGCAAAGGTTATAAAAATTAGGGGAAGCTGAGCAACTGCAAGAATACACAGAAATAGTGGCACGTGAGGTCCCACAACACAAAATGAGGATGCAACTAACTGCCCCAGCGTAACACAAAAGGGATGTTATCATTCTCACAAGGCTGGGAAACCCCAGGGCACAGAACCACTGCTCCTCACAGTAGGGGCTGGGAACAGAGTGGTGGCTCCCAGAATCCCTCAGATAAGGATTAGGGCAGGCAGAAGACTGTTCCAAGTGCTGAGAGGTCCTCTTTTTATTTCTTTGGCCTTTTAGAGTCCTGGCGTAACTTAAGACAATTCTGGTTCACAGACTCTTGGAAGAGGTTAGTGATCTTAGGGGCTAATAATGTCAATACTAATAACTAACTTTGAGTACTTACTATGCCTGATACTTTCCCCAAAAAATATTTAATCCTCACTATCATTAAGCCCATTTTACAGATGTGGAAGTGGGGAGCTAAGAGAGATAAAGAAACGCACCAAAAGTCACAAAGCTGATAAAGGGTACTACCAGGATTCCAATGCAGTCTGATTCCAGAGCTCTTAACTGTGTATTTAATACTTACTTCACCTCGTTCCCAAATGCATGGTGTGAATAAGGCTTTTGTAGGAAAAAGATGTACCCTTTCCTAAGTCTCAACAATGTAATCTTTGCTGTTAATCAGGGACATTTGTCCTGAGAAATTCACCACTCCTTTCTCCTTACGACATTCCCCTTACAGGCACTGAAAAATCAGTCTTTCACAAGAGATTATGATACTTAGAGCACTTCCGTATGGCAGCATCAATAGACTAGCCAAATGTTCAGAACTGTGTCAGTTGTGCATGACTTCTAGGGGAAGGAGAAAGTTTTTCCTGGATGTATGTGTTAAGAGAGAAGGAAACACAGGATAAAGAGCAAATGAAAGGCAGAATCATTATCTGGGACAACATTGCTTTCAGATCCTGGAGGGCTAAATCCAGGACTACTCAGGAGTCCTGAGTAGTCCCTCAATTAAGGGAGTACTCACCCTAACTGAAACCACATATGGGGGGGGCATAAAGGAATCTTTGAGGCTTGGCCCTCTGACTCCTGCCACACTGCCTCAGGAGTTGGCTGCCTCCATTCCTGGCAACAACCACAAATCGAATGAGCTTCGTGTAGGCATGTGAAAAGGACAGTTTGTGACATTACAAACCTCTTCTAAATCCCACCAGATATGAGATCACCATTGATAGATTTGATTCTAAGATGCAGAGAACTTTCCGTTGCTGGCCTTGCCAATGCTGAGAGCTGATAGAGGGACAGGCAGCATCACAAGGTTTAACAAGAGAACTATCCCAGATTTAAGGGTCTCTACCCAAACCCGTGGGAAAGGGATGGTTTAAGGACTGCTTAGAATGAACACTGAATAAATGGGGAGACTGGTGAAAGGAGGTAAGATAGAGGAGGAAACAACATAAACCCAACGGTTCTCGGGTCTGCAATGAATCTGCAACGGAAGCAAAAAAGCAAAATAAGGGCCGGGTGCAGTGGCTCACTCCTGTAATCCTACCACTTTGGGAAGCCGAGGTGGGCAGATCACTTGAGGTCAGGAGTTCAAGACCAGCCTGACCAACATGGCAAAACCCAGTCTCTACTAAAGGTTCAAAAAATTAGCCAGGCGTGGTGGTGCGCACCTATAGTCCCAGCTACTCGAGGCCTCGCCTGTGAGGCCTGAGACTATAAAAATCCTAGAAGAAAATCTAGAAAAAACTCTTTTGGACATTGGCCTAGGTGAAGAATTTATGAATAAGACCTCAAAAGCAAATGCAACAAAAACAAAATTAGAAAAATGGGACTTAATTAAACTAAAGAGCTTCAGCACAACAAAACAATCAACCTACAGAATGAGAGAACCTACAGAACGAGACAGACCTACAGTACAGACAACATACAGAATGAGAGAAAATACTTGCAAACTATGCATTCAATAGAGGACTAATATATAAGAAACCCAAACGAATCAACAAGAAAGAAAAACAAATAACCTCATTTAAAAAGTGGGCAAAAACCGTGCATGGTGGCTCACGCCTGTAATCCCAGTACTTTAGGAGGCTGAGGTGGATGGATCACTTGAGGTCAGGAGTTTGAGACCAGCCTGGTCAACATGGTGAAACTCTGTTTCTACAAAAAATACAAAAAATAGCTGGGAGTGATGGTGGGTGCCTGTAATCTCAGCCACTTGGGAGGCCGAGGCAGGAGAATCGCTTGAATCTGGGAGGCAGAGGCTGCAGTGAGCCAAGATAGTGCCAATGCACTCCAGCCTGGGCGAAAGAGTGAGACTTTGTCTCAAAAAAAGAGCAAAGGACATTCACAGACATTTCTGAAAAGAAGACAAACAGCCAACAAGCATATGAAAAAATGCTCATCACTAATCATGAGAGAAATGCAAATCAAACCAAAATGAGTTACCATCTCACACTAGTCAAAAAGGCTATTAATAAAAAGTCAAAAAATAAATAACAGATAATGGCAAGGATGCAGAGAAAAGGGAATGCTTATTCACTGTTGGTGGGAGTGTAAATTTCTTATGAAAAACAGTATGGAGATTCTGAAAGAACAAAAAATAGAACTAGCATTCAACCCAGCAATCTCACTACTAGATACCTACCCAAAGGAAAAGATATCGTTATATCTCAAAGATTCCTGCACTTGTATGGTTATCACAACACTATTCCCAATAGCAAAGTCATAGAATCAACCTAAGTGTCCATCAATGGCTGACTGGATAAAGAAAATATCTAATCACACACAAACACACACACACATCATGGAATGCTATGCAGCCATAAAAAAAGAATGAAATCATGTCCATTGCAGCAACATGGATGGGCCTGGAAGCCATTATCCTGAGTGAAGTAACTCAGAAACAGACAATCAAATTCTGGATGTTCTCTTTTATAAGTGGGAGCTAAACAATGGGTACACATAGACATGGAGATGAAAATAATAGACACCAGGAACTCCAAAGCAGAGGGATTGAAAAATTACGTGTTGAGTACAATATTTCACTAGAAGCCCAAATCTCACCATTACACAATATATCCATGTAACAAACCTGCACATGTACCCACTGAATCTAAAATGAAATAAAAATAATGTTGAAAATCATAATAATATGGATCGTGCCTTATAAAATTGAGGGAAATGGTTTGTTGTTGGTTTTGTTCTGCTTCTACAGTCCAGGAAAGCAGGATGATGTAAGGAAAGATCATGAAGTTGGATATAATTTCGATACCTAGTTATGTTTATAGCTTACAAAGTTTTGTCAAGTGATTCAAATTATCTGAGACTAGTTTCTTCATCTGTAAAATAAACACAATAATACTTCTCAGGGTTGATTTGAGGGTGAGTGAGATAAAGCACACACCTGAACTCTACCATATGTCATAGGTTAAAAGATGCACAATATTTCTCATTTTAACCTCTTCACTACAGAAATGAACCTGGTAATTAATGACACATTATTGTTTAATTTAGAACAATTTTATTCTTCCTCAGTGGCACATAAAATAGTGGGAGTCTGGGGTAACTTCAAATAATGACAGCTGCAGATATCAATTTATTCTCAAGCCCAGTGTGACTCTCAATGCAAAAGTGGGTAACCCCAATCCCTCCAGAGAACACAAATGTTCTCCTTTATACATTCCATTTTTTTCTCCATTCATTGGACTAACTCTTCCTCCCACAACCCTTATTACTCATATTAGTGGAATAGAAAAAGTATGAGTTTCAGAACCAGACAAATTAAATTTTGGCTCTGCTGCTATGTGACATTCTGAACTTCTACTGAGTGCTCCATAATTGTGTATAATAATACTAACCCCAAGAGACTGTTAATAAAGATTAAGTGAGAAGATACATGTAAAGTCCTAGCAGTGCCAAACACATTGTAAATTCACTGTTTATTTTTGGTGAAAGAATCCAGACATAATAAGCCAAATGTTATATAATTCCATTTATGTCCAGAATTGGCAAAATACACAGAGACAGAAAGTAGATTATTTGTTGCCAGGGGTTGTGGGGAAGTGGACAATGGAAGTGACTACTCATGAATACAGGTTTCTTTATGGGGTGATGAAAATGTCCTAGATTAAATAGTGTTGATGGTTGCACAACCTTGTGAGTTTGCTAAAAGGCACTGAATTATATATTTTCAAAGGGTGATTTTATGGTATGTGAATTATGTTTCAATAAAAATACAGAAAGAAAGAAAAAATTAAAAAAATAAATTCTCCCTTTTTCCTTCCTCCTCTCACCACCACATTCCTTTCTTCTGATTATTAGAATTGAAAGAAGGGCTGATACCTAGATCAGGGTCTGGCAAACTATGGTCTGCAGGCCAAATCAGCCTCCCACTTCCCTTTGTAAATGAAGTTTTACTGCAACATGTTCACATCCAGAGCTTACAAATTGTCTGTGGTTGCTTTTGTGCTACACAGCAGAGTTGAATAGTTGCCACAGAGACCATTTGGCTCTCAAAGTCGAAAGTACTTTCTACCTGGTGATTTACAGAAAAGTTCCCTAATCCCTGCTTAGAATGGGTGCTACAGCACCTAAAACTCCCCCCTCCATGCATGCTACTACCTACTACCTACTTCTAGAGAGCTGCTCTGAATGACAAGTGTGCATCCCTCATCCTAGGACTCTTGGGAACTCACCACAACTTCTACACTCCCAGAGCAGAGAGTAGAGTCATGCGAATTTCTGATGAGGAAGATAACCATGCCAGCACGAAAGACAGAAACAAGATCAGGTGGTTTCTGTGGCTTCAAGCCCTCCCCTTTCTTCTACTTCTAGGGCTATGAAAGCAGGGCCCAGTGAAGGGGTGACAGAGCTAACCATGGTCAGCATGGGCAGTGCCACAGGGAAAATGCAGGCCCTGATCATTTTGCTGGTCTTTCTCTTGCCTCCTGAAGCCAGATCTGGTCAGTCTAGGGTGTAACTTCCTGTCCTGTAAGTCCTCAGCCCCTATTCCAAAATCATTAACCTAGGTCAGAGAAGAGCCTAAAATAATGCTGCAGGATATCTTTGCATATGTTCCAAAGGGAGAGCTCTACCTAGAAGAGTCATATTCTTTCCTGCAGTTGATGACAGTGTCCCAGGGACAAGAAGACTAGGGTGGAGAAAGAATCAGAAACTGACTTTGGAAGTTTCCCTTAACTTACTTTGCTCAAAATGCCCCTGATTCTTATCCATGGCCCTTCTCTCGTATTGAGGAGGGCAGGATAAGGACATGATGAAATGTCTAAAGGAAATGACAAATCAAGCTGGGTAATGATTCCATGAATGTTTAATTTATAATTATTGATTTGAAGAAAAAATTTTTTTCACTCTTAAGTATGTATGTTATGATTCTCAGTTTTAAAAAAATTAACATGGACCATAACCAGAGAGAAGCCATTTTTTTCTGTAGCCAGGTCATACAGAAGACCTGTGCTCCTCACCAGCTTTTAGGGATGCACTTAGGTGACGGGGTATGTCCAAAAAGTCCCCTTAAAAACACACATTGAAGGCCTGTTTGCGTGGCTGCCATTTCTACAGCCCACTGACCCATTCCCTGAGCAGCCAGTGCCCCTTCCTTACTTCAGTCTAACTGATAGTGAAATACTGATTTATCCACCTTTGGTAGTATTAAAGATCACTAAAGGGAATATTTGAAATTCTGAAAAAGAACTTCAAGTTTCAGGGGGTAATAAAGGTTGGGGGAGAGGAGTTTCCTAACAGGTATCCCAGTTAATACATAATCAAGATGCAATTTATTAATACATCTCTCCATGTCCACTCCCCCTGTATCTTGCCATTCTTGACCTGCATTTCCATCCTTCTTACCTTCCCTAGAGGCCAAATCATTTTCTTTGAACAACCTGGCATTTCCCAGAAAAAAAAGGGAAGGGCTGGGAGCTGTCCGTTGTCCTGATTTGCTCCCTCTGCCCTTCCTTCCAACTGCGGTTGGAAAGAAGCACCGTTGAAAAATCCCTAAACGACCCCTGCAGGGTGAGCTCTACCCTGTAGCCATGGACACATGCTGTTGATACCACCTGCCTCATGAGTCTCACATAGTTTGCCCTTTCACACTATCTACCCCATCAGCCTTATCAAAACCATACCTGCACCCTGGGCAGCATCTACCCTTCAAGAAACTAAGGAATCTCCTTGCAACCAAGAATGACTAGACCAATGAGACACCCTTTAAGGCCCCAGCACAATATAGAAATCCCACAACATAGTAATCCCGGTAAGGAGCTATCAAGCCTTTGCAGGACCATCTAGAATACAACAAGAGTATAGTTCCTTTCCATCCAGGAACTATATTCTAACAGCTTGGCTCACAGGAAGCAGAAGTGAAGATGATGAGGATCAGGGCTGAGCCTGTGAGAACCAGCTCCACCACTGACACCAACCACAGATTAAACAAGCATCATGTGGACCCCTGGGATGGAAAGAATAGTTGTTGCCTTATCAGCCTCCCCCACAGCCCAGCCAGAAAAGATAAAACCATCATGGCTACAATGTTACAGAAGATGATGGCCCAAGGAGTAGGCCTGCCTGAGTGAAGCTGAGAGTGATAAGGGGAGCAGTAGCATCTCAGAGACTACAGCAGAAACCATCCACATAAAAGAGCTTTGCCCAAACTTATGATAAAGGACACCCTCAGAGACTCTCCCTACTTTAATATTAGCCCATTGCAGAAATGGTGAGTGGAAAGAGAAATCTTAGGAGGAACCCCTTAAAAAAGCAAAATGCTTTTAGGTTTGTGCTGAAGATCCTGGAAAAGAAATAAGGACACACACGCTGAGAAATCTTCCTCCTGCCCCAACACTGGGAATAATCTCCCAGGATCTCTCCATATCTCATTCTCCTGGATACTCTGTCCACTCAGAAATATTGTGCAGAGTGCAGTAATTCAAAAGTGAGCTATTGTGTTAGGAGTGAAGGCAAGAGTATAGTAAAATAAATCAATTTGAAAGTAATTCTCTTAAATTGCTTTATAGATGTTTAATGTAAGCTAGCAGCTGTTAAATGTAAACCTTAAATTCAGAAAAACTTGGTCATTCAGAAACTATAGAAACAGGCAGGACTTATTGTGAGGGCAAACACAGAGTGAGCTCCAGCCTGCTTCAGGAAAATCTGCCAGTGCCATAAAGGATGTACTCTGTCTGCTCCACTGCACTACTGCTTGGTATGAGTCCATGCCATCAGCTGTCCCTGACCCACAGGAGGTCTTTACAAGAGACTGCAACAAAAGTTTCTAGGTGTTTTATACCTGCGAACTCGAGGGTTAGAACAACTTGCATAGAAATGCTCAGTCAAGAAATACACAGTCATTACTCAATAATAAACAGCCTGGCAGCACATGAATGAATAGAAAAAAGATGTTATATGCAAAGCATGAAATAACCAAAGTCCATAACAGATGTTAATCTGTAATGTGTTTAGGAGAATTTAGAGGAAGCATAAGATTTATTCTTTCATCAAAAAAATATATAGCCAATGAGGACATATCTATCAATTATCCATCAAGTGGTGATATGGCAACACAAGGTAAAACACAAAGGAATAAAACCAACATTTATTAAGAACCAATCATGTAGCATTTCACATTGAGCATCATATTTAATTCTCAAAAAAATCCTTGTACTGTATGATTCTTCATATTTTATGGATGGAGTAACTAAGGCTGAGAACTTTAAAAATTTTCCTAAGTTCAGACACAAAGCTAAGTGGCAGAACCAAGATTCAAACTCACCCCATCCAACTGCAGAGCAAACTGCATGCCTTAAATGTCAAAGTGAATAATAGCACAGTTAATACAATGTTTGGAAACTCAGAGAAGGAATGATCCCTCTGCATTATTGTTACTAAGGAATCATTGTCATTATTTAAATGCCAGTGCTTCTACATCAGGCCCAAATTTTCTGTCCTACTGACTGTGAATCAACACTCTATTCAACCTCTACTTGAGTATCTGCTGCAATGAGAAATCACTTACCTCCACTAATCACACATTTATTTTATAACAACAGATTGCTAGTAAGTCCTTTCTTATACATACTCAACAGCTGCTTCCCAAGATGCTGTAGGATTATGTCTAGAGTCAAACTAGCCAGAAGCAATGTCCAAAATACACTATAACACTGTGCAGCAAAGGTCCCACTACCCCTTGGTTGGCCTAAACATTCTAGGCAGCACTGGATATCTGAATCATCAACTATTTCCACAAACCCTGACCCCTCTGCCACTCACCCTCACTAGAAGAATTAATTCCACATGATAATAGCTCCCTCATGTTACTCCCTTCTAAGTCAAATTGTACACCCCTTTATCTGATTAACAGAGTCTAAGTCACATGACCTAAATGCAAGAGAAACTGGGAATGGAAGTTTGTGGATTCTACCTTAGTAAGGCAAAAATTATCACTGGGAATTCCTCTAATACAGGAAGGGTGTTCCAGAGACATTAAGGAGCCATATAAATGGAAAACGTCCACTAAAATCCATCACTTGGTTGCCCAACATCAACATTCATTCTTTTGCCATACTTAAAGTTTCCAAGAACAAAAATTATCCCACTGAACATAATCTTTACTATCTTTTATGTAAAGGAAAATTAGGCTTGACTCAGCAGAACTGAAATAACCCAGTCTCAACAGTTACTGCTTTTAACTTCAAGTACTGTGTCTCTAGGTGATACTTGCTCCAACAATAGTTTGGTCACATTTTCAATTTGATATTCTCTAGTCTCCCAACTTGATAACTGTACACTAAACCATAAAGTTCACTACCAACATGCTATATACAAAATAACCAAAGGGGGAGGAAGAAAGAGAAAAAGGAAATCTCTTAAAATACACAGGTATACATATGACAAAGCATAGAAGAAAATGTGAGCAGATAGTGCAGTCCTCGTTTCTGAAATTGGTCCCCTGACTGGGGCTATACCTATTCCATTTCCTCACCCTCAGCAAGGCAGGTGGAACAAAACTTAAGTCTTGGTGGATCTGAATCTTGATGCTGTGGAGCTGTCATACTAGCCGCAGACTACCTACCTCTCAATTTCTCATTATATCAGTGAAAACAAACACCTTTGATTTGTTTAAGCCTCTGATTTTTTGGTCTAACTGATGAAGGCCACAGGACAAGACTTCTCCAGCTCCGGATTCTCTTCTGTTCTGCTAATGGTGGAATGCCCAGAGAAGGGTTGCCAACTTTAGCAAATAAAAAATACAGGATTCCCAGTTAAATTCAAATTTTAGATAAACAACAATTTTTTAGTATTAGTATGTCCCATTCAATATTTGGACATACTTAACTAAAAACTGATTTGTTGTTCATCTGAAATACAAATTTAACTGGGCATTCTGAATATTCTCTGGCAACCCCTGAGAGAGTGAAAAGAGTGGTATAAGGACACCTAGGAAGACCAGATTTGAAAAGACCTTAGGAATGTGTTTAAATGTCTTATTCTAGAGAGAGTTAGAGCTGTAGGTAGAACTTGGGAAATTAAGTTAAAAGCAACAGAGGACCTGGCCAATATATACTAAGGAGTGGATCACTCTGGTCACAAGCCCAAGCTGAGATCAAGGGCATAGTGAGATGATTTGGGAAAGGCACTTATACACTATACATCCCCATCTTTGAACTAAATGCCTTATAAATCTCCAAGAGAAATGACAGTCCACCATGTGGACTGCTTTCTGTAAGTTCAGGGAAAATAAAAGCTATGTGCTTGAAACCCACTTCTGATATTATAGGGTGTGTGATCTTGGTCATGTTAATGTGTCTGAGTCTCAATTCTACAACTGTAAAGTGACAGTAATGGTGTGTCCCCAGGTTGTTGTGGAAAGCTTGATTCTTAATGTAACAGTAGGAAATCCCAACCTCTCTGGAGCAAACACCCTTCTACATCTTTACTTCCCCTGCACATTGGCAGGACTCTATTCTTCTATTTCTCTCTACTGCTAGAGCAGAAAGGGCCCTTGATTTGGAATCAGGAAAATCTAATTCTGAACCATAAGCTATGATAGCTGTTTTAAAAATTGACTATCATGACATGATAATGATCACAGTGGTAATACATATTGATAGGGTTGCCATGAAAGTAATAATATATCTAAGAGTTGTGATAATATATGATATGCCTAGACTCTCAGAAAATGCTAATTCCATTCCCAATTGCTCTTTGCATAAAGTTATGTCCTAGGGTCTGTTCCTTTCCCACATCTACCCTCCTTGGGTCTCTCTTCTGTCAAAAACCTGTGGTTCAGAGGAGGAGAGAGATCCAGGTCAATGTTTTTCAAATTACAAGGAATTATCCTTTAAGTGAGGTTGTTGCTCAAGTTTTGACATGTAGTGGAATGGAGTGGAGTGGAGTGGAATGGAAAATAACAGAGAACATTGCACATGGTTAAGATAAAGATTGTTTCCTGAAACCTTTAATTTGTGCTTACATACTCACACATACATATGTGCATGCATTGGGACTCTGCAATATGCATTTCTGACTATGGACAATAGCCATAAAAGTCTTTGCACTGAACATTCAGTGGGCCTTTCACAAGCTGCCCTAACTGGGAAAGAAAAACATGGTCCCTCCATTTCCTGCCCCCAACTCCAGAAAAGGCACCATAGTTGAGGGTACATCTGAGAAGCCAGCACTTGGGAGTTCAGGGCTCAAGTTCCTCTCTAGAAAAACACAGGGTGATTCTGGGGGAACTTCTGATCAGAAACAGCCAATTCAGAGTGAGAGAAGAAAACATGACCATGCAGTTCCTGTGGTTACCAGCCCTGCCCCTCTCTTTCCTGCTGGGAGTTATAAAACCCAAGACTGGAAAGGAAAACCAGCATTTGCTCAGGCAGCCTCTCTGGGAAGATGCTGCTTCTTCCTCTCCCCCTGCTGCTCTTTCTCTTGTGCTCCAGAGCTGAAGCTGGTGAGTATCGGGGTTCTTCCCTCTGAAGTCTGCAGTATCAGCTCCTGAAACAAAGATGTTTAGTCTGAAAATGGCTGACTCTTAAACAGGGTTCCAAGATCTCTCTTCAAGAGTCCCAGAGGGAAATTTCCACTTGGGATGCTTGTCACCCCACCCCCACCCCCACCCACTGCCATTCTCTACAGCCTAGGACAGCTCCCAGGAACAAGGAATTTCACCTCAATTGTAGAAAAGCCCAGAGCAAATGGAAGGAAAAGGGGTATCCCCAGGAAAACAGACATGTCCTCTTAATCTTCTGAGCAGCAGGGCTACCCATTACCTTATGACTTGCTCACTCTGTGACCATGCTCACAAGCTATGGAGAAATCTAAAACAGGAACCTGGACAGCGGGTTCGATGCAGAGACAGAGGAGGGTGGGCCAGGGCAAGGTGGGAGTGGGAGAAGTCTGAGACGAAAACATCTGAATGGAGCAGAGACAAGAATGAGATTTCACCTGGGAGGTTATGGGTGAGGAAAGATACGAAATACAGGAGACAGGAGAGGGAAAATGGGCGGAACACAGAGTGAGAAAGAGATTCCAGGGAAGACTTGCTCAGCTTTAACCCCATTTGTCCATTCATTGGAGAGAGTATCTATGCCCGTGTTCAAACCATGCGGTGCTCTGTTCCAGGGGAGATCATCGGGGGCACAGAATGCAAGCCACATTCCCGCCCCTACATGGCCTACCTGGAAATTGTAACTTCCGACGGTCCTTCAAAATCCTGTGGTGGTTTCCTGATAAGACGGAACTTTGTGCTGACGGCTGCTCATTGTGCAGGAAGGTGAGACAACAGGGTCCATTTATCTCCAAATGCGAGATAAACAACCAGAGTAATAACCAGGGATACACCTGCACTGGGGCCTGAAGAGGGAGGTCCTTGGTCTTGTCAACTTTCAGGAGAGGGAAGACTTGGGCTGAAAGACTTTAGTCTGTGTTTGAATAGGTTCCTTGAGCCTCAGTCACTGTGAGCTAAGCTCCCCTTCGGAGGAAAAGGAGGCCCTGTCCAAGGTCCCTCTTGTAGCAGTAGCACCCCTCACCCCTACCCAACTCAAGACACACAGCTCACTTTTCAGGGCCCCACCCAGTCTCAGGGTCACTTCCTCTATGGCCTTTTCAAGAACACTGGCCTCTAGTTCTCAGGGTCCTGAACCCATCATTTTATGGGAGGCAGAGAACAGGGTCCACATGAGACCCCCACTTTCCCCTTTAACTGATATCTCCTGCTCCAGGGGGCTGGCCCTCATGCAGGGTTCCCTGAATTAGGAAGTGTGAACCCTGTCCCCTGAGTCCTCCCTGGCCTGTTCATTCCCCAGCAATTCCAGGGGTCCTAGAAATTGTGTCTGTTCCCTGAGAAAGCTCTTTCACGAGTAAAGCCTGAGCCCTCAAACGCCACAAGTGGCCCACGAAAAGGGAGAAGGGTAGAGTCCAGCGACCCAGTGACAGAATTTAGTCCCCTTTTCTCAGAATGAGCTTACCTCAGGAGAAACCCCAAGCCATCACTGTCCCTCCTTTTCCTTCCTTCTTCCTCACAACAGGTCTATAACAGTCACCCTTGGAGCCCATAACATAACAAAGGAAGAAGACACATGGCAGAAGCTTGAGGTTATAAAGCAATTCCGTCATCCAAAATATAACACTTCTACTCTTCACCACGATATCATGTTACTAAAGGTGACAACACCTCTCTTCTCCTTTTCCACTTCCCATTCTCCTAAGCTTCTCCTTCAGGTCCTCATTGCCCTGAATTTTTCTTAGGACTTGGCTATAACATGAAGCTACTCACCCTGTCCCTCCTTGATCACCTCCAACTGTCCAGAGCCCATTTCGAGGACTGACAGTCCTTCATTCCCTTCACAGTTGAAGGAGAAAGCCAGCCTGACCCTGGCTGTGGGGACTCTCCCCCTCCCATCCCAATTCA
The DNA here is from genome assembly GCF_028878055.3 of Symphalangus syndactylus. Taxonomy (NCBI): domain Eukaryota; kingdom Metazoa; phylum Chordata; class Mammalia; order Primates; family Hylobatidae; genus Symphalangus; species Symphalangus syndactylus. The sequence goes on from NC_072431.2 coordinate 29,746,712, forward strand.
ACTTTGTCCCACCTGGGAGAATGTGCCGGGTGGCTGGCTGGGGAAGAACAGGTGTGTTGAAGCCGGGCTCAGACACTCTGCAAGAGGTGAAGCTGAGACTCATGGATCCCCAGTCCTGCAGCCACTTCAGAGACTTTGACCACAATCTTCAGCTGTGTGTGGGCAATCCCAGGAAGACAAAATCTGCATTTAAGGTGATCCTCCAACTAGGTTTCTTCTCCAAAACTCACTGTTCAGGGACCAGAATGCTCTTAGAAGGAGATGGGGTCAGAAGGTTGTCAGCCAGTGACAGGGTGGGCATCACAGGAATTGTCTGTCCTCCCGTGGCCCAAGACAGCCTCTGACCGTCCATTCCAGTTTACTGCACCGGGGGCATGCAGTGATGTGAAGAATGTGGATGACAGTCCCAAGAAAGGAAGAAGGGGCATCAGAACTAGATTTATAAGTGAGGAGCCCCACCTCCTGGGTCTGACTTTAGGTCTCACTGTGACTCCAAGCTGGCTGGCGGACAGGAGCGGAGGACTTCCCGGGCTCACCTTCTTCTCTCTCTCTTCCCCCTACAGGGAGACTCTGGGGGCCCTCTTGTGTGTGCTGGGGTGGCCCAGGGCATCGTATCCTATGGACGGTCGGATGCAAAGCCCCCTGTTGTCTTCACCCGAATCTCCCATTACCGGCCCTGGATCAACCAGATCCTGCAGGCAAATTAACCCTGGATCCTGAGCCAGCCTTAAAGGGAACCTGGAACTGGACCTGAGCGGCAAAGTGTGTGCCACTCATTCTGGTCTACACTTGGTCCCTCGGCCACAACCCTAAGCCTCCAGAAGTATCCTACGGGTCACAGAACTCTCAATAAACCTCAGTGAAGACACAGCTTGTAGTCGTGAGTGTGTGTCCCCTCTCTGCTGCTCTCTTCTCCCTGCACATAGCGACCTGATTCCCAGCCCAAGCACCCAAGGATTTGGAAGGGGTGTGTGTGTGTATGCGTGTGTGTGTGTGTGTGTGTGTGTGTGTGTGTATGAGAAAGAGGGGGAGAGAGAGAGAGAGAGAAAGAAATAGAGAGGAAATAATGAAGAAAAAAATGAGGAAAAAGAAGAGATTTTCCCTGGAAAGGCAGGATCCATATTTCCAGCTTAAGAAAAGACACCAAATCCTTCCTTGCCTTAATCATCAACCCTATACAAATTCTGATTTATCTTTAGTAATATTCAGAAGCACTAAGAACATTTTGAATTATAAACAAGATATGTTTACAGCATCCCTGGCCTCTTCCTACTAGATGCCAGTAGCAACACCCCCTTCTCCACCGCAAAGTTGTAACAACCAAAATGTCTCCAGGCGTTGCTAAATGCCCCCAGGCGAGGGAGGGAGGAGGAAAGAAAGATCACTGTCTTCCGTTGAAGACCACTGGCTCTCTTTCGTTGAAGACCATGGTTTAGATACATGATATAAAGAAGGCAGTTGATGCCACACAGGGCCCTCCTCATAGCCCACATCGACAAGAAAAGATTTTCCCTCTGTGAAGCTTTCATCTGATATGCAGAGAACATTGCCTCCCACTCACTCATTGTTACAAAACAGACACTGAGAGCAGATTAGAGGAGAGACAGCATCACAAGGTCTGCGCGAGCAACACCCATCCACAAATGGCTTCACCCAAACCAGCAGGAAGACCAAAACCTAGAGCTTGCTCAACACAAACCCTTGTCATGGGAGACTGACTGGAGGAGAGAAAACAGGGCAGGACAGGGACAGGACAGCCAAAGCCTGAGGCTGGCAACACCCATCATTTCTGAGGGTGTGCTGAATACCTTTGGCCAAGTGAATTATTGCTGGGAATTTGTCTTTAAGAAAGAATTAAAGACACACACAAAGATTCATGCATAAAAATTTTAATCTCAGCATTTTTATTTTTTTTTACTTTTTATAATTTATTCCTATATATTTCATCTTCCAAATAATTTATGCTTTGCATTTAATACATCACATCACATCAAGGGTATTAAAAAAGTGATTTATTATACACACACACATACATGCACATATATACATATGAAATTTCTATCATAGTCTTAGATATCAGAAAAAATTTTTAATGCACTGTATGACTTGACTTTTTTTCAGAAACATGAAACCATACCAAAGTGAGAATTTTTGACTTCGTTTCAGCTCTGGTTTCTAGTTTCAAGTCTTCTACCAGCTATATGACTTAAAGATACTACTCGATATGTTCAGTTACTTCATCTGAAAAATTGACATGCCATTTTAACCTGAAATACAGGAGCTCAATATTTTTCTACAAAAAGGACAATTGCTGTCTATAAATTCAACATCTTTTCCTGGTTATCTTTTTTTATTATACTTTAAGTATTAGGGTACATGTGCACAACGTGCAGGTTTGTTACATATGTATACATGTGCCATGTTGGTGTGCTGCACCCATTAACTTGTCATTTACATTAGGCATATCTCCTAATGCTATCCCTCCCCCCTCCCCTCACCCCATGACAGGCCCCAGTGTGTGATGTTCCCCTTCCTGTGTCCAAGTGTTCTCATTGTTCAATTCCCACCTATGAGTGAGAACATGCGGTGTTTGCTTTTCTGTCCTTGCGAGAGTTTGCTCAGAATGATGGTTTCCAGCTTCATCTATGTCCCTACAAAGGACATGAACTCATCATTTTTTATGGCTGCATAGTATTCTATGGTGTGTATGTGCCACATTTTCTTAATCCAGTCTATCATTGATGGACATCTGAGTTCATTCCAAGTCTCTGCTATTCTGAATAGTGCTGCAATAAACATACGTGTGCATGTGTCTTTATAGCAGCATGATTTATAATCCCTTGGGTATATACCTAGTAATGGGATGGCTGGGTCAAATGGTATTTCTAGTTCTAGATCCCTGAGGAATCGACACACTGTCTTCCACAGTGGCTGAACTAGTTTCCACTCCCACCAACAGTGTAAAAGTGTTCCTATTTCTCCACATCCTCTCCAGCACCTGTTGTCTCCTGACTTTTTAATGATCACCATTCTAACTCGTGTGAGATGGTATCTCATTGTGGTTTTGATTTGCATTTCTCTGATGGCCAGTGATGATGAGCATTTTTTCATGTGTCTTTTGGCTGCATAAATGTCTTCTTTTGAGAAGTGTCTGTTCATATCCTTTGCCCACTTTTTAATGGGGTTGTTTGATTTTTTCTTGTAAATTTGTTTAAGTTCTTTGTAGATTCTGGATATTAGCCCTTTGTCAGATGGGTAGATTGCAAAAATTTTCTCCCATACTGTAGGTTGCCTGCTCACTCTGATGGTAGTTTCTTTTGCTGTGCAGAAGCTCTTTAGTTTAATTAGAATCATTTCTCAATTTTGGCTTCTGTTGCTGTTGCTTTTGGTGTTTTAGACATGAAGTCCTTGCCCATGCCTATATCCTGAATGATATTGCCTAGGTTTTCTCCTAGGGTTTTTATGGTTTTAGGTCTGACATTTAAGTCTTTAATCCATCTTGAATTAATTTTTGCATAAGGTGTAAGGAAGGGATCCAATTTCAGCTTTCTACCTATGGTTAGCCAGTTTTCCCACCACCATTTATTAAATAGGGAATTATTTCCCCATTTCTTGTTTTTGTCAGGTTTGGAAAAGATCAGACGGTAGTAGATGTGTGGTATTATTTCTGAGGGCTCCGTTCTGTTCCATTGGTCTATATCTCTGTTTTGGTACCGGTACCATGCTGTTTTGGTTACTGTAGCCTTGTAGTATAGTTTGAAGTCAGGTAGCATGATGACTCCAGCTTTGTTCTTTTGGCTTAGGATTGTCTTGGCAATGCGGGCTCTGTTTTGGTTCCATGTGAGTTTTAAAGTAGTTTTTTTCCAATTCTGTGAAGAAAGTCATTGGTAGCTTTATGGGGATGGCATTGAATCTATAAATTACCTTGGGCAGTATGGCCACTTCCACGATATTGATTCTTCCTATCCATGAGCATGGAATATTATTACATTTATTTCTCTCCTCTTTGATTTCATTGAGCAGTGGTTTGCAATTCTCCTTGAAGAGGTCCTTCACATCCCTCGTAAGTTGGATTCCTAGGTATTTTATATTCTTTGAAGCAATTGTGAATGGGAATTCACTCATGATTTGGCTCTCTTTTTTTCTGTTATTGGTGTATAGGAATGCTTGTGATTTTTGCACATTGATTTTGTATCCTGAGACTTTGCTGAAGTTGCTTATCAGCTTAAGGAGATTTTGGGCTGAGACGATGGGGTTTTCTAGATATACAATCATGTCATCTGCAAATAGGGACAATTTGTCTTCTTCTTTTCCTAATTGAATACCCTTTATTTCTTTCTCCTGTCTGATTGCCCTGGCCAGAACTTCCAACACTATGTTGAATAGGAGTGGTGAGAGAGGGCATCCCTGTCTTGTGCCAGTTTTCAAAGGGAATGCTTCCAGTTTTTGCCCATTCAGTATGATATTGGCTGTGGGTTTGTCATAAATAGCTCTTATTATTTTGAGATACGTCCCATCAATACCTAATTTATTGAGAGTTTTCAGCTTGAAGCATTGTTGAATTTTGTCAAAGGTCATTTCTGCATCTATTGAGATAATCATGTGATTTTTGTCATTGGTTCTGTTTATATGCTGGATTACATTTACTGATTTGCGTATGTTGAACCAGCCTTGCATCCCAGGGATGAAGCCCACTTCATCACGGTGGATAAGCTTTTTGATGTACTGCTAGATTCAGTTTGCCAATATTTTATTGAGGATTTTTGCTTCAATGTTCATCAGGGATATTTGTCTAAAATTCTCTTTTTTTGTTGTGTCTCTGCCAGGCTTTGGTATCAGGATGATGCTGGCCTCATAAAATGAGTTAGGGAGGATTCCCTCTTTTTCTATTGAATGGAATAGTTTCAGAAGGAATGGTACCAGATCCTCTTTGTACCTCTGTAGTATTCAGCTGTGAATCCGTCTGGTCCTGGACTTTTTTTGGTTGGTAGGCTATTAATTATTGCCTCAATTTCAGAGCCTGTTACTGGTCTATTCAGGGATTCAACTTCTTCCTGGTTTAGTCTTGGGAGGGTGTATGTGTCCAGGAATTTATCCATTTCTTCTAGATTTTGTAGTTGATTTGCATAGAGGTGTTTATAGTATTCTCTGATGGTAGTTTATATCTCTGTAGGATCGGTGGTGATATCTCCTTTACCATTTTTATTGCATCTATTTGATTCTTCTCTCTCTTCTTCTTTATTAGTCTTGCTAGTGGTCTATCAATTTTGTTGATCTTTTTCAAAAAACCAGCTCCTGGATTCATTGATTTTTTGAAGGATTTTTTGTGTCTCTATCTCCCTCAGTTCTGCTCTGATCTTAGGTATTTCTCACCTTCTGCTAGCTTTTGAATGTGTTTGCTCTTGCTTCTCTAGTTCTTTTAATTGTGATGTTAGGGTGTCAATTTTAGATCTTTCCTGCTTTCTCTTGTGGGCATTTAGTGCTATAAATACCCCTCTACACACTGCTTTAAACGTGTCCCAGTGATTCTTGTATGCTGTGTCCTTGTTCTCATTGAACATCTTTATTTCTGCCTGCATTTCTTCATGTACCCAGTAGTCATTCAGGAGCAGGTTGTTCAGTTTCCATGTAGTTGAGCGGTTTTGAGTGAGTTTCTTAATCCTGAGTTCTAGTTTGATTGCACTGTGGTCTAAGAGACAGTTTGTTATAATTTCTGTTCTTTTACATTTGCTGAGGAGTGCTTTACTTCCAACTATGTGGTCAATTTTGGAATAAGTGTGATGTGGTGCTGAGAAAAATGTATACTCTGTTGATTTGGAGTGCAGAGTTCTGTAGATGTCTATTAGGTTGGCTTGGTGCAGAGCTGAGTTCAATTCCTGGATATCCTTGTTAACTTTCTGTCTCATTGATCTGTCTAGTGTTGGCAGTGGGGTGTTAAAGTATCTCATTATTCTTGTGTGGGAGTTTAAGTCTCTTTGTAGGTCTCTAAGGACTTGCTTTATGAATCTGGTGCTCTTGTATTAAATGCGTATATATTTAGGATAGTTAGCTCTTCTTGTTGAATTGATCCCTTTACCATTATGTAACGGCCTTCTTTGTCTCTTCTCATCTTCGTTGGTTTAAAGTCTGTTTTACCAGAGACTGGGATTGCAACCCCTGCTTGCCTTTGTTTTCCATTTCCTTGGTAGATCATCCTCCATCCCTTTATTTTGAGCCTATGTTTGTCTCTGCACATGAGATAGGTCTCCTGAATACAGCACACAGATGGGTCTTGACTCTTTATCCAATTTGCCAGTCTGTGTCTTTTACTTGGAGCATTTAGTCCATTTACATTTAAGGTTAATATTGTTATGTGTGAATTTGATCCTGTCATTATGGTGTTAGCTGGTTAGTTTGCTCATTAGTTGATGCAGTTTCTTCCTAGCATCTATGGTCTTTACAGTTTGGCATGTTTTTGCAGTGGCTGGTACTGGTTGTTCCTTTCCATGTTTAGTGCTTCCTTCAGGAGCTCTTGTAAGACAGGCCTGGTGGTGACAAAATCTCTAAGCATTTGCTTGTCTGTAAAGGATTTTATTCCTCCTTCACTTATGAAGCTTAGTTTGGCTGAATATGAAATTCTGGGTTGAAAATTCTTTTCTTTAAGAATGTTGAATATTGGCCCCCACTCTCTTCTGGCTTGTAGAGTTTCTGCTGAGAGATCCGCTGTTAGTCTGATGGGCTTCCCCTTGTGGGTAACACGACCTTTCTCTCTGGCTGCCCTTAACACTTTTTCCTTCGTTTCAACTTTGGTGAATCTGACAATTATGTGTCTTGGAGTTGCTCTTCTCAAGCAGTATCTTTGTTGCGTTCTCTGTATTTCCTGAATTTGAATGTTGGCTTGCCTTGCTAGATTGGGGAAGTTCTCCTGCATAATATCCTGCAGAGTGTTTTCCAACTTGGTTCCATTCTCCCTGTCACTTTCAGGTACACCAATCAGATGGAGATTTGGTCTTTTCACATAGTCTCATATTTCTTGGAGGCTTTGTTCATTTCTTTTTACTCTCTTTTCTCTAAGCTTCTCTTCTCACTTCATTTCATTCATTTGATCTTCAATCACCGACAGCCTTTCTTCCACTTGATCAAATCGGCTACTGAAGCTTGTGCATGCATCACGTAGTTCTCATGCCATGGTTTTCAGCTCCATCAGGTCATTTAAGGTCTTCCCTATGCTGTTTATTCTAGTTAGCCATTCATCTAATCTTTTTTCAAGGTTTTTAGTTTCTTTTCAATGGGTTTGAACATCCTCCTTCAGCTCAGAGAAGTTTGTTATTACTGGTCTTCTGAAGCCTTCTCTCAACTTGTCAAAGGCATTCTCCATCCAGCTTTGTTCCATTGCTGGCGAGGAGCTACATTCCTTTGAAGGAGAAGAGGCACTCTGATTTTTAGAATTTTCTGCTTTTCTGCTCTGGTTTCTCCCCATCTTTGTGGTTTTATCTACCTTTGGTCTTTGACAATGGTAACATACAGATGGGGTTTTGGTGTGGATGTCCTTTCTGTTTGTTAGTTTTCCTTCTAACAGTCAGGACCCTCAGTTGCAGGTCTGTTTGAGTTTGCCAGAGGTCCACTCCAGACGCTGTTTGCTTGGGTATCACCAGCAGAGGCTGCAGAACCACAAATATTGTGGAACGGCAAATGTTGCTGCCTGATCGTTCCTCTGGAAGCTACATCTCAGAGAGGCACCCACCCTTGTCAGTGTCAGTTGGCCCCAACTGGGAGGTGCCTCCCAGTTAGGCTACTTGGGGGTCAGGGACCCACTTGAAGAGGCAGTCTGTCCATTCTTAGATCTCAAACTCCATGGTGGGAGAAGGACTACTCTCTTCAAAGCTGTTAGACAGGGACATTTAAGTCTGCAGAAGTTTCTGCTGCCTTTTATTCAGCTATGCCCTGCCCCCAGAGTTGGAGTCTACAGAGGCAGGCAGGCCTCCTTGAGCTGCCATGGGCTTCACCCAGTTCGAGATTCCCAGCCACTTTGTTTACCTACTCAAGCCTCAGCAATGGTGGGCACCCCTCCCCCAGCCTCGCTGCCACCTTGCAGTTCGATCTCAGACCACTGTGCTAGCAGTGAGCAAGGCTCCGTGTGTGTCAGACCCACTGAGCCAGGCATGGGATATAATCATCTGGTGTGCCGTTTGCTAAGACCGTTTGGAAAGGCACAGTATTCGGGTGGGAGTGACCTGATTTTCCAGGTGCCGTCTGTTATGGCTTCCCTTGGCTAAGAAAGAGAATTCCCCAACCCCTTGCACTTCCTGGGTGAGATGATGCCTCACCCTTTTTCGGCTCATGGCCTGTGGGCTGCACCCACTGTCCTGCACCCACTGTCTGACAAACCCCAGTGAGATGAACCTGGTACCTCAGTTGGAAATGCAGAAATCACCAGTCTTCTGCATTGCTCATGCTGGGAGCTGCAGACTGGAGCTGTTCTTATTCAGCCATCTCGGAACCTCCCCCTTCAGCAGAGCTAAATTTTTTTAAAAGATCTATTTTTTTAAAGGCCACTGGATTAATTTTTTTAAAGGCCATTGGACAGTCACAATCTCCATGACCTCTCACAAGAGCTGCATGGGCCATATTAATCTTCACAATGATATTTTGTATTCGCTCATATTTTTATAAAGTAAGGCTAAGAGATGCTATAAAGCTTTGCCAAGGGCAAAAGCCAGGGCACCCAGGATTGGAGCCCCATACATTGAATTATTGCCTACTACATGCCTTAAATAGCAAAAAGAATGGTATAACTTGCATGGGAGCTTAGGGAAAGGAAAAGCCCAAATGCTCCACAGTAGCTAAAGAAGATTGGAATCATAATCCTTTAGGGATGAACAGGACCATCAAGACTGGGCATGATGCCCTCCTCCAGTGTTTCAGTACTCTTTATGATGTCCCCAACTGGTTGAAGAGGCTGCCTGAACATCTGCAATGATGGAAACTCACTGCTTTTCCCTGGCACATATGTCCTGATGTCCTAAAGTAGCTGATTGTTAGTTCTGCTTATGTAGATCTCACAGCTGCTTCCAAAATACCTTCGAACCCTAGACCTGATCCCATCCCTCCTCCTGTCTCCAGTAAAAAAATGTTCTGTCCGTAACTGGGAAGTTCATACACAACCAGAAGTCTGGTATCAAATCTCAGCTGAGCTTTCTTTTCTCAGAAGCATCATCCCTGGGTCTTCCACACTTTTCCCAAGCTTCTAGTTTCTCTCACAATTTTAATGTGCTCTAGTTTGTCACTGTTACTTTGAAGTACTCAGGGTTGGCCAGACACAGTGGCTCACACCTATAATCCCAGCACTTTGGGAGGCCAAGGCAAGTGGATCATCTGAGGTCAGGAGTTCGAGACCAGCCTGGTCAACACAGTGAAACCCCGTCTTTATGAAAAATACAAAAATTAGCTGGCCACGGTGTTGCATGCCTGTAATCCCAGCTGCTCAGGAGGCTGAGGCAGGAGAATCACTTGAACGCGAGAGGCGGAGGTTGCAGGGAGTTGAGATCACCCCACTGTACTCCAGCCTAGGCAACAGAGCAAGACTCTGTCTCAAAAAAATAAAATAAAGTAGTTAGAGCTGGCTACAATGTTTAAGACAGCAAAATCGAGCATCCTGCTCATTGAGCCTGTCCTGCACAAGGTTTTAAGAACGTGGTTGCCAAAATTTTTAAAATCAGGAAATCTCATGGGAAAATCCAGATTGCTGGCATCTCCTGAACATCACGTCTGGCAATCATTGACCTATTCTCCTGTATGGCAAGAATCAGTTGGAGCTGATGGCTGCTCAGTTTAGAAGGAGCATGCAACCATCTAATTCCCACACAGGAAATCCCACCCTCCCTTATTTGCTTCCCCAGCACTGACTGTCAGTTTCCATGTATCATTGCTGTTATGCTGTTGCTTTTCTTGCAGTAAGGAGAAAAATGAAATTTTTCTTGAAATTTTTCTGTATCGAACATGGAGAATGATAAATATAGATGGAGAGAGCTGGCCATGTGCTTCAAAAAAAGTGGGGAGAGCACACACGGCTTCGTAGAAATAAAGATTCTTCCTATGGGTTTAATGTTTATTATGTAAACAAAGTTACATATTAATTTAACGTGTACATATTAAATTAAATATAACATAATATAGTTAAATTAACAGCCCACTGCACTAGTACAGTTACCATCCTTGTTCCTGTAGGTATTTTATCTGATCAGAGTAGAGCAGCCTCAAGCTGACTTTGCATCCAAGTGAAACCCCGTGTGTTCTTGACATACGCAACTGTTAAGCCATGCATATTCACTTTCATTCCTGTGTAGTTTGTCTTTAAACCAAATGACATACTCTGTATCTATCCTTTAAGTATATACATATAGGCCGGGTGCAGTGGCTCATGCCTGTAATCCCAGCACTTTGGGAGGCCAAAGCAGGCAGATTGCCTGAGGTCAGGAGTTCGAGACCAGCCTGGCCAACATGGTGAAACCCCATCTCTACTAAAAATACAAAAATTAGCTGGGCATGGTGGCAGGTGCCTGTAATCCCTGTAATTCCAATGAGACTCTGTCTCAAAAAAAAATACATATATATATATATAATCTTTTGAGACTTTAATAAACCATTAGCAGAATCTTTTTAGACTGCTACTTTGCTTTCCTGGGTTTTGTGTATTCCTCCCAACTCATGACATTTTTAGCATTGATGGACATGCTTTCTACTGTATCTTCCAAGGCTGTCAAAAGCACTAGGTAGCCCAAGAACAAAATCAGAGCCTTTTGACAGTTTGAGATTGCTTCTTAAGGCACCTGATAAATAAAATAAATACATAAAGAGAAGAGAAACTTTAAAATATATATGATGCTACAAGAATTGACCAGATAGATCCATGAAACTGACTAGAGAGCTCAGATAATGGCTCTAGCCTATAGAAAACATTTAGTATATAGTAAACACAGAAACTATGGTAAAATAAATGGTGCTGGGTTAATTTCTTAGCCATTTGGGAATAAATACTTATAAGCTATTACCATACACATGACAAAGCTCTTGGCCACCCCAATCCACAGCTCCAGTATACTGGGCTGAGATACAATTTGATTTATTGTCTATGTGTACTTTGGGAGGGTCATCAGAGACCTCACCTACTTCCCTTGTGACCAGCGATTTCTTCAAGAGTGCATCGTATTGTATCTGTTTATCATGAAACAGAAAGAGCTCTCACAGCTCACAGTTACTACTGATACCAGAAAACATAATTTGACCCTCGAAATGCTTAAGCAGCCAGTTTATCAATCAACTGTGAGGAATGAATAAATCTATTTCCATCTTTGAATGTCTCAAAAACAATGGCTTTCCAAGTGCCTTTTCTCAGAAAGCTGCTGGGAGCTAGACATGACAAAATAAGGAGTAAATGAAGAAAAGATACATAGGCAACAGGAAACTAGGGTTCAATAACAAAAGAGAGGTACCAGGGAAGTAACCAGCCCTCTCTGCAAAACTTAACCACTGAGGCGGTGCTTAAGGCCAGGTCAGCAATCACACAGAGGCACAGAGGAGAGAGGAGTCAGTTCTGCTAAAGAGAACAGGACACTAGCTCTAAATCCTGAGCCCTGGGGTAGAATAGCTGTTGACATATAGGAAGGAACAAGCCTAAATCGTTCTCTATCTTGATTACTCATGGCTGTTGAGAGGAAACCTGACCTCATGAAACCACAGCTTTAAGGCACAGACCCAGAGTAACTGTGGTTTTTCAGAGCCAGGACCGCACTATATTCTCCCATTCCAGCCCCAGGCCAGCCACATTCAAAGAATGCCCTAAAGGTGACCTTGGCCTTCCCTCTTTATTGTAGGATGTCAAGAGCAGTGTGGAGGAGCAAGAATGTCAGCCCAAGGCCCTCCAGCATTTCTTCCCTGAGAATAGTCCACACACACTTAGAACCCCTGGAGGCTGTCCTGATGTCCCAAGCACGCAAGACTCTCACTATGAAAACAGGCTTCCCCTGATCTTTACATATTTCTCTAGCTGTGCCACCTGTCCGAAAAGGGAGAAGGACTGGAGAAAAGCCATCCTCCCTTTGCTCTGAGTCCTAGCAAGTGAGGAGAGGAAGAGGAGCCAGGATTTGCCTTTCTAAGCTGCTAAAGCAGGAGTCTACCCAAAAGTCTCTAAAGCTCACCCAGCCTAGGAGCCGGAGCATGCAAGGCAACCTCCAGCCTGCAGTGTGGGTAGAGGGGTTCTCCAGACCAGCCAAGAAAAAGGTGCTGCAGCTCAAAGGCGGAAAGGAACAATGGCAGGGCCTCTGCTACCTCTAGCAGATGCAGTGTCCCTGAAGATAAGAGGTCTCCTCCAAGATCAGTGCCATGGGCAGATTTTTACTGCCCCAGGAGATAAAGTGACTCTGGGGAGCTCTAGAATTAGACTTTACCCACAAGTGCCAAGAATGAGAAATTTCGAGATGACAGCTGGGAAGTCCTCTATTGAGGCATTGAGTAGTAGAGATGGTCCCCTCCAATCTAAACTGGTCTTTCTTCACTTTCCCCAAAGGAAATAGTTCATGAGACTCCCTGGGAGGGAAAAGCACCATGGTGAAGGTGCTAGCACCTGGGGCTGAAGTGGCCTAAAGAGGGTAGGAGGCTGGACTACTGGAACCACAGCACCTAAAGGGGCCTCAGGAGTTGTGACTCAGCATCTGGCCATCCTCCCAGCTTAACCTCACACTAGCAACGAACAGAGGCCTCTCCTTCATCCCCTTCCTTGGGGAAGAGGAAATAGAGTCAAAAAAGGAAGAACTAGGCACAACGGCTCACACCTGTAATCCCAGCACTTTGGGAGGCTGAAGTGGGAGGATCACTTAAGGCTAGGAGTTTGAGACCAGCCTGGGCAACATAGTGAGACCCCACCTCCATAAAAAAAAATTAATTAGTGGGGCATGGTCGTGTGCACCTGTGGTCCCAGCTACTCAGGAGGCTGAGACAGGAGGATTGCTTGAGCCCAGGAGGTTGAGGCTGCAGTGAGCTGTGATGGTGCCACTGCAGTGAGCTGTGACGGTGCTACTGCACTCCAGCCTGGGCAACAGAGTGAGACCCTGTCTCTAAAAACATAAAATAAAATAAAACATAAAGAAGAGGAAGGTCTCTGGTCCGAGTCCACTTCCCATGAGAGTGGGGTTCCGGGTTCTTCCTCCTATCTTCTCTCAGGTCTCCATCTGGCTTCCCTGGGTAAAATGGGAGCAGAGCATTCGCCCAGCCTCAGCAACTGAACTCGTGGTTGAGCCGCATTCTGTGGGGTTGGAATCAGATAAGTGCAAGCAGCCCATGCCTTCTCTTCTCGCCCACCCAAATGCCCTCGTTGCTGCCCACCCAAGCTCTGAGGACGTGCACCCACTTCTTGCATGCACCCCTGCAGTGCCAGACCCCTCTGCCAGGGCTCCTCGGGAGAGAGGAATCTTCCCACCTCGTCTCCTACACACCCTTGCCCCACTGAATTGCACAGAAGACGGGGATGGGGTGGGAAATCGCCTGAAGGAGGCGCACACTGAGAGGTACGGTTTGGGGCCCCTTCGGGATCCTGCCCTCTCACCACTAGGGAGAGATGGGGGCCTTTCCGCCCAGGGGCAGGACTTTCTCCCAGTCACAGGGGCTGGCTGCTGGGAAGCCCCCAGGCCCACCTTCCATTCCCTTCTCTTCCCTGCCCTGCTGACCTGCCAGCGCCCAGAACCCAGCTCAGCCGCTGGCCTCCCGGATGCCTGTCCCCCTCGAGGCACGCTGAGGTTGTTCGGAGTGCTGTCTCCCCTCCCGCCACCAGCTCCCGTCCCCTAAGACCGTCTTGACCCGCGCAACTTCCTCCTAGATTCCAGAGGGGCCTTTCCACTGTCCCATGACCTGGCTGAGCGGGACCAGGCCTCTGGGGCAGGCAAGGCCTCTCCTCACAGGCAACTCAACCCTTCACATCCAGCCCAGCCCTCGGTGGACTCTGGACCGCTGACCGCCAATCACAACGCAGCCTCCGCTACTTTCAGCCTGCCCTGCCTTTGGGCTAAGGCTCCCCCAGCTGGCCACCTGGAGCATGGCACCTTTCGAGGGAAAAGTTTCCTGGGCCACAGCCCTGCCATCAATCAATAAACAAATCCTCCTGAGGGCCTACATCGTCCCAGGCTTTCAAAAGTGAATACGCCTGGTTCAGTACTCGCCCTGTCAGAGATCACGGTCTATGAGACTTTTGCCTAATGTTACTGTCTCAGAGGAGCACAGCTTGTCCAAGATCTGGTTGGGGGAAAAAATTGTAATAACCTTGTTTTGAGAAAAATATAAGATGTGAAGGGGTGTCATTTGTATAGAATAATGCAAGGTCACATATATTATCTCATTTCATCCTAGAATCACTGTATGATTACAAAACTTATCTTTGAAATGTACTGTGCCATAGTGGTTAAGCATGCTAGCATTGAAACCAACTGCCTGGGTTCAAATCCCAGCTCTGTCATATGATAGCTGTGTGACTTTGAGCAAAATACATACTGTCTCTGTGCCTCAGTTTCTCCATATCCAAAATACAGATAATTATAGTACCTATCTGATATAGTTTTGCTATGTCCCCACCCAAATCTCATCTTGAATTGTAGTTCTCATAATCCCCACAAGTCATGGGAGAGACCCAGTGGGAGGTAATAGAATCATGGAGGTGGTTACCCTCGGGCTGATGTTCTCATGATAGTAAGTGGTTTCTTACGAGATATGATGGTTTTGTGAGGGGCTTTTCCCCCTTTTGCTTGGCACTTCTCTTTCCTGCCACCATGTGAAGAAGAACGTGTTTGTTTCCCCTTCTGCCATGATTGAAAGTTTCCTGAGGTCTCCCCAGCCCTGCTGAACTGTGAATCAATTAAACATCTTTCCTTTATAAATTACCCAGCCTCAGGTATGTCTTGATTAGCAGTGTGAGAATGGACTAATACAGTAAATTGGTACCAGGTAGTGGGGCACTGCTGTAAAGATACCCAAAATTGTGGAAACGACCTTGGAACTGGGTACCAGGCAGAGGTTGGAACAGTCTGGAGGGCTCAGAAGAAGACATAAAAATGTGGGAAAGGTTGGAACATTCTGGAGGGCTCAGAAGAAGACATGAAAATGTGGGAAAGTTTGGAACTTCCTGGAGACTTGTTGAATGACTTTGACCAAAATGCTGATAGTGATACGGACAATAAAGTCCAGGCTGAGATGGTCTCAGATGGAGATGAGGAACTTGTTGGGAAATAGGGCAAAGGTAACTCTTGTTATGCTTGAGCACAGAAACTGGTGGCATTTTGCCCCACCCTAGAGATCTGTGGAACTTTGAACTTGAGAGAGATGATTCAGGGTATCTGGCAGAAGAAATTTCTAAGCAGCAAAGCATTCGAGATGTGACTTAGGTGCTCTTAAAAACACACAGTTTTATTCTTTCATGAAGATATGGTTTGGAATTGGAACTTATGTTTAAAAGGGAAGCAGAGCATAAAAGTTCAGAAAATTTGCAGCCTGGTGATGTGCTAGAAAAGAAAAACCCATTTTCTGAGGAGAAATTCAAGCCAGCTGCAGATATTTGCATAAGTAAAGAGGAGCCAAATGTCAATTCCCAAGACAACGGGGAAAATGTCTCCAGGGCATGTCAGAGGTCTTTACAGCAGTCCCTCCCATCACAGGCATGGAGGCTTAGGAGAAAAAAATGGCTTCATATGCTGGGCCCAGGGCCTTGCTGCTTTGTGCAGTCTTGGTACTTGGTGCCCTGCATCCCAGCCATGGCCAAAACAGGCCAATGTACAGCTCAGCAGCTCAGGCCTTTGCTTCAGAGGGTGCAAGCCCCAAGCTTTGGTGGCTTACACATGGTGTTGGGCCTGTGGGTGCAGAGAAATCAAGAAGTGAGTTTTGGGAACCTCTGCCTAGATTTCAAAGGATGTATGGATGCTCAGGCAGAAGTTTGCTGCAGGGGCAGAGCCCTCATGGAGAATCTCTGCTAGGGCAGTGTGGAAGGGAAATGTGGGATGGGAGCCCCACACAGAGTCCACACTGGGGCACTGCCTAGTGGAGTTGTGAGAAGAGGGCCACTGTCCTCAGACCCCAGGATGGTAGACCCAGCAACAGCTTGCATCATGTGCAGCCATAGACACTCAATGCCAGCCTGTGAAAGCAGCTACAAGTTGGGGCTGTACCCTGCAAAGCCAAGGGGAAGGGCTTCCCAAGACTGTGAAAACCCACCTTTTGCATCAGTGTGACCTGAATCTGAGACATGGAGTCAAAAGAGATCATTTTGGAACTTTAAGGTTTAATGACTGCCCTATTGGATTTTGGACTTGCATGTGGCTTGTAGCCCCTTCATTTTGGCCAGTTACTCCCATTTGAAATGGGTGTATTTACTCAATGTCTGTACCCCCATTGTATCTAGGAAGCAACTAACTTACTTTTGATTTTACAGGCTCATAGGCAGGAGGGACTTGCCTTGTCTCAGATGAGACTTTAGACTTGGACTTTTGAGTTAATGCTGGAATGAGTTAAGCCTTTGGGGGACTGTTGGGAGGGCATGATTGTGATTTAAAATGTGAGGACATGAGATTTGGGTGGAGCCAGTGGTGGAATGATATGGTTTGGCTGCGTCCCCACCCAAATCTCATCTTGAATTTTAGTTCCCATAATCCCCACATGTCATTCCCGATGGGAAGTAATTGAATCATGGGGGCAATTACCCCCATGCTGCTGTTCTTGTGAAAGTGAGTGAGTTCTCAAGAGACCTGATGGTTTTATAAGAGGCTTTTCCCACTTTTGCTTGGCACATCTCCTTCCTGCCACCATGTGAAGAGGGCATGTTTGCTTCCCCTTCTGCAGTGATTGTAAGTTTCCTGAGGCCTGCCCAGCCATGCTGAGCTTTGAGTCAATTAAACCTTTTTCCTTTATAAATTACCTAATCTTGGGTGTGTCTTTATTAGCAGTGTGAGATTAATTGGGTGGGTCTTTATTAGCAGTGTTAGAGACTAATGCACTATCTTACGTAGTTATTGAAAGCAAGCTAATACTTGCTTAAAACACATAAGGGCTCAACATAGTTAGCTATTATTGATATCACATAATCCAAAATCCTAATTGTATGAGTAGGACCCAATAAGGTAAAAGGACTTCTGTGGTCACACAAAGTTCTTGACTCTTAACCAAGTGTGTCATTGATTCTCTTAGAAACTGGAAAATTTCAAACTGGATACAATTTTGTTGTGGGGAGCTGTTCTGTGCATTGTAGGCTGTTCAGCAGCATCCCTGACCTCTACCCACAGGATGCCAACCGATTCCCCACCACCACTCCCCAGTTATGACAACAAAGTTTCTCCAATACATTCTCCAATGTCCCCTGGGGGTATGGTTACCAGATTTAGGAGGAAAAAAACAAGATGCCAAATTCAATTATAATCTCAGATAAACAACAAGGAAAAAACCATATAGATAGATAGATATCTTAGATAGATTAGATAGATAGGAAGATATCATAGATAGATAGATGATAGATACTCAGTATGTCCCAAATATTGCCTGAAAAATACTCACCTCATCATTGAGAATTATTGCCTTAAAGGAAAAACGATTTTAAAAATGAGACTACAAGAAGGACTTTTGCTCATGAAAAGACACCTTTAAGTGAGTGAAAAAGGCAAACCATAAAACAGGAGAAGATCCTTGCATTACATATATTAACAAAGGGCTCACATGCAGAACTTACAAGTTGTGCCTATCAATCAATAAGAAAAAACATCAGACAACTCAATGAAACACAGATAAGAGACTTGAATAGAAAGTTAACAAAAGTAGGATAACCAACTGACCTATAAATATATGAAAGGTACTAACCTCATTAGTAGAAAAATAGAAATTAAAACCATGAGCAATAGCAGCAAGCACTCATTAGAATAGCTAAAATTAGAAAGATTAATAATATCATATATTGACAAGGAGAGCAACTGGAACTCTCCTACACTATTAGAGGAAGTGCCAGTTAACAGCTCCATCACTTTTCACTTTCTCAGTATCAGCTGAGAAACTGAAAATGTAATATCCTATGACATCAATTCAATGCCTAAGAACACACCCAAAAGAAATCCCTGCATCCTAAAGCATGAACAAGAATGTTCATTACAGCATAATATGTGAAACAGCTCAAAATTCCTTCAACAGTAGAATGAATAAATACAATTATGGTACGGTGATACAATGGGATACTCCCCAGCAACAGAAATTAACTGCTATTACAATGACATTGATGAATCTCACAAGCATAATGTTAAGGGGAGCAAAAGCCAAACTTAAAAGGAGACCTATTGTGTCAGCCCACTTATATAAAGAACAGAAACAAACAAAACTAATCTTTGGTGTTAAAAGTCAAGATGGCAGTCACATTTGGTGAGGGTGGAGATGGTAAGAATTAGGATGAGGCACATGGTTGTCGGGGGGCCTCTGATGTGGTGATGTCCTATTTCCTGACTAGGGCGGTGGTAACAGGGATGTGTTCACTTTGTGATTGCTCACTGTGTTACATTAGCAGAGCACAATGCTGCAATTAAAAGTTTGGTTTGAGCTGGGCATGGTAGCTCATGCCTGTAGTTCCAGCACATTGCCAGGCCAAAGAGGATAGATCACTTGAGGCCAGGTATTTGAGACCAGCCTGAGCAACATGGCAAAACCCTATCTCTACAAAAAAAAAAAAAAATACAAAAATTAGCCGGCCGTGCTGGGGTGCACCTGTATTCCCAGGCACTCAGAAAGCTGAGGTGGGAGGGTCGATTGAGCCCAGGAGGTCAAGGTCGCAATGAGCTGTGATCTTGTCACTGCACTCCAGCCTAGGCAACAGGGACCCTGTCTCAAAAAAAAAAAGTTTGGTATGTTGGTTGTTTTTTTTTAAGTTGGTTTTCAGCCCCTGTGAGAATTTTTGGTTTCCTAATTTATAATTAACACTTTTCAGTGACCTCATTTATTTCCTCACCTTGTCAATTTTACCATATTTTAAGAGGCATATTTTTACCCATAACAGCATCTTTGATTATGCTATTAATCACCAAGGAAAAAATATTAAGTACATGAAAATATTGATCCAGAAATTGTTATTTCTTGAACTTCCACTGTGTCTGTAATCTACCTGGCTCTTATGGGTTATTACCTTTTCATATTCTATCTTTCAATTTTTCATTAACTAATTTGCCTATTTTATCTCAGTTATCTCCCTTCTCCCACGAGGATATTGAATTTACTTGGGCATAAACACTATTGCTAAAAGAATTATAGCTAACACCTGGCCTGGTTTATATGCAAGTCTATTTTTATATCCCCAAATCTTAAAAACATCACCTTTAATTTCCATCATAATAAGGCATTTTCCACCATTTGTTTCATCGAGTAGTACTGTTTGTATTCAATTAACAGCTTCTATCATCTCATTTTTTACTCAGTCTTTTGGACAAGTCAGGTGATCTACAATAAAGAGCACCACTACTTCCTGTTCACCAAGTGTGAAAAAGAAAAAGAAAAAAAAGATACATATATATTAAGAGAAAAAAGAAAAAAAGAGTGCCTCCACTTTTTTACACTCATGTTTCACTGTTTTATCCATTCAATCTTGAAAAATAAAAGTGTACTTTACCACCTCATTCACTCACTCAGTGGTTCCCAAAAAAGCATGCTAAATATGTTCTAGTAAGCCAATAAATACAAAAGTTTAATTCATCTGACAATCTGCCTTCTCAAGCAACCTCCAAGAGTATATTGCATCACAAAATCACAAATGTTTTATTATATGTGAGTGTGATTTTCAGATTCACATGAAAATGTAATTTCCTCCCATAGGTATTTTATAAATTTTTGTTTTAAAATTACTTATGCCTTCCTCACATACATGACCACTTTACCCTCATCTGCTTGTTCATATATCTTTCTTTTACTCTGGAATTATGTTCCAATCATCTTCTTCCCATTGAACCCCTGCTGATCAGATATGCCATTAAGGATTTCAAATCTCCTGTTTAGTAATCTGTGACCAAGCAATGAAATAGGACCACTTCTCACACCTGGTTTTGTGTGGCTTTTCTTGCCTGTTATCTATTTGTTACACTGTTGACTGGTCTCTTGAGAGTTGAACCTGAGTACCCTATTGCTGTTGCTGCACTGCAAACTGCTCCATAATTTAGTGCCATAAAACAACCATAGGATTATTCTCATGGATTGCCTGGTCCAGGAATTTCAGAACACAGCAGAGACACCTGGTCTATGCTCCATGAAGCCTGGTGCTTCATGTGGGAATACTTGAAGGCTGGGGGTGACTCAACAGGGACTGGAATCATCTAGAGGCATCTTCATTCACACATCTGGCAGTTGATGCTGGCTGTTGGCAAGGACCTCAGCTGGGCTGTCGGCAGGAACACCCATATGGCCTCTCTATGTAGTCTGTCTACATGGGCTAGTTTGGACTTTCTCATAGCATGATGGGTGGTTCTAAAAGTGAATATTTCAAGAAAATAAGTTCAAAATGTGTGGCATTTTTATAACCTAGTCTTGGAAGTTACATCACTTGAGGCAGTCATAAACACCCATCTGGACTCGAAGGGAAAGTACATACACTCTACCTTTTGATGGGGAGTGAAGTTTCCAGAATAGCATGTGAAACTGAGATATTGTTGCAGCCGTCTTTGAAAAATATAATCTGCCACACAAAGCTTCCACCAATCCCATCCATATGTTCTGCATCCTCTCACTTCTCCCAGATTTCCAAAATTCTGTCTCTTCTTATATTTCTAACACCCCAGCTAATAATTTCATACGATGATGATGATGATGATGATGATGATGATCGACATCTATCAAATCTATGTGCTGTGGACTGATCTGAGATTTAAATGTATTAACTTAGTCTTCATAGCAATTCTGTGAGGCAGGTACTTGTTATCCTCAATTACTGTAAGGAAACTAAGGTACAGAGAGGCTAAGAAACTTGCCCAAAGTCACACAGTTGTTAAAGAGAAGATCTGGAATTTGAACTCAGGGAATCTTTTTCCAGGACCTGCACTCTCAACCACCATTCTTTCATTTACTCGATAAATATTAATTGAGCATCTACAAAATGAAGGCATTCTCCAAAATTCAGGGGTGAAGAGTGAACAAAGCAGATAAAATCTCTGCTCTTGTGGAGTTTGCATTCTAGTGAGAAGAGACAGGTGACAAACAAACAAGTAAATACACAATACACCAGATGAAAATAAGTGGTATGGAACATAAGACAGGATGAAGGAAAAACAAAGTTCCAAAGGTGAGGAAGAAAACCAATTTTAAATATGTTGGTCAAATAACGTCTAATAAGACATTTGATTAGAGATCTGAAGGAAGTGAGGTCTGGGAGAGCCATGTGGCTATTTGGAGGCATGGCATTTCAAGCAGAGGAATAGCAAAAAGGCCCTGGGCGGAAGCAAGTTTGTCATGCTATACTGAGAAGCCAGTGTGACTTGGGCAGGACAGACAGGAGGTGAGGTCATATAGACAAGTGAGGACCAAATCACTGGGGGTCTCAAGGGTCCCTGAGATCTTATAAGATCTTTGGCTTTTATTCTGAAATCAGAATCCATTGGAAGACTTTGAGCAGAGGAGTGGCATGATTGATTTAAGTTTTTATAGGGATCACTCCGTCTACCAAGTGAACAATAAATTGTAAGGGAACAAGAGTTAGAGCAGAAAAACCAGTAAGGAGGCCCTTATGATGATCCAGACAAAGATGCCATTAACTCGAACAAGATGGTAGCTGTGGTGGACACGGTGAGATACCTAATTATGGGTTTATTGCATGTATGGATTTCTTTAAGAGATAAATCCAACCTTTCCTGCTCATGGATCAGGGGGAGTTAATGATGACTCCAAGTTTTTTATTTTGACTTGAGCAAATGGGAAAACTGCAGTGCCATTTGCTGAGACTGGGAGAACCAGCAAAGGAACAAATTTGGGGCCATGGAAATCAAGAGAACGGTATGGGGTGTGTTAAGTTTAGATGGCTATTAGTCATCCACCTACAAACATTGAGTAGGTAGTTTGATATTTAAGCCTAGAATTCAGGAAAAATGTTCAGGCTGGAGTCAGAAACTTGGGATTCATTAGATACTATTCAAAAACCTGAGATTCATACTAAGGAGTGAGCCTACATGAAGAAGCGGCCCAAAGACAAAGATTGCAGTATGCCAATGTTTAGAGATCAGGTGACAGTCAAAGCCTGCCAAGGGGACTGAGCTGTGGCTAATGAGGTAAGAGGAGGACAAATCATGTCCTGGAAACCAGTGAAGAAAGTGTTTCCACTGAAACAAATGTCACAGAGAGGCAAAGTATGTGGTGATCTGAGATCAATGAATTTAGCAACATAGAGGTCACTGACAAGAGCTGTTTCAACAGAATAGATGAGAGGCACTAAGCCATGCTACCTCTGAGATGGAACCTAGCTTCTCTTCAGAGATTTTATTTCCCCTCAAAGTTCCTCAGTCTCATAAAAGTGAAGTCCACATGCTGTGTAACAGGTTTCATCTAAGAATCAATACTCTGGCCTTTGCCTGGATGTGGAGTCCTGTGAACAGTCCATAAAAGGTCCTGGTTGTAACCTTCTTCCTCACAATCCACACCAGGCACCCTGAACCTCTCAACTCCACCTTCAAGCCACCAGTTACATCCTCAAATTCAGTGCCCCAGGGATCCTACACAGATCTAACCTGGATACTGAGCCCAGGGCTGACTCTTAATTATTTAGAGTCTAAGCCTTGGGGACACCCTCTGAGTCCTCTCTCTTCCTCTGTTGTCATAGCCACCCCCTTATCCTCTCCTGTCATCTTTCTTTCTTCTCCATCATCTCCTTCTCTATCTAATCAAGTATTCAATGAGATACCTCAGTGACATAGTGACTTTCTCTCTAAACTCAGCAAAAATTCCATGTTGGTTGTGGTCCAGCCTCCTGTAGCTGGGTCTGGCCTATGTTGATCCGTGGAGGAGAAGATGGGCTAGCCTACAGCTCCCTCCCTAGGAACCCCTCAGGTTGCCAACTGCTGAATGGTATAATGAAACGTGAGCTGAGTGGGCAGAAGATGAATGAGCGCAAAGATAAAGCCAGCTCTGGTGATCACTGCCTCAACCCCCCAGGGCCACAGACAACAGACTTTATCCTGTGTCCTCATGACACACACACGCATCCACATGTGCATGTGCCTGAGGATTTCCAAGCTGCCTAATCTCCACATTTACTACCATGAGTGTCTTATTTAATAGGTCCTAGTGACAACAACTTTATTATATCAGAGTGCAGGGAGAAAATCAGGCCCAGCCCTCATGATCTCTGCTGTGCAGAGGGGTGTGAGAAGTAGCATTCTGCCAGCACAGAGCTATCCAGCACTTGCGAGGCCCTCTAATTGAGTGTCTGCCATGAGAAAGGAGCTGGAGAAAGCTGACCTTCCCTGCAAGCACCTGGTCATGTCTCCCTGGGTCCCTTCCCCAGGGCCCAGCCTCCCACTACCCCCAACTCATGTGGGGCTGAGTAGACTGTAGGGAAAGGGCCACAGCCACACTGGAGATGGGGAAATACATTCTCCATAGATTAATTTCAGAAAGGCCTGTGCTGGGGCCAGGGGAAAACAGACCCAGGAGAAGCCTCCCAATGGCCATTTTACAGCACAGAGCCAGAGAGTGGCAAGAGCCTGCAGCCAGTAGCCCTTCCTCTGAGTGAGTAGGAAATGGAATTTCTGGGCTGGTGAAGCCTCTGGTGGTGCAAGAAGAGTATCTATCTATCTATCTATCAATCATCTATCTATCTATCTATCTATCTATCTATCTATCTATCATCTCTCCCCAGCACTGTCAGAGTATGTAAGAGGGCATTTCTCATTCACTGCCCTGGAAACTAAGAGCAGAGAGATCTCAAGGGCATTTGTTCTCCACAGCAGATCCTGGCCAACAATGGAAGGTATGGAGCTGATGCTAGAGGCTGGCCAGGTCTCTCAGCTCCTACAAAAGGTCCCACTGGGAACAGATGTCTGGTTAGGGGTCAGATTAGGGATGAGGGCATCTAAAAGTCTTAGTGGAAGGGAAAAAGGAGAAATCAAGGTGCAGCCCCTGGAGAAGACCTGGCATCTCCACAGATGTCGAGGCTCAGGAATGCTGTTCCTATGGCCCCAGACCCTGAGGTCAGAGCAGACTATCTTATAAAAAGGAAGGGAGATTTCTAGGATCTTTTATCTAATGTGTCTCCAGAATTAGGATTTTGGTTGGTTGGTTGATTAATTGGTTAGTTGATTGGTTCTACCATACAGTAACTGAAATATGTAAAATGGTTATGTGAATAGCATTTGGCAAGTAACATCTCAGAGCCTGAGAGAAGTCACAAAAATCTATTCAAACAAAATGAAGCAGGGAACATTCACACAGATGGCATTGGGAAGGGGCAGAGGCACTTGTCACCAGCAAATCCCCCATCCCACTCTGCCTCGGCCCAAGCTGAGGAAGCAGCCAGGATCCCTCTCTGACCTTTTATCCTGCCCCGTAGGGCTGGCCTGATGCCCCAGAGGTTGACTGAGCTCAGCTCCTTTTGTTGTTTCAGGAAGCAGCTGTGAGGAAAACAGTCCCATTTCAAAGTCCTTGTGATTGCTGCAGACCCAGGAGGAAGCCTTTTCTTCCCAAAGGGAAAGCCAGCTGCACTTGCCCCTAAGCCCAGATGTGCAGATGAAAATTTCTCATGTCTTGTTGTCTAAGGTTTGAATGTTTTAACCTCCAAAGTGTCAGATGGACTCTGAGAGCTGCAAAAAGTTTAACTAAAATAGTTCAGTTGCTAAAGGAGAGGTTGAGGAGGATGAGAGAAGTTGACCCACCCATCCCCAGAACCCAGAAGAACAACAGCTTTAAGGAGGTTGGATGGAAAGCCAAACACACTCAGACACAGCCTGCTCTCCATCAGCCTCCCTGGAGATGAGGGGCTGGCTGCTGCAATCGGAGCTCTGTCCCTATGTACCTCCTCTTCGCAAGGGGTGTAAAGCTCTGCAGGACGTTTCCGTCTCAACGGCTTGAGGTTACTGATGGACATCCACCCCTTAAATCTATACTCTAAAAGGCATCTACTTTAGTGGAACCCTCCCACTCACCTCTCACCTTCTACACTGCAACCCCCAGCTCACTGGAAGGAAAGACATAGCCAGGAGAGAAAGGAAGGAATGTCAAAGTTGTTGAAGAGAGGAGGAGTTCCTTAACACCTCAGGGGCTCAGCTGGGTTTCCACAGTGGAGGACGGTGAGCGGGGCTACCCCACCCCTGGTCCAGCCCTAGACACACAACTCAGGCCTGGCCAAGCTGAACACTCCATACTTGGCCACAGTAGTTTGTTCAGAGATGGCACGAGACCCATAAGAGTCCAAGAAGAGTCAGTTCTGACATTCTTTATGGAATTAAGAGAAATAGTTACTCTGCTGGAAATAGAAGCCAAGAATTCACTCTCACTCTAAAGGGAGAAAATCTTCCTAAGAATGAAGTCAACCAACAAAAAATAAGAGCTGAGAATTAAAAAGATGTGGATTCTTGATGACATTATGTAAGCACCTGGATCTAGGCATGTATGAAGCCAGTTTGCTTTGCAATATTACCCAATGTATTTTCCCTCTCAGTACTTCCTTTTCTCTCTGCAGTGTAAGGGAACAAATCCGACAAGTCTTAGTTTTGACTCTCAAAAGCAAGTCGTTTTATTCCATATGTAACTAATAGCCTGGAAAGGAGGAAATTCAAGAGCAAGGGTTTTGTTGAGAGAAGACCAAGCATGGAATTTGTTCTATAAATCAGAGGGTAGGAAAGAAACTGCCTATGACATCAGAGCAGTTGCCCATTACCTAGCTTTCCCTGGGCTTAGGGAAGGAGCTAAAAGATTCGGAGAGAACATAAGTAGATTATAAATGCTGCCTGAACTCTCTGAGAAGGAGCCTAGCTAGGGAGGTAAGGAGAGATGCTTGAAAACCTGGAAAGGTAAAAGAGGCATCCAAAAATAACAGGGATTGTACCACAATTCCCAGGCACAACTGAGAGAGTCTACAAGCATCTCAGAGAAGCCCTAAATGCAGCACAGAGCTTGTGTTGGTTTTAAAATGTGCCAACAAATTATTTGACTCTCTTCCCTTTAAAAGTTTTAGAGCCAAATTTCTCTCCCCTTGGACTCAGTGACTCACATCTAACAAATAGATTGTGACAAAGGTAACTGTATGTTACACTGAGATTAGATTAGTCATTAAAGGTATTGAAGCTTTCTCCTCATTCTCACTCTCTTGAATCACTCACTCCAGGGAAGCCAGCTGCCATGTCATAAGGATACTCAAGCAGCCATGTGGAGAGGTCCACATGGCAAGAAACAATCAGCAAGGAATGAAGCCTCCTGCAACAGCGTGTGAGCAAGTCTTCTTGAAAGAGGATCCTCCAGACCCAATCAAGTATTCAGATGATTGCAGCTCTGGCTGATATCTTGAGTATAACCTCATGAGAGACCCTGAGCCACACCCCACAACCACCGAGCTAAACTGCTGCCATGTTCCTAACCCACAAGACTGTACAAGATAATAAATACTATTGTTGTTTCAAACTACTAAGTTTTGAGTTGGAGATCAGACTGACCCCTGAGTAGCCTAACTGGGAGACATCTCCCAGTAGGGCCCTAATGACACCTCATACAGCCAGATGCCCCTCTGAGACAAAGCTTCCAGAGAAAGGATCAGGCAGCAACATTTGCCGTTCTGGAACATTTGCTGTTCTGCAGCCTCCGCTGGTGATACCCAGGCAAACAGGGTCGGGAGTGGACCTCCAGCAAACTACAACAGACCTGCAGCTGAGGGTCCTGACTGTTAGAAGGAAAACTAACAAACAGAAAGGAATAGCATCAACACCAACAAAAAGGACATCCACACAAAACCCCATCTGTAGGTCACAATCACCAAAGATCAAAGGTAGATAAAACCACAAAGATGGGGAGAAATCAGAGCAGAAAAGCTGAAAATTTTAAAAATCACAGTGCCTCTTCTCCTCCAAAGGAATGTAGCTCCTCGCCCGCAATGGAACAAAGCTGGACGGAGAATGACTTTGACGAGTTGACAAAAGTAGGCTTCAGAAGATTGGTAATAACAAACTTCTCTGAGCTAAAGGAGGATGTTTGAACCCATCGTGAAGAAGCTAAAAACCTTGAAAAAAGATTAGACGAATGGGTAACTAGAATATACAGCATAGAGAAGACCTTAAATGACCTGATGGAGCTGAAAACCATGGCATGAGAACTACAGGAGGCATGCACAAGCTTCAGTATCCTATTCGGTCAGGTGGAAGAAAGGGTATCACTGATTGAAGAGCAAATGAATGAAATGAAGCAAGAAGAGAAGTTTAGAGGAAAAAGAGTAAAAAGAAATGAACAAAGCCTCCAAGAAATATGGGACTATGTGAAAAGACCAAATCTACGTCTGACTGGTGTACCTGAAAGTGACAGGGAGAATGGAACCAAGTTGGAAAGCATCTTCAGGATACTACCCAGGAGAACTTCCCCAACATAGCAAGGCAGGCCAACATTCAAATTCAGGAAATACAGAGAATGCCACAAAGATACTCCTCGAGAAGAGCAATCCCAAGACACAAAATTATCAGGTTCACCAAGGTTGAAATGAAAAAAAGAATGTTAAGGGCAGCCAGAGAGAAAGTCTGGGTTACCCACAAAGGGAAGCCTATCATACTAACAGCAGATCTCTCAGCAGAAACTCCACAAGCCAGAAGAGAGTGGGGACCAATATTCAACATTCTTAAAGAAGAGAATTTTCAACCCAGAATTTCATATCCAGCCAAACTAAGTTTCATAAGCGAAGGAGAAATAAAATCCTTTACAGACAAGCAAATGCTGAGAGATTTTGTCACCACCAGACCTGCCTTAGAAGAGCTCCTGAAGGAAGCACTAAACATGGAAAGGAACAACCAGTACCAGCCACTGCAAAAACATGCCAAATTGTAAAGACCATTGATGCTAGGAAGAAACTGCATCAACTAATGAGCAAAATGACCAGCTAAGATCATAATGACAGGATCAAATTCACACATAACAATATTAACCTTAAATGTAAATGGGCTAAATATCCCAATTAAAAGACACAGACTGGCAAATTGGATAAAGAATCAAGACCCATCTGTGTGCTGTATTCAGGAGACCCATCTCACATGCAGAGACACACATAGGCTCAAAATAAAGGCATGGAGGAAGATCTACCAAGCAAATGGAAAACAAAAAAAGCAGGGGTTGCAATCCTACTCTCTGATAAAACAGACTTTAAACCAACAAAGATCAAAAGAGACAAAGAAGGCCATTACATAATGGTAAAGGAATCAATTCAACAAGAAGAGCTAACTATCCTAAATATATAGGCACCCAATACAGGAGCACCCAGATTCATAAAGCAAGTCCTTAGAGACCTACAAAGAGACTTAGATTCCCACACAAGAATAATGGGAGACTTTAACACCCCACTGTCAACATTAGACAGATCAACAAGACAGAAAGTTAACAAGGATATCCAGGACTTGAACTCAGCTCTGCACTAGGTGGACCTAACAGACATCTACAGAACTCTTCACCCCAAATCAACTCAATATACATTCTTCTCAGCACCACATCGCACTTATTCCAAAATTGACCACACAGTTGGAAGTAAAGCACTCCTCAGCAAATGTAAAAGAACAGAAATTATAACAAACTGTCTCTTAGACCACAGTGCAATCAAACTAGAACTCAGTATTAAGAAACTCACTCAAAACCGCACAACTACATGGAAACTGAACAACCTGCTCCTGAACGACTACTGGGTAAATAACAAAATGAAGGCAGAAATAAAGATGTTCTCTGAAACCAATGAGAACAAAGACACAACATACCAGAATATCTGGGACACATTTAAAGCAGTGTGCAGAGGGAAATTTATAGCACTAAATGCCCACAAGAGAAAGCAGGAAAGACCTAAAATCGACACCCTAACCTCAAAATTAAAAGAACTAGAGAAGCAAGAGCAAACACATTCAAAAGCTAGCAGAAGGCAAGAAAATAACTAAGATCAGAGCAGAACTGAAGGAGATAGAGACACAAAAAAATCCTTCAAAAAATCAATGAATCCAGGAGCTGGTTTTTTGAAAAAGATCAACAAAATAGGCCAACCGCTAGCAAGACTAATAAAGAAGAAAAGAGAGAAGAATCAAACAGATGCAATAAAAAATGATAAAGGGGATATCACCACTGATCCCACAGAAATACAAACTACCATCAGAGAATACTATAAACACCTCTATGCAAATAAACTCGAAAATCTAGGCCGGGCGCGGTGGCTCACGCCTGTAATCCTGGCACTTTGGGAGGCTGAGGTCGGTGGATCACAAGGTCAGGAGATCGAGACCATCCTGGCTAACATGGTGAAACCCAGTCTCTACTAAAAATACAAAAACATTAGCTGGGCATGGTGGCGGGTACCTGTAGTCTCAGCTAATCAGGAGGAGGCTGAGGCAGGAGAATGGCATGAACCTGGGAGGCAGAGCTTGCAGTGAGCTGAGATAGCACCACTGCACTCTAGCACTCTAGCCTGGGTGACAGAGTGAGACTCCATCTCAAAAACAAAAAAGGAAATCTAAAAGAAATGGATAAATTCCTGGACACATACACCCTCCCAAGACTAAACCAGGAAGAAGTTGAATCCCTGAATAGACCAATAACAGGCTCTGAAATTGAGGCAATAATTAATAGCCTACCAACCAAAAAAAGTCGGGGACTAGATGGATTCAAAGCCGAATTCTACCAGAGGTACAAAGAGGAGCTGGTACCATTCCTTCTGAAAATATTCCAATCAATAGAAAAAGACAGAATCCTCCCTAACTCATTTTATGAGGCCAGCATCATCCTGATACCAAAGCCTGGCAGAGACACAACAAAAAAAGAGAATTTTAGGCCAATAACCCCGATGAACATCAGTGCAAAAATCCTCAACAAAATACTGGCAAACCACATCAAAAAGCTTATCCACCACGATCAAGTTGGCTTCATTCCTGGGACGCGAGGCTGGTTCAACATATGCAAATCAATAAATGTAATCCATCATATAAACAGAACCAAAGACAAAAACCACATGATTAACTCAATAGATGCAGAAAAGGCCTTAGACAAAATTCAACAGCTCTACATGCTAAAAAACTTTCAATAAACTAGGTATTGATGGGACGTATCTCAAAATAATAAGAGCTATTTATGACAAACCCACAGCCAATATCATACTGAATGGGCAAAAACTGGAAGCATTCCCTTTGAAAACTGGCACAAGACAGGGATGCCCTCTCTCACCACTCCTATTCAACATAGTGTTGGAAGTTCTGGCCAGGGTAATCAGGCAGGAGAAAGAAATAAAGAGATATTCAATTAGGAAAAGAGGAAGTCAAATTGTCCCTGTTTGCAGATGACATGACTGTATATTTAGAAAACCCCATCGTCTCAGCCCAAAATCTCCTTAAGCTGATAAGCAACTTCAACAGTCTCAGGATACAAAATCAATGTGCAAAAATCACAAGCATTCCTAAACACCAATAACAGACAAACACAGAGCCAAATCATGAGTGAACTCCCATTCACAATTGCTTCAACGAGAATAAAATACTTAGGAACACAACTTACAAGAGAGGTGAAGGACCTCTTCAAGGAGAACTACAAACCACTGCTCAATGAAATCAAAGAGGACACAAACAAATGGAAGAACATTCCATGCTCATGGATAGGAAGAATGAATATCGTGGAAATGGCCATACTGCCCAAGGTAATTTATAGATTTAATGCCATCCCCATCAAGCTACCAATGACTTTCTTCACAGAATTGGGAAAAAAACTACTTTAAAGCTCATATGAAACCAAAAAAGAGCCCGCATTGCCAAGACAATCATAAGCCAAAAGAACAAAGCTGGAGGCATCATGCTACCTGACTTCAAACTATACTACAAGGCTACAGTAACCAAAACAGCATGGTACTGGTACCAAAACAGAGAGACAGACCAGTGGAACAGAACAGAGCCCTCAGAAATAATACCACACATCTACACCATCTGATCTTTGACAAATCTGACAAAAACAAGAAACAGGGAAAGGATTCCCTATTTCATAAATGGTGCTGGGAAAACTGGCTAGCCATATGTAGAAAGCTGAAACTGGATCCCTTCCTTACACCTTATACAAAAATTAATTCAAGATGGATTAAAGACTTAAATGTTAGACCTAAAACCATAAAAACTCTAGAAGAAAACCTAGGCAATACCATTCAGGACATAGGCATGGGCAAGGACTTCATGACTAAAACACCAAAAGCAATGGCAACAAAAGCCAAAATAGACAAATGGAAGCCAATTAAACTAAAGAGCTTCTAAACAGCAAAAGAAACTACTATGAGAGTGAACAGGCAACCTACAGAATGGGAGAAAATTTTTGCAATCCACCCATCTGACAAAGGGCTAATATCCAGAATCTACAATGAACTCAAACAAATTTACAAGAAAAAATCAAACAACCCCATCAAAAAGTGGGCAAAGGATATGAACAGACACTTCTCAAAAGAAGACATTTATGTAGCCAACAGACACGTGAAAAAATGCTCATCACCACTGGCCGTCAGAGAAATGCAAATCAAAACCACAGTGAGATACCATCTCACACCAGTTAGAATGGCCATCATTAAAAAGTCAGGAAACAACAGGTGCTGGAGAGGATGTGGAGAAATAGGAACACTTTTACACTGTTGGTGGGAGTGGAAACTAGTTCAACCATTGTGGAAGGGAGTGTGGTGATTCCTCAAGGATCTAGAACTAGAAATACCATTTGACCCAGCCATCCCATTACTAAGTATATACCCAAAGGATTATAAATCATGCTACTATAAAGACACATGCACACATATGTTTATTGTGGCACTATTCACAATAGCAAAGACTTGGAACCAACCCAAATGTCCATCAATGATAGACTGGATTAAGAAAATGTGGCACATATACACCATGGAATACTATGCAGACATAAAAAAGGATGAGTCCATGTCCTTTGTAGGGACATGGATGAAGCTGGAAACCATCATTCTGAGCAAACTCTCGCAAGGACAGAAAACCAAACACCACATGTTCTCACTCATAGGTGGGAATTGAACAATAAGAACGCTTGGACACAGGGTGGGGAACATCACACACCAGGGCCTGTTGTGGGGTGGGTGTAAGGGGAGGGATAGCATTAGGAGGAATACCTAATGTAAATGATGAGTTAATGGATGCAGCACACCAACATGGCACATGTATACATATGTAACAAACCTGCACATTGTGCACATGTACCCTAGAACTTAAAGTACAATAAAAAATTTTTTGAATTAAAAAAATTTTAATTTTTCAAAGTTCAGGTTGGTTCTTTATCAATTCTGCTGGTATTTTTTTTATAGCATCTTGTCCCTTTCTCATGTTTTTAATTTCTTCTCTTTCTTAAACATTTTAAACTTTGGTAATTTTATATTCTATATCTCTAAATTCTAACACTTTAAATCTTTGATTGTCTAATTCTGCTGTTTGTTGTTTTGTTTTGGTTTGGTTTTATTTGACACCCTCAGAGTGCTTTGTTTCCTTGTGTGTTTTGTAATTTTGTATTGTATGTTCATGCTTGGCAGGACTTTTATCTATTGAAATCCGGTGAAACCAAACCGAGGGAAGATTTATGTCTTCTATCTGGAACACTTAACTTAAATTCTTGGGTTAGAGCTTTCTAGGCCAAGTAGGTAACAATTAATTCAAACCACAAATATGCAGGCGGACAGGACAATAGATACAACTTCTCAGAGAACAGTAATTTTTTTGACAATCAATCCTAAACAAGAGCAAAGCCTAGAGAAACAAGTTTCCAGGCCATGTTCTTTGATACCAGGTGGACTTTTAAAGTTTACTTTCTATCTGAGAACACAGTCCAAGGGCTTTATGCAGGGGTCTCAGTCCCAAATTTGCTTCTATCTCAGGCATGGTCTCCTGTCACCCAAGCCTCTGGGTTACCGAAACTAAAAGCCACAAAGTAAGTACCTGTTAAAGAAAATTATTCAGTGACACTTGATAGAGTAAGGTAAGGAAGACTTTCCATCACAATAGGTACAAGTACCACTACAATGTGGTCTTGCAGTGGGAGAGATTGGGCTCAAGTCTGAAACAACATGGGCAAGTGGGAATTTATAGCCAAGGAATAAGGTGGGGGTCAGTGGATGAAAAATTAGTAAGAGAAAAATATCAAGGTTAAGAGGGATTCTGGCTAACCCAAACTAACCAGATTCATGTGAAGATAGGCCAAGGTGATCAGACATCACCTAGGGGATGAAGGATGAGGGGCCTGATCAGAGATTGAGAGTGATCAGATATCAAGGGTGACGGGGTTCTTGCTAAACTGACTTAGCAAGGCTCTTTGCGAAAACTGGATTTTACAAAGAGGTGTACAAATGAGGTTTGTTAGAAGGTTCAGAAGCCTGACTAAAGTTTGGCCAAGCAAATAATCTTTGTCATAACCTCAGTCCCATAACCTCAGTCATTTTTTGGCTTCTGGGATTTTTTTATTTTTCTAGATAACTTGGCAATACATTTAAATGGAGGTATGTTTAATTTTATCCAGCATATCCGGGAATTTTAAACTGGGAGTTTTTTAAACTATACGTGCCACTATAACGTTCCCTTCATATGGTTTTCAAAGATCACTCAGCTTGCAATGTGTGAAATAGTTTGGAGAGGAGAAACATGCAAAAGCAGGAAGACCTACTAGGAGACTACTGCAGATATTTACACAAGACAGAATAACTCATAAGAGGATTGTGATGGCAGAGACAGAGGGAAATATGAGGAAATTGCAAAACGTTTGTGGAAAAAATGAATTAAAAGATTAAAAAATATAAAATATACACTTTATTTCTCAACATAAGTTCCACCAAGTTCAAGACACTTTCGTAAGAAATGACACCAGCCACTTAGTACACCCTAAAGAACTGATGGTCCTGGAGACTTAACCCCATCAATACAGTCCTTTTTACATTATTAACTGAAGAAAACTGGGTGCTCTTGACAGAATTTTTTAAGATTAAGAAACAAAAAGAAGTCAGAAGGAGCCAAATCAGGTGGATGCCTAAAGATTTCCCATTGAAACACTAACAAAATTGTTCTTGTTTGATGAGAGACATGAGCAAAAGCATTGTCACGGTGGAGAACTGTCTGGTGAAGCTTTCTCAAGTGTTTTTCTGCTAAAGCTTTGGCTGACTTTCCCAAAACACTCTCAATAGGCAAATTAATGTTATCATTCTTTGGTCCTCCACAAAGTCAACAAGGAAAATACCTTGAGTATCCTAAAAAAAAACTGTCATCACTATGTTTGCTCTTCACTGGTCTGCTTTGCTTTGAGTTCCTCCTCTTGATAGCCATTGCTTTGATTGTGCTTTTTCTTCAGGATCATACTGGTGAAGCCATGTTTCATCTCCTGTTACAATACTTTGATGAAATGCTTCAGGCTTGTATTAGTCTGTGTTCACACTTCTATAAAGAACTGCTGGGGACTGGGTAATTTATAAAGAAAACAGGTTTAATTGAGTCACAATTCCGCATTTCTCAGGAGGCCTCAGGAAACTTATAATCATGGTGGAAGGCAAAGGGGAAGCAAAGACCGTCTTCACATGGTGGCAGGAAAAAGAATGAGTGAAAACCCACAGGAAACTGCTATTTATAAAACCATCAGATCTCATGGGAACACCCTCACTATCATGAGGACAGCATGGGGGAAACTGCCCCCATGATCCAATCACCTCTCACCAGGTCTTTCCCTCAATAGCTGGGGATTACAATTCAAGATGAGATTTGGGTGAGGTCACAAAGCCATATCAAGGATCTTGACCCCACTTGTTCGAACTTTCCACTGAAAGCTCTGCTCTTACCTGTAGCAGATCTGGGTACAACAGCTTTGTTACCTACCGAGTTGAAAGTTTGCTCCACTGTAACTTTTCAGTCAGAATTGTGTAAGCTGAACCGAGATGTCCATGGTGTTGGCTATTGTTTCTGCTGTTGTCAGTTCTCTTCAACTAGGGCACAAACAAGATGAATTTTTTTCCTCACGAAGTGATGTGGATAGTCTGCCACTATCTATATCTTCAACATCATCTCCTCCCCTTTTTGTTGAGACGGGGTCTCACTCTGTTGCCCAGGCTGCAGCACGGTGGTGCAATCATAGCTCACTGCAACCTTGAACTGCTGGGCTCAAGCAATCCTCCTGCCTCAGCCTCCCAAGACGCTGGAACTACAGGTGTGCACCACCACGCCTGGCTAACTTTTAAATTTTTAGTGAGATGAGGTCTCGCTATGTTGCCCAGGCTGGTCTCAAACTCCTGGGCTTGAGAGAGCCTCGTGCATAATCCTCCCAAAGTGCTGGGATTACAGGCATGAGCCACCATGCTTGTCCATCTCCTCATTTCTTAAAATGAGTTATGCATTTGTAGACTGCTGATTTATTTGGGGCATTGTCCTCATAAACTTTTCATAAAGCATCAATTTCATCATTCTTCACCACAAATTCCATGTTTGTTCTTGCTTCAATTTTAGCAGAATTCAGGTTGCTTTGATAGGGGCTCTTTTCAAACTGTCTTAGCCTTCTTAGTGCCTCAGATCCTGTTCAGATATGTTATATAACAAGTTAGTACAAGTTTATTTTGGTGTAAAAAAAATTTGGAAACCTATGTATTTTTTAGCATAATACACATTTTCCATGAACTTTTCAAAGACCCCTCTTAGATAAATCTGAGAGAGATTCAGTATTTAAAATCAATAGGGTTTCAGACGTCCAAGAAGAGATGTGTAGTGAAAAGTTTGTATAGGGGTTAGGAGCTCAGAGTAGAGATCCGTGTTGCATAGGAGATTTGGGATGTCTTCTGTTAAAGTCTGAATTCAAGGCATAGATGCCTAGGGTAAAGTGCAGAATGGGAAGAGAAGGTTCTAGGATCCAGCTCTGAGGAATACCAATATTTTAAGAACTTAGCAGAGGTGAAGCAAGCACCAGAGACTGAAAAAAGGTAGGAGAAAGCCAAGAAGAGAATGTCTTTCACTGAAGCCAAACATTTTCAAAGGGAGAAAGGAATCAGCAGGTGCCCAATGATACTGAGAGGTCAAGAAAACTAACTGAAAACTAGGGATTAGATTTGGTGTCACATGGGAAACTTACGTTCTTGGAGAGTGAGGAAATGAATGATAAAGGCACAAACCCTATAGGAGTGAAGTAAGAAGTAGAAAATGGAAACCACACTTTTGGGAAGTTTGGCTATGAAGGCAAAAAAAAAAAAAAAAGAATATTAGCTGGAGGAAAAACAGGTCTGGAGAAGGCTTATTTTAGTATGAGGGGATCTTTGGAATATTTAAATGCTGATAGAAAGGAGCCAGCGGGAAGAAAGAGAAGAAAAAACTGGCCGAGTGGAAAGAAATCCAGATTACCGGTGGAAGGGTTCTCTTCCATTACTGACCCGCCTACTTAATAGACATCCAGAATTCTGAGGTTTGGGTAGCTTCGGGTTTTAGGTGAAGGGTTTTGTTGGTTTGGGTTTGGCTTGGTTGGTTTTCTACACTAAAGCCTTCCCTCCTCCGCCTTTTCCGGGTCCATCGGTCTAATCCCTCCCACCTCGCTTGCTAGAGAAACACACAGCCTATATTTACAAGTCTTTCCGGGTCGCCGAGAAGGGTCACGCACAGGATTGCGACCTCGATTGGAACGCGCTTCCCGAAAGGGCATGCGCAGAGAGGTCGTAGTCGCGTCTGAAGTGAGGTAAACTCTAAACCTTACGCAGGCGCGTTAGGTCCTAGTCGCTATGCGTGTGCTTGTGGGTGAGGGAGGGCAGAAAGGGAAAGTGCTGGGCGGGCTTAATCGGAGATTGAGGACTGGGAATCCGCTTCCGGGAGGGCACTGTCTAGTGCACAGGCAACCTGGCCTTGGCCTCCTAGCCCAAGAATCTCCCTAATCCCTGTGACCTGTGTCACCTCTGCATCGCGAGGAGGGGGAGAAGTGGGGAGAAGTCTGGTGTCAGATGGGGTGGCGCCGGAAGAAGGGGCCACAGCGGGGACGGAAGGCGCCCCCACCCCGACTCCACGGGAATATAAACAATTTGTATTTTCCGATCAGGTGGCGGGACAGGCTTCATTGGGACAGCCCTAACCCAGCTGCTGAATGCCAGAGGCCACGAAGTGACGTTGGTCTCCCGACAGCCCGGGCCCGGCCGGATCACGTGGGTACGTCCATCCTCTGGAAGCGGGTGGGAGGGCAGAGTTGGGCCGGGCAGGGGCACTGTGTGCTTTCTCCGACAGGATGAGCTCGCTGCATCGGGGCTGCCCAGCTGCGATGCCGCCGTCAACCTGGCCGGAGAGAACATCCTCAACCCTCTCCGAAGGTCAGCCCGGGCCCTAAAGCTGATACCCACTAGAGCACAGGGAGGAGAGTGCCCCACTGATGAGAACCTGTGAGCTATGGGTAATGGAGCTCCCAGATTCCGAACTAAACCGATATCCCAGAATACTCATTCTGCTCCACTCCTCCACCCCCACCTGCTCCTCCACCCAGTCAGCCAATTGGCTTAAGTCCTCAGGTATAACTCAGGATGCCCAGGAAATGTGTGCCCTTTCCCTCTACAGGAGGCGTTGACTGTTTCTCTTAAGCCAAAATTCAGGGCTTTACTAGAAATGGGTATGAAATAGCTCCCAGGAAAAGACAGAGAGAGGGGTATGTGCACTTATGTATTTAATGGCTTTTTATTTCCCATGTTTCTCCTGCAGATGGAATGAAACCTTCCAAAAAGAGGTTCTCGGCAGCCGCCTAGAGACCACTCAGTTGCTGGCTAAAGCCATCACCAAAGCCCCACAACCCCCCAAGGCCTGGGTCTTAGTCACCGGTGTAGGTATGCCCCCCAAATCACCAGCCCCTTATATTCACCAGGGGAACGGGGTAACTCAGACCTCTGTAGCTATGCACACACCATTTTGCATAGCTGTCCACACCATTTTGCATAGCACTCATCTTTTCCAGGCAATGGAACACACCATTTTGCATAGCACTGGTCTTTTCCAGGCAAAATGACTTCCTAGGCCCTTGATCCATGCATCTTTCTCCTAACCTTTGTGTACTTTCACTAAGAAATTGAGACCCTGAAAAAGAGTGGGGAGTGGCATCACTCTTAGTGCCAGGGAAAAGTCCACCTATCCCAAAGTCCCTTACTTCTCACACCATAGTTCTTTAGGAACAGAGTTCCTGGTCACCTTTGGGACTAAGTAATTGCAAACAATTATACACACCAGCCACTATTTGAAGTGTTTTATGCTTATTATCATTTATTCCTTACAACAACCCTATGAGGTAGGTACTATTATTCCCATTTTAAAGATGTGAAAATTCTATACAGAGGTTAAGTAACTTGCATCAAGTCAGAGAGTTAATAAATGAGGGAACTGATTAAAACTCAGGCAGCCTGGTACCCAAGTTCCTGTTCTTAACCACTACACTCTAGCAGCCTCTAAGTTTAGCCCTGCAACCAGAGTTCCTCCAGGAAAGGAACGCTTCAGGTCATGGAGAAGTTCAAAGGGAAAATATCCAAATGGCTCTGTCTCCAAATGGGGAGATCCTAAGGGCCAAAGAAGCTGAGGCCAAGGGGAGCCTCCACTACAGAGAGCCAGGCAGGACCAAGGACACCCAGGGCAAATGACTGTGTTCCACCGGCAGCTTACTACCAGCCCAGTCTGACTGCAGAGTATGATGAAGACAGCCCAGGAGGGGACTTTGACTTTTTCTCCAACCTCGTAACCAAATGGGAAGCTGCAGCCAGGCTTCCTGGAGATTCTACACGCCAGGTGGTGGTGCGCTCGGGTGAGAAACAGGGGCCTGGGTATCAGACAGGGTTGGAATGTCTTCTCTGGGCTGGGAAAGTGATGGGATTAGGAGAGCTGAGATTACAATTACAGAGTGAGAGGATGACACCACTTATAGCCAACCTGCAGATGAGGTGTGAAGTCTTAAAGAGAGCCATACTGCTCACTTCTGTTACAGAGCCAAGTCAGCATGGGGAGAGTGAGGAAGGGGAAACAGAAACCAGGAGGAGCAGTGGGGCTCCTTCAAGGCTGAGAAGACCCCTGTACCTTCCCTCTTGCCTGCTCTAGGGGTTGTGCTGGGCCGTGGGGGTGGTGCCATCGGCCACATGCTGCTGCCCTTTCGCCTGGGCCTGGGGGGCCCCATCGGCTCAGGCCACCAATTCTTCCCCTGGATACACATCGGGGACCTGGCAGGAATCCTGACCCATGCCCTTGAAGCAAACCACGTGCACGGGGTCCTGAATGGAGTGGCTCCATCCTCCGCCACTAATGCTGAGTTTGCCCAGACCTTGGGTGCTGCCCTGGGCCGCCGAGCCTTCATCCCTCTCCCCAGCACTGTGGTGCAAGCTGTCTTTGGGCGAGAGCGTGCCATCATGCTGCTGGAGGGCCAGAAGGTGATCCCACGGCGAACACTGGCCACTGGTTACCAGTATTCCTTCCCAGAGCTAGGGGCTGCCTTAAAGGAAATTGTAGCCTAAGTAGGTCATGGCAAGGGCCTGAGGCCTGTCCCCCACAGGCTTCCAGGTTAGGCACTGTGAATAGGCTCAGCTCCTCTAGAGAGCCGAAGCCATCTGGTTCTTAGATTCCTCCCCCAGTCCTCTTTCCCATTGTTCTGCTGCTCCACCTTATTGTCTCAAGGCCGTAATCTCATCAGATTGGGACATTAATCTTTTCAACTCCTTGTAAGATTTCTCAGTTTGGTTTCTCTACATGTCCTGCAGCTGCCCCACTTCTACGCTGTGTAGAGAATGCTCTGCAGTTTAGGCAATAAAAATAAATTGTCTCACTAAGCTTGGCTCATCTCTTTGGCCTAGGTTCTCCTGGGATTTACTTCAAGGAATGTCACCCTAGATGATTCTTCCCCAAAGACAGGGTTTTGAAAGTTATAATGGGCAGTCTCTCTCATCACCCTCTCCCTTCTTGGTCCTTCAGTTGCCAAAAGAACTTGTCAAAAGTTTGGGACATCAGGTTATGATGAAGGTAGACACTAGAAGAGAGAATGATGATCCATTTCCAGTGGGCCCTGTAGTCACCCTGGATGCTGTCAGAGTGCCATTAGGATGCCAGTAGAGGAAAAGGGAAGGCCCAGGTGTAGGATAGCCTTCAGTCTGTGTCACCAAATGGCAAGTGCATTACTAACCACACAGTGGTCCCAGTTTATCAGGCTGCAGCAGAACAAAGTCAACATCCCTGTCTATACGAAGCTTAGGACTTGCCTCTCATCTGGCTGGGGCCACTCAGTCAACCAGGGCCCTTAGCACAAAAGGGCAGAAGACACTTTTGGTCTGCTGCACACCCACCATCACTGAAAGTGAAAAGGGCAAGAAGCCAATCAAGAGCTATAAACAACCCTATCAGGAAAAAAAAACTCCCAGGTTTTCATCTAGGATCCTTTTTACCTACCTAAAGCTGTAACATCTGCCATAACTTGACCAGACACAGTTCCCCCAGCCACCAGTTCAGGCCATATTAACCAATCTCTTCTCAGGGACCTCTGGGTTTTCTCTTAATCATCGTCACCTCTTTGACCAGCCTGTCTCCAACACACCTGCCCCCAGCCCGGGTCAGTATGGTACAGTGGTGTAAATCACCAAAAAGGGAGGAGTGAGGACACAAGGACCCTCCCCATCATCATTACACTCTCCATGCAGTATTCAACTCCCTGTGCCACTCAGAGGCTCTGAGGCAGAAGTCAGGGCCTGGAAAAGATCTTGTCCAGAGACTCGCCGCAGGCCCACACAGAACAGAACCCAGGGGCACCTGTCCTACTTCTTTATCTGGTCTTGGATTCCAGGAAGTTGACTGGCTCTGTATTGTTCCTGGGGGTATGACCAGCCTCAAAGGTAGATGTAACAGAAAAGCATACTTTAGGCTGCACTAAAGCAAAGAGTACTGATAAATACCATCTACACAGGTAATGTGCTACTCTGGAGATAGTAAATTCCCCGGCACAGGAGGACTTCAAGCAGATCCAGGGCAATGACCTCTAGGAATCAGGGTGGGGAGAGCATGTCAGTAACAGCAGAGTTGGTCTGGTGGCCAGTCAAGTGCCTTCCAACTCTGGTTCTTTCATTTTCCAGATAATTGGTTCATCTAGAACCAACTGGTTCAACTTCTGTTAAGTCCTCCCATCCCCACACACACATAAAGCAGAAGTGTGCCTTGCTTTATGCAACATATGTCTTCCATAGAGAAAATGTTAGGGTCGGATCACATTAATATTGTCATTGCAGAGCATAGCTTCATCGATTTGGTGAAAAATCGACGTGTTCATCTCAACACCAGCAAGTGCATCTAACCGGGGATTTGCCAACACATTTGTTAGTCTGTAAACAAATACTTGAATACAACAGGAGAGCTGCCATTTATAGGAACCCTGAGAGTATTTTGATAATGCAGTCATCCCTAATTTACCTATTGTGTAAATGTGGATTTTGGAGGTTGCTCAAAAGGGATGCAGCCATTATAGGGCATGTTATAGTGAGAATGCAGTGTTAAAATCTAGGGTGTGGACCCTGGAGACAAAGGACCCACATCTCTCTGAAAGTGAGGTTTCGGTTAAAGAGCCTGTGCAGCCACAGGCAGACACACCTGAGACTTGGCCCAAGCACCTTTCCTCCAAGAAGCTTTCCTCTATGTTCTCATTTCTCCTCCCCACAGGTATTTTTACCCCTGATTTGTAGGTGGAAGTAAAGCCCAAGCAACTCAATCGAGGCCACAAACAGGCATAGCTGAGACCAGAGGCCAAGTCTCTTGCCTTCTTCACTAGCTCATTCCACCCTATCGTGGCCCAGTCCACATAACGCTGTGCCAGGGCCTAGCATCTCCTTCCATGCTCCCAGGAGCTCAGCAAGGGAGCATCTTGTTCTCTGGCCATCCAGAGCAGCAGCCAGGGAGAGGAACAGCTTAACTTCCTGTCACTTCCTGCCCACCCTGCCCTCCACCCCAGCTCAGCTTGGAGGTGGAGCCAACAGTCTCAGTCTCCAGAACTAATCCTCTCTAGCAGTCCCCACTCCCTACAGAAACCCTGTGCTAAGGCAAAGTTGAGAAGTTAAGGCTGAGCAGAACCTCTTGAGAGCTGGCTGAGGTCCTGACTCGGTAAGATCAGGTCACTTTATGGACCTGTCCCAAAGTGGCTTCCCTGATCCAAAGCACCAGCTCAGGGTGCCTCTGGATCAGAGTGTGAGCAGCAGAGGGACTCTCACAGAAAGGGCTGAGCTGGAGGCAGCTGGAGCTGACAGGGCGGCAGCCACTCAAGCAGGTGAGGCTCAAAAGTTAAGACTGAGCAGGGCCTCAGACAGTTGGTTAATGTCCCGGCAGT
This sequence comes from Symphalangus syndactylus, assembly GCF_028878055.3. NCBI lineage: Eukaryota > Metazoa > Chordata > Mammalia > Primates > Hylobatidae > Symphalangus > Symphalangus syndactylus. The sequence continues at coordinate 29,789,225 of NC_072431.2, forward strand.
ATGGCTCCCGCTGCAGGATGAAGTCCACCTTGTGATCCTGACCCCAAAACACCTCCAGCAGCTGCCGCCGGAGCCGCTCTGTTTCCCGGGTCTTCCGAATGCCACCACTACCTTTTTCCTCTTCTCTCCCCTGCTGCTGTTTACCATGTTCTGCAAAGCCCCTGGAAGGATGCTGAGCCTTAGAAGACCCCTGTGTCCTGGGAAGAAACAGACCAAAAAGAGCTGATGAGCATCCTGGGGGGGAAATTAGATCTTAGTGGGCTACCCCTCTCTTAATTGTCCTGCCTATTTCCTGGCTTTGGGGAAGAAATCCTGAAGTTCCTGAAGCTGACCACTGAGTGGCAGTATCAACCCACTTCTGAAGGGAAGATGGGCCGTTCTTTCAGAAACAGGGTGAACTCTGCCACTATTATGATCTAGTTCTAGTCCTAAATGAATCACTTATGTAATGGTCAGCAGAAGGCATGCTGAATACAACTGGCTCTCAGTATAAGCAACCATTTTCCAAATAACTCCATCAAACATGCTGATTAAGAGAAACAGGAAGCAGGTGTTTCCCTCCCAGCAAGGAGGTTCTATGTCAGGATCCCCTGGGAAGCTTATAAAGGCCAAGGCCAATGCAACTCAAACCACTGCAAAACTAAGCTAGCCCAAACTGAGGTCACACTTCCACCCAAGTCTCTGGGCCTGCTGAGAGAGGGCCAGAGGTGGGGGCTGCCTGCAAGGAGTCTAGGGGATTGATTACCTGGCTGGCTTCTTCAGAAATTCATCCAGGGTGGGGCCGTTTCGCCCCAGTGGGTCATCAGGTACCATGAAGAGGTTTCCCACAAAGGTAAAGGGCAGCAGGCTGGATGGCGAAAGATAATGTGTGGTCACAGAGGGGGCCCTTGCCCACCTCCCAGACAACTGAGACCAGTATCACCAGAAGCTGCTGGCTCCATCCTTCAAGAAAACTTCACCTCCTTCCCAGAGTTTTCACCCCATGGCCAGAGCAGAGCTGGCTTTAGAAAAACATCTGCATCTGTGCCCAATTCTCAGCGGGAGGGCTCCCTCACCGTTCTCTGATGATTGCCATCCACTTCTCAGACTCCTCCGCCAGGTCCCGGAACTGGTCATTGGAGACAATTATCCCATCTGTCTCTTCAGCCAGCTTCACCATGAACCTGTCTCCAAAACCACAGCAACCGAAAGAGGGTTGAAAAATTACCTACTGCGTACAATGTTCACTATTTGGATCATGGTTACATTAAAAGCCTAGACTTCACCACTATGCAATATATCCATGTAGCAAAACTGTACTGGTATCCCCCAAATCTATAAAAATAAAAGTAAAAACCACAGCAACCATTTGGGACTCTCCAAGGCCCCAACCCCAGAAGTTGTACTGTCTCCCATGAGCCACTTCTGGTGATGGAGATGTGGCCCCCTACCTCTCCTTGACCCAGCTATAGGCAACTGACTAGATACAAGTGCCATGGGCTAGAGAGGAAACAAAGATGAATCCAAGGTGGTCTCCCAGTAGCATCCTATCTGCTCACCATAGTCCTTCACCCAACACTTTGTGTCTCGTTAGTAAACAGTAAGATCTAGCTCTGTCTTCCACCCTGCCCAACCAATCCCTCGCAAATCCAACATGCCCTTCCCTTGAAAAGCCTTGCGCTCTGCTCCCTTCCTTCCCAGGCCCACCATTACCACCCCAGTAATTCAGATATTGCAACTGAGACCATGTATAACCTCCTAACAAGGGGGTCCCCGCCTCTGACCACTCACCCACTCTCCAGTCTCCCCCGCCCTGCCCCAAGAAAGCATACTTATCGCCTACACAAAACTCTTCCACACTTGCCCTTTATTTACCAAATAAAGTCTACACACCCAGGCCTGGCAGCTAAGGCCTTCTACAGGCCAGCTCAAATCACTCTTAAAACCTTATCTCTCCCAATATTCCCTAACCCACCCTCAACTCTAGCTAAAATCAATAATCAGATTACACTCTGCTCTCCACATATGTCTTATGCTGACTTCCATATTTCTCCAACTATTTCCTCTATCTGGAAGGCACTTCCCAAGACTTGCTGAGGAACAGAATCATCAAGGGAACTCTTTAAAAAAATGCCTGGGCTCCACTTCAGTAATTCTGATGCCACAAGACAGGGTAGGACTCATGAGGTGATGGGTGGTGGTCTTTTTAACAGATTTAGAAACGAAGAGATCCAACCCATCCCAGTCTTCTCAACACAAAAACTCACAAATCTCTCCTTTCCCACAAAACCCCAGCCAGAAGGGGGCTCCCTTCCCTCTGAGTTCCTGTAGTGTTTGATTTATGGTTTCTTTCAGCTCTCTAGTCAAGAATCAGATCTTGTTCCCAGTGTTCCCACCTCCTCCTGCAAGCCATGCACCTAGTACTAAGTGAGCAGTCAGTATTTGAAAGATAGTGTGGTATAGGGGGAACTGGGAGTCAGGATTAGGTGTGACAGATATCGGGCTCTGAGCTTCTGTCTAGGAAACAAATTAAGGGAATGACATACAAATGTCTGTGGTACACTTGGCCGGGCTTGGTGGCTCACGCCTGTAATCCCAGCACTTTGGGAGGCCAAGGTGGGCGGATCATGAGGTCAGGAAATCAAGACCACCCTGGCCAACATGGTGAAACCCCATCTCTACTAAAATGCAAAAAATTAGCTGGGCGTGGTAGCATGCACCTGAAGTCCCAGCTACTCGGGAGGCTGAGGTAGGGGAATCTCTTGAACCTGGGAGGCGGAGGTTGCAGTGAGCCGAGATCGTGCCACTGCACTCCAGTGTGGCAACAGAGCAAGGCTCCATCTCAAAAACAAACAAACAAAAAAAGTATATGGTACACTTATGGTATGTAAATGGTATTTTCCAGTTAAGCATATTTTACTATGATCGCATTACACAGCATGTTGTTCAGCAACATTCATTCCGTATGCCTACGCTGTGCACCACTGTGCTCATTCACTGTTACTGGGCAAATTCCCAATTTATATTATGTTATCTGCCAACCAGGTCCCACACAACTGGGCAGACACATGCCTTTAACATTCATTAAAATGAACTCAATCTTCAGTTTCAATTCTGTTTCAATGCAGGTGTGGAAAGAAGGTTCCATATCTTGGGTAATCTGTGAAATCTAGATATAAATAGAATAACATTGGGAGAACATAAACTGCTTTTTTTGTAGAATACCGTTTACTTGTTAAGGAATAGAAGGTGTTTGAAAGACAAAGTATATAATCACTATGGTTTGGAAACTAATTTTTAAAAACTGTATAATGTCCTAGAGAATAAAGAACTCACAAATTTTTTGACTTGGCTTTCTAAAATCTGCTCATTCCTCACACCACCTATGCAGACTATGGTAGAAGTGTGCCTTGTATTTTCATTCAAACCATCTAGCAGCTTTGAGGCCTAATTCCCCTTTGCTAAGACAGGTAACCACTCTGACCCTCTGTCTCCACGACTGTAGATTGGAGATATACCCACTGCCACACTTGAGTAGGTCTGTGCAAAGTTAGGAGGGAATGTCACTGTACTCTTGCCTAGCACCTTGAGCAAGGCAAGCACATACCTTATCTTTTTCGTATATTCACCAGGAGGGTAAATGACTGGAGGAGGACCCTGAGACAAAGAGGTTAATTCACTACGAAAAGTTCCACAGTCAAAGTCAATGAGTAGTGCTACTTGAGGCTCAAATTCAGATCTTCCAATTCTAAATCCAGTGATCTTTCTATTATACCATGTTTTGTACAGTCCTATTATTCGTGGGTTGTGTTTCTTCGTTTTACTTGTTATTTTGACCTTTACTCTGGCTTTTCCAGAATGTTAGGGAAATTTCTCTGCATGTTTGGACATTCAGGTTATAAGAAGACATCTGTCAGCTATTTATGTAACCAGATTTCCCACCTTTCCACTAAACCAGTATTTTCTAGACAGTAAGGCACTATATAAACACAAGGTATCATTTTGTTTGATGAATTATGAATAGGCAAACATGGTTGTCTACAGGTCGTCTCATCACAACTGCAGGGCAGGTTTACCTACCCAATCATAAGGCACCCAGAGGAATAACTGGCCCCTTACCCACCACCAAGGCTTGGAAACAGCGTAAACCACCAGGAGCTTTTCTCTCTCCCTCAATCTTCCACAGGGCTTGAATATCAAGCCTGGGCCAGGAGAGGAGCAAGTACCTGTCATCATAGGAGGAGATCCTCTTGCCATCCATGACTCGTGAGGGTGTGAGGGAGAGCAGGCTGAGGGAATACAGCTTTTGCAGGAAGTGACTCTCTATTAAAAAAGAACATAATAGGGTTCTCCTCAAGGTGGAAACAGAGCCTATCCCGGGACACTGAAGACCAGGCCCAACTCACCTCTGACTTTGGCATCCTTACTGAAGCGCCACTGAGGCACAAAGACAGTTATGTCACGGTGGCCACGGTCCCAGAAGTACTGCACAGCAATGGCAATGCCCCGGCTGGAGAAGTAGTGCTGGAGGCCATGCCTGTAGTGGGAGGGGGTCGGCCAGAGGAGGGGCTTGGCACCCTGGCTACAATGCCAGCCCCTCAGGACATATCCTCCCTCTCCTAGGCCCTTAGCCCCACCAGGTACTCACACCATGGCCACGTTGCTGCCGTCAATGACAATATGGCGGAGGTCTGGCTGGCCAGGCACATTGGCAAGGCACAGGGTGAAAGGATCCTGCAGGGCCTCCTTGAAACGCTGTGTGCCAGTCACCAAGTTGCCCCCTCGGGCGCCTCGTTTCCATTGAGGCCCCCGACCCCGTGCCATGCCCTGCTGCTTGTCTCCCCTGTCCCCATCTCCCCGGCCTCCGCAGTCACCCCGGTCTCCACAGTGCCATGGGGGTTCCGGTGCAGGCGGAGGGCTGGGCACCCTCGGAGGAGAGGCATTACCATTGTGGAGCCGCTGGAGGAGGGAGGCTCCTCGGGACTGAGCTGCCCTGTGACAGGAGCCATGGGCACCGGCAGGCTCACGGTGGACACAGAACCCTCCTCCTCCCTGAGCTATCTCCTCCTTCCCCACGGCCTTCCCTTTCAGGGGTGCTGACTCCCTTGCCCCTCCACCCACTGACTGTGGCCTGAGGGCCACTTCTCTCTCCCAGGCCTCTTCCCCAGGCAACTCCTTCCACCCGAAATCCATCTCCCTGGGACCACCCTGTTTCCCTCCCTCCTTCACCACAGCGTAACTGTCTCCCCTTGCTCCCCTGGAATCTCCGGGTCCCATAGATCCAGTGTCCAGGGACTCCCTGCCGTCACTAAGGGGAGCTCTCACTCCTTGGCACTGAGGACCCAGCAAGCCTGAGCTCCGCCTCTCCCAAGAAGCCAGTGCTCCTGGCCCCTGCCCACTGGACGCCTCCTGCACCAGACTCAGCAGCTCCTCCTGGACAGCCAGGGGCAACTGCAGCAGAGCCTCTCTATGGGCATCCGCCGGGGACTGCAGCAGGGCAGAGAAGTCTCTCAGCACTCCAGTACACTGCGAGGCTCCGGAAGACGGTCCTGGCGTGAAGTCCCAGCTCAGCCGCTCTGCCAGCTCTTCTACCCGGCTCTGAGCCATGACAAAGGCCTCAGTCAGGCCACTGATCATCAGTGAGCCGGGCGCCCTGGGCACCAGATGGGCTGACGTGCTCCAGGCCAGGCAGTCAAGGAAGAAGCCCTGGGCTCCCAGAAAGATGCAGTGCAGTTTGGGCGGGTAGTGGATTTCATCCTGCAGTTCTGGGCTGCAGAGGCCCTTCAGGTACTCCTGGTTGGGAGGAAGGGAAGGTCAGGAAAAGTAAACTGCTGGAATCCTAACTGGCCCAGGTCACCTCTCCTGGCTCCTTGCTCGCTCCTGAGCTCCAGGATGTCTGGAGTATCCACATGATGTTATTCCCATTTTAGAGATAAGGAAACTGAGACTCCCATCACAAAGCTGGTACATGATTGAGCCATCCTGGAACCCCAGCCTAATCCCAAAGGAAGCAATGTGGTCCAGCCTCCCACCCCACAGTGCATTCCTTGGTGGGGCCAACTTGTTCAGCCAGATATCTCTATTCTCCCAAAGAGCACAGAATGATTTTTGCGAGCCTGGGCCATCACAGAAGAAATTAAGCTGAAACTGAAAACAAATATAGAGTTGGAAAGTCCCTCAAAACTCAGGGGCACTGAGGTTGCCAGTGAGACAACCAAGAAGTCGAGATCCTCCCCAGGCCCCTCCTCTTCCCTGCTCTCCTCCGCCCTGGGGGAAAGCGTCCTTGGTGCCTGGAGGGATGGGGGAGAGAAGGAGTTCACCTTGGCTCTGCTGGCGTTTTCCTTGGGGCCCTCCAGCTGCAGCCAGATGTGGGGGTTGTCCGGACAGTCCTTCGGAAGGACGCTCACCCCCACGCTGAAGATGCGCGCCACATGGGGCTGCTGTTCCCGAACCTTGTTCTCAGCCTCCGCAGACACCGCAAAGCGGTCTGGGGACGCAGGGCGGGCCCCCCAGGTAGGCATGGCTGCTGCCCCCAGCCCTGGAAGGGGAGAAGGCAGCTCAGAGCCTCATTGTACCCTCCATCCAAATCCTGGTTCCTGGGACTACACCAGCTATCAACAGGTCGCACCTAGTTAAGGCTCTGGTAAACAGCACCAGGAGGTGACAAACATCTAAGTCCACTGGAGGTAGGAAGGGAGTATGTCACGCGGGCCTCTCCGGAGAGGAAGTCCCGGTAAACAAGGCTGTCTATCGAGGGTGGGCGTCTGGGCTTTGGAAAAGGATGACCACAGTCCGAAGCAAGAAGGGTGGGGGGGCTCCAGCTCGGCCTGGAGGCCAGAAGGAGTCTCCTGGGGGACTCTGCAGCTTCTTAAAGACGAATCCTCAGCAGGGGATTGAACTAGGCTGTCCTCTGGGGGCCCTCGTCTGCCATTTCCAAGGTTCAAGCCACTCCCACCCCTCCCCCAGCCGTCCGCTGCCCCTCTCCGTCAGGCCACGAGCGCCGCCCAGGGCCCAGGGGCCGGGCCGGGCCGGGCCCGCCCACCGCTGACTGGGGCAGCCACCCCGGGCCGGGCCTACTCCTCACCGCGGCCCCCGCTCCCCGCTCCCGGGCGCGGGGGAGGGGCGCGCCTACCGCCTCCGCCGCCCGCGCCGGCTTCGGGTCCTCTCAGCGCCCGCCGGCCCCCCGCTTTGCCCGCGCCCCCAGCCCAGGGGACGAGGGCAGGGGGCCCGAATCTGGGCGGGCCTTCCCGGGTTCCTCACCCAACGGGGACCTCTCTTGTCCACATCGCTCGCAAACTGTTTCTTGAGTCATTTCCTGGCCTGGGGCGGAGTCAGCCCAGCTCCTCCCGGCTGCGCGCCCTCCTCCCAACCCCGCCGCCGCTCCCAGAGGCCCCGACGGTCCCGCTCGGCCTAGTCCCCTCGGCGGCTCCAGGGCTCGCTCCTCGCGCTTCTCACCAGCCCTCCCGTCTGTCTCCCGGCCCTCAGGGTCCTCGCGCATTCTGCGCAGTTATTTCTCGAAAAGCGGAACCATGCGTTGAAAGTTGTTTCCCGCGAATAAAGATGTGGCCGACCAAAGAGGCAGCGTGACTGGCCCACTGGTGCTCTAGGCCCAAGCACTTTCCACTAAAGCAATCGTGGCGGAGGCGGGGGACGGGTGTACCCCTGGTGGAGTACCCCTTTCCTCCAACAAATGGAAAGATGCCACGAAGAAGGGCTGTTGATTTGTGAGGGATTCTGAAGACAGGAGGAATAGGAGGAAGGGGTTGAGGGCCTGCCTCTGGCATATGCACACACTCACACATTCTCTCACACCCCTCACACACACATACCATGTTCTCCATCCCCCTCAGGTCCAGCCTTCAGTGCTGTGCCGTCCAGCAGGGCTGCCCTGAAGCTCTGGCTGCAGCCCTCCCGTCCAGCGGGCAGGCGGCTTCATCCCTCCTCTCTCTCCCAAAGCCCAACTGCTGTCACCGCATGCTCTGCCAAGGAGGAGGGAACTGCAGTGACAGCAGGAGTAAGAGTGGGAGGCAGGACAGAGCTGGGACACAGGTATGGAGAGGGGGTTCAGCGAGCCTAGAGAGGGCAGACGATCAGGGTGCCGGCGGAGAGAGTCCAGGGAGAGGAGCGGAAACAGAAGAGGGGCAGAAGACCAGGGCACTTGTGGGTTGCAGAGCCCCTCAGCCATGTTGGGAGCCAAGCCACACTGGCTACCAGGTCCCCTACACAGTGCCGGGCTGCCCTTGGCTCTGGTGCTTCTGGCCCTGGGGGCCGGGTGGGCCCAGGAGGGGTCAGAGCCCGTCCTGCTGGAGGGGGAGTGCCTGGTGGTCTGTGAGCCTGGCCGAGCTGCTGCAGGGGGGCCCGGGGGAGCAGCCCTGGGAGAGGCGCCCCCTGGGCGAGTGGCATTTGCTGCGGTCCGAAGCCACCACCATGAGCCAGCAGGGGAAACCGGCAATGGCACCAGTGGGGCCATCTACTTCGACCAGGTAATCCCCCTATCCCTGTCCAGGGGACCTGCAAGGACCTGCAAGCAACTGTCCAAGCCCACTTTGCTGTCTCTGAGGCTTTAAGAAAACAGCTTCCTACATCTTTCCCTAATCTGGCCTGTTGCCCCACCACCCCACCGATGGTTTCCCCTCCCTCCACCCATACGCAGCCCCTCCTTGCCCCTTCTCACCATTTCTTTTGAATCTGTTCACTCCTATTCACTCCTGCTTGCCACTCCTATTCATTACTCACTGCCCCTGCCCCTAGTCCCCATGGTACCCCTGAGCCATGGGCATTTCCTGAGCCCCACTCAGCAGGCTCTGCTTCCCCCAGGTCCTGGTGAACGAGGGCGGTGGCTTTGACCGGGCCTCTGGCTCCTTTGTAGCCCCTGTCCGGGGTGTCTACAGCTTCCGGTTCCATGTGGTGAAGGTGTACAACCGCCAAACTGTCCAGGTGACCTCAGCACTGGCCCCCATCCCCGGCTCAGGAGGGTAGGGAGGGGGAAGAAGTGGAGCCCAGCTGACCTCCGGGTGGACTCTCCATTGACCTGTGTCCTGGAGGCCAGGACCAGGGGAGGAATGGGCCTGCCTTGCATTGAGTGTGGAGGATGTGCAGAGTCCAATGCTGGCTGCCCCTCAGCCCTCCCGGGAGAGCCCATTAAAACCCAGCTTCCCAAGAGGAAGCCCCTGGGAAAGTGGGGGGTCATGAGCTAAGGGCTGGGGAATGGGGGCTAACTGGGCTCCCCTCCCCAGGTGAGCCTGATGCTGAACACGTGGCCTGTCATCTCAGCCTTTGCCAATGACCCTGACGTGACCCGGGAGGCAGCCACCAGCTCTGTGCTACTGCCCTTGGACCCCGGGGACCGAGTGTCTCTGCGCCTGCGTCGGGGGAATCTACTGGGTGGCTGGAAATACTCAAGTTTCTCTGGCTTCCTCATCTTCCCTCTCTGAGGACCCAAGCCTTTCAAGCACAAGAATCCAGCCCCTGACAACTTTCTTCTGCCTTCTCTTGCCCCAGAAACAGCAGAGGCAGGAGAGAGACTCCCTCTGGCTGCCTATCCCACCTCTTTGCATGGGACCCTGTGCCAAACACCCAAGTTTAAGAGAAGAGTAGAGCTGTGGCATCTCCAGACCAGGCCTTCCCACCACCCACCCCCAGTTACCCTCCCAGCCACCTGCTGCATCTGTTCCTGCCTGCAGCCCTAGGATCAGGGCAAGGTTTGGCAAGAAGGAAGATCTGCACCACTTTGCGGCCTCTGCTCCTCCTGTTCCCCCACCCCGGCTTCCTGCTCAATGCTGTTCAGGGACAGGTGGCACAGGTGAGCCTGACAGGCCCCCACAGGAGACCAGATGGACAAGCCTCAGCGTACCCTGCAGGCTTCTTCCTGTGAGGAATGCCAGCATCACGGATCTCAGCCAGCACCGTCAGAAACTGAACCAGCACCGTATGGGCTAGGGTGGGAGGCTCAGCCACAGGCAGAAGTGTGGGAAGGGCCTGGAGTCTGTGGCTGGTGAGGAAGGAAGGAGGGTGTATTGTCTAGACTGAACATGGTACACATTCTGCATGTATAGCAGAGCAGCCAGCAGGCAGCAATCCTAGCTGTCCTTCTATGCCAGATCCCAGATAGACTCTGGCCCTTACCTCCCAATCTGAGACTAGGGTGAGTGTGTTTGCTCTGGCTGAGAGCAGAGCTGAGAGCAGGTATACAGAGCTGGAAGTGGACCATGGAAAACAACGATAACCATGCATCCTCTTGCTTGGCCACCTCCTGAAACTGCTCCACCTTTGAAGTTTGAATTTTAGTCCCTCCACACTCTGCTGCCTCCTTCCTCCCAGCTCTCTCACTGAGTTATCTTCACTGTATCTGTTCCAGCCTATCCCCACCATCTCTCTTTCTCCTGACTGTGCTGTCTTATTCTCCTCCTTAGGCTTCCTATTACCTGGGATTCCATGATTCATTCCTTCAGACCCTCTCCTGCCAGTATGCTAAACTCTCCCTCTCTCTTTCTTATCCCGCTGTCCCATTGGCCCAGCCTGGATGAATCTATCAATAAAACAGCTAGAGAATGGTGGTCAGTGAGACACTATAGGATTACTAAAGAGAAGATGCCTCTGGAGTTTGGATCGGGAGTTACAGGTACAAGTAGGTATGTTGCAGAGGCAAATAAATATTAAACTGTATACTAAAATTACATTTTAAAAGTTGAATAATGTTTGAGTTAAATAGGAAATACCAAGGTGAATTTGTGGTTTTGAAAAGAAATAACTTTTTGAACTGTCACTAATCCTGAAAACAACATCAGGAACAATCTGATATCCATTCTTAGAAACTGGATCTTTGCTTCAATTATTAGTCACCATTCAAAAAAAAATACCAAAAACCCTCAGGTTCCTTGGAGAATAGTGGCACACCTTAAGTAACTCCAGGCCCAGAACATGTTGTTGATGACAGAAAGCAAACATACTTTTTAAATGTATAAAGTAAAGCTGAAAAGGCAAGGGAATCAACTTAAAGAAGCTCCCACTTGACATGCTTTGACAATTTGATTATCAAAAGGAAAATAATATAGTTAATTGGAACAAGGTGAATTTTTTAAATCCATGTACCTGCAATGATATTCAAAAAGGAAGAAGTCACTATAAAGTGTGCCAAAAGGTAGTTAATATACTGAGTGAAGAAGAGTGAATATAATAAGCTATTTTTAGTCAGTCGTGATAAGTACAAGAACATAAATATAGTAGGCATTTTGTCTATTTGCAAGGTACATTTGCTTTTCTTTATCTATGTAAGTAGGGAGGGGTGAGTACAGAGAACTGTGAGTAATTCCAAGAAGATCTGGCACTGTACCAAGAATGAAAGATACTGATGGAACTATTTGGGTATATTTTGCAACTAAGAAGAAAAACAGTCCAATGGTGTGCTATAAGACAATGGATTAGTCAAATGTCCAAAAGACAGCTGTTCACTGCTCAGGCTTGATCGTTCATCTCCTGGAAAATGGATCCTCTGTATTACTGCACTAATTATAATGAGATATTAATTAGGCAAAATGATTAAGAGTAGGTTTGGCTGTAACGGTAAAACCCAAAATAAGAATAGCTTAAACAAAATAGGAAATCATTTCTGTCTCACATAGAAAAATCTGTAAATAAGAGTCCAGGGATGGATGGCAGCCTTATGATCATTTGAAAGCCCAGTCTTCTGTCTTGCTGTTCTACCGTCCTTAGCTTGCCACCTCATGACCCAAGACGGCTCCCTGAGCTCCAGCCATTACATCAGCCTAACAGGAAGGAGGAAGGAAAAAACAGCACATCTCTTTCCTTGAAAGCAGCTTTCTGAAAGATGCACCAATATTTCTGATTGTGTCTCAGTAGAATTTAGTTACCTGGGCTCACCAAGCCAGGGAGTGAGGCTAGGAGCTATAGTTTTTATTCCAGGCAGCCATGTCCAACCAGAAGTTGGGAGTTTTATAATAAGGAAGAAGGGGAGATTAGCTATTGGGGAAGACAACTAGAAGTTGTTTTTTATTGTTTTTTGAGGCAGAGTCATGCTCTGTCGACCAGGCCGGAGTGCAGTGGTGCAATTTCGGCTCACTGCAACCTCCACCTCCTGGGTTCAAGCAATTCTCATGCCTCAGCCTCCCGAGTAGCTGGGATTACAGGTGCCTGACACCACACCCAGCTAATTTTTTGTATTTTTAGTAAAGATGAGGTTTTGCCATGTTGTCCAGGCTGGTCTCAAACTCCTGGCCTCATGTGATCTGATTACAGGTGTGAGCTACCACATCTGGCCACAAAGTACTACAAATTTGGTGGCTTAAAACAACTATTTATTACTCACAGTTTCTGTGGGTCAGAAGTCCAACAAAACGTGACTGGCTTCTCTGCTCAGGGTTTCACAAGATCAAAAGCAAATTATAAACAGGGCAGCCTTCCTTACTGGAGGGGAACAATTCACTTCTAAACTCATTTAAAGTTCAGTTCCTTAAGGTTGTAGGACTTAGGTCCTAGCCCCCTCCATTCTCAAGCCAACAACTGCAAGCCAAGTGCTTCTCACACGTTGAATCTCTCAGGCCTACCTTTCTACCACATCTCTCTGACTTCAGTGTAGAAAGTTCTCTGAGTTTAGGGACTTGTGTGATTAGGCCCACCCAGATAAGCCAGGATAATCTCCCTATTTTAAGGTCCACAACCTGAATTGCATATTTGAAGTTCGTTTTGCCATGTAACATAACATATTCACAGGTTCCAGGGATTAAGGCATGGACATCTTCAGGACATCTGCATATCAGAGTCACTAAACTTAGAGATGGCATCGTGTAGAGAAAAGGCATCCAGCTACAATACCACTGCATGGAAAACGTATGGGCTTGAAAATCTCCCTTGATATATACAAGATAAATACCAGCTCAGATTTTAATCATTTTAGAAGGTGAACGAATTCCCAGGTCCCAACCAAAAATTCATTGATTAATAATCCAAAACTTGATCTACATTGAGATATATTTTTATTTTAGATATCTAAATTCAAAAATTGGCCTGAGCTGAGATAATATCTCTCAGGTCTACCGCCCATCTTTATAGTGGATTTAAGCATAGGTGTTATAAACTTTATAATCCTTATAATGGTATGTGTCCCTTACCAAAATGAAGCTTTTAGAGAAACTGACATATTAGTGATTCAATTGAAATATTTAGGAGGATTTGATTGTTTTCAATCAATGTTTAAATAATTTGACTTGTTAAATGTATAGATTTTGATTTGCTGGTTATAGAAATCGTGTTCAAACATTTAGACAATTTTTCCTTCAGTAGGTTTGTGAATAGATTAAACAATAAATAAAGCACAGGTGATGGTGTGTGGTCCTCTTCAGGTACCAAAAGCTCCTCAGACTTTAAGGATCCTAACAACAGACTCCAACTATTCACCTTCCCTATGCCCATGCCCTGGCAGCTGATTCCTACAGAGAAGTCCCACTGATGAAGGATTCAATGTGGACCTAAATCCATGGCCTCCAGCCACATCTGGTCCTCAATCCTGTAATCCTCAATCCTCTAACTCTTTACTGGTTTCCTTTGCCAGCTGCCCCTCATCTTCCCCAGAATCCACTGCCGGCTTCTGTTCACTCCTTAAGCCTTTTGCCCCACTGGTTCTGCTCCCATGGCCATGGTCAGCGGCAGACAGCCTCACCTTCCACCTCACTGAGAACACAGAAACTCCAAGCAGGACCCTGCCCACCACCACACTTACAAACTCACCTTCCTCCCCATCTCTGCTTCCTCCTGCCTGTCTCGATGGGAGACGAGTTCCTCCTCCTGTCAAGGCTGCTATCCTCATCCACCAGTCTTGGATCCAGTTTCCTCCAGACATCCTGTCCTCTGTCACTTTCCTTTCTACTCACTCCTTCCCTTCAGCAACTCTTAAAGTTTAAGAGCTCAAGTCTCTTAAATCTAAGAGAAGATAGGCGTGGAAGTAGTTGTAGATATAGGTATAGTTATCCTCAGCTCTATCTATTCCTGCAGGTAGTTAGCGTCAGCTCATCTCCTCCTTAAAGCAAAATATTGTAGTATACAAATGTCTACACTCTCGATTTGCACACCTCTTAATCACCGGTGAACTATGGCCTCCACTGCTCCACCTGAACTGCCCTCAGCCATGGCTCATAACTTCCGTGTTACTGAAGCTGGTGAACACTTCCTAGTCCTCCTGTCACTCAGTCTCTAACATTTGACCCTGCTGACTATGCCCTCCTTCTAGAAGCACTCTGCCCCGACTTCCCTGACTGTGCGCTCCCTGGTTTTCCTCCACCTCTCTGCCTGTGCCCTGCATCTCTTAAGTGCTGATTTTCATCAAGGTTCTGCCCTAGCATTCTTTGGTCCTAAGACACTCTCAAAGGCACAAATGACCGTCCATATGCTGACAATGTTATCTCTATCCAGGATCGCCCTTTCTGAAACTCAGACTCATACATTGAATATTCCACTTTCTTTTTTTTTTTTTTTTTTTTTTTTTTTTTGAGAAGGAGTCTTGCTCTCTTGCCCAGGCCGGAGTGCGGTGGCGCTATATCGGCTCACTGCAAGCTCTGCCTCCCGGGTTCATGCCATTCTCCTGCCTCAGCCTCCTGAGTAGCTGCGATTACAGGCACCCGCCACCGCGCCCGGCTAATTTTTTTTTTTTTTTTTTTTTGTATTTTTAGTAGAGACGGAGTCTCACCGTGTTAGCCAAGATGGTCTCAATCTCCTGACCTCGTGATCCACCCGCCTCGGCCTCCCAAAGTGCTGGGATTACAGGCATGAGCCACCGCGCCCGGCCTTGAATATTCCACTTTCAAGTCTACATGCTAAAACCTGAAATTATAGTCTTTCCTCCCTAAATCTGTTCTCTCGCCCTTGTTCTCTATATCTGTAAATCAAACTTCCCTGTTGCCCAAACCAAAAATGGCCATTATCCTTAATTCTTCCCTCTCCCATTACCCTCATGTCTAGTCATTCACATCCATCAGTTCCATTCATTTCTTTCCGTCTGCCCTGGCTCAAACTAACAATCTTTTAGCTAGATTTCTATGAAAGCCTCCTAACTGGTCCTGTGGTCTCCTAACTGGTCCTGTGGTTTCCCTTCAATTCTCCAGACTGCAGTTGCCTTAGTGATCTGTGTAAATAAACTTCACTGCCTAAGGC
The DNA here is from genome assembly GCF_028878055.3 of Symphalangus syndactylus. Classification (NCBI taxonomy): domain Eukaryota; kingdom Metazoa; phylum Chordata; class Mammalia; order Primates; family Hylobatidae; genus Symphalangus; species Symphalangus syndactylus. The sequence goes on from NC_072431.2 coordinate 29,804,366, forward strand.
CCTTTGGGGGCTCCAGGTGGGCCTCAGAATGAAATCCATATTTCTTAACATGGTTTTCGAGATCCCTCACAATTCAACTCCCAGAATTTCTACTACTTCATTTTTCACCATCTACAAGAAGGTACAGACCTAAGAAATAGCGCCACTTATTAGCTGAAGGGAAATGGCACTCTGGAAAAAGAGAGTACAGCATTTCAGTCAAAACTTATCAGGTCCAAGAGAATAGTTCTTGGACCCAACAGAGGTAAATTCATTTTAGTTTGTGAATCATCTTACTGAGGACCAAACTTTAATGGAGACATCTTAGCGGACTCTATGTAGTGCATTAATAACAGATGGAGAGACTATAGATTAAGCGAGGGGAGACTAATTCTAACAACAAAATGAATGTACTTGTGTCAGAGGCAGTAGTATAGTGGTTAAGATGGTGAGCACAGAGGCCGAGCATGGTGGCTCATGCCTGTAATCCCAGCACTTTGGGAGACCGAGGCCGGTGGATCACCTGAGGTCAGGAGTTCGAGACCAGCCTGGCCAACGTGGCGAAACCCTGTCTCTACTAAAAGTACAAAAATTAGCCAGGCATGGTGGCAGGCGCCTGTAATCCCAGCTACTCAGGAGGCTGAGGCATGAGAATCACTTGAACCTGGGAGGCGAAAGTTGCAGTGAGCCGAGATCGTGCCACTGCACTCCAGCCTGGGCAACAAGAGCAAAACTCTGTTGCAAAAAAAAAAAAAAAGACAAGACAAGAAAAAAGAAAAGAAAAGAAAAGGTGAGCACAGGAGTCAGTGCTCAAATCCAGCCTCTCAGTGGCTGTACATGACTTTTGGTGAGTTACTTCACCTCTCTGTGCCTCATTTTCTTCCATCTATAAAATGGAGATACTAATTGTATGCACCCCACAGGGTTGGAAAGCACTTAGAACAGTACCCAACACAGAGTAAGTACTCAGTATATGTAAGTTACTGTTACCAGATGACTTAGTAAACAAGTTAAAAATTGGACCTGTCCCAGGAATTCTTGGACAGTCTTTTAAAAGCAGGTAGGATTTTTTATTTATTGTAGCCATTTACCTGCTACAAAGCTTTTGTCTTCCAGGTATGTTCACTTTCATTCATGAACACATGGACTTAGTAAATACTTGCTAGGAAAGCATGGTATAGCAAGGCTTAGGTGGTCCCAACCTCACCAGACAGTTTATGTAAGTTTAAACAGGGGCACGGGATAGGAATATTCTTTTTTTTATTGTTTGCTTATATCATGGGATTGTTTGGATACTGGCAACTTTGTAATTTCTCTGTTAGAGACTTGGGGAAGCCCTCCTGCCAGGGCCCAAATAAGAAGGAATAATTGTGATGGCGTAAACCAGAGAAGCAGTGACTGGTTGCCTAGAGTGTCCATGGTGCTTTACCACGGACAAAACTCTTTAATTCACCCCTCCAAAAATAGGAGGAATCTCAAACTTCTGTTCAGACCTGGTAGATTGTTGAACAGCAAAGAAGAAAAACCTCACTGTCAGAGGACCTAGAAGCCAGTGTGAGTAAAATCTGATTCTTGCTTAAAGTTACCTAGAGTAAAAAATAATAACCAAAATTAATAAATTGTTTGTAGTACAGGTCAGCAATGGAAAGGGTCAGCACTCTAAAGTGGAAGGCTGACTGGAAAGGTGGCTTGGCAAAATCCTATTACTTTTGGTGAAGGGGCTCAGGCAAGGCCTCTCTGACTGTCGTGTGGGCTGAGACCCCAGGCCCCTGCACCATGGGCTCCTAAGCCACATTGTTTCCCTCACCACCCTGAACTGTATTTGTTTGTTGGATTGTCTGTCTCCCTCACGTGACTGCGGGCTGCAAAGAGGCAGAGACCTTGTCACTCCTGTTACCTGTTAGCCATCCCACACCTAGGCAGAGCCTGGCACATAGCAGGTGTCCTATAGATACTGAATGAACAATGGTATGCACATGAGCTAGGGAGTTCTCAGGAAGGATGGTTCCCACCCCGACCCGTATGCCAGCCAGTGCTGAGCAGAACCCCGGGCAGGTGAGAAAGGCAGCAAAAAGCAAAGGCCTAAAGTCACGAAGCTTGGCCTGGGTTAAGAAGGTCTCTGACCCTCAGGGGACAGAACAGCAAGAGTTCCCAGGGCAGGAAGAAGAGTAATGCTTGCTACGTGTGATGAATGCTATTCCATCTCAAGTCATACTAGCCTCTTCAAACAGATAATTTCATGTAATCCTTGAACCATCTCATAAATTAGGAATTGTTACCCTGCGTTTTACAGATGGGGAAACTGACGCCTCAGGAAACAGCCTGCTTAGGTAGCAAATATAGATGCAAACCTAGGTCTATAATTTTTCCAGTAAAATGAAGCTGGTTCAGCACCAACACCATTCTCTCATCATTCTTTTATTTTCTTTCTTTCTTTCCTTCCTCCCTTCCTTCCTTCCTTCTTTCCTTCTTTCTTTCTTTCCTTCTTTCCTTCTTTCTCTTTTCTTTTTGAGATGGAGTCTCGCTCTGTCACCCAGGCTGGAGTGCAGTGATGTGATCTCGGCTCACTGCAACCTCCGTCTCCCGGGTTCAAGCAATTCTCCTGCCTCAGCCTCCTGAGTAGCTGGGATTACAGATGCCTGACACCACACCCAGCTGATTTTTGTATTTTTAGTAGAGACGAGGTTTCACCATGTTGGCCAGGCTGGTCTCGAACTCCTGGCCTCAAGCAATCCACCCACCTCGGCCTCCCAAAGTGCTGGGATAACAGGCATGAGCCACTGTGCCCTGCCTCATCACTCGTTTTCATTCCCACCCTGCCCACTTCCAAGACATTAACTGCCAAGAGTACCAGCTTGGAAACCCAGAGGTGGGACTCTCCTTCCAGCCCTGCCATGAAGCAGCTATGGAGCCTTAAGCATATCGCCCTCTGGGCCCTGCTCTCCTCATCTGTACAGTAAGAGCTTGGGGCAGATGATCTGGAAAAGGTACTTTTCTTCAAATCTGCAAGTCTATCTGGGAAACATATAGCAGCCATACCCCATGACTGCCCCACACTTCTCATTCCCACAATTGAGACTGAAGCTAAACAAAGAACTGGACATCAGCTCCAGTTTGATTCGTTTATTGACAAATCAAATGAAAAAAAAATTCACTTAAAACAAGGGTATGTGATCATAAATGTAGCTAACAGGGGGAACGCATACAGCACCAGGGAGGGAGAGTGAGGCTGGACATACCATTACAGAGAGGAGGAAGAGAAAGAATGGTGCGGGGGGCGGAGGAAAGAGAGCACCTGCCAAAAATCCCACACTTTCCACTTCTCAGCTATCACTCAATCATTTTTCTGGACAGGGTTAACAGCTAGAAATGGTTTAAGGGCAACATCCAGGTAGTTTGTCTGGAAGATCAGGGAGATGAAGAGTTGGAGAGAATGTGGGTGTAGGATTTTGAAGGATTCTCCAGCTTGAACCTGTTGCCAGAACCCTTTTCATGGTGAACTGGGAGTCAGGAAGCTTAATCCTGGTCTCAGCTCAGCCATGAACTCACTGTGTGACTTTGGGTGAATCACTTTCCCTCTGTGATCCTCTTTCCTCTGCTGTATAACAATCAAGTTGGCAAGTTCTCCACTGGCTCTAGCACTCTGCAACGCCAAGCATTCTGGCAACCTGTGCTAGACCAGGAGACTGGCTCAGCTTCTGGAGAAATGAAACTACTCAGAAGGCCAGCCAGAGTGAAGTGGCACTGGCCTTCACCTGGAGCCCACTTCCTTGGCAGCAGCAGCAATTCAGAGGGTGAGTGTACATGCACACACCTGCAAGGAACTCACGCTCACTGCAAGGCTGCTCTCTGCAAAGAATGGCTGTGAGGGAGCCTGGGTTTTGCTCTACACAGAAGGCAGGTCCACAGGACTCGGGGGGAGGGGGGTGTTACAGATGAAGCAATCACACAATCTGTAGGGTCTGGGATGCAGGATACAGTGGAGGTAGAAGGAGCAGAGGGCTGTAGACTTTGGGATGGGGTTGGGAGGGGTTGGGAGGTAGAGCCATGCCAGCACTTCGCCGTGTGCCACTCTTGTTGCAGATGCCCTCCCCCCTTAAAACAGAGGCCGGGGCCCCTGGGTCTAACAGAAGCAGCTCTTCAGGTAGAGATGCCACACTTGGCATCAAGATCCTTGATTCCTGTGGGGTCAACACCATCGAAGCAGGGGTCAGGAATTGTCTCCATTTGCTGGAGTCAAATGAGGTAGGCGAACCCATTTCCCCCTTGCCCTTCCCGTGCTGACAAGCTGGTGGCTTGTGGCTGGCCATCCTCCCACTCCAAGACACTGCCCTGGAGGCCTGGGAGGATGACCAGCCCTGCCCTGACAGCTGTGCAGGCCACACCTGGCTTAAGAAAGCTGACTGTGAGGCTAGGAGGCAGCGGCCTCCCCACAGCCTGCCAAGGTTTATGTCATCTGTGACAGCTCTAAGGGCAAAGGGTCCCCAGAAGAACAGGTTGGAGGGAGAAGCCCACATTTGGGGTTTCTGTATGGGAAAGGACTGTGGTTCCAATTCCGAGGTCCGCAGCCACAGTTTCATGGCCAAGATAGTAAGATTCTGGCGTGAGTGTGTGTATGCACACCACCACACACCTACATGTGAAGGGGAAAGAGGATACTTGGGGAAAAGACACTGAGCCTGGTATATCCTAGAGAAGCACTCTATTTCCCAGTGTAAAACTGCCAGGGACCCATATCTGACAGCCTTTGGCAAATTCTCCAAGTACCCCAGACTGGGGATGTTTCCACAGGGATGCTGGTCCCTAGTTCAAGGCAATTCAGCAAAGCTTTATGAAGCAACTTCTCTACAAAAGGCACAACTGAGGGCCCCTAGTGGGCTGAGAGCACTGCTGGGACAGGAGGAGGCCTAGCAGCAGAAACCCACAGCCCTGGGGCAGGGGGCACCCCCGCTGCTCCCGCTCACTGCTCCAAGACCTTGAAGGACAGGGGGGTGCCACTCTTGGCAAAGGCCTTCATCAGACTGCTGGGATAGATGCACCCCAGCTTCTCTGGGGTTGGGAAGCCCCATATCCTATAGAGTGACAGGCTCAGCCGGTCCCCGATATAGAAGGGACCCACCCATTTGGCACTGCTGCCATTCCTGGGGAGGGACAGCAGGAGGACCTGGTCACCCACATTCCACTCCTTCTCCTGGCTCTCCCGCTTGAAACGCCTGTTCTCGGCCTTTTCACTCGCCTTGTCAGCCACCCTCCAGTGGAGCTCCAGCAGCTCCCCCACCAGCTGTAGCAGGAAGACGTCCATCTTGAGCCCTTCAATGTTTGCGCTGCTCATCTCCCACCACAGGGGCTCCATGAGCCTTGACTCACCCCCAGTAAGGACCTTGAACGGTGTGGCGTCAGTGGAGGAAGCCCTGAAGGCCAGGTGCAGCAAGGGCAGGGAGGCTGCCCACTTCTTCCCATGAAGGAAGATGAACTCCTTGAGGGCCCTCTTGAATTCCCAGTAGGCCCCTGAGCTCGTTAGGCAGGGGAACTGGAGGTCCCTACTCAGGGAGGCCACCTGGGCTCCCAGGGCCAGCCCACAGCTCACAAGGACGTGCCGGGCAAACTGGGGCCCCTGGGCTGCCTCCAGCCTCACAGGAACACCCCACCTTGCAAACACATGCTGAAGCAGCACCTGGGCCACAGCCGTGTGTGTGTAGGGCTTCAGGGGGAATGCCTCCACCCACCTGGTGTTCGGGTCAGCCACAATAAGCACATGCTTATGGCCCTCCTCACTTATGGTGACCGGGCCCACCACCTCGATCTGCAGGTTCGACCAGGGGGCGGTCGACCTGAGGGGCCATGGGGACTCAATAACCTTCAACTCGCTGCCTATGAGATTTCGGGGGATGCAGAACAAGCAGCTCCTGCAGTAATCTTTCACATGCTCCTGCATCCCGGGCCACCACCCCAGCAAACGCAACTTCTTGTAGGTCTCTTCAGGCCTCTGGTGGGCCCCCAAGGGAATGTCATGCACAGAGAAAATCAGATCCCTCCGGAGTTGCGTTGGGACTACCCAGACCCTGGGCTTCTTATCTCCCTTGAACATAAGCAGGCCACTCTCCTTGTCAAGGCTGAGTGAGTTAAAGGCAGAACTAAAAGGTGAGGAGCCGGACAGTTTCTGCCCAGCCTGCAGCCTGGCAATGATATCGGCCAGGGTGCTGTCACTCAGCTGTAATGCCAGCAAATTGGGCCTCTTGCCCATGGCATGGGGACTCACTGTAGGGGCTGGCACATCCTTTGGCAAACTCCACCACTGCCCACCCCCCTGGGCACCCTGCTTGGCCAGGGTGTCCACTGTCACAGCAAACAGAGAGCCCCGGTAGGAGGTTCGGTAGATAAACGGAAGGGATGAGAGGCCAGAGGTGAGGGATATGATGTAGGAGAGCAGGCTTGGGTGAGGGAGGGGAGCTCCATCAGAGGAGAGGAAGCCCCGAGCCCTCCAGAGGGGCAGGAGCTCCCACAGGAGGCTGAAGATCCAGTTGCAGTGAGTGAGGAAAACCACTGGGAGTGGGGACTGGCCAAAGCGCTCCAGGCCGCAGGCCACGGCTGCCAGGTGGGCATAGGTTGGCGTGTAAGGGGAGCAGGAGAAGGAAAGGGAGACAGGGGGGCTGGTGGGCGATAGAACATAGAGACCAAAGCCAGCACACCACTCATCCTCACGGTAGAAGCAGTAGCCCGACATGTGGATGCAGACGAATGTGGACAGGTCAGAGAAAGGCGGCAGAACCTGGAAGAAGCGAGGCATGGAGGCCGCGGGGGTCAGCAGGCGGTTCTCCCCCAGCAGGCCCTGGAGGAGGGCCAATTCCAGGGCCCTCTTGCCTTTGTCCTGAACCAAGAGGGACCATCGGATCAACCAAGCTTTGGAAACCCTGCGGCCCTCCCGCACTTCAGGGTCTGCAGTGGTCCGGGAGGCATAGGAAAGGTCCAGGACCACCGGGGTGTCTCCAATGCAGCGGGAAAAATGCTTGAGGGCCCAGGCCACGGCATAGGGGCTGTCTCCCCCTGACTGGGGGCCCTGGCTCTCCTCGTCAGGGAGGAGGGGTTTTGAGGTATAGGCTATGGGGTGCTTCCTCCCTGAGTGCTCCTGATGGAGGATGGCTGTCAGGGACACGTGGCTCACGGTCACCTCGAGGCGGAAGGGCAGCTGGGAGTTGGGGGCCATCAGGCAGAGGGCAGACACCAGGGCTCGCTTCAGGGCCAGGAAGGCCTCCTCGTGCTCCTGGTCCCATTGCCAGTCGGGCTTCTGCTTGAGGAGGCTGTGCAGGGGACCCACAAGGGCTTCATAGTCAGGGATGGCATCCCTGTGGGAGTCCATGAAGCCCACGAAGAAGGAGAGCGCAGTGAAGTTGCTGGGGATGGTGAGCTGGGCCAGGTGGGCAAGAACCTGCTGGCAGGGAGCCTTTCCATCCCAGGGGATGCCCAGGTAGGGAGAAGCTGCCCCTGGCAGGAGGTCGATGTCCAGGGCCCCATCGGGGGGATCATGGAGGCTGAGGCACCGCAGGATCTCCTCCGAAAGGGACGGGCACTCCACCCTGAACACTGACGCCAGCGAAGAGTCAAGGTCGTCCTCCTCAGCCGCCTTCTGTGTGCCCTGCCCCTGTCTCTGCTCCTCATCCTGCCTCTCCTCCTTCTCTTCCCTGACTTCTTCCATATTCGGCAGACTCTCCAGGGACCCAGAGTCAGCGTCATCACTCAGCTCAGTGATACTGGCTGAGCTGGGAGGAAGGGTCTTCCACACCTTCAGGAAGTTGCCAATGTCAGTGTCCAACCTACACCAAAACAGATGGAAGAGGGAAAGGCAGCCCTATCCTGAGCAATCCTCCAAAGGGAAAGTGCCTCTGTGGAAACCCCATTCCAAAGTGTCCTGAGGCTGGGCCAAGTGCCAACAACTTGCATGACAGAGGCACAATTGGGCCCCTGCCTATAAATACTTCCTCTACCTCATGCATGGGCCAGACCTCCAGTATTAGAGGTTCATTTGTGCCTTGAAGCCTCATCCAATCAAAACTTCACTGACCAACTAACATTTAAACTAGCTGTAAGCCAACGATTTGATAAGAGATGACTGGCAGCTTCCAGCCTAACCCAGGATGAGCAATCCTGGAAAAAGGGGGCAGTGTCACCAAAGCGAAGGAGAGCCTGACAAGGAACTTGTGAGGACACAGCAGGCAAACCTCATCCACATCACTTTTTTCCAAACTGGCAAGGTGAGACTGGGGGATCTGGCCCCAGGAAGCAGTGCTCTACCCAGAAGATCCTGACCAAGGTCCTCTGCTGGGCCTAGGGAACTGGCAGGTGGGCAGCAGGGGATCCAAGTTACTGCAAACCAATTCTGCTGGCACCAGCAATGTGACCTTGGAAAAGTCACTTGAGTCACAGATTCCTCATCTATAAAATGAGGACAGTGGTCATTTATGTATAACTCAAGTTGTGAGGGTCGAATGAGACAATGAACATAGAAAAAAATCCTACTTGGTGAATATTCTAGACACAGCTTCCCTTAGATACAAAGAATAAGAGCAAGGCTGTTCACTGCAGCCTTGGACCCAACAGCATATAATGGAAGTGGTCAAATGGCCCTCAACAAGAAAACAGAAAAATCTATTGGGTACACTTGTAATGGAATACTATATGACCATTAAACAGAGCTACATGAATTAGCATAGCATACATCTGAAAAAACTAATAAATCATTGAGCACAAATGCCAGTTTGGAAGGATGCATATAGAATGTTAAAACTACATTCTACATATGTGCTTTCATGTATGTATTAAAACCTACTGTAAGTGGTTTATGAACACATAAACATGTGGCACAAGTATAAAGACATGAAAAAGTCAGATCACTCACTCTGATCATAATTACGCACTAGATGTTGGCCAACACTAAGGGGAAGTTTCTGATCAGCCCCAGGAGGGCCTGGGAGGCTGTGGAGGCCTGACCTATTACCTGTTTGGCTTCTTCAGAAACTCATCCAAGGTGGGGCCATCACGGCCCAGGGGGTCATCAGGCACCATGAAGAGATTCCCCGCAAAGGTGAAAGGCAGCAAGCTGGGCCCAGGGGAAGAAGAGGCACAGTCACTGTGAGCCCTTGACCCACCCACACCCAGTTGTCGCCTGGCTTCTCCATGGGGCTGAGACCCACATCCTGGCAGGTGCTGGTGGGCACTACTCCAAGGCCTCTCTTCCAGTCCTAATCTCTCCCATGCCAGGGGCTGCCTGACATCCAAGGGGAAGGAATGGCTCAAGCCTCTGGGGAGCCATCTTACCGATCTTTGACCATCAGTTTCTTGGAATTATTCATCAGGATGTGAATCTGCTCATTGGTGACAATGATGCCATCTGTCTCCTCTGCCAGCTTTACCATGAACCTGCAGGGAGAGGGGAAGTCACTAATGACCCAGTAAGTAGCCCCCTCACTTCCTGGGTCATCTGGGAAAATGAACTTGCAGCTTCACATTGAGGTGTGTCAGACAAAGACACTGCCCTTCCTACTCAGAAATCCAGGACCCCTGAGCCCATCCCCTCCTCTATGCAGCCATGTGAGATCACTGATAGGGATCAGGGTCATCCAAGGGTGACCTTGGATGCACGCACTCCCAGCTGTATATACAAACACACACCCCTGTTATACACATAGGCACATACGTACACATGCACAGACACGGAAACTCACATTCGTCCACAATCACACAGGTGTATTTACTGCTTCCATTTTTTGCATCTGTAAAACAGAGATAAAATACCTACCCCATGTTGCTGTGAGGATTAAACTGAATGAGATAATGCTTTTAAGTGTCTAGGTAAGTGCCGGCCACACAGCACACACACAAATATTCCATTATAATGCTTCACCAATGCATAATATTCGTATACATGCCAAGACATACAGACATATATACGCTAACACATATAAGCACACATACCTGAATAAACAAATCCACTTTTCCAAGGATCACCTCTCCTCTAAAGAGGGCTGTGACCAGGAAAGAAAGCAAAGGCTACCTACTTCTCAGTAGTCCCTGAAACTTTCCATTCGGGCTCCCCAAAGCATGCTATTCTTCAAGTGCCCAGCAGAGGGAAGGTCTGCAGAAAAGCAGGCGTCAAACCCACGCCTGAACTCAGAGGCACTTAAAGACTCGATGGAGGGGACTAGCTCTACAAGGAGGGATGCATGAGGTTCTCTGCCCAGCCCTTCCCAGGCCTGGTTGGGTGCCAGGTCTTGGGAAGAGTGTAGAGAAACAGAACTTCTCCCTGCCTGGCATGAGAGTTGCCTATGTGAAACCAGGATCTCTGTCTGCCCAGCCTCAACTCCAACCCAGAACCAGTGACTATGCCAGGGCCTTCCCTGCCCTAAGAGAGGCAGAGTCACAGGCTTCCCCTGAGCACAGAGGTCCTGCAGCCATGCTGAGGAGTGGGCGCTTAGGATTGACAAGCAGGCAAGCATTCGGGGTTTAGGCATCCAGGGCTCCGTCCACATCAGCCATGCACAGAGCTCCACCAGTGACTGGGCTCCGAGGGAGGAAAAGACTAAAGCAGTCTGGAGACATGAGCCTCAACCAAAACGGGCACCCAAAACCCTGGGGAAACCTCTCTGATGTTCACAGGTCATGGGGGAAGAATGCCTGTTAGCTAAGGCAGACGGACTCCAGAGTCCCAAAGTCAGGAACAACTCCGGGCTTGGGGAGAGCCAGCCTCGAGCCCTTTCCTCAATGTGCCCATCCCTCTGCCAACAGAGGCTCATGCTCCACCCCACCCTCTGCACAACCCGCACCCCCAACATGTTTGCCTCCATTTTCCCAGAGAAGACAGGCCGGACTCCACCTGACACACCAGCCGGGCCCAACTCCCTGAGCCCAGGAGGGCAGGCCTGGGGACCGGCACACCTATAATCGTAGGTGGTGATCTTCTTGCCATTCTCAAGCTGGGAGGGCGTGATTGAAAGCATCTTGAGCGAGTGTAGCTTCGTCAGAAAGTGGCTCTCTGGGGGCAAAAGGCAGAAGACAGAAATGGTCAAGGGAGGGCTAAGTGGAAATGGCCACTCTGGGGTGGCAGAGGGTGGGGGCAGCAAGGCAGAGAGAAGAAAGCCTGGTGACACTGCGGAGGCTGGGCAGGCAGGGGACACCTCACCTCTCACCCTCCGGTTCTTCTTCAGCTGCCAGGTGGGAACAAACACAGTGACCTCTCGGTGTCCTCGGTTCCAGAAAAACTGCACTGCCATGGCAATTCCTCGGCAGGAGAAGAAGTGCTGGAGGCCGTGCCTGTGGGGTCGTGGGACAAGGAAAGACCCTGCCTCACCACTCCTCCCTCAGAGCCAGCCCTGGGGCAGCAAGCAAGCAATGCCAGCACCAAGGACACCAATGATGCCCTCTCCCCTTCCCTCCATACTCAGACATTCTGTGAGCACCTACTGGGTGCGGGGCACTGCCAGAAACTCTGTGTGTGTGTGCACGCATGTGTGTGTGTGCATGTACCTGTGTGTACATATGTGTGTAGGGACACTGAGGGCAAGAGGAAGAAGGCAGCCCCTCCACTCAGAGAGCTCAGTTGAGGGCTTAAAGCAAACAAAAATTCCCTGGCCACCGACAGTGTGCTGGGAGTGTGCTCTGCACAGGTGAAACTACTCTATCATGTGGCAGATTATGTGGCATGCACATGTTTATGCTAACACCTCTACAGCAGTAAGTACTGTGCAGGAAGGGCAATCGCTAAGGGCCAGCAGGGTCAGGAAAATCTTCACACTAGAAATCTGTGCTGGGCCTTGAAGTTTGGGCTAAAAGTTTAAAAGCTGGCCTGGGAAGGGCATGGACCTTGGCAGTGGACACATCTGAGCGAAAAGGCCAGCTGAACCCCTTGCTGGCTCAGGGATCTTGGGCAAGATTTCCCACCTCTGAGCCTGCTTCAGCATCTATCAGAGAGGGACACCAGAAACCTGCCCTTGAAGGCTGCTGTAAGGATTCCATGCACACTGCCTGGCATGCAGGAGCCATTCAACATGGATGGACCACTTCCCTCCCCTCTCTTCCCCATGTCGCCCATAGGAAGGTTGGGAAGGGATGCCCACATTCTGTCCGCCAGGGATGCCCTGCCCCAGCTCCACAGCATCCCCAGCCCACCCCACGTCCATGACTACTCACACCATGGCCACACTGCTGCCATCGATGACCACTCGCCGCAACCCCTGGTTTCCAGGTTCCCCTGACAGGTTCAGCTCGAAGGGTGTATTCAGGGCCTCGTGGTACCTCTGGAAGCTGGTCACTGTGCTGTTCGCTTGCAGGTGGCGAGGTGGCTGCCTTGGGGCCCCCTCCCAAGCCCCGAGGAGCCCCTCCATCTGAAACTGATGCTTACTGCTGAGGGCCAAGGTGCCACTGGGCTGGGGACCCTGCCTTCCAGCCTGCCCCTGGCCCTTCGGTAAGGAGACACTAGCTCTTGATGTAGGCTGGACCTCACTCAGAAGTTTGGCTACATCCAAGGTTTGCCCTGCATCCATGGACACCTTCTGAGCTGCAGGTGTTTTGGGAGCTCTGGAGACTTTGGGGGTCACAGGTACTTTGGGAGCTGCAGGTGCTTTGGAAGCTGCAGGTGCTTTGGAAACTGTAGCTGCAGGCCCAGCTTGAGCTTTGGGTGTTTTGGGACCTGCAGGTGATGTTTTTGCTACAGGCGTCTTCTGAGCCTGGGGAGTTTTTGGAGTTGTGGGTTCCACTTGAGCTGCCAACACCGGTTGATTCACAACTGTTTTTTGAGCTGTGGCCATCAATTGAGCTGTTGGCTTTGTTGGAGTCAAAGGCACTTCGGGAGCTGCAGGCTCTGTGTGCACTGCCAGCATCATTCGGGATGTAGGCACTTTGGGAGCTGCAGGTGGCACTTGAGTTCTGGGGGGATTTTCAGCTTTGGGCACTGCTGCAGCCATGGGCACTTTGAGAGTTTCAGGCACTGTTTGAGCTCCAGGTACTGACTGATCTGTCAGCCCCCCTTGAGCCACGGGCTTCCCTTGCCCTGTTGGCAGCACTGGAGGGGGTCCCTCTTCCAGTCCCTTACAATCCAACTGCATACTCCCTTGATCCCCCGGCTCACCTCCAGCCTGTATTTGCGGTGTAGCGGTCAAGCGTGGCCCTATCTGTGGGAGATCCGAGCTAACTTTGTCTTTTACATCTGAGCTCCCAGGGACCACCAATAAACTCGTAACTTTTGGGGGAATCTCTGGCCTTGGGCAATTCTGCAGGGCTGCTTCTCCTCCCAGCCCCCCATCTGGTCTACCAGCTGGGCTTTCTGCACTGGGCAGAGGAGCCAGCTCCTTCTGCTTCCACTCCAGATTTAAGGGCAAAGGATTCTGCCCTGGCAGCTTCAACTGAATGGGGCCCAGAGGCCTCTGCCAGAAGGGGAAATTGAAGCACGCCTGGGAAAGGAGCCAGGCCAGATGTAGAGAATGCAGCTCATTGATCCTCCAGAAGGTTGCAGCAATAGCCCCCGGCCACAATGACCCAAAGGCTGGCCCTGGGGTCCAGGCCTTCCAGGGTGGGCACACGCCCAGGGCTGATACTGGAGGTTGGAAGAGAAGTTTATCTTCTATCCTCTGGACCTGCCTTTGCTTCAACAAGGCTTGTGTGTGGTTCGTGGAGTCCTGGCTGCTTGTGGCTTGCACTGGCCCTTCCTCTTGAGCACTGTCCATACCATCTTGGTTGTTGGAACCGACCCTGGAGGAAGCCCAAGTTCATTGAAAAGGTGGAAGGCCAGTTTGGTCCCAAACTACTACTATTTCCTTAGGGTAGGGGAGCAGGGGTAGGATCAGAGAAGCCAGGTTCATTCTCCAGAACTTACCGTACCAGCTGGTTTGCTGCCTCCTGCAGTGTGCTCTGGGCTGGGATCAGGGACCCAGTGGCTCCCAGGCTAGACAATCTCTTTGAATTTTCTGGGCCCCTGTTCTGGAAGGTCCCCATGTCCACAAAGGGTCCAGGACTCTCTCCCACGGACACCATGGCTGGGGCTTCCTTCTGCTGCTGGGGAGGGCAGATTAGAACCTCCGGATCAGAGTGGGAGTCAGAGATGCCGAAGCGGCTGAGCCACTCGATGATGTCTTCCTTGCCTGCAGCATCCCGCACCAGGCTCAGCAGCAGCTCCTGGACCGCTGGGGGCAGCTGCAGTAGGTCCCCTGCATGCTGGTCACCACGGATCCAGACCAGGGCCCCAAAGGCCCGGGTCACCTCAGCCTCCCAGATCCCCCGGGGGGTCAGCAGAGGGGCAGGGCCCCAGCGCAGTCGCCCCACCAGCTCCTCCAGCCAGTTCTGTGTCATGATGAAAGACTCAGTCAGCCCGCCCACCATCAGGGAGCCAGGGGGGCCAGGCACCAGGTAGGCCAAGGTGCTCCAGCAAAGGCAGTCCAGGAAGAGGCCTTGGGCCCCAAGGAAGGCACAGTGCAGGATGGGCGGGTAGCGAACCTCTTTCCACAGCTCTGGGCTGCACAGGCCCTTCAGGTATTCCTGGGCACAGTGGGGAGAACACAATGAAATTAGTCCATTAGGGGCCTGCCCCGGATCTGCCCTAGCCACCCAAAAGGCCAGCCCCTCACTAACCATGTGGCCCCACCACTACCACCCCCCATCCACCATGAGCCAAATGACTCCCCCATGGCCAGCCACTCTCTCCCTGGTCCTGCACCCTCACACACCCATTTCTTTCCAGGGAACACCAACAGAACAGGGAAGCCTGGGAGAGAGGAGGGAAAGAACCCAGGTTGCAGCTCCAACTCGACCTCAACTGATTAGGTTAATTGTGGGGCATCTATCACCTTCTCAGCACCTAAGTCTCTTCACCGAGAAAAAGGAAGGTTAAACTGGATGCTCCTGAGGTCTAGGCCCAGTCTGGCATTCCTGAATTGTGTGACAGCTGGGGGGAAGGTGGCTGCACTCTACTGAGCACCCTCCATAAGCCAGGAACTATGCAACCTGCGGCAAGTTATTACTCACACAGCATGCCTGCCCCCCACGCCTGCAGTTCCTCATCTGTAAAATGAGAACAGTAATAGTTCCTGCCTCATTGGGCCACTCTGAAGCTTCAGTGAATTAATACGCAGAAAGTACTGAGGATGACACCTGGCACAGCCTGTTCCCATTGTGCAGGCTGAGAAGAGCTATGCAGCTTGCCCAAGGGCACACGGCTAGAGGCTCTGATACCAGAATTTTTTCCACCTCCTCTGGCAGACCACAGTGACTACAGGGTAATCATGTGAGACTCGAGCTTCATTCCCCTCCAGAATACCTCTAGCACAACGTGTACCCCTAATCATAGTAACTCAGTTGCCCAGAGGCGACAGAGGAGGAGATAAGCCACTGGGCCAGTGTCCAGGGGAACCCCTGCACCAGCATATACATGCAATAGCTAAACAGAAGGAAGACCTCTGGCTTTCTGGGCAGACCAAGTCCTAGAGTTCACAGAGCTCACAGTGCACACACTCGCCATCTTTAGCAGTAGCTGGGGTGGGCGAGGTTGGGGTTCCTCTGCTCTGGCTGAGTTCCATCAGTGTGGTCCCATGAGCTCTTGCTCCAATCAGCCACCCCATGTGGACTTCATATGCCCCCATGCCCTTCCACATCCCCTTTCTTTGATAGTCATCCTTCTCATCCCTCTTCCTGCTTTCCCCTGGCAGTCCCATACTCCATTTTGGATCTCCAACAGTGATCCTGAAGACCACCCTGGTGGCTCTGCTCAGTCCCCGGGTCATCCTTCCCTGCTCAGGCCTACGTGTCCCTCTTCCACCTAGAGGAGGCCACAGACCTGCAACTTCTTCCTCAGGGCCTGAAATACATGTCTAACCCCTTTTCAATCAGTTCAAAACCAGCTCAAAACCCGATGGACATCCCAAGCCAACCCCTCCTACCCCAACCTCATCTGGTCCCACTGCCTAGCAAGGTTAAATCTGAGCAGGTGTGGGCTGTCTCAGACCTTAACAAATATTCCCCACCCCATGCACCCCCATTTCGATGACCTGAAAACAACATGAAAAATGGAGAGATGTGCTGGGGAAGAAGATTATGGGTGGCTTCTTTCTCTTTCTGCAGAGATCTTAGAATATTTATGGTTCCATCAACTGTTCAATATTTTATTTTATTTTATTTTATTTTATTTTTTGAGACAAAGTCTCACTCTGTCACCCAGGCTGGAGTACAGTGACACAGCTAGAGGCTCTGATACCAGAATTTTTCCACTGCAGTGATCTCGGCTCACTGCAGCCTCCGCCTCCTAGGTTCAAGCAATTCTCCTGCCTTAGCCTCCCGAGTAGCTGGGATTACAGATGTGCACCAACATGCCCGGCTAATTTTTGTATTTTTAGTAGAGATGGGGTTTTGCCGTGTTGGTCAAGCTGGTCTTGAACTCCTGGCCTCATGCGATCCACCTGCCTCAGCCTCCTAAAGTTCTGGGATTACAGGTGTGAGCCACCGTGCCTGGCCTGATATTTTAAAATTAAGAAATATATAGGAACTGTGATAATTTTTAAAATAATAAATCTGAACTAATATTTAGTGAGAGCTTATTATGTGTCAGGCACTTTGCACACATTATCTTATTTATTCCTTCCTCTGCCCTTTAAGAAAACACTATTATCCCCATTTTAGATGAGCAAGGAAGGCCATATGTCCAAGATCACACAGTTAGTAGGCTGGGATACTCAGGCACTCTAGCTTCACAGTCGGGGGTCTTCACCATGATGCCGTCTATACTGTAGAGGGAGAGAAGATAAGGGAATAACAGGCATTTACAGTCTGAAAATACCTGAACAGCTTTCCTGCCTAAAGCCAACCCAGACCTTCTTCCTCCAAGAGGAGAAAAAGTAGAGAAGAAGAGGCAGGAACAACTAACAACTAGGTAGAAAGATGATACGAAAGAATAGAAAAGGGCACAGAAAAAGAGCACTGTATTTGTAAGAATATATTGTCCAATACCCACAGGTCGTTAGTCAACTTGTAAGTTAAATAAAAGCATTTATATGACATATTTTAATACTATTCTGTACTTGTCAAGGTGCTTTATTACTTAACACCTAACTTAGGGCTCTCCTTTCTCATAAGTCAGTTATCATTTATCGTCTACTTTCCAGAACCACCCCAATTTACACTGCAGGATACTCTAAAGGCTCAGAAAACAACAACAAGAAACTCTGGAATTGGAAGTGAAGGGGAATATGAAAAACCAGGTTCTTTGAGGAGCAGTTAGATCTGGGAGCCCAACGACTCCCAACACACACACACACACACACACACACACACACACACACACACAGGCTTGGCAAGGACCTTCCCGCTCACTGGAGGGCTGTTCTCCAGGGAGTACAAAACAAGGTCTTAGGAGTCAAGGTTGATCAGCATAATCAAAGGTGTGAGCACCACACAAAAAACATGGAGGGAGTGAGGAGGGCCAAAGAATGATGTGTACAATGCAAGCTAAACGCAGAGAAACTCATTCTTCCCACTCAGAGATTTGCTTGGCAGCCAGACCCTGACCCTCCAGGCCACAGAAGAGAGGCATACATTCTGGAAAACCTGGCCAGCCCAAGAGCAAAGACTTAAAGTTCACAAAACAGGATCCCTAACCGACAGCACCTGCAAATCTCTGTACAATCAAGCTCAAAATCAACAAGTCCTGCCCACAGCCTCCACTCCCAATCAGCTTTTTGTCCTTCACTCTTTATCATGCAAGGATTATCAGGCTTATGAGGAAAACTTCTAATGTGAAACACAGAGAACAAACCACACAGGAAAAAAAGAGCAACCTGAAAGAAGAGAAACTAGTGGGGAGAAGAAAACTTCAAAAAGCTTACTATCATTTCTCTCCTCAGTGAGGTAACAAAGAATATGGTACACACTAAACAAGAATAGAATACATGCGTTTCAAATTTTATTTAAAAAGCGTAGGATACTATTTTTAACAGACAGAATACAAGTCACTTCTAGACATTAAAATTTGATGGCAGAAATGAAAGACCCAAGAAAAGGCTTCAAAGATAAAATTAAGGAAAACTTCAGAAAGCAGAACAAAAAGTTAAAGTTGAAAAAGAGGAGAAAACATAAGAAAATAGAGGACTTCCAGAAAGAGAGGACAGAGATAGCACAGGGGAGGAAATCATCTACTAAATATTTCCCCACATTTCCCGGATCTGAGGAACATGAGTGTCCAGATAGAAGGCCCCCTAAGTACAACAAAAGTGCCTGACAATGGAGGAAAACAGACCCGCACAAAAGGGCCTCACTGGGAGACTGCAGAACATTGGGGAAAACTGACAACTTCCAGAGAAAAAAACATCTCACACAAATGACCAGGGACCAGAATAGCTTCAGGCTCCTCCAAATGGAGCACAACCCTCACATTTCTGAAGGAAAATAATTTTCCTTTTATAATTTGATATCAGCTAAGCTATCAATCAAGTATCCTTTGGCTATGCAACGTGGACATGCAACCTCGGCATTTTTCCTCCTGTAAAACCTTTCCCGGGAAGCTACTGGAGAGCAGTGTTCCAGCAAACCAAATAGGAAAGAAGCAAAGACCATCTCCAGGATGACAGTGAAGAGAAATATCAGAATTTATTCATCTATTCGACAAATCATTCTTGACTACATGCCAGGCACTGTTTTAGGGTGACAACGGTCATTACGCAGGACAACTAGTTCAGATTGGAGGGTATGACTCAAGAGACAGGCATGTGGAAAGCAGGCATCGGCATACACTTTGCTGCTGCACCATCTTTTTAACTTGAGGCTACAGATGGATGTGTTCCATCAGCCCAGGAAAGAAAAAGTTTCAAGGTCCGGGATATGAGTATTTAGCAAAGAAAAAAGGCAAAGGATGCCAAGAACGACAGCTGTGTCAGCCTGGAAAGCAACAGACCAGACAGGAGAGATGGCGCCAAGAAAAAATTTAGAACCAAAAGAACACCTTGAACTGATAGACTGACCTTGTAGAAAACTGTACTGAGAGGCTACTGGAAGTGATAAGAATTAACAATAGGTACAAAGAAAGGCAAATTGAAAAACAAGGAGTGCTTAACCTCAATGACCTCAGTGAAACCAAAAAGTAAGAAAGAAAACAAAATCATAGTACACTTCAGTGCTTCGATGTGAACGCTATGTGCACAAGCATAACGAGGCAATGCTAAATGTAGATTTAGCAGATAATTGAAACAGAACTATCTTGAGAAGAGGGGCTGGCCGTGAAAGGGAGCCAAATCCTCACATACGATAATGGGACCAAAAAAAGATAACACCAAACGTTGATTAATTAAAAGACAACAGTGTCTACATATTCTTTTAGAAATGTGGAGATGCGTAAATGCCAGAGCAAATACTGTCAGTGGGGACGGTTACTGAAGGAGGAATTGGGAAGGCCAGGGCAGGGAACCACTGTGTGCTCTTCTAAGCCTTTTGGTAATAACTGGACTTTTCAAATGTGTATTACTTTGATAAAAGAAAATTTAAGTTTAAAGAAAAAGAAGTATTCAGTGCCCACAACACAAGTAGGTGTCCTGGTAAATGTTTAACAATCAGCTGGGGGTGGGGGGTAAACTTGATTTGTCGCATTTGCCAATTTCTGTGGCATAAATACTCCCACCATGGCTGTAAATACTCCTCCACTCGCTTGCACAATTCCTGAAATTTTAACAGTGGGTCCATGGGAGCCAACTCCAGGCACTGACCACAACCAACTCTCAGGGTACTGCTCACAGTTAGTGTGCGCAAAGATAGTTCAACTTCCATCTGACAGCCAAGCCAGATGTCAGCAGGCCACACCCTGTCCCAGAGCTCCAGAACCCAGTCTCCAAAAGGTACTCTTGCCCACTACCACTGCCTTTAGGCTCCCCATCACCTCCCGCAGTGGTCACCTCTCTTCTCTGCCGCCCACCCCATCCTCACTTCATTGCCAAAGGGGAGAAGGGCGGAGCAGGGCTTGTCCCAGGCCTCTTCTGATCATTATTAAAACCCGCCTCTCCACTCACTGATTTCACCTCAGAGAGGCCTCCCCAGTGTTTGTTTTGCTGCCTGGGAATGTGTTTCACAGTAATGTCTTCAATGTTTTTTAATCCCACCACAACAAAACAATTTTAAAGCACTCAAGTTTCACAGAGATTTTCCTGAGAAACCAACCACATAGAAACACACTCAGGCCCTTCTCTGATGAGCCTGTATCCTTCTCGACCCCTCCTCCCCTCAGACGCCAACAAGCCACCCACTCCATCAGCCCTCCCCCAGTCCTGCAACCTGTGGTCTCCCAGAGTCCTCTCTGCCTGTTGGCCTATGTTCAGTAGGCCATTAACAAAGTGCGTGATTCTGTGTCCCTACAGCTGAGATTGGGGCCAGCCACGCTACCTCCCTATGAGAACCACAAGACATCCTTACACTTGGGAAATGTTCATGTGTCAGATCGCTGGACCTTAGACAGCATTTAATCCAAGACTTCCACTTTACAAACAGGGAGATCGAGACTCAGAGAGGGAAAAGGACTTGCTCAAAGTTATGCAGCTAGTTGAAAACAATAGTAGCTAACATCTATACTCTATAGCTCTCCACATTTTATAAAAGTATTGTAACATGCATGATTTCAGCAGACTGTCACAAACTCTTCATGAACCAGGTATTATTATAGTCTGCTCCATAGATGAGGAAAATGGCTCAAGAGAGGATAAATTATTTGATCTGGTCACCCAGTTAACAGGTAGCAAACCCCAGTCTCAAACTCTCCTCACCACACCCTTCCTATCTTGGTTGTAACTTGGTGGCAGCATATCAAACCCAGATCCCCTAACCCCTGAGACAAAACTTTAACCACCCCCCACCTTCCCTGTCCTCCTTCTCCAAATTGCCAAGAAAGTCTCCTTTATGCTCATTGTGTACAATAAGGCAAGGAGCTACCCAGAATCCCCTCACGCTGGGTTCCCACTTTTCAACAATGCCTTTCCCAAACGGAAGACAAAGGGGGAGTGGAGGAACAGGGCTCGGAATCAAGGGAGCCACTGATTCCATTAGCAGGGCCTACAGTGGGAGCCTGAAGTGTGAGATCTGTGGCCTGAAGAACCCTGAAGCAGCAGAGGGAGACGGAGCAGATAGGCCTGGAGAAGCCAATCCAGGATTTGAGCAAGGAGGGGGTGGGGGGGTACCTCCGAAAGTGTGAGTCCTGGCCCGGCACAGTGGTTCATGCCTGTAATCCCAGCACTTTGGGAGGCTGAGGCGGGTGGATCACCTGAGGCCGGGAGTTCAAGACCAACCTGGCCAACATGGTGAAACCTCATCTCTACTAAAATACAAAAATTAGCTGGGCATGGTGGCACATGCCTGTAAGCCCAGCCACTCAGGAGGCTGAGGCAGGAGAATCACTTGAACACAGGAGGCAGAGGTGGAGGTTGCAGTGAGCCAAGACTGTGCCACTGCACTCCAGCCTGGGCAACAGAGTGAAACTCCATCTCAAAAAAAAAAAAAAGAAAGAAAGAAAAAGAAAAAGAAAGTGCGAGTCTCCTAAGAGGGTGAGCTGCTGTCTTTCAAAGTAACAAAAACATTAAGAACCCAAAGAACCCAAAACACTCCTCTTGTTAGCCTACCCTACCCCGGCTTCTGAAAAGTCTTCCTCTCAAGGCCTCCAGCACATCTGTTCTCTGGGAAGACACCCCTTCCCTCTCCTAGCATCTCTGTCAAAATTGGAAAAACTGCTGACCTAGCAGCTCCACAGAGGGGTTGAGGGAGGAACTTCCCAGCCTGCCTGCCTACCAGGCTGGCTGGCGGAGTTCTGGGCCTCCCCACCCATGGCCTTGACCAATGAAGATATAGGTATAGACCCAGCTGCAGTAGGTGTGTGTTAAAGGGGAAGGTGGTCTGGGGCAGAGGGAGGCTGTGGCATTCCTACAAAGAAGAAGTAAAATAAAGGAATCTAAGGGAAGAGGTAAACCTTGGGGGACAGGGGAATCTGACAGGCCCAAGGGGAGGAAAAGCTTGTGAGAGAAGCCAGGGAGATTGCAAGAGAGGCGCGCTGTGATCTGGCCTGTCCAAGGTCCAGCCCCACATAGCAAGCCCTTTCATCTGAAAGCCCATAGCCCTCCTCCCAGACTCCCACCCATCTCCAAGGGGTGGGAATCTGGGAAGAGGGCTGCACCCCACTCTGAACTCCTGCAAGAAGCTGAGTGGCATCAAGAGCGTGGGGCAGGGAGCCCAGAGCCCTGGGTTCTGGTCCAACCCCCACCACCTCACCTACCTGACTCTGAGCACTCAGCCAGGCCCCTTACCCTCTCTGGCCACCAGTACCTCATCTGTAAAATGCCAGTGTCACTCTAGAAGCATCTCTAAAGCCTCCAGTCCTAGTACTCACAGGCTCCAAGAGGCAGCCCAGGATTTAAGGAGACTTAAAAGGAGACAGAAGGACCTGGGTCTTTCAGCCTTGGTGGAGAACAAAGAGGTGTGTTGCAGAGGCCACAGAAATACAGCGCCTTGAGTTTCTCCTCAGATGGAAAAGTGGGGCTGCGGATGCTGGGGCCCTGGCCAGGGAAGTCTCATGGGGGGACACACACCGAGGAGGTGCTCTCAGTGCACTTGAGGGACAGAGGTGACACGTAGGGAAGGGGAGGGGCAGGAAAGGAAGGAACCAGAGGGAAGAAGCGGGCATGGAAGGAGCGCAGGCTGATCTGGGGAAGCAGGAGGATGGCCCAGTACCTGCCTGCCACACTGCCAAATCCAAGCGGGGGCAGGGTGGGTGGTGCCTCTGCGGACCACCATCTCCCCAGGGGAAGGGGAGAGAGTGATCTGGCTGGAAGAGATGGGTGGGGGTGGGGAGAAGCTGTTTACCTTGGCTTTGCCCATGTTCTCTCGGGGCCCCTCGAGCTGTAGCCAGAAGTAGGGGTTGTCCGGGCGGCTCTGGAAGGCGTTCAGCTTGACCCTAAAGATGCGCTGCACTTGCAGCCGCTGCCGCTGCACCCGAGGCTTCGATTTTGTCTGCACCATGAACCATTCCTGCGCCGGAGGATCGCCCCCTGACAGGAGCATGGCTGCCCCGCCCGCTCCTGGAACGAAGGAGACGATAGTGTCACCCGGGTCTCGGCGCGGCAGGCGCCCCAGCCCCCAGCCCCAGGCGCCTAAGCCACGCCCCCTCCTCCCCGCGGCGCGCCCCCAGCAAGGCCTCCTTCCTCCAGGCGGCGGGACCCACCCGGCACGGCTCGCGCGCCCGCCCTCTGGAGCTTGGTCCCCTTCGACCGCTGCTACCGCGACGAGCTCTTCCTGCCCGGGGTTGTAGCTAGGGGTGGGACCGGTCGGGCTCCTGCCGCCCTTCCCTCCGCCCCCAGGCTTCCCCCTCCAGCACTCCGCCAGCCCCTCCTGGATCAACTGTGTCTGTGTCTGCTGGATAGCTCAAGGGGGCGCGGAGAAGAGGGAGGGGGAGCCGGGGCGGGGAGGAGGGGGCGGGGAGGGTCCCGGAGGCCTCTGCCTTCCACCCAAGTTTTGGGCCCAGAGCCAGAATCCAGGGGTCAAAGTTAGTTTCCTTCCACGTTCCCCTCTTGCTAATGGAAAGACGAGGAAGAGGAAGGAGGGGAGGATTGGTTTCCGGCACCCTTTTTTGAGATTTGGAACAGGGATCTCTCCCCTTTACTCCCACCTCCGCCCCACCCCTAACCGCCTCTCTCGGGCGTCCCAAGAGAACGGGTACCTCGGCCACTCCTTCCCTGGGAGGAAAGGGTTAAGGTAGAGTAGGGTGGGGAGCCCAGGGAGGCTAGGGCCTAAGGAAACTCTGGGCTGGAGACCAAGCAGGAAGGAAAGGGTAACAGCACTGACTCCCCACCCCCCACTGAAGTCTAGGGACAGCCTGGAGCTGGCGGGCAGCCCAGACCCTCCTGAAGCCCCCCAGGGCTGGAGGGGCGGGAGTGCTGCCAGAGTTTTCAGACTTGAGTTGTTTATGAAAGCCCTCTTTAGCACGTTTGAGTTATGCTGTGAGGGGAAGGAGATAGAGGGTCCGGGCAGTAATTTAACCTCCGAGGTGTCCTGCAACCCCTGACCAGTCAGTCAATTGGCATCAGTGGTCTGGGACTAACCCTGGGCTAGCAGACCACCTTCAACATCCAGGCTCTGCTCACATCCCCAGCACAAAGAACACCTTATACAGCCTTGGGCCTGAACAGAACCTGGCCCTGTGGAGGGCAGGGCCTATGTCTCGGCCTCAATGATCTTATTTTCCAGACTAAAACGAAGAGCCACAGTCTGATAGACACAAGTATACTTATGGGTTCAAAAGGCATCAGACTTTAAATTAGGCCTGCCCTGGAACATCTGGTCTGCAGGGTCATCACGTGTTTGTGTGCAGGAAAGGGACCAGGAGCACCCCACTGCAAGGAAGGGGCCCAATTGGGGGCAAGGAGGGGCTCACGCTAATCCTGGTCTGGACTGGAATCAGCCCACCACACCCTACTTCATCCCACACACCTTATTCTTCCCGCTAGATTGGAATCCAGAAAAGGAAAAAGTGATCTGTGTTACTTCTGGCTCCAAAGCCTTCTGCTCCACCCTGCCTGGTCCTCCTGTCCTGCCCCTCTATAGTACCTTGAAGCAGAAGGCCTTTGGGGTCAATCTCCATCTCTGGCCCTCTTTCCACCTCTGACTGCTCTCCTTTTATCAAAAGAGCCTCCTGCCTTATTGTGCTTCAGTTTATCTTACAAAACAAGGTGAGAGCCACATAACCCTGCTCCCCACTCCTTCCCTGAATGAATGCTTAACTCTTGCTGCCCTCCTCTATCTGACCATGAACCCAGGCATGGTGGCCATCTTCATGGAGAAATCCTGGGTTTAATTCTATGTTCAAAGAGGCCATGTTGAGGGTCAGAAGAGGTCAAGTTTAGGAATCAAGTTATGTATAAATGGATAAAAGCAGACAATTTATTTAAACTCTTGTGTCCCTATTTCTTTAGCTCATGAAAATTGGGATAATAATACATACAGCAGAGGGTAGAAATCAGACCACACATAAAGCGCCAGGTACAGTGCTTAGCACAGAGTAGATACCCAATATATGTTAGTTCCCCCTTTCAAGAGCCTGTCTCTTCTCCCCCACCTCAGTTCTGGCCAATGTGTTACCACACCTTCCTAGAAATCCTCTCCTCACCCTTCCTGCTAACCCATCCCCCACCTCCTGCCTCTCCTGGAGGTAGAGATTTGGTTAGGTAGCCTGATTTTAATCCCAGCTATGCTCAGTTCTGGATGAGTTACATGAGTTAATGTGGACTCAGGCAGGTCACTAAGTCCCTTGAACTCTATGGGCTTCCTCATCTAAATTCATTCATAGGACCAAATTCATTCGCTCATTCAACAAATTTAACATGTATTCACTGAGTGTCTACTATGAGCCATGCCCTAAGAGTATGGCGTTGAGTAAGATGGAGATCTCCCTGCCCTCATGGAATACGGGAGGAAGAAGAAAGAAAGAGTGTGATTTCAGAGAAGGAGAGCTACTCTCCTGGAAATAAGACAATATACTGTGATGGAGAATGACTCCATGGGGCCTCTCTGCTGATGGGGATATTTCAACTAGAGAGAGAGCAAGAATATGGGCACTGAGATGGCAACCAAGCTAAGCTCTTAGCAGTTCTTGATCCAAGGCTCTCCCTATCTCAAATACATTCAGTGATTCCTTGCCTACAATATTAGTTTAAAACTGGTTTGATGTGTTGGGGGCCTTCTGCAACTTGGCCCTCATTTACTTTCCTAACCTTCTATAAAAGGATCCCAGCTCAAGTGTGAGTAGAATTCGATATGTCTAGGCATGTCTGGCAACAGGGGAGCACACCCTGTCACGAGTCTGTTTGCATGAGGAATGAGAAACCTCCAAGAAGAAAGCTCATCTTGATTAAAGGAAGGGCCTGCCCTGTGAGCTTGACAGAGTAATAGATCCTTATTCCTCCAAGGCTCCAGAGAGGGAGGCAGTGCTATCACTCAAGTACCTGGCCCAGATCCACACCTATCCAAGTTCCGGAGATGGGGCAGGGAGCCCTGGAACCCAGGCAGCCCTGCTTGGGATCTTTGTGTAGGAGTAAGCCAGAGAGGAGACAGGCTTCTCTCCGACTGTGCCATAGTCCCTGAGCAACTTGCATTCCTTCAGAGCCACAAAGCAGAAGTGCCCTCCCAGAGGCATTTGGAATGGTCGGGACTTAAGGTGGCTCCAAATGAGCATTGAGGGCTAGAGTCAAGGAAACCAGAGTTACTCTCTCTGTGTCACACAATATGGTCCCCAGAGTGGTCAGGATCTCAGTAGGAAACACGGTACTCGCAAAAATGATGACTGAAGGAAATTTAAAGAATGGCCCTTTTATGGGGATTTGAGTGGGATTATGGAAAACCGGTAAGAGACTGGTGCAGTTCTTGAGGGCTAGGTATCAGCAGGAAGCTGTTACCACCAGTAGGCCTGAAAGGGGAAAGGCAGAAGTGGTTACTGCCACCAACCACTGGGCGAGAACTGGAGCCATAGGCCACAAGACAGAAGCTATGGGCCTGGGTAAAGGTCACAGCCACCAGCAGGCTGCCACCCAGCATGGAGGGATCCACCTTCCTGTGGCTTGCGAATGCCCAGCACTAGACAAACCTAACCAGAAGCCAAATGGCAAGGCCGTGGAAGGCTAAGCCGTCCCTTGAGGTCAACCTCCTGAACACAGGGCAGGATGGAGAAGAGTGAAGAGTACACAGAGAATATTCAGCACACTCTATCTCTTAACACCTACAGGCCGGGGAGGCTTAAGGAAACTAAGTTATACTAATTTTCCCCTACTCTTCCCCTCGTAAACACTCTCTCTTAGGAACAGAAATGAATAATCCTGTGCTCCCATTCAGAACACAGGACTCAGAGTCAAAGACTTGGGTTCAAATCCCAGCTCTGTCTCTGTACCAGTTTCCTAGGCTGCTGTCATAAATTACCACAAACTGAGTGGCTTAAAATAAGAGAAATTTATTCTCGCCCAGTTCTGGAGGCTAGAGGCCCCAAAATCAAAACATATGTTAAAGGTAGTGTGAACAACTGGTGCATAAATAAACTGTTCTATGGAACAGACTAAAAATCTAGAAAATAAGACCAACTATATACTGAAATTTAGTATATGGCCAAGATCATTTTTGTTTTGTTTTTTGCCAGGAGGTATTCTCCTCTAATCTAATCAAGATAGTTTTTTAATCAGTGGAGATAAGATGTATTTTTCAATAAATGATCTTGGAACAATAGGGTAGCCTTCTGAGATAAAATAAAATATTCATACCTAACACCATACAGAAAAACAAATTTCTGAAAGATCGAACACTTAAATACTAAAAATGAAATCATAAAAGTACTACAGCAAATCACGGAAGAATTTTTATATTATTACATTTGGGAGAGGCAGGCCTTTCTAAGAATGATACCCATATCAGAAGTCATTTTAAAACTGTTTAATACTTTTAGTTACATAAATATAGAATTATTTCCCATGGAAACATAAACACCATAAACAGAGTCAACAGACACATGAAAAGCTAGGAGAATATATTTGCCAATTATGCCATAGATCAAGGGCTAATTTCTGAAGTATTTAAGCAATTCTTACAAATAAAGAAGAAAAAGATTAACCCATAGAAAAATGGACAAAGTATAAAAACAGTCCACAAAAAGGGACCTGTATATGGTTCTTAAAATATAAAAGCATGTGCCACTTCACTTTTAATAAGAGAAATGCAGATTAAAACTACAGCAAAGTACTATTTTTTTAACCTACAGAGGTAAAAAAAAAAAAAAAAAAATGCTGCAAGAATCAGCAACATTTGCTAACACACAGTCTTGCCCACTCTCACACCCTGCTGGCATGTTCTCACAACCCCCAAGGACCGCAACTGACAATATCTATCAAAATTTTAATTAAACATACTCTGTGACCCAGCAGTTACACTTCTGAGAATGTGTTTTACAGATATATTCTCACAAATGCTAAATATCCATATCCATTTGAGCAAGGATATTCTTTGCAGCATTATTCACTATGGCAGGTTGGAAATGATCTAAATGTGGATGTTCATACAATAGAATACTATCATTCAAAAGAATTGAGGGGGCGTAGAATTAGGCACCTCTATTTGTCCTAATATGGGACTATCTCCAAGACATGTAAAGGTAAACTTGAAGCCAAGTGCAAGGAAGGGCTGCTGGAGGGAACTCTCTGCTGCTGGCTGCCCCGATTCACGCCTCAGCACCCACACCCCCAGGCACAGTGTCTGCTAAGGAAGCTAAAGCTTCAGGTCACTTGCAGAGGCCCTTGCCAAGGCCCTGGGAGGGGACCCAGCTGTGTGTTCACATGGTCCTGTGTTTTTGTAGAATTTGCAAAAGATATTTTAATCACAGTTGTTCAAGATGACAGTGTCTTTCTCTTCCAACTTCCGCTCTGTTACATATCACCTTGTGTCAAGTGACACTGGAGCAGCCACAGGCTTTTCTGGGACCTAGCTGGGGGGAAGGTAGGTTAGAGACACATTCACTGTGGGTTCAGTGGGATGTGTTCACATAGTTTGCAGTAACTTCCATGCATACTTATTGTTTGCCGTCCTGTGCTGAAAAGCCTCTCAGATATATTCCTATTGTCCACTATGCCACCTCACCTGGAATGGCCACACAAAGGTAGAGGTCACGAAAACTGCATGTCGGGCAGTTTATTAATTTTTTTAAAATACCATGTTATTTTTCTAGAATTGAGCGTCTCTGCCCGGCCGCCCCGTCTGGGAAGTGAGGAGCGCCTCTGCCCGGCCGCCCCGTCTGGGAGGTCTACCACAGAGGCCAGACTCAATGTGGGGGCTGGACGTGGTGGCTCATGCCTGTAGTCCCAGCACTCTGGGAGGCTGAGGCGGGTTGATCACTTGAGGCTAGGAGTTCAAGACCAGCCTGGCCAACATGGCGAAACATGAAAAATACAACAGACAAACCAACCAACCAACCCAGCGACAACAAAACAGCTCTACCCTGGAGTCATACTCTAATTTTTTCTATTTTCCTCCCTTTCGGATCCTTTATCCCACTTTCTTTTTCTTCCTCTTCCTTCTCCTTCTTCTTTGTCAAATAGAGGATTGAGTTATTATCATTGATCCATACAAAGTCTCTCTCTCATTTATTTTCTTTAATTCCCACCCCCCATTTCTATTCCCTGTCTTCCCGTGTGCAACCTTCCTAATATGTTTGATATGCATCTTTTTGTTTGTATGTATTTTTAGAAAATGTTTATTGTTTTGTGTGCAAAAAAAATTAATAAAAAAAGAAATATATAAAAAAAAATTTTTAAATACCATGTTATTTTTCTAGAATTGAGGGTATTTTTGGTGCTTGTCATTTTTTTTTAAATGTGTAACTTGGTTTAATTTTTTTTTTCTTTTTTTGAGACAAAGCCTTGCTCTTGTCCCTCAGGCTGGAGTGCGATGGTGCAATCTTGGCTCACTGCAACCTCCGCCTCCTGGGTTCAAGCAATTCTCCTGCCTTAGCCTCCTGAGTAGCTGGGATTACAGGCACCTGCCACCAAGCCCGGCTAATTTTTGCATTTTTAGTAGAGACGGGGTTTCACCATGTTGGCCAGGCTGGTCTCAAACTCCTGACCTCAGGAGATTCGCCCACCTCAGCCTCCCAAAGTGCTAGGATTACAGGCGTGAGCCACCGTGCCCGGCCGATTTTTCTATTTTTTATACCAAAAATTAAAAGCAAAATGCAGAATACCATGTTAACCTTTGTCTTTAATTAAAAAAAAAAAAAGATCTGACACAGTGACTCATGCCCATAATCCCACTTTAGGTGGGACCTGGGCAACATAGTGAGACCTCGTCTCTATAAAACAAAGAGAGAGAGAGAGAAAGAAGAGGAGGAGGAGAAGGAGAACAACAACAGAGACTACTACTGTCAGGAGTGTCCTTCCGATTGTTTTAGATCACTGGAGTCCAGGTTAGAGGACAGGTAACCTGATACTACCCTGCTTGCCCCCGCAAAGGGGAAACTTTTATTGGTAGAAAACTCATGTTTAGTATTTTATAGTGGCCTTTTGTCTCACCTACAGAGTCCTCAAAGTCAGAGTTTCTCATATATACCTCAGTGGTTGGCTCCTCATCTCTCTTCAATTATATTACAAATGAACAGACTGTTTCTAGGGTTTCACTACTGGCAAACAATCCTATCATGAACATTTATGTACATACAGTGTTTCACGCTAGTGCCAGGTGTTTCTGTGGGACAGATTCCTAGAAGCAGAATGATTGCATTAAAGATTGTTCTCCAGTATTATGGTGCATCCGTACCATGGTAAATTATGTGGCCAATAAAAATAATGAAGTAGAGCATAGAGCAATTCCTAAAGGAGGGGGGCGGTGAGGAGCACAAGGGCACAGGCTGCAAAACAAGATATATGGCATGCCTTTAAGATGAGAGTGAGTAGGGAGTACAAGAGGAGGCTTCCACTTCCTGCTTCAGAGTCCTTTTTTTTTTCAGAATTTTCAAAATAAGCAGAAACTATCATTATAATTTTTTAATATTAACAGAAAGAAGGTAGACCTGTTGTTACACAAATATATCAATACTTACAGGAGAAATTCTTCGTCTGTTATCAGGAATGTTCTAACTTTACATGAAGAGGCTGGTCCCACCTCTCTCTGGGACTTGTTTCTGAAACAAACATTATCCCCGGGACTTTAGAATTACTGTTTATCTTGGCTTGAGCTGGCAAAGAGAGTCTGCCCCCGACATCACACCAGATACGGTGATTTCTGCCTTGCCTCAGTGCTGGCATATTTCCAGCCCTTCTTAAAACAAGCCTGGGGGCAGGTTCGAGAGGATCTACTCCTTGGCTGCCCAAGGACACCAGAGGACTCTGGTGGTTCCCACACTTACCTATATTTACTACCATGAGGCATTGCTGCATTTTGGGTGATTCATGAAGAGAAAAACAGGAGCAACAATGTTTCAGGGCTCCAAGGGTGTTGGGCTGGGCTTCCAAGCTGTGCAGAAGGGACTTTTTGGGGGAGTATCTGCAGGAGGCTGGAGGTCTGAAGGAGGGTCAGTGAGCACAGTGGATGAAGGGTACATGCCTAGGAGCCACTGATGGCAGGGCGAGGGCAAAAGCTGGTCCCATGGAGGCTGACGGGTCTCAGGCCATTAGTAGTCAAGCAGAGAAGGACAGGGAGTGGGAGTTCTGGGAAGTCTCTAGCAAGGGTATGACAAACCAAAGCCACTCTGAAGCTAACCGCCCCCCACTTCTCTCAGCCAGTCAATCATTAAGTCCTGCGAGTTGACTGTTTCTCCCTTCTTCCTTGTACTAAAAAGTGTCCACCATGTGCCAAGCCATTCTAGGTGCTGGCGATACATCAATGAGTATGTGCCCTGCTGTGACGGAGCCTATGTCCAAAGTTGAAAAAAGCAATTGCATAATTATGTTTTGTGACTATATTGTTATGAAGTAAAAGCAATTCTGTAAGTCCCGCAGTTTTTTTAAAAATCAACTTATTTACCTGAGTTTCCTAAACTTACCTCAGAAACCATCCTCCTCCTCCACTTTTTGTGTATATAGAATTTATTTCTAAAGTGGTTTTAAGTTTAGAGCCAAGCTGAGTGGAAAGGAGACTTCCTATATGCCTCCAGTGCCCACATGTGCACAGCCTCCCCCTACTATCAACATCCTGCACCAATGTGATACTTTTGTTAGAATAGATGAACCAACATTGACACAACATTAACAACCAAAGTCCATAGCTTACATTACAGCCTCCTTTTTTTAACGGAACAATGTGTTACCACTGAGACTGGCAGGTATAGGCAGGAGGGAGCCTACAAAGTTTCTCAGAGGGAAGTGGCACACTTGGATTAGTATTTTCTGCACAACCAGTTCACTCATTTCTCCTTGTCTGACCCAAGAATGTGTCCGTATCTTCTGAGTTTCATTTTGTTCAGATGCTACAGACACCTCCCTGGTCCAGGCTACTGAAATGACTTTCAAACTGATGTAGCAGCCACCAGACCATTCGCCTCCCTCACCCCTATTCGGCTCTGAATCCAGACTCCTAGTTAATTGAAGAGCATCACTTGCTCTGTGGCATGAGCTTACTCAAACTTTTCTAGTAACTCCCCAGCAGTGGTTTCCCATGTAATTATCTATAGAACCCATTTGGTGATGGCAGTTGAATATAGTAGTTAAAAACGCAGACTCTGATATCAATAGCCCAGAGACTACTACATCCTAGCCCTGGAAATCCTAGCACCTGGGGGCGGGTGCAGTGGCTCACGCCTGTAATCCCAGCACTTTGGGAGGCCAAGGCGGGCAGATCAGGAAGTCAAGAGACTGAGACCATCCTGGCCAACATGGTGAAACCCTGTCTCTACTAAAAATACCAAAATTAGCTGGGTGTGGTGGCGCATGCTTGTAGTCCCAGCTACTCGGGAGGCTGAGGCAGAAGAATCGCTTGAACCTGGGAGGTCGAGGTTGCAGTGAGCTGAGATCACACCACTGCACTCCAGCCTGGGCAACAGAGCAAAACTCCATCTAAAAAAATAAATAAATAAAGCAGTAGTGGGGAGGCCGAGGCAGGAGGATATCACTTGAGGCCAGGAATTCAAGACCAGCCTGGACAACAAAGCAAAACTCACCTCTACCAAAAAAAAAAAAAAAAAATAGCTGGAGTGGTGAGTGCCTGTAATCCCAGCTACTCTAAAGGCTGAGGCTGAAGGATCATTTGAGCCCAGGAGGTAGAGACTTCGGTGAGCCATGATCATGCCAGTGCACTCCAGCCTGGACAACAGAGCAAGAACCCAACTCTATAAAAAAGAAGTGCTAGAGACTCTGATGGGCTAGAGATAGAATGCCCAGTCTAAATGGCACAGCAGTTACTCAGCTCCAGTGGCTTGTTGCCAAATCTCCCCATTGTTAAGGAAAAAACATTGTAAACTTGATGTTTATGTGAAATCTAATTTTGTTTTGCTGTAGCAGCTGTAGTAGACTGCAACCTATGGCCACAAATTCCTCCCATCTCTATCTGCCCACCCTTTACAATGTGACATTGCCGCTCCCCCATCAGAGATGAATTCTATTCCTCCTCCTCCTCATTCTAGCCTGGCCTTGTGACTTGTGTTGGCCAATAAGATGCAGTGGGAGTAGCATTTGTACACTACACTGAGTCGAGACCTCAAAAAGTCTTGCAACTTTGACTTTGACCCTCTTGGAATGCTCTGTTCTTGTGTGAAGAGGCCCAGGATAGCCGTAAGGAAGGAAATTGAGATACCGGCAGAAAGAAGTCACATGGGCAGACAGAAGCAAACTCATCTCAGCCATTCCAGCCGCCGCAGCTGAGACTTCACACTTGGGAGTGAGGCTGTCTAGGACCAACTAGCTAAACTGCCAACGGAATGCAACCACATGAGTGTGCCCAGGTGAGACCAGGAGGAGAATCACCAGGTTAAGCCACAGAACTGTGAGGAAAAGTAAATTATTGTGGTTTTAAGCCACTAAGTTGGGGTGATTTGTTACACAGCCGTAGATAACAGAGAGAAATAATTAAGGCATCTTGCCAACCAAATGCCTCAAGTCACCAGTTAGTGATCTCTTAGGTGTGAACTGCTTGAGGACAGGAATCATATCTTATTGCTCTTGACATCCTGAGTGCCTACCATTGCCTGATAATTAACACATAGTAAATCCTTTGTGAACAAATAAATGGAGCTGTTCAAGACTAGCTCCTATCACAGCTGCAGCAGCCTTGAGGATAGGGCTTTATCCTATGTGCCTTTCTAATCCCAACAGGCACTAACATTTCTCCTGCAGTTTCTATAATCCTGTGTTAGTCATGGTTCTCCAAAAAAACAGAACCAATAGGAGAAACAGAGAGAGAGAGAGACAGTGAGAGAGATTATGGGAATTGGCTCATGTGATTATGGAGGTCAGGAAGCCCCACAATCTGCTGACTGCAAGCTGGAGAACAAGGAAAGCCAGTAGTGTAATTCAGTCCATGTTTGAAAGTCATTTCAGCAGCCTGGGGAAGGGTGGTGTCTGTAGCATCTGAACCAAATGAACCTCAAAAGATACAGACACATTCATGGGTCAGACAAGGAGAAGTCAGTGAATTGATTGTGCAGAAAACACTAATCTATGTGTGCCCTTCCCTCAAGAACCTGGAGCTCTGATGTCCGAGGGTAAACGAAGATGGACGACTGGGCTCAAATAGAGAGAATTTGCCCTTCCTCTACTTTTCTGTTCTATTCAGGCCGTCAACATAATTGAGTGATGTGGACCCACATTGATGAGGGAAGATCTTCATTTAGTCTACCAATTCAAATGCTGATCTCTTCCAGAAACACTCTCACAGATGTACCCAGAAATGATATTTTACCAGTTCTCTGGGCATCACTTAGCCCAGCCAAATTGACACATAAAATTAACCATCACAAACCCCTATTAAAAAAAAAAAGTTTGCTCAATGATGAAGTTGTGCAAATAGAATAACGAAATGGGGTGGCTAATGAACAATGGAGCCAAAAAGAATTGTGACATTTTGCTACATCTTGGGAGAACAAGAGAAGTGTTTGCCTTGACCTAATACAACCTCAAAGAAACAATAGGGAGTCTTGATGGAGGCAGAAAATGAAGTGTAGCCAGATCCACCCCAAATTGGGAAGCCCCAAACCAGGCAGGACTATAAGCAGTAGCCAATGGGTGCTAAGTTAGGAAGTGTCTGAGTTTTGAGGATGGAGAAAATAATACAAAAACAACACAAGATAAAATTGAGGCTGAGCACAGTGGCTCTTGCCTGTAATCCCAGCATTTTAGGAGGCCAAGGTGGGCAGATCACCTGAGGTCGGGAGTTCAAGACCAGCCTGGCCAACATGGCAAAACCCTATCTCTACTAAAAATACCAAAAAAATTAGCCAGGCATGGTGGCATGCACCTGTAATCCCAGCTACTAGGGAGGCTGAGGAAGGAGAATCACTTGAACCCGGCAGGCAGAAGTTGCAGTGATCCGAGATCACGCCATCACACTCCAGCTTGGGCGACAGAGTGAGACTCTGCCTCAAAAAAAAAAAAAAAAAAAAATTGAAATTTACCTACTCTGTCTTAGAAAAACCTTTCATGCTAGGGACTGGAGGTGGGCAAGGTACCAAGGCTGATCGAGCCCTTGGGCATCTTTCTTCCTCTGCCCTTTGCCATCAGGGATGAAAAAGACTTGTCTCCAAGGCTGAGCAGCATCTTTCAAAGAAAAAAAAAAAAAGAATGCAGTAGGGAAGGGGAGTATGTGGGGACTAAAAACCAGCCTCATTCTACGAACACTCAGCCCATATTCCCCTCCCAGACCCTACCTTTTGCAGAGAGGGCTGGGGATGGGACATGCATGTCCTATATTCTATCAGGCCACCCTGAGTGGGAGGGTCCCCTTCTGCAGGCTCCTCTGCGGGTTGTTCTTTTGAAACATAAACTCCTGGAGTGTCAGAATTGGAAGGGATCTTAGGCACTGTTTGGATCAATCCAACCCCATTCATTTTACTACTTAAGAAGTAAACAGTGTACAACTGGGAGCATGAATCCCCAAACCTTTGGTTACAAGTCTGAAGTTCGATCTGTGGCCCGTCTGGCTGCCTCATTTGAAGACTGCCCTGGATGTTTACTTTTCATCTGATTTCACCCATGTGATAAGGAATTGGCTGCAGTGTTGTGGAAAAGATCGCTGGACCTGGAGTTAGGAAATAGACCTTCAAATCCCAGCTCTGTCTCTGGCAAGCTGTGGAACTCCAGACATTACTTAAACCCTCTGTGCCTCAGTTTCCTGACCTGTGAGATGGGAATAATAACAGGACAGACTTTTCAGGATTATTGGGAGATGATTAAATAAGATCAGCTATGTATTATGTAAAGGGCTTGTCAAGCCTCCTGGAGCAGATAATACTCCTTAATGTGTTTTCTTTTTTGGTTGTTTTTTTTGTTTGTCTTTGTTTTTTTGAGACAGAGTCTCTCTGTCACCCAGGCTGGAGTGCAGTGGCACGATCTCAGCTCACTGCAACCTCTGCCTCCCGGGTTCAAGCGATTCTCCTGCCTCAGCCTCCCAAGTAGCTGGGATTACAGGCTTGCGCCACCATGCCCAGCTAATTTTTGTATTTTTAGTGAAGATGGAGTTTCACCATGTTGGCCAGGCTGGTCTCAAACTCCTGACCTCAAGTGATCCACCCATCTCGGCCTCCCAAAGTGCTGAGATTACAGGTGTGAGCCACAGCGCCGGCCTCATAATGTGTTTTCTTCTTCTTCTTCTTCTTCTTCTTCTTCTTCTTCTTCTTCTTCTTCTTCTTCTTCTTCTTCTTCTTCTGCTGCTGCTGCTGCTGCTGCTGCTGCTTTTAATCAATTGCTCTGAGCCTTGGTTTAGGATTGCAGCAAATTTAGAATTAAAACATGTAAAGTGGGTGGGTCACAGTGGCTCACACCTGTAATCCCAGCACTTTGAAGCTGAGGTGGGTGAATCACTTGAGCTTAGGGGTTTGAGACCAGCCTAGGCAACATGTCCAAACCCCGTCTCTACAAAAAATACAAAAATTATCTGGGCGTGGTGGTGCACACCTGTAGTCCCAGCTACTTGGAGGCTGAGGTGGGAGGATTGCTAGAGCCTGGGAGGCCAAGGCTGCAGTGAGCAATGATCATGCCACTGCACTCTAGCCTGGGCAACAGAGAAAGACCTTATTTAAGAAAAAAATGTTTTTTAAATTTAAATTTCAACACTTTTTAAGACTCATGGTTAGGTATTTTGTAGAATGTCCCCCAGTCTGGGATTGTCTGGTGTTTTCTCATGAAAAGACTAAGGTGGTCGATTTTGGCAGGAGTAGCACAAAGGTGATGTGCCCTTCTCGTTGCAGTATATGGGGGCACATGATGTCAACATGATTTATTGCTGGTGATCTTCATCTTGACCATTCAGTTCAGGTGGTGTTTGTGAGGTTTCTCTACTGTAAAGTTACTGTTTTTTTCTTTCCATAGTCTGTAAGAAACAGGTCCCCAAGTCCAGAGCACACTCAAGGCAAGAGGAAATAAGCTGCACCTCCTGGAGAAAGGGACATCAAAGAATTTGTGATAGTGTGTGAAAACTGCTCAGGTATTCGTGTATTGGGGGACAGATACTTGAAGGTTTTGCAAATGTCCTGTTTTTCCTTAAAGTTTTATCTACTGTTTTTAGCATTAATCAATGGATCTTGCCTGTAGCAATTATTATTGTGGTGGTCTAATAGTGATTTTCTGTTTTCCTTATTCCTTATACATTTATAATTAGAATTCTTCTGCATTTAGTTCTTCTCTCTCATTTAGTTATTTATTCAATACTTTATTTACATCAGTATGGACTTATAAAGGTTTATTTTACTCTTGGAGTTATAATCCAATATTATTATCTATTACCATTGCTCAAACTGTTCCAGATTTGGCCATTGGGAGCTCTTTCAAGTTGGCTCCTGTGTCCTTTTGATATGCCCCTTCCCTCCTTTTTTTTTTTTTTTTTTTTTTTTTTAGCACTTCTTTATTTTCTGGCACTAAAAGTTGTTCCAGGATCATCTTATGTGTTCCCTGTCCCAGCTCAAGAATTAACCATTTTTCCAAGGAACCCTGGCTGCTTTATTGGAGAATGTTATTTAGAAACCAAGATCTGGATGCTAAGTACTCTTGTTGCTAATGGGGTATCACTTCTTTTAGGCCCTCTTTGCAGACAAGGCTAACAAATATAAGTATATATACTAACATACATTATATATATGTGTGTGTGTGTGTATATATACCACATCTATATTTATTTCTCTATCTGTGTGTACATACATACACATCATATAGACATCTATGGATTAAATCTATGTAGAGATCTATAGATAGATAAAGATATCTATATGTATCTATTAAAGATATTCTATACTATTGAGTGTATGTATATGTATTAAAATGCACATGAATTCATGCTGATATCTCCAGCTCAAATCCAGCACCACCACCATCCTAACATCCCTCTTCTTTCTGTGACAGTGAGAAACTCGCCTCCCACTAGCGACAATTTATTTACTTATTTGTTCAACACTGGTATGCATAGAAAGCAGTTGCGGAATTGCTAACCTGTAACAGGTTCTTGACAACCCCAAAGATGGCTTGTACTTAATGTGAACAAAATTGAGTTCTTCATTTCATAACCAACCCAAACCTCTCTTACTCCTTTTCTCCACTCCTTTCTCTCCCCCTCTATACTCTATCACTGTGATTGACACCAGACACATGGATGCCATCACTGACATCTCTGTGCCTCCCCTCCCACAGCCAATTACCTCATCTAACCTCATCTTTCACCTCTTCTCCCCACCCCACGTGCATGGGCAGGCACACACATGCACGAGCACACACATAACACACATACACACATAATATGCTCCTGCCACTTTCGTTCTCCAACTGTATCAAGCTTTGGGGCATTGTACGTGCTGTTCCATCTGCTTGCAACACTTTTCCTCTTCCCACTCCTCCTTTGATTGGCTAACTTCACGTCTACCTCTTTCAGGAAACCATCCCTGACCACTCTCCAAACCTATGTCAGGAGACCTCATTCCCTTGATACTGTGAGTTTCTCTCCTGTTTTAGCATTTATCTTTTTTTTTGAAACAGGGCCTCACTCTGTCACCCAGGCTGGAGTGCAGTTTCACCATCTTGGCTCACTGCAACCTCTGCCTCCCAGGCTCAAGTGATCCTCCCACCTCAGCCTCCCAAGTAGCTGGGGCTACAGATGTGCACTACTACGCCTGGCAAATTTTTGTATTTTTTGTAGGGACAGGGTTTTGCCATGTTGCCCAGGCTGGTCTCAAACTCCTGGGCTCAAGCAATCTGCCCGTCTTGGCCTCCAAAAGTGATGGGATTACAGGCGTGAGCCACCGCACCTGGCCACATTTATCATTCTGTATTCACAATTCTCACTTACTCTTCCAAATACCTGTGAAGCAGCATTTCCCAAGTTGTCTCAAGCATTGAATGAAGTATCACTAGAATGTGAGCTCCATGGAGACAAGTGTGTGTCTGTTGTGTTCATTGTTGTATCCTCAGTGTCTAGAACAGTGCCTGGCACTATTAGGTACTAGTTAATATTTGTTGAGTGAATTAATTAATGTAGCACCCGGCCTCCAAGATAGCCCCATATGACCTTCACCTTCTGGTGTCCCCACACTGAATTAGGGCTGGTCTGTGTGATTAATAGGGTATGGTGGAGGTGACAGTTCCTTCCAAGGGAAGGTTATGAAGTTTCCACCCTGGCTTCTTGGGTAGCTCATGGTGGGGTAAGCCCCAACTGCCATGTCATGAGGACACACAAGCAGCCCT
Organism: Symphalangus syndactylus; assembly: GCF_028878055.3. Lineage (NCBI taxonomy): Eukaryota > Metazoa > Chordata > Mammalia > Primates > Hylobatidae > Symphalangus > Symphalangus syndactylus. The sequence continues at coordinate 29,843,728 of NC_072431.2, forward strand.
GTGGAAAGCCCAGAGGGTGAAGAACTGAGGCCTCCCACCAGCAGCCAACACCCACTTGCCAGCCCTGTGACTGAGCCACCTAGAATATGAGTCCTCCAGTTCCAGCGACACTTCCAGTGACTGTAGCCTCATGAAACATACCAAGCCAAAACTGCTCAGCCAAGCTACGTCCAAGTTTCTGGCCCCCAGAAACTCTGAGAAATAGCTTTTCATTGTTGTTTTAAGCCACTACGTTTTGGGGTAATGTGTTACATGGGAGTAATTAATGAACACAGTACTGTCCTACAGAAAAGAGCATCATGATTAAGTAAGTTTGGGAAACACTGGATTAAACAGCTAAAGGGATTTCTCAGAGGACTCCTCAGAGCTTTTAATATACGATACTCATGGAGAATCCCATCCTTATGTAATGACTTACTCCTTTCTCATCTTATTCACTCTTTCCAGTTTGGACATGTAGTTGTAAGTAAATCTACAGTCGGCCAGCATCCCAAATAAAATAACACCAAGATTGTCTAAGGGCAGCAGGATAGGAAGAATCTCTTGAGGATTTGGGCCTCAAATTCCTACTTTTTCCTCCTTCAAACGTCACTTTTCCCCTGGGAATCCCATGAATTATGGCTGCATCCACCAAGCTGGCATCAGAAGACAATGTTCTCCCCTTCACTACTTGGACCCAAACACGGGCACTTTTACTTAACCTTCCATAGCAAAATTGAGATCTTAATGACTGACAAAATTTTGCAGGAAACCCAGTGTAGGGAATTGAGTTGGGTCCCCAAAAGAGATATGTTCAAGTCCTCAGCTCCAGTACCTGTAAATGTGACATTATTTGGAAACAGGGTCTTTCTATATGTATTCAAGTTAAGATGAGGTCATAGTGGATTAGGGTGGGAAATCCAATGATCAGTGTCTTTTATAAGAGAAAGGAGGTAGATTTGGACACAGAGACACAGAGGAGCCATAGGGAACAGCCATGTGACAACAGATGCCGAGATTGGAGTGATGGTTCGACAAGCTGAGGAACATCAAAGCCTGCCAGCAACCATCAGGAGCTAAGAGACAGGCATGGAACAGATCCTCCCTCAGGGCCTGCAGAAGAAACCAACCCTGCCAACAGCTTGATTTCAGTCTGCTGGCCTCCTCAACTGTGAGACGATAAATTTCTGTTGTTTTAAGCCACTCGGTTTGTGGTGCTTTGGTTCAGCAGCCCTAAGAAAGTAAGACATCCAGGAAGAACTGAAAGGAATTGCTCAAAGGAGCATAAAAGTGGAGCGCCACCCAGCAATGGAGCTGCCTCACTTGCCCCTTGGCCCTTGGCTCCCAGCCCTGCCAGGATTCTCCCTCACCATGGTGTGGGCTGCTTGGAAACAGCCTGGCCTAACTAGTGCCCTCAGGGTTCAGGCCCAGGAGAGAGAAGTACAGAGAGATGCTTCCTCTAACTCTACCCAAGGCCTCAGTAACAAATCCCCATTTCCTGACCCCAGACGCTCTTTATTCCAGTAGAATGGACATTAGGACCATCTGTTCCTTTCAGAGAATGTCATGTTCCCACCATAAGGGATGGACTCACAGGTTATCTCAAAACGTAATTGTCTACTGTTACTACAAGAGATACACAAGCAGTGAGAGAGGACAGATTCAGTGCCTTTCTCTGACATGCCAAAGCCGCAGGGACTTTCCCACCATTACTCACTGCTCTGTTCACCTCAATCTCTAGGCAGGAAGGTCTCTCTCATTGGTGATGAGATTGTCTGCTCCTCCAGGTCAAGCCTGCAGTGAGATGCATGTCCCTGGAGCCTAGCACAGGACTTGGCACAGAACAGGAGCCCTGCAGCACTTTGTGGGGAATTGGCTACGTGAACAGTCAAGACACTGAGGCCATTAAAACAGGCTCCTAAAAAAGCAGCCAAACCCCTGTGCACTTTCTGCAACTGGAATTTCCAGGAATTCCTCTCCATGACAATTTAGAAAGTCCAGCAGTGGGTTCCAAGGCATCACAGAACTCAATCCAAGCAGATCCCAAACCCCAATGGAAAGCTGCACAACACGCCACTCCCCAAGCATCGTGGAGGTCCAGAGTTCCAGCCAGAGGAGACTCAGTGAGTTCGGAGGGCAGATGCTCCTGCTGTGCCTGAGACCATCCTCAGATTCTCTAGCTGGCAGGACAGAGCCAGGTGAGGGGAAGGATGAACTGTAATGTGAGGACTGTGTGTGCCCATCTCCTCCTCTTCAGCAGGTGACTCTACCCAGGGCAGCCTAGACAAGATTTAGAGAGCAGGGCAGTGGGCTATTTTGGAGTCTGGAATGGGAAGGAATGACAATTGGCAGGTGACTCTAGTACTTGAACTTTCCTGTGCTGAAGAATCACTGAAGGTATTCTTTAATATGCAGATACCTGGGTCCAGCCCTCCCTCCCAAGGAGGTTAAGTGTTGCCTAGGAATCTGTATTAAAAACAAAACAAAAACAAAAACCTCCTTAGTGGTTCAAACACAAGTAATCCTCAGACCTGGGCCAAGAAGGTCTTTTCTGACACCACCTGGAGACCCAGCCTCGTTCTTCTCTCTCCTAACTACAGCCTCAGGAAGCTACATGTCTGTAGAGAGCCTGGGAGGAGACAATGACCCCAGTCTCAGAGTGACTACACACAACGGCGCCAGGAGGCCGACCCACATCAGGATTCCAAAGAGAAGAGGGGTTAGGCCTGAACAGTGTGGGCCCAGAGGGCATAACGAGCCCCTTACAGAGCAGTCACAAAGAAGCAGGTGTGAGCTCAATGTGAGGAAGAACTTTATGGCAAATCTATTACATCACTCACGGCTGAAGGCCTACAGTCTAGTGGGATAGTGCCCATCATCCTTAGAAAACTCTAAATGCCCTGGCAGGCTATAAGGTCCTTCAGAATTCAGCCTGGCTTCCCTCTGCAATACCTTTTTATAGCCCCCACTTCCAGAACTTCACCTGCCTTCCCACCCTCAAAGGGGAACCTTTCGGAGTTCTCCAGGTATACCAGGCCCTAGAGATCTGTCAGCCTTCCTTACTTGCCACTCCCCTCCAGGACTTTGCCTCTTCTGGTCCCTCTGCCTGGCCCGCCCTTCCCCTACTCTTAGCTTGGTTAATTACTAGTTATCTTCAGGTCCCAGTTTAGAAGTCACCCCCTGAAGTTCCCTGCAACCCCTGCAGCTGGATGGAATACCTCTCCTCTGTTCCCTCTGCATCTCACACTTAAATTGTTCATTGTGGGACGGAGTGGCATGGGGTTGCGTGCCTTGGTGGGGAGTCCACTACCTGAGAGGGGGCCGGTGGATGAAGGAGCAAGCAGGGAAAGAAAAAAGTTGTTCATTGAAGGCAGGCACGGTGGTTCATGCCTATTATCCCAGACTTTGGGAGGCTAATGCTGGAGGATAACTCGAGCCCAGCAATTTGAGGCTGCAATGAGCTATGATCCTGCCACTGCACTCCAGCCTAGACACTAGAGCAAGACCCCATCTCTCTCTCTCTCTCTCTCTGTCTTTCTCTCTCTCTCTTTCTCACACACACACACATTGTTCACTGACTCCTCAAGGTCTAATGTACTCTCTGTACAAAACATATTGAGTTTGAATTGTTGAATTGTAATGAGCTGTTTATTTACTTTTGCCCCGTGAGGCTACGAATTCCTCCAGGACCAATTGGCTGGCACTTTGCTGCTGTTTAATAAATATCTGACAATGCATGAATGGCAGTGTCCTGGCAGAAAACAGAACAGTCCACCTTGAGAGGCAACAAGTCCTAACAGCTTTTTGTTTACACAGAGGCTGACCCACCCTCTGTCAGAGATCTTAGAGGTAGTGCTGAAGATTGCTAAATAGGACACGAGTGCCCTAGGGTCCCTTCTGACATGGTGATTATGGGGCAGTGACTCTGGCAGGGGGCTGAAGGGGATCTTTGAAAAGCAGCCAAGGAGGCCCAGTGAGCTAATCACTTGATATCGGTTTGGTTCACAGCAGCTTGTGTTCCAGGAAGGTAAAGGAAATTCATTGCAAAGCAGCAACAGGTGAGGAGTTACTCTGGTTCTGTTGTCCCCCAATCCAGAGCCAGCCTCTGTCACACCCACCCCTACTCTCCTGAGTACTTGCTAGGACTGCCTGGACTCATTGGGCATAGAAAGGCCCTACCAGCCTGAAGGCGAGGCACGTTTCCCAAGTGCAAATGCCCTGAATGTCTTTTAGGCACGTCCCCCTGCAGCCAAGCCTAGCCAAATCAAGCTATTTGTACTCAGTACCTACTGTGTGTCAGTCTCCAGGTGAACAAGACAGACAAAGTGACTTTTCCCAGCCCAGTGGAACTTGGCCTCTCGTAGGCCATCAAGACAGGGGACAAACCAGGTTTCCAGCCCAGGCCCATCAGTGGTGATGGATGTACCAGCTATTTAGAAGGCCAGCATGGGTGTATTTGCAAGATAGTCCAGGAACTCATACAGTGCTGTGAGCCCCAGGGCAGGTGACATTCAGAGCTGCTGGGTAGACTGTTTGCTTTCTGCAGTCTACCTCTGAAGCACAAATCTTTCCAGAATGTCTTCATAATCCCCAGGAGTGGAGGATCCAGAGGGACAGCTTGTGCCAGCTCTCCCTCACCTCCACCCTCACTCCAGGGAGAGAAGCCTTAGAGGCCTGGACCTCCGGAGTCAGCGTGTCTGAATGGGGGCTGGGGACAGGAGCCCAGGAGTGCAGCGTTCAACGTGCTGCTGATTATCTGCGTGACCTCAGGCAAGTCCCTTTCCCTCTCTGAACCTTAGAATCCTCCTTTGTAAATGAGAGGGATCAACTACATCAGTGTGTCCTCATCTTGGCTATGAATCAGAATCATCTGTGTGGTGGCAAGACTAAGGAGCTGGAAAAATGCAGCCTCCTGGGCCTCATCCCAAAGTTCCTAAGGAACCTGGACCCCCAAGGAGGAGAGTGGAGAGGCCTACTCAAGCCCTGGCCCCCAATCCTGGCCCCAGTCAAGGAGCCTCTGAGCCGCCTCATGCCTTCCCCAGCCTCCTCCACTGAGAAGCTCTTTGGGATGCAATGTTCCCAGCCACATTCCATCTCTTTCCAACTTCTGGGCCTCCTTGGGCCAGGGCTGGAGTAAGCTGCCCCAACCCATCTCTCCAAAGAGCTCTGGAGCCTGAAGCACTGGTCATTGAGCAGTTTATTACCATCAGCCTGTCCCCAGCTTTCCAGCACAACAGCCAGCCCACACTCTAGACACGCCTTCACTCCAGTCCATTCTGGCACCTAGCCTCAGTCTTCACCCTCCACCCTCCTCCACACACTCCTACCCCCAGCCCTCCAAGGCAGCACCAGGCCTGAAGGCCACACCTCAGCTGGGGGAGGGGAGGGGAGGGAAGACAGTGAGACAGACAGAAGCTGGGGAAAGAGGAGCCAGGGTTGGCCCCAAGCTTCTGTAGCCACCACTCCGGGAAGGAGGGAAAGGGGGCAGGGCTGAGGCTGGGGCTGGGGTTGCCAGGTGATGACAGTTCAGGTGGTTCAGGCAGGAGGCTCTTCTCCAGGAGGTGCAGGGAAGCCACTCAGGTCTCGGCCAATGATCTCACTCACTGTAAAGGAGGGGCAGTTGAGAGACTGGGCTAGAGGTGGGTCCCCTCCTTTTCCAAAGACCCACCCCCAATCCATTCCAGGCAGGCCTTAATCTAAGAGGCCTCTAGATTCCTCCTCTACTGGCTTCTGTGCCACTGGGCCTCAGTTTCCCCAACGTGTCTTGACACCTGCTCCGAATCAAATCTTGCCCAACTCCCTCCATGTGGGCTCCCAGGCGCCCGTCCTAGCTCTTTCCTGCTGGCTTAGCCTGAAATGTCAGGGGAATCGATATCAGCAGGGCCAGAGATGGGTGTAGCCAATGGGAGGAAGGAGAGGCAAAACAGGAAAGCTCCTCCTCACCAACCCTGACCACAGACACCGTGTTTAGGGGAAAGCTGAGGCAATGGCAAGTGTGCTTGACTGGGACCTCAGCAGGCTACCATCCCTCTCTGGAACTCAGCACCTGAACTTGCAAACTGAGTGAGCCGGATGGAATGACCTTGAAAGTGCTTCTAGCTCTGAGATTTTATGATTTGGAGCAGAAGGCAGAGGCAGAGGCAGGAGAAAGGCTGAGACAGTTACCCCATGCACCCTTCAGAATTCAGTTAATTGGATTCAGGCAGCCACAGGCATCAAGAACATGCCTCCTGGGAACCTCCAACTGGCCCTGAGAGACCAGGGATGCCCGATCTCTGAAAAGCCCAGCTCCAGCCCTCAGCAAACATGCAGAGCAATCTCTTGCACACACTCACACTCACAGCCCCCAGTCCCACACCCACCTTCCTCCAGCGTGATACCCTGGATAGGGACACTGTCTCGGAAGCCGCTGCTGTAGCCACCCCTGGATTTCTCCTGCTCCGGAGCCCCCTCCCCAGGGCCATAGCCTGGCCCTACCTTATTGTATCCCTCAGCAGGTAGGGGATGCACATCACTCTGGGAAGGGAAGGGGCCTTCAAGCGGTGGGGATGCAGGAAGAGGAGGCCGAAAGGGGGCTGGAGGAGAGAATGGCAGCCCCAGGGGAAAAGAGGAGCCCCGCCCTCCATACGGGTCACTAGGGAAGGGGCGGGGAAGGAAGGAGACTGGAGGTGGTTGGGCACAACCTGTGGTACCCCTAGTCTCAGGGAACATCCGCAGGCCCGGTCTGTAGGATGGTGGGGGCCCCGTCTGGGGGTACAGAGGGGGCATGCCATAGCCGAAGCCTTCTGATAGGTAAGGAGTTTCACAAGCAGGGTCTTCATGGGGATAGGAGGGGTAGGGGGGCCTGGGTGGTGAGAAGTCCATGTCAGTGCCAAAGGGGGGTGCCGATGCTGAAGGGAAGCCCCGCAGAGATGAGTCCGGTAGGGGCTCCTCTTTGCAGATCACTGGGAAGACAGGAAGTGGGAGGACATGCTGGTGAGAGGTCTGGTAGTCTCCCCCTGCACACTTTCCAGCTGCCTGCTCCTCCCAGGTTCCATTCACCCCTTGGCCCCTCACGATGGGTACTGCTTCCCTCTGCCCCTGCTCCAGCTCCCCATGTCCCTATACCCCCACCATGGACTGTCCCAGAGCTCACCAGGCAGAAACTTGAAACTCTGGGTAGGACTGCGTTTCCTCCGCCCATTGGAGACATAAAAGTAGACTTGGACTGGCCGGGAAACCCTCTTGTTGCTGTACTCGGGGACAGTCAGGGTCAGCGTCACCTAGGGAAGAGTATAAATGAGGCAGGGAGCCCTCGGGCATCTGGGCTTAGCCCAGCCTTTCCAGGGGCCCAGACTCCACCTTCTAGCCTTCTCCATTTTCTAAGAGGCAAAGTTCATTCCCTAGAGATGCACCTGCTTACAGAATGGCCAGTCTACCTCCTCCAGAAAAGTCCACTCCCATGAGCAAGAGGACCCAGCTGAAAATCCCCTGCCTTCTCCCACCCCCGCCACCCAGGAGGTATCCAAGTGACACTGGTACCTCATTGCTCTGCAGTCGGTTCACCGTGGCCTCCTCCTCCCATTGCAGCTTCCCATCTGTCCAGAGGGATCAGAGAGCTGCAGCTCAACTCCAGCGCCCCTGCCCCCTGCCCTAGTTCTCTGCCATTTCCCCTCCTGTTAGAGCCAAGGACAAATTCAGAAGGCCCTAGAAGGTCAGACACACAGAGGAGCACACTGCATGTTAACTTAATATGAATGGAAGAGGTAGGGTTTAAAACTGTCCTCAAGGTACAGGGAAGCAAACTGAGACCAAGAGAAATGACAGGGCCAGCCCAGATACCAGAGGGAGTTAGTAACGGAAGAAACTCTTGAGCCCTCCCACCCAACTCCAAACATCATTTCCCATGATAACGCTGAGAAGGAAGACCAAAGGTAGGAAAGGGTCCTAGCTCGACAGAAGGCAATGAGACCCCCAAGTATCATGACCTAGAACCTCTGGAGAAGCTCTGACATGGTCCTAGGATGCTAAATTTGGATATAGGGACCAGATGCAGTGGCTCATGCCTGTAATCCCAGAACCCACCAATCCCACCTGGGGAGGCCAAGGTGGAAGGATCACTTGAGTCCAGGAGTTTGAGACCAGCCTGGGCAACATGGGGAGAACCTATCTCTACACAGAATATTTTTGGAGGATTGCTTGAGCCCAGGAGGTTGAGGCTGCAGTGAGCCGTGATTGCATCACTGCACTCCCCTGGGTGACAAAGTGAGATCCTGCTATCAGAAAAAAAAAAAAAGGATATAGGGACTGAGGCTCTTAGTGAGCAGTGTTTGGAGAGGGCAAAGGCCTCAGGTTGGTGCCGGCAACTCGAACCCTCAGTCTTCCCTTCCTCCACTCCTGCAGCTCCATCTCGGGGCACCTAACAGGCTCTGTTAATCACTGCCCATAACTCAAGAGGGGCCCAGCGGGTAGCTGTGAGTGTGTAAATCACCTCTTCCCTTCTCCTCATATACCCTATCTACAGGGGGGTAAATTATCTCAAAGCAGACTCCTCTTTAACAGACAGAATGTGCATTGCTTCTGTTTGTTCAGAATCCTCAACATTTTAGATTGCTGTCGTACCCATCCCACATGGAAAGCAGACAGTATAATAGAAAGGGTAGTCTGTCTGTCCCATTTTACAAATAAAAAAACTGAGGCTCCATTGGCTAGTTTAGTGACAATGCCAGAGATGTTTCACCTGCCACTCCCAAGCTCTCCCTGCCTGCCCTCCCCTCCCCAGCAGGTACTCACCAGGACCCCTCTCAATGAACACCACCTTGGAGTCTGGCAGGAAGTTGGAGCCAGTCAGTACCAGTTCCTCGCCTCCTCTCACAGAGCAGGCACTGGGGCTGTAGGCCTCCACCTGGGGCAGCTCCTGGGCTGAGCGCTGGGCTGCAGAGCAGTGCAAGGAAGAGGACTGGCTGGGCTAGGCATGGTGGGGTGGCCTCCTCTGTCCCCACCCTCTTTGGGAAAACTGCCACAGGGCTCTGAGGGAGCCCTCCTCAGCAGTGGATACACAAATAAACCAGTAATATCCATGGAGTCACACACACCATGTAAGGGGCCACTCCCAGAGCAGAGAGAGGGTTAAACAGGGTAGACCAGGGAGTTTCTCAAACAAGGGCACAGGGCACCCCAGGAATAGATAGGGTCCAGTGTCACTCTGGACCACCCCAGATACAGAGTCTGTGGCAGGGGCAAACTAGAATAGAAAGAAGCTGAGTCCTCTATAGAGCTACCCAGGACAGATAGGGCACAGGACGCTGTAGAGGGAATGGGCAGACAGACACACACACACAGACAAAAGAGTTGCAAGAGACAGAGAGATGGCCCAGGGCCTCTTTGCTCACAGCACTCGATGGGCACCGATGCTGCCTGTACTGAGACGACCTTCCCGCCGCCCTGGGGCACGTGTACCCGGAACACCAGCCGTACACGTGTGTTTTTGCGCCCGATGTCCGTCTCACCCTTCCGAAGCTCAATGTCTGAATTCCGAAGCTTCAGGATTCCGGCGCAGTCAATGCTGGAGGCAAAGGATGGATGGCAAGCCCTCCTAGCTGAAGCCAAAATGGTGATACATCCCTAAAGAGGGAAGTTCCCGCCCTCCATCCAAAGCCTTGAATGACTTTCGACGAGTGCCTAGGAGGCTATTTTCTAACCCAGAGATGGCCTCTCTGGGGTACCCCCCAACCCCAAAAGTCCTCTTCCAGATGGTGGATAGGCCTGAAGCCAGCTCCTAGGAAAAATGTCTACCTCTTCTGGGAAAAGGAAGAAGTGGGCTAGCATAGGCCCAATGGAGAAAGCTAGTTTAAAGCCTGCAGACTGAGGGGAAGTTGCATGGGACTTACTTGGCCGCCATGTTGTTCTCAGGCAGCAGAGTCATCTCCAACACCTTGGTGCCACTGACTACGGCTTCATAGCTGGCCGTGGCCACCATCTTGCCTGTGATACGGTGCACCTGATAGAAGGCATGAGGCCGCAGGTTCCTTTCATCTGCAGTGCCGATGAACATCTGTAGGGTCAGTGGCTTCTCACTGTAGCCTAGGAGCTGGCAGAGGAAGAGAGAGGCCACCTCATTGAAATCCCCACCGTCTCATCCTTTATTCATCCCTAGATTTTCAGTCTACCATGGGATGGGAATGGTGGAAGATAAAGGATATCCTGCAAGGGAATCCCTTGGGGAACTGGGCACCCGTTGTGGAGAAAACATGGCCTGGAGTTCACAGTGTTTTTCTTGGAATAAAGCCCAAAGTGGGCTGGGCAGAGGCAAAAGAGCCTCCAAAGAGACTGGCCCAACTCAATATAGAGAAAACTTAACTCCCAGTGACTTTTGGCCTCAGCCTAAACCCTCCCCCATATCTGGCAGGCCACCATTTTCCAGAGTAGACATGAGGCTGGTGTCCCATGGGATGAGTTGAGTGGGGGTGGAAGGACGGGGGAGTAGAAAGTATATCCGGGTCCTTGCACCCCTCCTCCCCCAACTCCAGCCCCTCCCCCAGGCTGCCTGCAGGGTCAGAGCTGAGAGGGAGTGTGGGAAAGGGCAGTGCCATGTGTCTGCATAGCTGGAACCTATCTGGGAGAGGAGAAAGGATATCAGGCCTGCTGTCTGTCCTTTACCTTTACTACGGGGTGACCGCCAGGGGCAGCTTTGACGGCTCCACGGCTGCCTTCTGTCTCATAGTGGGCCCGGTGGTGGGCTCTAGGCTGCACCTCGATCCTCAGCTCCAGCTGCTCATATTGGCTGGGCAGAGGCCAGTCCAGTGGGGGTAGGGCAGAGGTCCTGGGTGAGAGAGAAGAGCATTAATCATGTGCAGCCTCAGACCCCAGTCAGGCCCACACTGGATCTGTGAGGGAGGAGGGGGTACGGGTCTGAGAGAAAGGAAAGCACAGAAGAAATAAAGAAGTACATCAACACTTGTGAAAAGAAGGGAAAAAAGAATTTTTTAAAAAACTAAGAAAAGGACAAAGAAATGAAGAAATCCAAAAGTCCAGACACAAGGGGAAGTAGGGGACAGAGCCCCTTGAGGTATGAAAGATGACAACAGGCCTAAAACTCCCTTCTTCCCAGCTCTGAGCGCAGGGGTTGGGGTGGGAAGGCTTCACTTGGATACAGAGGATTCTCAAGCCCATCTCAATCCCTAGACCTGGATGGAAAGAAAAAAGAAGTGCCGCTTCAGACCAGAAAAGGCCTCAGATATGAACCCTTTGTTTTACAAATTAAAAAATTGAGGCACGTTGGCTCACACCTATAATCCCAGCACTTTGGGAGGCCAAGGCAGGGGTGGGGGGTGGTGTGAGGATGGCTTGAGCCCAGGAGTTTGAGACCAGCCTGGGCAACATGGTGAAACCCCGTCTCTACAAAAAATACAAAAAGCGGCCGGGCGTGTCGGTGCTCCTGTAGTCCCAGCTACTCCTGCTGAGGCAGGAGGATCGCTTGAGCCCAGGAGGTCGAGGCTGAGTGAGATCACACCACTGCACTCCAGTCTTGGTGACAGAGCAAGACACTGTCTCAAAGAAAAAAAAAAAAGAAAAAAAGAAACTGAAGCCAGCAGCTACTGACAGACCTAGGACTGAGCACATTCTGCTCCCAAGCCAGCTCCCTTTCCACTAGTTGGGGCTTGATAGGTGGAGTTCCAGGGAGCTAAGGGTTTCAGATGGGACAACTTATCCTGTATTGTGCTCCCTGATACCCTAGGACAGTGGATCTCAACTGGTAATTGCCCCCCAAGTAACTGCCCAGATATTTGGCAATGTCTGAAGACATTTTTGGTTTTCCCAACTAGGGGAGTGGGTGCTACTAGCATCTAACGGGTAGAGGCCAGGAATGCTGCTAAACCATCCTATAATGTCCAGTACACCCCCACACAACAAAGAATTATCCTGCTCAAAATAGTAGTGCCGAATTAATAGTGCTAAGGTTGAGAAACTTTGCCCTATGGGAAACCCAGGGGTACCAGTGTCAACGTTTCTTTCCCCTAGAAACTTTTCTGGACAGAACCAGCTCAGTCTAACATCTCAGGATTTAAGATTATTGAAATGGGCAAGATTCTCTGAGGGTGGAAGGAATAGAACTGCAAGTTTTAACATGAATTATTTGACTTGCAAATATATGCTATTTTATTCAAGTTAGCAGCTATACTTTTAAGCCAGTAGGTCAGGCTCTAGAAATTAAGGAATGGAGAGGGGGAATTTCCTGCAACAGAGTGGAAATCTGCTTAGGTCTGGCAGATTTGAAAGGGCCAGAGTGGAAGGCTGAAATCCAGCCCAAGTTCCACACTCAGCCACATGCCAGTGCAGAGCGGGGGCTTGGGAGCACTCTATAGGCTACAGGAACACCTCCTTAACCTAGTTGATCCTCCTACAATAGCTAGGGTTGGGAGGGTGGAGGGGCTTTTTCTAATTGGCCCACAGGGAACTGTTGCCCTCTTGTAAATCATCCAGAGGTACACTTTTTCTTCTAGTTCTCTTTAAAACCAGGTAGTTGGCAGCTGCTGAGCTGGTTGCAGATTCTCTTTTGAAATTCAGAGGGCATGAAACTAGTGTCTTCAAATCCATCCCTTGACCCTCCTGCTCCCCTAGTGGAATGGCTGGAGAGAGCGGTGGTGCCAAGCGCAACCCTCACCTGAAGATAGGGCTGTGTCCCCCAATCCGGGCCTTGGACCAAGCGAGTGGGGAGGGCACTGCCAGGTAGTCCATGCCAGCCACCTCCTTCCGGGGACCTCCTGGAGGAGCCACAGACTCCTCTGCTCCCAAGGGCAGCTTCCCATTGCATGGGGCAGGCTCCTCAGACCGAGACAGAGCCACTGCCTGCTCGCTGGAAGTCCGCCGTGTCTTCTGAGGGATGCTCTCAGCTGGTGGGGCCCCCACATAGTCAAAGGGACCAGGGGATCCAGGGTCTCGGGCCAGAGGCAATGGGGGTGGTGGAGGTGGCTCAGACCCCTCTTCCCCCAGGCTGCCACGGCGGGACAGAGCTGGGGAGGCTGAAGATGGGGTTCCCGAGCTGGAATAGCGCCGCTTGCCACATGGAGAGGCAGGCCGCGGGGAGGCTGGGGTGGGCCCAGGAGCACTGAGGAGTAGCCAGCTATCCTCTGGCCCTCGGCCTCCGGGGCTTGGACCATACAGGCTCCAGGGATCTTCGGGGGTCCATGGCCGAGGGGAGGCCCGGGGCGAGGGCAGCGGGGAGCCCAGGCCAAAGCGGGAGGCCGCCTCATTTAGCTCAGACTCCACCTCGTCGCAGGCTGCATACAGGGCTGCCTCGTCAGAGGCATCGGAGAAGAAGCTCCACGAGGACAGGCTGCTGCTGCCAGGGCTTGGGCTGAAGAAAGCCCCCCCACCCTGGCCCCCTGCTTCTCGGTAGCCCCCAAAGCCTTCTGGTGGGGCGTAATCTCTAGGAGAGCCGTCCCCCCAGGCATCAGGGTTGTCCTCCAGCGCTGCCGGCGGCTCCGGCGTGGGAGAGATTGAGGTGATGCGGATGCTGGGACACTCGAGAACACGGCCACCCCCAGCACCCCCAGCACCCCCTCCTGGTCCTCCCAGCCTCACCGACCGGGCAGGCTGGCTCTCCCACGTGCCAGGTGAGGGGGCTGGGCGCGGCGGTGGCGAATGCATGCCAGGCCGAGGGGGTGGAGGTCGGGGAATACCGATAGGTGCAGCGCCATAGGGAGGGGGCTCCCCCAAGGCCAGACGGCAGCATGGCGGGGCATCCTCTGAGTCCAGTTCTGTCAAAATGGGAAGAGGAGCAGAGGGAGAGGAGGAAAGAGAGAAGCAGGTGAGATGGCTAGGTTCCTTAAGTGGCCAGGCCCCAAGTCCTTCTATGCTCCCTGCCCCTCAGCAAGGAGACCTTCTGAGCCACAAGACAAAAGCAGAGTTGGACCTGGGAAGATGGAGGAGATTGAAGCAGGCATGCCAGGCCTTTGCCCACTGGCCCCCGGATCTTGGGACCGAGGGTACCCGATCCGGTGGGTCTTAAGGTGAGAGAGGTGGGTCCAGAGGGGCTGGAGCTGGGGCTGGGCCTGGAGGCGTGTTTCTTGAGGCACTGGGCTGGACTGGGGGCGACTCACACATGAACCCAATTAGCAGCGGTTCTCAAACCCCCAAACGGCGCTGGCAGGAGCCCCAGTTGCCATCGCAACCGTGGCCAGAGGGGAGGGGGGCGTCAGGGCTGTGGTGACGAGGGGAGGTGGCTCCTCCCTCTCTCCCCGCCATCTGGGGGCGGAGGTGCAGCCGAGGGGGTGATGCGTGCCGGGCCCAGCCGGGAGAAGGGGGGCAGCGGGCAGCGCGGATTCGTGCGAGCGGCTGCCGCCGCCCCCGGCTCGGTCCCCGCCATCTGCCTCTCATTGCGGCCAGACGGGGGAGGGGGAGGGGCGCCCCAGCGAGGCCTGACAGCACCCCCCAGCCCCGGGCGTCCAGTCGGCCGGGCCAGAGCTTGGTCCGCCAGGGGCCAGCTCCAGCGCCAAACCTCCCCTTCCCCTGGCGGCGCCTGCTGCTGTTGGGGCCGCAGTTCCCGCCCGCCCCCCAGTTCAGTGACAGGCGGCCCAGCCGGGAGGCGGCGCACAGCCAACAGCACCCCCACCCCCACCCCAGTCACGACCTAAAAAGGAGAAAGTGGTGCCCGGGCCCCCAGCCTCACTTCCGCAGGCCAGCGAGCCTCCCCGACTCGCTTCGACCTCTGACTCCCTCACCCCCCCACCCTAGGCTCGCTGCCTTAAATTCCCCAGACTCAGGATCCCCGGCCCTCCTCTCACTGACCCCAAGACCCCTTCCCAGCCCCGCACTAACCTTCCCCCAATCCCCCCGCGCCCAGCGGGGGGGCCTCCTTTTCCTCCCCGAACACCAGCTTAAATTCCAGCTCCTCATCCTCGCAGCTGGCCGCCCCCATGGATCCGGCAGGAGCCCCCAGGTCCCGGCCTGGGTGGGAGGGGGGAGCTCAGGAGGCTGCTGTATCTTCGCCCGGGTGGCTCCCTCCCTCCCTTTCTCTGAGAAGCCCCCTCCTCCGTCGCTGCCGCCTCCCTCCAGAAGCCCCCTCGTTATTATAGAAACTTTTCCAAACTTTTTTCCCCCAAACTTCTTCAAAGCGGCCCCCCCCCCAGCCTGTCCCTGATTGGCTGCCGGGGATGCTCCGGCCCCTCCTCCAGGGATGAGATGGGAAAACCACGCGCCCCTCGTCCTCCCCCACCCTCCCTCCCTCTGTCCTCTCTTCAGTCCCTCCCCCTCAAAAAAAAAAAAAAAAACTGAATTGGAAAACGGTCCTTCAAGAGTGATACTAATGTTGCCTATTGGTCCGCCGTTGTGACAATCATTTCCCGCAGGGAGCCCAACCCCCACCTCCCCTAGTCTCAGTTCAAGGTTCTGGGTCCGAGAGCCTTAAAGGGGCCACATCCTGGGCCCCCAGGGTAGAAAGCCCACGGAAGACCCTTTTTTAAATTCTGAAGACTGTGTAGATAGCACCTAGCATGGCAGAACAACTTCTCCTCCCCTTTCCCTCCAAGTCCGAGGCCAGGAGGGTCCTGGGGCAGAGTGGCACCGAGCTGCTCGGAAGAGGAAAAGGCTATTCTTCCGGCTCCCTTGCCTGGGGTTACTCTGCCCGGGCCTTCTGGAAGTCTTTGCCCTGCCGAATCAGCGCCTCCATCAGCCATTCCTCCAGGACCCCCAAAGATGAAGAACGCTTAGCCAGCCTGGATGCTTCTGGGAGCAGTCCGAGCCAAAGAGGCTTTGAGAACTGTCCCTAGGCCTACAGCCCTTGTTGGGCGTAGATCCGGGCCAGGCTTTGCCTCTGCCCTTGTCCCAGCCACCCAGAGGGGCCGTGAATTAGCCTCCACGGGAAGTTGGCTGCCTCCTCCCTAGAACTGTAGTCTGGAATGAATCTCTGACCCGATAGCATCCCACTCCGGCTCTTCTAAAAATCCTTGCCAGGTTTACTAGGGGCCTGGAACCTCCGGACCCTGTGGGCTCCCCTCCTCTTCCCCCCACCTCTTGTCCCCCCACCCCCCCACAGGCTGGACACCTGTCACCTGGGCTGGAGGAGGAAGGAAGACCTGGACTGGAGTTTCCGGGAAAGTCAGGCTTGGAGAGGCCTGGGTTGTGTGAGAGGGAGTTAGATGGGAGATTCGTGACTTAGTGGGAGATACTGGCGAGGCTGGCGGGTAGGAGGGATGGGAGGGTGGTTATCATTTTCTCCCACACAATTTCAACCTCTCTAAGAGGCCGCAGCGTCTCCAGTCTCTAAATCCCTCCGGTTCAGGGCCGCACCCCCAAAGCCGCCCCATCCCAGCAACTAAACGGTTAAGCGACGGCCCCGGGTCAGACGTTTACAAACACTCAGAAGCCGGGCGGGGACCGCGCCCGTTACTCTAATGAGAAACAGGCTCTACGGGACTGGGGAAAGAAGGGAGGGCTGGCCCGACGGGCCGGAGCTCCGCAGCGTCCGAGGCGGCTTCCCTCCCTCCCCTCGGTCCTCCCTCGGGCCCGCCCAGGGGACCCCCCCAGCCCCCGGGGACCCCAGTGACGTGCGGAGCTGCCCCGGCTCCGAGCCCAGGGCCGCAACACAGGAGGGGCGGGGAGAAGAGGCCAGGCCGGCGGGGAGAGAAGAATGTTCCGAGGCCGAGCGGGGAGGCGGCCTGGTTTGATTTTCTTCTTTCTTTTTTTTTTTTTTTTTTTTTTTCTTTTTTTTCCTTTGGTTGGTCTCCTCAGGTTACATTTCCCTTCCAGCTTCATCTCGGAAATAAAGGAAGGAGAAACACACGGGGAGGGAGGACGAGGAACACCTCGACCCATCAACCAGCCTGTACCTAAAAGGGCAAGGGAGGTGGGAAGCGGAGGCGAGAAAAGCGGGATAGAGACCCCGAGGCCCAGCCCCTGTTCCCCCAGACTCTGCCTCTCCCCGGCCCCCCTCCCCGCAGGCACAGCACATGCAGACGCGCACATTCTTTTCAAATGTCATATTTCCTTTGATCCTGGGCAGCGTTTCTCCATGTGTCTGGCTCAGCTCCTGCCCAGTCAACCGCCTTCCCCTCTCACCCCCCTTTGTTTTCCTGGAGAACCCTCCTCCTCCTAGCATCTGGAAGGCCCTGAGGGCTGGCGTCGGCCCTCATTCCCCTGATGACTCTGGCCTCTCCTCCCAGTGACTCAATTTCCCCTCCATGGGTGTTGGGGGGTAGGGAAGGGAGGAGCAGAGGGGAGAGTGGTTGAGATTGTTCAGAGTGCCAAGCTTCTCTGAGGCGGGGGGCGGGGGGGCATCCCCTTCACTCTGAAAACCGTCCAATCTGTCTCGGCTGCGGCAGAGAGATGGAACTTATGACTTCTGAAATGTTCGGCCTGGCATTGGAGCCTGGGCAACAGCGGGTAGTTGCAGATTTAGGTTGCCCTACACTTCTGCCCCCTGGCGACCAGAAAGACCCAGCCGCCCTTCCTTGGTTCGCGGTTTCTCGCGCCGCCTGGCCTCGGTCTCAGCTCCGCTGCCTCCTGGCGCACATACGGGAGCACAGCCCGGCTTTCTTACCTTGGTTGGTGGCTTCTGCTCTGCACTTTAACAAGCATCATTCAACTTCCTTGGAGGTGGATGTTATTTATTTCTTTTTTTAATTACACAAGATGCAGTCTTCTCTTTTCCCCAGAGGTCTAAATAAAGCTAATTAATATGCATTCCTCTTGTAAACAATTCAAGCTATACAAAAATACGTAGTAAACCTTGATGGTCCATCATTTTGTATGCCTTTATTAACATGACGCACACACACATGCTCTTTTTATGCGCGTGACAAGCATTTTTCTTGCTTTTTTTTTTCCTCAGTTAACAAATGGTTTGAAGATCTTCTCCCATAGTACCATCTGAAAATGATGACGAAAATGCCCACCTTTTCAGTAGATAAAGTGACTTTTACAAATCAGGTTAGTAACAGAGTCGATTTGGAACCTAGGCCTCCTGGGTACTTGTCAAGTTTGCTAATTCATTCCAACACATTTTACACAGGAATCTGTCCTAGGCTTGGCTCCTCCGGTAAGTAGAGCCTGAGACAAGAACAGGATGCAAGTAGTTTATAGTGAAAAGCAATCATAGGGAACAGAAAGAGAAGAATGGAAAAAGTGAAACTGGAAAGAAGAAAAGCCAATCCAAGGGTGTGCTACAGAACAGGTCACCACTCTGAGCAACTGGAATATTATCCTACTGAGACCGTGTGCATAGCCATAGAGAATGTAATTGAAGAGAAGAGGCCAGCCTTGTCTCTACTAAAAATAAATTTTAAAAGGACGGGCGCAGTGGCTCACCCCTGTAATCCCAGCACTTTGGGAGGCCGAGGCAGGCAGGTGGATTGCCTGAGGTCATATACACAGATATACTATATACTATACTACATAGCATATACACAGCTATACTATATATATACTATATATGTATATACATATAGATATATATGTATATGTATATACATATAGATATATATGTATATGTATACATATATCTGTACATCTGTATATATATACACAGACATGCATGTATATAAAGTATATATATACTATGCTTCTCCTGGATCATCAGGTAAAACGCAAGACCAGTGAGTTTTTTATTTTTATTTTTATTTATTTATTTTTGAGACGGAGTCTCACTCTGTGGCCCAGCCTGGGGTGCACTGGCACGATCTTGGCTCACCACAAACTCTGCCTCTCGGGTTCCAACTATTCTCCTGCCTCAGCCTCCCAAGTAGCTGAGATTACAGGTGTGTGCCATCACACCCAGCTAATTTTTGTATTTTTAGTAGAGGCGGAGTTTCACCATGTTGGCCAGGCTAGTCTCGAACTCCTGACCTCAAGTGATCCGCCCTTCTCGGCCTCCTAAAGTGCTGGGATTACAAGTGTGAGCCACCACACCCGACCCCATTGAGACTTTTAAAAGGGCAGATGTTGAGCTTTGTTGTGGGTCAAGCACTTGAAATATACATGGTAGACCATTAGTGCAATTAATTTGGTCCACTCTAAAATTATGTTCTGTCTTTTTGGATAAAATCCATGATCCAATTAAATTCATGACCACGTACATTCATGTTCATGGTCACATAGAATTCTCCAGATTTTGCCTTAGAAAATTCCCGTGGCTCCTTCTGGGCATCATTCCTGTTTATTTTGGTGTTTTTGCTTCCCACCTTCTGGTTTATCCTAGTCAGAGTATGAGCCTAAGGAATTGAGCTATAACAGCAAAGCAGATTTCACTCTCTCCTCTGCAAGAAGAAAACAGTGAAAATTGTTTCAACAGGGACTATATTTATTGTCTCGCTCTGTCACCCAGGCTGGAGTGCAGTGGCGTGATCTTGGCTCACTGTAACCTCTGCCTCCTGGGTTCAAGAAATTCTCTGCCTCAGCCTCCCAAGTAGCTGGGATTACAGGCGCCCGCCGCCATGCCTGGCTAAGTTTTTGTATTTTTAGGAGAGATGGAGTTTCACCTCTTGTCCAGGCTGGCCTTGAACTCATGATCCACCCGCCTGGGCCTCCCAAAGTGCTGGGATTACAGGCATGAGCCACTGCGCCCAGCCCCAGATCATTATTCTTACTTTCACTGCAAAAAACTGGTAAGGTTGTAAACTTTGCTGCAATTCAACAACTTGCAAGATCAATTTCTTTCTTTTTTTTTTTTTTTTTTTTTGAGATGGAGTCTGGCTCTGTCACCCAGGCTGGAATGCAGTGGTGTGATCTCGGCTCACTGCAGCCTCTGCCTCCTGGGTTCAAGCGATTCTCCTGCCTCAGCCTCCTGAGTACCTGGGGCTACAGGCACCTGCCACCACACCCGGCTAAATTTTGTATTTTTAATAGAGATGGGGTTTCACCATGTTGTCCAGGCTGGTCTCAAACTCCTGACCTCAAGTGATCCTCCCTCCTCAGCCTCCCAAAGTGCTGAGATTACAGTGCAAGAGCAATTTCTGAATTCAGTTTTTAGCTGATATCTGCAGAGAGAAGGATGCCAGGCAATGGTGCTTTATTTTCTTCCGGGCTTTGAGGTGGGTATTCTGTGTTTAACATTTTTATTCTCTCACCTTTAGCTATCCAATGCCATTGGAAACAAAAATTCAACCCTAGAATCCCACATTCCTCATCATCTTTAAAGTGTTCTATAGGAACTGCTACCTGGTCCTTCAGGATCTCATCTAGCTTTCCT
This sequence comes from Symphalangus syndactylus, assembly GCF_028878055.3. Taxonomy (NCBI): domain Eukaryota; kingdom Metazoa; phylum Chordata; class Mammalia; order Primates; family Hylobatidae; genus Symphalangus; species Symphalangus syndactylus. The sequence goes on from NC_072431.2 coordinate 29,863,871, forward strand.
TGATGGAATGTGGAAGGAGTCTTATTGAGCAAAAGCTCAATCTTTCCCCCCATCCAATTCCAAATGCCCCATACATCCTCTGACATTTTGGTGCATACAGTCCTACCTATAGAGTGGCAAAATTAAGTAATTATTTAATTTACCATCAGTGAGATACTATACCGAGGTTAAATGTGCATTGTACTTTCATCTAGTGACTAATATATATGATTGTTTAACCAATACCAGAATATGTGGTTCTAAGAAATAAGATTTGGCAGACAGAATAATGGCCCAGCCCCAACCCTCAATTATTGGATATTCGTGTTTTAGTTCCCAAAAAACTATAAATATGTCATCTTACATGGCAAAAGGAACTTTGTAAACGTGATCAAGTTAAGGGCCTTGAGGTGGGGGACTATCTTGAGTTATCTGGATGGGCCTAATATAATCGCAAGTGTCCTAAAAAGTACAAAGGGAAACTGAGTGCTCATGTCTGTAATCCCAGCTACTCAGGAGGTCAGGGCAGGAGGATTGCTTGGGGCCAGGAGTTCAAGACCAGCCCAGTCAACATAGCAAGACCTCATCTCTTAAAAAAAAAAAAAAATATATATATATATATATATATATATGTATATCTATGTAGGCTGGGGGCGGTGGCTCACACCTGTAATCCCAGCCCTTTGGGAGGCCGAGGCAGGTGAATCATTTGAGGTCGGGAGATCAAGACCAGCCTGGCAAACAGTGAAACCCCATCTCTACCCAAAATACAAAAATTAGCCAGGCATAGTGATGCGTGCCTGTAGTCCCAGCTACTTGGGAGTCTGAGGCCAGAGAATCACTTGAACCCAGGAGGCAGAAGCTGCAGTGAGCAGAGATCGTGCCACTGCACTCCAGGCTGGAGACTCCATCTCCAAAAAAAAAAAACAAAGATAGTGGAATGGAAGACAACAGAAGAGAATCAGGGGGAGCTGTGTCTGTGGGAAAAAAAGTCAGAGAGATGCAGAGTTGCTGGCTTTGAAAGTCTAGGAAGAGACCATGAGTCAAGGAATGTGGGTGGCTTCTAGGAGCTGGAAAGGCAAGGAAACAGATTCTCTCCTAAAGCCTCCAGAAGGACCACAGCCCTGTCAATGCCTGATTTTAGCCTAGTGAGGCCAGTGTTGAACTTCTGTCCTACAGAACTGTAAGATAATACATTTGTGTTGTTTTAAGCCACTAAGTTTATGGTTATTTATTACAGCAGCAATAGGAAAGGAATACACAAGGGGTGGTCTCATCTCTACAAATGCTGTCACCGACCCAATCTCCACAGTTTTGCTTCTAATCCCTATGACTCTCTAGAGATTTCACAATTCAAGGAATAACTACTTCCACAGGGGACTCGAGAGTGGTTTCCCCTACCACTGCCCATTTTAGGCCTGTACCATTAAAGGAACTGGCAGGCCAGGTATGCTGGTGCATGCCTGTAATCCTAGCACTTTGTGAGGCTGAAGTGGGAGGATCATTTGAGCCCAGGAGTTCAAGACCAGCCTGGGCAACATAGTGAGACCCTGTCTCTACAAAATATATATATTTTTTAATTAGCCAGACGTGGTGGCACATGCCTGTAGTCCCAGCTACTTGGGAGGCTGAGGCAGGAGGATTAGCTAAGCCAGGAGGCTGAGGCTGCAGTGAGCTATGGTAATGCCACCACCCTCCAGCCTGGGCAACAGCAAGACCCCATCTCAAAACAAATAAATAAATAAATAAATTTAATTAAATAATAAACTGGCAAAACAGCAAAAACAAAAATATGTCACAGTATTGTTTAGGTCTACTGTGACTGACCCCAACCATCATGGGGAAGAAAGGTTACTACTAAGCAGTAGAGCCCAAAAGGGTAGGCCTGAAACTCCAAGCACTCTCCTGAGTGCTTCCCACCATGCCCGCTGCTGAGGGTTAGCAGAAGATTGCTACAAGCCTACATAGGAAGGACTGTCAAGTGCTCAAAACCCTCCAGAATGAAGGTGGGCCACCCTACTAAGTACAGCAACAACAAAACACAACAGCCAGCTAAGGGGCTGGTCAAAGACAAGATATAAGATAACAAAAACAGAAGCAAACTACCAGTTACCAACCTGTCCAATGGCCGACATGAGGGTGGTGTCTTTCGTTCTGTTTTCTGCTTGAGTGTCCAGTGAATAAAGTGTTACCTCCTTCCCTTGCATTTCCTCTTCCTGCTTATTTATTTATTTATTGAGACAGAATCTCACTCTGTCGCCCCGGCTGGAATACAGTGGCGTAATCTTGGCTCACTGCAACCTCCACCTCCTGGGCTCAAGAAATCCTCCCACCTGGCCACCTGGAACACCTGCAATCCCAGCACTTTGGGAGGCCAAGGTGGGTGAATCACCTGAGGTCGGGAGTTCGAGACCAGCCTGGCCTACATGGTGAAACCCCGTCTCTACTAAGAATACAAAAATTAACTGGATGTAGTGGTGCATGCCTGTAATCCCAGCTACTTGGGAGGCTGAGGCAGGAGAATTGCTTGAACCCAGGAGGCAGAGGTTTCAGTGAGCTGAGATCGTGACACTGCACTCCAGCCTGGGAGACAGGGTGAGACTCTGTCTCAAAAAAAAAAAAAGAAAAAAGAAAAAAGAGAGAAATCCTCCCACCTCAGCCTCCTGAGTAGCTGGGATTACAGGTGTGCACCACCACGCTGGGCTAATTTTTTGTATGCTTTAGCAGAGACAGGGCTTCCCCATGTTGGCCAGGCTGGTCTCGAACTCCTGACCTCAGGTGATCCACCTGCCTCAGCCTCCCAAAGTGCTGGGATTATAGGCATGAGTCACCATGCCCGGCCTCCTCTTCTTGTTTGAAATAGAAATAATCATAACTTTTGTTCTTTCTTCTATTTTCTCCCTGTTATAAAGAGTTAATTAGTGTGGCTTCCTTAAAGAAAGGTAGATTCCCACAGAGATTCACATCATATGAATTAACAGATAGAAAGGAAACTTGCAAACTAAACAAGCAAAAGAGGTTATGTCTTTAAAACAAAATCATGTCACCCCTCAGAATGTAAACTAAGGGCAGAATCCATTTCTGATTCATCTGTGTCTTTCCCTATTGCATAACAGAGTGCCTTGCACTTTGCATGTGGTTAATAAATATTTGCTGAATGAGGGGGGAGGGAAGGAGGAAGGAAGGGAGAAAGGAAGGGAGGGAGGGAGGGAGGGAGGGGGAGAGGGAGGGATGGAGGGGGAGAGGAAGGGAAGGAGGGGAAGAGGGAGGGAGGGAGGAGAGGGAGGGAGGGAGGGAGGGAGGAGAGGGAGGGAGGGAGGGAGGGAGGGAGGGAGGGAGAGAGGGAGGGAGGGGGAGAGGGAGGGAGGGAGGGAGGGAGGCTATTCCTCCCTTATAGCTCATATTAACATGCTTCCTTCTCCCGCATGATTTGCCATCATGCGGCCTGCTGTCTTCTCTGCTCCATCCCTGCTTCTCCCCAGGAACAATCTCAACCTCTTACCTTTCCCCTTCTACCTTGTGGATCCCTATCCTATTGGTGTAACTTCGTGTTTCTTCAAACATTTCACTCAAAACTTCCTCCCTCTCACCTTACCTGAGACCTGGACATTCTCTCATAACCTTTGCACAGACAGGCCATCCTTCCACATATCAGAGAAGAAAGTGGAGTTTTCCTCTCCATGGCCTCATAGCAGCTTTCAGAATCACTCTTGATCATTTTCACTTAGAAACTCCTCTGAAGGCTGTGCCATTCATTTCATTCACTCATACAACCCTGTCCCTATCTGAGTCATGGCCACCTGACAACCTAAAGGACTCCTCTGGTGGACTTTGGCCCCGGCTCAGGGTTTCTCTCTACCTCATCCCTGCCAGCCACCTGGGGACTAAGGCTATTCCAATACTCCAGGTTATGTTCCTCGATCTAATGACCCTTACATCTATAATTTAAAGACACAACATACTGTCCACTTACCAGGGTTTAGGAATGCTCCATTCCCTACTACCAAACTCTGAAATTACACTTGATAGAGTTTCGCTCTGTCACCGAGGCTGGAGTGCAGTGGTGTGATCTCAGCTCACTGCAAATTCCGCCTCCTGGGTTCAAGCACTTCTCTGTCTCAGCCTCCCGAGTAGTTGGGATTACAAGCATATGCCACCACGCCCAGCTAATTTTTGTATTTTTAGTAGAGACAGGGTTTCACTATCTTGGCCAGGCTAGTCTTGAACTCCTGAACTCATGATCCACCCACGTCAGCCTCCCAAAGTCCTGAGATTACAGGCGAGAGCCACCATGCCCAGCCTTGAAATTCCCCTTTTTGGCCCAAACCTTGAGTTTCTGTGCCCTGCTCTCTCCTCACCAATTCTGATTTCCATTACTTTATTCTCCTAGACTAACAACCCCCTATTCCAGCTTTAGTGCTCTCCCTGTCCAACCTGGGATCCACGTGAGCCATTTCAAAAGTGTTTTCACAAGCAATCAAAATTTCCTCAGCCCTTAACTTTCCATCACTTCCCAAACTGAGGTAAGCCAAGCATGCATTTCTCTGCCTCCCAGTCTGGAGAAAGTTTCACAATCATGATGATTGATTCCATAATAAGTCACTGCTTTCTAACTTCGGCTGGACCCTCGCTGCTGCTCCACAAACATTTTATCCATCTGTCATTAACTCTAGCTGACTTCACCATGATCAACTAATTTGCATCAGATCAACCCTCTGAGAGCAACTAAAAAAGCTGGGTACAATTATTAAAAGTTTTTTTATTTCAGTAGCTTTTGGGGTACAAGTGGTTTTTGGTTACATGAGTAAATTGTATAATTGTGAAGTCTGAGATTTTAGTGCACCTGTCACCCAAATAGTGTACAATGTACCCAATATGCAGCTTTTTATTCCTCACCCCCTCCCACCCTTGCCATATCTGAGTCTCCAAAATCCATTATACCACTCTGTGTGCCTTTGCATAGCTGGGTACAAACTTTTTTAAATATGTTTGAAGACACCGGAAATTCATCAAGGCAGAAGGCTTTGAAGGGCCAAGGTCTCAGATGAAAGGGAAGCATGTTGAGGTGAGGCCAACATTCTGCATGGTCTGTCCCACGGGGGATATTTATCGATTTGTGAGAGGCGGCCAGACTCAGCAGGAGACAGTGCCTAAGAGGTAGGAGGCTGAGAAGAACTCTCAGTAGTCTACAGTCCTGAGGAAACAAAAACTGGAATTTAGGGCCTGTTGAGGAGGAAGGGCCTGTTAAACACCACAGGGTGTCGTTAGCGTCCCTGAAGAACTATATTCTAGGACTAAAGCTGTATTGGTCAGGGTTTAATCAGGACACAGAAACCACACAGTCATTTGAAACAGGAACGTTTAATATAAACAAGTATTGTGCTCACTTTGGCAACACATACACTAAAACGATACAGAGAAGAATAGGATGGCCCCTGCACAAGGATGACATGCAAATTCATGGAGTGTCTCGTATTTTTATTTGTAAAAATAAAATAAAGAAGCATTAACTCTAACAGGGTGTTGGCACTCTAAGGGATTAGCTAGTAAGAAGAAACGAGAATTCCAAAGGACACAGGAACAGCAAATATAAGAGAAACCCACTACTCTTAGGCTGAAATAGCTGCGAAGTTGGCCAAGCAGATGCCAAAGCAAGTTATTCGTGGGGAGGTGCCTTAGCAGTTGCAACAGGCTGAGAAGCCACCCAGAAAGGTGCCAGGCGAAGCTTTTGGCTGCTAGGCACTGCTGACCACTTTGCACTGCCTGAGTGTACACTGAAGAAATTGCACACGCTGCAGGAGTAAGGCAGAGGAGCAAACCAAAACCAGGAAGATGGACTTCCTCCTCCTCCAGTGTTCCTCCAGCACTCACTACTGACAGCGCTTAACACTATGCCAGCTGGCAAAGACAGATACAATATTCCCCCTTATCTGCAGGGATATGTTCCAGACCCCCAGTGGAGACCTGAAACCACAGATAGCACCAAACCCCAGCCAAAGAACGCCAAAGTTACATTTTCTTTTCTTTTCATTTATTAGACAGGGTCTCACTCTGCCACCCAGGCTGGAGTGCAGTGGTGAGATCACAGCCCCTTGTAGCTTTGATCTCCTGGGCTCAAATGATCCTCCCACCTCAGCCTCCCAAGTAGCTGGGACTACATACAGATGTATGCCACCACACCCAGCTAACACATTTTCACTTAAAGCAGCACTTTATGGTTTCTTGTTGGCATATCCAAATTGTTAGCATCACTACTCTTTGCTTTGGGGTCATTATTAAGTAAAATTAAGATTACTTGAACACAAGCACTGAGATACCTGGACAGTCGATCTGATTACAAATACCACCACTAAGTGAATAACAGGCAGGTATCATAGAAAGCATGGATAATTCCCTTGATCGTTCTTTATACTTAACCTAACATCCATCTCTTTCCCTCCCTTCACTACTAAACCACTTCATTTTTTATTTGTTTTTATTTATTTTTGCAGAATCAGAGTCTCCCTATGTGGCCCAGGCTAGTCTCAAACTTCTGGGATCAAGCAATCCTCCTGCCTCAGCCTCCCAAAGTGCTGGAATTAAAGTCGTGAGCCACAGCACATGGCCTAAAGTTCAATTTTTTTCTTTTCTTTTCTGAGACAGTCTTGCTCTGTCACCCAGTGGCGCGATCTCAGTTCACTGCAACCTCCACCTCCCGGGTTGAAGCAATTCTCCTGCCTCAGCCTCCCGAGTAGCTGGAATTACAGGCACCAGCCACCACGCCTGGCTAATTTTTGTATTTTTAGTAGAGATGGAGTTTCACCATTTTGGCCAGGCTGGTCTTGAACTCCCGGCCTCGTGATCTGCCCGCCTCAGCCTCCCAAAGTTCTGGGATTACAGGCATGAGCCACTGTGCCCGGCCTAAAGTTCACTTTTTAAGATGTTGAATCTCATCCAAAAACACCCTCCAAGCAGACCCATAAAATGTAACCATCACAAGGTCCTTCTCCCACACAATGGGAGCTTGCTCACCGCCCTTCTCCTTTCCAGCTCCAATGCAAACACAGCCAAGAAGTGCAAGGGAGTTAGTGCCTCCAGATGCAATCCTCGACCAATGAGTGCAGACACTGGCAGATGAATGTTCCAGCCTCCCGTCCTTCATGTGGACAATTCTGGGAGGCATTCTTTAAATTTGGAGCCTCTACTGGAAAGGAGCCTCCATTGCCTACATAACAATCTCAACAAAACATCCTCATATTGGCTTTCTTCCCTTCCTAGTTCGCACTCTGTTCCCACACTGCTGCTTCTTGGGATCCCCTCCCCAAAACACTACCTTTGTTAAATCCAAGCTCAGGCTCTTCTTTTTGGGAAACCCAAGCTTAGACGCCTTCTCAGTAGCAGCTGAGTCTGATGAGTCTCTCCTCTCTTGGCTATCCTGGTTCTGCTCCGGCCTCTCTGATCTCAGTTTCTCTCACTGGTTTCTCTTCTGCTGGCCTGATTTTGGAGATGTAGTGTTTTCTGTCCTCTGCCTTCTTCCCTTCTTCCTCCATAGACGCTCTCGGTTGGTGTCGTTCATTTCAGCATAACTCTCACCACTTCCCTGCTCTGGTCTCCTGTCTTCTCCTGCCTGCCAGGGATCCCTTGAGGCTGCAGCACGTGGCTCTCAGAAAAATATGTCCGCATCCAAATATAGCCCATTCCCACATAATCTATCTCTTCTATGTTCCATACCTCAGTGTCATGGCATTACTATTCTCTCAATTTCCCAGAATAGAAACTTGAATATTCCTTCCCTCTCATCCCCAGGTTCTTCTACTAATACCTCAGAGTTATTTCTAGACTGAGTTTCTTCCTCTCCATCCCTGCAGGCATTAACTTGGTTAGGTCCTCATCACCTCTCACTTGAATTGCTCTAACTGTGGCCTGCAGTTTTCCCTGCCTCCAGTTCTCCCCATCTCAATTCATGCCCCATGTAGCCACTGGCTTGGGCCTCCTAAGTCACAGATCTGATCATGTTGCAACATAGCTCAAAACCATTCCACAGCTTCTGATATTAAAACAAAGCAAAACTTTTTAAGCCAGAGTTCCTGGCAGAGAAGAACTTGAGAAGGCATGTATTCAAATGAGAACAGTGGTCATTTATGTACCTATACTGCTCATTTGGGGCACCTCTTTACCTCCACACCAAAGCTGTTTGTGGAGGGCACTTTCTTCCATCCAAAACCTGGTCTGAGTTACACAAATTCCCTGTTGGTAGTTCCCTTTTCAAAGGTGAGTCAATCTTATACTTTCAAAATGAACTTTCTTAAAAACTAAAGAAAATCCAAGAAGTACACACACACACACACATGCACACACACCATAAGCAGGAATATCTGAACCTTTAAAAATGAATAGATCTATTTTTTAATCATAACAGGTAGAAATATAAAACCCAAACTCTAAAACTTAGAAAGAAGCGTAAGAGAAAATCACTGTAACCTTGGGTGAAGCAAAAATTTCTTATAGACTACACCAAAAGCATCATCTATAAAAGAAAAACTTGACAAGTTGGATTTTGTCAAAAGTAAAACTTTTGCTCTTTGAAAGAAACTGTTAAGAAAATGAAAAGACAAGCCATAGGCAGGGAGAAAGTATTTTTAAATGATACAGCTGAAAAAGAACTTGTATCCAGGATATATAAAGAACTTTCAAAACTCGGTAATAATAAAACAAACAATCCATTAAAATATGAGCCAAAAATTTGAACAGACACTTCACCTAAGAAGATATATGGATGGTGGTAGGGCGCAGTGGCTCACGCTTGTAATCCCAGCCCTTTGGGAGACCGAGGCGGGCAGATCACCTGAGGTGAGGAGTTCGAGACCAGCCTGGGCAACACGGCAAACCCCCGCCTCTACTAAAAATACAAAAAAATCAGCCAGATGTGGTGGCATACGCCTGTAGTCCCAGGTACTTAGGAGGCTGGGGCACAAGAATCACTTGAACCTGGACGGCGGAGGTTGCAGTGAGCAGAGATCCCGCCACTGCACTCTAGCCTGGGCAACAGAGTGAGATTCTGTCTCAATTAAAAAAATAAAGATATATGGATGGCAAGTAAGCATATGAAAACATGCTCGTATTATTGGTCATTGTGGAAATGCAAATTAAAACCACAATGAGCTACCTATCCAAATAACTAATAGTAACAGGACTTGAACATAGCAAATGATGGCAAAGATATGAAAGAACTAGAGCTCTCATACATTTCTGGTGAGAATATAAAATACTACAACTACTCTGAAAAACTATTTCACAAATTCTTTTTTTTTTTTTTTTTTGAGAGAGAGAGTTTCACTCTATCGCCCAGGCTGGAGTGTAGTGGTGTGATCTCAGCTCACTGCAGCTTCCACCTCCCAGGTTCAAGCAATTCTCCTGCCTCAGCCTCCCAAGTAGCTGGGATTACAGGTGTGTACCACCACACCTGGCTAATTTTTGTGTTTTCAGTAGATACCAGGTTTCAACCTGTTGGCCAGGCTAGTCTTGAACTCCTGACCTCAAGTGATCCACCCACCTCGGCTTCCCAAAGTACTGGGATTAAAGGTGTGAGCCACTGCACAGTGGCCTATTTGGTAAATTCTTTAAAAGTTAAGTATATGCTAATATGGATTGAGTGTGTCCCCAACCAAATCTCATTTTGAATTGTAGCTCCTACAATTCCCACGTGTCATGGGAGAAACCCGGTGGGAGGTAATTGAATCATGGGGGCATGAGAATGACTCCTGTTAAAATATTTAATAAAAAAAAAAAAAAAGTCTTACTTGATTCAAAGTTCTTCTTCTTTCTGATTCTGTCAAAGGACTTTGCCCAAAAAGGAAGATAGCTAAAAAGAGCATAGATCAGGGTTAAAACCCCGCTCTGCCACAAAGTCATCGTGTGACCTTAGGCTAGTTACTCTCATGGCCTTTTCCATTTCTCATCCGTTGAATGGGGCTAATGACATTCTGCCTCACAGGTTTGTTGCTAAACTTAGAATGAGATGACAGGTGGGAGAGAGTCCCTAGCACATCCTAGGCTCCAGCGTGTATATATCAGGCCCCATCTCTGAGAAGGTTAGATTCCTTTCTGTTCCCCTCCTTTCCCTTCCTTCCCTCTTTCGTTTCAGATCAGGATCCTAGTTACAAAGACATTCAGGGGAGAAACAATGAAAAGGAAACAGGCCAAAGGGTGTGTCTTGGGTTGTGTTCCCTGAAAACAGTGCCCCTGAGACCTGGACTTGAGACTTCCTGGAAGGGTGACCCCAGGGATCAGAAGGGAGGGAGCAGAAAATGTGAGTCAGGGAAGGAGAAAATGCCAATACAAAGGTGCATTTTGAGCTAGCTACTGAGGTGGAACTCAGAGCAGATCCTCAGGAACTGCAGAACACACCTCAGAAAGGACAGGAGGCTGGGCACTGGCTGGTTCCCTTCATTGGTTAAAGGTTGCCCTCAGAGCACTGATGCTACTCTCCTCTCCCACACTTCTCTCAGCTAAGGGAGAAAGGCAGAGAAAAGTCCTCTTGGATGGGATCCTGGCAGGGTTAAGGGATGGCTCACCACAGATGCAGCTCAAATCAGAGGCAACCTGAGGACACACAGCCCCGTGCACCCAAGTGGCTGCCTCAGGCCCAAAGCCCATCCTTGGGTCAACAACATAACCCTCTTAGCCTTGTTGAGCACATTTGCACCAGGCAACAGACATCCAATACTTCTCAGCAGAGAAACCAGAGACCCTCGCTTAAAGCCCTCTCTCCTCAAGACCACAGGCAGGGAGGGACACACTGCCTTCCTCAGTCACTCCCTCAGAACAGTTGTCTGGGAGAGAAGAGAGAGACTTGAGGGGTGAGTTGTTAAAAATGCCCCAGGACGAAGGGGTGGGGCTGGAAATTTTCAGGAGAAGGAAGACAGAGCTATTTCATTGAACAGTAGTTAAATCCATTTTCTCTGCTCTACAAATAAATTGTGAACTAGATATGTTCTTCATATTGGAAACACAGCAATGCTTATTGTGATAATACCTACCACCTATTGAGCATGTAATATTTGCCTGGAATTATGCTGTCTTCTTTCTTTCTTTTTTTTTTTTTTTTTTTTCTTGAGACAGAGTCTCGTTGTGTCACCCAGGCTGGAGTGCAGTGGCTCAATCTCGGCTCACTGCAACCTCCGCCTCCTGGGTCCAAGCGATTTTCCTGCCTCAGCCTCCCAAGTAACTGGGACTACAGGCACCCACCACCACACTCAGCTATTTTTTTTTTTTTATTTATTTTTAGTAGACACGGGGTTTCAGTATGTTGGCCAGGCTGGTCTTGAACTCCTGACCTCGTGATCCACCCGCCTCGGCCTCCCAAAGTGCTGGGATTATAGGCATGAGCCACCGTGCCCAGCCTCCTGTGGTCTAACCTATTATCATGCTGAGCCTTGCTATGTTCTTTCATCCTCATTTCATTTCATCCTCAGAACAACCCAATCCAGTAGGTGCTATAATTAACCAAAATTCAGAGAGGCTGAGTAACTTGCTAAAGGTCAAACAGCCAGTAATTGACAGAGCAGAAATCAACCCCAGGTAGCCTGACTCCAGAGCTTATACCCTTGATCATTAGGCTATACTTTACTCCCTGTAAATAAATGGCAGGACTCACCTGAGGTCAGGAGCTCAAGACCAGCCTGACCAACATGAAGAAACCCTGTCTCTACTAAATATACAAAAAAAAAAAAAAAAAGAATAGTCGGGCATGGTGGCACATGCCTGTAATCCCAGCTACTCGGGAGATTGAGGCAGGAGGATTGCTTGAACCCGGGAGGCAGAGGTTGCGGTGACCCAAGATGGCACCATTGCACCCCAGCCTGGGCAACGAGAGCGAAGCTCCGTCTCAAACAAAAGAAAAAGAAAAGAGAAACAGCCGGACACCCAGCTGGGGAAGCAATATGAAGCAGTGGCCTGCTCCACTGGGGTGAGAGGAGCTGGGAGAGCACAGAAATTATATCTTTGACATTAACTAGACAGTAAGAAAGAGAGAAGGACTCCACACTGACAGAAGGGGCATTACGGTTATATGTGTGTGGTCACTTAACTTATAGCTGCCCAAAATCTTTTTGGTCCTGCCATGGTAATGTAGAATCGAAATAGTTACCCTGCCCAGCCTCCCTTTCCTTGAGGGTACAGACAAGTACCTTAAGTTCTGCCAAAGAGACACTCTGGGATGCAGATCCAAAATGCGGTGTGAGGAAACAGATTAAGCACAAGGATTCCATTTTGCTGAGACAGGGAGCACAGGTGGGATAGGAGAGCTAAAGGTATGTGGTTCTTTGTGAAAGCATCAGCCCCTCAGCTCTCCTAAGGAAAAACAAGTAAAAGGGGGCTTCAGACCTGCTTGGAATCCTAAAGGAGAAGAGCAATACTTGGGCCCTGGAGGAGACTCCCCAAAAGAAAGCATCCCAAGGATAGGGAGAGGCGGGTGCCACAGTGGATGGAGTCCCTATCCAAGTGGAAAGTTCTCCCCGTTACTCTTCTCTCTCAAACCTGGGGTTTGTTTGGTGACTTTCCTGAGTTGAGTATAGCTCAGTCCCCAAAAGTGACAGTTCTTTTGCCCATAGTTGCACCCTTTCCGCATGTGTGGAGGGTTTGTTTTCAGTAGCTGGGATAAGGGTTCCCCCATGAGCTGCAGCATCCCTGAGTCGGCAGGGAGTGGAGGGAAGGGGGCAGGCGGGAATCCACACTGCCATAGTAAAAAGAGGTTTCTTATGGCCAGGCGCGGTGGCTCACGCCTGTAATCCCAGCACTTTGGCAGACCGAGGTGGGCAGATCACGAGGTCAGGAGTTCGAGACCAGCCTGACCAACATGGTGAAACCCCATCTCTACTAAAAATATAAAAATTAGCAGGGCGTGGTGGTGCGCGCCTGTAATCTCAGCTACTCAGGAGTCTGAGGCAGGAGAATCACTTGAACCCGGGAGGCGGAGGTTGCAGTGAGCCGAGATCATGCTACTGCACTCCAGTCTGGATGACAGAGTGAGACTCCGTCTCAAAATAAATAAATAAATAAATAAATAAATAAATAAATAAATAAATAAAAGGGATTTCTTATCACTCTATGTTTGCTATTCACCTGCAGACAAAAAATGAGACCTTTTTATTCTGTAAATCTTAGACAGTATGTCCAACCTCCCTTGATTGTGAGGATTTACTGTGAAAGTGCTTTGTGAACCATCAAGTGTGGAAAAGACCAGTTTTTATCATTGTTGCCGGTGGGGGCGGGGAGGGAAAGGCCACTCAGCCAGTCTGGCAGTCGGACTCATGAACGTTCACACTGTAGACTTTACCCTTGGCTCAGAACATTCTCTCTGAGTGGAATCACCTCTATCATGTTATGTCTGTCAAAATCGTACTCACCATATTGAAACTCCAAGACCTAATAACATCCATTAAATACCAAAGAGACCAGCAGGCTACTTAGAATTACAAGAAATCAGGAAGGAGTAGCAAATAATAGATTGACAGGCTAGGGTAGTGGCAGGTGGGAAAGGGAAGCTCCTACATCTCTGGGTGCATCTTGGGAACAAAGAGGAAGCTGAACTGTAGAATTACTACACTCATTTCATGAACTCATTTCAGGAAAATTAGAAAATACAGATAAAAATAAGACTATAAGTACTCACCTCAGCAGCACATACACTAAGAAAAAGATATGAATATAAAATATAAGAAAATAAAAATCACCTGTAAGCCCATCAGCTAGAAATAATTCCTTTAAACATTTTTCTATTTGTCCATTCATATATTTTTCTAAGCATATATACATATACATACATACATTCTTTCTTCGCGGTGAAATTTGATGTTAAATCAAACAGCTAAATGTTTATTAATGCAAATTTTCATATGTCCCTTTCTAATACTAGAATCATATCTTTAGCAGATTCTTTTTGTGGTAAAATACACATAGCACAAAATTTATTATTTTAACCCTTTAAGTGTACAGTTTTGTGACATCAGGTACATTGACTTCACTGTATAACCATTACTACATGTCTAGAACCTTTCATCTTCCCGAACTAAAACTCTATCCACTAAACAGTAACTCTCCATTCTCTTCCTTCAGCCCCTACAAACCACCATTCTACTTTCGTCTCTATGAATTTGACTATTCTAGGTACCTCATATAAATGAAATCATACGATATGTGTCCTTTTGTGACTGGCTCATTTTACTTACCATAATATCTTCAAGATTCATCCACATTATAGCATGTGTCTGAATTTTATTAAGGTCAAATCATATTTTTAAGGCTGAATTATATTGTATGGTATGTATATATACAACAGTTTGTACTGGACCGATCCATTCACTTATTGATGGACATTTAGGTTGTTTTCACCTTTTGGCTGTTGCGAATAATGCTGCTATGAACATTGATGTACAGTTATCTATTTGAATCCATGTTTCCTATTTTTTTTTTTTTTTTTTTTTTTTGAGCAGACTCTTGCTCTATCCCCCAGGCTGGAGTGCAGTGGTGTGATCTTTGCTCACTGCAACCTCTGACTCCTGAGTTAAAGCGATTCTCCTGCCTCAGCCTCCTGAGTAGGTGGGATTACAAGCACATGCCACCATGCCTGGCTAATTTTTGTATTTTTAGTACAGATGGGATTTCACCATGTTGGCCAGGCTGGTCTCAAACTCCTGACCTCAAGTGATCCGCCAGCCTCGGCCTCCCAAAGTGCTGGGATTACAGGCATGAGCCACTGTGCCCAGCCTCAATTCTTTTAGGATATACTCAGGAGTGGAATTACTGGTAGCAGACCTTTATAAAAAATTAGTCCTGGCCGGCACTGTCACCTCAATTAATACCATTTGGTCTATAATTAGAATCTCTTAATCAAACAACAGATAAAAATTAAGACTAGAATATGCAAGGAGAGACCACATAGATCCCCCACAACCCGCTACCCCTACAGCAATTAGGGACAGGGAACCAGAGCTCACAGGAGAGTTGAACTGAATGTAATTAGAGACAATCAGAAGCAGGGAACTGAAGGAATAAGAAATATCCAAGGCTGGACGTGGTGGCTCACACCTGTAATCCCAGCACCTTGGGAGGCTGAGGCAGGTGGATCACAAGGTCAGGAGTTCGAGACCAGCCTGGCTAACACGGTGAAACCCCTTCTCTACTAAAAATACAAAAATTAGTAGCCGGGTGTGGTGGCACATGTCTGTAATCCCAGCTACTCGGGAAGCTGAGACAGAATTGATTGAACCCAGGAGGTAGAGGTTGTGGTGAGCTGAGATCGCGCCATTGCACTACAGCCTGGGCAACAAATGTGAAACTCCATCTCAAAAAAAAAAAAAAAATACCCAGGCATGGTGACACACACCTGTAATCCCAGCTACTCAGGAGGCTGAGGCAGGAGAATCGCTTGAACCCGGGAGGCGGAGGTTGCAGTGAGCCAAGACCACGCCACTGCACTCCAGCCTGGGCAAGAGAGCAAGACTCCATCTCAAAAAAAAATTTTTATTTAATTAAAAAAAAAGAATACCCAAGTAGGCTCCAAAAGCATGGGATATCTGTGGTCAGAGGCATCAGTCCTCAGAAAAGACCAGAGCTCCGAATTCCAAGAATCAGCCTCTGCCTAGGTCCACCCCTACACCCCCTCGCTGGAAGCTGAGGGTCCTATTAGGCACTTAGTCTAAGGTTCTTCTCCTTGTTCTTCCTTCTTTTAAAGGGGCTGTTTATTTTGAGTCAAAAAGTAGTATAGGCCCTGATACCACACCCAACTTTGTGCTTCACAGTGATTTATCCCTGATTCTCAGGGTCTCGTCCCAATCTGAAGAAACCCAGTTATAACACCTTTCCAACTCCTTTCTGCCTGCTCCCTTCAAGTGGAGATACTGAGCCTGGGTTATTCTCTCCAAAAAGAATCACAAAGGGAGTGGCTGCCCCTTTTGATGGCTCTGAGCTTCTGACTCTAGGCTTTTCTGAGGACCTGCTACACTTCTTGCCTTCTTGGATTCTGTGTGATACCACCATATCTCTATCCTAAGGCCTACTTCAGATGGATTTCATGAACTGTGCAGGTGAGAGCCCTCAGTCTCTACAGGAACCCAATCTCCTCTTTCCTCCTACTGAGTATGGAGCTCCATCTAAGATGATCAGTGCCTTAAGAAATGCTCAATATTTTGGGTTCATTTATTCATTCAATTCAACAAATATTTATTGGGTATCTGCCATGTATTGGCTTTTAAGGAGACTACAGTTGAACAATTCCCTAAATAGCTCCAAAATAGCATGAGCTGACCCTACTAGAAGCCATGGTGTGGCTCTCCAGGAGTTGTTCTAGAAAAAAACTGCGGATCACTTCTGCCTCAACCAGCAGAGCCCATGGACCACTGAACAAAATGGAAAGCAAGTACCAAGGTGAGCACCTTTCAGTGAGAGCCAATGCACAACCCACAGGATTGAGTATCCCTGTGAAGGACTGAGTGCCTAGGGCAGGCCCTATCGGGTTCCCACAAACTCCAGTCATGGTCAGACCTCAGAAAGGTAAAATATGGACACCTTTTTTCTGTCCTAAATCTTTAAGACTCTCCATGCTTCTGGGTTATCAAAAGACTGTGTCCAGAGCGTGTGCTTGTCAGGAACATTAATTAGGGTATTTGCATGCAAGAGTTGTCATGCAAGGGAGAGGGCAGGAAAGCTCTGAGGTGTTTCCACTGTAGTGTACACCACAATGTCACCAACCCTCTGGATGGGCTGATATATCTAGCCTTACTACAATGCCCTGGGAGTGGGTTTGGGGCCTGCCACCTCCAGGAGCTCCTGTTCAAAGGGCATATAAGTCCCTATCAATGCCAAAGACTTGCCTCTCAAGAGCAGCTATAGGGACTGGGCAGGAATACAGATAGGGATCCTTCACTACATCGTTGGATGCTTCACACCTTTCCCAGCCACCTGCGCGACCAGCTGAGTGGTACAGCCCTGAAGCCTATGTGAAAACAGGATAACTTGATGGTTCAGAGCCACTATTTCCATATGGGCTTAGGCAAGGTACTTAAACTCTCAGTGTCTCAGTTTCCTCATCTATAGAAAGGTAAAAAAGCAGTACCTATCCCCTTAGGGTTCGTGTGAGAATTAAATAAGCTAATATATGTACCTGGTGCATGATAAGTTTTATATATGTGTTGGCTATGATCTTAGGGCAGCTGTGAGAGAGCTGAGCCCTAGAACCGTAAAACCCTCCTAAGCAACATCTCCACTCATGGCCTGGCAGGTGGTGGAGCAGGAAATCCTGTGGGAAAATGGAAGGCTTTGACTGTAGGAGTGGGCTAATTGTGGGTTCCTGGAAGGTGAGGAATCCTTCCCTAACATCCTCAATGCCCAGCCACACCTAATCTGGCTCCGGCACGCGGCAGGTGCTCAGGCAACGCTAGTCAGGGAGAAAGGCACTAGCTTTCGCTCTGCCCCCTGCCCCACCCCAGGGGCGGGACTGTAGAGGCGCCTAAAAGTTGTTTAGTCAACTCGAAAAAGGGGTAGCAACCCGGAAAGCAGACTCACCGTCTTGGTCTAGAGACTGACCCCTGCATAGACAGACCCCTTCTCCTCTCTGCCAAAGACCCAAGCCCCAGAAGTCACTCCATCTCCTACGGCTCGCAATTTCCAGAGGCCCCCTGGCACCTTCCAGCCTGATGTCGTGCGTCAAGTTATGGTGAGTAGAGAGTGGCATGTCGATCGCAGCCTCCGACATTCACACCCAGAGCGCCCCACAGACTCGCTCAGAGAACGTCTTTGAGTCCGGGGACGGTGGGGGCCGGCGAGGGAGGCTGGGGATTGCAGTGAGAGCGCCGAGTCACAGGGGCGCGGGGAGCAGCGCTGACCTACGGCACGGCCGGCTAATGGGCGACACCCCTCTCTCAGCCCCAGCGGTGCTTCCGCCCCCTTGGTGTCCATCGAGGAACTGGAGAACCAGGAGTTCGTCGGCAAAGGCGGGTTCGGCACAGTGTTCCGGGCGCAACATAGGAAGTGGGGCTACGATGTGGCAGTCAAGATCGTAAACTCGTGAGTGACCCCGGTTGCCCCCCAGCAGCAATCTGGCCAAAAAGGTGGAGCCACTGTGCTCTGGGGCCTGAATGGGGAAGGGAGGGATTTTCCCACGACCCCGGTGCGACTCCAGCTCTCTCCTGGAGTGTAGGAAGGCGATATCCAGGGAGGTCAAGGCCATGGCAAGTCTGGATAATGAATTCGTGCTGCGCCTAGAAGGGGTTATCGAGAAGGTGAACTGGGACCAAGATCCCAAGCCGGCTCTGGTGACTAAATTCATGGAGAACGGCTCCCTTTCGGGGCTGCTGCAGTCCCAGTGCCCTCGGCCCTGGCCGCTCCTTTGCCGCCTGCTGAAAGAAGTGGTGCTTGGGATGTCTTACCTGCATAACCAGAACCCGGTGCTCCTGCACCGGGACCTCAAGCCATCCAACGTCCTGCTGGACCCAGAGCTGCAAGTCAAGGTCAGCTGGCCTACACCCCTCTCAGCCTCAGGACAAGGCCCCACCCCAGAGCTGCTCCAGCCAGGCCCACCGGACACTAGACCTCCAGAGCCCTGTCTATTGAATAGGCATAGCCTCTCCCTCTGGACACAGGGCTGCCAGGGGACAAAGCCCAGCCAGCAGTTTTAGCTCCTGCCATACCAGGTGATAGAGGCCCCAACCCACACGAGTCATTTCCACCAGCTGCCCCACCAGCCCCTCCAAAGAGTCATGGCTGACCCAGCCCTGGAGATTTAGACCCTGACCCATCCCTACCACAAGGCACCTAGATCTACCATCCAAGCGAACCTCTTCCCTTGACCTCCACACTCCCTTTACAAAGCTGAACCTGCACCTTCTGGGGGCAGGGGGGTTCCTGGAGGCTGCCTGGCCCCCTTGTCTTCCCTACCTCCCACTTCTTTCCTTCCTTTGCAGCTGGCAGATTTTGGCCTGTCCACATTTCAGGGAGGCTCACAGTCAGGGACAGGGTCCAGGGAGCCAGGGGGCACCCTGGGCTACTTGGCCCCAGAACTGTTTGTTAACGTAAACTGGAAGGCCTCCACAGCCAGTGATGTCTACAGGTAAGGATCCCGGCCCAAACACACAGCCAGGATTCCTACATTTCTCTGGGCCCTCCCGGGGGATGATGTATAGGAAAGGAGTCTTGCCAGTGATTG
Source organism: Symphalangus syndactylus (assembly GCF_028878055.3). Classification (NCBI taxonomy): domain Eukaryota; kingdom Metazoa; phylum Chordata; class Mammalia; order Primates; family Hylobatidae; genus Symphalangus; species Symphalangus syndactylus. The sequence goes on from NC_072431.2 coordinate 29,883,030, forward strand.
GACCGATCCTTACCTTTGTGTCTCCTGCAGCTTCGGGATCCTAATGTGGGCAGTGCTCGCTGGAAGAGAAGCTGAGTGTAAGACTCTAGGAGGATTCTGGGATCCTTAATCCCAGGTGCCCTTCTCTTGAAAGCCTCAAGGCTTCCCCTTCCTGCTCACCTACTTAGACTGCCCTCCTCCCTCCTCGTGCCCCCACATTACACTCCCTGCCTCTTTCCATGACGGAGCAGAAAATTCCCTTTTACAGTGAATGCCTTCTCTTCTCACCCTCCTCCCCTACTCCAGTGCCAACCGAACCATCACTGGTGTATGGAGCAGTGTGCAAGAGGCAGACCCGGCCCTCATTGGCTGAGCTGCCGCAAGCTGGGCCTGAAACTCCCGGCTTAGAAGGACTGAAGGAGCTAATGCAGCTCTGCTGGAGCAGTGAGCCTGAGGACAGACCCTCCTTCCAGGGTGAGCTGGCCAGTTAGCTGGATCTGGGATAAGCTTGGGTCCGTCAGCAGCGGGCTTTTCTCAGAAAAAGAAGATTTGCTCACCTGCATCCCACTCTGCTGTCCCTCTAGAATGCCTACCAAAAACTAATGAAGCCTTCCAGGTGGTGAAAAACAATATGAATGCTGCTGTCTCCACAGTGAGCGCCAACATCACCCCTCCCCAGGAGCTGGTCAGGGATGGCACAACGTGGCTACCTGGCCATCTAGTGACACTCACCACTGACCACTGCTTTTTATGCCTTGCCCTTTGTCCCCACCCTCCCCAGCCCACCCCTGAGTTCCCAGACAACAGATTGTGGACCAAGAGGCTACTCCCTTGGGTTTACTCTGGCTCATCCAAGTCATGCCCAGCAAACTCCTCCCATCCCTGCAGGTAAAGAATTTCCTGTCTGAGCTCAGGAGCAGCGATAGGAGATTTTCTACCCCAGAGTCAGGCCAAGGAGGGACAGAAATGGATGACTTTAGGAGAACCACAGAAAACCAGCACTCTTATAATGATGTCATGGTTTCTGAGGGGCTAAACAAACTGAATCTAGAGGAGTCTCCCAGCTCTGTTCCTACAAAATACCTGAGCCTCACCAAGAGGAGCAGGGCACAAGAGGAGCAGGTTCCACAAGCCAGGACAGCAGGCACGTCTTCAGATTCAATGGCCCAACCTCCTCAGACTCCAGAGACCTCAACTTTCAGAAACCAGATGCCCAGCCCCACCTCAACTGGAACACCAAGTCCTGGACCCCGAGGGAACCGGGTGAGACATTGGCAGGATTAGGGGATGCACTAAGAATCTTATAAATGCTGTCCCCTTGCCAGTGAAACCTTGGGGCTGAGAGGAGTGCAGTGGGAGCTCCAGGCTCCAAGGCAGAACTGGATGCTCTGTGCTGTTTGCAGGGGGCTGAGAGACGAGGCATGAACTGGTCCCGCAGGACCCCGGAGCCAAATCCAGTAACAGGTACCCACTCTCCACCTCTTTCTTTTCCCTTATCAATTCTTCCACCAGACTCCTCCTCCAGACCTATATCTAGATTCAGGGTACTTTGTGGAGGGGAGGGGAGAAGATGATCTAACTCAACCTTCTCATTTCATAAATGGGAAAACTGACACCCCTGAGAAAGGATCCTTCTGAGGTCACACAACAAAGCCTAGATTTGTCCCTGAATTTTCTAACTGTCCACAACACCAGCTCTGTGAGCCCCCTAGGTTCCATTGTTTCAGCAGTCCAGAGGACCTCCCAGCAAAAAAGATCAGGGTCTCAAATGTCAGTTGCCACCTCTAGAGCTTCTGCTAACCCAATTCTGGAGAAGAGCTCTGAAGGGAGGAGCACAGGGCACACCTTGACACAGCCACTGACAAGTAGAGACTTCATACTCCCCACCCACCCATACCTTGGCCTTTCTGACAGCTAAACCCTCCTGCCACCATCACTATTTCACTATTTCTCTTAAAGGGCTCGTTAACATATACGACTGCTCTGGGGTGCAAGTTGGAAACAACAACTACTTGACTATGCAACAGACAACTGCATTGCCCACAGGGGGCCTGGCACCTTCGGGCAAGGGAAGGGGCTTGCAGCACCCCCCACCAGTAGGTTCGCAAGAAGGCCCTAAAGATCCTGAAGCCTGGAGCAGGCCACAGGGTTGGTAAAATCATAGTGGGAAATAAAGCAACTTCCGAGCTTGCCTCCAAGAGTTACGAGTTAAGGAAGAGTGCCATCCCTAGAGGCCCCTGACTTCCTTCTAGGGCAGTCTGGCCTGCCCACAAAACGACTTTGTGATCTGTCCCCCAGGAGTCAATAAACACGATGGAATGCTAGTCAGTCTGAGCTCAGCCAGGGGCAGGGAGGGACTGGGATGGGAGTGGGAGCTGCCAGTGAGGGATAGGGAGGTACCACAGCTCTGCTATGGCAGGAAGTGGGGATGCTGGGGGCTGGGAGTGGGCAATGGCCTGGCACACAAGGTCAGGGCACAGCCGGCTACAACAGGAAGGAATCCCAGAGGCCTGGTTCCCCAGACCACTCTCTAATCTCAGGGCAGTTCTTCCTCTACAGCCTAGGATGGCGACCCCACCCTGACCCTAAACTCTGGGGACAGAGGCTGTGGTCCCTTTCCTTCTGGGCTCTCAAGACTCAGTTGCAGGGCTCTGGGGAGGGATGAGTCGGTGTGAAAGATCACAGACCAGGCCCCGCACGGTGCCCCCAGGCTCTTAGAGATCATGACGCCACACACCTGCCTCCACCACACACTCAGGTTGCTTCCTAGACATTGCTTCCCTTTTTATTCCCAGCTGCTGTTCGGGAGTGGGAAGCTATGGCTCCTAAAGCCATACACAGGTGCACCCCCTCCCACGGAGCATGAACAGTTCAAACCCGGTGGTAGTGGTTGCCAGCCAGGTGGAGACGCGAGGAGAATGAGCGCCCCCAACTCTGACCTAGATCCCCACCAGGACCCACATTCTTCCCTACATTCTCGCCAGGCTTCAGCCCCCCCGCCCTCGGTCTCCCCACTACCAAATGTTCACTTCCGTTTGAACACATCCCATTCGGTCCACCCCAGCCCACCCCTTCGCATCTCTCCCAGGGTCCACATTGCCCTTCACTGAAGGGGCTGAAGCGGGGAGGCGATGGTGTTAGGAGAAACAAAACCAAGTGCGGGAGGAGACCAGGGGAGTTCGGCTTTGGCACAGGAAGGGGCCGGGCTGTCCCGTCGGGGAAGTGGGAGGGGGCCCGCGGCGCCGGGAGGGAAGCGCCTGTCGCCCGGGACTCTGAGCCAGAGCGCAGCGGCGAGCGCGACTCCGCCATCAGGTCCCCGGCTCCCTCCCCTGGCCTAGCCCACCCCGCTGCGCCAGCGCCGCGGGCTGTGAGTTCGGGGGTCAGGGGAACCCGGGGCTCCCTCGCACCAACCCCAAATCCTGCCCTCCTGGCGATGAGGCTTTTCCAGGGCACCTCCACAATCCGGGTATGAGGGAGGAGGAGGAAAGGACTGAGGGATCCCCTCATCGCCAGCTGGGAGCGGGCTGGGAGGCCGCAGGGAGGGCCTGAAAGAGGAGACGGGATTGCCACGAGGTTGGGGGCGCGGGGTGGTAGCGGCTTGGGGCGGGTGAGAAAAGCTCAGGTGGGGCCCGCCGGGCCGAAGGAGGTAACCCGGCGCCCGGCCCTAGCCAGCCACGGGGCTCGGGGCTGGGGAGATCATGGCCCTCTTCAGCCCCCGGCCGCCCCCCAGCGAAGACCTCTTCTACGAGACCTACTACAGCCTGAGCCAGCAGTACCCGCTGCTGCTGCTGCTGCTGGGGATCGTGCTCTGTGCGCTCGCGGCGCTGCTCGCCGTGGCCTGGGCCAGCGGCAGGGTGAGCCGGGCCTCTGCTGCGGGAGGGTCGCTGCCTGGGGAGCATTTTCGGGGTTGGGGTTTGTGGGGTCTTCTTTTCGATGTGTTTTCGTTGCTGGGAGCAGAGAAAGAAAGGACCATTGAGCCTGGCTAGGAACTGCAGTGACCCTGGGCCAGTCACTACCCTTCTGGGTCTGCGCAGGGAGAAAGCTGAGTCCTGGATGCTTCTTGTTTCTGTCCGGGTTCTGACAGAATTTATGAACATCCCTGGTCTACGGGTTCTACAATAAATCCATCACCGGATTTTCCAGTTTTCCAAAGGGGAAATTCTAGGAGGCCCCTGGGGAATTCATTTCCTGCCTTTCTCTCCCTCTTAGGGGATGTAGGGCAGTTGTACCCACAGACTCCCAGAAGGCACCCTCCACCCGGCTCTCACTGAGTCCCAAAGTAAACCCATGTCCAGTTCCTGTTTGGGGAGGAAGAGGGTCTTCAATCCAATTCTAGAAATGGCCTGCCCCGGGTTTTCTTTTCACTGCTTGGAGGCAAGGTGGGAAAATCACCGGGTGCGGCCAATCCTTGCTGGTCCACGCCTAAATGCGGGAAGAGGTGGGGACAAAATGCTGGGACGGCGGTGGAACTTCTGCTTGGAGTTGAGGCAGGTGGCGAGATCGCAGCCCTGGCGGCCAGGGAGGTGCGGGACGCCGCGGGTCCTGGCGCCCCCTGCTGCTCGAGCGCTGCCTCGCGCCGCCCTTCAAGCTGCCAGCCGCCGGCCCCGGCGCGGGGAATCTCCCGAGCAAATTAGCCAGATTTGGACACATTCATTCCGAAGTGCCTTCTTGTGAGCTTGGATCTGTCTTTCACTTGCTTCATGACGCTTTAGTTCCCGTTTGACAGATAAGAAAACTGAGGCTCAGAAACGTCATGGATTCACAAATAGGGGATGGGAGCCAGATCTTCTGGGTAGCTGGCCCAGCAAGATAATAAATAGGTTGGACCACAGGAGCCTGGGCGGTGTGGCTCACGTCTGTAATCCTAGCACTTTGGGAGGCCGAGGCGGGAGATCGCTTGAGCCCAGGAGCTCGAGACCAGCCTGGGCAACTTGGCGAGACCCTGTCTTCTACTAAAAATACAAAAAAAAAAAAAAAAAAAATTAGCCGAGCGTGGTGGCGGGAGCCTGTAATCCCAGCTACTCGGGAGGCTGAGGCATGAGAATCACTTGAACCCAGGAGGCAGAGGTTGCAGTAAGCCGAGATCGCGCCACTGAACTCCAGCCTGGGCGACAGAGCAAGACTCTGCTCAAAAAACCAACCAACAAACAAAAACCATACGAGATTGCTGAGTCTAGATAAAAACAGTAGGACATAAGCAATTTCAAATGGTTCAACCTAAAGTGAATGGCAAGCGGAGGTTCCTTGCCTCCTTTTCATACTTAGGCTTGAGACACCTTTCAGAACTTGGCTGAGGGGCTGAGCGGCCGGCTCTTCCTTTATCAGGTTCGTTCCTTCTCCCTGTCACAATCTTGCCTCACATATCCCTGCCCACAGGAGCTGACCTCAGACCCGAGCTTCCTGACCACTGTGCTGTGCGCGCTGGGCGGCTTCTCGCTGCTGCTGGGCCTGGCTTCCCGCGAGCAGCGACTGCAGCGCTGGACGCGTCCACTGTCCAGCTTGGTATGGGTCGCGCTGCTAGCGCTAGGCCACGCCTTCCTGTTCACCGGGGGCGTGGTGAGCGCCTGGGACCAGGTGAGAGGGGCGGCAGGCAGGGCAGCGGGGACGGCCCTGTCTTCGATCCCTCACCAGGCCTTGAATAGCCCCACTTGGGCCTTCGGCTTCCCGCGCCCCGCCCCCAGGTGTCCTATTTTCTCTTCGTCATCTTCACGGTGTATACCATGCTGCCCATGGGCATGCGGGACGCCGCCGTCGCGGGCCTCGCCTCCTCACTCTCGCATCTGCTGGTCCTCTGGCTGTATCTTGGGCCACAGCCGGACTCACGGCCTGCACTGCTGCCGCAGGTGAGCACGCAAGTAGCACAGGCTGCGCCCAGGACGGCTCTGCCACGTGCTAGTAGGCTTCTTTCGGGCGGGGGGGTTGTTGAGCTGTGACTCCAAGGCAAGGTGCAACGCTGGGCGCAGGATACCCAACTGTGCTTTCGCAGAGCTGGTACAACAGTGTGGTGCAATGCCTGCTGTTACCAGAAGAGGGATCTAGGCCACAGGGAAGGGAGTCGAGTCGTGGTTTGCCCCGGGGACAACAGATGTGGTTAATGAAACCTTGACAGAGAATGTTAAAAAAATAAAAGGTTTGTGCGATGGGAGTGGGTAGCGACAGTGGAGTGGTATTCCAAGCACAGGAAATGTACCTGCAAAGGTTTCCGGACCTAAGAGGTCGTGTTGGTGAAGCAGCCTAGAGTCTGGAGCAGGGAGCTTCTGGGAAGGGAAACCCCCCTAGGGATGCCACAGTGTGGCACCACTTGTCCCACAATAGTTAGGTCCCTCACCGTAAAGCCCAGTCTTCCCCAGCCAGTCTTTGAGACCAACTCCAACTACACACGACAACCACCCTGGTCCCGCGCCCTCTGAGGCTGGCCTTCACCCACAGTTGGCAGCAAACGCGGTGCTGTTCCTGTGCGGGAACGTGGCAGGAGTATATCACAAGGCGCTGATGGAGCGCGCCCTGCGGGCCACGTTCCGGGAGGCACTCAGCTCCCTGCACTCACGCCGGCGGCTGGACACCGAGAAGAAGCACCAGGTCAGCCGGGCCTAGGAAGGCCAGACCAGCGCTCCGAGAGAGGAGTTGCTTAGATTACACTACGGGGCTCCTCCACAAGTTGAGTGACTCTGGGCAGGTTTCTTGATCTGTTTCCTCTTTTGTATAAAACGTGGGTATTGCCCATCTTAGAAGGTTGTGAGGCTCAAACAAACCAAAGCTTGTAAAAAGCACTTTAGAGCGTTATGATATTAAGTGAACTCCCATTCAGGTGTCGATACTGGGAGTTCAGTCACTAAAGGTGATCAGTGTAGGATGGAGTGCTGGGGCCCTGCTGTGTGCAGCGGGAGGACCTGGGGGAGAATCCTGGGGAGCACCTGGGGTGGGCAGTGTGGGCTCCTGAGTGATTTGGGGGGCAGGGCCTCCTGGCTTTAGGGTGCAGAGGAGTTGGTGTTCATAGTGACCTCTTCCAGGAACACCTTCTCTTGTCCATCCTTCCTGCCTACCTGGCCCGAGAGATGAAGGCAGAGATCATGGCACGGCTGCAGGCAGGACAGGGTTCACGGCCAGAGAGCACCAACAATTTCCACAGCCTCTATGTCAAGAGGCACCAGGGAGTCAGGTATGAGGAAGAATGGCTGGAAGGGAGGGGGCTGTGGGCTGAGACCCTGGCGCCACTGACACAGTCTGCCCTATGCAGCGTGCTATATGCTGACATCGTGGGCTTCACGCGGCTGGCCAGCGAGTGTTCCCCTAAGGAGCTGGTGCTCATGCTCAATGAGCTCTTTGGCAAGTTCGACCAGATCGCCAAGGTCAGAGAAGGCTTCCCTCCCCACCCAGGGACCCTCAAGCATCCCATCCTGGGTACCCCCTTCCAAGGGAAACTCCCACCTTATAAGATCCCAGGCCCACTTCAGTGCATGCAGGCCCCCAGATATTCCAATGGAAGGAGGAAGCCCTCTCAAACATCCTCAGTCATGAAGCTGCTCACCACACACGTCAAACCTGCAGAGATCCTTCAGTATCTCCACAGATGTCCCAAGTACAATGCCCCAAACATGCTCAGAGCCCCAACATATGTGTCTCTGGACACTACAACCAAATCTATAGAGACGTTCTGATATTCTAACCTTAGGAGGCCATTCCAAGAGAAATTTCTGCCCTAGGCAACCTCAACCCAGCAACCTGCTTAGACTCCAGGGATGCCTCCAAGCAGCCAATTCTTGGATTCCCCCCAACCTCTCAATCCTGAGACCACCAACACTTACTCAACTCTGGGTACCCCCTTCACATGCCAAAAGTGGAAAGAGCCACAGCCATCCAGCCCTTGGGGAAACCCTTCTGAGAAAGAGATCTGCGTGGAAGACAGTTAGCCCCATATCAAGTGAAAGGAGTCCCTAGATCTGATCTAGACACTACCCCACCTTGGAATTTCTTCAGGAATACCCCACTCGCTCCCCACTTTTCCCAACTCCCTCCTACCCTTCTGACCTCTAACCAGGTTCCTCTGCACACCCACATACACACTCCCAGGAGCATGAATGCATGCGGATCAAGATCCTGGGGGACTGTTACTACTGTGTCTCCGGGCTGCCACTCTCACTGCCAGACCATGCCATCAACTGCGTGCGCATGGGGCTGGACATGTGCCGGGCCATCAGGTCAGCTCAGGCGGTAGTCAAGAGGAATGGCGAGGGTGGATGTGGGGGGCAGCAGGGAGCTGACAGAAGTCCTCTTTGTGAGAATAGGGGTGTCTCACAGGCAGGGCTGAGGGTAGGACTCAGCTTGTCCCCCACACACACTGCTCAGGAAACTGCGGGCAGCCACTGGCGTGGACATCAACATGCGTGTGGGCGTGCACTCAGGCAGCGTACTGTGTGGAGTCATCGGGCTGCAGAAGTGGCAGTACGACGTTTGGTCCCATGATGTCACACTGGCTAACCACATGGAGGCAGGCGGTGTACCAGGGTGAGACCTAGGGCCCTAGGCAGCTACAGCAGAAGGCCATCCAGGCCTACCACAGGCTGCCAACCTTTCATTGGTTCCTTAAGATAAGCACAAGATGAGTACCTTAAGATGAGTCCCATATGGGGCTTGGGAGATCTTAGGGTGCAGGGAGGGGAGCTGGGAGGCACGTCCTGTAACACAGGCTCTTTCTTGAAGTCAGACCTCCAGGAATGATCTTTAAAAAACATGAGATGTTTGTCAGTTCTAGGAGCCATGGGGGTGAGGGGGCAGGAAATAGGAGATTTGAAGGCCCTCCCTGCTGACCCCTACTGCCTCCCTCCTTCCAGGCGAGTGCACATCACAGGGGCTACCCTGGCCCTGCTGGCAGGGGCTTATGCTGTGGAGGACGCGGGCATGGAGCATCGGGACCCCTACCTTCGGGAGCTAGGGGAGCCTACCTATCTGGTCATCGATCCACGGGTAAAAGCCCAGCCCAGACCCCATGGGCTGGCCCACACAAACCACCCCACAGCCAACAGGCCTGATCTCTTCTGTGCCAGAGATTGAGTTCCTGGGTCCTAGTAGGGGGTGGAGGGAGAACGAAGAAGTGTCTGTGGTCTTTACTCTCAGCCCTCATGTGCCCCAGGCAGAGGAGGAGGATGAGAAGGGCACTGCAGGAGGCTTGCTGTCCTCGCTTGAGGGCCTCAAGATGCGTCCATCACTGCTGATGACCCGTTACCTGGAGTCCTGGGGTGCAGCCAAGCCTTTTGCCCACCTGAGCCACGGAGACAGCCCTGTGTCCACCTCCACCCCTCTCCCGGTATGTGCACTTTCATCCTGAGCCCCAGAGCTTAGTTAAATCCACCCCCAGTATCCTCAGGCCCCACTCCCAGCCTTCCCTGCCCCCACCACCAGGGAGCCACTTAATGATTTGTGACATCCCAAAGTCCTGAACTGTCTGGTCACCCCAGTCACTGGTTCAGGCCCTTCCTTGCCCCTCTTTCCAGAGAAAGAGCCCTCCAGCTCACCTCAGAGAAGACACAAGATCCCTACAGACCCCATGTCCATAACTCCCCAGCCTCTACTCAGGAGAGTGCCTTCCCCTGACACCACAAAGGCAGTTGGACCCCCACTCCTTCCTGTCTCTGATTCTAGGGCTGTGCACCCATACCACCAGGAAATGTCTCTGTTTAACTCAATTCCTGAAACGGCATGCTCTCTTCTTCAATCCCCCCAACACTGGGGAGTGGGGGAAGGACACTGGCAGCAGTGGTTGCAGGAAGTACTTAATTCCAAGTAGGTTTTTTTTTTGAGACGGAGTCTCGCTCTGTCTCCCAGGCTGGAGTGCAGTGACGCGATCTCGGCTCACTGCAAGCTCCGCCTCCCGGGTTCACACCATTCTCCTGCCTCAGCCTCCCGAGTAGCTGGGACTACAGGCGCCCGCCACCACGCTCGGCTAATTTTTTTGTATTTTTAGTAGAGACGGGGTTTCACCGTGGTCTCGATCTCCTGACCTTGTGATCCACCCGCCTCGGCCTCCGAAAGTGCTGGGATTACAGGCATGAGCCACCGTGCCCAGCCAATTCCAAGTGTTAACATGAGGTAGGGGAGAGGTCAGAGGGTTAAGCTGACAGGAGGAAGAGGAAGGGGGAAGCTGAGGCTCAGCTGACTGTTGCAGGATGAGACCTCCAGTGTGGGTGGAGTGGTGCGTGGGGACTGCTACAAGCCCCGGGACTGTGAGATGACCTTAGGTGCAATTACATAGCAGGAATGCCCGCCAGGGCCCATGCTAGACCTCCTGCCGCTTTCCACTGGTGTGCAGGCTAGGGAGTATCAGGGTGGAAGAGCAGGACCCTTTGTTCAAGGGTGTCTCCTGAGGCAGGACCTTCACTAGCACAGAAATCCACTTAGCCCCTGAAGTTCCAGGGGCTCAGTCAAATATTAGAAATCTTGCCAGGCACGGTGGTTCACGCCTGTAATCCCAGTACTTTGGGAGGATGAGGCAGATGGATAGCTTGAGGTCAGTAGTTTGAGACCAGCCCGGCCAACAAGGCAAAACCCCATCTCTACTAAAAATACAAAAATTAGCCAGGCGTGGTGGTGCGTGCCTGCAATCCCAGCTACTCAGGAGGCCGAGGCAAGAGAATTGCTTGAACCTGGAAGGCAGAGGTTGCAGTGAGCTGAGATTGCACCAATGCACTCCAGCCTGGGCAACAAGAGCAAAACTCCATCGCAAAAAAAAAAAAAAAAAAAAAAAGAAATCCAGCCAGGTGCGGTGGCTCATGCCTATAATCCCAGCACTTTGAGAAGCCAAGGCAGGCGGATCTCCTAAGGTCAGCAGTTTGAGACCAGCCTGACCAACATGGTGAAACCTCGTCTCCACTAAAAATGCAAAAATCAGCTGGGCGTGGTGGCACATGCCTGTAATCCCAGCTACCCAGAAGGCTGAGGCAGGAAAATCGGTTGAACCTGGGAGGCAGAGGTTGCGGTGAGCCAAGATCATGCCATTGCACTCCAGCCTGGGGCGACAGAGCAAGATTCCGTCACACACACACACACACACGCACACACACACACACACACACACACACACACACACACACACACACAAAGATCCTGGGAGTCTAGAGAGTCAGGGGAAACGTTAAGGAGATTCAAACCTCCCCTTCAAGGGCAGGTGGGATTTGGGAGACAGAGAGGTCATTAGAGGCAAAGGAAAGCGCCCAGTGAAATGCCCAAGGTCAAAGACATGTATAGAGCATGCAGTGTGGCTCATGGTCTAACTCACTGCAGGGAAAACACCCACCATACCCACCTCCCCCTGTGCTCTCCCAACAGGAGAAGACCCTGGCTTCCTTCAGCCCCCAGTGGAGCCTGGATCGGTGAGGAGGCCTCAAAGTTTTTGCCAGTGGGGCTGTCTGGATGACCCCCTCCATCCTCCCTGGGGTCCTGCTCCCGCTTTGCCCAGATGCTCTGAGGGTCTCTGTGGTGATGGACTTGGCTCTCACTGTGCAGGAGCCGTACCCCCCGGGGACTAGATGATGAACTGGACACTGGGGATGCCAAGTTCTTCCAGGTCATTGAGCAGCTCAACTCGCAGAAGTACGGAGAACAAAGAGGGCTGGGAGGGCCACAGGCCCTGAGGTCATGTGGTGGAGAAGGGATGGTGCTCCCTGAAGGGCCGGAGGGAAGACTCGCCTGACCACCCCCTCTTGCCCTCACTCTGCCCTCTTCCTGCCCTTCTGTGCCCTCTGCTCTCTGGTGCTTTCGCCCACCCTCCCACCAGACAGTGGAAGCAGTCTAAGGACTTCAACCCACTGACACTGTACTTCAGAGAGAAGGAGATGGAGAAAGAGGTGAGCTGTGGTGTGGGTGGCACCAAACAACTTCCCAGCTTTAGTCCCTTGGCGCTGGGGAGGGGTCAGACCTTGGGTCTCCTCCCCAGGTCTGCTCAGTTTGTGATCCTAGGGGTGAGGAGCTTGTGCCTCTCTCTAAAGGAAAGTCACTCTGTAGACTGAGCTACTAGATGGTAGGGGGAGGAAGGAGGGTAACTCCTTGGAGAACTGGTAGGGTCTACATGGAACTGAACTGGAGGCTGGGCAGTGAGGCTGAGGAGCCCACCCCTTGCCTGGGAGTGATGCCTTCAAGGTGATGGGTAGCACTGGACCCTGTCTCCACCTCCGGCCCCCTCACTTTCAGTACCGACTCTCTGCAATCCCCGCCTTCAAATACTATGAAGCCTGCACCTTCCTGGTTTTTCTCTCCAACTTCATCATCCAGATGCTAGTGACAAACAGGTGAGAGTGCCCCAGGCAAAGGAGGCCCTGGCTGTCATAAGCGGATCACCTTGTGCTCATGACCCCTGGCCACACTTTCTTCCTTCACCCTTTCCCCTTAGCTTCAGGCACTTACCCACAGAGGAAATATGTGTTCTGGGGAAAATGATAATCACAGCCCTTATCTTAACCTTGTAGATCCTGCGGACTTTCTACACAGCCCTAGCATTTTCCCATGAGCATCTCTTTTGATGCTAACAACATCCCCATGAAGGCAGGTTTGTTTCCATTGAGAAACCCAAATCTGGCAGCAAATGCATGAGCTTAGAAAGTAGGCCCTCATTCCTAGTCCACTGCTAGGAGGGATGAGGACTTGTTCTTAGCCAGGTGGCCGGGTGTGGTGGCTCACACCTGCAATCCCAGCACTCTGGGAGGCCGAGGCAGGTGGATCACCTGAGGTCAGGAGTTAAAGACCAGCCTGGCCAACATGGTGAAACCCCATCTCTACTAAAAATACAAAAATTTGCTGGGTGAGATGGAGGGCGCCTGTAATCCTGGCTACTCGGGAGGCTGAGGCAGGAGAATCGCCCGAACCCAGGAGGCGGAGTTTGCAGTGAGCCAAGATCACACCACTGCACTCCAGCCAGGGCAACAGAGCGAGGCTCCATCTCAAAAAAAAGAAAACTCAGCCAGGTTAAAGAGCTTTGGCCTAAAGGCCCAGAGATCGGTCTGCCGTAGCCTCGGCCATTCTTGTGAGCCCCCACTCCCCACCATATGGGTCCCTGTTCCACCTCAACACTGCTGTAGACCCTTAAGCCAGCCAACCCAGATCATCAGAGTGCAATGTCTTCTATCAGCTGGGACCCCATCGCCAGCCAACCCAGATTCCCCAGAACCACTTCCCCCAACTCCCACCCAGCTCACACAGCACCTTCATAGCACACAGGGAGCCTGTTCTGGCACTTCAAGGCCTCGCTTTTGTCTCCCTTTAGGCCCCCAGCTCTGGCCATCATGTATAGCATCACCTTCCTCCTCTTCCTCCTCATCCTTTTTGTCTGCTTCTCAGAGGACCTGATGGTGAGGTGGGCTGAGGGGTGGAAGTGGTATGCCAGAGCCCTGGTCACAACCTGCCCTGAAGAGGGTGCCCCAGCCCCATGGCTAAGATGCCCATATTCCCTCCACAGAGGTGTGTCCTGAAAGGCCCCAAGATGCTGCACTGGCTGCCTGCACTGTCTGGCCTGGTGGCCACACGACCAGGACTGAGAATAGCCTTGGGCACCGCCACCATCCTCCTTGTCTTTGCCATGGCCATTACCAGCCTGGTGAGGACAGAGGGGGCCCTATCCACTCCCATCAGGGCATGTTGGACCTGCCAGGGACTGAAAGGGAACCCCTGGATTTGGGCAGGCAGCTGGACTAAGCCCAGGGGATGCTGGAGATGTTGTACAAATAAAAAGAAAAAAATTACAGTCTCCAGCAATCTACCATCTGGGCATAATAGTTGTTAATAACATGTCGGCGAATGTCCTTCTTATCTTTTTTCTGTGTAGGCAGTTATTTATTACTTAGATCACTTGGCTGATTTTTCAGGATTTAGACTCATTCCTAGAATCCTATTCCTGGAGGGCTCCTGGGAATCACCCACCAGCCAAGTTACAGAAGAGGAAACTAAGACCCAGAGAGGCTAAGTGGCTGGCAAGAGCTCACACAGTGGCTCAGAGTCAGAGGAGGACTCTCGACGCCCCTCACATAACTCCTCCCCCAGTGAGGACCCCAGTGCTGAGGTTCCCTTCCCAACCAGAAATAGCAGGATCCACCCCTTTGGACGAGTCTGCCCCTGACTCATCCCTGGGTCAGCTGAAACCCAGCACAAGCCACCATTGTGCCCAAGAAGCTACCTGCCTCTTCAACTCATCTCCTCTGCAGTTCTTCTTCCCAACATCATCAGACTGCCCTTTCCAAGCTCCCAATGTGTCCTCCATGATTTCCAACCTCTCCTGGGAGCTCCCTGGGTCTCTGCCTCTCATCAGTGTCCCAGTGAGTGTTCCCACATGCCCTTAATCTCCCTCTGCACACCCTTCCTCAGCCCAAGCCCACAGCCCCCTGAGTGGAGGAACACTCCATTCTGTGGATTAGAACAGACATAAGTCACACCCAGTGTGTATCAGTGTGTACAATGCCCCCTGTCTCCCAGATAGGACCTGGGCCTGGGAGGGACAGGAAGGGAGCCCTCAGGTGTCCCCCCACTGCCTATGGGACATGCCCACTCCTGACCCCTGCCTGGTCCCACAGTACTCCATGCACTGCTGCACGCTGGGCTTCCTCTCCTGCTCCCTCTTTCTGCACATGAGCTTCGAGCTGAAGCTGCTGCTGCTCCTGCTGTGGCTGGCAGCATCCTGCTCCCTCTTCCTGCACTCCCACGCCTGGCTGTCCGAATGCCTCATCGTCCGCCTCTATCTGGGCCCCTTGGACTCCAGGTGTGCACAGCTGCTGGACAGAGGTGCCGAGCCCCCTGGGATGGGGGTGAGATGGAACACAGCAGAGCTGTCCTGGCCTCACTGACCTGAATCACCCACAGGGCAAAGTGGGAGGGAAGCGGAGGCCTACATAGGGGCAGGGAGAAGGCCAGGAAGGGGCAAAGCAAGGGGCAACCCTGATCCATGGCCCCTTCAGGCCCGGAGTGCTGAAGGAGCCCAAACTGATGGGTGCTATCTCCTTCTTCATCTTCTTCTTCACCCTCCTTGTCCTGGCTCGCCAGGTAAGTCACCCAGCTCAGCCCCACCAGGGCCCACCTATGAGTGGCCCCCATATTTGTGACTTGGTCTTTCTAATCTCCAGGGTTGAATGCCCATCGGAAGCTTCTAAGCGAGCCTTCCTGCTTCCTTTCTTTCTCCTTCACTCCCCGCCCCTCCTTTCTCCCACACCCCTATCTGGGAAAGCCCATGCTTTAGAAAAAGTCTGCTGCCAATTCTGTATCCCTAGTCTGAATCTAATTTCAAGGATAGTCTCTCTCCAAGGATACTTGCACCTTAAGCTCTACTTCTAAACTGGGGGTGGGGTGGGGGTGGTTTCAGGCATCATGGAGTTGGGGCTGAACACACAGGAGCTGGGCTTCCCCTGCCCTGTGTCTCCCCATGGCCCCTGGTGACCCTCCCCAGAATGAGTACTACTGCCGCCTGGACTTCCTGTGGAAGAAGAAGCTGAGGCAGGAGCGGGAGGAGACAGAGACGATGGAGAACCTGACTCGGCTGCTCTTGGAGAATGTGCTCCCTGCACACGTGGCCCCCCAGTTCATTGGCCAGAACCGGCGCAACGAGGTGACTCCTGACCCCCTGACTCCTGAGCCACAGACGCCATAGGGCCTAATTTCGGATGAAAGTCTTGACCTATGGCCCGTTCTCTCTAGAACCCCCACAAGGGTCACCCAAGCCCTTGTGCTTGTCAAGCGTCTTCATTTTCACAACATCTTAGATTCTTTGGTGAGCACAAAATGCATTTCAAATTCTTACTTGGAAGGCATGTCTTCTCTAACTCATGACCATTCCACACATTCCAGAAGCTTAGGTGTTGATGGGAGCTGTCTGGAGCAGGGGTCCCCAGCCCCCAGGCTGCAGACTGATACTGGTCCATGGCCTGTTGGGAACTGGGCTACACAGCAGGAGGTGAGCGATGAGCCAGCACTACCGCCTGAGCTCCGCCTCCTGTCAGATCAGTAGCGGCATCAGATTCTCATAGGAACTTGAACCTTATTGTGAACTGCACATGCAAGGGGTCTAGGTTGTACACTCCTTATGAAAATCTATTAGGCTGGTGCAAAATTAATCGCAGTTTTTGCCATTAAAAGTAATATAATTAAAAGTAATTACTTTTTTTTTTTTTTGAGACAGAGTTTCACTCTCGTCGCTCAGGCTGGAGTGCGACAGAGTTTCAGTCTCATCGCTCAGGCTGGAGTGCATGTAATGGCGCGATCTCAGCTCACTGAAACCTCCGCCTCCTGGGTCCAAGCGATTCTCCTGCCTCAGCCTCCCGGGTAGCTGGGATTACAGGCACCTGCCACCATGCCTGGCTAATTTTTTTTGTATTTTTTTTTTTAGTAGAGACAGGGTTTCACCATGTTGGCCAGGCTGGCCTCGATCTCCTGATCTCAGGTGATCCACCTACCTTGGCCTCCCAAAATGCTGAGATTACAGGCTCACCCGGCCTAAAAGTAATTACTTTTAATGGCAAAAAAAAATGCAATTAATTTTGCACCAACCTAATAACTAATGCCTGGTGATCCGAAGTAGAACAGTTTCATCCCAAAACCAACCCCATCCCCCCCCCACAGCCTGGGTGCGTGGAAAACTTGTCTTCCATGAAACCCATCCTTGGGGCTAAATAGGTTGGTGACTGCTGGTCTAGAGGGTACAGTCCACCCCTCTCTCGAGACCTGCACTATCCAATATGGTAGCCATTAGCCATATGAAATTTTAATGTTAATTAATTAAAATAAAATATTCAGTTCCTCAGTTGCATCCGCCACATTTCCAGGGCTCAACAGCCACTTGTAGCTAGTGGCCACCCTATTGGACACTGCAGATAGGGAATGTTTCCATTGCACAAGTTTCTATTGGATGATGCTGCTCTAGATCCTCAAAAATCTTGCCAGAGCCAAACCATCATAAAGTCACCCACATATCTGTACCATCTTATTTGTATCACCTGCTGGCCCTCTGCTATAGGAACGCTCTTGGCTCATATTGAGGAATGTTAAAAGAAGCAGCTCAGGAGCTCTTTCACAGCCTTATGCCCCCACCACCTGCTCCCTGCTCTCAAGATCAGGAGTAGTTCTGTTTCTGGTTTCTTCTCTTACAGACACAGGGAATCTTGTAATCGATCCTTTTCTCTCTTCACTTTGGCTGCTAGAAAGCTGAGAGCCAAAATCTAAGACTAAATAGGATTTCATGGCACTCATTTTGTGAAGCACCCTCAGGTCTGATTCCATCTTTATTATCTTACCCTTATTTTCCCTTTGCCTCATGGTCCCTATTGTTGCTTACTTTATCTTTCCTTTTGTACCTATCTTAACTGACCTAAACACTTAAACACATTTTACCTTTGGTTTTGTAGCCGGCTTAATTGACTTAAACACCTTTCAGCAATAAGATAGGTTATAGAAATAATTCACATTGACAGGATCCCAGTTCTAGGAGTGACTCCCTTCGTGTTGCTGTGAGGTGATCCTGACGCCAAACCTCTGTCTCTCCTAGAATTACAATGAGATCTAAGCTTTGACTCCTGAGTCACTTCCCTGGGGTAGCCTGGCCCTACTCCTCTCCCTCCTTCCCAATTCTTCTTAAACAGGGAGACCAGGAGTGTGGACATGGGGACGAGGGCCCCACACAGACCTAGAAGGGAGAGGAACATGACACGCACCCCTCACTCCTGTCTCCTGCTCCCCCAGGATCTCTACCACCAGTCCTACGAATGCGTTTGTGTCCTCTTTGCCTCAGTCCCAGACTTCAAGGAGTTCTACTCTGAATCCAACATCAATCATGAGGGCCTAGAGTGTCTGAGGCTGCTCAATGAGATAATTGCTGATTTTGATGAGGTGAAAATTCCGAGAGTCTCCCAGACCCTATGTCCTAGATTCTAGAATTTTCCACAGTACCTCCTTCCACTTTGCTTTTCTGGCCATGAAGTCAATCCTCCCCTCCACAGTACTCCCTCGCCTCCTCTGATCCCCCAGATCTACCCACTCCAGTAACACTGCCCACCACCAACCCTCTCCTTCCTGACACCATCCCCACTCCCACAGCCTGATCCTTTAACTCCAAAGGCTTGGGGCTGGGTTTCTGGGAGAGGGGATGGAGAGAGTGACTGGGGACAGGACTCTTCTCTATATACAGCTGCTTTCCAAGCCCAAGTTCAGTGGGGTGGAGAAGATCAAGACCATCGGCAGCACCTACATGGCAGCCACAGGCTTAAATGCCACCTCTGGACAGGATGCACAACAGGTACGGCAACCCTTCCTTACCTACCACCCTCCTCTGGGCTCTCATTGATGGGCTCATTAGTGGGACTTATTCCTGTGCCCTCACTGGCCCACCCTGGTGGGCGGGCCCATTGCCAGGATGCTGAACGGAGCTGCAGCCACCTTGGCACTATGGTGGAATTTGCCGTGGCCCTGGGGTCTAAGCTGGACGTCATCAACAAGCATTCATTCAACAACTTCCGCCTGCGTGTGGGTGAGAGACTTCCCCTGCTGCAGCAGTCTGGTACCTCCTCACCTTCCTGAGCTTGCGCCACTCCAAGTCCTTTGTTAGCTGCTCCCAGTTCATCCTGAAGCCCCTTTCCTGACTCACTCCCTGGGTTGGGGTGTGAAGCTGCTGGGCCAGGAGGTACAAGGCTCTCCCGCTCTTTTTCTTAAGCTACATTCCTCCAGCCTTAGAGACCCCTCCTCTCCTCTAGGGCCCCCCAGGCTCTTCTCCCTTCCTTCCAGTTCCTTATGGCTTCCTCTTCCCCTCTTCCTTCTCCAAGTCTGTCATTACCACATCCCTTATTAGGGTTGAACCATGGACCAGTAGTAGCTGGAGTTATTGGGGCCCAGAAGCCGCAATATGACATTTGGGGCAACACAGTGAACGTGGCCAGCCGCATGGAGAGTACAGGAGTCCTTGGCAAAATCCAAGTGAGGGAACCACATTGGAGGCATAGGGGGAGGGGGACTAAGAATAGGGCCACCTCCATATTCCCTCACCCCCCTCCAATTGTAGGTGACTGAGGAGACAGCATGGGCCCTACAGTCCCTGGGCTACACCTGCTACAGCCGGGGTGTCATCAAGGTGAAAGGCAAAGGGCAGCTCTGCACCTACTTCCTGAACACAGACTTGACACGAACTGGACCTCCTTCAGCTACCCTAGGCTGAGATCGCACTCCCCTTCTAAGAACCTCAATAAAGAGACTCTGGGGTGTCTGGAATCCATTGATGTCTGAAGCTGCTGATATAGCTGGGGATCACCTTCTCCTTGCCCTTCAGTGGGAAGTATTCTTCCCAGGCCAATTTTAGTGCGAGTGTGTGTGTGTATGTGTGTGCACATGCCTGCACACATGCATGCATGTGAGACTGAGCATGTTGAAAGGGGGTGACTTTTTTCACAAGCTCAGGAAGAGAACTCCCTCAGCCTCTCTGCCAACTTGATTCTAGTATTTTGTACACCTTGGAACCATAAAGAATTTAGCCATATGACTCAAAACAAAAATTTGCCCTTTCTTGCCCCCTACTCACAAATACCGGAAGAATCTCCAGGGAAATGTCATTTGAACTTTATTCATTCAACAAACACTAAATAAGTACCTATTATGTGCTCACCATACAGAATGGGCG
Source organism: Symphalangus syndactylus (assembly GCF_028878055.3). Lineage (NCBI taxonomy): Eukaryota > Metazoa > Chordata > Mammalia > Primates > Hylobatidae > Symphalangus > Symphalangus syndactylus. The sequence goes on from NC_072431.2 coordinate 29,902,636, forward strand.
AGAGGCCTGGGCAATACTGTTAGGTCCCTCCCAGTTTCAGCTGCTGTTCTCAAATTGGTACACCATACTTTCCAGTAAGGATCTGTAGACAGCTTGGGGATCTCCTCTTCTTAGGTCTATCCAACATCCCTTTGCTTCCTTCTTCATCCTTCTGCACAGATGCTGGTATATGGGTCTTGAGGTATTGATGACTCATTCTCACTGGCTCATACTCTGGGGTCCATGGGAGTATGTCAAACCTTGACATACTAGGTTTGTTGCGGATGTTGCATGTGGATATTTGGTTTCCCTCTCTAACTTGCTCTTTTGTTTTTTTATGAGAAAGATCCAAAAAGTACACTGCTGCCACTGTTGTTGCCATCTTGCTAAAACCTTGTCAGAACAGAGTTGGCGCAAGCTTCTCTAAAACAACAGTCATCTCTAGGAAATAATGACTCATCCCTCTCACTTTTGGGAATCTTTGTTTCCTGGGGCCCTCAGCCCCACCCTGTGCCAGGGTGTGTTGTGGCGGTTAGCAGATGCTGATACGCAGAATTCTAAGGGATAAGATCTAATGACTTAGTCCTCAAGTCTGGCCTCTTGGTGAAATGGAGGAAAGGAAGGCATCCCCTAGAACATCTCCTACGGAGAGGACAAAGATTATTGGCAGGAAGTTGGAGTCATGCTAACAAGGAGACTTATCACAGGCTTCAGGGAAGATGTTTCACAGCAGTGCTGTTTTCTCAGAAGGTCCCCTGAGTCACAGAACCTGGAGTGATAAGCCCACACGGGTGGTCTTCCTAAACAAGCTGCTTTAGGAGTCTGTAGACTGCGTTTTGCTAAGTATTATCTGCAGACTATGTACTCGGAATCATCTGGGATGGGGGCAGTCTATGTCTCTTTGTGTCCCTTCCAAAATTGTAAATCATGGGGAACTAAAGGACGCGACTCTCAACTACTGAGAGGGGCCCCACCAGGGCTCCCACGAGCACCCCGATACCCACAGCACACGTACCCCACTCACAAGGTTGACTAAATTTCAGACTTCCGTTTTAATGGTTAAAGCTGCCTGTGGGAGCCAGGCTGGAGCACGCTCTCACTCGGCCCTCACTTTGCTCCACCTCTACCTCTTCTTCCACTCCACTCCCGCCTCCCACGCTCCCACGCCCTCCACGCCCCTGCTCCTCCTGCAGGTACGCAACTGGCTCAGGGCTAGCATTCTGCCAGGAGGAAAGTGCGCCTCCTTCCACCAGGCCTAGTTCAGTTCGTTTAACTGGAGAGGGCTGGAGGCAGTGAGGCTCTCGGAAGGGCCGGGCTCCAGAGCGGCGGGGCCGCTCCTAGCGGTCTGACCCAGGCTGCCCCCGCGGCGCGTGCTGGACGCCTCGGAGCCCGTGCCCTCCAGCAGCTTGGCGACGAAGCCCACGCCCGCCGAGCGCAGCAGGCCGCCGCCGGCGCACGCGTACAGCACAGGGTTCACGCTGCTGCTCAGGAAGGCGAGCGCGATGAGCACGTGGCGGGCCAGTCTCAGCCGCTTCCCCACGAACCCGAACCCGGAGGCCTGGCCGGCCAGCGCGCGGCCCCCCTCGGCCAGGTTCACCACGTGGTAGGGCAGCCAGAAGGCGGCGAAGGTCAGGATGATGAGCACCACCAGGCGGCCGGTACGGCGGCTGCGGCGGAAGCGCCGGGCCTGCAGCCGGCGCCCTATGTCCGAGTAGCTGGCCACCACAGCCAGGAAGGGCAGCAGGAAGCCCGTGACGGCCTCGAAGATTAGATGGAAGGCCCGGTGCCTTTCGCTGGGATACTGTGGGAAGCACTGGCTCGAGTTCTTTTCCGAGGCCACTACTGTGCGGTACACGAGGACGGGTGTGGCCAGCAGAAAAGACAACACCCAGATGCCTGCGAGCACCCTCCGGGCCATCGCCTTGGTGCGTAGTTTCTGGGACAAAAAGGGGCGGGCCACTGCCAGTGAGCGGTCTAGACTCATGGCGGTGATAAGCAGGACGCTGGCGTACATGCTGACTCCGCAGGCATAGTGGCACAGGCGGCAACCAGCCAGTCCAAAACTCCAGGTTTCTTTGGCCAGGAAGTGAAGGAAAAAGGGAGCAGTGAGCAATACAGCCAGGTCGGCCAGGGCCAGGTTCAGCACCATCAGGGCAGTGACGGAGCGCTTCTGCATCCTTTTCAGGATACTCCACACCACAAAGCTGTTGCCGGGAAGCCCCACAGCCAGCGCCACTGACAGCAGGATGATAGAAAGCAGAGAGATGAAATCTACACCTAGTGAGGAGGGTGCTGCAGAAGATGTAGTGTTCATGGCCGTCGGGAGGACCTGGAGAGTGAGGGCGGACACACGCATGAGAGTAGAGGACCAAGGGTTTCCTGACGCCATGAACACACCTAGGCTGAGAACTCTAGTCTATCTCCAGGGTCAGCAGCATCAGAGGTCCCCCTGAAATATACTGCCCCCATCGCTGCAGACTGACATCTTAAAGGGATCTGGTTGAGTACAAAGACTAGTTTCCTAACTGGGCCATGGGGCCCCTTCCTGCCCACAGACCCAATTGCAAAATATACAGTGACCACAGCAGCAGCAGCATTTCCAGACCTTTTCAGTCTCCTCCCCTTAGGAGACCCTAAAGCCCAGAACCAAACTGAGAGTTCCTACCAATGCTGCACCCCTTGAAAGGCCAGTCTTTTTGCCCCCTGCCCGGCCCTCAGCCCCTCAATCCCATTAACTTTCCCAATCACCTGCCTACTGTCCCCAGAGATGCCCAGGGTCAACCAGGAATAACAGGGAGGGGAGGAGTTAGTGGACAAGTGACAACGACAAAGCCTCCCAACTTTTTACACTGGTCAGGCTTTCTTTGGAGATTCCTTTGCACCTTCTTTCATGGCTGCACACCGTCCCACCACCACCACAACCATGGTCGCTCCCAGGAAACTTACAAGCTTTGGCAGGAACTGGTTGGAAGCTGATGCCAATCCCAGGCTTAGGGCAGGGTGGTGTAGCCTATCCCTGGATCTGTGCCACTGCCAAGGGCCTGGCCCCAGGTCTAGGTGCTGTTTGCTAAATCAGCCAGAGAGGAAGTACCACGGAGCAGAGGACAGGGAAGACGCATCTTCCTGAGGGTGGGGCTGAAACCCCTACCCACTCCCTTCAGTACGAGGGGGGATAGTCTGTGTTCCAGGGCAACCCAGAAGGCAGGAGGACTCCTCAGAGGTGGGGCCAGATGAGACCAGGAAGGAGCAGTGAGAGAGGAAAGAGGGGTGCGGGGAGTGAGTAGGCTGGGTGTGGCCTCAAGATGCAGGTCTAGACTGGAGAATTGAACAAAGTAGTGAATGGTATCATATAGGAGAAGGAGGTATGGTAGCCAGAGAAGGGAAATGGGCTCAGATTGAGAGGCTACAATGCTGATATCTTTGTTTTTGTTTTTAAGATTAATAGGAAGTGTAGGTTGGAGCTGTGACTAGGTCCTGGGTCTGGGTTTGGGTTAGACAACATCATGATTTAAAGAGGGCACGCCAGTAAATGCCGAAGGGGGCAGCAGTCTGTCCTTGGCTTCAGTTCAAGCTATGATCTAGTCGTGGGAAGAGGGCCATCTTCCAGCACCCCCTTTCCTCCCCTTACTTAAAGGGATTGGTTCCATTTAGGTCAACCAATTCTCCATTCTCTTTGGTAGAAGCCAAAATCCAAATGGTCTCCTTGGTATCACACAGAATGCCAATTACTTCCCCTTTCCCCAGGCACCTGCCTTGTGCTTGCCTATGTGGTTACCCTGCTGAGTCTGGATTTATGATCTGGGCAAGGAGATTGGCACCACCTCTTTCCTATCTTCCCACAGCCTACTATTCAGTTCCACTTTAGACACACAAAGTTGAGGCCGAGCTAGGCAGGCTGAGCATGAGGAGCAGGAGTGAGGGAGCAGGAACAGTGATGCCTCATGCCCACCCTGACAAGAGGGGAAACCAGCAATGCAGAAATGGTCCCCTTCCCTGTTTCCTGGACAGAGGAACGTCTCCTTTCCTTGAAGTCTCCTGCAAAAGCTAAAAACTAAAAATTCCTGGCAGTTGTGGTGGTTCATACCGGTAATCCCAGCACTTTGGGAGGCTGAGGGGAGCGGATCGCTTGATGTCAGCAGTTTGAGACCAGCCTGGCCAACGTGGTGAAACCCCGTCTCTACTAAAAATACAAAAGTTAGCTGGGTGTAGTGGCATGTGCCTGTAGTCTCAGCTACTTGGGAGGCTGAGGCAGGAGAATCATGTGAACCCAGGATGTGGAGGCTGCAGTGAGCTGAGATCGCACCACTGCACTCCAGCCTGAATGACAGGGCGAGACTCCGTCTCAAAAAAAAAAAAAAAACTAAAAAGTCCTTCCTTCAATCTGACCATGGGCCTTCCTGCTTCCCTTTCAACTCTCACTTCTCAGGAAAGATGCAAAGTGTAATGGTGGCCACTGAGGTCCCTTAACCTTTCCAGAGCCCCCACTTGCTCTGCTTGGAGAAAAGCCAGAGCAGAGTTGACCCCGCAGCTGTCAGGCAGAGGATATGAAAAAAAAATCGGCAGAAACCGCAGCAAGAACTGAAGTCAGAGTTGAGGAAGGGCTTTCTGACCACACGGGGTGTGAGAGAAGGGCAATGTGCAACAGAGGAAGTTAGGGAAACTCTGCCCAGTGCAAGAGGACAGAAAGAATCCTGTGAGGCCTGTGTTTAGGGACAGAAGCTCCAGGGTCAACTAGAGGCCCCTTCAGACAGCAACTGGGTTGTCCTTGCCTCCTCTCTCAAGCTGTTCCCCACCCGCATCTACCTTGATGGCCTTTCTTCTCCACACCCAGGACCAGGCACTCTAAGCATACTCCCTGCTGTTCTAGTTCACAGGTGCTAGTTCATCCCAGTTTTGGTAGCCCTAGCATGACCCTGGGGACTGGGTTTCTTTTGCTGTGTTTTGACTTCTGTCTGGGAGGCAGGTAGGTGTGAGCAGTCGCTAAAGTAGAGCCTGGGGTGATGGTCAGGGTAGCCACTTGAGCGGCCAACCATCTCAGTTTGTTGGGAAACCAGCAGGGCTGGGACAAGGAGTTTTCAGCACTAAAACTGGGAAAGTCCCGGGCCACCTGGGATGAGCTGGTCACCTTAGTGACCACAGATGTGTACTTGTGGATGTCCCCTGAAAAGAATCCCATTCTACATCCCCCAATCAAAGGTGTCAGGATCTAGAACCGTTTTTAGACCTAGATAGGGATTCCAAAAGGTGGGGCCAGAGAAGTATTGGGGAAGGGGCTAGGAATAGCTAGCAGCATCTTGGAAGGAGCCCAGACTTGGCAAAGAGAAAAAGAATAGGTGGCACTTCTCTGAAAAATTATTCCTGTCCTCTAAATATTCCTGCCATTCCTCATACCCCCCGATGGCCAACCTCCAAACTTCCCTGACTGAGGGCCTGCTCCTGGGCTCCTTTTCACGTCAGGTGGCCTTTGCAGGGAGGATCAGATGGTCAGGGAGGAAGATAAGTCTCAGACTCCCAGGGCCCCTACACCACTGTCCACTCCTTATGTGCCTGTCTCACACTCACTGGACCAAACACAAGACAGGCAGGAAAACTTTCTTTTCAAACCCCACAGATTCACTTTCCCCTTCAGAGCCATTTCCTCCCCAGAGGCTTTTATAAGCCTCGGAGAATGGATCCCATTCCTACACCTCATCCAAGCTCTCATACCTCTCCTTCCATTTTCTCCTTTACTTCCAGAGTGGTTCTATGGGTTGGCCTGTGGAACCAGGGCACCTGGGCTGAGGAGGGCAGGTCAAGATGCCACTGAAGGCCGGCACTGCCCAACCTGGCTTGACCCAGCAGGGAACTAGGTGGCTTCAGTACAACTCAGGCATGAAGAACCACCAGGGGAGGCACACTGAAGTCATCATCTAATGGCTTCCCAGTGTATTTCACAATAACAGCTGTTGGCAACAAGTAAGCAATGCTGGCACATGGGTACATGCCAACCTGCAAGCACGCAATAGTCCTGAACAGGGACCATCACCACCCTCATAATCCCTCAGTTTGGAGGAGCCTGGGCCTGCCCCAAGTGTATAGTAATCCTACCCAGCCAGATGCAAACTCTAGTCAAAGAAGGGTCCCCAAATGTTCCAGAACACTGACCTCCCGAGGGTGAGTGGGGGGTGGAAAGAGACAGGGAAGGGCAGCAGGTTGTAGGGTTTGGTGTCAAAGGTCCCATTCCGGACCGTCCTTCTCCATCCCACCCCCCGGGTCTCCATTGCCGCGGCCCTGCCCCACCACTTTCAGCTGAGGGGTAGTTCGGAGCTCCATGGTCCCCTCCCTAGAGCGGCCGCCCCCTCGGGCCTCCCCGGAGCCTTCGAAGAGCCGCGTGAGGAAACTGGGACCTGCCCGGGGCAGCAGATCTCCAGCGGTGAAGACGTAGAGCACTGGGTTGACGCTAGAACTGAAGAAGGCCAAGGCTGTAGTTCCCGCTCGCGCCGCCTGGCCGGCCCCGCCCAGCTTCGCCAAGGCCCCTTCTGGTGGAGCCAGCGCGGCGACCGCCTGCAGAAGGTTGACTGCGTGGTAGGGGGCCCAGAGCAAGCCGAAGGCAAGCACGATGGCGCTCACCAGCCGGCCCACCCGCGCCCCGTGCCGCCCGGAGCCCCAGCGGGCGCCCCGCAGCCGTGCCAGCGTCACGCTGTAGCAGCCGAGCATCAGCCCGAAAGGAAGCACGAAGGCGGTCAGAGTCTCCAGGCTCAGGTGGGCGGCGGCGTGGGCCGGCGACGGGTGGCACAGCTGGCATACGCGGTCCCTCCACAGGTGGCGGTAGACGGCGGCCGGGATGGCGAGCAACAGGGCGGCCAGCCAGACGGCCAGGAGCAGGCGGCGGGCCAGGGCCGGGCTGCGCAGCCGGGGCGCCAGGAAGGGGCGGGTGACGGCGAGGCAGCGCTGCAGGCTGAGCAGGCCGGTGAGCAGCACGCTGGCGTACATGCTGAGCGCGCACACGTAGTACACCGCCTTGCAGCCCGCCTGGCCCAGCGGCCAGGCCTGCCCGGTCAGGAAAGCCACAAAGAGCGGCGTGAGCAGCAGTACCGCGCCGTCGGCCAGCGCCAGGTGCAGCACAAGCGTGGCCGCCAGCGGTCGCCCCCGTGCAGGCCGCCAGCCCGCCAAGCTCCACACCACGAAGCCGTTGCCAGGCAGCCCCAGCAGCGCCGCCAGCAGCAGGAAGGCCGTGCCTGTGGCCCTCGAAGTCTTCCAGCTCAGCAGTGTCTCGTTCCCTGGGGGGCGGTAGCAGACCGACATCCTTCTGGGCCTACAGATGGGTGGAAGGCGCCACAGAGGGCGTTCAGAGGTGAGGCAAAACCCCACCTGTGATGCCCGATGAGAAGGGGCCATGCCTCCTCACTTCCCTGCAGCCTGCCTCTTTCCTGCCTGGGAGTCCTGACTTCCACAAGGACCCAGACCCCACCTCAAACACAACTCCTTCTTGGGACCCAGATCCCCTGCTCCCAGTCAGTTGACCTGCCCCACTCCTGGCTGTTTCCCAGAGCTCAGTGGTAAACAGGCAAAAAGTCCTCACCCCAGGCTGTCACTATCTCTACCACCACTCCTCTAGTCTGGCCCCTCCTTCTTTGTCCAGCCCCATTCTAGCACATCTGGGCAAAACTGGATGGTGGGGTGTAAAGGATCGTGCACAGATCTACTTACCAAGCTGGGAGCAAGCAGGATTGGGGGCCTGGAGAAGCTGAAAGGTTAAGCAGCAGTGGGCGAGGTGCCTACTCCTGTCCTTTGCCTATCACATTTGCAGAGGGTAAGGCAAGAATGGGGAGGGACAAGATGAGGCTCATCCTGGGCCTCTCCTGGGGCCCCTCCCTCACCCTGCTCCTTCCCATCACCAACGCATCCAGGCGTCCAGGCATGTGAGAGCCTGCCTTGCCAGGAAACAGCATAAGCTGAAGGGGGGCAGTAAGATTCCCTGGCAGTAGAAGGAAATAGGAGGACTCCGCTAAATCCTGACCCTGGTCCTGCTTCTGTTATCCCTCCCCCAGCTCTGGCCCCAATCCTCCCAGCCCACCTTCTGCAGTGTGTATGTTGCCTGGTCTCTCTGGCCTGCAGAGAAGGTGACCCAAACAACTCAGTCCCCCACCTGCCTTATCTTTGCCTGTTTCTAGTCTCCTGGTCCGGCTGAGCCCCTTTTCTTCAGCTCCTGACCTACCTCCTCCCACCTCTTGCCTCAGGCCCTACCCCAGTCACTCCACCCTCAGGGCTCTCACCGGGCTGTCAATGACAGCTTTTCCATGTAAGGAATGGTGCCAGGTTCCAGGAGGAACAGGGGATGCATGGAGGCATAATGGTTAGGGAGTCATGACACACAACCATGAAGAGGCCCCATTACCAGGCTGCACCAGGATACAAGACAAGAAAGGAAAGGATGAGTAGGGACATACTAAGCAGCAGCCCTCTCTTCTTGGAAAAGTCAAGCAAAACTTGGAAATGAAGAGATTTGAGGGGGGCCTGGCAGATGGATAGAGCTGGGGGAAGGGAAAAGAAAGGCCTCTGCCCAAGTAACAGCCAGAACTTGAGGTTGCTTGGGCAGGGCACCAGGAGCACTGTCTTAGTTTGGGTTCTTCCAAAGCAGAGCTTGAGCTAAGGGCTTGGGTACAGGTGATGCTGTATTTGGGAGGTTAACTCAGGAAGTGAGGGCATAGGGTAAAACAAGAGAGAGGAATGCCATTATGAGTATGTTAAGTCCCTTCAGTAGGCCTTGGGAACCTTTGAGAAAAGTATAGATTGCCCAAGACAAAAGACTGGCAGGGTGATCAGTCCAAAGCATTTATTAGGAGAATGTACTTAACAAGTGGGCTACAGCATATCCTCACAACAGACAGTGAGAGAGAGTTGTTCTGCCTAGGTATATCCAAAACAAGGGGGTCAGGGTATGGAGTTTATGAGCGTTCAAGGCATTTGGTTCAGGGCCAGGGCCAGTTTTTTTCAGTGTTTTGGGCAACAACCTGAATACCTTTTCAAGGCTCTGGCTCAGCCCCAGGGGACATGCAGCTGGCCAGGTCACAGGGCAATCAAGTTACTCTGTGTTTCTTTGTCAGGACGCAGAAAAAAAGTGGGGAAGCTGGGGGACCCTACAAGGATCCTGGCCAGGAAAGCAGGGATTGTGTTCATTTGAGGGTTTCACTGTCAGTGAGAGTCTCAGCTTCCATGCAACTGTCCATCACGGCTGCAACTGAAATCAGAGCTGGGACACAGCGCACCAAAAGCTAAAGTCTTGATGCCATCAAAGGACATCCCTGCCCCATTCACATCTCCTTCACGTCCATTAACTGGCAAAAGGAGAAAAGTGAGAGAGAAGATGACCTAAGTGTGACTGAAGCAGGCAGTTCTGGAAAATGAAGCCAGAGCAATGAGCCGGCCCCTCCTTTGACCAAGGAGGAAGGAAGGAGCAGGTAAGCAGGAAGGCCAGGGAGACAGGACCCTAATGATCCTGAATCCATGTATCAGGATCCATCCTCTCCTTACACCCTTCCTGGACACAGTCTCACCTCTCATTTTCCAAAGCCCTGCCATGCTGCCATCCCGCTTCCCCACACTCCGCCCCGGGTTCCCTTTTCCTAAAGCTGCAGATTACAGCTTCTCCAGTAGGTGGCAGCACACACAGAGCCACTCACATATACTGCAGCTTCTCAGAGCCTGAGAGCCAGAAACCGTCCCCAGAAATTCCCTTCATAGAAATAAAAAAACACCAGAAGTCACATTTCATCCTTTTACATGGTTCCCATCTACCCTCACAACACATGTCGTCACCAAAGACACACATACAAGCTCCAATGGCTTTTGCCAGGCAATTCTTCCTCCAGGACCCCATCTGTCCCCTCCCTCATCCCTCCCCTTGGACTTTGCCCTTCTTACTGGCCAGGCAGGGGGGCCAGAGTCCAGGCTTGACTCATTCCCACCTTGTCCTGGGCTGAGATCCCAGGTTTGTAACAGAAAACACCATTAAAGCCCCAGCACAGGAGAGAACCACCCAGCCCAGAAGTTCCAGGGAAGGAACTCTCCCGTCCACCATGGAGTACCTCTCAGCTCTGAACCCCAGTGACTTACTCAGGTGACTGCTAACCCTCCGCTCTACCCTCCACCTTTAGGGGATATATATCAGCCCCTAGGAGACTAACCAGTACCCCTTCCTCCTGCTCCCCACTCCACAGTGGGCTTGTCAAGCTCCTGAGCCACCCACCCCCACCTGCACTCCATGGTCTCTCCCTCATCCCTAATCTATAAACCTAGATCTCTCTCTCCCTAGCCCTCTAGCCACTCTACCCTCATCATGCCCTTTACACTCACCAAGGCCCTCCTCGCCCCTTCTTGACTTTTCTTCTCAACTACCAGGTCAGTATCTAATATAAGCTCGGAGTTTGGAAGGAGGGTCTGGACCTCAGCTCCACCACCCCAGCGACCTTTCCGTGTCTGTGATCACAAGCGGACCATCCGGAAAGGCCTGACAGCTGCCACCCGCCAGGAGCTGCTAGCCAAAGTAAGTAGGCCAGGTTCCTGGGTTCCTATAGCAGGGGTAGCCAAGGGGCTCCACAACAGTGGCAACTTGCGATGATGGAGCAGACGGCTGAAGTCACACAGCTGCCCCTCCCTCTGAGGGCTAAAAGCAGTGGGGTGGACCTAATGAGCTCTGGTCAATTTGTTCATTTTCCACCTAGTGAGCTTTTCTATGGGAGCAGGGGTTAGCAGGAGATAGGGAGAGTTGGAGGGATGGAATTCAGAAGCCAGTATGGAAAGGTGATTTGTATGACAAATCAAGTTCAAATTCTGATTCTGCCACTTCTTGGCTGTCAAACCTTGGGAAGTTGTTCAACCTATCAAAATCTCAGTTTCTTCAACTATACAAAGGCAATAATAATACATCACCTCCTAGGGTTGTTGAAAGGAGTAAGAGGATAATGTAGGTAAAGTCCTCATACCTGGCACAGAGTAAGGACTCAAAAAGGTTAAACACTATTACTGAAAACACTTCTGGAGAACTCTGAGGGTGTGGGAAGTGAGGTGCAGCATTGTAGATAAGACAGAAGGGTGGACTTCATGAGAACCTGGCTTGCTTCCCAATTCCAAACCAGAAGTGACTTGGAGGGGAGCAAGGGGAGATGCCAATGACATGGTAGGAGCAAAGAAGAAAAAGGTCAGCCTCTAGCTAGGATCCCCCAAAAACTGAAGAACACGGAGAGCTGCAGCCTTTAGGAGGTATCAAAGTGCCGCAAAGTCAAGGTGGGACATCGACCAATGTCTAGAGCCAACTGATGGATGTTGGGCAGCTAAAGAGGGAAGGGGCATGGGATAAGACCTGCCCTTCCTTCTTGCTTCTTGCCATTGGGCAGGCATTGGAGACCCTACTGCTGAATGGAGTGCTAACTCTGGTGCTAGAGGAGGATGGAACCGCAGTGGACAGTGAGGACTTCTTCCAGCTGCTGGAGGATGACACGTGCCTGATGGTGTTGGAATCTGGTCAGAGCTGGAGCCCCACAAGGGTAAGAGGCCTATACTGGGGCTGCTTCCAATGGCCGTCCTTTAGAGCTTTCCCGGGCTTCCTCTCTAGCTTAACCCTGATCCTGGGGATCAGGTGCAGGGGGAGTTGTGGAATTGTCAAGAATGTCACACAGTGGACAGAAAGTCCAAGCGAGGGAGGGTCTGACCCAGTGCTGATGGAGATTAGTGGTGGGTGTCTGGTATGAGGATCTACTGCACTGACAAGGGTGTCCTACAGAGTGGAGTGCTGTTATATGGCCTGGGACGGGAGAGGCCCAAGCACAGCAAGGACATTGCCCGCATCACCTTTGATGTGTACAAGCAAAACCCTCGAGACCTCCTTGGCAGCCTGAATGTCAAAGCCACATTCTACGGGCTCTACTCCATGAGTTGTGACTTTCAAGGACTCGGCCCAAAGAAAGTACTCAGGTCAGAAATCAACATGTCATACTTCCCTATCCCCTACAATTGGATAGTCCCCATAATCCCTCCTCTTGCACCCACCTACCCCTAGCTAGCTCTTGCTTGTGGAAAGTCCTCATCTCCCAGCTTGATGGCTTCCTCCCAGGTTTCCCAAATCATCTGATTTCCTCGTCTCTGCCCTTCAGGGAGCTCCTTCGTTGGACCTCCACATTGCTGCAAGGCCTGGGCCATATGTTGCTGGGAATTTCCTCCACCCTTCGTAATGCAGTGGAGGGGGCTGAGCAGTGGCAGCAGAAGGGCCGCCTCCATTCCTACTAAGAAGAGGCTCTGAGCTTCTGCCCCCAGGATCATTCCAAGCGACCCACTGCAAAGACTATGACAGCATCAAATTTCAGAACCTGCAGACAGTACAGGCTAGATAACTCACCCAATTTCCCCACTGTCCTCTGATCCCCTCGTGACAGAACCTTTCAGCATAACGCCTCACATCCCAAGTCTATACCCTTACCTGAAGAATGCTGTCCCTTCCTAGCCACCTTTCTGGCCTCCCACTTGCCCTGAAAGGCCAAGATCAAGATGTCCCCCAGGCATCTTGATCCCAGCTTGACTGCTGCTACATCTAATCCCCTACCAATGCCTCCTGTCCCTAAACTCCCCAGCATACTGATGACAGCCCTCTCTGACTTTACCTTGAGATCTGTCTTCATACCTTCCCCCCAAACTAACAAAAACATTTCCAATAAAAATATCAAATATTTACCACTAAGACTTCTGACTCCAATTTAAACCAGGAAAGGGATGGGGTGGATACCCCATTTTGCCCTCCCCCATCAACACCCAGTCCCAGATCCAAAGCCTCAGTCTTCAAGTATGGAGTTCAATGCCCGCCTCCGCTTGGCCACCGCACCCTGCTGCTGTTCCCAAGCCTCTCGCCGCTTTAGGAAGGTAGTCAAGGCCACATTTCGAGCCACATGGTGGCCGAAAGGGTCTCTCATCAGCTCCTGGTTCTGCTCCCCTGCAAAGGGAACCACTCATGTTTAGTACTACCATGCTCAAAGACAGACTCTACCTGAGGTAAAGATCCCTCCATTTCCCCCAGACCCTGGGACTGCCACTGGGATAAAGTGAACACTTCACTTTCCAAAGAACAGAAGTCAGAGGGCAGGGTGAGGGCAGAGGACTGCACAATCAGTCAGCGGAAGGGAAGGGGAAAGCAGACTGCTAAGAACCCATGAGCAAGACCACCCTTTGGAACTAAAGACTGTTGAATTTCAGTAGACTTCCCGGCTACCCAGTGATCTGGAGTAAGAGAGGGGAGAGTCTGGAAACATCAAAAAGAAGGGCTGGTACTCACCCAGCTCAGCAGCAATTTCCTTCCGGGCCCTCAAGGCTGCTCCACTCCAGATGGCATCTAGCACACGGCTGCCATGGCGACTACAGGCCAGAGCCACATATTGTCCCTGTATGGAGACAAGCAAAGTAGGTCTCTCTAGCAAAGTCCACAAAAGTGTATTTTGGGGGCTTGCAGAGAGTGAATTTTCTGAAGTGTTTAGGGGCTGAATTAAAATAGTCTAGGAATTACATAGCGTTTTTGAGTCTGAAGGTACAGTCCGGGGAAAGCTCATATTCTCTAAATGGATGATGGTGGGGAATCAAGGCAGAAGCCAGAAATCTAACCTTTAGGTTCTGCAGCACACGGCGGCGCTGCTTGCGCGTCACAGAGGGGCTGGTCAGGATGGCATCGAGCACATGAGAGCCAGCAGGACTTTGGGCCAGGGCCAGAAGTTGTGGTCCCGTCAAGGCACCCAGACTTCGAAGTACAAGACCAGGAGTGGAGAAGTGCAGTAGATGCTGGAGCAGTAGAGACCCAAGGACTGTCACATCCCCCAAGGCTCTGGCTGCGGCCACTGCCACCTGGCAGCGCAGAGATAGGAAATTAGGAGGCGCCAACAAGCCAGGTGGATGAGCCCATCCCCAGAACACTGCCACCTCCACCTGGATGAAGTCACCACTCTCACCTCAGAAGTCAGAGGCTTGCTAAACCCTGGGAGGCCTGGCTCCCAATCAGTCACTGGCTTGGCCTCTCCTCTACCTCACCTGGTGCTCTGCAGGCACTGCCCCCTCCTCCTCCATCAGTCCATAGTACACCTCATAAGCCATCAAAGTGGCAAAGAGAGGCACACAGGCCACTTGCCGGGATGAGGGCTCTGCACAGTGGAATGCCTAAAGAAGAAGACAAAATATGATGAACCTGAGAACTTCTCCATCCCTAACCTCAACTTTAAGGGAACACCTTCAGGAAACGAAAAAAGGCCCAACTCCACAAGAATGTGAGCTCCATGACAGCAGACCTCATGCCTTGCTGTATCCCCAGCCTCTATCACATACAGGGGTTAATAAACATTTATCCCTTAAATAAACTTCTCTCTTAGTTCTGGGAGACAATTTTTGTTCCAGGACTGTGAAATAACATTTGGCCTCAGCCGGGTACGGTGAGCCGAGATTGCGCCATTGCACTCCAGCCTGGGCAACAAGAGCGAAACTCCATCTCAAAAAAAAAAAAAAATTAGCCGGGCGTGGTGGCGGGCACCTATAGGCCTCATTTTCCCCCATTCCTGTGAACTCCTTGGGCGTTAGACTTCCTGAGTCCAGAGGTACAAAAACTTAAGATTAGATAAGTCCTAACAGGTAGAAGTTGGACTGAGGGCATAAACAGATTGTGGGTAATATCCACTCACCTCCAACAAGAGCTGTAGGACCTTGGCTTGGTAGGCCCCAACTCTGCGACAGGCCCCTACCAGGGCAATGACTACCCCTGGGTGGCCCTGGGCCAATACAGCTTCCAGGACAGGGCTCAGCTCCTCAAACACAGGGGACAGCTGATGGGAAACATGGGATGTAACTTTGGCATTCTGGTAATGGTGGACCACATTATTCAGAGAAATCTTCCCAATGAAAACAAGTAAAAATGCTAGATAAAACATAAAAAGCATTGCCAGTATCAGGACTTTTGTTTGGCTAGATAAGGCCCAGGACAAGGGGGCAGTCTTAGAGGTGCCACCCCACAGGAAGGAACTTTAAGTGGCTCTTGCCTGTGTGTAAGGGAGAACTAGGGGCAAGGGGGGACTAAAATTAAACCTGCGCTTCCACTCTAACACCCAATGCATGAGACCACAAGGAAGCCCACCTTAGTCCTAAGCAGCAAAGGAAAAGAGAAGCTATGGCAAAAGCTCTAGCACTCATGTGGGCTTACAGCCAAGTACCAGAGTCTGGGTGGGCCATGGAACCTCAAGCTATGAACTTGAATGAAGCCAGTCTCTTGCTGGTCCTCATACCTGAGAGAAGTCAAAACAAATCCTCACTAGAAGGTGGGCACCTTTATCCTAAGCTCTGGAAAACCTCAAGGAATAGCTTTTCAAGGGCAATGGCCAGCACAATGTCAAGGGTATATAGAGGCAGACAGACCATAAAATAAGGTCCAATGATCAAGAATTAGCAGAAACAGATCCAGCTCAGGTTTCCAACTCACCAGCTCAGGGGTAGTGACTGCATCCAGTAAGCGCTGCAAAGGGAAGTTGGCAATGGGATGTGCAGCCAGGGTCTGCAGCTGCCCCTGCAAGTGCTCCTCAAAGAGGCTCTGGAGCCTTGGGGGCTCCAACACCAGCAGGACCTGCTCCAGGAGTCTGGAGCTCGTCTGATCTCGGAGAAATAGCAGTAGGGGACTAGGGACAAGAAGGGCATCAGGCAGTCTTAACTCCATTTCATGCAAAATACAGTTGCACTACATCACCTCATTCATTTCACACAGCCCCACCAACTTTGGTCAATCCTGAGGCCCTGACCATACCTGCCATCTACTGAGGAACTGCGAGTACTCAGGTAGCCAATCACAGCATTGCAGAGATGAGCGCAAAACTGGGGAAGTTTGCGGTGTAAGACCTGTAAAGCCACTTGAAGACAGAAGCTGGAGATCTTATCAGTGATAAACACTGTGGAGAGAGGGCAGAAATAAAGCAGCTTTCTCAAAATCCAGACAACCTGCATAACCTCAAACTTTAGGCAACAAGATACAGGGCACTATGGACACAAAGGGACTATACAAAGTGCTTTGAACATCAAACCAGACTAGGTTTGAAAAGAAGGGGAATAACGTGACCTAAGGGCCTTGCTTGGTGGTAAAATCACCTCCAGAAAAGTAGATACAAGACCCTCCTCCTACTTCCCTCCTTACCTGCAATGTCCTTCAGAAAGGAGGAGCTCAGATCCTGAAGGCGATTCAAAAAGGTTTCAGGGACTTCAAAATCAGCAGGCTTACATTCCTGAGCTGGGGCCTTCTGTGCTTCTGAAGGAAGATTAAGAACATGTGCAGTGGGGAGATCACAAACTGCCATCCAGGAGAGAAAAATTCCATAGATGAACAAGGATTCCGCTTGGAGATGCAGAACAGATGTAGTACAACTGAATGTCTCTTCTGGATGACTGAACTGAGACTACATTTCTGTCTTAATTTTTCTAAGAAACTTCAACCAGCTTCCCCATGGTCCACAGAAGACAGTTCAACCCCCTCAGCCAGGTATTCAAGGCATTCCAAAATAAAGCCTCATTTAAACTCGCTGACTTTATTTCCCAGAGTTTTTCAAAATGTGGATCGCAGCTCAAGACTGTATCATGAAATCAAGTTAGTGGTCTCAACTAGCATTTTTTTTTTTTAAAGAAATAGAGCAGAATAAAGTTTTGAAAAGAAAAAAAAAATAACAGAGTGGGCTGCATGTAGTAAGGGTATTCTTTCCTGAACTTTTGCTTGAGTCCAGTATGTATGTTACTTTTGCTTGAGTCCATTTGTATATTAAGTCATGCTTAAAAATTTCTCCTCCTGCGTCCTTTCTACTAGCCTTCCCCCAAACACAACTGTACATCCCTACCTCTGGGCCTCTGCACACACTAATCTTCGGCTTTCTAAGCCCTATTCAGATTAGGGCAGGTCAAGCTAATTCTTCCAGGTCAAGCTCCCCCATGAAGACTTACTCTTCCGTTTACTGTCTCATTCTGAACTAAATTCTTCTTCCCCCTAGGTCCACTTTCCTCTTGTAATACTTACCAGATGATTGGGAACCACGAGGCCTAGCTCTCTCAGACTCCAGAATAGTCCCTCCTAACACCTGAAGCAGAGTTCTGACCACGAAGCTGCCATGTGTGTCTCCACAGTAGACAAGAAAATCATCACACACCTCAGCGGCTAGTCCCAGGACCAGCTCCTCCAGGGTCTCCGTGGGACCATCCTTCCCATCCTCCTCCTCCTCCTCTACAGCACTCCCCAGTAATCGAGGGAGCTGTAGCAAAGCACTTTGCAATACATGGACCCCGCATCGGTGACAGGCCACAGTGCGCAAGTTGGAGCGCAGAGTAGCCCACACGCGACAAAGCGGTTTCAAGGGACTGAATCCCAACAGTTCCTGCAGCATCTCACTGCCAGTTCTGTTCGTGGACAAAGCTAGGGCCTGAGTCTCTACTTCCTTCATAATATTGTGCACCATCAGATCTGGAAAAGTGAAGAAAGACACACTTTGAAGAGACTTAATAGAGAATACGGTTATGTACCCTCGCTTAACCAAGGGTCGTGGGTCGGAGGCCGAGGAAGAGGACATGGGAAATGAAACTAAGTCCCCACACCCTGCCGACCCTAGAAAGTTTCCTTGCCTGACCTGGATTTGATGCTCTTGGTCTAAACCCCGAAGTTGCTGCCTACCTCGTTCTTCCCCAGTCTCGGGAGCCTCTTTCAATGCTGACAGCGCCCGGCGGAAATATCCCAGAGCTTCCGGGCTCAGGTGCGGGTGCGAATCTGGAGCCGGCTCCGAGCGCCCATCCGGAGGCGGCCAGGGTTGCCGCTTACGGCCCGGTAAGGGGCGCCCCGACCCCTTGGCCCCGCGCCCCCGTTTGCCACCAGCTGGGAACCGGCGCCCCACCTTGTGTGGAGAGCGCGGACCCAGCCCCATGTGTGCTTCGCGACCTGTCCGGCTGCAAAAGCTTCCTTAGCTGCTGACAGACCTTCAACGGCGCCAAGCGTGCGCCTACTCCAGACCAAGTTTAGAAAGGCGGGCGCGCTCCTGACGTAGCTACTACGTCATAGTTCCGCGCGGCCCCAGCCGGGCGGGGTGGGTGTGTCCCCCAGATCGCTCCGCCCCCATCCGCAGGTTCCAACTTTGGCCCAGGACTCTGCCCCCCGACCCCAGCACAGAATCGCCCCAGTTCCTACTACAGAATCAACCCTTGAACACTGCCTCCACGTCGCCGGCTCAATCTGGGCCAGAACCTAGACTTCCACCGCAGCCCTGCAATCTGCAGACCTCAGCGGCAGCGCAGGTGGCAGGTAAGCGGCACACGCTCGTCCCACTTAAGGCTTAGGATCTCCAGGCGTCGCGCTCATCCCCGGCCCGGAAGCTGCGCCTCTGGCTCAGCCGGACTGGGTCAGGCCAGGGACCGGAGCTCCAGATAGCCTAGGACTCTGCGTGGACGCGCCCCGAGGGGCTGCCGCGCCAGATTCCCCCATCCAGGCAGCCACACTCAGAGGGTTGTAGTAGTTGTCCACCTCTGGACAGTCCCACTCAGCCCCTTCTTCACTCTCCGGGCCTCCCAGAAGACAGTCAGCCTTGTCCTCAGGCCCGCACCCAGTTGTCCGCAGATTGCGGACAACCCTCTGACTCCCTTGCCCTCAGGCCCGCACCCAGTTGTCAGCCTCTGACTCCTCTCCCCTCAAAGGATTCTTACCTTGGCTCCTCCTCTTAGCCCTAGTGAGGTTCTCCCCTACGCCCCCCGCCCCACCTCGCCCCAACACACACAGTCTCCAGGCTTCCCTCAGAGCAAGTCTTTGCTTCCACAGACCTTCCTCCTTTGCCTGTGAGTCATGGCAGCTCCTATGAATGGCCAAGTGTGTGTGGTGACTGGTGCCTCCAGGGGTATTGGCCGTGGCATTGCCTTGCAGCTCTGCAAAGCAGGTGCCACAGTTTACATTACTGGCCGCCATCTGGACACCCTTCGCGTTGTTGCTCAGGAGGTGAGTGCTTCCTCTGGGACCACAGTTGCAGAAACCACCCGAGAGAGCCCTTCCACTTAAACGCTCCCTTTCCTAATCCCTTACCTGAAACTATAATACTACTCAACAAGATGTGAATGTTTATTCAAAGTGGAAATTAAAAACCCCATAAATAACTTCAAGTAAGGTAAAATTTGGCTGCCAAGTGAGTTTTATGAAAAAACTTTGTGTTTGAGCCAAGCATGGTGGCATGTGCCTATAGTCCCAGCAGCTACTCCGGAGGCTGAGGCAGGAGGATCGCTTGAGCCTAGGAGTTGAGCCATGATCACGCCACTGCACTCCAGTCTAGACGACAGAGGGAGACACTGTATTAAAAAAAAAAAGAAAAGTAAAAAACTTTTTGTTTGAGAGCAGAGATTTTGGAATTGCAACTGAAGGGTTGTGAACCTGTGCCTTCCTCTGTTTCAGGCAAGACCTTTTTGAACTGTACATTTTTTACTTATTTACTAGACTTCAGTTAAATAAATATTTGAGTATCCATGATTTGCTATGCATTGGTAAACCACTGAAGTTACCAAGACTAATAAGATCTAATTTCTGCTCTTCAAAGACACAGTCCATGGTAGAGTACAGTGGCTCATGCCTGTAGTCCCAGCACTTTGGGAGGCCAAAGCAGCAAGATCACTTGAGGCCAGCAGTTGGAGACCAGTCTGGGCAACATAGCTAGACCCAGTCTCTACAAAAAATATTTTTTAAATAATTAGCTAGGCACGGTGGCCTGCACCTATAGTACCACCTACTTGGGAGGCTGAGGCAGGAGGATTGTTTGAGCCCAGGAGTTCGAAGTTGCAGTGAGCTATGATTGCACCACTGCACTCCAGCCTGGGTGACAGTGAGACCCTGTCTCTAAAAAAAAAAAAAAAAAATTAAAATTAAAAATGAAGATAGATTCCAACAGGAAGTCAGGTACAGAAATCAGTCATTTCAATGTAATGTGAATATGGTAAATTATAAGAGGGAGATATGCACAGAATACTCTAGGGGTGTTGGGGAGCATCCAGATGACATAGGAGAGTGGCTAGGGAAAGTGGTTTGGGAAAGCGTCCTGGAGGAGGTAGGTGGTTCTTGAACTGAGTTTTGAAAGGTAAGAGTTAGGTAAAGGAAGTTAGGAAAAGCATTCCAGCAAAGGGAGCTCCATAAGCATAGGGACGATGTGTGAAAGAGTAGATGTGTGAGATAATGCAAGGGAACAGTAGTGAGTGAGAGGCTAAAGAGGAAAGAGTGGGTCTTGGAAGACCCTAGGAGAGAACTCAGGCTTCATTCTCTAAGAGATGGAGATCCAGTTAGGAGATTTTGAACAGGGTTTTTGTTTTAGATAGGTCGTACTGGCTGGATTATGAAGAATTAATTTAAGGCAGACAGACTGGAGGTCAGGTGAGTAGTTGGGAGGCATTGCAGTAGTTCAGACAAGGAGGGTAATGGGGGGGACCCAGAGTATAAATTTGGAGAATAGGAGGATTGTTCTTAGATAAGGGACTCTTCTTCCTCTGAAGTTGGAGGTTTGTGGGCATTTGTAGAGAGTGAGACAGAACAGGAAGTAGAAATCATTCATGGCTGACAGCTTTGGTTTTTTCAATTACCAAGCAGGAGCATTGGTGGAGTGAGGGTAAGAGAGCTGGGACTGAGTAGAGGTTTTAGGTGAGTAGTGAAGGGTGGGAGCTAAGGGCATGAGAGATGGAAATGACCACAACAAGGAAAAGGATGCTTACTCATTTCTCAAGAACAGACTCCATGCCTCACTTGTTCTTACCCTCTACTTGCAAAGTACATTGCCGTGCACATGGTGGGCCTCAGTAAATGTTTGTAGATTATTAAAACTTACATTGCAATTCACCTTGCTTTGGGGTGGGGAGGCCTATCATTCCTGAAACTACTCAAACAGACACCAGAGGGCAGTGTTGCCTGCCATGTTGCCTCTGCAGCTGGCTCTCCTAGGATTGTCTTCTCGGTTCTCAAGCCCGCCCGCTTTTGGTTGGGGAGTTTTGTCATGACTCACATCCATGTGCGAATGTGAGCTCATATCCCCTGTCCTACTCCAGGCACAATCCCTCGGGGGCCGATGTGTGCCTGTGGTGTGCGATTCAAGCCAGGAGAGTGAAGTGCGAAGCCTGTTTGAGCAAGTGGATCGGGAACAGCAAGGGCGTCTGGATGTGCTGGTCAACAACGCTTATGCAGGGGTCCAGGTACCCTTTGAACTTTGTTCCCAACTCCACATTTCTGACCTCCCCCTCAGACCCCTGCGTCTTCATCCCCACTCATTGTCCCTTCCATTACCCAGCCCCTCACACCTCCCTACCTTCAGATCATTCATCACCCTCCCTGTGCCTTCCAGACGATCCTGAACACCAGGAATAAGGCATTCTGGGAAACCCCTGCCTCCATGTGGGATGATATCAACAACGTCGGACTCAGGTGGGTGCTCCACTGCCCAGGCCCGTGTTCCCGCACTCACTTGGCCAGCTTGACGGCCAGGCCTTTCCTTACATGCCCTCTCCTTTTCCCTCTGGCCTCCCCCATCTCGTTCTTCTTCCTTCAATTCCATTTGTCCCACTTACCTCTGGAGAAGTTCCATCCAGGTGAGTCTGTATCTGAGAATGTCAACTCTTGCCTTGTTTCTGTCAGTAATTTTCATCAGAACAAGCCCTTGGCCTCTCTCCTGCCTCACTCTCTGCCCATCCAAATGCAAGACCCAGAAGGGAGGAAGCCTCCTCTTCTCAGTAATGCGCACAACCTGTAGTCTATACTTTCAAAATGGTTAGAGGGAGAAATTGTTTTGTTTTAGACCGGGAGAAGCTTAAGAAGAAGGAGTGAACACCAATGCTCTTTAGTCTCCACATCCTCACTCCACACCCACAGGCAAGGGCACTGCCGGGTCAGAGTTGGGAGAGCAGGGATATCACTGGGTCACACCAGGTAATCTAGCCCAGGAGTCAGATGAAACACAGCATTTAGAATTCGCCTAGCATAATGCACACCAGTTTTGCCTCTGTTACTGTTGGAATGATGTTACGCTCTCATATAATCAAGCCATGCCTGATGGATGTGATCAGTCACCTGTGGGAGTAACCACGAGATTATCGGCAAATCTGTGACTAAAGCATGCAAGAACACCCACCGCTCCAATTTTGGTACTCTGGTAACAATCCCAAGGAAGCAGGATTAGAATGCAATTGTGATTTCCAAAGTGGAGGGAAGATCATTAGGACAGAGGAGGATGGTGAGGCCAAAGGCAAGAAAGGAACACCTTAAGAGCTGGAAATTGGCCAGTGTTCATGACCATATTCTCCAAAGAGAGGTGCCTTCCACACCCTCATCTCTTGCTGGCCAGGGTTTTGACCTTGAAGCAGAGATTCAAGGCAGAGGCCCAGACCCTAGACCTTGGGCCCTGATGAATTATCCAAGGTAAAGGCCCCTTGATGAGCCCTGACAGCCCCCCAGCACCTCCTGCCCACCCATTCCCCATGTGCATTTACTGCCTTTCCTCTGTATTACCTTGGGCTGCACTTTCCTTTAAAACTATAACTCTACTTGTTTTCATTTGGAAGGTCCTAACTCCTTCCCCATGCAAAAGAAATTTATTCTGGTTACCGTTATGTGTGTGTTACTTTTTTTAAATATGGAAAAAATCTGAAGACCAGTATAATCTTATTCCCCTCAATGCCATCCTTTGCTGTCTTGCCTGATATATGGCTACCATTAATAGCCTGGCATATATTCTTTCAGATTTTTCACGTAAATATCTCTCATTCTTTTTAATACTTGTACATATTCTATTGGGAGGATGTATGATCATTTATTTCTCTAATCCTTTATTTGTTGCAGCAGTGGAATTCTTAGATCAAAGAATATGTACTTCCCTTAGGTTAAGGAGACTATGGGAAAAACAGAAAAAGAGAAAACAAAGAATATGTACTTTTTAAAGATTTAATAAATATTATCAAGCTGTCCTACAAAAAGACCCTACCAATTTTTTATCTCAAGACAATGAAGGGGAATATGTGTTTCCCCATGTCCTCTACCATACCAGGGGGCGTCAGCTCATGCACTCAGGCAAGCTTTGTTACTATAATAAGCCGAAAATATATAAAGGGGTTTTAATTCATACTTCTTCCACTATTTGTCAGGTTGAACTTTTTTTCCCCTTTGTTTATTGGCTCTTTGTTCTTTTGTAAAAAATCTTTGACTTTCGCATTAATTTATAAGAGATCACTGTGCAACAAATGACTTTGGCATATATTTTACAAATATTTTTCCCAATTTATCACTCATTTTTCACATGCATACTCCCCCCGCTCGTTTGTTGTTGTTGTTGTTGTTGTTTTGAGGTGGAATCTCGCTCTTTCACCCAGGCTAGAGTGCAGTGGTGCAATCTCAGCTCACTGCAACCTCTGCCTCCTGGGTTCAAGCGATTCTCATACCTCAACCTCCCGAGTAGCTGGGATTACAGGCACCTGCCACCACGCCTGGCTAATTTTTGTATTTTTAGTAGAGAACGGGGTTTCACCATGTTGGCTGGGCTGGTCTTGAACTCCTGATCTCAAGTGATCTACCCACCTCAGCCTTCCAAAGTGTTGGGATTATAGGCATGAGCCACCATACTCAGCCTCGCCCTGCTCTTTATATATACAGAAATATACATGTATCTTTGTATTTGTATGTGTATGTGTGTGTATCTTAATTTTAAGAAGTCAAATCTTTCAGTCTTTTATAGTTTCTATCTTGGTGTGATGCTAAGAAAAGCCTTCCCCCCCTCAAGTTTATAAACACATTTGATCATGTTTTCTTTCAGTACTTCTGTGCTTTCATTTTTTATATTTAAATATTTGATCCTTTTAGGCTTAATTTTAAAATAATAAATGAGGCAGAGACCCAATTCCCCTAACTCAAATAACTGGTCAGTTGTCCCAAATGATCCAACTTTCCCCATTGAGTTGACAGGTTCCTTTTGTAATACATTGCATTCTCACATACACTTGTATCTAATTATTCACTGTTTTGTTTCATTGACTTATCAGTCTACTGTTACACCTGTACTGCATTCTTTTAACTATCATGTCTCGTACATTTTAATTTATTTTATTTTATTTTTTAGAGATGAGGTCTTGCTGTGTTGGCCAGGCTGGTCTCAAACTCCTGACCTCAAGCAATCCTCCCATCTCAGCCTCCCAAAATGCTGGGATTACAGGCATAAGCCACCATGCCTGGCCCCTGTGCATTTTAATATGGGTGACAGCAGGGGTAGGGAAAGCAATCCCCCTCACCCACAAGACATTAGTCCTTTTAGTCCTGGCTGTTCTCTTTCTTTTTTTTTGAGACAATCTCACTCTGTCACCCAGGCTAGAGTGCAATGGCACAATCTCAGCTTACCGCAACCTCTGCCTCCTGGGTTCAAGAGATCCTCCTGCCTCAGGTTCCCTAGTAGCTGGGACTATAGGCATGCACCACCACACCTGGCTAATTTTTGTATTTTTAGTACAGATGGGGTTTCACCACATTGGCCAGACTGGTCTCAAACTCCTGAGCTCAAGTGATCTGTCCCCCTCGCCTCCCAACGTGCTGGGATTGCAGGCGTGAGCCACTGTGCCCAGTTTTTCTGGCTGTTCTCACATGTTTATTCTTCTCATTGAGCTTTAGATTATTTTATCGATTCCTCCAAAAGGTCTTATTGAGATATAATCCAATTTGACTGAATCTATGGATTGATTTACATAGAAATGATGATTTACATGTCAGTTCTTAGCTTTGAAAGATTTTGTCTGTACTTATTCTGTCATGGTTTTATAGTTTTTCCATGTAGACACTATACATTTCTTAAATTTTCTCCCCCTTAACAATTTTGTTTGTAATTGTTATTGTGACAGGGCTCTTGCCTTCCATTTCATCTTCCAAAGATTGCTGTTTCTCATCTGTCAGTGGTTATTTTGACCAGTTTTCCTCTCAGAATATGGCCTCAAGCCCCTAATTCCTCAGGTCGCTAACCCACCCTATGTAGCCTTCCTAGTGGACAACAACCACCAGAAGGCAGGGGAAGCTGCCAGAGGCCGTGGCGCCCAGGCCAGCACTAACACGGTTCATTCCTTCTTCCCTTGCCCCACCTTCTAGAGGCCACTACTTTTGCTCAGTGTATGGGGCACGGCTGATGGTACCAGCTGGCCGGGGGCTCATCGTGGTCATCTCCTCCCCTGGAAGCCTGCAGTATATGTTCAACGTCCCCTATGGTGTAGGCAAAGCTGCGGTGAGGACCCAGTGGCATAGGAGCTGAGGAGGTAAAGGACAGTGATGGTACCTATAGCTCAGGAGGTACAGTCCCCAGTGGTCAGAATGGTAAGGCTGGCTCCTCTCAACTCCTCCTCTGCCTCATCCATGGACAGTTCCTTTGCTTGTGCTCCTCTCGGTTGGCTAGAGTAGGCATCACACTGGGATGGGGAGGGTGGGCAGCTGAGACCTTGGAGCTCCTGGGAAGGGCAGGGTGGGTGGAGCATTCACAGTAGAAGCAGAGAGGGCAGGGCAGAAAAGTGACATGGCTAGGTGGCTCTTACCCTGCCTTCCGCCTCTCCACAGTGTGACAAGCTGGCTGCTGACTGTGCCCACGAGCTGCGGCGCCATGGGGTCAGCTATGTGTCTCTGTGGCCAGGGATTGTGCAGACAGAACTGCTGAAGGAGCATATGGCAAAGGAGGAGGTCCTGCAGGATCCTGTGTTTAAGCAGGTTGGCAAGGGGAGGGCGAAGGAAGCAGAGAACACAGGGGAGTCAGCCTCTCCATCCTCAATAACAAGATCAGATACTCCCACTCACCAGGTGCTTACTGTGGCAGGTGCAGGGCTGAGCATGGGACACACATAATTTCCTTTAATCCTGTAAGGGAGATACCAGCTCCATTCTACAGATGGCAAAACTGAAACCCAGAGAGGTTTAGAAACTTGTTGAAGGTCACATATGTCCTAAGTGGAAAGGCTGTCTAGTTCCAAAGCCCATGCACTTGACCCCCACACCAGCTAGCTTAGAAGGTCCAAACACTATTTGGCACTACCAGATCCTTCCACTTAGCAAAGACAGCAGATCCTGGTGCCAGGGCATATGGCTCACCTGGATGTGGGGAGGAGTGGCTCTGGCACCTGCCAATACTTTGGGTCCTACAGGCCCTGCTTGAGGTCTTTGGCCTCTTTGGTCTTTGGTCTCTTTCTCCTGGAACAGAAGCTGAAACGGGGAGGAGACTTGGGCGGTGCTCTTGGAAATTAACCCTTCACTTCTCTGCCCCTGTGTTTCAGTTCAAATCAACCTTCTCATCTGCGGAAACCACAGAATTGAGTGGCAAATGTGTGGTGGCTTTGGCAACAGGTGAAGTTTGGGGGCAGCTGGTAATAAGAAAGGGCATGGAGGATGTGTAGGGCGGTAGCATCGAGTGCCCAGATCTGGCTCGGGAGTTGATTGAGGAACATGTCATTCTTTTCTCTGCTTTTTGAGGCCCAAGGGGTCAGCATTCCCAGTTTGAGGTCTGAGAGCCTTAGGAGCAGGCTCCTGGGAAGTGTGGAAAAAGTCCAAGGCCCAAGAGCCTCCCCAGGAACAGAAAGAAAGAGTTCTCCAGGGCTCCTGAGTCTGTCTCAGCAGTGCCCTGTCCAACTGGGCCCAAACCTTGTCACTCTGCATACTCCCCTGCCTGCCATCTCCACCTGTCTGTGTGCCCGCAGATCCCAACATCCTGAGCCTGAGTGGTAAGGTGCTGCCATCCTGTGACCTTGCTCGACGCTATGGCCTTCGGGATGTGGATGGTGAGGACCCTGGCACAGCAGCCAGCCTTGACTGCTGTTCCCTCTGTTCCCTGCCCACTCCTCCCTCGGTCTCTCCAGCCAAGGTGAGGGTATCTGAGGAGTGAGAAATGAGAATCTAATCCTCCTCCTCCTGTTGTTCCCAGGCCGCCCCGTCCAAGACTATTTGTCTTTGAGCTCTGTTCTCTCACATGTGTCGGGCCTGGGCTGGCTGGCCTCCTACGTGCCCTCCTTCCTCCGTGTGCCCAAGTGGATTATTGCCCTCTACACTAGCAAGTTCTAACCCTCCCAGTATATGACACCACGTGTCTACTTGTCTTCTCATTTGGGCTTGGTGGTTGGTCCTATCTCAATGAAACAGCAGCCTTTCTTGCCTACCCATACCCTTGATATGAAGAGAGGGCCTCTGCTGTGTGTCCGTGGTGAGTTCTGGGGTGCGCTTAGGTCCTTTCTTTGTGCCTTGGTTTTCCTTGTCCTTCTTTTTACTTTTTGCCTTAGTATTGAAAAATGCTCCGGGAGCTAATAAAAGTCTCATCTCTCTTTCAATGTGTTTTTGACTGCTAATTCTGTGCTCAGCAACATGTTAACTGTTTGGGAGAAAGACTCAAAGATGTGTAAATGTGAAGCTTCTCAAGGGGTTCTGCCCCAGGACAAGACCCCGTTCCTCCAGACCTGTTCCTGCTCTGCCCTGCAAGACCTGTTTCTCATGCCCCAGCTGAGGAGCAGTCGCTCCACCGACAACTCTCATCCTTCCTCCTGGGATGCTACTACCTGAATTGCTTTCTGCAGAACTAATAGCATGAGCCCTATAGAGCTGCCTTGCCTACGCAAGAGAGCTGTCCTAGCCTGAGGCAAGGCAATGGGGTGTGTTCCTAAGAGAAGCCAAGGGCTATTCTGAGAGAGCCTTCCACTCAACAGCCTAGATAACCATCCAAAGTGATGGGATGGCTGCCATAAATCAGAGAAGCATAAATCATTTTACTTATTCAAAATCTTCAGAGTGAGAGCTGAGGTTTCCCCAGGCTGCCCACAGGGTCAGCAGAAGTCTTCCTGTGGTTTTCTGGGGACCGTCCCCAGTTACTGTTCCAGTGGTGAGTGGAGTGGCTCACCAGCTTCTGAGAGCTTCTGATGTGCATCTTTTCTAAGTCCTCATTCAGTGATTTCATGTGGTGTCTTGAATCAGCCATGGCGACAGTACATGTCCCATGGAAGTCCATAAATGCTACCAATCAAGGCTTTCTTTTAGAGAGAGGGCTGGCTTATCAGTACGTGACTGGTATAGAACCTTTGGAACTGTGCACCTAAATGCCACCATTTGCTGTGGCAGCTAATTAAGATCACAGTGATCAGATTTTCTCAGCACCTGCTCACCCTCCCACTTACCAGCATAAATTCCTGTTATCTCCTGAGGTTGGTGAGGAGAAGAGGCAGTTGCCTATGTGCTATAAAAAGAAGATGGGCCTCAGGACCACCTCCAGCCTTCCACAGCCATCATTAAAATCCACCAATGGGGCTGGGCGTAGTAGTTTACACCTGTAATCTCAGTCCTTTGGGAGGTTGAGGAAGGTGGGTCGCTTGAGCGCAGAAGTTTGAGACCAATCTGGGCAACATAGGGAGACCCCATCTC
The DNA here is from genome assembly GCF_028878055.3 of Symphalangus syndactylus. Taxonomy (NCBI): domain Eukaryota; kingdom Metazoa; phylum Chordata; class Mammalia; order Primates; family Hylobatidae; genus Symphalangus; species Symphalangus syndactylus. The sequence continues at coordinate 29,931,044 of NC_072431.2, forward strand.
TACAAAACAATTTTTTAAAAATTAGCTGGGGCCGGGTGCGGTGGCTCACGCCTGTAATCCCAGCACTTTGGGAGGCTGAGGCGGGTGGATCACGAGGTCAGGAGATCGAGACCATCCTGGCTAACATGGTGAACCCCGTCTCTACTAAAAATACAAAGAAAAAAAATAGCCGGGCGTGGTGGCGGGCGTCTGTAGTCCTAGCTACTCAAGAGGCTGAGGCAGGAGAATGGCGTGAACCCGGGAGGCAGAGGTTGCAGTGAGCCGAGATCATGCCACTGCACTCCAGCCTGGGCGACTGAGCAAGACTCCGTCTCAAAAAAAAAAAATTAGCTGGGCATGGTAGAATGCACCTGTGGTCCCAGCTACTCGGGAGGCTAAGGTAGGAGGATTTGGTGAGCATGATGACACCACTGCACTCCAGCCTGAGCAACAGAGTGAGACCCGGTCTCAAAAAAACAAAAACAAAAACCACTATTGGAACAAAACCTTCCATGATGGCATTGTCTCCTAAAGTCTCAAGATATTATGAGGGAAGCATGGACTTCAAACTCATATAAACTGTCAGGCAAATCCTGACTCCACCACTTTGAGAATTAAATGACATAATACATATATATAAAGCACCAAGCAATACATAACCATCAAAATTGTCAATTCCTGGTCGGGCGCGGTGGCTCACGCCTATAATCCCAGCACTTCGGGAGGCTGACGCAGGCAGATCACAAGGTCAGGAGTTCGAGACCAGCCTGGCCAACATGGTGAAACCCCGTCTCTAATAAAAATACAAAAATTAGCCGGGCATGGTGGAGCATGCCTCTAATCCCAGCTACTCGGGAGGCTGACGCAGGAGAATCGCTTGAACCCGGGAGGCAGAGGTTGCAGTGAGCAGAGATCGCGCCACTGCACTCCAGCCTGGGCGACAGTGTGAGACTCCATCTCAAAAAAAAAAAAAATTGTCAATTCCTTCTCTCAACAAATAAATCTAATAGCCTGCTCTGCACCAGGCACCATTCTTGGCTTCAGGATAGAACAGAGCAAGACAGACCAGGCCCCCGCCCACAAAAGACTTTCATTTCAGCCATGGGAGATTTTAGAAGTCATCTAGACCTTCTATTTATTGAAGGCAGTGAGTGAACTGGGACCCAAGAGTCCCATAAGATGTGGAGTAAGACCTCAGTCCTGGTATCCCAAGAAACCAGAAGGAATAGTGCTATTCACAGCAGACCACTGTGCTTCTCTCTGATGAGGTTTCAGTCATCTTAGAAACATAAGCCACAGAGTACACCACCCAAGGGAATGGCACATGGACAGTCACTTTTGATTGAAGATAGAAGAGATTCAGGATGTGAGAAGCCTGACACTAGAGAGCACTAGGACATTTTGGGGAATCAATATTCATTCAAAAACATTTGTTTTTTGAAACTGTCTGCCCATCCCCATGCAAGACACCAGGGAAGACTAGTTGAATTTGGTGAGATGAGTGCTACAGTAAACTACCCAGAGTGCCCTGAGGACACAGGAGGAAGGAAGCAGCATGCCTGGAGAACTGAGGAAGGGGGCGAGACTAACCAGACATGTAAACGATGGGCGGGGGGTGGAGGTGGTTTTTTTTTTTTTTTTTAAGGCAAGTACTAAGACACAAAAGTAGCAGAACAGCTAGAAGTTTGATGTGGCTTAAATTTAGATTCGATATGGAATACATTTCCAGAGAGAGAGTGGAGTAAAGATCTATGACTGAGACTTAAATTGTGGGTGATAGGTTTCCACTGAGGATCCACGTTAAACCCTGAGTGATTTATGAGGTACTCCCGGGGAGACCAGTAAGCAGGGTTGGTGAAGCCAAGCACGAGCACCCTCTCAGCTGCAGAAAGCAGCTCTGGCATGATGTGAGGGAACTGCTTTGGTGTGTAAGGCCTCAGAGTAGTTCCAGCCTGGGACGAGGTTTTTCTGGGCTTTTATTCCCACCAACACTACCACCAGCACATGGTGCTCAGTGACCACAGAGCAGTCACTGGGTACACTGCCACCCAGGGCAAAGCAGTCCAGGAGGCCAAAGGCAGTCCTCCAAGAAGGGCTACAGGTGCCAGCCTTGAAAGCACAGAGTGGGGACCGGGTACAGTGACTCATACCTGTAATCCCAGCACTTGTGGGAGGCAGAGGTAGGTGGGTCACTTGAGGTCAGGCGTTCGAGACCAGCTTGGCCAACATGTTGAAACCCCGTCTCTACTAAAAATACAAAAATTAGCCTGGTGTGGTGGCATGCACCTGTAATCCCAGCTTCTCGGGAAGCTGAGGCAGGAGGATCGCTTGAACCCGGAAGGCAGAGGTTGCAGTGAGCCGAGATCACGCCACTACACTCCAGCCTGGGCAACAGAGCGAGACTGTCTAAAAATAAAAATAGGCCGGGTGCGGTGGCTCACACCTGTAATCCCAGCACTTTGGGAGGCCGAGAGGGCGGACCACGAAGTCAGGAGATCGAGACCATACTGGCTAACACGGTGAAACCCCGTCTCTACTAAAAATACAAAAAAATTAGCCGGGCGTGGTGGCGGGCGCCTGTAGTCCCAGCTACTCTGGAGGCTGAGGCAGGAGAATGGCGTGAACCCGGGAGGCAGAGCTTGCAGTGAGTCGAGATCGTGCCACTGCACTCCAGCCTGGGCGACACAACGAGACTCCGTCTTGAAAAAATAAATAAATAAATAAAATAAAAATAAAAAATAATAAAAGAAAGGACAGAGTGGAGTGTCATGCCCAAAAATGGAAAAAGAAAGTTCAAGGGGGATCTGGGCAGAGCATTAAGACTGTCAACTGCAGGAGGATTTAAGCAGAAACGTAAAATCACCAGATTTGAATTTTGGAAGTTCACTGGGGCTGAGGTATGGGGAGGATGGACTAGAGGGAGGAGAGAGGCAGACACCAGAGGAGTAGCCAGAAGGCTGGCCTGCTATCAGTATCCCTGGGATGTGATGCAGTGAAGGTGTGAGCAGACGAGACATTGTAGGAGGCAGAGTCAACAGGGACCTGGGACTATTGTGGGACTGTGGTGGTGGTATCCCTGGCTTGAGGGATGCCATGAAACCAGCAACAGGCACAGAGAAAGAAAGAATGTGCCTGAGCAGTGAAGGAGAAGCCAGTCTGCCAGACGTAGCACTGGTGGGGCACTGAGGGCCTCACTGAGATGCAGCCCGCCCCAACTGAAGCAAGTCAAGGTTCTTGGCTGGTCCCTGAAGACGCTTTATTCCTCAAAGGAGCCCAGGGAGAGAAGAAGAGATTTTTGTTTTGCATCGTTATTTTTTTTTTTTTTTTGACAGAGTTTATCTTTGTTGCCCAGGCTGCGTGCAGTGGCATGATCTCGGCTCACAGTCACCTCTACCTCCCAGGTTCAAGCAATTCTCATGCCTCAGCCTCCTGAGTAGCTGGGATTACAGGCGCCTGCCACCACGCCCGGCTAATTTTTTGTATTTTAGTAGAGACCGGGTTTCACCACCTTGCCCAGGCTGGTCTCGAACTTCTGAGCTCAGGCAATCTGCCTATCTTGGCCTCCCAAAGTGCCAGGATTACAGGCACGTAATAAATTACCGTGCCCAGCCTGTTAATTTATATTTTTCAGAGGTAACACATTCACATGGCTCAGAATCCAAAAGGTATTGAAGGATGCACAGTGAAAAGTCTCCTTCTCATCCCTGCCCTCAGCCCAGAGGCAGCCAGTGCTACTGCATTCTTGGGTGGCCACAGAGGCAGCCCATGCCTTACAAGCAAACATCTAAGATATTCAGAGAAGAGATTTGCTGCCTGCAAATCTGGGCCTCTCTCTCCAGCAGAGGGGTCATAATTTCCAGTCTGAGGCCCACTCTGGCCCTTGTGTCTAACACTTCTAAGTGCGCCCAAAGCCCCCACCCCTTCGCAGGTCCTAATGCATCTGCTCCCACCACCAGAAACTTCCCTACCCCACCAACAGAGAGGGTAAGAGGAAAGTGTGACAGCTTAAATAGAGACTAATGACAGCAGAGAAGCAGTGTGAATGCCTAGAAGAGACCAGCCTGAGCGGCCTGGCCCAGCCCCTGTCTCCTCCAAGGAAGTGGACCCAAACGTGGCTGTGAGATGCATGTCACACGGAGATTCCTCTTTCTAGAACAACTGCCTAAGGGTTGTGAGGTATCAAAATGAGGCTGACTGTGGCACCTCTATCCCCAGGTGTCCCCACTAATGTGAGCTTTGGCTAACTGCCTACATTAAACAGGAAGAGGATGGGTGCAGGGCTGGACCGAGGGATCAGTGACTCCAGGTTTACGGACAAGTCACTGAGGAGGAGTTTCCACCAGCTCCTGAAGTCCCCTTTGGGCCCATGAGTAGGAGGGGAGGTCTCTGGCAGGCCAGGGAAGTGAGGAGACGATGTGAGTGACAGTGGGGTGCGATCCAGGCACGAAGAGTGAGGAGCACGCATGAGGCCCCAGTGGACAAACCCAGGCAGGCGGCTGGGCCCAGGGCTGCCCTTTCCCTTTGTCACCCTGGCTCCTACCCACCCACGACCGCCAAAGGCCTTGGCCCTGTCTCTGAGGCATCTGTCTCCTACCACCCACGCCAAAGGCCTTGGCACTGTCACTGAGGCATCTGGTCCCTTAGGCTTTTGGCCTCCCCATCCCTGGGGAGAGCCCCACCCACGACCTCAGAAGTCCTTTGCCGCAGCCCCTCCCCATCACCTCCAGTCCCTGGTCTTCCCCTCCTAGTTTGGCCCACCCTCTCCACCAAGCGCACTCCCCTGGGCCCTACTGCCCCCACCTTCTCAGGCTTCCCCTCCTTGCACTGTTCCTCCCGACCCCTCAGCCCTATCACCTGCCTGTCCTCACTGGCCCCTGTGCTCTAATCCCCTCTTTAACCCTCCATCTCCTGGTCAGCTGGTGTTTGTGCAGCCTCCTGTGTGCTCAGCACTGGGCAGGGCAGGGTGGATGGGTACAGGCAAGCCTTATGAGACAAAGGTCCAGCTCTCAAAGTGCTTCCAGTTGGCATCATGAAAACATTAGGCAACAATGGCAAGACCCAGGGTGGGGACTCAAAGGAGCGGGAGGGGTCGCCACAGCCAGGCACCTCCCTAGGCTGGACACAACTCTCGTTTCATCCAGGTTTCACCTTCCTGGGGGGGTGACAGAACATTCTTATCCCTGCCTTTCTCTGCCAAGCCTCACCTCTGTCTCAGCTCCTGCCCGCAGGCAACCAAGGGCATCCTTGCCCCCTCAGTGTGTCCTGACTCCCTGCCTGACACTCCACTCAGTTCCCCCCAACACACGTGCCCATGGGTGCCCTGGCCTAGGGGTCCTCCTCAGAGCCCCATGGCTGCTGGTTTAACCAGGCTGATGGGCCCCATGTTGAGCAGCAGATGAGGCAGGAGTTGCCTCAGGACTGAGCAGGGGCTAAGGAGGAGCACGGGCTGGGTCTTCTGCAGGTGGTATCGAAGAGAAATAGCAGATATTAGTTAAAGCAGTGAAAGCAGGCTTTATTCAGTAACTACTGACAGTAGGGGAAAGAGCTGAGCTCCATTCTGATTTGTGCACAGGTGATCTGGGAGCTGTAAAGGGAGGAGGCAGGGGGTTAGCAAAGCCTCCGAGTGAATGGAATGAGGCCAGCTGTCTCTCTGTCTCTGGCTGGCATGTACCTAAGTTAGGGCTCTGTCTCTTATTTATTTATTTATTTATTTATTTATTTATTTATTGAGGCAGGGTCTCACTCTGTAGCGTGAGCTGGAGTTCAGTGGGTGGTGCGATCTCGGCTCACTGCAACCTGTACCTCCCCAGCTCAAGCGATCCTCCCACCTCAGCCCCCTGAGTAGCTGGGACTATTGGAATGTGCAACCACGCCTGGTTAAGTTTTTTTTCTGTATTTTTAGTAGAGACAGCGTTTTGGCATGTTGCCCAAGCTGGTCTTGAACTCCTGGCCTCAAGTGATCCGCCTGCCTCAGACTCCCAAAGTGCTGGGATTACAGGCGTAAGCCACCATGCCCGGCCTTGATGACTATATTTTAAAGGAAGACCTGATGCTTCTGAGTTGCAAGAGATACATATTTATAATGGCAAGCCATTTTGAGCCAAATGTTCTAAGAAAGTGAGGTCAGGGGCCTATCATCAGGTGTTAGCTAGAACAAATAATAAATTTTTCTGGCAGCACTGAGCTTTCTCAAGCCAGCACTTTAAGAGGGGCTGGGGCCATCCTAGGGATACAGCCTTGTGCTGCTAAAAGCCGATCTGGAGTCTGGTCAAGTCTCTTAGTTCAGAGGTTTGGACAGAGTTGTCATGTGCTGAGAGTTCTGCAATTCTCAGTGGGATGCTGCTGCCCACTGCTCTCTGCTCCAAGCCTCCCGGGGAACTTAGCAGTGGGCCAGCTGTGGGGGCAAATAGTTTCCTCAGCCAGAGTCCAGGTGCAGGCTCAGGCTCAGCTTGAAGCAAGGCCAAGGGATCACCAGCCACCTGGACTTAAATGCCAGCAGTGGAGAGGAACTGGAAGCTGCTTGTGCTTAACTTGATAGTGGTGAATCTGGAGGACATGAGGACTCTTCCGTAGACCCTTGAGAATGGAGGAGCCCATGAGGAATGCTGGGAAGTAGGCAAAGGGAGGAAGTGGGCCTGGTTTTGTGCAATTTCTATTAGCAAGTACCAACACATATGCCCCATATTGGTGAGTAAGGAGGTCTTGGCTACCTCCTCATTAAGAGGCAGTTGCAGAAGAAATGAGCAAAGCCAGAACAGACACAGCCTGAGCATCCCTAGAGGGCCTCATGCAAGAGGGAGCAAAGGTGCCTTGGCTTTGGCCCTTCACTGTCACATTAACACCCTATCATCAGAGACCTGTGTTATTGTAGGGGCTGAGAGAATTCAGGTTTATTGGGCACATGCAACGCCCAAACACTCTACCTAGGCCCTACTCTTTTCATCTGCCACATGAGGTAAGTACTCTTTTACAGCTGAGGAAACTGAGGCTCAGAAATTCTAAGTAACTTATCCAGGATTGCAAGTCTTTACAGCGACAGTCTGGATTCGACCAAATCTGTATAACTCTGTAAAAAAGTGTGAGCTCTTTCCCTGCATCATGCTGCTTCTGCTTTCTTGTATCTGGTTTTGTTTTGTTTGGTTTGGTTTTTGAGACAGAGTCTCACTCTGTCGCCCAGGCTGGAGTGCAGTGGTGCTATCTCGGCTCACTACAACCTCCGCCTCCTGGGTTCAAGCAATTCTCCTGTCTCAGCCTCCCCAGTAGCATGGAATTACACCATGCCGGGCTAATTTTTGTATTTTTAGTACAGACGGGGTTTCCCAGGCTGGTCTCAAGCTCCTGGCCTCAAATGATCCACCCACCTTGGCCTCCCAAAGTGCTGGGATTACAGGCGTGAGCCACTGTGCCCGGCCTCTGGTTTGGTTTTGACTTTGGAGGCCTTCTACTTTGGGTAGAGGAAGGGCTGGGGACTGGGCAGAATGGTGAAAGCTTTCCCAAGCTCACCCAGCCTAAGTTCCTCTTGGCCACATTGAGCCTTACTCTTCCCTAAACTTGACCACACTCCCTTTCCTCTGCACCTTTGCTCCAGCTGTTCTGATTTCTGGATTACCGCTCATTCTTCTTTCACCCATCCCCCAACCCCATTTTGCCTGCCAGAATTCATCCAGCCAGGCCCATCTCAACCTCCTACAAGTTTCTCCTGGCGTCTTCTACCCTTGCTTTGCCCACTTCCAGGGAACCTATTACTATGAAATTCACTTGGCTCTTGACTAGTGTTAGAGCCATAGATGTCTTCATCCATTTCCTGGATAAGGATGACTCCTTCCCAAAGTTAGGCATTAGGTCTTGGAACCTTCATCCCCTATTCCCCTGCTGTCTCCTTCCCCATGCACAGAAACTTTGAAACCTTCAGCACAGAACTGCACAGTACCTAGGGCGAACCCAGAGTGTGGCTGAACTCACAGGCCCAGTGAGACCCACTGGTGAGGGCTCCACCCTTCCTCCCCGGGGGGGAGGTATGCTGGGCCAGCCATGGCAGTGTCTGTATCCCAGGACTGACCCTCTGAGGACTCATTGATCCCTAGTATGCATCAGTCCTTGGCCTCAGCCCCATACACCACACCTCAGCCTCAAAACCCCTGCTCAGGGACCTGAGAGAATTTCCCAACAGGGCTGAAAGCAGTGGGAGCCTTGGATGCCTCTGTGGGGCTACTCCAGGTCCTCCCTGCCCCTCTTCCCCTCAGTGTTCTTTGCCAGGCACAGAGCTCAAGCCTGAGTCATGATTGGGCCCACAAGGACTCAGGAACACAGCATTGCTCCTGTCAGCAGTTCTAGGCATTCTCCTTTACACTGAATTCTGAGCTTCGGAACCACTCCCTGTCCACTCCCTTCTGGTGCTGCGAGGCCTGGCCCTACAGCCTGGAGTGCAGCCACCCCTGACCAAGCTCCCTGCCCCGGGCTCTAAGATCCCCAACTCCTCCTCCTCATCTCCCACCCCAGCCCAGTGGGTGGGTGCCGCCATGGCTCACCATTTATTCATTCATTAATTCTTTCCGAAGTAGTCTCAATACCCTGTTTCATTTCCCTCAGGGGCACTTAGATTCCCTGAAATTGTCTTTGGTGCGTATTTGCTCCTACAGGGACTCCCTCCCCAACTATAATGTAAGCCCTATGACAGCAGGGACCTTGTCTGTCTTGGTCACCGCTGTATATTGAGCTGTACTGGTGCTCAATAATTGTTGGTTGATAATTGACTGGCTAAATTATGTTAACATTAGTTGAGCAACCACCATGGTGCAGGCACCTTGCTAGGTGAGAGGAAATGCAGTCAAATGAATCCCCTTGGGTAGGTAGTTCACAGCAGGAGCAGAAGTGCGGCGCTGCACCCACAGGATGAGCTACAATGCAGGCACCACAGGACCTGGTGCTGAGAGGAACAGAAGAGGCACTTGACCGAGCCCCAAGCCAGGGCTTCTGCTCACCTACAGCCCCCGCTCCCACTCACTTCCCTAGGAAGCCCACCCCCATTCCCAGACAGGGCAGCTCCCCATCAGGTGCTCACCCAGCACCATATGCCTCTCTAAAAAGGCAGAGCAGTTGACAGGAGTTGTCCTTCTACACTTGCTTATGTGATTATTTCCATCATCCAGAAAGCTCGATTAAACAGCCCAGAGCTAGCCTGTATGCTCCATGAGACAGGGACTGTGTCTGTGCACTGCTCACTGTCGTAGCCCCCACCCTAGTGCAGATCAGGCACAGAGGGCCCTCAGTCAGTATTTGTTCGACGGATGAATGGGACAGGGAAAGGGTGAGGCCTGAGTCCTCCCCCAAAAGGAGCAGTTCCTCTTTCCTCCCCTAGAGGAGTATGTCCTTAGTCCCCTGTGTTCATCTACCAGCAACAGCATCCCATCCTTCCCCAGGACCCACAGTCTCACTTTGTTTCACAGCTTCTGCTTCTCACTTGACATAGAACGTCAGGGCTTCTGCCTCCTGGTACCACTCACATCATATATGCCCAAAACCGAATGTGATGGTGCCCCCTGCAGTTGGGCAGCAGCCTTGCCAGGCAGTGAGCTTCTTGGCTACATTCCCACCTCCACCAGTGCTCTGGGCAATTTTTAGCCAACATGTCATCATCATCACCAGTCACCATGCAGTGCCTGGCTCCTGTCACAGAGGCTTCAGTTCTGGCTGGCTCAAGAAGTTTTTCCAGCTTTTCAGCACCATTTCTTGGTTGCTTTTCCTTCAACTCTTCCCCAAGAGACGCCAACCTGAGTCAGTACCCACCACACCCTGGGAGAGTTAGAATGCTCTTGTGGGGACTTTCCTTCTGGGGCCCTTCTGTCTTTTAGGGCAGCCTTGGGGACCTGCCCTCCCTTCTCACTGGCTAACCTGTTCCGTCTTCTTCCCCAGCCAGGAAGTGTGCTACAGGCACATGACAACCCCCACAGGCCATCAAGGAATTTCCCCAGCCTGACTCAGAAGGAACTGGGGAGCAGGGAGAAGAGAAAGAATGCAAGCATTCAAACCAAGTGTCCAAGGAATGGGCAGTTGGGGGAAATGGGCAATGGAGAGGATCTTCTTGGGCTCTGAGTTACTCTAGTCCCCTGCTCCGTCCCACGGATCAGAATCTTTCAGAACTTCAGCATGGAGAGACTCTGGTCTCTGAATGTCCACTACTACATTCTCACAAAGTGGTTGACCAACATGTGCTTGAATGCCTCTCACCTCTCATTGAGGCCCAATCTACCTTTGGTAGAATAATTAGCTTTAATTATTAGAAAGTCCTTCCTCATAAAGGATCTACATCCACTCTCTGGTCTTTGGTCTTTGCTCTCAAGATACGCAGAATCAATTCCGTTTCTATTCCAGGAGTTGAAAGACCGCTATCATCTGCCCCTTGAATCTTCTCTCCCAGTTCAGTATCTTCATGTCCTCCCTGTGGTCATGGGCTCTTCTCACCATCCTGATTTCTACCTCTGGACTCTACAGTTTGTCTCTGTCCCTCTCAAAATGGGCCACACACTCCTAACAGGGTTTGACTCTCACAGAGTCTGGGGCCTATGAGCCCCATTGTTCTGGCTACTAAAGCTCTCTTAGTGCATCCCAAAGTCATGTTAGTGCTTTTGGCAAGCACATCAGTCAATTCTTTCCAATCCCTTATCAGCCAGAGTCCTCCTGTCTTCATATACTATTGTTATTCCACCCCTCATGTATCTCACTCTTGTGCAGCTGATTATCTGAAGACCAAAGAACCAGACTGTAATTCTGTCCCTATTCAATACCACGTGACAAATCTGGCCCAACAATCTCACCAGATGCCATCATCCAGTATTCCTCCCAATTATGTGCAAGTGACCTTTGATTATGAGAGTGGCATCTGTGCTCATTCCATGTCACTGAAAAAGTGCCATCACTAGGGACCTCCCTCCAGGTTGACAAAAACACATTAATTCATATTATTTGGTGATGGATGTCCCACCCGTTACAACCATAACTACTATCCTACCAGCACACCCACAGTTCACCATTTTGTTGCTCAACATATCCTAAGATAGAGCTGATGGGTGCAAAAGCACTAAGATAGTCATTTGAAAACCCAGTTTCCAAACCTGGCCCCACCTCCAGGTATGTGACTTCACTGGCCCCACCTCCAGATATGTGACTTCACTGAGTATCTCTGGGCTTCTGGGGATCCGTTAAGCCCTGTCTCGCTATGACGTTCTGCTCTGTGATGGTCAGAGTTATAAAGAATCAGGAAGCTGAGGGCAGAGGAAGGTCCCTGTTGCAAGAGATAAGAATTGGGCACTTCTGCTTGTGCCACGGGGAAGCTTCAACTCTGCTATCATTGACACGTGGCAGGCACCCAGCGCTGCTCTTCCCCTTTCATTTTCTTGACCCCAACTTGTGCTGGGACTCAGATTTCCCAATATTTGATTTCCTCTGGGTCCCAAGACTAGATCCAGACCATCTGGCCTGAGTTGCCTCCCCTTGCTGGCCCCCCTCCCCCACAAGGCCAGCATCCAGCACCCCCACCCCAGCTTCCCAGAGGTCTCTGGACGCCTCCTTCCACCCTTCTCCCACACTCCTGGCCCTGGCCAGCTCCAGCAAAGCATGGTGGGCGAGGCTGGAGGGAAAGCCAGCAAGAAAGCGTCTTCTGGAATCAGCCTGAGCATGAGGCCAGGCTTTATCGCTTCTGGCTGTGTGGCCTCGGGCAGAGGTTCAGTTTCTTGGCATCATGGTGATAAAGTATTCAGTCATTACAATTTCTCATTAATTATGGCTTCAAGAGCACAGAAGTTCTCCTCTCTTTGTTGTCCATTTCTTCTTTTGCCCTCCACTGAGGCTTCTCCACCCCACACCCTCAGCCCAGCCCTCACCACGCTCTACCAAAGCTTGTTTTTGGGTTCCCTCACCTCCCCTCTTCCCAGAGCACCCATTCTCTGCTGAGTGTAATTACTACCTGCGCACACCTGACACCCACGCTGACTTCTTCTGCCTTGACCTCTCAGCCTCTCTCCAGGCAAGGATTTCTTGCTGCCTCAGGACATCTCCACATCAAAACCAAACATGTGAGAAGTAGCCCTTCCTCTTCTCACACAACCATCCCTCCCCATGCCCATGTTCTAGGACCTCTGTGGACACCACAAATTCTCAAGTCCTCAGCTTTACAACTGCAAGCCTTCCTCCAAGTTCCCTTCGTCCCTGCATCTTAGTCTCACCTGCTACCAAATCCTGCCTATTGGTCCTCAGAAATAGTCCTTCTCCATCCTCATTCTCAATGCCCACTGCCCACCCACAGCCACAGGGACAAGGATGTGGATTCTAGGTTCTGCCAGATCATCCCTGAAGAGGGGGTTTTCTAACCTCCTTCCCCACATTTACCTCCATTCTGTGTCTCCCATCCCCCACTAAACCTTTTACCCATACCTGTGTCTGGGAGAGTTTTAAAATAGGAGGATCAGAGCTGCACATCTGTGATTTCTGCACTTTCAGTATAATACGTTATGCCTCAGTGACAAGTTTTATAGAAGAATAGAATAAGCATCAAAAGTTAAACAGAAAAAAATGTAAATCATTACAATCACCAGATCTAAAACAAGTTCCTCTTAACCTGAGTCTGGGTGAGGTGCCCCTTCTCTGGGCCCTCATGGGCCCCTGTCCTACTCCATCTTACATGTCTCACCCAAGAGACCTACTCTGTCCAATACTAGCCGCTAGCCCCATGCAGTTATTTACATTTAAATTAGGCCAGGTGCGGTGGCTCATGCCTGTAGTCCCAGCACTTTGGGAGGCTGAGGCAGGATGATTGCTTGGAGGCCAGGAGTTGGAGACCAGCCTGGGCAATATAGAAAGATCCTGTCTCTAAAAATATTTTTTTTTAATTTCCCAGGCATGGGCTAATTTTTAAAAATTAGCTGGGTGTGTGCCTGTAGTCCCACCTACTTTTTTTTTTTTTTTGAGACCGAGTCTTGCTCTGTTTCCCAGGCTAGAGTGCAGTGGCACGACCTCAGCTCACTGCAACCTCCACCTCCTAGGCTCAAACAATTCTCCTGCCTCAGCCTCCCATGTAGCTGGGACTACAGGCGCGTACCACCATGCCCAGCTAATTTTTGTATTTTTAGTAGAGATGGCATTTCACTATGTTGGACAGGCTGGTCTGCAACTCCTGACCGCAAGTGATTCGCCTGCCTCGGCCTCCCAAAGTGCTGGGACTACAGCACTACAGCTGGCCCCTGGCCAAAAAAAATTTTTAAGTTAATTAAAATGAAACAAAACGAAAAATTCTGTTCCTCAATTGCACTAGGCACATTTCAAGTGCTTAGTAGTTGCATGGGGCTACTGTCAACCGTGTTAGATGACACAGATACCAAACACTTTCATTGTCACAGAAAGTTCTATTGGACAGTGCTACACCCCACTGTAAGCTCTGGAAGACACAGACTTGTCTTTCTGGTCCACTACTGGATCCCTGGCACCCAACATGCTGTGAGGCCCAGCACTGATGCTGAACATCAAGGGACTGAATGCACACACTACCACACACTGCACATGGCCCGGCAATAGCTCCATTACCTGTCTTGCACTTGCTCCCCCTGCCTTCAGACCATGTCTTCTAGACAAGCTTTGACCCAGGGCCCTGACCCAGAGCTCGTGGCCCCCTTTCTTCCCTTCAGACTATCTCTGGTCTGTGACGGGCTCAGGGTCCTGGAGCCATTATAAGTGACTACGTGTGTGTGCTTCTGTGTATGTATGTTGGGAGCATGAGTAGAGAATGAATTGGCAGGGGTGGAAAGACGCCAGGGTTTCAGGTCTCAAGAAATTCAGGTTCAGGCCTCTGGCAATGGTCACTCTCACCTACACAGCCGACTCAATTCTGAATCTCAAAGATATGTGACTTTGGACAAGAAACTAACCTCTGCGAACCCACTGTATTCCCTGTTGCTTAATTGTAAAATATGGATAATAATACCTATTTCATATAGGTAGTGAGTGCAGTAAATAAGATGTCTGGGGGCCGGGCGCGGTGGCTCATGCTTGTAATCCCAGCACTTTGGGAGGCCGAGGCGGGCGGATCACGAGGTCAGGAGATCGAGACCATCCTGGCTAACACGGTGAAACCCCGTCTCTACTAAAAATACAAAAAAATTAGCCGGGCGTGGTGGCACACGCCTGTAGTCCCAGGTACTCGGAGAGGCTGAGGCAGGAGAATGGCGTGAACAGGAGAATGGCGTGAACCCGGGAGGCGGAGCTTGCAGTGAGCCGAGATTGCGCCACTGCACTCCAGCCTGGGCGACAGAGCGAGACTCCGTCTCAAAAAAAAAAAAAAAAAAAAAAAAAAAAAAAAAAAAAAAAAAGATGTCTGGGGCTCTGTTGATACTCAATTATTGTTTCTTTCTATACATAGAGGGCAGTAAAAATCTCTTCTTCAAACATCATTTAGATTGTGGCTTTCAGGGCATGGTGGCTCATGCCTATAATCCCAGCACTTTGGGAGGCCAAGGCAGGCAGCTCACCTGAGGTCAGGAGTTCAAGACCAGCCTGACCAACATGGAGAAACCCTGTCTCTACTAAAAATACAAAATTAGCTGGGCATGGTGGCGCATGCCTGTAATCCCAGCTACTCGGGAGGCTGAGGCAGGAGAATCGCTTGAACCCAGGAGGCAGAGGTTGCAGTGAGCCAAGATCGTGCCATTGCATCATTCCAGCCTGGGCAACAAGAGCGAAATTTGTCTAAAAAAAAAAAAAAAAAAAAAAAAAAAAAAAAAAAGCCAGACATAGTGGCTCACGCCTGTAATCCTAGCTCATTGGGAGGCCAAGGCAGGCAGATCACGAGGTCAGGAGACCAAGACCATCCTGGCTAACAAGGTGAAACCCCGTCTCTACTAAAAATACAAAAAATTAGCTGGGCATGGTGGCAGGCACCTGTAGTCCCAGCTACTCAGGAGGCTGAGGCAGGAGAATGGCGTGAACCCGGGAGGCGGAGCTGGCAGTGAGCAGACACCGCACCACTGCACTCTAGCGTGGGTGACAGAACGAGACTCCGTCTCAAAAAAAAAAAAAAAAAAAAAAAAGATTGTGGCTCTCAGACACCTGCATGGTTCCCACTTATCCCACATAGGAGGCCAAATGTAACTCCTGACGGCTCCTTTTACCTTCAAGCAAGAGGCTTATCATCAGTTCCACTGCTCTTATCTCCAAAGGCACCTGGCTCAGCCTCTCTCTGCCAGCCAGCTAAGTTTGTTTGGCTTTCTCTCCCCCACCTTCACGTCATATTACATACCTGAAATACCCTTCCTGCCCACTCTTTCCAAAACCCAGGACCTGCCTTCTCTGATGCAGATTTTTTCATGAGACTCATTTCCTCTCTTAAGCCTGCTTGACTCAACCTTCCCAGTTTCAAGATTGCTAATCACAGTGTGATTAGTGACTATGATGCAAGACTGTACCAGGCAAATCTGCACTTGAGGGCATCTGTGTTCCCAAGTATCTGGTTGCGACTGTGAGTGTGCACAGAGCAGGAAGCTAGAGAATGAGGTGACCAACAACAAAAAAAAGCTGGTGGTGAGGTGAGAAGGCTGGACCAGAGTAGACACAGGTCCCATTTGGCCACTTATTACATGGGTGGCCCTCAACAAGTTACTTAATCTTTCTGAGCCTCAGTTTCCTATTACTATACTGAGGCCTTACTTAGTATAGATACTATTCTAAGCACTTTACATAGATTCTTTTATTTCAGCTTAACTTCAACAGATTAACTTCAACTGCAGCAGCTAGATAATATTTTTCCTATGTTACTGTTGAAGAAATTGAGACACAGAGGAAACTCAACACAGAAGTTGAGTAACTTGCCCCAGGTCACACTGGGACAAGTAAGTGGCAAAGCTAGGATTTGTAGCCAGGCAGTTTGGCTCCAGCATCCATGTTCTTAATCACTCTGCTTACTGCCTCCTACCTGTAATTCTTTGTGTGTGCACATCCCTTATGTATATGCAAAACTCCCATCACAGTGGCTTGCACAAAGAGAACCAATAAATGGTTTAACTTTTTCCTCACTGGAACTACACAGGGATAGGAAAAATGTCTCTTTTCCTCGAGAATTTGTTATAGGATCTAGGAAAGGACAAGTATATAATGGACACTTTACATACATTTCCAGGGGCTGAGAGAGGTGTGAAGGATATATAAAGATTTAAAGCACTGGCCGGGCATGGTGGCTCACACCTGTAATCCCAGCACTCTGGGAGGCCAAGGTGGGCAGATCACCTGAGGTCAGGAGTTTGAGACCAGCCTGGCCAACATGGTGAAACCCTGTCTCTTTTAAAAATACAAAAATAAGTTGGGTGTGGTGGTGCATGCCTGTAGTCCCAGCTACTCGGGAGACTGAGGCAGGAGAATCGCTTGAACCAGGAG
The DNA here is from genome assembly GCF_028878055.3 of Symphalangus syndactylus. Lineage (NCBI taxonomy): Eukaryota > Metazoa > Chordata > Mammalia > Primates > Hylobatidae > Symphalangus > Symphalangus syndactylus. The sequence continues at coordinate 29,947,436 of NC_072431.2, forward strand.
GCAGAGGTTGCAATAAGCAGAGATCGTGCCACTGCACTCCTGCCTGGGCGACAGAGTGAGACCCTGTCTCAAAAAAAAAAAAAAAAAAAAAAAAAATTTAAAGCACTACCTTCTTACCCAGGTGTGAGTTATAAACACACACATGCCACATGGACACACTATTCACAAAGACATCACACACATGTACGTGTGGTACACACACACTCACTAGCCACCCTGAACCTCATGAAGGCTCCACCAGAAAACCTTCCTTACAGCAGGCACAGGGAAAAAATCACAGTCTTTGAAAGTACATATGAAGGTCTATCAAATCAGACTGGGGCATTTTAGAGAACTTCCTCGAGGTGTCACTTCAGTTACATTTTCTTTCTTTGTTCTGTGGAGTTCAAAAAGTTAAATCTTAAAGATAAACAGGAATTACTGTAGCAAAGGAGGAGTGTGAAGAAAGGAGAGTCAAGAGGGAACAGGCTAACATATTTAGGAAACTGCAAGTATTTCTGTAGGCTGTCATGAAGAGTTTTTGGCAGGGTCAGGCAAGACATACAGCCAGAGAGTAGGCAGAGCCCAAATGCCAATAGGTCTGATGTGCTAAGCTGAGAGATTACAATTCTATCCTGAAAAGGAGCCACTCAGCACTTTTAGGCAGAGATATGACATAAAATCTGCATTTTAGAAAAATGGATTCAGCAGCACAGAGGATGGACTGATAACAAGGGGTGAGGTGGAGAACACTGAAAAGACTTTCAACAATCTGGAGAAGAAATTCAGAGTTTGAACTCCTAGTGGCAGTGGGAAGAGAGAGAGTATTTAAGCGAGTTTAAGAAGTGAGGAGGAAATACTGCCATTCACTACAATAGAAAACATAAAGGCCAATGTTTAGACAGAATGGATGAGAGATAACTTATACCTTCTGGCTTTTGGAGTTTGAGGTGTCTCTGGGACACCAGGTGATATCCAACAGGTGTCTGAATATGTATGTGCATGTATATTATTTATTGTTATTTAAGTTTGCAAGACATCTGGGCTGGAGATATAAATTTGGGTGTCATCAATTTACAGGTAGTAATTAAAACAATGAGTGTGGATGAACTCACCCACAGAAAGTGTAATGCCAGATTTGTGGGCCAAAACAGCTCTGAGGAGCTCCAACTCGAAGCAGTTGAAGGCTTAGATTTAAACATTCTCCCAGGAACAGTGTGTGAAGTGAAAAGGGGGTGAGGAAAGGGCCCCAGAGATCACCAACATTTAGGGGTGGAGGTGAACAGATGAGAGAGGCAGAGGTGCAGGAGGAGAAGCCAGAATGCGGTGTCAAGTATAAAGAAGTGGGTAGCGTCAAATGCTTCAGAGGTTAGAGAAAATGGCAGGAAACTCCACCTGTTAGATTTGACATCTAGAAGGCTGTCGGTGTGGCCAGGGTGAGGTCAGTGGAGTAGTGAAGGTGCGGGTTTCCGGCTGTTGGAGAAACCTCTTCCACTAACTACACTGCACTTTGAGTTACCAACTGGCATGGTCCTCCCCCCATTTCACACGCACGCTACAGTCGCCTGCGCGCACTCGTACACACCAAGTGGCTAACAGGTACGAGGCGTTTCCGGACAGCGAGCGCACAGCCCCCGCGCACGCGCCTCCGAGCCGGCCTCTTCCGCCGCAAGTCCCTCACCAAGCCTGCAGAGTGCGCTGCGTTTCGATGAGCCGGGACGTGGCGCCGCTCTAGCCAGCGCCTGGGCTCTGTGGCGGGCGCCGCAGCTCCGCGTCCCCCGCACCTCCTCCCAGCGCAGGTGGGTCCGCCCGCGGGGGGCGGGGGTGCCCGGGAGCCGTGGGACGGGCGGGTAGCGGCAACCTTTGTGGCGCAGAATGGTCCCCAACGCCCAGGTGCCCCGGCTCGCGCTCTGGCCTGGGCGAATCGGGCCATAGGAAGGGCCACACGGATGGAAGTCCTAGTCTGGGTGCTCGCCTCTTGTTGAACGTGCAAAGCCTGTCCCAGGACCTCTTTACACTCTGGGGGTCTCTGCCCAGGCACGCTTGCCGCTTCCGGGACACAGCTGTGGGCGGAGCTAGCAGGGGCGGGGCTACGTGATTGACACTTCTCTCCTCAGACTTCAAGGGCTACCACTGGACCCTTCCCCTGTCTTGAACCCTGAGCCGGCACCATGGTGAGAACCCTGAGCCCAGCCCTTCACCTCCGCAGGCCCACGCCCTCACCCCCAGTGGCCGTGCCATGGTTGCCCCGTATGAACCTTGGGCTCCACAGTGTGGGGTTTTTGCAGGTCAGCTCCTGCAAGGCAACTTGCACTCTTCCAACCCGTTCATCCTTGTAGCACGGACGCCTGAAGGTGAAGACGTCAGAAGAGCAGGCGGAGGCCAAAAGGCTAGAGCGAGAGCAGAAGCTGAAGCTCTACCAGTCAGCCACCCAGGCCATATTCCAGAAGGTGGGGCCCTCAGAGGTAGCCCCAACCCCAAGTAGCTCCCTTAGTATAGTACAGAGGCCTAGAGCTGGTCCCTAGAGTCAGACTGCCTAGATCCAATTCTGGGTTCTCTCACTTATAACTGTATGACTTTGGGCAAGTTGCTGAATCTCTTTGGGCCTCAGTTTGCGCATCTGTAAAATGGGGCTAATAATTGCACGTACTGCATAAGGCTGTTGTGAAGATTAAATGAGAGAATACCTGTAAGGCCATAAAGCATGGTTCCTAGTACCTGTTGTATAATGTGGGATTCACAGAATATTGGATGGTTTTAAGTTTACGTTATTTAGTCCTGTAGTGGGAAACTGATATGATCTCTGACCCTGCCACCTATCTTCTCAGCGCCAGGCTGGTGAGCTGGATGAGTCAGTGCTGGAACTGACAAGCCAGATTCTGGGAGCCAACCCTGATTTTGCCACCCTCTGGAACTGCCGACGAGAGGTGCTCCAGCAGCTGGAGACTCAGAAGTGTGTAGGAATTCAAGATCTCAGAAGACTGCCCTGGCCCTGCACCTGCACTGCCTGGGTCTACGGGTGGAGGAGAAATGGGGCAGCCAGTGGCATAGATGGAGGACAGTAGGGGGCTGGGTGCCGAAAGTGAGGGGTGAGCTGAGGTTGACTGTAGGAGAGCCCTGACGCCCCCCCCACTTCCCTTCTGGGTACAGGTCTCCTGAAGAGTTGGCTGCTCTGGTGAAGGCAGAACTGGGCTTCCTGGAGAGCTGCCTGCGGGTGAACCCCAAGTCTTATGGTACCTGGCACCACCGATGCTGGCTGCTAGGCCGCCTGCCTGAGCCCAACTGGACCCGAGAGCTGGAGCTCTGTGCCCGTTTCCTGGAGGTGGATGAACGGAACTGTATGTGCCTGCAGATTCTGTCCCCACAGCCCTCACCTGCCCACATTCTGGTACTGGGGCCTCAGTAAGGCCCAGAATGGGGAGGAATATCCAGGATGGGTCCACTGAGCTGGTGCTGAAAGGGATGTTGGAGCCAAATGCATCCTCTGTGGAGTGCACTGAGGTGTTTCTAGGGGTTCTCTGAGGGGCTCTAGGGGTCCCAGTCAGGTAGCTCCTTTTGCCCTGCCTCTAAGATATGCTGTCACCTCTCCCTTCCAGTTCACTGCTGGGACTATCGGCGGTTTGTGGCCACACAGGCAGCCGTGCCCCCTGCAGAAGAGCTAGCCTTCACTGACAGCCTCATCACCCGAAACTTCTCCAACTACTCGTCCTGGCATTACCGCTCCTGTCTCTTGCCCCAGCTGCACCCCCAGCCGGATTCTGGACCACAGGGGCGCCTCCCTGAGGATGTGCTGCTCAAAGGTAAGCAGGGTCAGGGATGTTCGGGAGGACTCTGCAGTGCCACCCTTCCAGCCCCCATGCCTGATCCTGTTCCTGAACCTGTCACTCAGGTTTATTGAGTACCTACTTCATGCCTGGCTCCAGGGGTGCCTAACAATCAGTCCCTGGCTGCAGGGAGCTCAAGTGGCTGATGGGGAAGATAAAACTGACATACGTAGCCCCTGTGCAAGGACAGCATATAAGTGAGACTGGGGGGGGAAGTGCTCCAAGGAGAGCGTAGGGTATTGGAGTGGCCAGGAGCTCACCAGTGTCCTGACCACAGCCCCATGCCTCCTGGAACCCCACAGAGCTGGAGCTGGTGCAGAATGCCTTCTTCACTGACCCCAATGACCAGAGTGCCTGGTTTTATCACCGTTGGCTCCTAGGCCGAGGTGAGCAATGAGGAAAGGGGCTGGGTGTTTAGGGCTTAGTAGGAATGGGAGAGGGTTTAAGGAAATCTGACACTGTGTCTCCCCGCAGCTGACCCCCAGGATGCACTGCGCTGCCTGCATGTGAGCCGGGACGAGGCCTGTCTGACTGTCTCCTTCTCTCGGCCCCTCCTAGTGAGTCCTGCAGCTTTTGTCAAGAGCACTGTGGGATTGTGGGCCTGGTGCTGATGGGGCTGAAGTCTTTCTTTGTCCTTTGTGCCAGGTGGGCTCCAGGACGGAGATCTTGCTGCTCATGGTTGATGATTCTCCCCTGATTGTGGAGTGGAGGACCCCAGATGGCAGGAACCGGCCCAGCCATGTCTGGGTATCCCAAGATTGGTGGGGCAGAAGTGGGGGTCTGGGGCAGGGCTGGGTGGGACAGTCAAAAAAGTGGTTAGGCCAGGGCATTTCCTTGACCCAGTACTCCCAGCTCTGTGACCTGCCTGCTGCCTCCCTCAACGACCAGTTGCCCCAACATACATTTCGTGTCATTTGGACAGCAGGCGATGTCCAGAAAGAATGCGTGCTTTTAAAAGGTGATAGAACCTGCAGCCTCCACCCCTTGCAGCAGCCCCCATCACTCTTTTCCTCTCAAGGGTGCACCCTGCAACCACCTACTCTTTCCCCAGGCCGCCAGGAGGGCTGGTGCCGGGACTCCACCATGGACGAGCAGCTATTCAGGTGGTGATAGGGAAGCACAAAACAAGGAGAGGGGCTCTGGACTCTGGGCATCAGGCAGCCAGGGCAGGAGGCTGGGGCCTCAAGGAGCTGTTTCAGTCTAGATACTGGGGATGTTGACCAGTGCTTCAGGGCTGTGGGCCTCAACACCTCCCCACCCTGCCCACCCTCAGGTGTGAGCTGTCAGTGGAGAAGTCCACAGTGCTGCAGTCTGAGCTGGAATCCTGTAAGGAGCTACAGGAGCTGGAGCCTGAGAATAAATGTGAGGCCCCATTCCGTGAGAGTCTGCTCCCAGAGCCCGCTGAGGAAACCCCTTTCCAGTGTGGCCCTTAGAGGACAGCAGGAAGGCCTCAGGAGGATGGGAGCGGAGGAGGATCCAGGAGAAACCCTCCTTTTCCCTGCCCTCTCCTCAGGGTGCCTGCTTACCATCATCCTACTGATGCGGGCACTGGACCCCCTGCTGTATGAGAAAGAGACCCTGCAGTACTTCCAGACCCTCAAGGCAAGTTGTGCCTGCAGAACAGGCCAGGGGGAGGCCCAGCAGGCAGGAGGCAGGCAGCTGACATGCATACCCTGCCCACCCCATCCACTCCAGGCCGTGGACCCCATGCGGGCGGCGTATCTGGATGACCTGCGCAGCAAGTTCTTGCTAGAGAATAGCGTGCTCAAGATGGAGTATGCCGAGGTGCGTGTGCTGCACCTGGCTCACAAGGTATGGGCTGCCATGCACGCCTTCCCCTGGCCCTCATCCCTCTGGCCTCCCCACGTCCCTGACTTTGCCCCCAGTCTCAGGTGCCTTTGTGGACTTCCAATCAAGATAGAGTTCATCCCTGCCTGCCAGCTTGCTCCTCTTCCAGGCCTTTCTGTCACTCAGCCCATTCTTCTTGCCACTCACTTTCAAATCCCAAGTCACTAGGACCTCCTTGTGCTGTTTCTTCCCCAGGCTGATCACAGCTTCATCTTCCTTCAGAGTGACCCCTAGCCCACTCCTCCCACACATTCCAGGACATCTCACCCTGGAGCAACCCCCAATACCTGAAGGCCAAATGCTTTCCAGAGATTCCTGAGAAGTTGTCCAGGCTCCACTTTTCCTAGTCCTTCCCAACACATTAGTTTTATCACATCACCACAGAGCCCACCTCCATTCCTGCCAAACTCATCTCTGCCTCATCAGGACCAGTCCCCATGGGGGACCAGTCTTTGTTTACCCAGCACCCTCCACTGGCCCCTGTACCCCCAAACTCCAGGCCTCCTCCTCCTCACCCACCCCACTGGTTACCCCACTCGCAGCACTCACTGTCTGTCCCACGTCATGTACTGCTGTGGGCTGTAAGGTCAGCTTCCCACATGCTTCCATCCTCTCCTTGCCTGGGGTCCCCGAGGGCCTGTGGTGCACAGAGGGCATGTGCCTAATAAATGCTGGCTGAGGACCTTCTCCCAGGTCTCCTGGGAAGCCCATCACCTCCTTCCTCCCTTCACCCCCCAGGATCTGACAGTGCTCTGCCATCTGGAACAGCTGCTCTTGGTCACCCATCTTGACCTGTCACACAATCGTCTCCGAACCCTGCCACCTGCACTGGCTGCCCTGCGCTGCCTTGAGGTAAAGTACCCATGTCTCCATCCCTGTCATGGGTGGTTCTTTTCCTCTCCCTCTACCTCAGAAGTTTGCCCATCCTACAAGATGTGCAGGACCTTCCACCCCGAACAGGTAACTGGGTGCCTTTCACCTCCATCACACAGCCTGACCCTGTGAGCCCCTCTGTGCACTGTGGGCCCGTCACCCTGAGCTCCTCAGTTGCTGAACCATCCCCGGCTGACGGTGCCTGTCCTGCCTCCCTGCCCTCCCTGCCCCCAGGTGCTACAGGCCAGTGATAATGCCATAGAGTCCCTGGACGGCGTCACCAACCTACCCCGGCTGCAGGAGCTGCTACTGTGCAACAACCGTATCCTTCCTTCTGGGTGCCTTTCAGACAGTGGGTAAAGTGAGGTGCCACCCTGGGAAGGGACAGACAGCAGGCAGGGTATGTGCCACCCTTTTGCAGGGCAGGAAACAGGGGCTCTGTAGTGTGAGTGGAAGGGGGAGAGCCTGGGGCTGTCGGGCTATCACTGACCTGCACTGGTGGAGTTGTGCAGAGTGGACTTCCTCAAGTCAGAGTTCACAAATGAGCAGCCTGCAGCTGTTCTTCAGGTCTATGTAGTTTTTTGAAAATCAGGAAGTTTCATACTTTAAAAAACATCTAGAGTTCTGATTCCTCTCAAAAATTGGAAGTTAGAGCAACCTTACACTGGTATTTTCACTCAGCAGCCCTTGGTCATTGCTGAATAGTAAATGTCTCTTTGGACCAGGCTAGATTTCCACCTTATCATACCCTCCACCACTCCCCTGATACTACACCAGCCTGCATGGGGTGTTGCGGCTCATTCTTTCCTGGCTGACCCTGTGGGCAGGCGTTTGCAGTCCCTGCCTAGAGCCTGACTCCCTCCAGGGAGCATATGAGATGCCCATCAAACAGACTTCCAGGCAGCAGTCCCCAGCTCTTGAGGGTACACAGGAGCAAATGAATTGGGAGGAACCTGCCAAGCTTTCCTTGACTGTCCTGAACAAGGCCTCCAGCAACCTGCAGTGCTCCAGCCTCTTGCCTCCTGCCCCAGGCTGGTCCTTCTCAACCTGCAGGGTAACCCGCTGTGCGAAGCGGTGGGCATCTTGGAGCAACTGGCTGAACTGCTGCCTTCAGTTAGCAGCATCCTCACCTAAGAGGCCCTGCCCCCTACCCTTGCCCTTTAACTTATTGGGACTGAATAAAGAATGGAGAGGCCCTCTCAGGCTACCAAGCTATTGTCGCTGCTATCACTGCACCACTGCCTTCATCACTACAGCTATTTATTTTTGGAAAAGAAAGGGAAGAGACATGGGGTGTTGCCAGCTCATTCTTTCTGCGCCATCCTGTTGTTTCCTCTCAGAGACAGCCAAGGCTTCAGTGTTTGGGGCAGAATTCAGGGTGAGGGCTGAGCTTTTGTTTACTTTCTGGTTTGGGGTAGGGGCTGGGACTGGGTCTAGATTCCAAGCAGGAATAGGGCTTGGGATCAGGTTCTGGTTCTGGCTAAGCTACAGAGCAGCTGTGAGTTTCTCCAGCTGGAAGCATCATACACTTTTTTCCCATGACCCCTGCACCTTCCAGATGTTCCCCCTGCCCTGGCCCCCATTCACCATAGCTGGGGAGGCTCAAGGGCTCCATGTTCCCAGGAATGGGCCAGGGTGCCCTTGCTCCGCCCTGCCTGAACAACAGTATCGGTCCCCATGAGTAGCACTCTACGGTTGAAGTACCTTTGAGAATACATGATACCATTTGATCCTCACAGAGTCTCAGGGATGAGATTATTAGGCCCAGTGTACTGATGAGGAAACTGCTGTTGAGACTTGCCCAAGGTTCTTGGCCAGAGCGCTTCAGCACTGAAACCAAAGTTGTCTCTACCCTTGGTCTGGGATTCTAGACTCATGTTCTTGCTTGAATGGTTGGGCAGCGGCCTGGCCTCAGCTCCTTGAGGTCCTGAGCTGAGTGTCTGCTCCTATGGTGTCCCCCCACACATACCACATACACACCTTGTCCTGACCTAGAGAGTCCTGAGTGGTGGTGGGGGGAGGGGACTGGCTCAGGGGTTAGGGCAGTGACTCAAACTTGGCTGGGTGGGGAGAGAAAGATTGATTAAAGCTAGGGAGAGAGTGTGACAAAGGCATCCTCCTGGTTCTCTGGGATCTGCCTGGGCCCACATGTGCTCATACACATCCGGACAACCAGGGCCCTGCCCCTTCCCGTATCTGCAGTGATGCACAAACACCCAGCCCCTGCACAAAGCCCTCTGGCTGACCTGCCTGGAAGTTTGATATCCACTGGTGTGTCTACTGAGGGTGTTGGAGGTGGGGCACCTGCCCCCACCCCCGGGCAGGTTCTGGTGCTTGGAGCTGGACAAGAAAAGGCAGTGTGGGTGTGGAGGGCTCCCTGCCAGTTCCTGCGGCCTCTCTGTCCCCACTCCCCACGGCACCTCCCTGCCTGATGCATCACCAAACAGCCCCTCCTGGATTCTGTTTCCTTGTGTCTTCTTGTTAGCCTGTTTTCACTGTCTTCTGCTCGGCGGCCCATGGGCAGAGCTGGGACACCAGTGGGAAGGAAGGAAAGAAGGAAGAAGCCCCTGGCTGACGGGCCCAAGGACAAGACCCAAGGAGAGCCTCCCTGAAGATGCCTAGCCTCCTCCTCTCTGCCTTGGGATCACCTTGGTGCCATCCTTAGTGTTTCCCCAGTGTCGGGGTGGAGTTAGGATGCACACAGCACAGGTGCCTGAGCCGGTTGGTCTGGATTCCCAGGAAGAATTCCAGGTTGGAGAAAAGGGAATCCTCGAGTCCAACTGAGCAGAGACTCCTCTCAGTGAGAGAAAGGTACTCTGTACTCCTGGAAGGGGGACTCAGTTCCCACCAAAGCCTGAGTGGAAAGACCTAAGCATCCCCCAACCCCCCAAGGCTACAGCGGGGGTGGGGGACGTGAAATGAGATTGCTCCTACTCTGATCTCCCTAATCCCAAACTTGAGGGGCAGCTCACTCATGCCTGGGGCTGTAGAGTAGCTGAGAAAGAAGGGACAGACTTGGGGGTGGCGGGAGTCAGAATATCTGGTAGAGCCAACAGGTCAGGGGTTAGCTGGTGGAGCCAGTCTGAGGGCCTGGCTGCTGATGTCACCAGTCTGCAACCTGGGATCCCAGCACCTCCCTGGGCAGGATGAGTTCCAGGACCAGGCCCCTGGGCCAGTTTCATAGGGCTGAGCCTGGCTTGGGCTGCACAGAGCTCGGCAGCAGGAGCCTGTGAGAGCAGAGGTAGGCAGCCTAAGCTTGGGACCAGAAGGTCGGCCAGACAGGGCTGTGGGTGGAAGGGCCTGCCTGCCCCACTGCCCTTGCAGCTTCTTCATCTGGGAGAAGGGGCTCCTCACATGCCCAGTCTGGCAGGAATCAGCCTGGTGCCAGGGGCCATCACACCGGTGGCTCCCACCAAAGCCCAGCCTAAGCCCAGACAGACCTCACCCCTGCTCTCTCCCTAGCATCTTCTCCCCATTTCCCGCCCAGAGGCCTGGCCTCTTCCTCCGCCCCCTACAGCAGTTTGGCCCCTCCCTCCCACATAAGTCACTTACCAGGCCTGTCCCTGCGGCATCCAGTCCGTGGGTCCTGTCCCATCCATCCTGACCTGTTCCATCTCAGCCCCAGGACTCAGTGCTGCGGTTGCCAACACTGCTGCCAGGTGAGGGGCTCCCACAGGCACTGTGGTGCTGAGTCCAGGCGGCCCACACTATCGGAGGCCATGCCTGGATCCAGCAAGGTGGGGTGTGGGCCGGCTGTGTACCTGTCAGCCCCAGCCAGGCTGTTCCCCAACACCAAGACTCTGCTTTCCCTGGGCACAGGCTCCGGGCACCTGCCATGCCCTACCTCTCCTGGCAGCCCCAAGTGGGGTCTTCCCTGACTGGGGAATGCCAAGGACCCCAGGCCCCGGGGCCACTTGTCTGTCTTGTGAGGAACCTTGAGTTGGGGGATTTCTGCTAAGAAATGAGTTCTAGAAGCTGTCAGTGTTGTGCACCTCTAGACTGCAGAGCTAGCAGGTGGAGGGACCAGGCCCAGGGATGCTGGAGCACTCTGATGTGTGTGCAGCTGGGTCTTGAGGCTGGGACAAGTGTCCATGCAGGGAACTATGTGGATTTCCCGGGATGGATCGTTGAGTGGGTTTCTTCATTGGGCAGTTTTTCGGATGTGGTTTGGTGGGGGTGAGGGGAGGCTTTTCTCTGCAGCATGAGAAGCTTCTCTGGGTGAGTCTGAATGGTCTTCGCAGAAGGTCTCTGGATGTGTCTGGAGAATCTCTGGGCCAAGGTGGGATTGTCTCGGTCATCGGGCTGGGACCGAATCAGCTGTCTGGATGGAGGGTTTCTGGGTCAGCTGGCTGGGGCTACCTGGGTTAAGGAGCCACCCCTGCCTCTTCCTAACAGGCATGATGGATGGGCCACGTTCCGACGTGGGCCGTTGGGGTGGCAATCCCTTGCAGCCCCCTACCACGCCGTCTCCAGAGCCAGAGCCAGAGCCAGAGCCAGAGCCAGAGAGACGCTCTCGCAGAGGAGGGGGAGGCCGTTCCTTCTGGGCTCGCTGCTGTGGCTGCTGTTCATGCCGAAATGCGGCAGATGACGACTGGGGACCTGAACCCTCTGACTCCAGGGGTCGAGGGTCCAGCTCTGGCACTCGAAGACCTGTCTCCCGGGGCAGCGGTGTCAATGCAGCTGGAGATGGCACCATCAGAGGTGAGACTGGTCTGTCCTCCTCAGCTGAGAGCTGAAAGGCTTTAATGGGACAGAGACTCCGCCTGGCATTTCTGGGGGGATAGGAGGCTAATGATGAGGGCCTGGGCTCCTCATGGGGCTTCACTGACACGGAGCTGTGTCCTTGCAGAGGGCATGCTAGTAGTGAACGGTGTGGACTTGCTGAGCTCACGCTCGGACCAGAACCGCCGAGAGCACCACACGGAGGAGTATGAGTACGACGAGCTGATAGTGCGCCGCGGGCAGCCTTTCCACATGCTCCTCCTCCTGTCCCGGACCTATGAATCCTCTGATCGCATCACCCTTGAGTTACTCATTGGTCAGTGGGGCTTGGATTGGGAAGGGTGAAGGCCCTATGTTTGGTGGGGAGAGGCTGGCATTAGGGTCAGAGAGGTCTTTAGGCTCCTCCCTGCCGCACTCCTCACCCGTGCCAGATAAGGCAGGTGCAAGTGTGTGGGTGTGCCCCTGGGGGTGTGTCTCAGAGAGGGTCTTGGTGTTTCAGTTTTTCCCAAGCCCATCCTCCTCAAGCCTCCTGGGGCATCGGTCTCAGAGTACTCCTCTTCAGGGCCTGCCTCAGTGCCTCCTTCGGCATTGCTGCTCTGTCCTTTCTGCATCTGTTCTCATTCCCCAGGATGTGGCTGGTTCTCTCTTCTATCTCTCTCTCTCCCTCTCTCCTTCCATGTCCCCCATCTCTGCCAATTCTGTCTCTCTCTGTCTCTGTCCCTCTGTCCCGTGACCCAAGGCAGGTGCCTGCCTCACCGTGTTGCTTGGTGGAGCTTGATTTCTCAGGCTGGTAATTATGCTGCTGCCTGGGGCAGGTGACTCCGTTTACCCTTTGATTAGGGCCTAACCTTGCCCACCTCACCCTTTAATTTCCCAGGAACCCCTACCACCTCCACCAGGGATGCCCTGGGCTCTGGAAGCTATAGCCCCAGGGAGCAGGCAGGGTTGGCCTTCAGGATCAGGACTGCTGTTTCATACGGGGCAGGTGGATCTGCCCCTCCAGCCCAGGCACTGTGATAGTCAGGCAGGCAGAAGGTGACAGAAGCCCTCGTCTCTCCTCCCCACCTCAGAGTTCAGTGTCAGGGGAACAGGTTTGGGATGTTGGACTGTGGCCCTGCCCTAACGTGGGCAAGCATTGGGTGGAGACAGAGCTGCTCTGAGGGAGACTGTCAGCGAATAAGGCGATGGCCCAACGTAGGGACACACACAGTGGCTCATACACATTTTGGGTGTGGTTGGGAGAAGTCCCAGGCTCCATCCCCTCTCCTCAGGGAGGCCTTGCCAGCTAATTGCTGATTTCCTACTCTAGGAAACAACCCCGAGGTGGGCAAGGGCACGCACGTGATCATCCCAGTGGGCAAGGGGGGCAGTGGAGGCTGGAAAGCCCAGGTGGTCAAGGCCAGTGGGCAGAATCTGAACCTGAGGGTCCACACTTCCCCCAACGCCATCATCGGCAAGTTTCAGTTCACAGTCCGCACACAATCAGACGCTGGGGAGTTCCAGTTGCCCTTTGACCCCCGCAACGAGATCTACATCCTCTTCAACCCCTGGTGCCCAGGTGAGCAGCTGGGGTCTGGAGCAGAGGGTAGATGGGAGGGAAAGACAGTGAAGGGCTTCCTGCCCTCGGATGCGGCGGGGTGCCTAAGTGCCTGACCCCAGAAGAAGCCAGCCTCCCACTGAGCAGATGACAGGACTGAGGCCTGGTGCAGAAAGGTGGCCAACCCAGGATCACACAGCCAGCCACACCTCTCCTGGCAAAGGCCCCTGGCTACAGCCAATCTCCTCCACCATCTGTCATCCTCCCCCTGTCCTCCTACAGCAGTCCTGTCAGTCTAGGGGCATCCCCGCATTTTGTGGACATGAGTCCTGCAGAACTGGCCAGAAGTAGGTGAGGCCCAGGGAGAGAACTGGAGGGAACCAGTTTTGTGTGTTCTGGGGATATAGAGGACATTGTGTACGTGGACCATGAGGATTGGCGGCAGGAGTATGTACTTAATGAGTCTGGGAGAATTTACTATGGGACCGAAGCACAGATTGGTGAGCGGACCTGGAACTACGGCCAGGTATGGTGTAGCTGGCCAGGGTCACATACACCCAGGGGAGCTGGGGTGGGTGTGGGGGCTGGGGTATTGGAGCAGGGTGCTGGCCGAGGGTTCAGGCTGTCACCTCTGCCCTCCATCCCTCCTTCCAGTTTGACCACGGGGTGCTGGATGCCTGCCTATACATCCTGGACCGGCGAGGGATGCCATATGGCGGCCGTGGAGACCCAGTCAGTGTCTCCCGGGTCATCTCTGCCATGGTGAGCACCCTCACATCTCTGAGTCTTACTGTGTGTTTGCCAGCTGCCTCGCCACACCCCCACCCTCATCCTGCCCTTTCTGGATTCCTCGAGGACCCCCAGCCCTGTCCCTGCCCTTGCAAAGGATACTTCAGGAAGGGGTCTCCCTCCTCCTCTCCCTTGCCTGCCCCCCACCCCACCTTTCCTGGCTCCTGTCCCAGCTCCTGTGGAATGTAGGGCCAAACCCAAAACTTGGCACACCCAGGATTCACATTCCTGTGTCAGAGCCTGGGTGGGAGGGGGGCAGATGGCTGAGGGAAGGGCTGGGTGGAGCTCAGGCTGATGTCTGGATCCTGAGGCATTTAGGGGTAAGGGGTGGTTGCAGGATCGGGGCTGGGCTAAGGACCACATGGTAGGTCCTGAGCCCCTCCTCCACCTCAGCCCCATCTCATCCTGTCCTGGGCAGGTGAACTCCCTGGATGACAATGGAGTCCTGATTGGGAACTGGTCTGGTGATTACTCCCGAGGCACTAACCCATCAGCGTGGGTGGGCAGCGTGGAGATCCTGCTTAGCTACCTACGCACCGGCTATTCCGTCCCCTATGGCCAGTGCTGGGTCTTTGCTGGCGTGACCACTACAGGTAGTGGAGGGACTGGGACAGGAGTGGCCCGGGCCCTACAGGGAGAAGGGAAGAAAGCCAGGCTTACCCAGCCCTGCCCAGCTGTGGCTACAGTGCAGGGTGCAGGTGGGGTGGATAATAGGCTGGCCTTAATTATCATTAATTAGTGTTAACAACAGAGAGAGGCCTAAGGGACAGGAGGGAGAAGGGACAGGCAAGGACTGAGCCAGGCAGGTGGCCTAGCTTCCCCTGACCCCAAGTGCTCTGTAGTCCAAAGGCCTTCTGGCCCCAGTGACCCTGACTCTGGCAGTCTATGCCCAGCTTGGCAATCCTAGTTGCCCTTCTCCCCTGATACTCCTGACACGATGCCTCACTTGCCCCCAACCCATGCCTTGAACCCCAACCTTCACTCCTCCACAGTGCTGCGCTGCCTGGGTCTGGCCACCCGTACTGTCACCAACTTCAACTCCGCCCACGACACAGACACATCCCTTACCATGGACATCTACTTCGACGAGAACATGAAGCCCCTGGAGCACCTGAACCATGATTCTGTCTGGTGAGCTGGGGCAGACTGCCCATCTGTGCTGAAGAACGGTGACCTGAGCTTTGGAGGTGGAGGGCGGGCACGGCTGGGGAGGCTGGGGAAACTGTGGACTCCTGACCCTGGGGCTCAGACCCAGCCCCTCCTCCATGTCCACCCAGGAACTTCCATGTGTGGAACGACTGCTGGATGAAGAGGCCGGATCTGCCCTCGGGCTTTGACGGGTGGCAGGTGGTGGATGCCACGCCCCAGGAGACTAGCAGTGGTAAGCTGGGCCCCCCCACTCCCCACCACACCCCTGCTCATCTCTCCCACCTGAGTACCACAGTCCAGAGTGTCAGTGCTGGGCTGGGCCGGAGAGCCAAGCCCTGTAACCCCATGGCTTCTTAAACACGGGTTTATCAGCTGAACCACCACGTGGACGTTAGTTTATTTTTACCATTCTATATAACTCTCTATTTGCCTACATTTTACTTATTTATAATGGTTTATTTATAATGGTTAATATACAAGGGAGGTTCAAAATTCAAACGCTGTAAGAGTATTCAGAGAAAGAGAATTCATATTCACTATTCTTACTTGCTTTTTAACTTACATATCTTTTTTTTTTTTTTTTTTGAGACGGAGTCTTGCTCTGTCGCCCAGGCTGGAGTGCAGTGGCGCAATCTCGGCTCACTGCAAGCACTGCCTCCCGGGTTCACGCCATTCTCTTGCCTCAGCCTCTCCGAGTAGCTCGGACTACAGGCGCCTGCCACCACGCCCGGCTAATTTTTTTTTTTTTTTTTTTTTTTTTGTATTTTGTTAGTAGAGACGGGGTTTCACTGTGGTCTCGATCTCCTGACCTCGTGATCCGCCCGCCTCGGCCTCCCAAAGTGCTGGGATTACAAGCGTGAGCCACCGCGCCCGGCCTTAACTTACATATCTTGGAGATAATTAATTAAAGGACCCTTTTAAAGTCATTTTTATAAGTAATACATGCTTGGAAGGAAAAAAAAGTGCAGAATTGAACAACACAAAATGTAAAGCTTCCCTATTCTCTCTCAGGAGGTATTTGGGTTTTTTCCAAAAATATTTTTAAAGTAAATTTCTAGGTTCTACCCCAAACCTGATACATTAGACTTTCCAAGGATAGATGCTAACAATGTATATTTTTGAAAGTTCTTCTGGTGATTCTGACGATCAGCCAGATTTGGGACCCACTCCAAAGGGTGGCCAGAGAGATGGAGTGACCTCCTCTGGGGCACAGAGTGGTAGTTCAGCGACAGAGCAAGTCTAGTCCTTTTTAAGCACATACTCTCGCTTTCACCGAGTTCCCTCCTGTCTGTTCCATTGCTCACTGTGAGTTATATATACAGTATAGAATAAAATCAGGGCTCAGATAGGTTCAAAGAAGAAAATAGCCCTTATGACCCTGCCGTAATATATAATTACTGTTAATATAACCCACGGATCTCTCTTCTGTGTCCACATACATGTGTTTCTGCAGAAATTAGAACCACCATACACTCTGTTCTCAAACAAACCCCACCCCTTCCTACCGTGATACTCCAGCCCCAGGCCACCAGGCCTGCCCTGCCAGCTACCTTCTGTCCAGCCTCTCCCTTACCCCAGGTCAGAGAGTCCTCCCTAGCCTACATTCCTCCCCTGGCCTCTTCCCAGTGCCCTCCCTCTCACTCAGATATGTGAACACAGCCCCCTGAGCTGTGCAATCCAGTGATGCCTGTGATGCTGAAACAGCCTGGCCCAGACACTGGCAGATCTGAGCTCTGGCCCCCAACTCTGGGAAGTGGTAGGGTGGACATCAGGCAGGGGGCTCGGGACCAGCCAGACTGGGGCTTGATCTTAGCCTGATCACTTCTCAGATGTATGCCCTTGGGCAAGCACCTCGAACTTTTAGGCTTTGGTGGTTTGGATGTAATTTGGGGTAATACATACCATATAGGGTGATTGGGAAGATTAAATGAGAAATTCTGTATCTGAAGGGACCAGCAGCATGCCGGGAGTATCGTAGCTACTCAAAAAGTCTTAGCTCCTTTCATTCTCCCTGCACCGCCTGCCTTGTGAGATCCTGGCATGCACTTCGCCTTGCTGTTTCCCCATCTGTAAAGGAGTGTGTAGTGTTATGTGTTGTCTAAGATTCTTTCCTCTTGGATGGTACTCACTTACCACTCTGTCGTCTCCTGCCAGGCCTCTTCCTGTCAGCCTAGCTCTTCTAGACAGCCTCCTGAGTATGATAAGGGCAGACTCTATTTCCCACCAGCTCCCCCCAGTAGACAGGGCAGCAGGCTGCAGAGCTGAGGGTTATTCCACATGTCTCTGGAATGGTGGTGGCGGTGGTGTCCTTGCTCTCCCAACCAGCAGGCAGGGCCACTGTGGACTGTGTGTTGGTTATGATATGGGGCGTCCTGTCCTCTGGGGGTCACAGATGGTGGACATCCAGTGTCAGCCAGCCATGAAAGAGTATGTCGGGGACTTGGTTATCAGGCAGGCTGGTCTGCACATCTGTACCAGCAGAGCAGCCTGGGCTGAGAAAAACAGATTGAGAGCCAAATGGAGCAGCTCTCTCTTTGTTTTCCATACCTGTGTGGCACTGGCTGTCAACTGACCCCCAAGTGTTTGGGTCAGGGCTGACGGTCTTGTTCCAGTGGCCACCAGGCAGTGGGACCAGGCCTGAGTGGGTAGGGCTGGCGCCCTGTGTGGACCTTACCCCAGGTCTGAAGATCCCTCTCCGCCTTCTCAGATCTCTTGCCTCTGTCCCACCTCACTCTCTAGGCATCTTCTGCTGCGGCCCCTGCTCCGTGGAGTCCATCAAGAATGGCCTGGTCTACATGAAGTACGACACACCTTTCATTTTTGCTGAGGTGAGGGCTGGGCTCCAGGTGCCTTCCTGGGCTTCGGTCATGGGTTCTCTGGTCCCAGCTTCACCGCTGACTGACCAGCTGTGCGACCCTGGGCAAGTCACTCATTATACAAGTCAGTTTCCTCACCTGTAAAAGGGGATAATCAAGGCTGTCTTGCTTCCGGTACTCAGGATCAAAAGAGATAATGGGTATGAAACTGGTTCACTAGTCGTAAAGTCAGCCAATGAGCATGAGGGATTACTCTTATTATTGCCAAAGTGCTCTGTGAGGAGCCTCCCAGACCAGCTTCTTCCCTGCACTCTGGCCTCGTCTGGCTCGTCTTGGAAAGTCTCCCCTTGGGCTCTGCCAGGAAGCTCCCACCCTTGGGACCAAGCCCTGTCCCATAGCTCCTGGGATCAGGAGAAGGAGCCCGGGAGTCAGGCCACCCTCAGACCCTCTGGCTCACTCATTCCTGCTCACCCCCACCCCCCACAGGTGAATAGTGACAAGGTGTACTGGCAGCGGCAGGACGATGGCAGCTTCAAGATTGTGTATGTGGAGGAGAAGGCCATCGGCACACTCATTGTCACAAAGGCCATCGGCTCCAACGTGCGGGAGGACATCACCTACCTCTATAAGCACCCAGAAGGTACCATTCCCCCAACCCAGCCAGCTCTGGGCCCCACAGCAAGTGTTCCTGCCAAGTGCTTGGCCACCCAAGTGGGAATTGGAACCTCATCCTTGACCCTCAACCCCCAGGCTCAGACGCAGAGCGGAAGGCAGTAGAGACAGCAGCAGCCCATGGCAGCAAACCCAATGTGTATGCCAACCGGGGCTCAGCGGAGGATGTGGCCATGCAGGTGGAGGCACAGGACGCGGTGATGGGGCAGGATCTGATGGTCTCTGTGATGCTGACCAATCACAGCAGCAGCCGCCGCACAGTGAAACTGCACCTATACCTCTCAGTCACCTTCTATACTGGTGTCAGTGGGACCATCTTCAAGGAGACGAAGAAGGAAGTGGAGCTGGCACCAGGGGCCTGTAAGTGCTCCTTACCCAGCCCTGCCCCCTGGATGGCTGGGCACCTCAGGGCTGCGGCCATGGAGACCCCAGGAGCAGTGGGGAGTCCCTGGGGGAAGCCGCATGTAGGGAAGCAGGCCTCAGTGACACCATGCCTCTTCTCCACAGCGGACCGTGTGACCATGCCAGTGGCCTACAAGGAATACCGGCCCCATCTTGTGGACCAGGGGGCCATGCTGCTCAATGTCTCAGGCCATGTCAAGGAGAGCGGGCAGGTGCTGGCCAAGCAGCACACCTTCCGTCTGCGCACTCCAGACCTCTCCCTCACGGTGAATGCAGTTTGCTGGGGCATGAGGGGTGGTCAGAGAGTGAAGGCCAGGGGATAAGGACATCAGAGGCAGGCGCTAAGCCAGGAGCAGGCTGGCCTGATGAGCCTTTGTAGGAGAAGGTCAAGGACCGGCTCTGGGGCCTCAGTTTCCTCATCTGTAGCATGGGATCTTATGTCTCTGGTTCTGTGACAGCCTTTGTTGGGGAATAGGTTGGAGTTTCTTCTCTGACTTCTGGGGAGTCTTCTCTCAGGAGGATAAATGTGGGGCTCAGGGGGAGGTTTTGCTTCTAAGCAGCTTCCCCTCTCTGGTGCAGTGTACAGTCCCCGTGTGTTTGGCCAGGGTCTCTGATGTGGGGAATGGGCCTCTTTTTCTCTCAGTTACTGGGAGCAGCAGTGGTTGGCCGGGAGTGTGAAGTACAGATTGTCTTCAAGAACCCCCTTCCCGTCACCCTCACCAATGTCGTCTTCCGGCTCGAGGGCTCTGGGTTACAGAGGCCCAAGATCCTCAACGTTGGGTGAGTCTGGCCTCTCCCCCTACTCCTGCTTCCACTCTGGCCTTCCCCACAGGCTGCCCTGGCTCCCAGCTTTGCTTCCTCTCTGTCTGGACAAGTATGTTCTGTCAGGACCCAAACAAGCAGGTTGGGGCCAGCTAGCAGTACCTCCCGACCCAGCTCAGTCCCACCAGCCTTTAGGGAGACCTCCTGGGCATCTGGTACTGTGCTGTGTCCTTGCCGTGCCTCACTATCTAATTAGGGAGCAAAAGCCCCACATAGGAATCATTAGTAACTCATTGCTAATATTTGTCCAGCACTGAAGAATTGACCAGGCACTTTAAGGAATATTATCTCCTTTGGATAATATTATCCAAACAATATCCAAAGGAATATTATCTACTTTGGATAATGTACTCTTTAAAGTACATTAGAAGGCCAGGTGCGGTGGCTCATGCCTGTAATCTCAGCACTTTGGGAGGCCGAGGCAGGCAGATCGCTTGAGGTCAGGAGTTCAAGACCAGCCTGGCCATCAAGGTAAAACTCCATCTCTACTAAAGTAAAAAAATTAGCCATATTTGGTGGCAGGCACCTGTAATCCCAGCTACTTGGGAGGCCGAGGCAGGAGAACTGCTTGGACCCGGGAAGTACAGGTTGCAGTGAGCTGAGATTGTGCCACTACACTCCAGCCTAGGTGACAGAACCAGACTCCATCTCAAAAAAAAAAAAAAAGTACATTAAAGGTCATCATATGATTAAAAGCAAAGTTTTGGGCTGGGTGTGGTGGCTCACACTTGTAATCCCAGCACTTTGGCAGGCCAAGGTGAGTGGATCACTTGAGCCCAGGAGTTGGAGACCAGCCTGGGCAACATGGTGAAACCCCGTTTCTACAAAAAATTTTTTAAAAATTAACCAGGTGTGGTGGTGTGCACCTGTTGTCCCAGCTACTTGGGAGTCTAAGGTTGGAGGATCACCTGAGCCTGGAGAGGTTGAGGCTGAAGTGAGTCATGTTTGTGCCACTGCACTCCAGCCTGGGTGACAGAGTGAGACTCCGTGTCTCTGTCTCTCTCTCTCTCTCTCTCACACACACACACACACACACACACACACAGACACACACACAAGCAAAGTTTTGGAACCCTAACGGTATGGGTTCAGGTCCCAGCTCTAGCACTTACTGGCTATATGCCCTTGGACAAGCGACTTCTCTCCTTCAAGCCTCAGTGTTCTCATCCGTAAAGCAGGGATAGCAATAGCCCCTGGACCTAGGGTTGTTTAGTGCACTGCTTGGCACAAAGTTAGTGCTCCATTGGTAGTTGTTATTTTTATTATTGCCATTATCACCCCCACTTACAGATGGGGAAGCTAGCGGTCATGTCTCACATGGTCTCACAGCTCGTAGGGGGCAAACTCTGCTCTTCCCACTGTGGTGCATACCATGCGCAGGCTCTCAAACTCATTGTTTGTTTTGTGCCATGAGGGCCAAGTAGCACTTCCAGAGGAGAGAACTCCATCCCTCAGGCCCTTACCCAGCCCGTCTGGGCCTGATCCTGGGCTGGGCAAGCCCCTGGGTGCAGTGAGGGCACACACATGCTGTGTTCCTGGGCCTGCGGCTGTCGTCTTTGATACAGACTCACACATGCTGCCCTGTCCCTCCCTAGGAAAAGCACGGAGGGAAAGGAGAGCAGGCCAGAGCCTGGCCTTCTAGATCAGCCTTCTGGGACAGGGGCAGGCTTCATCTTCAGACAGTGAGCTCTTGAGAAAGAACAATGGCTTGGGGTGGGGAAACTGAGGGGAGGAGGCAGAGGACCCCCTGCCCACCTGCCCACCCCTCCCTCACACACAGCAGCTCTCCTGATGGTGGCCACCACCTTCACCATTAGGCCAAAGCTGGGAAGGCAGCTATGTTGATCTTTGCCCCAGCCTGGGCCCCGGGAATGCTATGATGTGTCACAGAGGAGGGCTTTCCTCATGTCACCCTACCAGGGACTCTGGCAGCTCAGTGAACAGAGCCTGAACCCCCCGGATAGCCTGCTCTGCTAGTCTTGCCCAGCAGGCATCTTTTACCCACACCCCCACCATGGTGGGGGAGGTTCCTCATCCTAAGGGATCTGCAGAGCTAGACTTGCCTCAGCAGCCCCACCAGGCCTTTGCCTCTTGGCCCTGCCTGGAAGTAAGGAAAGGGCCACCGTGCTGAGTGTTGGGGGACCTGTTCCCTGTCTTTAGCTGTAGGGTTTATGTGAGTCTCCCTACAGTAAAAGACAGGGTTGGATGACGGTTTCTTAAGGCAGATCCTCCTTGGACAGTCTGTGGCTCCTTAGCTGCTGTGAACCCAGACCAGAGCCTCTAGTACAATTGGGAGCCTCCAGGGGGACATCTCTGAGCTGTTGGTTCAGATATATAAGATTCCAAGATGGGTGTACTTTGCCTCTCATTTGCACATCAAAGGCTGTGGCATGGAACCCCATTATAGTATAAGGTGTGCCACCCCAGTGTGGTGACTGGCCACTTAATAAACATTCCAGAACTCACTCCTCCAGATGGCTGTTGTCACCACCAAAAGCAGTCACCAGGGAGGCTGGAAGTCTGTTCCAAACCCTTCCTGGGAATTTCCCTCAGAGTCTGAATCATATTCTCTAGAATGTCCTCAGAGTGGTCAATCTGCCTTCTTAGGGATAGATTTGACTTTGCAGAGAAATCCGAAGTCATCAAGGGCTAAGACTAATTAATAAGATAAGTGAACAAGTGGGTAACTGCCCTTTTCCATCAGAACTGAGACATGCTGTGGAAGGAAGGACAGGCTGACCGTTGCGTCACTGAGCACACGCGTGTGTGTATGGTTTAAATAGCTCTGAAGAAGAGTCCAGGAGGAGTTTTAAAAATGTTTCAAGCCCAGGCAATATGATTGAACAAGTACACAATTGGATAATGCTCATTTCGATGTCTAAGTTCTGGTGTCCTTGTTGGGGAGTTGGTTTCATGACCCACACTTAGTTCCAGGAACATCCCAGCTTTAGCAGATGGCTTGTACTCAGCTTCAGCTCACAAAAGAGGTGTCTTAAAGTCCCCACCTCACAATGAGACCAATGGAGGGAGAGATCTTGACATTTCCACCTAGAAAACAGTTTCTCTTGAAAATAATCAGTTATTGCAATGTAAAGGTTACTTTCTGAAATATTACAGTTCAATTATGGTATAGAGTAAATAGACTTCCGAGGGCTGGTCTGAGCTTCAACAACCTTGAATCTTGTATCTATGAAAAAGTCAGCAAAAATTAAGAATGCAAATTTGTAAGCAGTCAGGACATAGCCTAGCCACTAAGTTATAGACTTAATTTATAGACTTCCTATCATACTACGTTCTATTATATATCCCTGCCTCCCTCCTTCAGGGAGCTCAGAAGCACCTTCAAGATAATCAGATCCCACTCCTCCTTTTACATTCACTTCCATTTTATGACCCAGAAAGTGAGGAACAAAGAAGTTAAATAGCTTCCCCTAAGCCTCACAGCTAACAAGTGGTAGAAAAGAGAGTAGAGTGGTCCAGGGAAACCCCTCAGAACCAGGCTCCAAGCCAAATGCTTTGCCCTGAAAATAACTCATCCTTGGAGTTAGGGATGTTGGCTCATTCTCTTAGAGGATAATAGTGGCTGCACAGGTTCTATGTCTGGAGAGGGTCCCCAACGGCAGGCTTGGGTTGAATAGGGCACCAGAGGTAAGGTTTAGGCAAAGGCAGGAAGGACAAATTCCC
Source organism: Symphalangus syndactylus (assembly GCF_028878055.3). Taxonomy (NCBI): domain Eukaryota; kingdom Metazoa; phylum Chordata; class Mammalia; order Primates; family Hylobatidae; genus Symphalangus; species Symphalangus syndactylus. The sequence continues at coordinate 29,970,553 of NC_072431.2, forward strand.
ACAGGCACGAGCAAATGCAATATAAATGCAGTCATGTTCAGTGTATAAAATGAAACGTGCAGATTGCTGGAGGAGCTCAGAGAAGGGTGAGTTTCCTTTTCCTAGAGGTAGGAGGTGCTCAGGGGAGCCGTCACTGAGGAAGTGGTGTGCCAGGCCTTGGAGGAAAAGTAGGCCTTCACAACAACACCCAGGGTGGGGAGGCAGAGCTGGGTGCTCATGCCACACAAGGCAAAGACTGCAAAGCATGACTCTGGAGGTGAGTCTGGGGAAGAAGGCATTCGGTAGGGCTGCTCAGCAGGAGGAATGATGGGGGATGATGAGGCTGTGCAAGTAGCAGGAGCTGAGTCAGAGTGAGCCTGTGTGTCAAGTTAGAGAGCCAGGATCTTGTGCTACAAGCACCAAAGGAGCACTAAATCCTTGAAGGATTCAGTTCACCTCTGAGTGGTTAGCAGAACAGAATATAAAAGTGGGATGGGAGACAGGGAGTCCCATTAGAGGACTAGTGAAATCATGATTCCCAGGGGAGGTCTGGGAATCAATTTTTCAGAGGCCCATGTGGAAAGGAGAAAATGAAGACACTGGTTGTGTGTGTGTGTGTGTGTGTGTGTGTGCATGTGTGTGTGTTTGTCCACCCGCCTCTCTCTCTCTGTCTCTCACACACACACATACAGAGAAAGACACAAGGGTTTATGTCCATTTAAAGATGTCTGCTGTCTGTTCCTGGGAAGGATTTTCCTTTTTTTTTTTTGAAGATAACATCCTTCTAATGTTTTGGTGTGTGAAAATGCTCTTTTTTCTTTGGAATGATGATCATAGCAGAGAGTAATTACTTTTCTTCAACCTATGCTCTTGTCAAAACTGAAAGTATTTGGAAATATTGTGTTGGGCCCCCAAAGTCTCATTTTGAAGTTTTCTTGGTTTTCGAAACCCCAGGTGAGATGAGGATGTTCTGTCTGGGGCAGGAGCAGTGGTGATGGAGGGGATGGCATGAGAGGCCTCTGCAGTGGCATCAGCAGTCTTTGTCCAGGTGGATGTGGGAGCAGGCAGGGAGGAGTCCCAGACGATGGGGAGAGTTTCAGCACAGGCAGCTGGTGGGTGGCTGCTGAGCTGGCTATGCAGAGGCGCCCTGGGGCTCCTGGTCTTGGGTGTGGAAATTTCAGGTAAGCCTGGAATTGTCTGAATGGGTCCACCTCCTGCTTCTTCCTCCTGACTGCCCTGGATCAGCTCTTACTCCCCACTCCGCCCCCAATTACTCCAGGCCCATGACCTTGTCTCTGCCCACAGGGACATTGGAGGTAATGAAACAGTGACACTGCGCCAGACATTTGTGCCTGTGCGACCAGGCCCCCGCCAGCTCATTGCCAGCTTGGACAGCCCGCAGCTCTCCCAGGTGCACGGTGTCATCCAGGTGGATGTGGCCCCAGCCCCTGGGGACAGGGGCTTCTTCTCAGACGCTGGAGGTGACAGTCACTTGGGAGAGACCATCCCTATGGCATCTCGAGGTGGAGCTTAGCCCTGTGCCAGGAGCAATGGGACTGGAGTCAGATGAGCAAGGACACTGCCCCAAGATGGGGGCACACTACAGAGCAGCTCCCCAGAAGCTCAGGTGGGGAGTCCAGGGCTCCCGGAGAGGGAGTCAGTCTTCACTTGCACTGGGGGCACAGATGCTAATAAACTGTTTTTTAATGAAGCTGCTGCTCTGTCCATCTTTCAGTCCATGCCACACCAAGACAGATGGAGCCATGGTTTGTCCCAGGGCTGCACATGGCCTTTCTGTATCATCCACTGATAGGGGCTGGTGTCCCTCACCAGAGAGAGGAAACCACAAGGGAAGTTGAGGCTCAGAGAGACAGAGTCGATACTCTTTGTATAACTCTCTTCTACCTGGAAATTTTCCTGTGGGTGAGTTTTGGAGGATTTTGGCTTTGATTTGAATGAAACTGTTCCCTTACCTCAGGATTTTTCAAGTGTAGTCTCTAGACCACTTCTATTACAATCACTGAAGTGTTTATTAATAATCCAGATAGATGGGCCCTACCATAGCCTTCATGTGTCAGAATCCTTGTGGCAGAGGCCCAGAACAAACTCACCAAGAGTTTGACTCCTGTGCACACTAAAGTTCAAGAACAACGCCCTTTCATTTTTCTTCTCAGCTGTTCTTTTTTCTGCATTCCCACTGCCTGCATTCTTCTTGGGCTAGCAGTAGCCATGAGATCATGTACCTGATATTCCGGTCCTGAACGCCTGTCTTCTTGAACCTTTAAGTTTAGAAGGCTTTCAAGACAAAGGGCTCATGGGACAGGAAAAAGAGAGCTAAAATTGAGCTGTTCCTACTAGCTGTAAACACATGAACAAGGTGCACACCTTGAGGCATCAGTAGTGTAACATGCACAAGAAGAAACAAGCCCTTCCCTTAAGGTGCTCCTGTCCAGTGGGGGTGACAGACATGCAAACATTCTAAATACAGTAAATGCATATGTCACGCTTACCAGGAGCCAGGCTCCAAGCACTTTATATTTATGAATTCATTTAATCCTTACAACAACCTTATGAGATAGGTTCTGCATGGTAGTAGAGGGATGTTCAGGATGCTGAGGGGCCCAGAGAACTGTGATTCTGCCTGGGCTGATACAGAAAGGCTTCATGAAGGTGATTATCAGATGACCCATGAAAGATGAGAAAAAGTCAAGTCCAAGAGGCAAAGGACAGGGGAATCACCCAACACGTGTAAAGCACAGACATGTGAGACAACACAGTATGTTTGGAAAATGCAGACAGCTGGATGAGGACTGTCATATGGGTGCACGATGAGTACAAAGTGGCAAGGGATGTGCCTGAAGAGGTAAGCTTGGGCCAGTTCATTAAAAATCCTTTTGCCATATTTAGGAGTTTGGACTTTCTTCTGAAAGTAAGGGGGAGCTTTCAATTAGGGATGATATGATCAGTTTTGTATTTCACATGATTCATGATGAAAGCAACATAGAAAAGAAATTAGAGGGGTTGGGCTGGAGGTAGGAAGACTAGAGTCCTCTTGGGATGAGAGATAGGAGAACCTGAATTAGGGTAGAAGCAGTACAAATGAAAAAAAAGGGGGTGGGTTTGAACGTTGTATAGGAAATAGAACTGATTAGACTTGGTAATAGATTCAATTTGGAGAGGAGGGAGGGCAGAGATAAGGGTGGTGGCCTTGTTTCTGACTCATGGGTGCCATGAAGAGAGGTGCCATGCACAGAAATTCGAAGCCCAGGAGGAAGACCATATTATAAAAGAGAAGATAGACCAGGCATGGTGGCTCACGCCTATAATCCCAGCACTTTGGGAGGCCAAGGCGGGTTCACAAGGTCAGGAGTTCGAGAGCAGCCTGGCCAATATGGTGAAACCCAGTCTGTACTAAAAATACAAAAAAAAAAAAAAAAAAAATAGCCAGGCATGGTGGCACATGCCTGTAATCCCAGCTACTCGAGAGGCTGAGACAGGAGAATTGCTTGAACCCGGGAGGTGGAGGTTGCACTCCAGCCTGGGTGACAGAGTGAGACTCCGTCTAAAAAAAAAAAGTGAAGATAATGACCTCTGGTTTTTAGTCTGGCCTGTAACAAGCTTGGGAGTCCTCACTCCTGTCTTCACAAAGAAAAATGCTGAACAAACTGAAAGTCAACAACTCTTGTTGGATCTATCAGAGAATTGAGGGCACAGGGCAAACTGCTGCCCCTAAAACTGGAGAGACAAAAAGGCAGATACAGAGAATCACACCTTAACAGCAGAAGCCCAGAAACAGAAACAGAAACTTCTGGGGAGCCAGTACCAGGGTAGGAAAACTTAAAGTGTAATTGACTCATAGCTGGAGGCTTAGGGTGAACAAATTTGAGAGCTAAAAAATCTATAGTGGCCAGGCATGGTGGCTCATGCCTGTAATCCCAGCACTTTGTGAGGCTGAGGCACGCAGATCACTGAGCTCAAGGGTTTGAGACCAGCTTGGGCAACATGGCAAAACCCCATCTCTACAAAAAAGACAAAAAGTAGCCGGGTGTGGTTGCACATGCCTGTAATACCAGCTACTCAGGAGGCTGAGGTGGATCACCTGCGTTTGGGGAGGTTGAGGCTGCAGTAAGCTGAGATCACGACACTGCCCTCCAGCCTGGGCGACAGAGTGAGACTGTCTCAAAAAACAAAACAAAACAAAATCTAGAGGTCTCATTCTTAGGCGGGACCCTACCCTTTTTTTGGTGTTTTTTATTTTTTGTTTCTTGTTTTTGTTTTGCCCAGGCTGGAATGCAGTGGTGCAATCACAGCTTACTGCAGGCTCCAACTCCTGGGCTCAAGCAATCCTCCTGCCTCAGCCCAACTAGCTAGGACTACAGGTGTGTACCACCATGCCTGGCTTTTTTTTTTTTTCTTTTGAGATGGAGTCTCGCTCTGTCACCAGGCTGGAGTGCAGTGGTGCAATCTCAGCTCACTGCAACCTCCGCCTCCCAGGTTCAAGTGATTCTCCCGCCTCAGCCTCCTGAGTAGCTGGGATTACAGGCACGCACCACCAGGCCCAGCTAGTTTTTGTATTTTTAGTAGAGACGGGGTCTCACCATGTTGGCCAGGATGGTCTTGATCTCTTGACCTTGTGATCCACCCACCTCAGCCTCCCGAAGTGCTGGGATTACAGGTGTGAGCCACTGCGCCCGGTCACCTGGCTAACTTTTAGGTTGTTTGTTTTTTTTTTGTAGAGACAAGTTCTCACTATGTTACCCAGACTGGTCTCGAACTCCTAGCCTCAAGCAATCCTAGGTGTGAGCCATGGCACATGGCCACAAGTTTTACCAGGATCCCACAGTGAAAACTGGAGAACCCCCTGCTCCCCCACCTCCCGCCCCGTGATTCTGGCAGAGGGGAAAAGGAAAGTAGCCATTTTGAAATACATCCATTTCATTCTGTTCTCACTCTGTTGCCCAGGCTGGAGTGCAATTCATTGCAACCAGGCTGGATTACAGCTCACTGCAACCTCAACCTCCTGGGCTCAGGCAATCCTCCTACGTCAGCCTCCTGAGTAACTGGGGCTACAGGTGTGCACATCTATGCCTGGCTAGTTTTTCAATTTTTTTTTTGTAGAGACGGGGGTCTCGCCATTTTGCCCAGGCTGGTCTCAAACTCCTGGGCTCAAGCGATCCACCTGCCTCGGACTCCCAAGAAGTCAGCTACACAGAGATAGCAGCTGAAAATGAATAATTCAGCTGGGCACACTGGCTCACGCCTGTAATCCTAGCACTTTGGGAGGCCAAGGCAGGTGGATCGCTTGAGGTCAGGAGTTTGAGACCAGCCTGGGCAACATGGCAAAACCCCATCTCTACTAAAACAAAAATTAGCCAGGCGTGGTGGTGTACGACCTGTAGTCCCACCTACTTGGAGGCTGAGGCACCAGAATTGCTTGAACTTGGGAGGCACAGGTTGCAGTGAGCTGATATTGAGCCACTGCACTCCAGCCTGAGCAACAAAGCGAGACATTGTCTCAACAAACAAACAAACAAACCCACTGTAACAGAAATGACGAATGTCTGTGATGGGCTCATCAATAGACTGGACATGGCCAAAGAACATGGTGCGCTTGAAGAAATGTCAACAGAAATTTCCAAAGCTGAAATACAATGAGAAAAAAAAATGAAAAAGAACACAATATCCAAGAATTGTAGGACAATTATAGAAAGTGTAGCATACACATAATCAGAATGGCAGAGAAGAAAATAAAGGAACAGAAGAAATGTGGCAATAATGACTGAGAATTTCCCGCAAATTAATGATAGACACAAAACACAGATCCAGGAAGCTCCGAGAACAGCAAGCTGGATAAATACCAAAAACAAAAAATGAAGATAGACCAGGCTGGGCAACACAGAGAGACCCCTTCTCTACAAAACACATTTTTCTTTCTTTTTTTTTTTTTTTGTAGAGTCAGGGTCTCACTGTGTTGCCAAGGCTGGTCTCAAACTCCTGGCCTCAAGTGATCCTCCCACTTCAGCCTCCCAAAGTTCTGGGATTACAGGCATGAGCCACCACACCCACCAAAAAAGATTTTTTAAAAAATTAGCCAGGGACTGCGTGCAGTAGCTCACGCCTGCGATCCCAACACTTTGGGAAGCCGAGGTGGGAAGATGGCTTGAGTCCAGGAATTCGAGACCAGCCTGAGCAACAAAGACTTGTCTCTATAAAAAATAGAAAAAAATAAGCCAAGCATGGTGGTGCATGCCTGTAGCCCCAGCTACTTTGGAGGCTGAGGCAGGAGGATCACTTAAGCCCAGGAGGCAGAGGTTGCAGTGAGCCAAGATCACTGCACTCCACCCTGAGCAACAGAGCAAGACTGTCTTCCCACCTCAAAAAAAAAAAAAAAAAAAAAAAAAAAAAAAAAAGCCAGGCACGGTGGCTCACGCCTTGTAATCCCAGCACTTTGGGAGGCCGAGGCGGGCGGATCACGAGGTCAGGAGATCGAGACCATGGTGAAACCCCGTCTCTACTAAAAATACAAAAAATTAGCCGGGTGGTGGTGGGCGCCTATAGTCCCAGCTACTCGGGAGGCTGAGGCAGGAGAATGGCGTGAACCCGGGAGGCGGAGCTTGCACTGAGCCGAGATCGCGCCACTGCACTTCAGCCGGCAGAGCGAGACTCCGTCTCAAAAAAAAAAAAAAAAAAGGAAAACAACAGAAGTTCAGATCTACATAAGAAAGAAAGAACATTAGAGAAGGAATAGAGAAGGAATAAATAAAGGAAAAAAGGAAGATAACTAGAATTTCACACATATCCATTTTGGGGTACTTTGGGACTGGGTGTTTCTTGGGCAGTCGAAGGTGCGGATCAGCTGAGACTGATGCGGGGCGGAGACAAGGATGTATGAATCATTATCTCTGGGAATGGAAGACATTGGCTAAAGACGGAGCAGTTTCACTAAATCCTTGTAAAGTGGTCAAGGCAGGCAACTAATCCAGCCAACAATTAAGGAGTGTAAGCTGTGTGTTAGGTTCTGTGCTTGCTGAAGGAAATGAGAGGCACCAGGAAGCCTGTGAAAGAGACAGTCAAGAAGAGCAGTCAATTACATTAGGGGGCTGACAAGTTCAGTGCACAACAGAATCCTAAAACAAGAAACTAATTTGTGTGTGTGTGTGTGCGTGTGAGACCCCGTCTCACTCTATCACTCAGGCTGGAGTGCAGTCACTGAAGCCTCAACCTCCCTGGCTCAAACAATCCTCCCACCTCAGCCTCCTGAGTAGCTGGGACTACAGGCGCGCCACTAGTTTTTTGATTTTCAATACAGACAGGTTCTCGCCATGTGATCCAGTCTGGTCTGGAACTCCTGGGCTCAAGCGGATCGATCCTCCCATATCGGCCTCCCAGAGTGCTAGGATTACAGGTGTGAGTCACCATGCCCCCAGCCTGTATTTTATTTCTTCTTCCTCCTCTTTTTTTTTTTTTTTTTTTTTGACAGGGATTCTCCCTCTGTCGCCCAGGCTGGAATGCAGAGGCAAGATCGCGGCTCACTCCCACCTCCCGTCTACTGGGTTCAAGCGATTCTCCTGCCTCGGCCTCCCGAGTAGCTGGGATTACAGGCGCCTGCCACCACGCCCAGCTAATTTTTGTATTTTTAGCAGAGAAGGGGTTTCACCATGTCGCCCAGGCTTGTCTGGAGCTCCTGGGCTCAAGTGACCCTCCTGCCTCGGCCTCTCAAAGCGCTGGGATTAGACACAAGCCACCACGCCCGGCCTGTATTTTATTTTTTAAGGGCGGGCGCCCTCTTCTGTTTTATAGAAGGAACAGTCGAATTCCTACTGGAAGCGACGCGCGCAGCCGGGAAGGCTTTGTAGCCGGCTCGGGTCTGGGATTTAAAGAACTGAATTTCGATGGGTGAAGACAGTGGGAAAGGGCGGTGGCATGATCCTTGTTTTACAGACTAGGAAGTCGAGCCTCAGGGGAGTGACGGGGCTTCTCCGCAGGCTCGGCGAAGAAAGCGAGGGTGGGAGGACCCAGACGAGCGGCCACAACAGCCTCAGCGGCCACAACAGCTTCAGCAGCCACAACAGCTTCAGCGGCCAACTCATGTCAGCCGGCAGAGGGCGCAGGCAGCGGGCAGCTCCAGCTCCGCTGGGGCGTGGCCTTCTGGCGCACCGACACAGTTCCCTCTGTGGCCACCCATTGGCTCCCTCTTACCGCCCTTTTCCGGGGCAAGGGAAGCTAGTAGCGGAGCCGGAAGTGAGGCACCCTCGGGCTCGAGACAGCAGCGGCGTTTAAAGCTGAGCGACCCAGTGCCACTGGAGACGGTCAGCTTCTCCACTCAGGCTCCTCCAGCCCGAGCCAGAAGACCCCCTCCCCCAGAATTCTGGGGGCCTATGGAAGGGAGCCGAGTCAGATCGCGAGGTACCCAGAGCCGAGCCACAGGGCGTTGCCAGAAGCCCCGCCCCTAGGAGTGATCGGAAAGCCTCACCCATCCGGGTGAGGAACCTGGAGGGACCGCCTCGGGGCGGAGCCCGCCGACCATGGCTACGCCCCCGGTGGCCGGTCCCGCAGCTCTACGCTTTGCCGCCGCGGCTAGCTGGCAGGTTGTGCGCGGACGCTGCGTGGAACATTTTCCGCGAGTACTGGAGTTTCTGCGATCTCTGCGCGCTGTTGCCCCTGGCTTGGTTCGCTACCGGCACCACGAACGCCTTTGTATGGGCCTAAAGGCCAAGGTATTGGAGCAAGTAGGACCTGGAAGGGGAAAGAAAGGGGCGGGATGCGAGCACCTGACAAGGGCCTACAGCTTGGGGATGAGACTAGTTGGAAAAGGTCAGCTTGCCCCGAAGTGGGGATTCTGAATTCAGTACCGTACAGGTGGTGGTGGAGCTGATCCTGCAGGGCCGGCCTTGGGCCCAAGTCCTGAAAACCCTGAATCACCACTTTCCAGAATCTGGACCTATAGTGCGGGATCCCAAGGCTGTGAGTAATCCCCGGAACAAGCCCTGACCCCAGTTACACTTGGTGCAGCAAAGTTGCTCCTCCTGTCTACTGGATGTTGGTGCTGACTTCTCTGTCTTCTGTATCCTCAACAGACAAAGCAGGATCTGAGGAAGATTTTGGAGGCACAGGAAACCTTTTACCAGCAGGTGAAGCAGCTGTCAGAGGCTCCTGTGGATTTGGCCTCGAAGCTGCAGGTGAGACTGGTTTGAAGGCTATTATGTGGCTCCTATTTTCTCTAACCTACTTTTTTTTTTTTTTTTTTTTTTTTTGAGGAATCTCGCTCTGTCGCCCAGGCTGGAGTGCAGTGGCACAATCTCGGCTCACTACAACCTCTGCCTCTCGGGTTCAAGCGATTCTCCTGCCTCAGCCTCCCGAGTATCTGGGATTACAAATGCCCAGCTAATTTTTGTATTTTAGTAGAGGTGGGGTTTCATCATGTTGGCCAGGCTGGTCTCGAACTCCTGACCTCAAGTGATCCGCCCACCTCGGCCTCCCAAAGGGCCAGGATTACAGGCGTGAGCCACCGTGCCTGGCCACTAACCCACTTTTGACCTCCTACTCTCCCCCGCTGTAGGAACTTGAACAAGAGTATGGGGAACCCTTTCTGGCTGCCATGGAAAAGTTGCTTTTTGAATACTTGTGTCAGCTGGAGAAAGCACTGCCTACACCACAGGCACAGCAGGTTTCGTTGGGGCAAAACATGTAAGGGCAGAGTGTGGGGTGGTTGTATCAAGGATTGTGGTCTTCATACCTCTGTCCCTGCCCACAGCTTCAGGATGTGCTGAGTTGGATGCAGCCTGGAGCCTCTATCACCTCTTCTCTTGCCTGGAGACAATATGGTGTGGACATGGGGTGGCCACTTCCAGGTACCAGGAATTTGTAGGTGTAGTGTTTAGCCTGAGACCTTTTGAGGCAGTCCACTGGAATAGTTCCATGGGCTCCGGGCATAAGAAACCAGTTATTCTGTTACTATCTGTTCTCTTTATAAGGGGCCTCATTTTCTTTTTCAGAGTGCTCTGTTACTGACTCAGTGAACCTGGCTGAGCCCATGGAACAGAATCCTCCTCAGCAACAAAGACTAGCACTCCACAATCCTCTGCCAAAAGCCAAGCCTGGCACACGCCTTCCTCAGGGACCATCTTCAAGGACGCACCCAGCACCTCTAGCTGGCCGACACTTCAATCTGGCCCCCCTAGGCCGACGAAGAGTCCAGTCCCAATGGGCCTCCAGTAGGGGAGGCCATAAGGAGCGCCCCACAGTCATGCTGTTTCCCTTTAGGAATCTCGGCTCACCAACCCAGGTCATATCTAAGCCTGAGAGCAAGGAAGAACATGCGATATACACAGCAGACCTAGCCATGAGCACAAGAGCAGCCTCCACTGGGAAGTCTAAGAGTCCATGCCAGACCCTGGGGGGAAGGGCTCTGAAGGAGAACCCAGTTGACTTGCCTGCCACAGAGCAAAAGGAGTGAGTGGAACAGAGTTGCTTCTTACTAGGAGCACATTCTTTGCCTGCCTTCCCTTCATCCTATCCTCTTTGCTTGCTCTCACCTCAGGAATTGCTTGGATTGCTACACGGACCCCCTGAGACTATCATTATTACCTCCTAGGGCCAGGAAGCCAGGTAGGTAGTCTGAGTCAGGATTGGATCAACAGCCTACTCTCTTGGGGACTTTCAAGAGCCTGTGTTCATCTAGAAGTAGTAGTTTGATTCTGGTTTCCCTCCTACAGTGTGTCCTCCATCTCTGTGCAGCTCCGTCATTACCATAGGGGACTTGGTTTTAGACTCTGATGAGGAAGAAAATGGCCAGGGGGAAGGAAAGGTGAGTAGGAAGGAGCAGAAAGCTGGGGAAGGGGATGGGTAAAACAGACTGAGAAATTCATATGCTTCAGAATTCAGAGGGCTCAGGGAATGGTTTCAGATGGTAGGATCTCCCTGCTCCCTTCTCTACAGGAATCTCTGGAAAACTATCAGAAGACAAAGTTTGACACCTTGATCCCCACTCTCTGTGAATACCTACCCCCTTCTGGCCACGGTGCCATGCCTGTTCCTTCCTGTGACTGTAGAGACAGCTCTAGACCTTTGTGATAGAACTAAAATGCCCTCTGTACTCTGCCTGTCTCCTGCCTCCTCAGCTCTGCAAGTAGTTTAGTAGGAATGAAGTGGAAGTCCAGGCTTGGATTGCCTAACTACACTGCTAAAAATATTTGTAATCCTTAATAATTAAACTTTGGATTTGTTAAAATACTGCCTTGATGTGAAGGAGGGGAATTAAGGTTTCCATAAGGTCAGCATAGGCCATTCCTTAGAAACAGAACTGTCCCTTCCAAACTGGAAGGATCCCTTTGCCTTTTTTTACTTCCCTTGCTAAGTGTTGTTCAGCTGTGCCTAAAAGGGTTAGCAGGGTTGACAGCCTGGAAGAGAAAGGTCCTTTGGTATTCTAGAAATATGTGTCCTAATGCCAGAATATACTTTGTAAGTTCTCATGCTGCCAGATTATCTGGGGGTGGTGGCACTAGAATGGAGATACTTCATGGGAATAATACTCATTGTTCTTGACCCCACTGGGTCAGTGCTGACCCTACCACCACCCACTCTGCAGCAGCACCCAGATGCTAGCCTTGTACAGAAAGCCCCAGCATCTCTTTACAGTCAATGAGCTCTCTCTTTATTGAGGTATGTCAAATATACAAACACTTCAGAGCTTTTTAGATATGTGAAGTTCCCATTTAGTGAAGCAGATTAACAAAACATGATTCTAAAAGCCTGCCTCCTCTAGACCAAGGCCATGTAAAAGATTTATGTACCAATCAGCATCTTTTCCTTTTAATAATCTTCAGGATGTTGGGTCCCCAGATTCTCATTTGATTTTCTTGCATCATTTTCTCAGACTGTTTGCTTCCTTGCTTCCTCCCCAGTGAGTGCCTTGGGCATTTTGTGTGTGCAGATAGAGAAGTACAGAGTTACTGCAGGAGCCCTCAGGAGTGAGACAACAGGAAATGACAAAGTAACAGAGAGCTGCAGTAGCTGGGATGGGTGAGGACCCCACTTGGGATGCCCCATGGTAGAGTACTGGTGCCTTGGGAGGGTAGAACTGCTCAGGTCTAGCACGCCTCACTGAAGATTGGATTCACCTGCTGGGTGACTCGAATGAAGGTAGTTCTCCTGCTCAACTCTTTGAGCTTAGCTGCTCCCACATAGGTACATGTAGAGCGGATCCCTCCTAGGATGTCTCGGATGGTATGTTCCACATCTCCTTTAAAAGGAACTTCCACTGTCTTTCCCTCTGAGGCTCTTAAAGTAGGAAAAACTTTATTATCTTCTCTTCTGGATTCCTTAAGCCCAGGGACTTTTCCCCAGACCCTAGCATTGAGCCCCGGTTCACCATGCTTTTCCTGAGAACTGTACCATCCCCCTCTCAGCAGCCATGAGTTCTGCCCCCATACTATTACTAAGCTTCTGGGCCTCCACACATACCTGTACTCAGCCACGCCGCCAGCATACTTCTTCATGGCCATTTCAGAACTCATTCCATAGAAGAGCTTGTACTTCTTGCCGTCCCTCTCGATGAGCTCACCACCTGACTCACTGTGCCCAGCCAGCATGCCACCCAGCATCACAAAGTCAGCTCCTGCCCCTGCCACCATCATGGAGGGGGGAAAGAGATTAATCTGGCCAAGGTGCTCACATGGCCACCCTCAAGAGCAACTCACACCATATTCTCAGTCCTGACAATGATTCCAGCATCTTCCTCATTCAGCTTCCCTAGCTGACCCACAATCCATGCAGGCCTGATCTGCCCTGGCCTCTATTCCTCAGTGGGTATGATTTCCCCAAGATTTAAAGAAGAGCCTCTGGAGAGTCCCTGCCTGGCTTTTGCTTTCTCCTTTTGCTGTTTTTACCATCATCGTCTGGTCATTTCATTTTACTGTGCCCAGCTAAATAAGACTCATTTCATGTGTCCCAAGAGCAAAGATCCCCAACTCTAATGGGAGTAATGATCTCCTGGGAAGCTGTGCAAAATGAAAAATGCAGATGTGCTGTCCCATTCCTCAGAGCCTAATATTTTTAGGTATGGCTGGGGATCAGGAGTCTGCACTGTGCAGCAATCTAGGAGATGGTGAGATGGCCCTGGCCCACACTTGGAGTCTCAGATGTCCCCTGCTGGCTGCCCCAGGTGATACCATAGACTTCAGAGTCACTAATTCATATTATGAAAGAATCTGAATGACTTCCTGAGCCTCTCTTAGCCTGACCCTAGACCCTCAGAGGTGATTCATCCTCTTGTATAGAATCATCCTTCCATGCCCTCAAGCTCCTTACCAAAAGCCTTGGCCACATCCCCAGGACAGCTGCAACCTCCATCCTGCAAAGTAAGGAGCACTATGAACACAACATGGATTTCCCAAGCCCTCAGCGATGTCCCAACAGCCCAACTCAAAGCCAACAAGAACCCAGGAATTCTAATCCATCTCTGCCACCTCCATACCCTGCAGAAACCCAGCTCATACCCTACCCTGCCCTTGAGTCTTACTGAAATGATGTGGCCTTTGAGGCCATGAGCAGCATCTGCACACTCCATCACTGCACTGAGCTGTGGATATCCCACTCCAGTTTTCTTCCGAGTAGTACACACAGAGCCTAGGAAGAACATGACAAGGGTGAGAATGATGTGCTCCACAGGTGTTTGCCACTGAAGGGGGGTAGCCGGTGGTCCCCCAGTGAACCAGCTTACCTGGCCCAATTCCCACTTTGATGATGTCAGCCCCAGAAAGGATGAGCTCTTCTACCATCTCTCCTGTTACCACATTCCCTGCCTGAGACAGAGCAATTGAAATACAGCATCCTTAGGGCCAGAAACAGGAGGTCATGTATTGTTACAGTATGCATGGACCATGACTTTCCAACATTATTACAAAGAAAGGATAACTAGGTCCCCTCTACTGGGCCCTCTGAGGGCTTTTACACTAGACACTTTAGAGAACCCTGCTCCCTACCCATTCGCCCAACACCAAGCCAAGGTAGGAGTGAGTGGCCAATGTCACCACTGAACCTAGGGTAAAGCTGAGGTCCATGATGCACTTTTCTAAGGCAACAAGGTGCTATGATCAACAGGGACACATGAAGTGGCATGGAGGAGCCTTGAGTGAGGCAAAGGGAATTACTGGACCAGGCTCACATCTGATTTACAGTAGATTTAGCTCCCCTTCCTCAAGAGACCCAAACATATTCTGTCCTTAAGCCATTCTGTCATAGAACCTGTCTGGCTTCAGGGAAAGGAAGAAGGCATGGTAGTGTAGGCTAAAGACCCATTTGACCAGTTGTATTGGCTTTTGATGGTCAGTAGACACACCCCTCAATGCTGTGAAGAAAATGAAGGCCACTCTTCTAAGGTTGTAAAAAAATAAATCATTGTTCATGTGACCCCTTTTTATGTGACTGTATTATGTGTCTATTTCAGTGGGCAGATGTCTATGTACCACAGGTATGTACAGTGCACAGATGTTCCATCATGGTTTGGTGAGTGACATCAGGGACTAGATTTACAGAGACTATGAACCAAGGGTCAGAGATACTACAATGACCAAATAGACATTTTCAGCTTAGAACTATGGATAATCATCCAGTATCATGATTAAATGAACTAGGAATATCATAATGCAGCAGAGGAGAAATGGACTGATGTAGCAAAACGGAGTGGCAGGAAAGTGGAAAGATAAAAAGGTACCGACTATAATAGAAACATACCATGATGGTGTGCTGGGGGAAGCGCTTCCGTACATCTTTTACAAATTCAACAAAGTGTTCAGAGTAGCCATTTGCCACATCCAGGCATATATACTTCACCTGGGGAATAGCTTCCAGGATCTGTTCCAGCTGCTCAAAGTCAGAAGAGCCTGTGCCTGAGCTGGCAGCCAGATGCTGTGGGAGAAACAGAGCCATTGGCATATGAGAGATGATCTGGTGGGCAGCCAGTGGGTCATTGGTGAGTGTTGGTCCCCAGAAAGCCAAAATATAATTGCTGGAAAACTGGGATAAGGAAGGGAGCAGGGTATGCCCAGTGTTACCTCAAGACAGTCAGGATTCTGGCCAGCAAACTCTTGCCACTGATCGAGTTTATAGTGCTTATGGACAGCAGTGAAGAGAGAGAACTGGGGAGAAGACAAAGAAGCATCAAAAGGGGGGAAACTTTATTAAGGTCTTTTTCTAGAAACAGACCTATTCTATCTGAGGGAGGACATGATTGAAGTTGGGGAGGAAACAAGTCAAAGAAGTTAGGTTGAGCTGGGATTTGAGTTCAACCTTTCTTCTCTCTACAAATACCAGTAGGGTTTTTTTTTCTTTTTTTTTTATTATTATTATACTTTAAGTTTTAGGGTACATGTGCACAATGTGCAGGTTTGTTACATATGTATTCATGTGCCATGTTGGTGTGCTGCACCCATTAACTCGTCATTTAGCATTAGGTATATCTCCTAATGCTGTCCCCCCCCCTCCCCTCACCCCACAACAGTCCCCAGAGTGTGATGTTCCCCTTCCTGTGTCCATGTGTTCTCATTGTTCAATTCCCACCTATGAGTGAGAACATGCGGTGTTTGGTTTTTTGTCCTTGTGATAGTTTACTGAGAATGATGGTTTCCAGTTTCATCCATGTCCCTACAAAGGACATGAACTCATCATTTTTTCTTTTTACCATAAGCTAGTACTTGTCAGATTTCCCACCAAAGTACTGAGTGATCTGGGTTGGATTTCATCTGCCAGCACATTCACTGCTTCTGACTTAAAAGGTGACAAGCTGCTGGTGCAGTGGGACAGGCAGCAGACATGAAAGAACCATGAAGAGGCTGGATGGAGCCTGTGTTTTTCTGCACTGACTCAGCCCCTCTCCTAAGGTAAGCTAGTACTAAACTATTTTTGGTTATGTTCTCGTTCATTTACCAGCAGTAATTCAGTAGGTCTGGATGCTCACCAAAGGTAATGCCTTAAGGTTGATAAGAGCTGATAAGGGGCTACCCTACCCTGTCTCCATCTCTAATGGAAAAAAGGACAAATTTCCTAGTTGGGGACATGGATCAAGCTAAAAAATCTGTTTCATTCAGTCCATTTTAATAAAGTTCAAGGATATAATGACTCATCAAACTCATATTCTCTAGCTCAACAGATTGCAAACAATATCCCAATACTTTGAGGAAGGCATTCAAAGGCCGTTGTGAATGCTAGTGTTTGTGCTTTACATGTCTACATGCAAACAGACAAGAGACAGCAGTTGGCTGAAACAGCACAAATCTTGCAACTGACAAGAAACCCAAGGAAGTCATGTATTAGCTAGCAACAAGCAAGTGCTCTACATACGTATTCAGAGATCAACAATATCTAGCTAAAGCTGGTATTGAATTCTGCTTTCTCAACAACTCTATCATCAACATACTGATAAGCAAAGAAAAGTCACTATAGGATAGGAAGTCAGCAGACGTTGGAGATATACTGGCAGAGTGTGGCATGATGAGCACATCAGATTACATACCAAGCTTAGAAAAAGATGTTTGCTTGCATCCAACCTTTTTATTACAGTAAGACTTTGCTCTTATCTCTAAAACCTGATTTCTTTACCTCTCATCAGCAATACTGAAAGCCAGGCTCCACATAAAGCATTAAGACAGTCCCCAAAACGGTTCATGTATTACAGCACGTCTGTTAACTCTGCAGTCAGAGTCACCATTTCTGAACTCTACTGGTCAGGGCAGATGGACAGTGGGCAACAGAAAGATTCCTAAGCAGTTACTGAATGATAATAAAAATAAAGTAAAAATAAAACTGCGCAACTATCAACCTCAAAGAAATGACAAGACATTCCACAAAGACACAGCAATCAAAAATAGAAAAAGGATATGAAGTCCTTAAGACTAATGGAGCCACAAACAATAGCAGAATTCATCAACCAGGGCTACATGGATCAACCAGCAGAGTGCATATATTCTCAAAGTGCCCAGATAACTCTCTACCTTCTCAGCAACAAGTATAGAGGCAGGTAATAGTACTGACAGGAGCAGCATCTTCCATTTCAAAGTGAACAACTTGTATATAAGAAAAACACATCCCATTTGGGGCACATCCCAGAAACTCCCAGGAACCTAGGACTTAAAGAAGAGGAAGATTAAAAAAAGAAGAAGAATGGCAGAATTATTCTTTTATTAATGAATTGTTCTTATTAAAGAAAATTAATACGTTGCTTCTCCTAGGATCTTCTAGTTAGGATTTTTGAATGCTTAAACTGTAGTTTCTGGACTAAAACAGTGACTGCTTAATGTGGACAATCGCATAACTGAAGGGATGCATGTGACTGTGAGGGGGTGACCTGGGTGGTGGGAAAAGTTGGCAAGGTGTACAAACTGCTAAACAGGACAAAAGGGAAAATTCTGTTCATAAATCAGAAATATCGGAGCAAAACTTAGCTTTGAATCTCACTAATTCAGATGGCCTTTTGAACTTATCAGATAAAGGGCTTTAGTAGTGGAAAAAACCATAAATCAGAGCATCCTGACTGCTAACTGCCAGAGAGCTGACTGGGCATGGGGGTGGGGATGCAAACACCTCTGCAGTCAGCTGGGCTAACTGGACACCAATAGGGATGGGGCATGAGGAAAGCCCTACCTTACAGAGAATCTTGGCCATCTCAAAGGTGCCCACAGTATCCATATTGGCAGCAATGATGGGAACCCCAGTGTATGTCTGCTTTGAGTTCCGAAATGAAAAGGATCTTGTGAGATCCACCTGCACATATGAACAGGAAATTGAGCATTTCATTAATCCAAAAAACGTACCATATTAGGACAAGGACAGGCATCTTTCTTGGTTGTGGCCCACCGGGAGCGTGGGGTCAAGAAACAGCAAGTAGAGAAGCTTTCTCACCTCACTTCGAGACTTAAGGGTACTGCGTTTGGGCCTCAAAAGGACATCCTTGAAGTCCAGTTTCACATCGTTGTCAATATGAGGCATGGCGCCTGGGGGTAGCGATGAATCTGAGGGCTGGAAGGCAGGAAGTCATAAGGACCAATCTTCCCCTGGGCTTTAACGCCCTGTTACGGCTGGCGGCCTCCCTTCGCTTAAGTTGTGGAAGGTCGGGCAAAGGTCGAAGTGTGGTCCCTGAAGCCTGTCGCCTCGGCCCATCCCGTGGCTGCGATTACCCTAGGGCTCCATCCCAGGTACTGTTTGTGGGGGAGAAGAGCTGGGAAAGGGTTGTGAGAGACCCTGACGGTGCACTCCTTACCCAGCTACACTTCCTTCTTCCACTCCTGCAAAGAGCAATGGGGCAAGAGGCTGATTTGGGGGAACGAAGGAATGTTGGCGACGGGGGGCGGGGAGGGTTCATAACTAGTTTCCGGAATAGGGGTACTCACTTCCTGTTGCCTTGGTCCAGGCGGCAGTTGACCAAAGACCACCTTGCTTAGCAACTAACCTCGTGCAATCCCGCTGAGCCTTCTGGGCCACGCCAGCAGGTTCCTCTAGTTGCCGGCGAGAACTACTAACCGACGAATTCCAGCTTCGGCGGCGGCCGGGCGAGGCCTTCTGGATAACAGAGTTCACGCACTGAGGTTGATGTTGGATCCGAGGGGGGTTAGACTACAACTCCCAGGGGGAAACGGGCGGGACCGCCTACTGGCACAATGGGAGGTGTAGTTCGTTCTGCCCCCACTTTTCGCTAGCCCGGGCTCGCCAGGGACTCTCAGAATCGCAGAGTCGTCATCTCTGCTGTTGCTAAACTGGATGCCTTATTTTAATTTACGACGTCACTGAACCGAAACGCGGGAGAACTCCTGAGCCTCTCCGGAACCCAGTGGAAAGAAGGGGGGGAGGGGTGGAGCCAGTGACCCGGAAGCAGAAGGGGCCCCTGCAGGCAGAGTGCTGGAGAGCGGCAGCGGCGACCGGAGCGGTAGGAGCAGCGATTTATCCGTGTGCAGCCCCAAACTGGAAAGAAGATGCTAATTAAAGTGAAGGTGGGAGCACCTCCAGCCTTGCCAAGACGCAGTAGTACTGGGCTGGCAGCAGTGCCTTACGGGAGACGTGGGGAAGGAAAACCACGCCTTTCCCTAGCCTGGAGGACGCTGACTGCCTCAGGGCTCCGCGCGAGGGGTGGTGGGAAATAGGGGGACCCAGAAGGGCTTTGAGAGCGGGGCCCAGGTCCCACCTGACGACCCTGGGGTATTTTGCCATGCCTGCTTTTTTGCCAGGACTCTGCTGTCACCCAGAATGGGGTCGCTTTTGTCGGGTCTCACTGTATTCGAACCCCCCAGTCATAGAGAAGGCCTAGCAGCGGCTTGACTCCCCCGTCTCTCAGATTCTTGGAATAAGCGCTGCTCTCCATTCTTCATTCCCAGGGTACCTGCTTCTCCCAGTCCCTAACGTAGGTCGCCTCCGAGCACAGCCCTAAAACGTTAGCCCGGAGAAACCGGGGCCTCCCAGGGGCTAGACTATGAGCCTTTACTGGTGGTTGCCAAGGTGTGGTATCTCACCCGTCCTACAGGAACCAAAGCGGGGAGTGTGTTCAGTCAGCACCTGCCTTTCTGAGCCTGGCATCCTGGACCAGCCTCACTTCTTTGGCTGAGGCAGGTTAGTTACCGCTGCCCTAGTTCTTGGTACTAGCCATGGTTTCCTTCATTTGCATCTCTCAACTTCCGTGGTGGTTCTTCACCAATTTCCAGCCCTCATTAGCCCTATCTGCTGTTTTCTCTTTTGTGCCTTCAGACAGACAGAGATCCCCACCCTCCCCGCAAAAAAAAAACAAAACTGCTGACAAGTGAAGTCTAATGCTAGTTTGGCCTTTTTGTAGCTAAGTAAATCTATCGTTATTTCGTCAGCTTCTTAGCATATTTACCGTACATAATAGTCATTCTTAACCTTCTCTTACCCAGTCCTTCCAAACTACTTCTTAGCTAAGATTTGAGGTCAAGTATTAAAATAGTATGTTAAAGATGATTTTTTTTAACGTTGAGTAGCGGCCTATATGAGAGTCGTAACATCAATGTAATAGGTGAATGGGTCACTGGCACCATTAAAAAGAGAAAATAGGCTGGGCGCGGCGGCTCACGCCTGTAATCCCAGCACTTTGGAAGGCCGAGGCGGGCCGGTCGCTTGAGCCCAGGAGTTCGAGACCATCCTGGGCAACATGGCGAAACTCTGCCTGTACAATAAATACAAAAAATTAGCCAAGGGTCTGGGCGCATGCCTGTAGGCCCAGCTATTCGGGAGGCCGGGATGGGAGGATTGATTGATCCTGGGATGTCGAAGCCGCGGTGAGCAGTGATGGCACCACTGCACTCCAGACCCTGCCTGAAAAAAAAGGTCGAGCCCAGTGGCTCACGCCTGTAATCCCAGCACTTTGGGAGGCCGAGGTGGGTGGATCACCTAAGGTGAGGAGTTCAAGACCAGCCTGGCCAACATGGTGAAATCCCGCCTCTACTAACAATACAAAAACTAGCCGGGCGTGGTCGTGGGCGCCTATAATCCCAGCTACTTGGAGGCTAAGGCAGGAGGATTGCTTGAACCTGGGAGGCGGAGGTTGCAGTGAGCTGAGATGGCGCCATTGCACTCCAGCCTGCGCAACAAGAGCAAAACTCCATCTCTCCCTGCAAAAAAAAAAAAAAAGAGAGAGAGGGAGAAAATAGGAAATATTATGTGCTAGGTAAGGATATTGTTTTGTGATTTTTTGTGATTTTTTTTTTTTTTTTTTGAGACGGAGTCTCACTCTTGCCAGGCCTGAAATTTTTTATTTTATTTTATATGTATATTACACAGGGGGTGTTACTAGTTCATACTAATTTTTAGTATGGATCACTGTCAAAATCTTGAGAAACACTAACTGTTGAATATTTTTTTTTGAGACAGAGTCTTACTCTGTCACTAGGCTGGAGTGCAGTGACACAATGTCGGCTCACTGCAACCTCCGCCTCCCGGGTTCAAGCGATTCTCCTGCCTCAGCTTCCCGAGTAGCTGGGACTACAGGGCGTGCCACCACGCCAAGCTAATTTTTGTATTTTTAGTAGAAACGGGGTTTCACCAGGTTGGCCAGGATGGTATCGATCTCTTGACCTGGTGATCCGCTCACCTCGGCCTAAAGTGTTGAGATTACAGGCATGAGCCACCACGCCCGGCCTGTTGAATACTTTTATTGGCTTTTCAATGCATATGGGTTCTCATGTCCACTAGGTCCAAAGAAGTTAAGTTACTAATGTTAAGTGTTTTGTACACTTCTTGAAAATTTCACCCCACCTTAAGAAATTTTATGTCACGACCCATAAGGCACAAAAACTTTGCTATTTATGATATGCTCTCAAACTTTCAATTCTAAGTTGATTTCATAACCCACTGATGGGTTGAGACCTGCCCACTGATGGGTTGAGACCTGCAGTTTAAAAAATACTGTTTGAAAGGCCGGGCATGGTGGCTCACGCCTGTAATCCCAGCACTTTGGGAGGCCAAGGTGGGCGGATCACAAGGTCAGGAGTTCAAGACCAGCCTGGCCAACATGGTGAAACCCTGTCTCTACTAAAAATACAAAAATTAGCCGAGTGTGGTGGCACACACCTGTAGTCCCAGCCACTTGAGAGGCTGAGGCAGGAGAATTGCTTGAACCTGGGAGGCAGAGGTTGCAGTGAGCCAAGATTGTGCCATTGCACTCCAGTCTGGGTAACAGAGTGAGACTCTGTCTCAAAAAAAAAAAAAAAAAAAAAAGGGCCAGGTGCGGTGGCTCACGCCTGTAATCCCAGCACTTTGGGAGGCCGAGGCGGGCGGATCATGAGGTCAGGAGATCGAGACCATCCTGGCTAACACAGTGAAACCCCGTCTCTACTAAAAATACAAAAAATTAGCCGGGCGAGGTGGCGGGCGCCTGTAGTCCCAGCTACTCCGGAGGCTGAGGCAGGAGGGCGTGAACCCCGGGGGGCGGAGCCTGCAGTGAGCCGAGATCGTGCCACTGCACTCCAGCCTGGGCAACAGCAAGACTCTGTCTCAAAAAAAAAAAAAAAACACTGTTTGAACAAAAAAAATCAATGGTGTGTGTGGGAACTTGAAAAGAAAATACAGTGTCCTATCACCTGTGGTCTTGCTAAAATGCTGATTATGATTCTGTGGGTCTAGGGTGGGGCACAGGTTTCTGCATTTCTCACAAACTCCCAGGTGATATTGAATGTCTGGGAGCTTTGACACTCTCAGACTTTGAATAGCAAGACATTTGACACTCTCAGACTTTGAATAGCAAAGACACTTTGAATAGCAAGATTCTAGATTTTTTCTGTTTCTTTGAATCCATATTTATGTGGTACTTATCTAAAATTGCCAGTCGTCTTTCCTGCAACACTTACCCTTCTGCCTTCAAACAGGCCTCTGTGCCCCATCTCTCTCTATCTCCCCCTCCCCCCATCCCCTCTTGTTTGTTGCATTTTTTTATTAAATACATAGGAAAGTAGTTACACATGAGATAGCTGTTAATCTCATCTGAAGAAAATATTAATTTAAAAAAGAAAAAGAGCTGTTAATTACCATATAAGTGACACATTTTTATTACAGTTCCTTTTTTTTTTTTTTTTTTTTTTTTTTGAGACAGGTTCTCACTCTGTCGCCCAGGCTTAGGGTGCAGTGGCGCCATCACGGCTTACTGCAGCCTCGACCTCTCAGGCCCAAGCAATTCTCCCATCTGAGCCTCCTGAGTAGCTGGGACTACAGGCGTGTGGCACCACCATACCCAGCCAATTGTTTTATTTTTTTGTAGAGATGGGGTCTCATCGTGTTGCCCAGGCTGGTCTAAAACTCCTGGGATCAAGTGATCTTCCCACCTCATCCTCCTAAAGTGCTGGGATTACAGCCGTGAGCTACCATGTCTGACCCCTTTTTGAATTATTATTTTTTTTTTTTTTTTTGAGATGGAGTCTCACTCTGTCGCCCAGGCTGGAGTACAGTGGCACGATCTCGGCTCACTGCAACCTCCGCCTCTTGGATTCAAGCAATGCTCCTGCCTCAGCCTCCCAAGTAGCTGGGACTACAAGTGCCCACCACCACACCTGGCTAACTTTTGTATTTTAGTAGAGACGGGGTTTCGCCATGTTTGCCAGGCTGGTCTTGAACGCCTGACCTGAGGTGATCCACCCACCTCGGCCTCCCAAAGTGCTGGGATTACAGGCATGAGCCACCATGCCTGGCCTCATTTTGTTTTTGTTTTGAGACAGTCTCACTCTGTCACCCAGGCTGGAGTACAGTGGCATGATCTCGGCTCACTGCAACCTCCACCTCCCAGGTTCAAGGGATCCTCCCAACTCAGCCTCCCAAGTAGCTGGAACTACAGTTACATGCCACCACACCTGGCTGATTTTCTGTTTTTTTAGTAGAGATGGGGTTTCACCATGTTGCCCAGGCTGGTCTTGAACTCCTGAGCTCAAGTGATCCACCTGCGTTGGCCTCCCAAAGTGCTGGGATTACAGGCGTGAGCCACCATGCCCAGCCAAATGATTCATTTTCAACTGCTGTCTCTGTGTAGCTGACTTCTTCCATATTTTTATGTAAGATTTTACAATTCTTCCCAATTTAAATCTTGTTACCTTGTCTCTGTGGTTCAAAAATTAAATGCATCATCTTCTGTCATAAGCCATATCCCAATACCCATCTCATGTATTAATCCCATCAATCATTCAGGTGTCTGGAATACAATTCTTTAGAGTCATTTAAAATTACATGGTCCTTTTATAAGATCTAATTTTTCACTTAAAACCTCTTTCTGTTTGATTTTTGTTTCCATCTCCATTACCCTCATTCTGGTCTGGGATCTTACTCATTTGTATCTTTATTTCTCTGTAATACTTCCAACCAGGTTTTCTACCGTCATATCCCCTCTAAACTGTAGAGTCTAAACCAAGACATGACGTACAAAACCATAATGTGCAGGTCTTCCTTGAGCTTCTTTTTCATTATATTACTCCCTAACCCCAGATCCTTCATTGATTTCCTCATTGCAGATTACTTTGGCAACTGTCTTTACTGTGTGAACCAGTTTTCTCATTCATGTTTTTTAATATAAAATAAAATGCACAGTTCTTAAGGGTTTAGTTCAGTGAGTTTTTAACAATAGCATACGTTCATGTAATTACAAAATCTAAACATTTGTATTCCTACCCCCTCAAGAGTTTCATAGGTTAGTTTTGCTTGTTTTAGAACTTTATATAAATGGAATTATTCAATGTACAATTTTTGTATCTGGCTTCTTTCATTCTGCATAATGTCTATTGTAATCTGTGGTTTATTCCTTCTTATTACTGAATACTATTTCATTGGATGAATTATATCATAATTTGTTTATCCATTCTCCTGTTGATGGGTGTTTGAATTATCTCCAGTTTCTGGCTAATATGAATAAGGCTTCTATGAACATTGTTATATGAGTCTTTTTGTAAACATATGTTTTTATTTCCTTTGGATAAATACCTAAGAATGAAATTACTAGGTCATGTGGTAGATATATATAACTTTAAAAAGAAACTAAGGGGTTGTACCATTTTATATTCCCACCTGCAGTATATGAGCATTCCAGTTGCTCCGTACCCTTACTAGCTGGAACCCTTGTAGCACCATAAAAATGCTGACATCAGTCATTTTTATTTTGGCTATTATAGTATTATAATGTTATATAAATTAAAACACTGTATCTAGTGTTATATAATGTTAGCTCATTCAAGGCTTAAATTGATTAACATTGATTTTCATTCACCATAGCAGTTTGTCATTGCCCCTTGTGTTTGGACAATATAGCACTTCCTTTTGTTTTGTTTTGTTTTGATTTGTTTTTAATTTTTAATTTTTTTTTTTTTTTTTTTGAGACGGAGTCTCCCTCTGTTGCCCAGGCTGGAGTGTGGTGGCACGATCTTGGCTCACTGCAACCTCCACCTTCGTTCAAGCGTCCACCATGCCTAGCTAATTTTTGGTATTTTTGGTAGAGACAGGGTTTCGCCATGTTGGCCATACTGGTCTCAAACTCCTGATCTCAAGTGATCCACCTGCCTCAGCCTCCCAAAGTGCTGGGATTACAAACGTGAGCCATTGTGCCCAGCCAGAACTTCCTTGTATACAGCCTTATTCTATTAATTTTGTGTCTAATTGTTTCTTGGTTGTACATCTTCGCTTGATAAAGATTGTTGGCAGGGCTGGATCACATTTCTTTTGTATTTCCTCCAGTGCCTAGCACAGTATGTTAGGTTTAGGTTCATCTTTTTTTTTTTTTTTTTTTTTTTTTTGAGATGGAGTCTCACTCTGTCACCCAGGCTGGAGTGCAGTGGCGTGATCCCTGCTCACTGCAACCTCCACCTCCTGGATTTAAGCAGTTCTCCTCCTCAGCCTCCTGCATAACTGGGATTACAGGTGCGTGCCACCACACCCAGCTAATTTTTTTTTGTATTTTTGGTAGAGACGAGGTTTCATCATGTTAGCCAGGCTGACCTCAAACTCCTGACCTCAGGTGATCTGCCCGCCTTGGCCTCCCGAAGTGCTGGGATTACAGGCGTGAGCCACTGCGCCCAGTCTAGGTTCATCTTATACTTGTTTAAATAGCATTGAATGTATTGTCAGGTTACAGTATGATATATCAAGAATATCTTCTAAAATTGTTCAATTGCTTTAAAACAACTTCATGGACAATTTCAAACACATACATCAGGAAAGAGAAGGGTGTATGCACCCTTCATCCAGCTTCAAAAATTATCATCTCATAGCCAATCTTATTTAATTTAAACTCACCAACTCCTTTTACCTGATTTTTTTTAAAGCAAATTCCAGATAGCATAGCATATGTTATTCATACATATTTCAGTGTTTATCTGTGAAAGATAACCTGTTTTCTAACATAACCATAATTATTATGTCTAAAAATTTAACTGATTGCTATCATCAAATTACCCTATCGTCTCTCTCTCTTTTTTTATTAACAGTTTGAATCTGGATCCAATTAAGATCCATACATTGCCATTGGTTTATGTGTTTTAAATTTCTTTAAATCTGTAGATTCTCCTTTTTCCCATTTTTTTTCTTGTTGAATAAACTAGAGTTTCCTGCAGTTTGAATTTTGCTGATTACATTCCCATGTTTTTCTTTTTTTTTTTTTTTTTGAGACAGTGTCTTGCTCTGTAACCCAGGCTGGAGTGCAGCGGTGTAATCTTGGCTCACTACTGCAACTTCTGTGCCTCCAGGGTTCTCGTGCCTCAGCCTCTCGAGTAGCTGGGACTACAGGCGTGCGCCACCATGCCTGACTAATTTTTGTATTTTTCATAGAGATGAGGTTTCATCATGTTGGCCAGGCTGGTCTCAAATTCCTGGCCTCAAGCGACCCGCCCACCTCGGCTTCCCAAATTGCTGGGATTACAGGCATGAGACACCGCAACGGGTTCCCATATTGTCTTTTAACATATTCCTCTTTCCTCTGTATTTCCTGTCAGCTGGTAATTAGATCTAGAGGCTTGATTAGTCTTTGTATGTTCATATGTGAGAAGAATTCATAGGTGGTGATGTGGTATGCACTTCCATCAGATCGTTTTGCTTTCTGTGATGTTAGTCATTTCCTAGATCCATTGTTTCACTGGGGGTTACAAGCTGGAGATACTCTAATATTCTTGTTGCTTCATATATTAGCTGGAATATTTGAACAGTGTCCAAAATGGTAGCCATTAGCCACATTTGGCTATTGAGCACTTGAAATGTAACTAGAGAGACTGAAGATTTGAAATTTTGATTGTACTTGATTTTAATTAAATTTAAAAACTGAAACTTAGCTGAGTACAGTGGCTCACACCTGTAATCCCAGTGAGTTAGGAGGCTGAGGCGGGGAGATCACTTGAGGCCAGAAGTTTGAGACCAACCTGGACAACATTTCGAGACCCCATCTCTACAAAACAATTTTCAGGCCGGGCATGGTGGCTCACGCCTGTAATCCCAACACTTTGGGAGGCCGAGGCAGGTGGATCATTTGAGGTCAGGAGTTCGAGACCAGCATGGCCAACATGGTGAAACCCCATCTCTACTAAAAATATAAAAATTGGCTGGGCGCGGTGGCTCATGCCTGTAATCCCAGCACTCTGGGAGGCCGAGGGGGGTGGAACATGAGGTCAGGAGATCGAGAACATCCTGGCTAACACAGTGAAACCCCGTCTCTAATAAAAAAATACAAAAAATTAGCCGGGCGTAGTGGCGGGCGCCTGTAGTCCCAGCTACTCTGGAGGCTGAGGCAGGAGAATGGCGTGAACCCGGGAGGTGGAGCTTGCAGTGAGCCGAGATCGTGCTACTGCACTCCAGCCTGGGCGACAGAGCGAGACTCTGTCTCAAAAAATAAAAAAATAAAAATTAAAAATTAAAAATAAAAAAATAAAAATTAAACGTTAAAAATTTAAAAAATACAAAAATTAGCCAGGTGTAGTGGCGCGCGGCTGTAATCCCAGCTACTTGGGAGACTGAGGCAGGAGAATTGCATGAGCCTGGGAAGCAGAGGTTGTGATGAGCCGAGATCATGCCACAGCACTCCAGTCTGGGTGACACAGTGACACCTTGTCTCAAAAAAAAAAAATTTTTTTTTTTTTTTTTTTTTTTTTTTTTCAAAAAAGAATTAGCCAGGCATGGTGGTATGTGCTTGTAGTACCAGCTATTCAGAATGCTGAGGTGGGAGGATATTTTCAGCCCAGGAGTTGGAGGCTGCAGTGAGCCATGATTACTCCACTGTGTTCTAGGCTGGGACACAGAGCAAGACTCCATCTCAAAAAAAAATAAAATAAATAAATAAATAAAAATAAATTTAAAAAAACCTTTTAAGTATGTTTAGAACAAGTTGGGTGTATAAATCTACTTTTTCTATTGTAAATTATGAAACTTAAATATATGTCAAGTATTTCAGATGAAAATTTACCATTTGAATTTTTTTTTTTTTTTTTTTTTTGGAGATAGAGTCTTGCTGTGTCACCCAAGCTGGAGTGCAGTGGCACAATCAGCCCACTACAGCATTGAACTCCTGGGCTTGAGCAGTCTTGCCTCAGCCTTCTGAGTACCCAGTTGCTGGGACTACAGGCCTGTGCCACTATGCCTGGCTAATTTTATTGTAGAGATGGGGATCTCACTATGTTGCCCAGGCTGGTCTCAAAACTCCAGGGCTCAAGCAGTACTACCACATCTGCTTCCCAAAGTGCTGAGACGACAGGCATGTGCTACCATGCCCAGCCTACCATCTCTATTTTTTTTTTTTTTTTTGAGATGCAGTCTTGCTCTGTTGCCCAGGCTGGAGTGCAGTGACATGATCTCAGCTCACCGTAACCTCCGCTTCCCGGGTTCAGGCGATTCTCCTGCCTCAGCCTCCCCAGTAGCTGGGACTACAGGTGCCCACCACCATGGCCAACTAATTTTTGTATTTTTAGTAGAGATGGGGTTTCACTATGTTGGCCAGGCTGGTCTCAAACTGCTGACCTCGTGATCCACCCCCTCGGCCTCCTAAAGTGCTAGGATTACAGGCGTGAGCTACCACACCCGGCCCCATCTCTACATGTGATATAAATATGAAATACAGGATTTTCAGGATTTGGTTAGAAAAAACGTAAGATATATTAATTTTTATATTGATTACATGTGAATAATATTTTGGCTATGTTGGGTTTAAAAATATTAAAATTTTACCTCTTAAAGAACTTTTACAATGTGGCTACTAGTAAATTTAAAAATTGCATATATGGCTTGTATTACATTTCTACAAGACAGTGCTGCTTTACAAAATCTTACCCTTATCAAGGACATTGTTTTTTAAAAAATTTGTTCTTTTTTTTTTTTTTTTTTTTTTTTTTTTTTTATTTTGGAGACAGAGTCTTGCTGTGTTGCCCAGGCTGGAGTGCAGTGGCGCGATCTTGGCTCACTGCAAGCTCTGCCTCCCAGGTTCACGCCATTCTCCTGCCTCAGCCTCTCCCAGTAGCTGGGACTACAGGCGCCCGCCACCACACCCGGCTAATTTTTTTGTATTTTTAGTAGAGACAGGGTTTCACCGTGGTCTCAATCTCCTGACCTCGTGATCTGCCCGCCTCGGCCTCCCAAAGTGCTGGGATTACAAGCGTGAGCCACTGCGCCCGGCCTAATAATTTGTTCTCATTACAGCATATTCACATTTGTGGTATAAAATATGGAAAATACAGAAAAGCATAATAATGTAATTAAAATCACCCATAATTCCACTGCTCAAGTTAAAGCATTAATATACTGTATATACCCTTCTAAGCTTTTTGGAGAGCATATAGATGCATGTTTTGTTTTTACAAAATTTTAATTATACTCTATATACTATAACTTTTTTGTTAAATTATCAGCATATTGTTAATATATTACAAATAGTTATCCTAAACATTGTTTGAGGGCTTTGTAATTTTTTTTCTAAGATTGTATCGTAATTTATTTAACCCTCAACTGTTTGATATTTAGATTGTGTTTCTAATTTTACAGTATCAAAAGGTTGCAATAACCATTGTTGTAGGTATGCTTTTGGACATAGTCATGAGTATTTTCCTGGAAGTATTGTTGCTGGGACACCATATTGCCAAATTGCTCTCTAGATATATTTATGGGCCTCTACAGTCGATTTCAGAAACAAGGGGCCAACTCTAGAGTTTCAGAATTTACAAACCAAAATTTCTTTTTAAAAATATGAGGTCCAAGCATTTTGCTCTTGGGAGAGCGGCTCTAGGTCTTCTCTGAGGGTCTTTTTTCACTCTTTAAAAATTTGTGGTCGGGCACGGTGGCCCACACCTATAATCCCAGCACTTTGGGGAGGCCGAGGCAGGCAGATCACCTGAGGTCAGGAGTTCAAGACCAGCCTGACCAACCTGGAGAAACCCTTCTCTACTAAAAATACAAAATTCGCCAGTTGTGGTGGTGTATGCCTGTAGTCCCAGCTACTTGGGAGGCTGAGGCAGGAGAATTGCTTGAACCTGGGAGGCAGAGGTTGCAGGGTGAGCTGAGATTGTGCCGTTGCACTCCAGCCTGGGCAACAAGAGTAAAACTCCATCTCAAAACAAATAAATAAAAATTTGTATTATCGGCCAGGTGCGGTAGCTCACGCCTGTAATCCCAGCACCGTGGGAGGCCAAGGCGGGTGGATCACTTGAGGTCAGGAGTTCGAGACCAGCCTGGGCAACATGGCAAAACCCCATCTCTACTAAAGATACAAAATGTAGTCAGGCGTATTGGTGCCCGCCTGTGGTGCCAGCTACTCAAGAGGCTGAGGTGGGGATCACCTGAGCCCAGTATGTCAAGGCTGCAGTGAGCCATGATTGCACCACTGCACTCCATCCAGGTGAGACTGAGACCCCGTCTCAAAAAAAAAGTAAAGTGAAATAATTTGTGGACAACACAGAATTACAAACTTTTTATTTTGTCTTTTTAAAGTTACCACAAATTGTCAGCACCATTCTCTGAAAGGACATTAACACCTGAATATATTTAGTTTCATGAAAATTTCACTGTTAACACTGCTTTTCTCATTTTACCATAGGCTGATGAAAATTTTCACACAGACCAGCATAGGTTAGGGTAGAAGCTTGAGAATCATTGCTGTAATTTATTCTTTCATATCCAAACAGGTTAATCCGAAGGAATTGTTCTTGTATTTTTGGAAACATACTAGTACTAAATCATTCTCCTTGTTGGGAAATTTTCTGAGTTCTTGTTTCATGCTGGTCTGTGTGAATACCATAAGGAGAAACCATATGTTATTTTGTGAGCTACTATAGGAGTGTACATTGGGTCCCAATACTAGACCAGCCAGACTCAGGTAGGATGGAGTACAGAAATAAAAGCACAGGCTCTGGGACCAGGGAATCTGGATCCACTCCCTACTTTTGATTGCGTAGATATGTTTTTAACCTAAGTCTTATTTTTCTCATCTATAAAATGGAAATAGTAATAGTCCATATCTCATAAATACTGGGAGAATTAAATGTGATGCATGTAAGATGCTGATCATAGTTACCCTTAGAAAGTGTTCAGTGGCTGGGCAAGGTGGCTCATGCCTGTAATCCCAGCTCTTTGGGAGGCCGAAGCAGGAGGATCACTTGAGCCCACAAGTTTGAAACCAGTTTGAGCAACACAGAACTCGTCTCTACAAAAAAATCTTAAAAATAGCTGAGTGTGGTGGTGCACACACCCTGTAGTCCTTGCTACTTAGGAGGCTGAGGTGGGATGGTTGTTTGAACCCAGGAAGTCAAGGCTGCAGTGAGCCAGGATCACACCACTGAACTCCAGCCTGCGTGATAGAGCGAGACCCTGTCTCTTAAAAAAATAAAAGGAAAAAAAATGGTTTTCAGTAAATGTTAGCTGTGATTATAATATGATCATCAGTATATTTAGCCCTTCAAAAATATTCATTGACTGCTTGTGTGTCAAACACTGGGAAAGTTTAACACTTAAACAACTAGCTGTAATTGGTATATTAATATTGGAAGTATTAATAAAGTACACTGGGAACAGGTCTACACATCATACAGGAGATTTTATACATTGCTGGAGTGCAGTGGCACGATCTCGGCTCACTGCAACTTCTGGCTCCTGGGTTCAAGCGATTCTCCTGCCTCAGCCTCCCAAGTAGTTGGGATTACAGGCATGCGCCACCATGCCTGGCTAATTTTGTGTTTTTTAGTAGAGAAGGGTTTCTCCATGTTGGCCAGGCTGGTCTCGAACTCCCAACCTCAGGTAATCCACCCACCTCAGCCTCCCAAAGTGCTGGGATTACAGGCGTGAGCCACTGTGCCCGGCCAGGAGGAGATCTTATATTTAAGGGGTCTTGAAGTTTGGAGAAGGAGAAGGGGAGGATATTGCAACAAGGAAAACAACGGAAACAAATAAATGCCCATAAATTAGAATGAGCATGGTGTGTTTGTGGCCTGGATCACTGTAGACTAATGCAGATAGAGCTTTTAAGAGCAAGAACAGATGGGAGAAGACACGACATTTATGACTGCATAATCAGTATAATTATTGTGTTTGGATATCACCAGCCCTTAACTTATGGAAGAAGTCAAGAAGACAAGAGCTGCAATTAAGGATTTAGGTAGAAGTCTGGAAAGATATGGGAGATGTAATGTTGACTTCTCATCTTCTTTTCTTTTCTCTTTTTTCTTTTTCTTTTTTTTTTTTTTTTTGCAAGGGTGTTGCCCAGGCTGGAGTACAGTGGCACAATCGTGGCTTGCTGCTGCTACCTCTAATTTCTAGACTCAAGCGATCCTCCGACCTCAGCCCCCCAAGTAGCTGGTACTACAGGCATGCACACTGCACTCAGCTAATTTTTTTTTTTTTTTGGTTGAGACAGGGTTTCGCCGTGTTGTCCACGCTGGTCTGGAACTTCTAGGCTCAAGTGATCCTCCAGCCTCAGTCTCCCAAGGTGTTGGGACTGCAGGTGTGAGCCACCATGCCCAGCCAATTCTAGCATTTTTTAAAAAACTGCTCAGAGATGATTTCTGGTGTCCTTGAGAATTCTTCGAATTATCTGAATATTAATTTCTAGCATTGATATTTAGAACAAGGTCCTTCTGACGGGCGCAGTGGCTCACGCCTGTAATCCCAGCACTTTGGGAGGCCAAGGTGGGTGGATCACCTGAGGTTGGGAGTTTGAGACCAGCCTGATCAACATGGAGAAATCCTGTCTCTACTAAAAATACAAAATTAGCCAGGCGTGGTAGCGCATGCCTGTAATCCCAGCTACTCAGGAGGCTGAGGCAGGAGAATTGCTTGAACCTGGGAGGCAGAAGTTGCGGTGAGCCGAGATCGTGCCATTGCACTCCAGCCTGGTCAACAAGAGTGAAACTCCATCTCAAAAATAAATAAATAAATAAATAAAACCTTTCATTGCCATATCATCCAAAAGAATGCCAATATTCTCACTGATTTTGGGGGACTGATTTTGGAAGATGACTCATGGAATTAAGAGGATCAGATGGTTCAAAGAATCTTGCCCTATCAAAGTTGTTTACAGCCTAAAAATATTTGATAAATGAAGGTATGTTCAAAGCCTTCTCATTCTCCAAAGCAGTGCTGCTGAAAATATGCATCTTTTAGAAGGCAGTAGATCCCAAAGACCAAGATAGGACGTTTTACCTAGAAGACAAATTGTACATTGGGCTTTAAGGACTCATGAAACCATTGCCTGTTTCAGACGCTGACCGGAAAGGAGATTGAGATTGACATTGAACCTACAGACAAGGTGATGCATGCCCAACTCCTCTTCATGTACTTCTTGCCATGTATATTTGTTTGCATATGCTTATGAACTTGGTCCTTTTGCTCTCATGCTGTCTGCATAGCCCTTGTTCTTTCCATTTCCATGGTCCTACCCCTGAGCAGCAGCCCCTGACTACTTGTCTCTCTAAAGGTGGAGCGAATCAAGGAGCGTGTGGAGGAGAAAGAGGGAATCCCCCCACAACAGCAGAGGCTCATCTACAGTGGCAAACAGATGTGAGTTTGGAGTGAGAATGACAGCATGGCGATCTTATGTGAAGATGAGAAGATGAGAGGGGCACGTACTGAGGTGGATCGGATTGCCTCTTGTTTTTGGTGCCTTAGACTCTTTGGCAATCTGTTGAAGCCTCTAAGCCCCTTCTCAGAATAAGATTTTTTCAGGCATAAAACAAAATATATAGAATTAAAAGAAAACTAATTATATTGAAATAGTTATTAAAATACTAAAATATGTGATATAGTAATATATGTACTTTTTAATGCATAAGATCTAATGATAGGTCTAATATGACCATAATTTTGAAATATTTTCAAGATACCTATAAATGATTATGATAGAAAATAGTTAATTGCTATTGTTAACAAGTTACCTATATTGCTAATACTACTGTGGTTTTTGGGCTATGTTTGAAGTTAGAAGAAATGTTAAATTTCAGTTGGGGGTTAGTAAAAATAAAGATGGGGTTTTTTTCTCATTCAAGTTCACAGAGCGCCCCCCCCCCAAAGAGATCCAGGAAACTCAAGAACTCCTGTTCTGGCTGGGCACGGTGGCTCACGCCTGTAATCCCAGCACTTTGGGAGGCTGAAGGGGGTGGATCACCTGAGGTCAGGAGTTCGAGACCAGCCTGGCCAACATGGTGAATCCCCATCTTTACTAAAAATACAAAAATTAGCTGGGCGTGGTGGCGGGCACCTGTAATCCCAGCTACTCGGGAGGCTGAGGCAGGAGAATTGCTTGAACCTGGGAGGTGGAGGTTGCAGTGAGCTGAGATCATGCCACTGTACTCCAGCCTAGATGACAGAGCAAGACTCTGTCAAAAACAACAACAACAAAAAACTCTTAAGTCTTCTTTTTCTTTTTCTTGTTTTTTTGTTTTTTGTTTTTTGTTTTTTTTTTTGCTTCCTTTTCCTGCAGGAATGATGAGAAGACAGCAGCTGATTACAAGATTTTAGGTGGTTCAGTCCTTCACCTGGTGTTGGCTCTGAGAGGAGGAGGTGGTCTTAGGCAGTGATGGACACTCCATTTTACCTCCTTACCCTGTCGCTCATAATGAGGCATCATATATCCTCTCACTCTCTGGGACACCATAGCCACTGCCCCCTCCCCTGGATGCCCAGTAATGTATGTCTACTGGTGGGAGACTGTGAGGATCCTAGGATTCAGTATTCCTGGCCCAGAGGGCCCTTGCTGGCTATTGGGTGTCAGTTTGCAGTCCTGTGTGCTTCCCTCTCTTAAGACTGTGTCCCTGGTTGTCAATAAAATATTTCCTGGCCTCCTGGAATCTTTCTTCTGTTGCACAAGTTGACTGAAATAAAAATGGACCTAATGCTCACTCAGTTATAGCAGGCTGAAGGAATCAGACAGTGGAAGGAATGGTGCTCTTACAGGGATTATCAGATTTTAGGAAAACCTACTTAGTGGTGTGTTGGAGTCAGTTCCTAGTGGCTAATGAGAGCCAATTACTGGCACCTTTTTCCAACTCTATTAAGTGACTTCATGTTGGTAGCTTGAAATTGGCCATGGTAGGATTATTTACAGAAACTGGCAAACACTACAGATCAGTTCCTCCCCACAAACTGGTTGTTAAACATCTACCAGTGTAGTGCTGACATGGATGATGGAAACCTTCGGAGTGAATTATCTCTCACTGTGGCTCTACTGGACATTTAGGCCTGGTTGGAGAACGCCTTCAAGGGTTTGGCTGACACTGCACTCTATGGCTGGAATATTACTGAGGACTTTGGGTTCTACACTATCAAGAGGTTGATAATGCAGAAAGATTGAGTGACAAGCTGTGATGTATCACTTGGGTCTCAAGAAGAGGCAGGTGCTAGAAGAAAAGGCTTTCCTTTTTCCCTGGCTTCTTAGTATAATAGAATCGGGCAAGGCTGGGTGGAGTGGAGAAGTAGGGAGGATGCCCGTGGCCAATGCCTTGAAGAGACTTCACTGCTGTGGTTGCATGTGCGGTCGTGTTGGTACCTCGCTGCAATCTTCTTCCCCGCCCAGCATCAGATGGCACTCTTGCGCCATCTCCAGGCTGATGACGCCCCGAGTGGCGACGCTCTAGTCGCCAGTTTATGGCAGGCAGAGTGGCCGCCTTAGCTGCCGGAGGTTCCGCGCTCTCTACGGCCCTGGGTGAAGCCCCACCTCTGCTGCGCGCAGCCTGCGGTGCGGGTCATGGCGCGGCTACCGAAGCTGGCAGTCTTTGATTTGGGTGAGGGACGGGAAGGGGAGAATTTCGTAAGGTGCCCTCCTTTTCCACACCCCTAACAGCAGCTCCCGAATCCCTGCGTCTCCCGCCCCAGGCTGAACCTTCCCTCTCCTTCCTCTCGCAGATTACACTCTCTGGCCTTTCTGGGTCGACACGCACGTAGACCCTCCGTTCCATAAGAGCAGGTGAGGTAGGGACAGGGAGGACTGGAGCGAGATGGGACCCAGCCAGGGCTGAGCGCACTCTTGCTCTCTCCAGTAATGGAACTGTACGAGATAGGCGGGGCCAAGACGTCCGACTGTACCCAGAGGTGCCTGAGGTCCTAAAACGACTGCAGAGCCTTGGGGTGCCCGGTGCGGCTGCTTCAAGGTAAGAAGAGCGACTGACAACTGATAGTGTAATGCTGAAGGGTGCATGCAAGAGACAGTGAAACCCCTGGGCTACAAAAATAGGGACGGTGCAAGTTTCCAAGTATTTGCATATTTTTTCTCCTTGAATGCTCTCCTGTGCCTTTTAACTATTAAAAAGTGGGGCCGGCAGGCGGGCGCGGTGGCTCACGCCTGTAATCCCACCACTTTGGGAGGCCGAGGCGGGTGGATCACGAGATCAGGAATTCAAGACCAGCCTGACCAACATGGTGAAACCCCGTCTCTACTAAAAATACAAAAATTAGCCGAGCATGGTGGCGCGCACCTGTAATCCCAGCTACTCAGGAGGCTGAGGCAGGAGAATCGCTTGAACCCGGGAGGTGGAGGTTGCAGTGAGCTGAGATGGAGCCACTGCACTTCAGCCTGGGTGACAGAGTGAGACAATGTCTCAAAAAAAAAAAAAAAAAAAAAGTGGGGCCCGACACAGTGACTCACACCTGTAATCTTAGCTCTTTGGGAGGCCTAGGTGGGAGGATCACTTGAGCCCGGGAATTCGAAACCAGCCTAGGCAATAGAGGGAGACCCTATCTCTACCAAAAAAAAAAAAAAAATTGTGGTGGCATGCACCTGTAGTCCCAGCTACTTGGGAGGCTGAGGTGGGAGGATCACTTGAGCCCAGGAGGTCGTGACCGCAGTGAGTCGTGATTGGGCCACTCCACTCCAGTCTGGGTGACAGAGCTAGACCCTGTCTCAAAACAAAAGCTAAAACATTGGCCCAGCACCAATTGTGTCAAATAGGAAGACAATGGAGTTAAACAGAGTCTGAGGATGCCTGTCCATCCCAGAAAAACAGCAAGTGGATTTCCCTGGTTATACTTACTAACTTTGCTTAATAAGTTAACGTAGCCCTGGCCCTTCACTTTACTAATCCCATCTTTTACACCATTTTGCAGGACAAGTGAGATAGAAGGGGCCACCCAGCTACTGGAGCTCTTTGACCTCATCAGGTACTTTGTTCATCGGGAAATCTATCCGGGCAGCAAGATCACACACTTTGAGAGGTATGTGGAGATAAGGGAGGAGCAGGGTGAGAAAGTACCAGAGAGGCTTGAGAAACCAAGATACTAGCTTGGTTACTCCTGCCCTGTCTTGCACAGGTTGCAGCAGAAGACTGGAATTCCTTTCTCCCAGATGATCTTCTTTGATGATGAGAGGCGGAATATTGTAGACATCAGCAAACTGGGTACTGAGTGATGAGGAACAGCCATTTGGGGTCCCTAGGAGGGATTGGGTAGATACATACAGGTTGGATAGTTTGCCCTATAGGTGGCACCCACAAAGGTCAGAGTAATAATGGAGAACCCTGAAAGCCTAATGAAATGTGACTTCTTATCTTTCTAGGTGTTACCTGCATTCACATCCAGAATGGAATGAATCTTCAAACTCTAAGTCAAGGGTTAGAGACATTTGCGAAGGCCCAAACTGGGCCTTGAGGTCCAGCCTTGAGGAGAGCCCATTTGAGGCCTAAACTGAAAGGAAATCAAGAAGGCATTTTCAGGTGCATTTGTAATTTATTAAAGTTCATCTGTGTGTGACAGAAGAGATTTTACCCACAGTGTGGGGAGTTTCTATTTTTCTAGCCTGTGAAATGGGGTTGGTTGTCCTGAGGTGCAGAGACCAGAATGTGAGACATTAGACTGCATCAGGTTTGCCATCTAAACTTAGGGCAACCCCAAGTGCTTGAACCTATACCACCCCACTTTCCTGAGCTCTGTAAAGAGCATGAAGTTTTCCCACTGACCCCATACACTGAGGTGCCATCACACTGCACATTTCCTTCTGGAGAACAAGCACATACTCTGGGGTGGAGATAGAACTGTCTTTTTATGTAATAGAAAATGATGTGGCTGCTTTAAGAGGAGCACGTCGGTCTGGGGCTGGTGGCTTGGGTCACGTGACAGCGGTGGTCTCATTTGCGCCTCTTGATGATGTCGCGGCGGCGCCCTGAGGAGGGATTGGGCAAGGCTGGTCCTGTGCGATGAGACATCACCCTCCCAGGAGCAAGGCGGAAGTCTGGAGGACGCCGAGGGGCGGAGGCGGGAGAGGCGAGCTCGCGATGAGTGGTCTTGGCAGGCTCTTCGGGAAGGGTGAGCCAGGGTGGGACTGGCCAGCCAGGAGGCGCTGGCTGGTGCAGGGGAAGAGGAGACCCCGGCGAGATTCGGCCGGACCGCTGCGCCGGGCAGGGGAAGAGAATCAGGAGACAGGCTGACTGGAAAACCCCGTCGGCCGATGGCGGAGCAAGGCTCATCGCCGGTGCCAAAAGGCACACCATGTCAGGGCGCCTTGTTCCCGTCCGCCGTCCTCCCCCACTCTCAGAGGGAAGAACTCAAGATCGGGGAGGGGACTTGAGGGCGTGGCGATCGTGCTGGCTCCCATTGTTGAGGCTTGAAGACGAGTTTCCTGCTGTCTTCAGCCCTTTTCAAAACCTTGTTCTATAATACTTTGTGCTGGGCAAGAGGGATCTAAGGTGAAGAAGAAAGACTGCCTTCTTGGCCCGGCGCGGTGGCTCACGCCTGTAATCGCAACACTTTGGGAGGCCGACGTGGGTGGATCATGAGATCAGGAGTTTGAGACCAGCCTGGCCAATATGGTGAAACCCCGTCTCTACTAAAAATATAAAAATTGGCCGGGCGCGGTGGCTCACGCCTGTAATCCCAGCACTTTGGGAGGCCGAGGTGGGTGGATCACCTGAGGTCAAGAGTTCGAGACCAGCCTGGCCAACACGGTGAAACCTTGTCTCTACTAAAAATACAAAAAAAAAAAAAAAAAAAAAATCTAGCTGGTTGTGGTGGCACGTGCCTGTAGTCCCAGCTACTCGGGGAGGCTGAGACAGGTGAATCGCTTGAACCCAGGAGGCGGAGGTTGCAGTGAGCCAAGATCGCACCATGCACTCCAGCCTGGGTGACAGAGGGAGACTCCATTCACAAAAAAAAAAAAATTAGGTGGGCATGGTGGTGTGTGCCTGTAGTCCCAGCTACTTGGGGAGGCTGAGGCAGGAGAATCACTTGAACCCGGGAGACAGAGGTTGCAATGAGCTGAGATCATGCCACCGCACTCTGGCCTGGGCAACAGAGTGAGACTCTGTCTCAAAAAAAGAAGTCCTGGCGCGGTGGCTCATGCCTGTAATCCCAGCACTTTGGGAGGCCGAGGCGGGCAGATCACCTGAGGTTGGGAGTTGGACACCAGCCTGACCAACATGGAGAAACCCTGTCTGTACTAAAAATACAAAAAATTAGCCAGGCATGTTGGCACATGCCTGTGATCCCAGCTATTTGGGGGGCTGAGGCAGGAGAATCGCTTGAACCCAGGAGGCGGAGGTTGAGATGAGCTAAGATCACGCCATTGCGTTCCAGCCTGGGCAACAAGACTGAAACTCTGCCTAAAGAAAAAAAAAGAAAGGCAGCTAGGAATAGTAAAAAGAATATTGGTTTTAGAACTCATACTGCCACATTTTGATTCCTGCACAATCTCTTACTAGTTGTGATTTTTAACATCTTTGTGGTTGTTTTCACATTTTTAAAGTGAAGAGATAGCACGTTCATTGTAGAGATTTGGGGATTAGCAATAACACAGTCAGGTCTCTGGCACATACTATGTATTCAATGATTGGTGGCTAATATGTTTCCTTCACAAAATTTGGGCCTACTCCACTGGACTCCTCAGGGAAGAAGGAGAAAGGGCCAACCCCTGAAGAAGCAATACAGAAACTGAAGGAGACAGAGAAGATACTGATCAAGAAACAGGAATTTTTGGAGCAGAAGATTCAACAGGAGCTACAAACAGCCAAGAAGTATGGGACCAAGAATAAGAGAGGTAATGAGGGAAACAAGCCTATGGGGAGGGCCCAGATGGGAAGCAGGTGCTTCTGACTCTTGACGTTCAGGGTATGGGCTGGGTCAGCTGCCTTACAGGCTTTGCGGAGGAAGAAAAGATTCGAACAGCAGCTGGCACAAACTGACGGGACATTATCCACCCTGGAGTTTCAGCGTGAGGCCATTGAGAATGCCACTACCAATGCAGAAGTTCTTCGTACCATGGAGCTTGCTGCCCAAAGCATGAAGAAGGCCTACCAGGACATGTGGGTACGGGGGGAGGGGTGGAGGGGACCCAGGCACTGGGAAGAGTGGCTTGCTATCACACTTTAAACTTGAAAGCCTGTCAGAATGTGGATTTGCAGTATAGATACTTGTGATGGCTAGACCTCCATCTGCCCCTTGCTTCCTTTAAGATTCTTTCACTGCCTGGGGCATTCTAGGGAGGAAAGATGTCTTCTCTAATTCTTTTTTTGTTTTGTTTTGTTTTGTTTTTTGAGACGGAGTCTCACTCTGTCGCCCAGGCTGGAGTGCAGTGGCACAACCTCGGCTCACTGCAACCTCTGCCTCCTGGGTTCGAGTGATTCTCCTGCCTCAGCCTCCTGAGTAGCTGGGATTACAGGTGTGCACTACTGTGCCCAGCTCATTTTTGTATTTTTAGTAGAGATGGAGTTTTGCCATTTTGGCGAGGCTGTTCTTGAACTGACCTCAGGTGATCCACCTGCCTTGGCCTCCCAAAGTGCTGGGATCACAACTGTGAGCCACCATGCCTGGCTGCCTTTTCTAATTCTTAAAGATCCTTCGGGAAAGGGAATGAAACCTATCCTTTCCAGTGTGGCTCCTTGCTATTTCTTAGCCCAGTCTTGCGTCTTTGCAATTTTCCAGGGATCTCTTCTGATTGATAGTTATGGGCTTATCAGTGTGACCCTACAAGGCTGGAGGGGTTTCATTCATGTGAGATGAGAAAGTCAAGGGGGCATTGTTGCCTGATTTCTTAGCTGTCTATCTCATTCTCAGGGACATTGACAAGGTAGATGAACTGATGACTGACATCACGGAACAACAGGAGGTGGCCCAGCAGATCTCAGATGCCATTTCTCGGCCTATGGGCTTTGGAGATGATGTGGATGAGGTGATTGGGGGTGAGGGGTCAGGGAATATTGGAGAAAGTATGGGACTGGCCAGAAGGAACACCCAAGAGAGGCTCTTGGGACAAGTTTGGGAGGGAACTTCAAGGTAGAAGTTTTTTTCTTCATCTTAAATGGTCTTGTCTTCCCTATCCAGGATGAACTGCTGGAGGAGCTAGAGGAGCTGGAGCAGGAGGAATTGGCCCAGGAGTTGTTAAATGTGGGCGACAAGGGGGAAGAACCCCCAGTCAAATTGCCTAGTGTACCTTCTACTCATCTGCCGGCAGGGCCAGGTATGCGGGGTTGTTCTGTTGTCTTGAGGACTTAAGAGGGTGGGAGAGATATGGGGAAAGATTATTCCTCATCCATCCTACCTCAAAGGAGCCACACAGAAAGGGCTGCTGCTGCAGTTGTGCAGGTTGTTGACTGCATATAGGCACCCACCTAGCCTGTGCTTCACTCAACAAGCCATGTACCCTGGTTTAGGGCTGTAAATGGCAGGAGCAAGAGGCACCTTTTTTCTAATTTGCACAAAGGTGCTGTGGGATTGAACAGCAGCCTAGCAAGCAGAAGGACCACACCTTTAGGTTTTTTGCTGGGGAGAGAAAATTCAGCAGGCTCTGAATGTCATAGCAGGGGACGGTTGGAGTTGCTGAGACCTTAATGCTTCTCTTTTCTTTTCTCTGGGTATCTTTGTCTTCAAAGCTCCAAAAGTGGATGAAGATGAAGAAGAACTAAAGCAGTTGGCTGAGTGGGTATCCTGATAAATCTGGGCTTGTTTTCCTAATGCTACCTTTGTTGATCCTTTTTTCCTTAAGTGCCAAGTGCTGAGCTAAAGGAGGATAACTTTTTGGGGAAGTCATGCTGAGGGTGGTAGTGTGACCCTGCCTGAAAAAAGGGTCTCTTACCCTCCCAGCCCTGGCTCAACTCTGAAGAAGGATCTTGCTACAGAAGGAGCCCTTGGGCTCCCTTCTCTTTGATAGCAGTTATAATGCCCTTGTTCCCAATAAAACTGGGCAGATGGAATCCTAGTGTCTATACTGCCTTGTCTACCCCTGAAGCTGTTCCCCTGGCCCTTGGAGCCTTATTTCAAGCAATGAATAATTAGAGCAAAG
This sequence comes from Symphalangus syndactylus, assembly GCF_028878055.3. Lineage (NCBI taxonomy): Eukaryota > Metazoa > Chordata > Mammalia > Primates > Hylobatidae > Symphalangus > Symphalangus syndactylus. Next base: position 30,012,710 of record NC_072431.2, read on the forward strand.
AAGAGGGGTTGGAACATAGAATAAATGGGCATTCCTAATATCTCAACCTATGTTCCAGGCAAACACTGTTTCATCTTTCAAGTCAGTTTGTCCTAGAGTTGCCTAGTTGCTGAGGCTGAAGAAACTGCCATCTACCACTTAGAACCATGTGGAGGCATCTCTGAGTCTTCCCTAGTTGCTTTTCCCTGGTCATGCCTCTGCCAAGACAGCCCCAAATTTCTTTTACAAAGCCCATTTTCAAGGACAAGGAGGGAGAATACCATGGAAGGAGCAAATAGCTTTGCTACTTGGAATGGAAGGAGCAAATAGCTTTGCTACTTGGAATGGAAGGAGCAAGTAGCTTTCCTTTATCCAGAACCCATAGTTAGTAGCTTTCACTACTAGAAGGCTTGGTTTGAATTCCGTGTCTGGGAACAATAGTGTGAGAAGCCTTGTCTCCCTGCTATTGTGTCAGTAGTGGTTAAGGTGACACTGGAAGAGGGAAAAGGAACCAAGGTACTTAATACACCCAAATACCCATTTCTTTTCTTTTTTTTTTTTTTTTTTTTTTTTGAGACAGAGTCTCACTTTGTCACCCAGGTTGGAGTGCAGTGGCACGATCTCGGCTCACTGCAACCCCTGCCTCCTGGGTTCAAGTGATTCTCCTGCCTCAGCCAGGTGCCAATATGCCCGGCTAATTTTTGTATTTTTAGTAGAGACAGGGTTTTGCCATGTTGGCCAGACTGGTCTCGAACTCTTGACCTCAAGTGATCTGCCCACCTCGGCCCCCCAAAGTGCTGGGATTACAGGCGTGAGCCACTGCACACAGCTCGAATACCTATTTCTAAAAGAACTAACAGTGCCATCACTTTGGACTATAGACAGGCAGAGCCATAATCAAAGTGGAAGAACCAGGGCTTTTACCCCACCGCTTGAGCATTTAAACAGCACAAAGATGTAAAATAATGAGCATATATTGAGTTGAATAATAAAGCTTCCCAAAATAGAGTGTTAATCTGAGCACCCCATCCCCTAAGAGCCACATCATGAATTACACTATTGATTTAACACAGTGTCAAGATTATTGGTTACAGGCTCTGGGCAGAAATCTCTTATCCCAGCAGTGTTCCCTGCTATAAGATTGCCTTGAGAAAAGAATGTCTTTGGCCCTAGTTGATGAAACTAAATCAGACTTAGATTTATTTTTGGTATAAAGGATTTTTAGCCCAAGACCTCCTGCTTTGCTCCTCTCTTAGCCCCCTCCTTCAGCCATTTTCAGGTCGTAATTTCCAAGGATTAGTGCTGTTTAGTGGTGGTGTGGAGCTGGCACATGGCCTCAAGCAGCCTGATCTCATGGGTGGGTTGCTCAGGCTGGAACTTGAGAACCCAGGGATCCTTGATGATGTCCAGAATGGTGGCACGCTTAGTGGCTTGGCGTAGCATCTGGAGGATCAAGTTCTAGAGCAGGGAGAGAGAGGTCTTGCCTGAGTTTTTCTCCATTGTGCCACACAGGCAATGAGCAGTTGGATCTAAGAAAGAAGCAGGATAGCCCATCATACCACTCTGGTCAAAGTGGGTGTGGCTCTGGTATTATCTTGGAGAGCCAGGCAGTTAACTCCCTGGAGGGGAAGGGAAGAGTTCCTTGGGAGGAATGCTTTCCATATTTCCCTTCTGGCCTAAAGAGACAGAAGCTGGAACCTGTGTATCAGGCAAGGTTTGGAGCCTAGTGGTTGGCCCTTTATGCCTTCCATACTGTATTGTAGGACAGGAGCTAGTGTGTGAGATGGCTCTGGTGTGGGAAGACCCTTTCCCCAGGGTTGGGAGGCCTAGGTTGGGTGACCTAGGTTGGATATTCACCCCTCCCTGTGGGTCATCCCTGAGGGCTCAGCCCTCCTTAAGTAGCCAGTACCTTGCACTCCTGGGAGATGGTATGGTTAGCTGGGAAAGTGACCTCCTTCTGAGTCTCTCTCAGCAGCTTTTTGAAATTGGTGTCATCAAAGGGCAGATGGGCGACCACTAGAGTGTAAAGGATGACGCCCATGCTCCAGGTGTCAGACAGGAAAGGGTTGTAGGGCAAGCCTCGTAAGATCTCCGGGCAAGCATAAGCAAAGCTGCCACAGTAAGTCTGGCTGAGGTGGGAAAAGCAGTTCACTTGGCGGTAAGAAGGGCTACGACCCACAGGCTGGTTAGAAGGCGCCATCTTGGCGAAGCTAAAGTCTGATATCTTCACATTCTTCCACTTGTCCAGCAACAGGTTCTCCAACTTTAAGTCCCTACCAGAAGCAGAAAGGCTGGGCATCAGGCTGGGGAGAGGGCTTAGTTTTAGACTGGGAGCTGAAGGGCCAGGGGTCAGAGGGTAAAGATGAGGACAGAAGTGGGAGGTAGAAACCATTATGAGGGCACAAGGTAGAGAGGAAGGAAAGCCATGGAGTTGTGAGCAGAGCCCAAAGTAGGGAGAGAGAGAGAGAGGATGGTATCTGAGGACCACCGGGAGCTCACCATTGTATTTCATAAAATGTTCTGCATACAGTGAGTACTTTATCAGTATCTTTGACCATATGATTAAAATAGAGTGCATGAACAGGCCTAGGTATTTTTTTTTTTTTTTTTTTTTTTTGAGACAGAGTCTCGCTCTGTCACCCAGGCTGGAATGCAGTGGCGCGATCTCGGCTCACTGCAAGCTCCGCCTCCTGGATTCACGCCATTCTCCTGCCTCAGCCTCTCCGAGTAGCTGGGACTACAGGCGTCTGCCACCACGCCCGGCTAATTTTTTGTATTTTTAGTAGAGACGGGGTTTCACCATGGTCTCGATCTCCTGACCTCGTGATCCGCCCGCCTTGGCCTCCCAAAGTGCTGGGATTACAGGCGTGAGCCACCGCGCCCGGCCAGGCCTAGGTATTGAGGAGGGAGTTCGAAAGAGGAAAAAAGGGCAGGAAATGGGAGATGTGCATAAAACCCCCTTGAGGGCAAAGGCCCCAGTCTGGGTGGCAGCGCCCTTACCGGTGCACGATGCTCTTGCTGTGCAGGTAGGCAATGCCCAGGGTCAGCTGGGAGAACCACTTGCCAGCAAGGAGCTCAGAGCAGGCCCCGTAGTGCTGGATCCATTCAAGGATGTCACCACCCTGAGCCAGCTCCAGAATGATGTATACTCGAGATGTGGTCTCAATGGCCCGATAGAAGTTGATGAGGTACTTGTGCCGCAAGACTTTCATTACCTGACCTCAGAAGAAGAACCCATCAAACCTGGGAAGGGAGAACCCTGACTGCACTCCCAGCCATCTCCTACCCTCAGCTACTGACTTAGGACTTTGCAATAGGATCAACCCCTCAACCCCAGAGAACTGGTAGCCTGTGGGCAAACGCTATGTTTTGCACCTTTACTTTTTGGGGGGCTGAAGGTGAGTGGGTGGATGGGAAAGAGATTTAACTTACATAAATTTTCCTAGCTGCTTAGTGAGACATTCAGTTCTGGTTTAGGGGTTTCTGGCCCCACCCCTCCTGGCCATACCCCTTCTGAGAAACCTCAAGCAGCTTAGTACCAAGCTCCAGTTCCCTCTTCCAGCCCCCTTTCCAACCTCTAGTTCACGGGGCAGGAACTTGTTAAGATAGTCATCAGAGGCCTTCTTCTTTGAGATGATCTTGACTGCCACCACGACCTTCTTCTTTGTATAGAAAGCCTCATATACTGTCCCATAGGAGCCATGGCCAATGGCCTTGCCCACCTCATAACCATATTCATCCATGAGGGAATGGTAGGCTGTGGTGGTTGGTGCTGCCTCTAAGACATCTCCCTTCCTCATGGTGTTGGGCTTGCTGAGAGCAGGGAGCTTTACTACTTGGAAGCCTCCTATCCAAAGGCCAACACCTTGAGCTGCCGAAGGCTAGGGTATCAAAGTGAAGTAGGTCTCCAAATGCTTCCCTATATAGTCACACGAGTCTGGGATGCTGGGCTCAGCCCTCCACTAGGAACTTGGAGGTGGAAAGAAAGAGAAGCAGTTCTTTTTGTCTCCACTGGCTGTTGTTACTTTCTCCTTTTGGTTACGGAACTCCTCAAGGTCCCATGTTCCGAATACATCACAATCCACCTCCTATCCATCGTTGGCCACAAAACTTGAGAATGCAGTGCAGTTGGAAACATACTCATTCCCAGAGGCACCTTCCACAGTCTAGTGAAACTCCTAAAGATCAGCCCTTTCACTGATATATGAGTACCTACTAAGTACCCAACAGTGTGCTGAATACTTGGATAAAATGTCACCCAAATGTCACGCCAGACCCTTCCTCCTTCCTCAATCCCTGCATACAATCTTTCATCAAATCCTGTCTCTGCTATCTCCTACTTATCTCTTTAATGACACACTCAAGGCTTTCCGAGCCCATTGCAGCCCCCTTAGTTCAATGAGGCCAATAGGGACACTATGATCCTAGAGCTTATAATGCAGCATGAGAAATATGAGTGTGAAAATACTACAATTATAAGGTATTGAACATGTTCTAGGAAAATCTAACCTTGAAATGCATCCTTATCTTCCATGAGCCAGAACGCTCTAGTTTTCCTCCATATCCTGGTCATTCCTCAGCCTTCACTGAAGTTATATCTTTCTCCATCCATCCCTTAATCATATCCCAAGTGTTCTATCACAAGCTTTATTTTCTCAAACCTTCACATCCTCCCTTAATCTTGTCCATACCCATGATGTCAATACTACATTTATGCTGACTGCTCCTAATTTCATCTCCATCCCATATATCTGGAGTTTAGATAGAGCAGCCAGTATTACATGGCCATGTCTGCCCCAGGCATGGAACTTACCATATCCATCTCAAACTTACCATATCAATAATTGAACTTATTTTCTTCTCTCAGAGTTTTCTGTGAGTTGTACACTAATCACCCTTAATTTAGACACTCAAATGTCATCCCAGACCCTCCTGCCTCAGTCCCTACATTCAGTCTATCACCAAATCCTATCCCTTATACCTCCTGATTATCTTTGATAATATTCTCATGGCTTTCTGAGCCCACTGCTACTCCCTTAGTTCACACCTCCATCATCGAACAGATGGCCCCAGCCAGCCTTCTGCTCCCCTCCAGTCTGTCCATCCCAAGTCCAAAGCATAAATCTGATTTTATTAACATTTGAAACAATTCAATGTCTCCCCATTCTCTTTAGGATCAAGTCCATCCAAATTCTTTCACACAGCTTTAAGTCTGATCCTGCTTACCTCCCCAGTTTTATTTTTTAACACACACATAATGATCCACAACTGCTTTTCTGTATTTGTGGCAAACTCCAAATCTTCCTTGAGAACTTGGCATAGGAGCTGTTTTGTTTTTTGTTTTTTTTTTTTTTGAGACGGAGTTTTGCTCTCGTTGCCCAGGCTGGAGTGTAATGGCATGATCTCGGCTCACTACAACCTCCAACTCCCAGGTTCAAGCGATTCTTCTGCCTCAGCCTCCCTAGTAGCTAGGATTACAGGCATGCACCACCACGCCTAGCTATTTTGTATTTTTAGTAGAGACGGGGTTTCTCCATGTTGGTCAGGCAGGTCTTGAACTCCCAACCTCAGGTGATCCGCCTGCCTCGGCCTCCCAAAGTGCTGAGATTATAGGCGTGAGCCACCGCGCCCAGTCTGTTTTTGTTTTTGTTTTGAGATGGAGTTTCGCTCTTGTTGCCCAGGCTGGAGTGCAATGGTACGATCTCGGCTCACTGCAACCTCCATCTCCCGGGTTCAAGCCATTCTCCCGCCTCAGCCTCCCAAGTAGCTGGGATTACAGGCATGCACCACCACGCCTGGCTAATTTTGTATTTTTTAGTAGAGACGGGGTTTCTCCATGTTGGTCAGGCTGGTCTCGAACTCCCAACCTCAGGTGATCCGCCTGCCTCAGCCTCCCAAAGTGCTGGGATTACAGCCGTGAGCCACCGCGCCCAGTGGAGCTGTTTTAAAGAAGGCTTAACTGACTGCTCAAGCTTCAGTTAGATATTCCTTCTTCCTGGGTGCTCCCACAGGCCCAATACTTTGTCTGTCACAGCACCTAACATAGTGTCTGTAATTGCTTCTCTTGCTTGCATCTCCCACTAAGCTATATAGGGAGGTCAAATGATGCGAAGACAGATGAAATGTGGAGAAAAGAGCTGGTTTAGAAAATGGGCAGCATTGAGGGCCCAACTGAGGTTGGAAAACAACTTGTCCATAGACACATATAGTGTTGTGATTCTTTTAGCATCTTGGTTACAGGTACTTGAATGTTGATGGATGATTTAGGGTTTTGCTTGGCAGCTGCAATGAAACAATGGGAGAGGGGCATCAAGAACATATGCAAGAATGTGGCTGAAATGATGGAATGCGGAATCTAAGCTGCATGGGTAAGGAAGATTATCAGGGAACCTGCCCCAATAGTCACGTAGGTTCTTTTCTATTTTCCCTAAGCGTTGGCCAGTTTGAGAAATAAAGGGACAGAGTACAAAAGAGAGAAATTTTAAAGCTGGGCATCCGGGAGAGACATCACATGTCGGTAGATTCCGTAATGCCCCACAAGCCGCAAAACCAGCAAGTTTTTAATAGGGACTTTCAAAAGGGGAGGGAGTGTACGAATAGGGTGTGAGTCACAAAGATCACATACTTCACAAGGTAGTAGAATATCACAAGGCAAATGGAGGCAGGGCAAGATCATAGGACCACAGGACCAGGGCGAAATTAAAATTGCTAATGAAGTTTCGGGCACCATTGTCACTGATAACATCTTATCAGGAGACAGGGTTTTGAGAGCAACCGATCTGACCAAATTTTTTTTTTTTTTTTTTTTTTTTTTGAGACGGAGTCTTGCTCTGTCACCCAGGCTGGAGTGCAGTAGTGCGATCTCGGCTCACTGCAAGCTCCACCTCCCGGGTTCACGCCATTCTCCTGCCTCAGCCTCTCCGAGTAGCTGGGACTACAGGCACTGCCACCACACCCGGCTAATTTTTTTTTTGTATTTTTAGTAGAGACAGGGTTTCACCATGGTCTCGATCTCCTGACCTCATGATCTGCCCGCCTCCGCCTCCCAAAGTGCTGGGATTACAAGCGTGAGCCACCGTGCCTGGCCGACCAAAATTTATTAGGCGGGAATTTCCTCTTCCTAATAAGCCTGGGAGCACTATGGGAGACTGGGATTTATTTCACCCCTACAGTGTCGACCATAGAAGATGGCCACACCCAAGGGGGCCATTTCAGAGACCCACCCTCAAGCATGTATTCTCTTTCCCAGGGATGTTCCTTGCTGAGAAAAAGAATTCAGCAATATTTCTCCCATTTGCTTTTGAAAGAAGAGAAATATGGTTCTGTTCCGCCCAGCTCACCAGAGGTCAGAGTTTAAGGTTATCTCTCGTTTCCTAAACATTGCTGTTATCCTGTTCTTTTTTCAAGGTGCCCAGACTTCATATTGTTTAAACACACATGCTCTATAATTTGTGCAGTTAACGCAATTATCACAGGGTCCTGAGGCGACATACATCCTCCTCAGCTTACAAAATGACAGGATTAAGAGATTAAAGTAAAGACAGGCATAGGAAATCACAAGGGTATTGACTGGGGAAGTGATAAGTGTCCATGAAATCTTCACAGTTTATGTTTAGAGACTGCAGTAAAGACAGGCATAAGAAATTATAAAAGTATTATATTGGTATTAATTTGTATTAATTAGTATTAATTTGGGGAACTAATAAATGTCCATGAAATCTTCACAATCCACGTTCTTCTGTCATGGCTTCAGCCAGTCCCTCCGTTTGGGGTCCCTGACTTCCTGCAACAGATTATATTGTTTGGATCTGTGTCCCCACCCAAATCTCATGGTCAGTTGTAATCTGCAATGTTGGAGGTGGGGCCTGGTGGGAGGTGACTGGATCATGCAGGTGGGTTGCTGATGAATGTTTAGCACCACCCTCTTGCAGTGAGTTATCATGAGATGTCATTTTAAAAAGTGTGTAGCACCTCCCCCTTTGCCCTCTTGCTCCTGCTTCCACCACGTGAGATGCTTGCTTCCCCTTTACCTTCTGCCATGATTGTAAGCTTCCTGAGGCCTCCCCAGAAGCAGATGCCAGCATTATACTTCCTGTACAGCCTGCAGAACCACAGCCAATTAAAGCTCTTTTCTTATAAATTACCCAGTCTCAGGTATTTCTTTACAGCAAGGCAGCTGACACAGAAGACAAGCTAGAAACTGGCCAAAGGGGCAGGAGGAGGAGTTGCAGGTGTCACTGGAATGGAAAAACAAGTTTGGTAGGAATTGAGAGAATGAGAAGAACAGGAGGTTGTGCTCACAGAGGAGTTATTTAGATTTAAGATTTTGTAGCTGGGCGCAGTGGCTCACGCCTGTAATCCCAGCACTTTGGGAGGCCAAGGCTGGTGGATTGCTTGAGGTTAGGAGTTCAAGACCAGCCTGACCAACATGGTGAAACCCATCTCTACTAAAAATACAAAAATTAGCTGGGTGTGGTGGCAGGCGCTTGTAGTCCCAGCTACTTGGGAGGCAGAGTCAGGAGAATCTCTTGAAGCCAGAAGGCAGAGGTTGCAGTGAGCTGAGATCATGCCACTGCACTCCAGCCTGGGCAACAGAGCAAGACTCTGTCTAAACAAACAAACAAAAGGCTGGGCACGGTGGCTCAAGCTTGTAATCCCAGCACTTTGGGAGGCTGAGGCGAGATCACAAGGTCAGGAGATTGAGACCATCCTGGCTAAAACGGTGAAACCCCGTCTCTACTAAAAATACAAAAAAAAAAAAAAAAAAAAAAACCAGCCAGGCATGGTGGCGGGTGCCTGTAGTCCCAGCTACTTGGGAGGCTGAGGCGGGAGAATGATGTGAACCCGGGAGGCAGAGCTTGCAGTAAGCAGAGATCGTGCCACTGCACTCCAGCCTGGGTGACAGAGTGAGACTCTGTCTCAAAAAAAAAACAAAAAAACAAAAAAGATTTTGTGTGGTGGGTATTAGGCCATTCTTGCATTGCTATAAAGAAATACCAGGCTGGGCGTGGTGGCTTATGCCTATAATCCCAGCATTTTGGGAGGCTGAGGCGGGCAGATTACAAGGTCAGGAGATCGAGACCAGCCTGGCCAACATGGTGAAAGCTGTCTCTACTAAAGACACAAAAATTAGCTGGGCGTGGTGTTGCATGCCTGTAATCCCAGGTACTTGGGAGGCTGAGGCAGGAGAATCACTTGAACCAGGGAGTTGGAGGTTTCAGTGAGCCGAGATCGCACCACTGCGCTCCAGCCTGGTGACAGAGAAACACTCCATCTCAAAAAAAAAAAAAAAAAAAAAAAAAAGAAAGAAATACCTGAGGCCGGGTACAGTGGCTCACGCCTGTAATCCCAACACTTTGGGAAGCCAAGGCAGGTGGATTACCTGAGCCCAGGAGTTCAAGACCAGCTTGGGCAACATAGCAAAAACCCATTTCTACGAAAAATACCAGCATTAGCTAGGTGTGGTGGCATGTGCCTATAGTCTCAGCTACTCAAGAGGATCACTTAAGCCTGGGAGGTGAAGGCTGCAGTGAACCAAGATAGTACCATTGCACTCCAGCCTGGGTAACAAAGTGAGACCCTGTCTCAAAAACAAAAACAAACAAAAACGTGAGATTGGGTAGTTTGTAAAGAAAAGAGGTTTAGGCCGGGCGCAGTGGCTCACGCCTGTAATCCCAACACTCTGGGAGACCAAATTAGGCAGGCAGATCACAAGGTCAAGAGATCAAGACCATCCTGGCCAACATGGTGAAAACCCATCTCTACTAAAAATACAAAAATTAGCTGGGCATGGTGGTGCGTGCCTGTAGTCCCAGCTACTCTGGAGGCTGAGGCAGGAGAATCACTTGAACCCGGGAGGGGGAGGTTGCAGTGAGCCAAGATCACACGGCTGCACTCTAGCCTGGAGACAGAGCAAGACTCCATCTCAAAAAAAAAAAAAAGAAAAAGAAAAAGAAAAGAGGTTTAATTGGCTCACTGTTCTACAGGCTGTATAGGAAGCATGGTGCTGGCTCAGCTTCTCGGGAGGCCTCAGGAAGCTTATAATCAAAACGGAAAGTGAAGGCGAAGCAGGGACATCACATGGTGAGAATGGGAGTGAGAGAGAGAGAGAGAGTTGTGGGGGAGGTGCTACACGCTTTTAAACAACCAGATCTTGTGAGAACTCATACGGTGAATACTACACCAAACCATGAGGGGTCTGCCCCCATGATCCAAAAACCTCCCACCAGGACCCACCTACAGCACTGGGGATTACATTTCAACATGATATTTGGGCAGGGATAACTATCCAAACTATATCAGTGGGGGACAGAGGGGCAGAGGAAAGAACAAGGGAAGAATCCAAATTCTCATATCTTCCATCCTCCAAAACAGAACAAATACTTCAAGAACAGATTATGCCACAGGCATGCAATAAATTCCCATTTATTGACAGTCTGACCTTGCTGGCAAGATGGTTCCAAAGTTCTGTTGGAAGCCAGCTCTACATCCTCAATCTAGCAAGATGAGCAGTTTTCCAGGGCACACCATGGTAAGGGGGCCCACCCAATCCCGCCCATCTGATCCCACAGGCTGGCCCCCCGATAGGTAACTTGGTGGCAACTCTAGTCTCTCATGTACAGGGGGTAAACCAGTTCATGCAAGGATCATGTATTAAGCTGCCTAATGTATACAAAAACACTGCTAGGTCCTGAGGAAACAGAGATGAATAAATTACAGTCTTCCTGTGAGGAGTTAAACACTGCTAGGTCCGGAGGAAACAGAGATGAATAAATTACAGTCTTCCCTTGAGGAGTTTGAAATTAGCAAGGGAGACAGACATATAAGAAGTAAAATAACACTACAGTGACACATGCTATAAACAAACCTGGGAGGAGATGTAAGGGAAGGCTTTATAGAGAAGGTGACATTTGCACTGTTCAAAGAAAAGGATAAGGCCGGGTGCAGTGGCTCATGCCTGTAATCTCAGCACTTTGGGAGGTCGAGGCGGGCGGATCACGAAGTCAGGAGTTCGAGACCAGCCTGGCCAATATGGTGAAACCCTGTCTCTACTAAAAAATACAAAAATTAGCCAGGCATGGTGGTGTGCGCCTGTAGTCCCAGCTACTCAGGAGGCTGGGGCAGGAGAATCCCTTGAACTCGGGAGGTGGAGGTTGCAGTGAGCTGAGATCATGCCACTGCACTCCAGCCTGGTTGACAGTGAGACTCTGTCTCAAAAAAAAAAAAAAAAAAAAAGGCCGGGCGCAGTGACTCACACTTGTAATCCCAGCACTTTCGGAGGCCAAGCCGGGCAGATCACGAGGTCAGGAGATCGAGACCATCCTGGCTAACACTGTGAAACCCCGTCTCTACTGAAAATACAAAAACAAAAATTAGCCAGGCGTGGTGGCGGACACCTGTAGTCCCAGCTACTGGGGAGGCTGAGGCGGGAGAATGGCGTGAACCCGGGAGGCGGAGCTTGCAGTGAGCACAGATCACACCACTGCACTCCGGCCTGGGCAACAGAGCGAGATTCCATCTCAAAAAAAAAAAAAAAAAAAAAGATAAGTAGGGAATAGGAGATTGAGTGGTTTAGGCAGGAGGAACAATATGAGGCTTGCAGGCTTGAGAATGATATTCAGTATTTCTATTTGAATACAGGATAGGGTTCCAGAAGGGGAATGTACCTTGAGAAGTAATTAGGATCCAGGTCTGAGCGGTCTCATATGCCAGGCTATTTTGACTCTACCTTGTATGCTCATATAATCTGGGTATACATCAAAATCAGTGCTTATTTTTTTGAGACAGAGTTTGGTTCTTGTTGCCCAGGCTGGAGTGCAATGGTGCAGTCTCAGCTCACTGCAACCTCTGCCTCCTGGGTTCAAGCGATTAGCCTGCCTCAGCCTCCCAAGTGGCTGGGATTATAGCCATGAGCCACCATGCCTGGCTAATTTTTTTGTATTTTTAGTAGAGATGGGGTTTCACCATGTTGGCCAGGCTGGTCTTGAACTCCTGACCTCAGGTGATCCACCCGCCTCAGCCTCCCAAAGTGCTGGGATTACAGGAGTGAGCCACTGCGCCCGGCCTCAGTGCTTGCTTTTTTAAAAAAAGAAAATGCTGATGACAAGGCACCCCCTCCCCTGAGAATCCTGATTTTAAAAAAGAAAAACTTTCCAGTAGCAGTGTGAAAAACGACCCAGGGGGAAGGTGACTAGGAGACTAGCAAGGTGGCTCTCATGGTAGTTTAGGTGAGAGAAGATGGAGCCTGAACCAAAGAAGTGGAGGCAAGCATCTGGAAGATATTCAGGAAATAAGTGGAGACGGCTTGGTGACACTGATATCTGAGTGGGAAGATATAGAGAAAGAGGCCCAGGCCGGGCGCGGTGGCTCAAGCCTGTAATCCCAGCACTTTGGGAGGCCGAGGCGGGCGGATCACGAGGTCAGGAGATCGAGACCATCCTGGCTCACACGGTGAAACGCTGTCTCTACTAAAAATACAAAAAATTAGCCGGGTGTGTTGGCGGGCGCCTGTAGTCCCAGCTCCTCGGGAGGCTGAGGCAGGAGAATGGCCTGAACCCGGAAGGCGGAGCTTGCAGTGAGCCGAGATCGCGCCACTGCACTCCAGCCTGGGTGACACAGCAAGACTCCGTCTCAAAAAAAAAACAAAAAAATAGAGAAAGAGGCCCAAGTTTCTGGCTTTAGAGACCAGGTGGTTGTCAGTTAGAGATGATTTCTAAGCCACTCTCAGGTCTTGTTCTTTTTTCTTTTTCTTTTTTTTTTTTGAGATGGAGTCCCGCTCTGTTGCCCAGACTGGAGTGCAATGGCCTGATCTTGGTTCACTACAACCTCCGCTTCCCAGGTTCAAGCGATTCTCCTGCCTCAGCCTCCCAAGTAGCTGGGATTACAGGGGCCCGCCACCACGCCCAGCTAATTTTTTTGTATTTTTAGTAGAGACGGGGTTTCACCATGTTAGGCTGGTCTCAAACTCCCGACCTCGGGTGATATGCCCGCCTGGGCCTCCCAAAGTGCTGGTATTACAGGGGTGAGCCCACCGCGCCCGACCTCAGTTCTTCTTCTAATTACAAAATTCACTGATTGTCTAAAAAAACTCCACCATCTACTTCTTTAAACCTCACCTATGTCTGCAGGGAAAGAACTGGGTCAGAAAGGGCAGTAATTGTAGAAGCAGCTAAATCAAGGGCTTTTCAGGCCAGAAGTCACTTGTGATTTTTCCGCTGTGCCTCTTCCCCTGGGGAGAGAGAACCTTAAGTCCACTTCCTTACACGTTGCTCCCAGGTGGCAAAACAAAAGTCACTGCTCAAAGGTCCGATTTTCAAGGGGAACTCCCTAGACGGCAGATCCCCTTTAAAATAGCTGAGACAAACACAAGGGTAAACTTTTTCAAAATAATCTGACATACAAAGTTAATAGAAGCCCAAAGACATACACAATGATCAATAAGAACAAAAACATAGACTAACGGACCGCGAGATACTTTACCGCCAGTTAACAATAACCGTGTGAGGCTGCCCAACTCAGAGTGAAAGGACAGACTTCTCTCCTTGCGCGCCTCTGCGCCAGACTGGGTTTCGCCTTGCTTATCGTGGGGCACTGAATGGTCACTGTGCGGCCAGGGAAGTCTCCAGCACAGCCTCGGGAAGACATTCCTATTACATATTTATTACTTTGGCGCGGGCCATTCATGACAGGTGGGAGAGGAGTGAGGTGAGATTCAGACGTTGGGACTCTTGCATGGCAGAGATGCCCAAAACTTCGCCCCTTCCCCGGTTGGGGGGCCACGAACCGCCTCTTAGGGCTCAGCCTCAGCAGCAGGTGGTTCAGCCGGCAAGTGCTTCGAACCCAGCCGCCGCCTGCGCTCCATCTCCCCGGCCCTCGCTAGTCTCGTCCCGCGGGTACAGCTCTTGGGCCTCGGCCAGCGCGAGCCTCCTGGCCAAGAGCTCTCAAACCCCAAATCTTTCCAGGGGCAAGCGAGCGGCCTAGCAGCCGCTCCTCTCCCGAAGAGGGGTCAGGGTCCTCGCTGCCAGGCCTCAGCCCCCTCCCCGGGAAGCCGTCGCGAAGGGGTCCCCAGGGGCCGCAGCAGCGAAGGCCCTCTGCGTTCCAGGCAAGGAGCTAGGCTGAGGTCCCCGCCGGTGAGGGCGGAAGTGGTAAGACTGACGTGTCCTGGGCCGCGCTGCTGATCGCCGGGAGGACCCCCGCCTCGCCGAGGACGGGCGGGGCAAGCCGAGCCTCACGGGGTCTCCGGAGCTGGGCCGGGCCTCCAGATGGAGAAGGCGCAGCGGGGAGTTCTTGAGTAAGCCAGAGCGGTGTCCAGCGCGGTGTGGCCGCAGCCGCCGCTGTCAGGCGCAGCAGCGGGCAACCCCGTGGAAGTCGGTCGGCCGGTCCTCTCCAACCCGCCGCTACCGCGCCGCTGTGGGAGAGACCCCAGGAGGAGCCCAAGGGCAGCTACTGGGGCGCGGAGGCCGCTGGCGCCGCCTCGGCCAGCCCTTCCCGCGCTGTGAGGACCCCGGGGCTGTGGCGGGAAGGGACCCGAGGTGCGAGACCGCGCGGCGTTGCCATGGAAACGGGCCAGGGCGCGTAGTAGAGGCCCCGGGCCGGACGGGCTGCGGGAGGGGTGAACCCCAGGTTGGGAGGATGAGAGAGCAGAGGTGGAGCGGGGTCTTTGGGATAGAGAGACGTGGGGTAGGGTGGGGCAGGGAGGGGGCCAATGGGAGCAAGTGGAGCCACGGGACCTCAGTTCGAGGCACCTGACCTGGGGTTTCTGTAACCTCCCTGGTTTCTATAACCTAAGGATTCCCCCAAACAGGTTCCACTGCCTTAAGGATGACAGTCGTAGGGAACCCTCGAAGTTGGAGCTGCCAGTGGTTGCCAATCCTGATACTGTTGCTGGGCACAGGCCATGGGCCAGGGGTGGAAGGTGTGACACACTACAAGGCCGGCGACCCTGTCATTCTATATGTCAACAAAGTGGGACCCTACCATAACCCTCAGGAAACTTACCACTACTATCAGCTTCCAGTCTGCTGCCCTGAGAAGATACGTCACAAAAGCCTTAGCTTGGGTGAAGTGCTGGATGGGGACCGAATGGCTGAGTCTTTGTATGAGATCCGCTTTCGGGAAAACGTGGAGAAGAGAATTCTGTGCCACATGCAGCTCAGTTCTGCACAGGTCAGCCTCTCCACATTGGCTATCACGTAGCCCTCCTTCCCAGAGACTAACAGTGCCTTACATTTATGGTTCAGGGTACCTTTATGGAAATTGTCTGATTTGATTCTAAATACAATACAACCCAGTGTGGCAGGCAGGGCAGGTGATGCTATTCTAATTCAGTTGACTAAGATACATACTTGCTCAGAAGTTACTTTTTTCAAGATTACATGGACAGTGAATTGCAGAACTGATATCAGAGCCCAGGGTTTCTTACTGCAAGCTTCTCTGTTGGTCATGAGGTCCCAACTGTCAGTCCTACATAGTTCTGTTTCCTTCCATGCCTACCTCTTGGCTGTTTCTTAACTGTTTCCTGTAGTCTCTACCTAACCTTCCCTGTCATGCTTTTTCTTTAGTGAATCCTGGTACTTCTCTCCTTAGTCCACTCCAGACCTCCTTATACCTCACCGCTCTCCTTTTTCTAGGCCTTAACCCTGTCAAGTCATACTTGCTCTTTTTTGGAGACTCTAAACATACTAGAGTCTAATCCAGTGATTATCAACAGGGAACAGTTTTGTCCCCCAAGGGACATTTAGCAATGTCTGGAGACATTTTTTGTTCTTACAGCTGGGGGGTACTACCAGCATGGAATGGGAAGAGGCCAGGAAAGCTACATCCTACAGTGCACGGGATAACCCCACTATGACAAAGAATTATCCACCCCAGGCTGGGTGTGGTGGCTCACTCCTGTAAAACCAGCACTTTTTTTTTTTTTTTTTTTTTGAGACGGAGTCTTGCTCTGTTGCCCAGGCTAGAGTGCAGTGGTGCAATCTTGGCTTACTGCAAGCTCCACCTTGCGGGTTCACACCATTCTCCTGCTTCAGCCTCCCGAGTAGCTGGGACTACTACTGGGCTACTAGCCACCACGCCCGGCTAATTTTTGTATTTTTAGTAGAGACGGGGTTTCACCGTGTTAGCCAGGATGGTCTCGATCTCCTGACCTCGTGATCCGCCCGCCTCGGCCTCCCAAAGTGCTGGGATTACAGGCGTGAGTCACCACACCCGACCAATCCCAGCACTTTGGGAGGCTGAGGCGGGCGGATCACAAGGTCAGGAATTTGAGACCAGACTGGCCAACATGGTGAAACCCTGTCTCTACTAAAAATACAAAAATTAGCTGGGTGTGGTCGTGGGCGCCTGTAATCCCAGCTACTCAAGAGGCTGAGGCAGGAGAATTGTTTGAACCCAGGAGGCGGAGGTTGCACTAAGCCAAGATTGCACCACTGCAGTCCAGCCTCGGTGACAGAGCAAGACTCCATCTCGAAAAAAAAGAATTATCCACCCCAAAATATCAGTAGTGCTGAAGGTGAGAAACTTTGCTCTCTGTGCCTGGGAAGATCTTGTGTGACCAATTCCTGACTTGCTCTTTATAGGTGGAGCAGCTGCGCCAGGCCATTGAAGAACTCTACTACTTTGAATTTGTGGTAGATGACTTGCCAATCCGGGGCTTTGTGGGCTACATGGAGGAGAGTGGCTTCCTGCCACACAGCCACAAGATAGGACTCTGGACCCATTTGGACTTCCACCTAGAATTCCATGGAGACCGAATTATATTTGCCAATGTTTCAGTACGGGACGTCAAGCCCCACAGCTTGGATGGGTTACGACCTGACGAGTTCCTAGGCCTTACCCACACTTACAGTGTGCGCTGGTCTGAGACTTCAGTGGAGCGTCGGAGTGACAGGCGCCGTGGTGACGATAGTGGTTTCTTTCCTCGAACACTGGAAATCCATTGGTTGTCCATCATCAACTCCATGGTGCTTGTGTTTTTACTGGTGGGTTTTGTGGCTGTCATTCTTATGCGTGTGCTTCGGAATGACCTGGCTCGGTACAACTTAGATGAGGAGACCACCTCTGCAGGTTCTGGTGATGACTTTGACCAGGGTGACAATGGCTGGAAAATTATCCATACAGATGTCTTCCGCTTCCCCCCATACCGTGGTCTGCTCTGTGCTGTGCTTGGCGTGGGCGCCCAGTTCCTGGCCCTTGGCACTGGTGAGGTGATAAAAATGAATTGGGGATTTATCTCATGGGGTAGAACTAGGTAGGGAGTTTGTTCAGAAAAGGTCTGTGGATCTTCTTTTCTATCCAGAGGGGCAGACCTAAGGGATAGGGTGGCTCTAGCAAGAATGCGCATATTCTATTGTAGATTTTCTGGATAGCAAAACTGGGGGAGACTGTTTTGGTGGAGGCCCTGGGCCTGGGAGAAGGGGGGCTGATTCCTCTGAAATTGGTAGAAGAGACACAGGTGAGGCCTAACTTGGGCTTTCCACTACCATCCTGCAGGCATTATTGTCATGGCACTGCTGGGCATGTTCAATGTGCACCGTCATGGGGCCATTAACTCAGCAGCCATCTTGTTGTATGCCCTGACCTGCTGCATCTCTGGCTACGTGTCCAGCCACTTCTACCGGCAGATTGGAGGCGAGCGTTGGGTGTGGAACATCATTCTCACCACCAGTCTCTTCTCTGGTGAGGACTTTCCTTTCCCTGGTGGGCCTTTCTGGACTTAGGAATGAAGAACACATTGTGGCCGGGCACAGTGGCTCACACCTGTAATCCTAGCACTTTGGGAGACCGAGGCCAGAGGATCACTTGAGCCCAAAACTTTGAGACAAGCCTAGGCAACATAGTGAGACCCTCTCTCTATAACAAAAAATTAGCCGGGCATGGTGGTTCACATCTGTAATTCCAGCTACTTGGGAGGCTGAGGCAGGAGGATTGCTTGAGCCTGGGGAGCCAGGGAGGTTGAGGCTACAGTGAGCCATGATTGCACCACTGCACTATAGCTGGGGTGACAGAGTGAGACTGTCTCAAAAAAAAAAAGAACACATCATAGAACTTGGGATAGAGTCAGGATGAGGCTTGAAGGGAAGGAATATTGTAAAAGAAAGAAGAAAACCAAAAAAGACAAGAATGTATTTCTTTTGAATAGTTTAAAATTATTAAGCCCTCAAAATGTCCTAGGCAGTGTCGTAAGCACTCAGCAATAACTGTGTGAAGTAGGTAATATTTCCATTCCACAGATGAGGAAACTGAACTAAAGGCTGCTTAAGTAACTTGTCTGAGATTACACTCCTAAAAAGTAGTGAACTAGGTTTCAGCAGTCTGACTTGTATTCTCACCCATTACACTAAAATAACACCCTTGAATTTTTATTTTGAAGGTGGGCCCACTCTAGGCTTTCAAACCAGATTGCCCTTTCAAAGGCAGTAGTAGTCTCTGTTGTGAACCCTTCTTGTTCCCAATTCTATGTGTCTGATTTATATCCCATCACATTTATATTTGAACCAAGCCTTTCTGAAAACAGGGCCTTAATCCAAAGGAATGTCTCATGCTAGGAGTTACCAACTCCAAGGCAAGACAGGCCCCTGGAGGCAGATGGATTTGTGTTACTCTCAGATTATGTAGTAGCTACCTGGATCCTTAATGACATCGGGTTGGGGGGTGGTGTTGGTAATATAAAGAGCAAAGAGGCCAGGCACGGTGGCTCATGCCTGTAATCCCAGCACTTTGGGAGGCTGAGGCAGGCAGATCACGAGGTCAGGAGATCGAGACC
This sequence comes from Symphalangus syndactylus, assembly GCF_028878055.3. Lineage (NCBI taxonomy): Eukaryota > Metazoa > Chordata > Mammalia > Primates > Hylobatidae > Symphalangus > Symphalangus syndactylus. Next base: position 30,031,452 of record NC_072431.2, read on the forward strand.
ATCCTGGCTAACACAGTGAAACCCCATCTCTACTAAAAATACAAACAATTAGCCGGGCGTGGTGGCGGGTGCCTGTAGTCCCAGCTACTCGGGTGGCTGAGGCAGGAGAATGGCGTGAACCTGGGAGGCGGAGCTTGCAGTGAGCAGAGATCACGCCACTGCACTCCAGCCTGGGCGACAGAGCGAGACTCTGTCTCAAAAAAAAAAAAAAAAAAAACAGAGCAAAGAATAATGGGACCTGAAAGGGTGGAGGTGAAGGTGAAGGCAGTCGACTCTGCAGGGACATCCAGGAGCATGAGTCTGCCGTTAGAGTGGCAGGCTGCTTCAACCCCCTCCCCTTTTGGTCCTGGATGTAAGTGGGTGCCCTTAGAGATGTAGCTCCTAGTGTTGACCCTCCCTCCGGGGGCCCATCCCTGCAGTGCCTTTCTTCCTGACGTGGAGTGTGGTGAACTCAGTGCATTGGGCCAATGGTTCGACACAGGCTCTGCCAGCCACAACCATCCTGCTGCTTCTGACGGTTTGGCTGCTGGTGGGCTTTCCCCTCACTGTCATTGGAGGCATCTTCGGGAAGAACAACGCCAGCCCCTTTGATGCACCCTGTCGCACCAAGAACATCGCCCGGGAGATTCCACCCCAGCCCTGGTACAAGTCTACTGTCATCCACATGACTGTTGGAGGCTTCCTGCCTTTCAGGTATCCTCCCTTTATTCCATGGCTATCACTCTCAGGTTCCTGACCTCAACTTTTCCTGTCCCTACTCATCCAGTACCCTAACCCAACCCATTGATCCCTGGTTCAGTGGTACCATTCAGAGATTATTAAATGGTTCCTCCTATCCCCAAGCAGGACTGAGCTTGAATGATATGAGAGTGTCTCACTTACACAGCTCTCTGGAGACATCCCCCCCTTCACCTTCCTGGTTTCTGACTTTAATGTCTATGGACATCATGTGGGGTTTAAAGCCCATTTGATGACCCATTTACTTTGTTGAATATCTCTTTGTGCCTGGCAAAGAATGAAGTGGAAAGTAAAATGGACAAGATCCCTGCCCTCAATCTATTAGGGAAGATATTCTTGAAGTGAGAGCAGCTAATCATAGGCAAAAAATCCCCATGAAGCCAGGAGATCTGGGACAGAGAGTGGAGTGAACTCACTTTTCACAATGACCCAGCAACATGGGAGAGGGTGGGGGCTGGATTTCAGCCCAGCCACTGTGCTGATGGTGCACAGCCCTTTAATGCTGTGTATCATCTCTTTTCTTCACAGTGCCATCTCTGTGGAGCTGTACTACATCTTTGCCACAGTATGGGGTCGGGAGCAGTACACTTTGTACGGCATCCTCTTCTTTGTCTTCGCCATCCTGCTGAGTGTGGGGGCTTGCATCTCCATTGCACTCACCTACTTCCAGTTGTCTGGGGAGGATTACCGCTGGTGGTGGCGATCTGTGCTGAGTGTTGGCTCCACCGGCCTCTTCATCTTCCTCTACTCAGTTTTCTATTATGCCCGGCGCTCCAACATGTCTGGGGCAGTACAGACAGTAGAGTTCTTCGGCTACTCCTTACTTACTGGTTATGTCTTCTTCCTCATGCTGGGCACCATCTCCTTTTTTTCTTCCCTAAAGTTCATCCGGTATATCTATGTTAACCTCAAGATGGACTGAGTTCTGTATGGCAGAACTATTGCTGTTCTCTCCCTTTCTTCATGCCCCGTTGAACTCTCCTACCAGCTTCTCTTCTGATTGACTGAATTGTGTGATGGCATTGTTGCCTTCCCCTTTGCCCTTTGGGCCTTCCTTCCCCAGAGAGGGCCTGGAAATTATAAATCTCTATTACATAAGGAGTATATATTTGAACTTTTTAAGTTGCCTTTAGTTTTGGTCCTGATTTTTCTTTTTACAATTATCAAAATAAAATTTATTAAGAAAAAGGATCATGTAGTTGGAGGTTTTGGTCTGGATATAGGAACTCGAGCCCTGCTGTTAAGGGCACCGTCCTTTAGAAAGCCGAGCTGGCCACTGGATGCCCGAAGCTCGAGTTCTCCAACCCAGCTGGGGAACTCCCGGCGTGGGGAACCTACATTGCCAGAGTCGGGTTTCCGCGACTCAGCCGGTGCTCAGCCTAACGGAAGTGGAGGAGCCGGACCTCTTTGTGGGAAGCGAATTGAATCACCTGGCAACCCGCGGGGCGTGCGGCAACGCCCTTTCCGCCGGAAGTGGGTGTCAAGCCTCCACGTGCTGTCCCTCCCCCTCCCCTTTTGGGCCCAGTAGCGGCGGCTCAGCTGCTGCCATGGAGCCAGCCAGGCTAGAACAGCTCCTACGGGAGCTGCTGCTGCCGGACACTGAGCGCATCCGTCGGGTACGGAGCAGGCGTAACCGGGCCAGGGCGAGCGGGAGGTTGCGGGAAAGGCCCGACTCTCACCCCTAGCTTCCCCCCAGGCCACGGAACAGCTCCAGATCGTTCTTCGGGCCCCCGCCGCTTTGCCGGCTCTCTGCGACCTGCTAGCCTCGGCGGCCGACCCCCAGGTGAGGCCCCTGACTCTCCCCTCCGAGCTTCCCACTGTGCGCCACTGGTCAAGCCCCAATATCCGCCCCCCGGCGGTCCGCTCAGCACCTTCCTGCCCGGACTCCCACGTGCTTGCTTCCTCGTCCTAGATCCGCCAGTTTGCGGCCGTGCTGACCCGCAGACGACTGAACACCCGCTGGCGACGGCTGGCGGCGGAGCAACGGGAGAGGTGGGCTGGGCCTGGGGTGGGGCGGGGCCAGGCGGAGAGTTTTCTTGGGCAGGCTGGGTACCAAACACCTGCCACCTGTGTTCCAGCCTCAAGTCCCTGATCCTGACGGCCCTGCAGAGAGAAACAGAGTAAGTACCTACCCCCTTCTCTCGGGATCTTGACGACTTTGTCTAGGTTTCTGCCTTCCCTTTCAGCTCCAGGCTGGGACTTGTGGGGCAGGGACTTCAGTTCTAGACACAAGGTGGAGTGAGGATTTTAAGGCTGTTTTGAAGACTAAAGTTCTTGAGGAAGGGTGATGATGATCTGCCAAACCCAAGTCAGAAGAATAAGACTGAAATTCAGGCTAAGTTAGACTGAACTTACCAGATTACATGCCCGCAGTGCTGCTGGCCTCCCTCTGAGCTGCTGTCTCATGTGTCCCAACTTGGCAAAGACCCTTTGCCCACACCTCCTGAAAGTTTCTCTCCTGGCTGCCCCATTGAGCCTGGCCACTGTGTGCAGAGGAAGGTATTGGAGGGTGATTGGAGGAGATCTCTCCTGTTTGCAGGCACTGTGTGAGCCTCAGCCTGGCCCAGCTCTCAGCCACCATTTTTCGAAAGGAAGGCCTGGAGGCCTGGCCACAGCTTTTGCAGCTGCTTCAGCACAGTACCCACAGCCCCCACAGCCCAGAGAGAGAGGTACCATCACATGGTTGGCAGGAGGGAGGACCTGAGAGGTTGTAAGCTTGACCTCGTAAGCTTGCTCTCCCATCCTCTATTCTTGGACAGATGGGGCTTTTGCTGCTAAGTGTGGTGGTGACCTCCCGGCCTGAGGCCTTCCAACCCCACCACTGGGAGCTTCTTCGGCTTCTGAATGAGACTCTTGGTGAGGTGGGCTCTCCTGGGCTGCTCTTCTACTCCCTGCGCACTCTGACCACCATGGCCCCCTACCTCAGCACTGAAGATGTGGTGAGATGTGGGCCCTCGTATCTTTGACTCCCTTTCCTCATGCCTTCACGTCCTCACCAGTAAAAGTTAAAAAGCTGCTTTGGATTCTTTACCTGCGTGGCCCTTCTTGACAATTGAGAGGGGATGTTGTAGGTGGGCCTGGCTGTTATGCCCGGGCTCCTCCTCGCAATTCAGGCTGTGAGGAAGCTGCCAGCTGCTGGGGTGTGAGATTGGGCTGCATCATGCCCTCTGTGATGTGTCCCTCAGCCTCTCGCTCGGATGTTGGTGCCCAAGCTGATTATGGCCGTGCAGACTCTGATCCCCATAGATGAGGTGAGGACAGGTGGGAAGGAGCTCTGTTGGAAGGAGAGTGCAGAAGTGTCCAGCTTGGCCCACTGAAGAAGAGCATGGTAACCTTGTGCCTTGTTTGTCAGGCAAAGGCCTGTGAGGGCCTTGAGGCTTTGGATGAACTGTTGGAGTCAGAGGTGCCCGTCATCACCCCCTACCTCTCTGAAATCCTCACATTCTGCCTGGAGGTGAGCCTGGAGTGGACATGGCCCCTGCTACACGCTCTGCTGGGACTTTCCTTCCCTGTCTCTGATTTTTGTTATTCTCTGGACAGGTGGCTAGAAATGTGGCCCTGGGCGATGCGATACGCGTACGTATTCTCTGCTGCCTCACTTTCTTGGTCAAAGTCAAGAGCAAGGTGAGTGAGTGCCCATTGACACATATCACCCCACCCCCATCTCTACCCTTAGTCTCACTCCTGGGGCTTTCGGTCCATCTCAGGGTATCTAAAGTACTGTGGGGGTTCAAGCCTTGGCCGGGCCTCACCCCAGCTCCTGCCTGGGAGGTTGGGAATTTTCTATCAGACCCCTTATGGCCTGGAAGACTGGAATTTTTAATGTGAGCCCGTCCTGGGAGCAGATTCTTAGGGACACTGTTCCACCTTCTCTGTCAAGGCCTTACTGAAGAATCGTCTCCTGCCACCCTTGCTGCATACCCTTTTCCCCATTATGGCTGCTGAGCCCCCACCAGGCCAGTTGGATCCCGAGGACCAGGATTCAGAAGAGGAAGAGTTGGAGATTGAGCTGATGGGGGAGACTCCTAAGCATTTCGCTGTACAAGTGAGATGTGGGGCAGGACAGAGGGGGAAGGTGTTAGGTGGCTGTGGGACGTTGGGGAGGCAGAGATGGAGTCAAGCAAAGTAAGTCTCCCCATCCCATCTCAGGTTGTGGACATGCTGGCACTACACCTGCCCCCCGAGAAGCTCTGTCCCCAGCTGGTAAGTGTGGCTCTGTCCTTCTGGTGTCCCTACCTCCAAGTGTGCCTAGTCCCCTGAGGCCAACGACGTTTGGACCCTGGGAGGTGTGAAGGCCTCTATTGCCACAGGAATGGGCAGGCTCTCACTGGGGTTTCAGGAGCGTGCCACATGCTTCCCTAGATGCCCATGCTGGAAGAGGCCTTGCGGAGCGAGAGCCCATACCAGCGCAAAGCTGGACTCCTGGTGCTGGCCGTACTGTCTGACGGAGCTGGCGACCACATCAGGCAGAGGTATCTATTCCCCTGTCCCAGGGTGAGGCTTGCCCACAGGGAGGACCATGGCTGTCCTGGTTTACACTTGTTGTTCAAGCTTATTTATCAATAGCGTTTCCCCCCATTATCAAAAGTGTCCTGGCTTGGAAGATAAATGACTGGCTTCCCAGCTATAGGGACCAGGGGCTGCTGCCCACTCTCTGGTGACAGGAAAAGCCTTGGTTTTTCCAGGGAAAATGAAGAGAACACGTCAGCCTAGGGCTCTCAGGTGTAGCTCCTCAGCCTGTGTCCTCTTGTCTGCCCTATCCAGACTGCTGCCCCCACTGCTGCAGATCGTGTGCAAGGGCCTAGAGGACCCCTCGCAAGTTGTACGCAGTGCTGCGCTGTTTGCCCTGGGCCAGTTCTCAGAAAACCTACAGGTGAACCAGGCTGAATGTGGGAGCCACCACTTGAATGTCCCCTTCCCCTCACCTTTCATCTCTTCAAGCATCCCTGCTGCCATCGGCACTCTTGTGTGTGCCCTGCAGGTGAACCTGACTCAGGCCCTGCTTGCTCCCTCCCCCAGCCCCATATCAGCAGCTATTCAAGGGAGGTGATGCCACTGCTCCTCACCTACCTGAAGTCGGTGCCTCTTGGACACACACATCACCTAGCCAAGGCCTGCTATGCCCTGGAGAACTTCGTGGAGAATCTAGGTAGTGATGGCAGTGGGGAGCTTGGGGGAGGGGCATGAGGTGGCGGCTTTGGCTGAATGTACAGGATGTGCATCTCCCTGCATTGCTGCCTGTGGTAGGGGAAAGGGTGTGATGGTGCCACAAAGAGGTTTCCGCCTGGAGGGAGGTGGGCGTGCAGGTAGCAGACCTGGGTTGGTTGGTAGAGGAGCATCCTTTCCCATAGGGCCCAAAGTGCAGCCCTACCTTCCGGAGCTTATGGAATGCATGCTGCAGCCTCTGAGGAACCCCAGCAGTCCCCGGGCCAAGGAGCTGGCTGTGAGCGCCCTGGGAGCCATTGGTGAGGAGAGAGGCAGGAGGCAGGGATGTGGGGTTCACCCAAAGGCCCTGTGGCTGGTGGTCCCTGCCCTCTCCAGCTCTGATTCTGTCCTTCCATCCTGCAGCTATGGCTGCCCAGGCCTCGCTGCTGCCCTACTTCCCTGCCATCATGGAGCACCTGCGGGAATTCCTGTTAACAGGCCGTGAGGACCTTCAGCCTGTGCAGATCCAGAGCCTGGGTGAGTGAGAGGCTCCCAGGTGGGGCTCCCAGTGCCAGCAAAGGTCTGGTGCTCACCTGGTGTTGACAGAGATTGCCCCCACAGGAGCACGGATGTCTTCCTTCTCATCAAAGGGGTGTTTTTCATGCTGTACCAAGGGGTGGGGCCAGCCACCACCTTTGGTCCCATAGCCCACCTCCACCTCCTGGTGCTAATGGAGCCCTTGCCCCCACAGAGACACTGGGGGTGCTGGCACGAGCAGTGGGGGAGCCCATGAGGCCACTGGCTGAGGAATGCTGCCAGCTGGGTCTGGGCCTCTGCGACCAGGTAGACGACCCTGACTTGCGGCGCTGCACGTGAGTGACCCCTCACCCTGCCTCTGCCCTTGTCCCCACCCCTCCTGTCTGCCCACTGGACCCACTTGAATCCCCATCCCAGACTCCAGTCCTCTGGTTTGGACCATAGTCAGGTGTTCCCAGGCTCCCCCATCCTGTCTGGTGGTAGCAGGCAGGACCATACAGCTTCTTCTGCCTGCTTTGACCAGGTACAGCCTATTTGCAGCCTTATCGGGTCTGATGGGCGAGGGCCTGGCACCCCACTTGGAACAGATCACCACGCTCATGCTGCTGTCACTGCGTTCCACCGAGGGCATTGTGGTGAGCAGAGGGTGGGTGGGCTGGGCCAGGCCAGCCCTGCAATGGGATTTATCTCCTGGGCCCAGCTGAGCCAAAGTCCTTGCCGTGCCTCCGCTCCAGCCTCAGCATGACGGGAGCAGCTCCTTCCTTCTGTTTGACGATGAGAGTGATGGGGAAGAAGAGGAGGAGCTCATGGATGAGGATGTGGATGAAGAGGATGACTCGGAGATCTCAGGGTACGGAGGGGTGCTCTTCTGATCAGGAATCTCGACTTTGGTTTTAGACAAGGGCCTAGTACTGGATCTGCTCCTCTTGGTGCCTGATCACCACTGCCTCTCCCCATCTTACTCTAGGTACAGCGTGGAGAATGCCTTCTTCGATGAGAAGGAAGACACCTGTGCTGCCGTGGGGGAGATCTCTGTGAATACCAGGTGAGCATTCGCCCTTCCCTGGCACTGAAAACCCTGCCTGGGGGCCCCTTACCCACGGCTGTGTCTCTCTCTGTAGTGTGGCCTTCCTTCCATACATGGAAAGTGTCTTTGAAGAAGTATTTAAACTGCTGGAGGTGAGTGGGCTGGTGGGTGGAGTGGGTGGAGTTCTCAGGCTGGGGGCCCTGTGTTCACAGTGCACACAGCAGACACATCCCACCCCTCCTCATCCTGCAGTGCCCTCACCTGAATGTGCGGAAGGCAGCCCATGAGGCTCTGGGTCAGTTTTGCTGTGCACTGCACAAGGCCTGTCAAAGCTGCCCCTCGGAACCCAACACTGCTGGTGAGAAGGAGAGGCTGGGGGTTCTTGGGGAGGGACAGGGCCTGACTGGTGCTTCAGCCAATAATGTCCCCAGCTTTGCAGGCTGCCCTGGCCCGAGTGGTGCCATCCTACATGCAGGCAGTGAACAGGGAGCGGGAGCGCCAGGTGGTGATGGCCGTGCTGGAGGCCCTGACAGGGGTGCTCCGCAGCTGTGGGGCCCTCACACTGAAGCCCCCTGGGCGCCTCGCTGAGCTCTGTAGCATGCTCAAGGCTGTGCTGCAGAGGAAGGTGAGCAGGGCAGGTGGGCTTCGGGAAGGAGAGGTGCCGGGCCCGGGTTGGGGACTGGCTACAAGTCCACCCCCCTACCCCCATAAAAAGAGAAGGGGCGTGAAAGCCCCGCTAAGTTGAGCTACTTCTTGTAGACAGCCTGTCAGGATACTGACGAGGAGGAGGAAGAGGAAGATGATGATCAGGTGAGAGCCAGGGATAAAAACTGGGACCAGGCAGTCCAGGCAGTCTCCACAGGGACAGGGGTGGACAATGTATTTGGGCTTGGCCTGGGGCAGCCAGGGCCACTAAAAGAGATTGGTAATGGCCAGAGGGATACAACCCGGATCCCACTAAGCCAGTGGGAGTTCAGGGAAGGAGAGCAGTGTGGACTGGGGTGTGCTTGGAGCGATAGGCAGGAGCAGAAGAGCCAGGGGAAGAAGCTGGGTCATGGAAACACCCAGCTTGAGAGGGGCCAGCCCTATCAACCAAGGGCAGCCCCAGAGACCCCTGCAGCTGGTGGCAGAGCACGGTAGGGAGGTGTGCAGTCACTGAGCTGGCCCTAGTGCTCCAGCCCCTGACGTGGCTCCACAGGCTGAATACGACGCCATGTTGCTGGAGCACGCTGGAGAGGCCATCCCTGCCCTGGCAGCCGCGGCTGGGGGAGACTCCTTTGCCCCATTCTTTGCTGGTTTCCTGCCATTATTGGTGTGCAAGACAGTGAGTGTCCGTCTTCTGGCTTCAAGCCCTAGTCCCCTTGTGCACCTGGTGCCCACCACAGCCTTTATCCTTGGCCCAGGCTGATCTGTACTCCTTCCTGTTCTCCCCCATCAGAAACAGGGCTGCACAGTGGCAGAGAAGTCCTTTGCAGTGGGGACCTTGGCAGAGACTATTCAGGGCCTGGGTGCTGCCTCAGCCCAGTTTGTGTCTCAGCTGCTCCCTGTGCTGTTGAGCACTGCCCGAGAGGCAGACCCCGAGGTGCGAAGCAATGCCATCTTTGGGATGGGCGTGCTGGCAGAGCACGGGGGCCACCCTGCCCAGGAGTATCCTTGGCTCGAAGGAGGGGAGGGACTGGAGGTTGGGGGAGTGTCCCCAGGGCTTGCAGGTGGGCAAGGTCTACCTGAGCATGTGGCCGTTCCTTGATTGTGGACCAGACACTTCCCCAAGCTGCTGGGGCTCCTTTTTCCCCTCCTGGCGCGGGAGCGACATGATCGTGTCCGTGACAACATCTGTGGGGCACTTGCCCGCCTGTTGATGGCCAGTCCCACCAGGAAACCAGAGCCCCAGGTGAGGGAGGGAGACATCAGGCAGGGCTTGGAAGCTGAGGAGGGAGGGTGGTGGAGGGCAGGGCAGGTTGGCCTGAGACATTTGTGTGCCCAGGTGCTGGCTGCCCTACTGCATGCCCTGCCACTGAAGGAGGACTTGGAGGAGTGGGTCACCATTGGGCGCCTCTTCAGCTTCCTGTACCAGAGCAGCCCTGACCAGGTAACCTTGCTGCTGGCAGCCCTCAGAGGGGAGTGTGCCGTTCCACTCAGTGATAGGCACTGTCTGCTGATGAGGCTCGGGAGCTCCAGGCTGTCAGTTGCACCTGATGCAAGGTGACAGTTTCAGCTGTTCTTTTGATACTCCCTGCACCATTTCTTATTTGTCTGCAAGGATTGGCAGCCAGTCCTGTGATGGGACAGGAGGGACTTCCTCTCTCCACATAGCATTTTTCCTGAGGAAGCTCCATTTCTACCCTTTGGTCTGAGCCAGAAGTTGCAGTTTTCCTAGGCTGCTTTCCTAAACCAAGGCCCTTTCAAACTGTGCTCTGTGGAGCCCAGGGTCCCTCTGGGCCACCACACCATGCATTTCAATCAGATCAGCTCTGCTCTCTGAAGAGATTTTGCCTGTACCAAGTAGCTAGGTTTGGAGTCATGTCCGAGTGTTTGTGTCACCCTTGTCTTATACCTTTAGAGACTGTTGTGTAGGTGGAGCTCCTGAGTGTCTGGGTTTCTTTTGGTCTTGAGGCTATGACTTTAATTATCTTGTCCCACATCCCCCATTCCCTCCAAAAAAGAGTCATTACCACCAAGTTTCATTGGTTCTTCTCATGTTCATAGTTGTCTTGGATGCCTGTGAATCAGTACCAGGTGCAACCACCCCCCTGATAAGAGACTCTGCCACTCCTTGGTCCTGACCACCCGCCTAGACCTGGGGTCTGGGGCTGCTGCCCTGAGTCAGCCACTCTTTCCTCACAGGTTATAGATGTGGCCCCCGAGCTTTTGCGTATCTGCAGCCTCATTCTGGCTGACAACAAGATCCCACCAGGTGAGGGTAGGAGTCATGGGAAGGGGCTTCGGAGAGGCTGGGAGTGGCAAGGCTCAGAGGGCCTGGGGCAGCGAGGCTTTAGGGCCCCTGACCTTTCTCCCTCCCTCTCCACCCAGACACCAAGGCCGCACTGTTGCTGCTCCTGACGTTCCTGGCCAAACAGCACGCCGACAGCTTTCAAGCAGCTCTGGGCTCACTGCCTGTTGACAAGGCTCAGGAGCTCCAGGCTGAACTGGGCCTCTCCTAGACTGCAGGCTGCAGCCAGTCCAGAGAGAATAGAGCCTGCCCAGGCCTTAAGACCACCTCTCAGCCCAGTTCAGTTCTGCCTTACCAAAGATTCTGAGACTCATACCCATTTGGAGCCAGCCCCACTTGCTGCCTTATAGGGCTGTCCCTGAGGCTGGATCTGTTACAAATGAGTCATGACATCGTACTGTAATAAAAGCAGCTTGTTTTCTGCTTGAACAATAGCTCTGAGAACAAGAAGGCTGGAAATGCATATTCAGAAATGAGGTAAGCAGGACCCAGTGAGGCACGACGTGGTGTACTAGAAGTGGCTGGTTTCCTGGCAGCTTTGTAAATGGACTCTAACCTTAGTAGAATCTGGGCCCCGGCTGGATCAGAAGGCGACCATATGGCTCTTCTTGTTTCACGTGAAGAATCTGTTGCGCTGAGAGCACTGGTCAGGAGGGGAGGAGAGGGCAGGTCGGGGGAGTCCCTGTACAGGCCTCTGGTCTGTGTGTCCCTGCCCCCCACACACACACATGCATACACTCACCCAGGAGCAGGTAGAAGACCCGGGCAGCCATCCTGCGGGGGCTGAGAGGTGACACCAGGCTGCTGAAGTCGGGCTCCCTGTTAGCCTGCAGCTCCCGTGCCACTGCCCTATAGGGATCAAGAACCATTAGCAGAGGCTTCAGCCCAGGTCTATCCCATCAAGGTGCCACCTCCCTGGTACCTGTGCACAGCTTCCAGTGAGAGCAGCTCGAGCTCTGGGGGCAGCACCAAAGGCATCTCCATGGGCACCTCAGGGAGTTCAGGCACCACGGGCAGTGCAGGAAGTTCTGGCTGCTCCACCTCAGCCCAGGCCCTAGGAGAACATGAGAGTAAGAGTAGGGAAGGTGGCAGCTGTGACAGTGACAAGGGGCATACCCATCCCAGCAGCTGTTTCCACCACCTGGCCAAGGGCTGTCGGCCCTGGCTCTCACAGAGCCTGGCCACTTACCACCGTTCTTCTGGTGGGATAAGGCTGATGCGGGTCTTCTCCTCTTCAGCTGCCTCTAGGGAGATCTCTGTTGGGGGAGGAAAGGCGCTGGTGGGTGTCTGCTTGGGTGGTAGTTAGGGCCTTGTGGCCACCTGGTGTAAGTAGATGGCAGAGCCGTGCAGTGACTTGTTAAAAGCACATAGGTGGGAGAGCTGAGGAGGACCAGTCCGTGCTTCCTTATGTCACACACACACGCCTTCACTCATGAAACAGCTTCAGCAGTTGGGATACTAGTTTCCTGGGACAGTGGTTAGGGTGTGGTCCCACTGCCTCTCTTCTCTAGGTGCTTACCTGGAGACACCATAAGGGGAACACTGGGCTCCAGGGCCTCCCTCGGGACCTGGGGATGGGAGAAGCAGAACTAAGACCCCAAGCATCTGGGACTTGGGCCTCAGAAGGCACAAGGCCAATGAGCCTGTGCTGTTGGCTCTCATAGCAGGAGAGGGCAGCCAGCTGGTCAGGCAGACCCTGGCACTGGGGCGATACAGTAAACAGGTGGTGCAGTTACCTCGATCTCACTCGGAACTTCAATCTTTCTCCTTTCCTCCTCAGCCTCCTCAGGCAGCTCTCGTCTGAGGGCTTTTGGGGGTGGCTGGGCACAATGGGTCCAGAGACCCAGTAGTTCAGGGGGTAGCCAGCCAGCTGTGGACAAGAGGGTAGTAGGCACAGGGTTTGAGGCGTGAGGAGCACCAGGAATGAGGAATTGGTTTTGAGGATACTTTGTGCCCAACCCCCGCCATTCTTACAGAGAGTTGGGGTTCTGAACAACTCCGCAGGGCCTGTGATGGTCCTCTCGGGAGGCTGCACCATGGGCTGTGTGGTGGGGGAAAGTCAGAAGCCCCATTATAAAGCAGCCACTCCTCAGGGCCCCTTTGCCTCTTTGCAATGCACTGTTCTGGGGCTTCTGGACTTCCCCAGCTTTTGGGCTCATGACCCTGCCTGCCCTGCTTATTGCTAAAAGAAGGACTTTTTAACCTGGTGCCCATGTGTATGACAGGTGGGGTCACTAAAGGAGCATGAAGAGTTGTATATGTGCAAACCCACATCGCCTGCATTTTCTGGAGAATGGAGGAGATTTTTCATCAAGTTCCCAATCCTCCCCCCACCCACCTGAGGAGTTTAGAAGGCTCAGCCTGCATGTGCCCCTGGTCATCTTTGCCTCCCTCCCTTCCCCGGCAAAGCCTGGGCTGCACTCACACATTCCCAGCAGTGGGCTCTGGTTTGCAGTTGTTCCCGGAATTTCTCCCGGGAGATCTGAGTCTCCTTGTCCCAGAATAGTAACCGGCGACGACGGCGGCGGCGAGGAGGTGGGGGGACTGGGGGCCTCTGTTGAGTGGGGAGGGCAGGTAGGGGCAAGGCTGTCCATTACTCCTTTTCCTGTCATTCTGGTGGACTGCTAACAGGACCCCACACCCCACCCCTAGAGGAACCTGGGTAGAGGGCTTGTGTGGGGTCTCCATGCACTTGAGCAGCTCATACCTTGCATACGGGTACCCATCTGGGAAGTGCAGGCCAGATACGATGGGGCGTAGAAAGGGGCGTCTTTTATCATCTGCACTAAGGACCCCTGTAAGCTAGCAGTGGCCCTGGGCTTGGGGAGGCAGTCCTTGCGGGGGAGGGCAAAGAGGAGGAGGAGGAGGAGGAGGATTAGAAGGGATGCTACTCACCTCTGGGCTGGGTGGGGCTGGCAGACGCAGCTCCTCCGGGGGGGTCACCTCTGCAACAACACCCAAGGTTGTGGCTCTGTCCCATAGCCCCTTACCCCTTGCAGAATGCCAGGGCAAGAAACTGCAGGGGCCTCCCTTTAGCAAGTTGGGATATAAAGCCCTTGTCTGCAGCAGTATCCAGGTACTCCCAGAAAAGCCCCTGGGGCATGTTGGGCACTCACCCATGAGTAGGGCCTCAGGCTCCCAGCCTATCAGCCTCAGCTCCTCAGGGCCCAGTGCCTCTTCTATTCCTTCCACCCTGAGGGGAAATGGGCAAGAGAAATGAGGAGACCCTTCCCAGCACCGACACCCTACCTGGTCTAGGAATTCTTGTCCTTACTCTGCAGGAGCTGGAGGTGGGAGCCGCGGGACTGTGGAGAGAGAATCAGAGTTCAGAGGACAGAAAAGGAGAAATGGGAGCATTGCCCAGTCCCAGACTGCCCACGCCAGGGGTCTGACTATCCAGCTCCAGGCGGGCCCTATGCTGCCGGAGACACCTACTTTCTAACAAGACAGCTTCCTCTTCCTCTGCGATCAGCAGGTCCAGTTCTCGGCGGCTGACCTCTGGGAGCTCCCTTTCACCCTGTCCAGAGAGGAAGAGCAAGGGGAGGGGATTCAATAACATTTCTGAAAAAGGCAAGTGGATCCAGGAGAGTGGATCCCAGAAGCATGCCACAGGGCCAGGTTCAAGGAAACCACTGGGTGCTCAAGTGCCAGGGACAGAGAATAGGGAAATGGAGACAGAAAAGGCAGGACTCTGGGGACAGAGAGAAGTAGCTGCAAGGGGGCTGGACCTCAGGCCCTATGTACAGGGGACAACTCACCTCAATCGGCAGGATCCGTATCGGCTCTGCCTCCAGGAGCGTGATGGCCTCAGGTGGCAGCACAGTGACCGGAATCCTTTCTGGAGGGACAGGAGAGTCACCAGCCTCTCTGCTTCTTTCCAAATTCCCACAGCCATGCAGTTAAGGAAAAGCATGGACTCTGAAGTCAAGGTAACCTGGATTCTAATCAGACCCAGGCTAATCTCTGGCATCCTGACCCTGGGTACACTGCTTAACCACTGTGAGCCTCACTTTCCTCATCGGTAAAGGGGAGGCTGGACGAAGTGGCTCACACCTGTAATCCCAACACTTTGGATCGCTTGAGCCCAGGAGTTGGAGGCCAGCCTGGGCAACATGGCGAGACCCTATCTCTACAAAAAATTTAAAAACTAGCCAGGTGTGGTGGTTTATCCCTGTGGTCCCAGCTACTCTGGAGGCTGAGGTGGGAGGATTGCTTGAGCCCTGGAGGTCAAGGCTGCATGACCTATGATCATCATACCACTGCACTCCAGCCTGGGAAAAAAAGAAAAAAAAAAAAAAAGCCAAGTGTCGTGGCTCACGCCTGTAATCCCAGCACTTTGGGAGGCTGAGGCGGATGGATCAACTGAGGTCAGAAGTTTGAGACCAGCCTGGCCAACATGGCAAAAACCCATCTCTACTAAAAATACGAAAATTAGCTGGGCGTGGTGGTGCATGCCTGTAATCCCATCTACTAGGAGGGAGAATTGCTTGAATCCGGGAGGCAGAGGTTGCAGTGAGCCTAAAGTGCACCATTGTACTCCAGCCTGGGCTACAGAGTGATACCCCATCTCTCAAAAAAAAAAAAAAAAAAAAACAAAACAAGGATAAGAAATCTGACCTCAGAGGACTCTTGTGAGGTACTGATGAGGTTACACACATAAACTGCCCCTCGCCAGGCGCAGTGGCTCACACCTGTAATCCCAGCACTTTGTGAGGCCAAGGCAGGCAGATCACCTGAGGTCAGGAATTTGAGACCAGCCTGGCCAACATGGCGAAACCCCATCTCTACTAAAAATACAAAAATTAGCCGGGCGTGGTGGTGCACGTCTGTAATCCCAGCTACTAGGGAGGCTGAGGTGGGAGAATTGCTTGCAGTGAGCCGAGATGGCGCCACTGCACTCTAGCCTGGGCGACAGAGTGAGACTCCACCTCAAAAAAAAAAAAAAAAAAAAAGTGCCCCTCACAGGGCCTGGCTCTTAAGCTCAAAAATGGTCATTTCTACAGCTCTTGGGCCTGCCTATGCCTCTCACCAGAAAGAAGGTTCTCTCTGCTGACCTGGCTTCCTGGGCTCTGCAGGGACTTCAGGAGGGATCTCTTCAACTCTCTCTGGGGCTGCAGCCTCTAAGAGGTGTCGAATCTTTGGGGAGGGATTGGAAACAAAAGATAGGGTTCAGCTTCAGCCCCCTGCTTTCCCACTTTTCACAGCCTTCTTCAACAATGCACGGTAATCTCCTTTTATGCCTAATTCTTGTTGCATTGACATCAGCTTGCAGTAAACTCACCCGCTATCTGGCCTCCTTTCCCCAGTTCCTGTTCTCACCTCCCTCCCCAACCCATACCCCAGTTATCTAGCCCTCATCAATTTGTGCAAGAAGGCCGGGTGCAGTGGCTCACATCTGTAATCCCAGCACTTTGGGAGGCTGAGGTGGGTGGATCACTTGACATCAGGAGTTTGAGACCAGCCTGGCCAACATCGTGAAACCCCATTTCTACTAAAAATACAAAAATTAGCCGGGCTTGGTGGCAGTGCCTGTAATTCCAGCTACTTGAGAGGCGGAGACAGGAGAATTGCTTGAAACTGGGAAGCAGATTGCAGTGAGCTGAGATTGAGCCACTGCACTCCAGCCTGGGCGACAGAGCAAGACTCCGTCTCAAAAAAAAAAAAAAAATTGTGCAAGAAGCAGTGCATCATTATCCTTGTCAAGTGTTGCGGTTGACAGAGGTGAACAGAAAAGATTCTTGATCTTAAGGAAGTCTAGTGGGGAGACAAGGTTGTATGTAACCCTACAAGAGTCAAGGCAAAGGGTAAAACAAGGCCCTAGCAAAATGCTGAGTTCCCAAACTGCATTTGGTTCCGGCTAAGACTGGGATAAATATTTCATAGAGAAGGGCAGCATTTGAGCCAGGTCTGTAAGAATTTGTAGAACCGGACTTGTAGAGGATGAGGGGTGACCTTTATGGGCTAGGGAAACAGCACAAGCAAAGATGTGAATGTGGCATCATTGAGGCATAAGGGCCAAACTAGTGTTTAGGAGCCACAGATGCCCAGAGGACCGAGAGAGAAGCCTGGGGGTGACTAGTTCTAAACTGGGGTATGGCCGGGCACCGTGGTTCACACCTGTAATCCCAGCACTTTGGGAGGCCGAGGCGGGTGGATCACCTGAGGTCAGGAGTTCAAGACCAGCCTGACCAACATGGTGAAACCCCGTCTCTAGTAAAGATACAAAAATTAGCCGGGCATGGTGGCAGGCACCTGTAATCCCAGCTATTCGGGAGGCTGAGGCAGGAGAATCGCTTGACCAGAGGAAGCGGAGGTTGAAGTGAGCCAAGATCACGCCACTGCACTCCAGCCTGGGTGACAGAGACTCCATCTCAAAAAGTAATAATAATAGGCCAGGCGCGATGGCTCACGCCTGTAATCCTAGCACTCTGGAAAGCCAGGGTGGGTGGATCACCTGAGGTCAGCAGTTCGAGACCAGCCTGGCCAATATGGCAAAACCCTAAAAATATTGGGCCAGGCTCTGTGGCTCATGTCTGTAATCCCAGCACTTCAGGAGGACGAGACGGGCAGATCATGAGGTCGGGGTTCGAAACCAGCCTGGCCAGCATGGTGAAACCCTGTCTCAACTAAAAATACAAAATCAGTTGGGCATGGTGGCGAATGCCTGTAGTCCCAGTTACTCGGGAGGCTGAGGCAGGAGAATCGCTTGAACCGGGGAGGTGGAGGTTGCAGTAAGCTGAGATCGTGCCACTGCACTCCAGTCTGGGCCACAGAGCAAGATCCTGTCTCAAAAATAATAATAATAATAGTAATAAAATTAAAAAATAAATGGGGCATGGAGAGCCCCAAATGCTAGTAATCTGTTTGCAGCAGGAGCCACTGTTCAAATGGGGAACCGAGGAAGGGGGTGACATTAAGCTGTATGAGTATTGGGAATAGATGGAGGAGGACAGGGGTAAGAAAGCCCAGTGCAGAGAGATGAGAGCCTGGATTAGGGCCTCTGCAGTGAAAACAGTGTAGAGACAAGTGGGGACAGGAGCTGCCTCCAGTGGGGAAACCGTCTGATCAGATTGGCCCCGAGTAGGTAAGTACAGGGGGCTTCGCCTGGATGGGTCCACTTAGGCAGTCCCCCTGCACCATCTCCTGTTCGAGAGAGCTGTGGCAAGCTTCCTTCCCCAACCCCAATGTCAAAGTGACATAGGGACAGCACTCCCCTTCTGCATTGCCAATTCATGAGTCTTGGGGAATGAGCCCTACCTGAGGGATATCGAAAGGACTAGGAAGTCTGGGATCCACAGACATCATCCCGAAAAAGGGATCTGGAGCATCTTCTAAGGTCTCCATCATGGCCAGCTGGTTAGGAAGCAGCAGGCTGGGTCTGGGAGAGAATGTAGGCCATCAAGGACTGAGGCTGAGCTAGGCTGAGGCCAAGCTAGCAGGTGTTCCATCAAAAGCCCAGGGCACACTCACAGCTCAGGCTCCATATCTATTCGGATCTGCAGCTGGGCACGGTGGAGGCGCTCCAAGATGTGCTGGATGTCCTCTGTGGGCAGGGAGAGCGAGGTAGACAGCCAGCTTAGCAGACAGCTGCTCAGCCCGCCCCACCTTTGAGGGTGCCCAGCCTTACCCACGAGGTACTGGCATTGTTGAGAATAGACGCGGATCACACCGATCTGAAGTTGGGCTGAGAGATAGAGGGAGAAGCGGGGCCGCGGCAGGCCGGGCTGCGGGGGTTGCACTCGTACCAGCACGTAATTGAGGATTTCCTCGCTGGGGAACAATGCGCCCTGATTACCGCTGCGCCCAGGACTGGACCCACAGCCTTGCCCACCCCGTCCGCCAACTCACGCCCCGCACCAGGCCCTCTTTCCCTTTTCTGGGCCTTACCAGGTCTTCACCACATTCACCCTCAGGTATTCGCGCTTCACCAACCGGCTGCCGCGCGTCGCCGCCAGCCTGAAGTGGGTGGGGAAGGTGGGAGAATGGGGATGGAGGGGGAGCTGTCAGGCTGGGATCCCGGCCAGCGTCCCCCATCGCGCGCCAACGGGCCCCGCCCTTACCAGATGGTGGCGAAGCAGCCAGTGTGGCGCTGAAGCACGTGGGGATAGTAGAACATCGTCCCTCTGGTCTTTCACCCTCGATTCCACCAGCTCCCCGTTCGAATCTGAGTCGGAATTCTTTAGGGCACAGAATTCCCAACACCTTGGAGAGAAGTCAGGATTTGGACTTCTCTGGTGGCAAGGTGGGTGCACCCAGAAAGCCAAGTTAATGAGGCAACGAACAATGGGCAGATACACGATTACCGGGATAACTGAGACGCAGGAGATGGGCGCCCCTCTCTGTGGACCCTCAGTGGATCCGCACGCCGCGTGATGCGTCAAACTTGAGCCTTCTGGGTTGGGTTCCAGGTTGGAGATGCAGAGCTCCGAGGGGACGCCCGGGCCGGAATCCAGAGCAGGTCCCAAGGGAGCACGGTGTCCTCCACAACAGGCCTCGGTCCTCGAGCGCTGGGAGCGATGTCAGGCCCCTGGGCCGCCTCCTGCAGGACTAGATCGCACCGCAGGAAGCGCGCACTCCGGAACCCCGCACCTCGCTCCTCATTAGATGGCGGCTTTTGCCATGACAGCCAATGGGGAACGGGGATCGGGTCGGGAGCGCCAAGTGTCCTGGCAACAGGGTCTCCCGAGGCAGTCAGCAAACCAATAATAAAGACTCTGCGCGCCGCTGGGGTCCATTGTGAGGTGTTCCGACCAATGGGCTCCGGTTCTCGCCTCTAGTAACAAGCGCCCCTTCCTTGACCAATGAGCGCATCCCCGTCGCTCCCCCGCCGTGAGCCTGGCAACAAGGGCGCCTCAATTGGTAGGGGAGGTCGGGTCACCCCGGGGGCAACTGTGCTGGGCCTCTTCCAGGCGCCAAGATGTACCTTGCACGGCGCCTGACCTGAGGTTAGACCCCGCCCTTCCCCCAATCCACAAACTCCGACTTTGTTTCCAACTAGGGGGTGTCGTGTGCTGCAGAGGTAGAAAGATGTGAGATGAGGCCGGGCGCAGTGGCTCACGCCTGTAATCCTAGCACTTTGGGAGGCCGAGGCGGGCGGATCATGAGGTTAGGAGTTCGAGACCAGCCTGACCAACATGGTGAAACCCCGTCTCTACTAAAAATGCAAAAATTAGCTGGGCGTGGTGGCACGCGCCTGTAATCCCAGCTACTAGGGAGGCTGAGGCAGGATAATGTTTGAACCTGGGAGGCGGAGGTTGCAGTGAGCCGAGATCGTGCAGCTCCACTCCAGCCTGGGCAAGAGAGCAAGACTCCGTCTCAAAAAAAAAAAAAGTTGTGAGATGATGGCCTTGGAGCCACCACCACAGGTCAATGAGGAAGAAGTCAATTTTTTTTTTTTTTTTTGAGATGGAGTCTCTCACTATTGCCCAGGCTGGAGTGCAGTGGCGCTATCTCGGCAATCTCGGCTCACTGCATCCTCCGCCCCCCATCCCCTCCTGTTCAAGCGATTCTCATGTCTCGGCCTCCTGAGTAGCTGAGATTACAGGCACCCTCCATCACACCCAACTAATTTTTGCATTTTTAGAAGAGACGGGATTTCACTATGTTGGCCAGGCTGGTTTCTTTTCTTTTTGAGACGGAGTTTCACTCTGTCACCCAGGCTGGAGTGCAGTGGCGCTATCTCGGCAGTCTCAGCTCACTGCAACCTCCGCCTTCCGGGTGCAAGGGATTCTCCTGCCTCAGCCTCCCGAGTAGCTGGGATTACAGGCGCCCACCACCACACCCGGCTAAATTTTGTATTTTTTAGTAGAGACAGGGGTTTCACCATGTTGGCCAGGCTGGTCTTGAACTCCTGACCTCAGGTGATCTGCCTGCCTTGGCCTCCCAAAGTGCTGGGATTACAGGTGTGAGCCACTGTGCCCCAGCTGAAGAAGTCAGTCTTACACGAAACTCCGAAAGGACTTACTGGCATCACTTCCTAAATCTGAACAACTTAGGTTATGGGCACGCCACATGTGGTCCTTTCCCAGCTGTCAGTGTTCTCCCGGCTGAAATAGACTTTAGCTTTTTTGGATGCAGCACATACTTCCTAGCCTGGAAAAGCCATATTCTCAAGCAATTATTTGTGTAAATTTAACAGGTATGGTTGTAATAACAAATAACCCTTGTCCCTATGCCTCCTACCTTTGCACAGCCATTTCTTTGGCCTAGAATGCCCTTCTCTGCCTTGACTCCAGGGCATGCTTCTTCCTAAGACTTATCTCTTACTGCAGCTGAGCTGACCCTGTCTTCTTATAGTCCCCTTCAATTTGGGAGCTTTTTTTTTTTTTTTTTTTTTTTCTGAAATGGAATTTTGCTCTGGTCGCCCAGGCTGGAGTGCAATGGACCATCTTGGCTCACTGCAACCTCCGCCTCCTGGGTTCAAGCAATTCTCCTACCTAAGCCGCCTAAGTAGCTGGGACTACAGGCGTGTGCCACTACGCCCGGCTAATTTTTTTGTATTTTTAGTAGAGACGGGGTTTCACCATGTTGGCCAGGCTGGTCTCAAACACCTGACCTCAGGTGACACCCGCCTCGGCCTCTCAAATTACATGCCTATAGTCACAGCTACTCAGAAGTCTGAGATAGGAGGATCGATTGGGCCGAAGGTCGAGGCTGCAGTGAGCCATGACTGTACCACTGTGCTCCAGCATGGGCGATTCTGTCTTAAAAAAAAAAGAAAGAAAGAAAGAAAGAAAGAAAAGAAAGAAAAGAAAGACATACATGAAGTGGCCATAAGTGCTATGAAGAAAATGAGGCAGCATAGGAGGATAGAATAATGACGGCTGCTATTTAGGGAGGGTACTCAGGGAAGCCTTGCCCCCTCTCTTAAGAGATAAAATTTGAAGAAAGTGGGTAAGTCATGTGCCTACCTGAAGGAAGAGTAATTTGGACAAAAGAACCAGCACATGCAAAGACCCTGAGGTAGAAATGTGTTTGGTGGGTTCAAGGAGCCTGGAGCAAAGTGACAGAGGAAGAATGGCAAGGGGCGAGAGAGAGAGAGGAGGGCAGGGTCACATCACAGGACCTCAGAGGTCCTCATGGGGATTTGGGCTTTTACCCTGGGTGATTTGGGACCCAGTGGAAGGTTCTGAGCAGAGGAGTGACATGATCAGAATTATTTGTGAAAAGGATCTCTACTGTGTTGAGAATAGCTTAAGGTAGACACGAGTGGAAACAGATGTGAAGGAAGCAGAGGAGGAGACATGAGAGATGGTGGTAGTTTGTTCCAAAGTGTTGCTGATGGAAACAGAGAGAAGTGGTCAGACCCTGGATACATATTGAAGGAATAGCAAGCGACAGGATTTGCTGATGAATTGGATGTGGGGTATGATAGAAAATGGAAGGAGGCCAGGTATGGTAGCTCACACCTGTAATCCCAGCACTTTAGGAGGTCAAGTAGTTGGGACTATAGGCGCACACCACCACACCTGGCTTTTTTTTTTTTTTTCACTTTTTTTTTTGAGATGGAGTTTCGCTCTTATTGCCCAGGCTTGGAATGCAATGGCACGATCTTGGCTCACTGCAACCTCTGCCTCCTGGGTTCAAGCGATTCTCCTGCCTCAGCCTCCCAAGTAGCTGGGATTATAGGCATGTGCTACCATGCCCAGCTAATTTTTTTTATATTTTTAGTAGAGACGGGGTTTCACCATATTGATCAGGCTGGTCTCGAACTTCTGACCTCAAGTGATCCACCCACCTGGGCCTTTCAAAGTGCAAGGATTACAGGTGTGAGCCACCATGCCTGGCCTCACCTGGCGCATTTTTAAGAATTTTGGGGAGCCAGGCGCGGTGGCTCACGCCTGTAATCCCAGCACTTTGGGAAGCTGAGGTGGGCAGATCACCTGAAGTCAGGAGTTCAACACCAGCCTGGCCAACATGGTGAAACCCTGTCTCTACTAAAAATACAAAAATTAGCCTGGCATGGTAGCGCGCACCTGTAATCCCAGATACTCAGGAGGCTGAGGCAGGAGGATCACTTGAACCCAGGAGGTGGAGGTTGCAGTGAGCCAAGATTGCACTACTGCACTCCAGCCTGGGCGACAGAGTGAGACTCTGTCTCAGAAAAAAAAAAAAAAAAAAAAGAATTTTTTGTAGAGGTAGGGTTTCACTGTCACCCAGGCTAGTCTCAAACTCCTGGGCTAAGGCAATCTTCTCACTTCGATCTCCCAAAGTGCCAAGATTACAGACATAAACCACTACGCCCAGCCGAAAAAAAAAATTTTTTTTTTTTTTTTTGAGACGGAGTTTCACTCTTGTTGCCCAGGCTGGAGTGCAGTGGTGCGATCTTGGCTCACTGCAAGCTCCGCCTCCTGGGTTTAAGTGATTCTCCTGCCTCAGGCTCCCAAATAGCTGGGATTACAGGTGTCTACCACCACACCTGGCTAATTTTTTGTATTTTTAGTAGAGACGGGGTTTCACCATGTTGGCCAGGCTGGTCTCAAACTCCTGACCTCAGGTGATCCACCCACCTCGGCCTCTCAAATTACTGGGATTACAGGTGTGAGCCACAACACCCAGCCAAGTTTCTGTTTTTAATCAAAATAAAATAAAATGGAAGTCAAGGAGATAATTTAGACCTTGTACAAAGAAGGTCCAGGAACGATTTCATCACATTGCATCACATTGAGGGCACAACAGGGTTTGTACACCTCTGCACTCAGTACCTCATTTCTTCACTGCTAGTGCAGAGAATGTCTAGGCGCTTGGCTTCCCAGGGGGATGATGGACAAGACTGAAGGGAAGAAGGGAGGTCCATGGAGGCAGGGAGGCTCAAAGGCAGCACTGAAGCTTGTCAAATGAGGCAGCAAGAAGGTCCTAGGAGGACTTAGGCATCCAGATTTGATCATGTGTGTGGGCCATTGAGGGCTGAAGAGTGAAATGACAGGAGGAAGTCTGGAGAGCTAAGCTGGTGTCATATGCAGGAAGAAAGAAGCTGAAGGCTGTGGCCCGGGTTGGAACTAGTTTGCTGGAAATGAGTGTACAAAAAAGTAGGTGACAAGTGGCCTTGTGGTGAAGGAAAAACTTCCAGTTTGGTAGTAAGATGAACATGGGGGAAAGGG
This sequence comes from Symphalangus syndactylus, assembly GCF_028878055.3. Lineage (NCBI taxonomy): Eukaryota > Metazoa > Chordata > Mammalia > Primates > Hylobatidae > Symphalangus > Symphalangus syndactylus. The sequence continues at coordinate 30,054,949 of NC_072431.2, forward strand.
AAAGGAGTGTCAGCCAATTTGGAGCCCTCAAGTCTCATGAACAGCATGACATGGCAGTCTAGGCCGGAGTGCTTTTTTTTTTTTTTAAATCTTGAGACAGAGTCTTGTTCTTGTTGCCCAGGCTGGAGTACAATAGCACGATCTTGGCTCACTGCAACCTCTGCCTCCCGAGTTCAAGCGATTCTCCTGCCTCAGCCTCCCAAGTAGCTGATGTTACAGGTGCCCACCACCACGCCTGGCTAATTTTTGTATTTTTAGAAGAGACGGGGTTTCACCATGTTGGCCAGGCTGGTCTCAAACTCCTGATCTCAAGTGATCCACCCACCTTGGCCTCCCAAAGTGCTGGGATTATAGGCGTGAGCCACTGCGCCCAGCCAGCCAGAGTGTCTTTTATGGGGCTTAGAGCAAGGAATCCAGTTTGGGAGTACCCTGTTGGGGTGACAGTGAAATTTGTGCTGGAGGAAGAGGTGCCAGTAACAGCAGGTACAGGTTCAGCAACTCTTCTGACTCCTCTGTTCTCAGGCCCCAGGGCCTCTAGACCATAGTTTCAGGTCACCCTCAAGTGTCTCCTCTTCATTTAGACCTCCAGTCTAACTAACCTCAGGCCCAATGTTGGGGCCTTCTAGCAAGAACTGTGGAGCCCAGACTTTACCATGTGAAGTTGGTGGCTATAGTGCCTGGCTGAAGGCTTGGTGCCCAACCCACACCCTAATCTTATCTGCCCAGAGGGTACCTCTGTAGAGTGCCAGGCCCAGGACCCACAGGGCCCAGGCAGCATCTTAGCCAGAACCTGTGGGCAGAGGGGAGGAAAGAGGCTGGAGATGTCAGCAGGAAGAGAACCCCAGTGCCCCACTCTTAAGTTCACATCTCTGTCTGTGACCACTGCTACCTTCTTCTCCCAGAAAATCAGATACTGATTCCTCTTTCAATAAAATTTTATTTTAAATCCTTAGTGAATATCTCAGAGGAAAATATAAAGTGCTTGGCTTTAGAGTTGGGAGGTCAGGGAAGAGGGAAAGGCCCCCTGGGCTCACACCATTTGGAATTTCCTAGTCCCTTACAGATGAAAGAGGGTGTATATCTCAAAATTTAAAAAAAAAAAAGGATAAAAAATTAGCCTTGAGTTCTCCACCAGCCAGTGTGTGCGAGGATTTTCAGGACACAATTATCACGGACAACTATTGAGAATTATCACAAAGAGGACAGGTCAATCGTGTGAAGAATGAGTCTATTTCAAAGGAGACAGGAAGAACAAAGAGGTGAGGTGGAAGATGGGTCCCCCAGGCTCTACACCAGGGACAGAATGGCTGCCTGCTGCTCTGGAGTCTCCTCCAGCAAGTATCGGGCAAAGGCCTGCTCCATCTGTATTGGAAGAGATGGAGAAGAGCGTCTCAGTGAGTGCATCAGGGACAGACACCACCCCCAGGAGCTCCTTCCACACTGGGAGACCCCTTTCGCCTCCTGGAGCACCACTGTCCCTGCTCTCATTAGATGGGTACTCTACCTCTGCTCTGAGCTCACCTTCACTGTGATAAGATTCTGTGGAGTATGGCTGGAGCCATGGCTCTCTTCCCAGAAATTCAGTGTTACCTGGAACTTCGGTGGGGGGCCCAGGCCCTGAAAGTACCTGGCCAAGTCTGAAAGAGAAAGGGTCAAGGGTTGGAAGAACAAAAAGAAGAGAGAGGGCCACAGGCAGGGAGAAAATAGTGAGGAACCCATGATGGAGAGAGGTAGGAGGGGGTCTTGCCAGAGCAGGAGCTGCAAGGTCAGAAGTACTTGGAACTAAGTGCTACTCACCCATGTGCAAATAGGAAAGTGTGCCCCTGCCTCATATAAGTGCTTAGAAGTAGCGGATCACAGCACAGCCCGACAAGCTCTCTGCTGGGAGAGTTTAGAGTCCTCCCAGGCAGCAGCCCTGGCTGCTAACACAGATGTGCCCAGACCTTTGTTACTTGCTCACATCCTCCCAGTGCTAGGGTACCCATGGCCCTGGGAACACCTACACTCTGCACCCCCTGTACACCTGGTCCCACTCTTAAGCTCAGGTTTAGAATTAAGTAGGAGCTGGAATTGGATGGGAGAGAAGCACAACCCTAAGGCATGCCTGGAGTGTGGTAGAGACAGTGCAGCCAGGGCCAGAGTGTGTGATGTGTGCCAGCTCTCCCAAATCTGTGTATGTAGGAGAAGGCCATGAGGCTCAAAATCTCTGTGCCAATTCTTCTGTGCACCTTCACATAGTGACTGCATGCTTCAGTGTGATGGTGTTCTCCAAGATATGACACTCTTGTGCTGGGCTCTACCTGAACCACCTCTTCCATTGTCTTGGCTGGAGGAGAACTGCCAGGTAGCTGCCAGGCTGGGCATATGGCCACACAGGATGTGCAACACACAAGTGCAGGAGTGCCATGCATAGGCTACATGGAGGATCTGCTGGCAGACAGGGAGGTGGCAGGACCCACCAAGTTGGGCCCAGGGGGTACTAAGAGGTAGGGGGTGGGAGCTCAGGTGCCCAGAGAGAACAGCCTCACCTCTGCAGAAGTAGGCGGTTCTGAAGAGCTCCACGCACTCATTGCTGGGCAGCAGATGGGGGCCTGGCCCAGGTGGAGCCTGGGGTGCATTCCAGGAGATGGGGATGGGGCAAAGGCGCTGCACGAAGAGGCCTCGGGGGTTGCTGGCCACCAGGATGCCCCTCTCAAGCTGGCTCAGCAGGCGCTGCGTGGGCTCCAGTGGGCCAGGCTTGGGGAACAGCACCTGCTCCATGCTGCTCTCAGAGCCTGAGGGCTCAGCCACAAGGCGGCAATCCAGGCTTTGCACCTGGGCCTCGCCCACCACGCGCCCGTTGTAGATGAAGGTGAGCAGCAGTGAGTAGTCTGGGGATAGAACAGCCCTACCTGCTGCTGGAGGAGCATGCAGGCTGGCAGCAGCCCCTCCCCAGGGGAACAGCTCCACCTCCCCTCCCCGCACCAGCCAGGGGGCTTCCTCTCAGGTTTTCCTATCACTCAGGCAAGTAGCTAGTATGTGATTCACCATGAGGCCTCAGGGCTCAGTGCCCAAGGGCTTGTAGTTTACTAGAAGGTCCCTTGAGATTGGGCCTCTGTTTGGCCCAATGAAATCACTGTCTCAATGTAGATTTCCAGGAGAGTGTATAGGGTGGTATTTTTGGGAAGCAAGCTTTTTGGAGTCTGGCCAGGCATATGGAATTCTCACCACCTAGAAACCAGTGCCTTGGGCTATGGTAATGTGGGCACAGTTTGCTGTAAGCCCTGACTGACTAGATAATGCATGCATAGTCAAAGGTGGAAGACCTCAGGGGCACAGGGCACAGGAGGAAGTCAGAAATGCCACATACCTGGCTCTGGAGGAAGCAGAAACTCCAGGGACCTCTGATCCCCTTGAAAGGGGGCCTCAGTTGTATCTGTAACTGGAAGGGAAGCAAAGGCACTGGTCATTCAGAGTGGGACTGGGGAATCTTGGGCCAGAGGGTGTGGCATGGAGGATGACACAAGAGGCAGGGCAGGTGGTACCTTCCTGTGGCTCAGGGCTGCTGCTGCTGCTGCTCCCGATGTCTGAATGGACTGCTCCCCCACTGGCCCCCTCCTCCTCCTGCGGACACAGTGTCTTTTTTTTTCTTTCTTTTTTTTGAGACAGAGTTTTGCTCTTGTTGCCCAGGCTGGAGTGCAGTGGCGCGATTTCGGCTCACTGCAATCTCCGCCCCCGGGTTCAAGTGATTCTCCTGCCTCAGCCTCCTGAGTAGCTGGGATTACAGGCAGATGCCACAACGCCCAGCTAATTTTTGTATTTTTAGTAGAGACGGGGTCTCACCATGTTGGTCAAGGCTGGTTTCGAACTCCTGACCTCAAGTGATCTGCCCGCCTCAGCCTCCCAAGACACAGTGTCTTTCATTGGCCCACCTCTCCCTCTAGTTACTGTCCTGCCCTTAGGCCCACCCAGTTCCCTCTCCATCTCTTACATTATTGAGGGAGTCCTGGAGCACAGAGGGACTGAGTGTGCAGTTCTGCATGGCACCCTCTTCCTCCTTCCTCTCAGAGGACACAGAACTGTGCTGTTGCTTTGATGGTGATTTCTGAGTCCCTGGCTGGCCTGTGGAATTGTTGAGGGACAGAGAAAGGTCAGGGTCTTGAGCAAGGACAGAGGGTAAAGGAGAGGTCTGAGGCAGTGAAGGATGGGCAGGTCTAGGAAGGGAAACCTGGGTTGCAGCCCCCCAGGGGCATGGACAGGGCAGAGCTATGAGAAGCCTGGGGGAAGCCCGCACATCTATCCTTCCTCCCCAGTCTGCTGAATCTAGGAGTGGCTGGACAAGGGGAAACTCACCAGAGACGGTTCCTGGTGGCAGCAACTGATACACCTTGTAGGGCTCAGCAACATCCATGCGGCCCCTCTCAGGAACCTCCTTAAATTCAGAACTCTTGTTGAGTGCACAGCGCAGGCGAGTCTTCCAGACAGCCGGACCTCCTGTGTCCCCCTCCTTATACTTTCCCTTAAATATTGCCCAAGCCTAGGAAAGAAAGCAAGGGTAGAAGAGGCAGTGTGTTACAGGCTCCACCTGCCCCTCCAACAGGACTGGCTTTACGGGAGTACAGCTCTGAGCTCAGAAGGGATTATGCAGGGTCTGTGCTCTGCGTTGCCATCTTGAAATCCCTGGAAATTTTTTTTTGTTTTTTTTGTTTTTTTTTGAGACTGAGTCTCGCTCTGTCGCCAGGCTGGAGTGCAGTGGTGCAATCTTGGCTCACTACAACTCCGCCTCCGTGGTTCAAGCGATTCTCCTGCCTCAGCCTCCTGAGTAGCTGGGGACTACAGGCATGTGCTGCTAGGTCCAGCTAATTTTTGTATTTTTAGTAGAGACAGGGTTTCACCATGTTGGCCAGGATGGTCTTGATCTCTTGACCTCGTGATCCACCTGCCTTGGCCTCCCAAAGTGCTGGGATTACAGGCATGAGCCACCATGCCTGGCCAATATCCCTAAAATTTTTGAACAAGGCGTCCACATTTTCATTTTGTACTGGACTCTGCAAATGATGCAGCTAGTTTTCTTCTCCAATCTGTCCCTTATCTGAAACCCAGGCAGACGCAAGTGCTCAAGGGTGAGTGTACCAGTGTATACACCATCCCTCACGCAGAGGAACAGTGGTTTCCAGGCCCTTTCACCTTGAAGAAGGCGGCATCCTGGTCCTCCCGGAAGTCCTGCTTGCCTGCATGCTTCCAGGGAATCCGGAACATGGTCTTAGCTGTATCATCCCAGCACACTCCGGGAAACTGCCCACTCTCCACTTGCTCCACCACCCAGTTCCGGAGTTTTCGGGTGCAGCGTGCCCTGCCTGATGCCATCCTGGGGGATAAGAGGGGCAGGAAGCATCAGAACAGACACTTTGGGAGGCAACATCTCCTGAGACCCTGGCCATTGAGACTAGATTCTGGCAACAGTTCTCAGAGATCCCATCCATCTTCTCTTAGCTCTAGACACATTTCAACACTCTATGAGGCAGAATTGTTTCCTTTCTGCCATCACTAGCAATGACAAACAACAACAAAACCCCCCAAAACATTGTTTTTAGCATTCTAAGCTGTGATACCTGGAAGGAAACCTTGGGCACTGGTCTTAATTTTAGGACTTTTCAGAAATGTATTGTTTAGGAAAGAATTCCCTTTGGTGATCGTTCCTGGTGACAGGCCCTGTCTAGATTCCCGAGCATCAGCAGAAGTAGGCTCTGCTGAGATGCATCAGGCTCTTTACCCACCGCCCCACAGCCTACACAACCTAGCCTCTGACCCCCAACCCCTGCCGGCCCCAGGAGTAGGTGGGGCAGGAAGCAGAGGTGGGGGTGGAGCTGCAGCAGAAGTAGGCAGGGCCAGATGGCAAGGAAACAAACGGTCCACTGAGGCTGGGGCCACGAGCCTTCTTCCTTGAACAATCCAGCAGTAGGTCCTCCTGACCTTTGCCTACAAGGGTCTGGGGTGCTGGCCCTTGTCAGTCTCACTCTCAGGCTGAATCTCCCACTTCCTGACTTAGAGATCTTCTGTCTATCCCTCAGTCTAACAGAGGCACCCCTAGGACCCCCTAACCCCAATCTGGCGGGACTTTCTACCCCTAGATCCCAGGCTGACTACCATCCTTGGCTGGTCTTACCTGAGTTGCTGTCCAGGCTGTCGCAGGGCTCAGACGACCTCAGCTTAACTCCTGGCTGGGCGGCTGATCTCTCCGCCCCTTTCTACAGTCCCCACCCTAAGTTTCAGTTCTCCTCCAGGGAGGGCCTTTTCCCAGAAATCACGTGGTCTGAGTAGGGAACTGGCGGCCACTAGAGGGCAGCAGCATCTGAGCATCTCACTATCTGGATGCCACTGTCGCAGCAGGGGGGCCCTGCTCTGCCGGCTCAGCTCCAGCCTGGCTCATTCCCCTTCCTCCCTCAGATACTCTTGCTTGTATCTGACCTCTGGGTGACACCGTGGCTTCCCCAGGGAGGCCAGTTTCCTGGAGTCAGGCCTGGGACCTCTGGATTGCTGTGTACACCTGTGCATCTGCGTTCCCCCACAGTGCCCACCTGATACATACTGGGTGACTTCAAATACCAGTCGAATTCTATGAAAGAAAGGAAGGAGGCAGGGAGGGAGGAAGCCCAGGCCAGGTTGCTGGATGGGGAGGGCCTCCCTTGACCATCCAGGGTGTCAACTCCTTCCTGGTCCTGAGTCCAGGGAGGGTCAGGCACTAGGTTGCAGGGGGCCCTTTTCAGCAAAGCTCTGTCCACCCCACTCTTTCCCCGGTGCCCCTAGATGGTGGCACCAGGAAGAAGAACCACCAAGAAGCCTGGGTGGTAAGATGCCTCTTTATTGGTGCTGGAGCTGTTCTTGAGGGAGCAGGCCATGGGACCCTCATCGGGACCCTTGCCCTCAGCTACTTCCTCCTGCGGGGGATACTCTGTCCCAAGGGTACCTCTTCTGTCAGCTTCTGCAGAAGGAGAGAGAAGGTAATGATACCGGAAGGCTGGAGCTCAGATACAGCCTGCACCAGGTGACTTCTGTAGGGTGGGTTAAGAGGTGAGGCTGGGTGGAGGCTATACCTGTAACAAGCGAGCCTGGTAAGCAGGGGGATCCTCTCCAGTCAAAGGCTGGGGGCGTACGTGCAGGTAGCGCTCAGTGGCCGTCTCCAGCTCTTCCACCTCATACAAGGTGGCTGGGTCCAGCGAGTGGGCATTGATGAGGCTCACAAGATACTCTTTGTAGTGTGCCCTGGGGAGAAAAGGGAGCAGAATATGTGTTCTGTTGGCTAATATTAACTGAGTGTGTCGTCTAACATAGCTGGACTCTGAGACACTTGGATGAACAAGATTAACAACCTGCCTGTGCCCACACTGCCTGCTACTATCTACCCATGCCCTTGCCCAGAAAGCCTCCTCCCTCCCACCCATTGCGAGACCTACTGCTCCCAAGGACCCACTTTACTGCCTGGGCATGCCCTCACCACTTCTACCCACTGCCCAACACCATGCCCATGTCCTGCTGGCACTCACTGGCACAGGCCGGCATAGCCAGCTGGAGTTTCCTTGCCACAAGCTTCGTCCCTGAGCCCACTGGGAACCTCCTTCTGCTCCATCACTCGGCAGCCACCTAAAGGTGAGGGAAGAAGGGAGCCTCTGTTGGGAGGCCAATGACCACAAAGCTCCAAAACTGGGATATCCACAAGGCAGGGAAGGCGGCCTCCAAGGAAGGGACTGAGCACAGCAACTCCTGCTTTCCCAGTGGTGCTGGTGGGTACTTAGAGGTGCCGTCAACGGCAGACCATCTGATACAGAGGCAGGGACCTTGTCCCTACTTTTATCCAAGCTGGCTTTTGGCTCATAAACACATACCCTCTTTAGTTTTTTTTTTTTTTTTTTTTTGGTTGTTATTTATCTCTTGACTAGTTAACTTATTCTGTGAAGGTCTTACCTCTTTCTTTTTTTTAAATAGAGACAGGGTTTCACTATGTTGTTCAGGCTGGTCTCAAACTCCTGGGCTCAAGTAATCCTCTTGCCTTAGCCTCCCAAAGTGCTGGGATTATGGGTGTGAACCACCACTCCTGGCTACTGGCTACCTCTGTTTTTTTTTTTTGTTTGTTTGTTTTTTTTGAGATGGAGTTTCACTCTTGTTGCCCAGGCTGGACTGGAGTGCAATGGCGCAATCTTGGCTCACTGCAATCTCCACCTCCCGGGTTCAAATGATTCTCCTGCCTCAACCACCTGAGTAGCTGGGATTACAGGTGCCTGCCACCACACCTAGCTAATTTTTTTGTATTTTTAGTAGAGACAGGGTTTCACCTTGTTAGCCAGGTTGGTCTCAAACTCCTGACCTCAGATGATCCACCTGCCTCGGCCTCCCAAAGTGCTGAGATTACAGGCGTGAGCCACCGTGCCCGGCCACATTTTTTTTTTTTTTTTTGAGATGGAGTCTTGCTCTGTCACCCAGGCTGGAGTGCAGTGGCGTGATCTCGGCTCACTGCAAGCTCCGCCTCCCGAGTTCATGCCATTCTCCTGCCTCAGCCTCCCGAGTACCTGGGACTAAAGGCGCCCACCACCATGCCTGGCTAATTTTTTCTATTTTTTAGTAAAGATGGGGTTTCACCGTGTTAGCCAGGATGGTCTTGATCTGACCTCGTGATTCACCCGCCTCGGCTTCCCAAAGTGCTGGGATTACAGGCATGAGCCAATGCGCCCAGCCGGCCACCTCTATTTTTTTAAAAATAAATTTAAAGTCTACAGCACCTGGAATTCCCAGCCAATCTCTCATCCAAATACTAACCAAGCCTGAACCTGCTTAGCCTCCAAGATCAGAAAAGATCAGTCACATTCAGGGTGGTATAGACTGTAGACTTACCTCTGTCTACACTGTAAGAAGTCAAAGAGGTTAGAACCATATGTAACACCTTTCTGTTGCCCTCATGGAACCTAAAATAGTGCCCTGCAACTAGCAGGTCTCATTAAACACTCATTGAGTTAATTAATTAATTATGATCATTTGGGAATGGGAGAAGAAAAATAGTATTAATGCCTTCTTGGGTACCAGGTTCTTTAAAGATGTCTTATGTAAAATGGCTTAGCTGCAAGGTGGATACTACCCCTGTTTTACAGCGGAAGAAACAAGGCCTGGGGTCTCAATTAACTTGCCAAAGAGCATGCAACAAGTGACCCCAGACCCAAGCCTCCCCTTTACCCATCACACGGTGGGAGCCCAGCACACCATCTCCTCTTCTCAAAGGCTCGTCCTAACACTCACCTCCAGGGACTGCCCGGGCCCCAGCTGGAGGCTCTGTATTAAACATGACGTTATTGTCCTGAGGAGGAGGAGAGACAGACGGGTGTTACATTCCCCTTGATGCCAGTCCCTGTTGCATTTCCTAGCATGGAGCCTTTTCCATTCTTGCCCACCCTGGGCCCTGTCTTCTTCTCTCCGGGCCACCTCTGACCTGTAGCAGCTTCTGAAGCCGGAGAGCAGTCCAGTCTCGCAGGTAGAAGAGGCAGTCTCGAGGGTGGTGGCCATGCAGGGACTTTTTCACCTTGCAGTTAGGGTCTGGACATTTCTGGCAGAAACCCAGATGGGAGAGAGGAAGTTGGAGACTGCTGGGGTCCTGGCCTCTCAGGAACCCCTGCGTGAGGGGTGTAAGGGTGAGGGGAGATGGAGACATTGGAGGAGCAAGCAAAGGGTAAGGGGATAGAAAGTTGTGCTTTACATCCCATTGACCTCTTCTCTTCCCCGGGGCCACTCAATAGCCTCTGCCTCTCAAAGCCAATGGCGCCCCCCACCCTTCCATCCCTTCCCCAACTCTCTGGGCTCACATTCTTGGCGTAAAAGGCATTGTAGCAGCCGCTGCAGAACTGGTGGCGGCACTGGGTACAGTGAAAGTGCATGCAGCCTCCTCGGGCCAGGGCGTATGAGAACTTGCATTTGGGGCAGTCTACAAAGGACAAGAGGTCAGGGCTGGAGCTGCCGCTGCAACTCAAGGCCCTCAGGAAGAGAGCTGCTGGCAATGACAGGCTTCTGAGCAAACAGGCCAAGTAGGGCGGCCTTACCAATGCCGTTTTCCTGAAGATACATTGCTAGGCCCTGGGCCTGGTATTCTGGGTCGTTCATGCGTTTCCAGTTCTGGAAGTCCTCACAGCTCCGGCCTCGGTGCTGCTCCTCCCACTGCCAGAGGGAAAGTAGGCTTCACATGGGAGCACTATCCCATCCCCTGGCCTTTCCTGCTGGCCCCTCCACTCACATCCAGTGGTTCCCCAGCTTGGTTTATGTCACTGCCACCTACCATTTGCTCAGATCTCAAAATGAGAGGCCATCCTTGGTCCTTTCATTTTCTCCTACCACCTCATACTCCTTTTGCCTTGTTTCTACCCCACAGACCATCTCAACCATATCCCCTTTTCCTTCATCCCTACTGCTACCATTTTACTCCAGGCCACCATCAGACCTTGCTGCAATTGCTTGCCTTGGTTACTAGTCTCTCTGTTTCCCATTCCTGCTCCCCTAGGGTCAATTCTCCCCATGGCTGTCAAAAGGCCTTCAAAACTGTAAGTCAGGTAGCTTCCACATTATTGGTGGTGTTTTGGTTCTGTGGTAGTCTCAGGTGTTCACTTTGCTTCAGACATGATGTAGATGAAATTTTTTTTGTATCAAATATTACATTTTTTTTTTTTTTTTTTGAGACGGAGTCTCGCTCTGTCACCCAGGCTGGAGTGCAATGGCGTGATCTTGGCTCACTGCAGCCTCCACCCCCTGGGTTCAAGTGATTCTCCCGCCTCAGCCTCCAGAGTAGTTGGGATTACAGGCACATGCCACCACACCCGGCTAATTTTTGTATTTTTAGTAGAGACGGGGTTTCACCATACTGGGCAGGCTGGTCTTGAACTCCCGACCTCAAGTGATCCACCCACCATGGCCTCCCAAAGTGCTGGGATTATAGGCGGAAGCCACCATGCCTAGCCAAATATTACACTTCTTAAAAGATAAATGTGGCTGGGCATAGTGGCTCATGCCTGTAATCCCAGTAGTTTGGAAGGCTGAGGCGAGGGATCATTTGAGACCAGGAGTTGGAGGCTGCAGTGAGCTGTGACTGCACCAGTGGACCCCAGCCTGGGTGAGAGTGAGTTCTTGTCTCTAAAAATAAATAAATAAATAAATAAATAAACAAATAAACAAACAAATGAAAGATAAATGAGATAGTATCACCCTTGCTTTATCTCAGAATGAAGGCGGACGGACGCCTGCCTCACTTGGCCTCCAGGGCTCTCCAGACCTGGCAGCTGGCTTCTCTCTGACCACCTGCCACTCCCGCCTTGCTTTCCAGGCTCCAGCTGTACAACACTTTTTCTGACTCTGGCCTTTCCATGTGTTGTTCTTTCTCTCCCAAATGCTCTTTGCATGGCTGGCTTCTTTTTAATGTTTAGGCCTGAGCTTAAACCATTTTAGAGAAGACTTGTCTGACCTCTCTACCCTAAGTAGGTCCACTCTGTTACCCTGATCTCAGGTTCCTGTTTGTTTTCTTCCTAGAACTTATGCCTATGCATAATTAGTTCCTCTGGCTCACTTTCTTTCCTTCCTTCCTCCTCCCCTTTCCTTTCCCTCCCGATTTCCTCCCTCCCTCTGCTTTCTTCCCTTTTTCCTTGTGCCTAGTCTTTCTGACTAGTCTGTAAGCCCTTTTGACCTCAGAGCTCATGTCTATTTTGCTGTCCGGTACGCAAACTCCCCTGAGTCTAACACAATACCTGGCAGTAGCTCAGCAAGTATTTCTGAAAGGATGAATGTGCCTCACCTGGCGCTTGCAGCGCACACAGAAGGTCTGGTGACACTGGGGACAAGTTGCCTCCAGCTGCTCACGCTCATATATGAAGCCAAAGGAGCACTGGAAGTGCAAGAGCATAAAATTATCAAAGGCCTGACCTGGAACTATCCCCTGCCCCTCCACAGTAGCTCCCCTGGGCAGGCCACTTACCTGGGCACACCACAAGAACTTGGGGTCCCGCATCAGCACACCCTCGGTCAGCTTCTTATGGAACAATGCATAGGCATCTGGCTCTAGGCTCTCTCGAAGCTGGGGACAGGATGCAGAGGTGGTGGGTAGGAGGGTTCCTGTTCAAAGCTCAGGGTACCTGAGTCCTAGAGGGGCTGCAGTACCTGGATGTCAAGGGTAGAGAAGTAGCTGAGCAACTGTGTGTCATCGGTGAGGTCGGGGCGGCCACAGGCAGGGCACACCATGTCTGTGATATGCTTCTCCTTCAAGGCGATGGTGAAGTGCTGGCGGAAGCAATCAGGACAGATGGTGCACTCACAGGAAGTCAGGGCCTGCATCTGGAAGGTGAGGGGTTGGAGGGGAGGGGGTCAGAAGCCACAGCTGCCAGCCTAGGGAAGAGGCAGTGGCCAGGTGTCCACTAAGAAATCAGGGTCTAATTAACAACTGGGCAGGGTTAACAACCTCAAGTGCCAGCAGGGGCCAGGCAGGCAACCTAAACATCTGAAGATAGTCGGGTGGAGGAAAATAGACGATGGTGACACCTAAGGTAAAGGCAAAAGTGCCTATAAAAACATTCATAATCCATTAAATATACAAATAACATGCTTGAAATGACAAAACTATAGAGGTGGAGAACAGATTCATGGTTGCCAGGTGACCAGAAGTGGGGGCAGAAGGGTATAACTAAAGAGGTACATGAGGGAGTTCCTTTGTGGTGATGAAACAATCTGTATCTTGATTATGGTGGTGGTTATATGCATCTATACATGGGACAGAACTGCATAGAACCACACATACACACAGCGGCACATCCATGTGAAAAATGAACACGACCTGTAGTATAGCTAACATTGTAGCAATGTCTTATTTCTTGGTCTTGATATTGTACCATAATTATATAAGAAGTCACCACTGGGGGCCGGGCATGCTGGCTCACACCTGTAATCCCAGTACTATGGGAGGCCAAGGCAGGCGGATCACTTGAGGCCAGGAGTTCGAGACCAGCCTGGCCAACATTGTGAAACCTTGTCTCTACTAAAAATACAAAAATTAGGCCAGGCACCATGGCTCATGCCTGCAATCCCAGCACTTTGGGAGGCTGAGGCAGGCAGATCACCTGAGGTCTGGAATTCCAGACCAGCCTGACCCGTCTCTACTGAAAATACAAACTTAGCCAGGTGTGGTGGCGCATGCCTGTAATCCCAGCTACTTGGAAGGCTGAGGCAGGAGAATCACTTGATACCCGGAAGGCGGAGGCTGCAGCTAGCCGAGATTGCACCATTGCACTCCAGGCTGGGCAACAGGAGCAAAACTCTCCAAAAAAAAAAAAAAAAAAATTAGCCGGGCATGGTTGCAGATGCCTGTAATCACAGCTACTCAGGAGGCTGGGATAGGAGAATCGCTTGAACAGGGAGGCAGAGGTTGCAGTGAGCCATGATTGCGCCACTGCACTCCAGCCAGGGCAACAAAGCAAGACTCCATCTCAAAAAAATGTCATTGCTGAGTGAAGGTTAGTGGAAAGTACACAGGACTCTATGTACTATTTTTGAAACTTCCTGTAGATTCTACAATTATTTATTTATTTTGAGACAGAGTCTCACTCTGTCGCTCAGACTGGAGTGCCGTGGCGCGATCCTGGCTCACTGCAACCTCTGTCTCCCAAGTTCAAGAGATTTTCCTGCCTCAGCCTCCCAAGTAGCTGGGATTACAGGCACCCACTACCACGCCTGGGTAATTTTTGTACTTTTAGTAGAGACAGGGTTTCACCATGTTGGTCAGGCTGGTCTCGAACCCCTGACCTCAGGTGATCCACCTGCCTCAGCCTCCCAAAGTGCTAGGATTACAGGTATGAGCCACTGTGCCTGGCCAACTTTATGTATTTTATTATTTTTTTAATTTAATTTTTTTTTTTTTGAGACGGAATCTCATTCTGTCACCCAGGCTGGAGTGCAGTGGCACGATCTTGGCTCACTGCAACCTCCACCTCCCAGGAAGTGATTCTCCTGCCTCAGCCTCTCGAGTAGCTGGGATTACAGGTGCACGCCACCATACCTGGCTAATTTTCGTATTTTTAGTAGAGACGGGGTTTCACCATGTTGACCAGGATGGTCTCAATCTCTTGACCTTGTGATCCACCCACGTTGGCCTCCCAAAGTGCAGGGATGACAGGCGTGGGCCACCACGCCCGGCCCTTTATTTATTTTTTTAGAGATGGGAGTCTTATTATGTTGCCCATGCTGGTCTCGAACTCCTGGCTTTAAGGAATTCTCCCACCTCAGCCACTCAAAGCGCTAGGATTACAGGCATGAGGCATCATGCCCAGCAAAATTCTTTTTGAAAACATAGCCACAGTAGCACTGTCACACACACACACACACACACAAAAATGAACAGTAATTCTTTTTTTTTTTTTTGAGACGGAGTCTTGCGCTGTTGCCCAGGCTGGAGTGTAGTGGCGCAATCTCCGCTCACTGCAAGCTCCGCCTCCAGGGTTCACACCATTCTCCTGCCTCAGCCTCCTGAGTAGCTGGGACTACAGGCGCCTGCCACCACACCCAGCTAGTTTTTTACATTTTTAGTACAGACAGGGTTTCACGGAGTCAGCCAGGATGGTCTCGATCTCCTGACCTCATGATCCGCCTGCCTTGGCCTCCTAAAGTGCTGGCATTAGAGGAATGAGCCACCGTGCCTAGCCTGGTAATTCTTTAATATCAGCAAATATCCAGTTTATAGGAATAAGCCCTTCTTAGTTCCTGAGCCTCCACGTACTCTAGGTCAGAGTAGTTAGACTGGCTCTATATGTGTTTTATTTTGGTTTTACTCTGTATTTTAAAATAATTGTAGAGGTCAAGAGTTCGAGACCAGCCTGGCCAATATGGCGAAACCCTGTCTCTACTAAAAATACAAAAATTTGCCGAGTGTGGTGGTGGGTGCCTGTAATCCCAGCTACTCAGGAGGCTGAGGCAGGAGAATTGCTTGGAGGAGGCAGAGGTTACAGTGAGCCGAGATCGCGCCATTGCACTCCAACCTGGGGGCAAGGTGAAATTCTATCTCAAAAAAAAAATAAGTAAATAAATAAATATTTACATTTTAGAGATATATACTGAAGCATTTATAAACTATATTATGCCTGATATTTGATATCAAAATAACCATCTGTGTATATATGTGAAATAAAGTCTGATCATGTTTGTTGACAATTGCTGAAGCTTGATGACGAATACACTGGAAGTGGAGGGGTTGCAGGGGGGTATGGGAATTTGTTATACAGTGTAGTACAATTTTTCTACTATTGCATGTTTGAAAACTTCCATAATAGAACATTGTTTTAAAAGGGAGGAGATAAGTCTGTTCCTGACCTCCCCCTCCCAGAAGCCTTCAGGGGTACATGGGCAACTGAAGAGCAGAAGACAGGATCAGAGATGGGGACTGGGACAGGGTGGGGGTCCAAAAGAATAGAGTAATTCTTGGACCAGGTACTGTGGGGAGGGACTTACCCGATTGTGGGGCAGGGCCCAGCCACACACGGCACACTCCTGGGCAAGCAAGCGGCGCAGGAAGGCCCGGTCCTGGCTGTGCCTCACAGCTTCTACCACATCCCCCAACTCATAGTTCCTGGGTGTCTCCTGCAGCAGTGACAGTGCCAGCTCTGCCCGGCCCCAGCTGGGGAGTGCGTAGACTGCCAAAAGCCGCCTGACCAAGCTCTGCAATGTGATTCAGGTGGAGGGGGGAAGTGCTGTCAGACTCCACGGACCCTTCCCCTCAGCTCCCTCTTGCTCCTCTAGGTGGACCCTTGGGCTTCTTGCCTCCTCCCAGCACCTGCTTGTCCGGCCCATCCCAGGAAGGGGTAGGCTCAGGGCCACTGTCCCAGAGGCGCTGGCGGAAGGGCTCTAGGCGTTGGCGCTGTAGCTCAGTCAGGGCCCGTGACACATCACCTCCGTGCTGGAACAATGCCTGGAGAGACCCCTCCTCAGGCCCAAAGCCTAGAGACTGGAGCTCCTGCACCTGCAAGATGGGAGTGGCGAGGGGGAATGAAGTGGGAAAGCAAGCAAGGGAGAGTGTGAGAGATGCAGATTCTCGACCCTATCCCATATCCAGCACAGCTGATACCTTCCTTCGCCTGGTCCTTACACACTCCTCCACAGCTTCATCAAGGTTGCCATGACGATCCAGCCAGGCTCTCCGGGCCTCCTGACAGGAAAAGGCACCCAGCCCAGGGTCCTGCTGTCCAGCCAGCTCAGCCACCATCTCCAGCACGTAGGGCAGTTCTGAGCGCAACCACTGCAGAGGCACCTCAGTGCCCGAGTACTGCAGAGCCGAGAAGATCTCCTCTGGACAGGCACCTGCAGCTTCCCCTTCCTAAGGCACAGTCCCGCCCATCAGGCCCATCAGGAGGGGCACCCTTCACCCACCCTCAGCCTGAACTAAGATGGTGACAGTGGCTCAGCTCAGACATATGGATCATGTCATCAGTGTACAGCATGGTAACTGCCTCAGTAACAGGCAGCTGCTGCTAACAATGACAAGATTCATAGAAACTATTAACCACCTGCAGCATCTCCTTTCCCACACCAGCTCAGCCCTACCTCATCCCAGGCCTAGTCCTTACCCGGATCATGCTCACTAGATGAAGGCCTTCCTCCCGCATCTTGTCTTGGCGCTGCTTCTCAGGATCTCCACAGGAACTGGGCAGGGGGGCACTAAAGCGTCGTGGGGGCCCAGGCTTGGGGGGTCCCTTTTCCAAAGAGCTGGCATAGGGCTGGGGGGCATGTTGTACTGGAATGGGGCTACTAGTCCGGTTGCACATAACACACACCCAGCCAGGGCTCGAGTTGCAGAAGGTACAGTGAATACAGTACCAGACTTGACTCTGGGCAGAGGCCAGCAAAGCATCCCCCTGCTGGGAAGGCAGAGAGAATTATCCCTTTGACTGACTGGCTGAAGTTCACAACAGAAATACAGGGAGTTGGGAGGAACTGAAGGAAAACATGGGATAGGGAAGAGAATGACCTGAGGTAACACACGATAAAGAGCTGGGAAGGCCAGAACAGGTTACCTGAAGGGGTTGCAGGCAAATGCCAGCATCTCGGGAATCCACCACCAAGCTGGGAGGCTGGGCCAGCCGAGGTCGCTCACATATGGAACATAGCACAGCAGCTGCCTCATTCTCAAACGTACAGCTCTGGCAGGCCCACCGACCCCGTGCAAGATCAGGTTCTAGGCCTCCAGTTCCTTGGGGACCCTCAGTTCCCCACCCCAACCCCTTACAGCCTCGGGGCCGATCACAGGCCACACAGAGCACTGCCCAAGGCTCATTTAGCATGGCACAGGCAGCACAGTGCCAGGGCAAACGAGCACTTGCAGGATTAGGGGAAGAAAGAGAGCTGTCTCCCAGGGCCAGCAGGGAGGTCGACTGGGGCCGTGGTTGGGCTGAGGCAGGTAAACTGTAATGGAAAAGCAGACATGGCCTGCTGAAGTGGCATCTGGTGCCTGGATCCCTCACCTCTAAGCATTCCCCATTTCCTGGGTAACAACACGTCACTGGCCTTTGCACACATTGTCCCTGTCTCGAATACTCCTATATCCATAGCCTATGCAACATTTAAATCACAGCTTAAAGCTCACTTCTTCCTAGTAGATACTGCTAATACACGGCCTGACCTACACTAGGTGTTTAAAATATTGCCATATTGCCACCTGATTCAGCTGACCCTTCAGACTAGGTTGCAAACCACCTATTACCATAACAACCTAGGTTACTGCAATTGCTACCTGCTTGATGTGTATGTCTATTATGTCCTTCAGGGTTCTGACTGGCTACTTGTCCTCTATTAAACAGTCTTTAACACAGAAACTGGCAGGTAGTCGATAATCAAGTGATCTTAAGTTCTCTAAATTTCACTCCCACCCAGAAGAGAAGCCCTCTCACCTGGAGCTCAGGTGGGTACCCTGCAGGACCCCAGGCAGGGTCTGGCGGAGGTGATGAGCACGGGATGGGTGTCCATGGAACAGGTGGTCACAGGCTGGACACAGGGCCTGTTTACAGGATGGGCAGTGCAGTGTGCCTGGGGCAGAACCACAGAGGAAGCAGGGACCAGGAGTGGAGCCTGGAGAGCAGGAGAGATGGAACATCTTTCCAAAAAAGACCAGGTTACATCTGAATCTGCTGTGGATGGGGGCAAATCACAAGACTACTTTTTAAACATCTGGACCCAAGGAAACAATTTTAATCTCTTTTAAAAAACAAAGAGGCCGGGCATGGTGGCTCACACCGGTAATCTTAGCACTTTGGGAGGCTGAGGCGGGTGGATCACTTGAGGTCGGGAGTTCCAGACCAGCCTGACCAACATGGAGAAACCCCATCTCTACCAAAAATACAAAATTAGCCGAGCATGGTGGCGCATGCCTGTAATCCCAGCTACTTGGGAGGCTGAGGCAGGAGAATCGCTTGAACCCGGGAGGCAGAGGTTGCGGTGAGCGGAGATAGCACCATTGCACTCCAGCCTGGGCAATGAGAGCAAAACTCCGTCTCACAACAAACAAACAAACAAACAAACGCAAAGGAAGATAACCAAGAAGACAAAGGAGCATCCCAAATTTCTATCAATATAGCTTCCTAGTTGGTCTCCAATTTAGGACCAACAATACCCGGGACAGAGGGTGTGGTGAGGGGGCCAGGAGCAATCTCTCTCAATAGGGGGTCAAATTCTGAAAGCTGCAGCATCTGAAAAAGAAAGGGCAGGGAATGAACAAGGGTTTAGGGACACAGAGTCCCACAATTCCTGTTTCTTTTGTACATCAGCCCCTTTCCTGCCTTCCTTACATCATCTTCAACCTTGTCTTCCAACAGCTGCTCCAGTGCCTGCTGTCTTGGGTGAGTATTCTGCAATAATACAGATAAAAACGGTTTCCACCTAGACCCCTAGAACAAAGCCCTCCCTCTAAGCCCTGGTCCCTTAACATTCACAGAGGGAAAATCAGTACCCGAAGCTCCCAGAATGCTGAACTATGCCCATAGTTCAGCAGCATGGGGGTCCTCAGACTTACTTGAGTTAGGCTGGGCTCCCCAGCCCTGGTGCGTAAGTCCATCAAGACTAGAGGAGCATCTCACCTGCAATAGCAGGCTGAGCTCTGTCCGAAGCAGCAGTACTTCCAGTGTGACTGTAGCAACCTGGTGCTCATCTGGCTCCTCCTGCCCTTCGGGGAAGCTCAACCCATCTGGCTGCTCCTCTGTGTAGCCATATAATCGCAGCACATCTCGGCCCCCCTGCCACACATTCACAACCAGTCACCAACCAGGAGGTTTCCTGCCTAGTAGGGCTGGACCCCTTCCCATTCAGCACAACCTCAGGCCTTTTCTAGCCAAACCCCAGCCCCCTCTCCCATAAGGCCAGGGGATTCACCTGCACAGCATCCACCGTGCTGCGAAAGACAGGGTTATTAAACTTGACGCCGCGCCAGTACCGAGGCCGCTGAGGGCTGAGAAGGTTGCGGCCATATTTCTCCAGGATGTTCAGGGCCGTGGACAGGGTGTTGAGGTAGTTTCGGGGCTGGGAGCAAGGAGAGCAGAGAGGTGTGAGCGTGGCCCGGGCCTCAGGCTCTGGTGTCCCCCTTCCAAGCGGGGCCAGGCCTCACCTCCCCATGAGCGTTGCAGCGGACCAGGCGTGCGGCGTCCAGCTGCAGGTAGCGGGTGGCTAGCGGCAGAGAGCTGGCTAGTAGCGGCCGGAGCTGCTCCAGGGAAAACGCCTGCCCGGAATCCCTCCTCAGGGAGCTCGCCAGCTCCTCGCGGGCCACCAGGAAGGCCCGCTCCTCCTCCTCCCCCGGCATCCTGAGGAAGGAGTCAGCCCCAGCCTCGCCGCCCGCCGGGACCCGGCGCGGGCAGCGCGCGGCCCAAGCGCCGCCCCTCCCGTCTGGTGCCCGGCTTTGAGGCCCACCACGGCCCGCGCAGCCGCCCCAGGTCACTCAGACCACGGTCACTCTCCAGCCCCCGGCCCAGCGCCAGGGTTAGCAGAGAACAGGAAGTACTAGGAGAGAGGGCGGGACTGCGACCCAATTTCGGGGGAATGGGCGGGGCTTAAGGTTAAGGTTGGAGGGGTGTCAGGAAACTAGGGGGCGTGGCCAAGAGGGAGGGCCAGGTCCCAACCAATGAGAAGGCAAATGGCTCCGGGCTCTTCCCTCAGAGCGCCCCACCATCTTCCCTCAATCAGGCGCTCTTCCCCGCCTTCCCCGAATCTGGTTCCACCCCTTCCGGATAGCCCCAGGCGCGGGGTTATCCTATTCAGCTCAAAACCTTTCTTTTTCTAGCTGGTCCAGTCCGGTACGCTCCGGGCCTCACCGGGGAAGTCCCACCCTGCAGGGGAACCGACTCTGGCCGGGCCTAGCTCCTCTCAAGCGAGTCCCGCCCCATCTCCGGTCTGTCCTGAAGGCAGAGGGAAGACCCTCACCCAAACCCTGCCCGCTCCCTTCTAAGGGCGGCTAGTCCTTCTCCACCCCAGGCGCTCCCTCTGGCTGCCCCTCCTAGACGCTCTGATCTCTCTCCGTCCGCTACTTGCGGTCGAGCCTTCTTGGGGGAGCCCCGCCACTGAATACCCACTTTGCCATACTCCCACCTCTCTTACCCCAACCCTGGACTTCCCGTTGGCCCTAGCTATAAGCCCCGCCCCTCTCCGAGGGACAGCCCCCGCTCCAGTCTCCGCGGTCCCACTCACCCTAGCCCCTCCCTTGGGCAGCCCCTGGGCTTGTGACCCAGCCAGCACCGCCTCTCCTAGTGGCAACTGGCTGGGAATGGCTGAGGGGCTACCTACTGCTTGCGGCCTGCCAGGGGTAGGAGGGGGGCGGAAAGAAGAAAGGGGGCGGGGTTGAGGGGGGCGGGCCTGGACCTGGGGAGTGAAAGCGAAAGCCCGGGCGACTAGCCGGGAGACCAGAGATCTAGCGACTGAAGCAGCATGGCCAAGCCGTGTGGGGTGCGCCTGAGCGGGGAAGCCCGCAAACAGGTAATGGGGAATCGGAGGCCAGGAAGGGGTCATAGAACCCTCTTGGGTGGAGGCCAAGTTGGGTGGTTCAGGGGACCAAAGCAGTGCCAGAGAACTCCCCCAATCTCGCTAGTGCCTTCTCTTCTCGGGGATTCCCAGATTCCTGCGCTCTGACTGCAGTAAGCAGGAGCTTCCAGGGAAAACTAGTTTGTGGTGAGAAAGGCCTGAGCCACAGTTCGAGGGCACCCTGTTGTGGGTGGAAGCTTTTGACAACCCAGACCCTTAACCAACATCCGGGTACTGCTCTCTGTGTAGGTGGAGGTCTTCAGGCAGAATCTTTTCCAGGAGGTAAGTCTCTGGATTTGAGCGATTTGACCCAGAATCTTGGACCAATACTTGAGGTCCAATACTTGGACCAATACAACAGCCTCTCAGAATGATCCCCCAAGTCACCCTAGACTTAACCCTACTTCCCTTACCAAGCCTTCACCCAAAGTAACCCCGGAATTATTGATAGCTACCTTTAATCTGACCTTTCTTATGACTCTCCCGACTTCTGGCACTTCCCCCCTCTTTTGATGTGGAGGAAAAAAACCATGGCTTCCAAAGCAGGAATATCACAGTCCTAACCTTGGTTCTGCCACTTACCAGTTTGGGCAAGTCCTTTCATTTTCAGGTCTTCGGTTTCCTCATTTGCAAGTCTTGGACCCAGTGATTTCCAAAGGCCCTTCCAGTTCCATTTGTCAGACATCTCATTGAGCATATTCTGTGATTCCCCTCCCTTGCAATGTAACCCACAGGCTGAGGAATTCCTCTACAGATTCTTGCCACAGAAAATCATATACCTGAATCAGCTCTTGCAAGTGAGTAGTGTGGGCCCCTCCTGCCCCATCCCATGTCCTCTATCCCCTTTGCCCACCCTCTCTAGCTAACAACTGGATTCAGCATGCAGAGAATAGTTTCAAATAGTGGATTAGGAACATTAGGATGGTGTGAGGCATGAGCCTAGGTTGGGAGGCAGAGGGCAAGTGGGATGTATGGAGGGAAGGCTGTGACCTAGGATGAGGGGAAGAGGCTGGGCAGCCCTTGACAGTGAGCTCTGTGCAGGAGGACTCCCTCAATGTGGCTGACCTGACTTCCCTCCGGGCCCCACTGGACATCCCCATCCCAGACCCTCCACCCAAGGATGATGAGGTGAGGCACTCAGGGTGCAGTACTTGGACTATAAACCCAATGGAGCAGATAGCCCTTCAACCTCTGTGACTTTTCTAAAGCTACTTTCCCCCCTTTTTGCCTTAGATGGAAACAGATAAGCAGGAGAAAAAAGAAGGTAAGAGAGATAAGAGGTGACTAGGGAAGGGGAGATGGCACATTGACTACTGGATGAGAAAGGGCCTGAATCCCCTCTTTCTCACAGTCCCTAAGTGTGGATTTCTCCCTGGGAATCAGAAAGTCCTGTCCCTGCTTGCCCTGGTTAAGCCAGAAGTCTGGACTCTCAAAGAGAAATGCATTCTGGTAAGCCTGGGAAATGGGGGAAGCAGAAAGAGAAGACACACAAGGTGAGGCCCTGGACTCCTCCGTAGATACAAGTCCTTCATACAGAGACCTAGTCCTGAAAAAGAAAACTTCCTTCTGTGCCTTGGGCTTAGATCCCCTTTGTTCTCCTCGTTCTGTTAGACCTCTCTTATCACAATGGTACCCCCAAAATTAGAGACTGTGCAGTATCCACTCTGTAACCTCAGAACCTACTGCTGTATTGGGTTCATAGTAGAGGTGGTATGATATAGTGAGTGAATTGTTTTAAAAGATTGGACCCTAGAGAGAGACTGCTTAGGTTCAAATCGTGATTCTATCAGTTACCTAGCTGGTAACCTTAAGTAAGTCACTTAGACATTCTGTGACTCAGTTTTTTCATCTGTTAAATGGGTACAATAAATACTTATCTCTGAAGGTTGCCGCGATGATTAAATGAAATAAATACATGGCACAGTACCTGGTACGTAATAAGTACCCAATTAAATATAACTATTTTTTAGGAAGTGACAGTAATAGGAAGAACTTAGTATGTTTGTTGAATATTCTTACATGATGCCTCTTAACCCAGGTGATTACATGGATCCAACACCTGATCCCCAAGATTGAAGATGGAAATGATTTTGGGGTAGCAATCCAGGTAAGAAAAGGGTAACTGAAGACACTTAGAGTGGGGAGAGCCTCGGGGGGTGAGCTAGACATGAACCAGGAGGAGGAGGAAGATAGTATATGAAATGGGGAGGACATGAAGTGTTGTCTTTGCCTCCCGTGTCACCACAGGAGAAGGTGCTGGAGAGGGTGAATGCCGTCAAGACCAAAGTGGAAGCTTTCCAGACAACCATTTCCAAGTGAGGGCAGCTGGAGGACCAGCACTGGGGGCAGTAGGAGCATTTCTTTGGGACCCCCAAAGCTGGGCAACCCCATCAGGATGATGGGAGACTTTGGGAAGGGTCTGAGGGAGTACATCTCCCTGAACACTCATTCCTGTGGTATTCCCTTGCTTCTGGCAGGTACTTCTCAGAACGTGGGGATGCTGTGGCCAAGGCCTCCAAGGAGACACATGTAGTGAGTAGATAGTCCACCAGCCTTTTAGCTGGGGGTGGGACGAGGAGGTGTGGAGGAAGAAGTCCTCCTTGTCTTGTGACTTTCCTAATATGGAGAATATTAAGCTAAAAGCATTGCCTAGAAAAACTGGTTTGGGCTTCAACAACCTTGACCCTTTTCTCTGCTCAGTCCTTTGGGATCCTATTTCTTGGTGCTAAGAAGGGGTTCATTCTCAAGTTAACCTATTTCCTATAAAAGGAAACCAGACTCATGTCCCAGCCTCCCATAGGACTGACTCAGCTTTGCCTCCCACATTGCAGATGGATTACCGGGCCTTGGTGCATGAGCGAGATGAGGCAGCCTATGGGGAGCTCAGGGCCATGGTGCTGGACCTGAGGGCCTTCTATGTGAGTGTGGAGTAAGGCTTTAGGGGAGGTGGATGAGTGGGGGCGGGCAGGGGATTGGCTGAGAACCTGACTGTTGCACTCTGGCCTTCTCCCAGGCTGAGCTTTATCATATCATCAGCAGCAACCTGGAGAAAATTGTCAACCCAAAGGGTGAAGAGAAGCCATCTATGTACTGAACCCAGGACTAGGAGGAAAATAAATGATCTATATGATGTGTGGATTCCCTTCTGGCATGTGTCATTCATTCAAAAAGCATTTATTGAGTGGCACGTATGTCCAGACTGAAGATGAATGTGGTGGGAAGGGGTGGGTGTCACGAAGACAAAGATTAATTAGATGCCCACTGTAATCTTAAGAGGTCCTCCAGAGGAATAGGGTGGGGATTGTTACATGCCATGGCAGCCATGCAGATAACCTGTATTTTGGAATGTAACAGTATTATTTTCATCCAGAGGTCTCAGGAATTATTGGAAGACATGGCATTTGCACAGAGCCCTTATGGGAATAATCAGGCTTTGGATAGACAAGGGGAAAGTTCTGTGGTCAACATCAGGAATGAAGAAAGAAAGAATCCTCATCAGTTTAGGAAAAGCCTAGAAGGAGAATGAGGTTTCACTGGGAGAACTATGGAGAACTACGGATGAATGATTGGACTCCTTTTTTTTTTTTTGAGATGGAGTCTTGCTCTGTTGCCCAGGCTGGAGTGCAATGGCATGATCTTGGCTTACTGCTACCTCTGTCTCCCGGGTTCAAGCAATTCTCCTGCCTCAGCCTCCTGAGTAGCTGGAATTACAGGCATGTGCCACCACACTTGGCTAATTTTTTTTTTTTTTTTTTTTTTTAGTAGAGACGGGGTTTCTCCATGTTGGCCAGGCTGGTCTCGAACTCTTGACCCCAGGTGATCCACCTACCTCGGCCTCCCAAAGTGCTGGGATTACAAGGCGTGAGCCACCGTGCCAGGCCTGGACTCCTTAAGGGCTGGGAGGGGAAAAAATAATGCTTCCAAGGCATTGTGGTGAAGGAAATACATCGCAGGACATTATGGGAAGGATGAATCTGTAAGTTTTTCTTACTGTCCTCCCCCATACCCCCTTCAGCCAATCACTGTCTTTATCTCTGCTTTTAAAGATTCAGCCGTGGGCTGGTGGTAGAGACAAGGGTTCCTTTGCTGTGATCTTGCTATAAACTCCATGGGATTGTTCTTTAATTCAGGGCCTTATCCTGTCATAAAATATGAGATAAGAATGTGCTGCGAAGCACTAGACAGGCTGGAAGCCTGCTCCCATACATATGTCATTAAATCCTTAAAGGAACATGGGCAAAAGATAAACCAAGGGCAAGAAAACCTGCAGTCGCGAAGGCAACACGGTCCATTAGTAAGTGACAGAGCCGACCTAGAGTACAGATCCACTCATCCCGTAATAGGCGCAAGGCGATCTGCTTTGCCCGCAGCGCTCCGGGACACCCGGCTACGGGTTAGCGCTCCATCCCCGGGGCTCTGCGGAGCCGGTAGTAGTGGGCAACACAGGTAACAGGCAAAGCCAACCGCCAACCGAGAGCGGAAGTCGGGGAACCTAGCCAATAAGAGTGCGGGCAATTTTCTTTGCTTCACAATGGTGGGTTCTTTCCAGTCCGCTGGAGACAAAGGCGGGGCAACGTTGGGGCGCGGCCGCTGATTGGACAAATTGAAAGCCTTTAGCCCTATCAAGGAGCACCACGTGGGCGGGACTCCAGGAGCCAGTTCTGCAGGGAGCTGCAGCTTGGTCTGTCTCCCAGGCAGGCGCTGAGTCGCCGCCGCCAGCTGGGGGCGCGGGAAGGCGGGGCTCGGATGCAATCGGGACCTCCTCCTGGGCTGGGCCGGGGGCAGACTCCCGGACCCAGGGCGCCGGGAGACGGCGGGCTACCTGCGAGTCGAGTTAGCGTTGTCGCCGAACCGAAGTGAGAGGGCACGGGGAAGGGTCAAAGAGCGTACCGAAGCGCTGGAGGGAGCTTCACGGACGCGAGTTAGGCACCGGCTCGCCTAATCCGGTACTAATCCGGCTTGCTGCTTCCCGTCCAGGCCTCGCTCGCCATGGGGGAAGTGGAGATCTCGGCCCTGGCCTACTTGAAGATGTGCCTGCATGCTGCCCGGTACCCACACGCCGCAGTCAACGGGCTGTTTCTGGCGCCAGCGCTGCGGTCCGGAGAATGCCTGTGCCTCACCGACTGTGTGCCCCTCTTCCACAGCCACCTGGCCCTGTCCGTCATGTTGGAGGTCGCCCTCAACCAGGTGCCTCCGTTGGATGCCCATCCCCCACCGCGAACCCACCCAACACCCCAGCCCAAGTTCATCCCCGGTCCCTTGGCAGCAGTGAGCATCCACAAAGTCAGCAGCACAATTTAATTACTGATGGCCTCTTTCCTACGACAGGTGGATGTGTGGGGAGCACAGGCTGGTTTGGTGGTGGCTGGTTACTACCATGCCAATGCAGCTGTGAATGATCAGAGGTGAGTGGCGTAGCCAGAGGAAGAAGGAAAGGATTATGGCGGGTTGGGGGTTGGAGGAATAGAGGGCGAGGATGCGTGGGGCGGTGGGCGGGGCGGGGGCGCACAAGATGAACAAAGGTCATTCCTTTTATCTTTCCTTCATCAAACGCTTAGGAGCAGGGGCTTTACACCAGGCACTATGCTGGTTACTGGAGTGAGAAAATATAAAAATGAATAGGACAGAGCCCTGCCCTGGAGTGCCGTTAGGGCGGGGAGGACAACTGTGTATCAACAGACTGATTTTTTTTTTTTTTTTTTGAGACGGAGTCTCCCTCTGTCTCCCAGGCTGGAGTGCAGTGGCGCAATCTCGGCTCACTGGAACCTCCACCTCCTGGATTCAAGCGATTCTTCTGCTTCAGCCTCCCGAGTAGCTGGGATCACAGATGAGCGCCACCATGCCCAGCTAATTTTTATATATATATTTTTTATTTTTATTTTTTTATTTTTAGTAGAGATGGGGTTTCTCCGTGTTGGCCAGGCTGGTCTCGAACTTCACCTCAGGTGATCCACGCGCCTCGGACTCCCAAAGTGCTGGGATTACAGGCGTGAGCCACCACTCTCGGCCAACAGACTGATCTTGCTTTAACTGAGGTGTCCCCCAGGGGCTGAAAGAACAGAGAAATCCCAACCACTAACTTCAAAAATAAGGCAGTTTCCTTATACATATAGGAAAAGACAATTATATATATATATTAATCATATACATGAAGCAATTAGAGGTACTGTTTTGTAATTTTCGTTTCTCCCTCACTTAATAAATACTTGACATCATCCCATTTCCACACCAAGATCTACCTTTCCCTAACAGCTGTATAGTCTGAATGTGGATGTACTCTAATTTATTTAATGCTTTAAACATTGAGGTTGTTTCCAGTGTTTTATTACAGACGCTGTCCTATAATTACCATAAATTCTTTATAAGTAGAATTTCTGGGTTGGCATATGTATGGTATGTATACAGTTTCAATTTGGATGGTTATGCCAAATTACCTTCCAAAAAGACCACCTTTGGTTTCCACTCTCACCAGCAATATCTGAGCACCTGTTTCCCACAGCACTCAAGCATCAAGCAGTCGTGCATCAAGCATCCAGCAGGCCCGATCCCCGCAGGCCACCTACAGGGAAAGGCCACAGCTGCGCCCACATCTATGAGATCTGGGAGGCCCAGCTCAAATGGATGGGTTTTGCCCACAGTTGGCTCCTCACTCCTCTGGTCTTCCCTCTACACAGCCCTGGGCCCCTGGCCTTGAAAATTGCTGGGCGAATTGCAGAATTCTTCCCTGATGCAGTACTTATTATGGTGAGGCTTGGGTTTCTGGGTGGGGAGGTGAAAAGAAAGTAGGGTGGGGGGACCCTTGAAACTCTCACTTGCACATCTTTGTCCACTCAGTTGGATAATCAGAAACTGGTGCCTCAGCCTCGTGTGCCCCCGGTCATCGTCCTGGAGAACCAAGGTCTCCGCTGGGTCCCTAAGGATAAGAACTTGTGAGTACCCCACTCCCTCTACCTCTTCTTAGAAGCCCAAGGCTCCTGGGTCTCCTCTGTCCTTGGCCCTGCCCTAAGGGTCTTTTTCTGGACCCAGTCTCTGTTAAGTCTGTGTCTGGACCCACTACTTGCTGTTTGACCTCCATGGGGGTTACTATTTCAGAGTGATGTGGAGGGACTGGGAAGAGTCACGGCAGATGGTGGGAGCTCTACTGGAAGATAGGGCCCACCAGCACCTTGTGGACTTTGACTGCCACCTTGATGACATCCGGCAGGACTGGACCAACCAGCGGCTCAACACTCAAATCACCCAGTGGGTTGGTCCCACTAATGGAAATGGAAATGCCTGAGCCAGGGCCAGCGGGGTCCGGATCCAATAAAGAGACTTGGGCTGATAGGCAGTGGTATAACTATATTTATTGTGCCTGGGAGGCAAGGTGAGGGAAAAATCTCAACAGAAGCAAGTTTGGGGAAAATCTGGAGTCCCCAGTAAAAAGCAGGAAGGTCTCTGCTGTAATCACAGAATGGGAGAGAGGGCTCTCAATAGATCATTCCCTTTGTTTCTCCCCTGGGCTTCTTGAGCTTCTCGAAGTTCTTCAGGATGATGTCATATAACACAGCCTACAGGGCCAGGGAGGAGTAGAGGTCAGTCAGAGGCCTCCAGTGGCTCTGTGCCCCATTTCTAGCCCTGTGGAGAAGCTGAGCTTTGTTACCCTTAACCCCTAGCCTGCAGGGTCAGGGAGTGGTTGGCCTGGGGAAGCTGCCTCTGCCCACCCCTGCCCTGCCCTCGCCTCCTCACATAAGCATTGCGGATCTCCATGACCATCAGCCGGATGTCCCGGTACTCTGCCTCATCCAGCTCGTGCACCAGCTGCCGATAATCACCCTGTGGGAAGCTCGGGTCAGGCCTGACCTTACATGTGTCCTTCCCCCATGCAGCCTGACCTGGGCCTCACCTACCACATGGGGCTGCTTGGCTGCTTTAGTCACTGCATCACCACGCTCAGAGAAATACCTGTGGATGGAGAAGTGTGTATGGAGTAGAAGAAGGAGGTCTCTCAAAACAAAAACAGTGTGCACATGGGTGGTCACTCACTTAGAGATTTGAGTGTGGAAGCCTTCTAGCTTGGTGTGGAGGCTAGTCATCAGCTCAAACACCTTCTCCTAGGGAAAAAAAGCAAGGGGGAAAGTGGAAGGAAGCATGGCCTAGAAAAGAGCAGGGAAGTGGGGTAGCGCTCTCACCTGAACAGCCACTCCAAAATTGTTACCATCCTCAATCCGAGGTATCTGCAGCTGCAACCAGGTGGTGACCTGGGAAGAGGGAATGGCATAATGCCATATCAGCCCTCTACCCAATTCCCAGTTTCATATTCTCCCTTGCTTCACTCCCCACACTGGGTGGAGGTGTGCCAGGTCTATCCTGAGCCCCAGGGCCTGGACTTCTGGTTTCACTTGCTGTGCCCTCTCTTGCTAAAGCCTGGCAAGTGCCAGGCCCTAAATGGCAGGGACCAGGAGGACAATGGTTTGACTTGAAGCCTGAGAGTTGAAGGGGGAGGGCTTACCAGGTTGAGCTGCTCAATGACATCCTTGATCTCAGGCTTCAAGCGCTGCAGAAGGAGCACGATCTTTTCATTGCAGTTCACTGGGCCACAGGGAGGACCTACAGAGTGAGCAACGGGTCAGTCACGTGATTGAGCCTGTGTGAGGGGCGAAGGGGAGAGTGGAAAGAAATCCTTAGGAGGAGCTCCTGTGAGTGGGACTCAAGTCTCTTCCCACCATTGT
Organism: Symphalangus syndactylus; assembly: GCF_028878055.3. NCBI lineage: Eukaryota > Metazoa > Chordata > Mammalia > Primates > Hylobatidae > Symphalangus > Symphalangus syndactylus. The sequence continues at coordinate 30,084,690 of NC_072431.2, forward strand.
GGTTTCAAGTACCTTTGTCTTCATCCTCCCCCTTCTTCTTTTCATCTTTGTCTTCCTTCTGCAGAAAGAGAGGGGCTCATGAGAGTTAGGACTAAGACTGATTACCCCCATGGTTGGATCCCTTCTCCCAGGTCTTCCCAGTTTGCCTCCTGCTGTTTCTTCCGCTCCTCTTTCTCTTTCTCCTTGACTGGATCAGGCACTGGGATGTCCAATGGGGCCTTCAGATTGCTCAAGTTGGCTTCATTGAGAGCTGGCTCCTGGTGTAGGGTGGGAGGAGGGCTAGAGGTGAGGGAGTTCCTCTCATCTCACTCTCACAGCCCCCAGACTCTTCTCTTGGCCTTTACTCCCTAGCTCCCTGCCCAGCTGCAGTACCTTTAAAAATGCATCCAGCTCAGAAATCTTCTTGGGGAAATAGCTCCCAAGCAGGTTCTCTGTCTGTTTGTGAGGTGAGGGTGGAGGAGGATGGGAGTCAGCATCAAATGCCCGTCCTAGGTAGTGAGGCAGGATTGAGCAGTAGGAGTTGGGCAGGGGTGGGGCCGCGCTGATGGGGCATGTCTTACCTTGGTACAGAGGTCCTCACGAAACACATCCACCTGTAGGGCACACGCATCCCTTCAGAAACTTGGCTTTAAGGCCAGTTCATTTGAGGACAGTTCCCTTAGGGTTATGTAGGGCCTGACCTGGGGAAGGGTGGAGGGGATGCCTCTAAGGCCAGACCTGAAGAAAGCGAGATGGATGCCTGTAGGGTGGGTTGGGGTGGTGGAGGAGGTGGATCTCTGCAGACCTGGATCTACCGAGAGTGGAGTGGGTATCCCTGGGGCTGGATACGGGGGATGAGAACATTCCTGGCGGTGAAGGGCCAGTGTTCACGTGAGAACAGATCCCTGGGGTCGCCTGGCAGGTGTGACGAGGGGTGCTGAGAGCCCTCTGCGAGTAGGACAGGGACGGGGTGGGCCCCGGGACCCTCCCTGAGGGAAAGGCCAGAAGGTAGCTGGGGCAGTCCCGCACCCAGTCTGTGTGTGGCCCCGGCTCCAGGCCAGCGGAGTTCCCCTCCACGCCAGCTCTCCGCTTCACCTCACCCCGCAGAACCACGGCCGCCTCGCCTCTCCCGGCAGGCAGCAGTCGCCGCCCTCCCCGGGGCGCAGGTGCTCCGGGCGCACCAGCTCGGCCGACTGCCCCCAACTCGCGTGGGAGCCTGGGGGGCGGGTCGGGGATGCCCCCGGCCGCTCGAGCCACGCCTCCCCAGTGGGCCCTTTCTAGACCCCGCGGCGCTCACCTTGGCTTGGGCCTCGGGCTGGACTCTGAGCATGGCCATGACCGGGACGGGGGGCCTAGCGCCGCACGAGGAGAGGAGTGGGCACAGCGAAGGGAAAGCGAAAGCGGCGCTCGCACCCTGCTCGGCCTTCCTGGGTAGTGGGGCGGGGAGGGCTGGAGGAGGCGGGGTCAGCCCTGCCAGGGAAGGGGCGGTGCCGCAGAGGAGGGGGGTGGGTGAGGCTCCCCCTAGCGCGCACAGGCGCTCTTCACCCACCCTCCCCGCGCCGCCTCGCGAGGGCCAGCTTCCAGGCTCCCCACCTCCGCCGGCCCGGTCCCCGCCTCCCCGCCTCCCCGCCCTCCTCTCGTCCCCGCCTCCCGCCTCCCGCCACCTGCCGCCCGCCGCCTGAGGACGCCGGGTCCGGGTCCTCCCATCGCCAAGCCCAAGCCAGTCTCTCCGCTCCCCGCCTTCCACCTCCCGCCTCCCAACTGGCTCCCCACCTGCTCTCTTCTTCCCCTGCTCCGCCTGGGACAGATAAGCTTTATTTAGGGCTCTTCCGTCTTTCCCCAGAGATGGAATAAGACTTGGCCTGTCTTTCCTAGCCTTGCTAGCGTGGGCCTCTGGCTCTGCCGACATCCTCCGCACCTGTAGCAACACCGGCACCAGAGCTGGCAGCATCCCTATCCAAGCCGGGACCAACTCTCTCCTGGACCACGGCTGCAGATGCCATTCTATAACCCACTCTCACGGAGCAGCGGGTTCATGCGTCTCTCTGGCTTAAAACCCTTTCTCAGCTGCCTGTTGACCTTTGAATGAAATCCAAAAGGCTGTCGCACCTGTCTCCCCTTTAAGTCCACTTTCTACTGCTTGCCCCTTCATTCATTACACTTGCAAATATTTGGGCTATTTGTTTCTCAAATGTGTCATGTTCATTCCTGCCTCAGGGCCTTTGCTCTTGCTAATAATCCCTTTGCCTAAAACACCCTTACCCTGGGTATTGTCATTCGGTTCTCCGTTTAGATGTCACCTCTTCAGAGAGAACTATTTTCATCATCCTCTATAAGGAACCTTCCTCCAAATCTATTACAAATCATCCTGTTTCAGTACATTCATAGCATTTACCTCTCTGATATTAGCCAGGATTTTTTTTTTTCAGGATAATTTACTGATTTAAACCAGGTTTTGGCAAACGTGTGTGTGTGTGTGTGTCTGTGTGTGTGTGTGTGTGTGTTGGGGGATGGAGTTTCGCTCTGTCGCCCAGGGTGGAGTGCAGTGGCACGATCTTGGCTCACTGCAACCTCCACCTCCAGGGTTCAAGCGATTCTCCTGCTTCAGCCTTCAGAGTAGCTGGGACTACAGGCGCGTCCCACCACGCCCGGCTAATTTTTTGTATTTTTAGTAGAGAGGGGGTTTCACCATGTTAGCCAGGATGGACTCGATCTCCTGACCGCGTCATCCGCCCGCCTCGGCCTCCCAAAGTGCTGGGATTACAGGCATGAGCCACCGCGTCTGGCCAACTTTTTCTATAAAGGGCCAGAGAGTAAATATTTTAGGCTATATAGGCCTTACAGTGTCTGTCTACTCAACTCTGCCATTGTAGTAGGAAAGCTGCCTTATGTAAATGAATTAGTATAGTGAGATCAACAAAATTTTATAGACACTGGAATTTGAATTTCATGTAATTTTCTCCTGTAATAAAATATTCTTATTCTTTTGCTTTTTCAACCATTAAAAAAATGTAAAAACGGCCAGGCACAGTGGCTCACGCCTGTAATCCCAGCACTTTGGGAGGCCAAGACAGGCAGATCACTTGAGGTCAGAAGTTCGAGACCAGCCTGGTCAACATGGTGAAACCCTGTTCCTACTAAAAATACAAACACTAGATGAGTGTGGTGCTGGGGGCCTGTAATCCCAGCTACTCTGGAGGCTGAGGCAGGAGATCGCTTGAACCTGGGAGGTGGAGGTTGCAGTGAGCCAAAATTGCACTCCAGCCTGGGCAACAGAGTGAGACTCTGTCTCAAAAAATATATAAAAATAAAATAAAAATAAAAATGTAAAAAACGTTTTACCTTTTTCTTTTAAAAAAATTTTTGTAGAGACAGGGTCTCACCATCTTGCCCAGGCTGGTCTCAAACTCGTGGGCTCAAGTGATCCTCTTGCCTCAGCCTCCCAAAGTGCTGGGATTACACTGCCATCACTGCCAGGTCTCTGCCTTTTAAAAAAATTATATATATATAAATATTACATTATACATAATATATAATATATGATATACATAATATATAATATATTATATATAATATACATAATATATAATATATTATATATTATGTATATTATATATAATATATAAATAATATATATTATATATAATAACATATATAATATATAAATATATATTATATATATATAATTATTAGCTCGCAGGTCATACAAAACTGGCCACAGGAGGGCCAAAGTTTGCTAATTCCTGGTTTAGAGGCTAGATGATATACCCATATTGTCTAGCTTTGTAATCATGGCTCCTCTGTTTATTAGTTGTGAACAAGTTACTTAACCTCTGTGTCTCAGTGTTTGCAACTGTACAATGGGAACACTACTATCTCAATTTTTTTTTTTTTTTTTTTTGCCAATCAAGATCAGTACAACCTACCTCATACTTTTATTGTTGTGAGGACCAAATGTGTTAATTTTTTTTTTGGAGACGGAGTTTTGCTCTTGTTGCCCAGGATGGAGTGCAGCGGCGCAACCTCAGCTCATTGCAACCTCCGCCTCCCGGGTTCAAGTGATTCTCCTGACTCAGCCTCCCAAGTAGCTGGGATTACAGGCACCCGCCACCACACCCAAGTAGTTTTTTTTTTTTTTTTTTTGTATTTTTAGTAGAGATGGAGTTTCACCATGTTGGCCAGGCTGGTTTTGAACTGCTGACCTCAAGTGATCTGCCCACCTCGGCCTCCCAAAGTTCTAGGATTATAGGCGTGAGCCACTGCGCCCGGCCATATGTGTTAACTTTTATAAAGAACTTACAGACACTTAGAACAGTGTCTGGCACAGAGTAAACGCAGTGCAAGTGTTTTGCTATTATTTGTGTGTCTATTATCTGCCTTCCCCAGTTAGCTCATATGCCTCCAAACAGCAGAAATCTTGTCTTATTTACATGGCATAGAACTATGCTCAGCTCAATAAACATTTGTTAAATAGATGAGCACATACAGACCCCCTACGGGGAAGACAGGGTACGAAGAGTCCCTGAGAGGAGTGCCCAGATAGGTAGGCCCCTGAAGAGAGGGAGTGGAGATTCAGTGGAGAAGGCAGGAAAAACAATCAAACAGGCTGGAGATGGAGCAACTGCTCAGCAAGGATGATGCCCACACCTAAGGGCACCATTACCTGCCTTAGAAGCACCATTCCGGCCGGGCGCGGTGGCTCAAGCCTGTAATCCCAGCACTTTGGGAGGCCGAGGCGGGCGGATCACGAGGTCAGGAGATCGAGACCACGGTGAAACCCCGTCTCTACTAAAAATACAAAAAATTAGCCGGGCGCAGTGGCGGGCGCCTGTAGTCCCAGCTACTCAGGAGGCTGAGGCAGGAGAATGGTGTGAACCTGGGAGGCGGAGCTTGCAGTGAGCCGAGATCGCGCCACTGCACTCCAGCCTGGGCGACAGAGTGAGACTCTGTCTCAAAAAAAAAAAAAAAAAAAAAAAAAGAAGCACCATTCCTGGATGTCTCAGTCCCCAGATAGCCTGAAGTCTGCAAAACTAGGAGACTGAAAGGACAGCTGGAGGGATGGTCAAGCATAAGGAAGGACATACAAGGTTGATGAGAGCAAGGAACAGCTGGGGAACCCTAGTGACTACCAGACCCTTTTCCCACCCTTTCAAGGACCCAACCAAATGATGAGAGGAGCCACAGCCAGGCCCGATGGCTTTTATTTCTTTCAGTTATGCTTGCGGCTGGAGTGGGGACGGGGGAAGAGCCCATGGCCTGGGCTCCCTGGAGACCAGGGCTGATGATACCAGCTGCCATAGGTGAGGTACCAGGCGAAGGTGCCCACTGCGGCGCCCACCACCTTGTGAGTGTACTGGTGGAAATAGATGACGGTACAGAGCAGCAAGAAGTTCCAGAGGCCCAGCAGCAGCACGTTCAGCAGGAAGACAAGGCGCAGGGGGGCGCCGGCAGGAAGCCCATGGGCTAGGTACTTGGCGAACACAGCTGCTTCCTCTGCCATGAGCAGGCAGCAAAAGGTGAGCAGGAAGGTGTGGGAGGAGACGGTGTAGCCTCGCCACTGGTGGCCGGCCGCCAGGCAGCTGCGGCGGTCAGGCAGCTCGTGGAGCAGCAGACCCTGGGGCAGTGGCTCGAAGCAGGAGCCAGTCAGGTCCTCGATGAGCAGGAAGGCCCGGCCGGCTCCCCGCCACACGGCTGCCCCCACCACCAGTCGGCTCAGGTGTCTGGCAGTTACTGCCACGCGCCGTGTAGCCAGGAACACCACCAGCAACACAAAGCCCCCTAAGAAGGTGCATGTCCAGCCCCAGGCTGAATTCACAAATTTTCTGTGGGCAAAGAGGGGAGACTATTGAGACCCCAAGCTCTATCTCCCACCCTGGTCTGTGCTCCCATCACTGCACTCTCCCCAACCCTACACATCATCACTGGTCCTCTTCTTGCTGTGCCCTTTACAGCCCCCAGTCATTTAAACTTTGCCATCTCCTTGGAGGACCATTCAGCATTCCAGGGTCCACATTTCCTCTTTAGTCCTGTTCCCGACTTCCCCTGTACCCCAGGGCTCTGTTCCCTTCCCCCTCCCCCGACCTTTTCCTCAACCTCCTAGCCTATTTTTAGTGTTCAGACTGGCAGGAGGACAGAAGCCTGGAGAAGGGAGCTAGGATCCCAGAGTGCACGGACCCGGCTCCCACAGCCTTGAGTGGACTCACATGTTGAAGAAGTTGCCGTGGCTGGCGAAGATAGTCCGAGGGTTGACATGGAACTGCAGAAGGGGCCCAAAGATGACCACTGCTGCCAGCCAGGCATGGTAGAGGCGCCGTAAGCAGGGGCTGCCCAGAAGGCGGGCGGCCTGTTCGCTTCCAAAGTACAGCAAGGCAGAGGCCACCCAGAGCAGCACCTTGACCAGGCAGCCCAGTAGTGCCTGGATTCGGGCCCCGGCCCCCGGCCCTGCCCCCACCACCGGCCCCCGCTCCATGTTCCCTCCCCTCCCCACTAACTGCTTGCTCTGCTGGGCAGCTGAGGAGGGGCTGATGGGGCCCCCTCTGGACAAGGATAGGCAGTGACAGGTGTCGCAGACACAAGGCAGAGCCCTGTTGGCAGCTGGCAGGCAGGGGAGAGGGGCGGGGGGCAGTAAGGGGCCAGGGTGGAGGTCTGCCACGTCAGCAGGGTCCTGGCCTCGGGTGTGTGGTAGTATGCATCCTGACAGCAGTCTGTGTCCTTTCCCGTTAGTCCTGTGTCCTTGGCTCCAACCATGTTCCAGTTCATGTCTCAGGGCCAGCTGTTCAGGGCTGTCCTTGTCCACAGTCTGCCAGGGTCTGCCAAAGTCCCTCTCCACCCACCCCTACTTTACCATTTGCTCCACAGGGAAATCAGAGGTCATGAAGATAAAAATAACCAAACCTTGAAAGTCGTTTTTTTAAAAAAAAGCTGTCAGTCTTATCATCAGTGTGATCTAGCCCTTCTCCTGGGGTTCTGAGCACAAGAGCCTACCAACAGCAGGATGCAGCAAGGTGGCTGTGCATAGCACTGTGGCCACCTTAGGCCTTGGGAGGCAGATCAGCAGAGGTATCCACTTCAGTGCTCTGTGACCCCAGCAGCTTGGCTCTGCCCTAGTTCCTGTCTGGATTGACGGTCTCTAAGGGACTAGTTTGGCCCAGGGCTGCTGTGTAAACTGGCGGTTTCATCTGTTGATCACGTTGACCCTCAGATCCCTAAAGATTAGGTTTACTCCCAGGTGACAGAGGTAGAGGAGACCCTAAAAGGGCAATTGCCAGACAGGAGTCAACTGAAACCTTAAGTTCCATCCTCCAACCAACTACCCTGGGCCTCGGGGATCTCCATACAAGCCTGCCCCCCCAGTCTGACTGCTGAGGCGGCGGCAGCAGGGCAGAGAGCCATCTACCCACGGAGAGTGTCTGTTAGTCAGTAACTGTTTCGAGATCACTTTTTCTTTCTTCCTCATTCCTCAAAACCAGTGGTGGGATTTCAGAGCACAGTGGAGGTAGTGAAAGGAATGAGCAAGCAAGGACACCTGAGTTCTGGGCCCAGCTGTGTGGCTTTAGGAAAATCAATGAACCCTCTTCAGTCCTCAGTAAATCAATTTCCTTTATAAATTGATCAAGACAGACTGGATAATCAATCAGATTCCTTCCAGATCCTAAAGCCCATACCTTGGAATAGTGACCTTCAACGAACCCTATAAAAGAATTTTGAACTAGGCGGGGCGTGGTGGCTCACGCCTATAATCCCAGCACTTTGGGAGGCTGAGGCGGGTGGATCGCCTGAGGTCAGGAGTTCGAGACCAGCCTGGCCAACATAGTGAAACCCTGTCTCTACTAAAAATAAAAAAATTAGCTGGGCGCAGTGGCAGGCGCCTGTAATCCCAGCTATTCTGGAGGCTGAGGCAGGAGAATCGCTTGAACCCAGGAGGCAGAGGTTGCAGTGAGCCGAGATTGTGCCATTGCACTCCAGCCTGAGCAACAAGAGCGAGACTCCATCTTAAAAAAAAAAACTCCCTCCCCTCATTTTTATTTATTAAAGTTTTATTATTTATTTTTTTGAAACAGTGTCTCACTCTTGCCCAGGCTGGAATGCAGTGTGCTATCATGGCTCACTGCAGCCTCAAACTCCTGGGCTCAAGTGATCATCTGCCCTAGCCTCCTGAGTAGCTAGAACTACAGGAATGCATCACCATGGTTAGTTAATTTATTTTTTATTTTTTGGCCAGGTGTGGTAGCTCATACCTGTAATCCCAGCACTTTGGGACCAACCTGAGGAGCCACAGGAGTTTGGGACCACCTTGAGCTGGTCTCACATAGGGAGACGCCATCTCTACAAAAATTTAAAAAATTAGCTGGGCATAGTGGCACGTGCCTGTAATTCCAGCTACTTGGGAGGCTGAAATGGGAGGATCACTTGGGCCCAGGAGGTTGACACTGCAGTGAGCCGTGATGGCACTACTGCACTCCAAGCCTAAGCAACAGAGTGAGACCTTGTTTCAATATTTATTTTGTAGAGACAAAGTCTCACTAAGTTGACCAGGCTGGTCTTGAACTCCTGGCCTCAGGTGATCTTCCTGCCTTGGCCTCCCAAAGTGGTGGGATTACAGGCATAAGCTACCATGCCTGGTCTCGTTGTGGTTTTAAATAGTTGCAAAGGACATAATTTCTAGTGTATTATATACTGACATTTCAAAATAAAACCATTATATCACTATTTCAAATGTATCCAATGAAATCTAAATACTACGGTGATTAGATACTTCACCATTATCCATTAAAACACGACAAGATTTTACATCAGAAATTATATTTCCATTCTACTCCCTCACAGAATTTATCCTAACATGTTTTTATGCTTGAAAGTCTTTTATTGACCATTTATCACATTTCTTTGCAAGAAAAGTAACTCAAAAAATTTAATTTTTTGTTTGTTTGTTTGAGATGGAGTCTCACTCTGTCTCCCTGGCTGAAGCATAGTGGCACGATCTCAGCTCACTGCAACCTCCGCCTCCTGGTTTCAAGCGATTCTCCTGCCTCAGCCTTCCGAGTAGCTGGGATTACAGGCGCCTGCCACCACCCAGCTAATTTTTTTTTTTTTTTTTTTTAGTAGACATGGGGTTTCACCATGTTGGCCAGGCTGGTCTCAAACTCCTGACCTAGTGATTCGCCTGCCTCAGCCTCCCAAAGTGCTGGGATTACACGCGTGAGCCACCATGCCCGGCCAAAAAATTTAATTTTTTATAGTTTCTGGGCCCGGTGTGGTGGCTCACACTTGCAATTCCAGTCCTTTGGGAGACTGTGGCAGGAGGATCACTTGAGCCCAGGAGTTCTAGACCATCCTGAGCAACACGGTGAAACTTTGTCTATACAAAACATACACAAATTAGCCAAGGATGGTGGCACCCACCCAGCTACTCACAAGGCTGAGATGGTAAGATCACTTGAGCCCAGGAATTTGAGGTTGCAGTGAGCAGTGATCACACCACTGCATTCCAAACCACTGCACTCCAGCCTGCGCAACAGAGCAAGACTGTCTCAAAACATAAAAATAAATAAAATTGAAATGTCCTGTGACCATAAAGCCCTAAGAGTTAATTTTTTTTCCTATGGATTCTATTTTCATTGTAACTGTTAGTAGTCTAAAATATATTATTAGTACATGAATACCTTAGTTTTTGGGGGTTTTCAGACAGGGTCACTTTCTGTCAGGAAAGTGAAACAGTCTTATTACTGATATGGAGAAAGTTTTAGTGGTCTGGGTAGAAGATTAAAGCAGCCACAACATTCTCTTAAATCAAAGCCTAATCTGGTGCCATGATCGCAGCTCACTGCAGCCTTGACCTCCCCGGTTCAAGTGATCCTCCTCTCGCGGAGCTGGGACTACAGGTGCAGGCCACCAAGTTTGGCTAATTTTTAAATTTTTTGCAGAGACGGGGTCTCACTATATTGCCCAGGCTGGTCTTAAACTCCTGGACTAAAGTGATCCTCCTGTCTTTGCCTAAAGTGCTGGGATTACAGAAGTGAGCTGCTGCACCTGTCCAGGAAAAGTTCTTAAAGGAAATTAAAAGGTACTACACTTCAGTGAACACATAAATGATACAAAAGTGAAATAGCCTTATTGCTGATATCAAGAAAGTTTTAGTGGTCTGGATGGAAGATCAAAGCAGCCACAGCATTCCCTTAAACCAAAGCCTAATTAATCCAGAGCAAGGCCCCAATTATTATTATTTTTTTTAAAAGACAGGGTCTTGCGTTGCTGCCCAGCCTGGAGTGCAATGGCATGATCATGTCTTACTGCAGTCTCAAACTCCTGAGCTCAAGCAATCCTCCTGCTCTGCCTCCTAAGTACCTGGGACTACATGTGCATGCCAACACTCACTATGTTGCCCACACTGGTCTCCAACCTTTGGCCTCAAGTGATCCTTCCATCTTGGCCTCCCAAAGTGCTGGGATTATAGGTGTGAGCTACTGGGCCCAGCCTATTCTCTTCAATACTATAAAGACTGAGAGTGGTGAGGAGGCTAGCAGAGGTTGGTTCATAATGCCCAAGGAAAGAAGCCACCTCCATAACATAAAAATGCAAGGTGAAGCAGCAAGTGCTGATATAGAAGCTGCAGCAAGTTATCCAGAAGATCTAGCTAAGATCATTGATGAAGGTGGCTACACTAAATAACAGATTTTCAAAGCAAACAAAACAGCCTTCTATTGGGAGAAGATGCCATATAGGAGTTTCACAGCTAGAGAGAAGTCAAGGCCTGGCTACAGAGCTTCAAAGGACAGACTAACTCTTTTTATTAGGAGATAATGCACCTGGTGATTTTAAGTTGAAACCAATCCTCATTTACCATTCTGAAAATTCTAGGGCCTTAGGAATTATGCTAAATGTATTCTGCTGTGCTCTATAAATAAAACAACAAAACCTGCATGACAGCACATATGTTTGCAGCATGGATTACAGAATATTTTAAGCTCGCTGTTAAGATCTACTCCGCAGAAATAAAGATTCCTTTCAAAATATTACTGCTCATTGACAATGCACCTGGTCACCTACAAACTCTGGAGATGTACAGGGAGACTAATGTTTTCATGCCTGCTAACACAACATCCATTCTGTAGCCCATGGATCAAGGAGTAATTCTGACTTGCAAGTTTTACTCTTTAAGAAATACATTTCGAACCCCATCTCTACAAAAAATAACAAAAACGAGCTGGATGTGGTGGTGTGTGCTGGTAGTCCCAGCTACTTGGGAGGCTGAAGCGGGAGGATCGCTTGAGTCCAGGGGAGGCAGAGGCTACAGTGAGCTGAGATCGCACCACTGCGCCTGACAGAGCAAGACCCTATCTCAAGAAAAAAAAAAAAGCATTTCGTAAGACTGCAGCTGCCAGAGCGATTCCTCTGATAGCTGTAGACAAAGTCAATTGAAAACCTTCTGGAAAGGATTCACCATTCCAGATGCCATTAAGAACATTCATGGCTAGGCACATAGGCACAGTAGCTTATGCCTATAATCCCAGCACTTTGGGAGGCTGAAGTGGGAGGATTGCTTGAGCCCAGGAGTTTGAGAATAGCTTGTGCAACAGGACGAAACCCCATCTCTACAGAAAACACAAAAATTAGCCAGGTGTAGTGGTGGGCATCTCTAGTCTCAGCTACTCAGGAGGCTGAGGTGGAGGACTGCTTGAACCAGGAGAGGTCCAGGCTGCAGTGAGCTGAGATCATGCCAGTGCACTCCAGCTTGGGTGACAGAGTGAGACCCTGTCTCAAAAAAACAAAAAACAAAACAAAATTTTTTTTTTTTTCCAGACGGAGTCTCACCCTGTGGCTCAGGCTGGAGTGCAGAGGTGTGATCTCAGCTCACTACAACCTCCGCCTCCCAGGTTCAAGCGATTCTCCTGCCTCAGCCTCCTGAGTAGCTGGGACTACAGGCGCCTGCCACCACACCTGGCTAATTTTTGTATTTTTAGTAGAGATGAGGTTTCACCATGTTGGCTAGGCTGGTCTTGAACTCCTGACCTCAGGTGATCCACTGCCTCGGCCTCCCAAAGTGTTGAGATTACAGGCATGAGCCACTGTGCCCAGCCTAAAAACAACATAACTTTTATATGCACTGGGAAACCAACAAAATTGACTCGCCTTATGCAGTATTCACTTTATTACAGTGGTCTGGAAATGAACTCGCAATATCTCCTAGGTATGCCTGTATAACAAACATTTTACATTATTTTGATAACATAAAATTGTATTGTAAATGCATCTCTTACTGAGAATGGATGGTCTGTGGGGTTTTGATCTAATGAAGCTGTAAGGATACTAACAATTTGAATTTCTCTCTTAATTTGGTGCCCTGGAAGTAACACAGGTTCTGGGTGAGATGGGTAGCACCTTAGGTAACTTTATCACTTGGCAGACGGGGAATGAAAAGAGTGGATAGGAAAGGAGATCTGGCATGGGAGTTTCACACTAGGTAGATCAATCTGAGGAATGAGAACACAGAAGCCAAGATCTGGACATTTATTTATTTATTATTTATTTTTGAGACAGGGTCTCACTCTGTCACCTAGGCTGGAGTACAGTGGCACAATCACGGCTCACCACAGCCTTGACCTCCTGGGCTCAGGTGATCCTCCCACCTCAGCCTCCTGAGCAGCTAGGACTACAGGCATGCGTCACCACATCTGGCTATTTTTTTTTTTTTTTTTTTTGAGACAGAGTTTTGCTCTTGTTGCCCAAGCTGGAGTGCAACGGCATGATCTCGGCTCACTGCACTCGGCTCACCTCTGCTCCCAAGTTCAAGCGATTCTCTTGCCTAAGCCTCCCGAGTAGCTGAGATTACAGGCACCCACCACACCTGGCTAGTTTTCTCGTATTTTTAGTAGAGATGGGGTTCCACCATGTTGGCCAGGCTGGTCTCAAACACCTGACTTTAGGTGATCCACCTATCTTGGCCTCCCAAAATGCCAGGATTACAGGTGTGAACCATCGTGCCCGGCCTACTTTTTATATTTTTTGTAGAGATGGGGTTTTGCCATGTTGCCCAGGCTGGTCTCAAACTCCTGGGCTCAAGAGATCCATCAGCTTTGGCTTCCCAAAGTGCTAGGATTACAGGCGTGAGCCACCACGCCTAGCTTGTTTATTCTTTTAAAACTGCCTATTTTGCCATGAAATAGGTACCCTTGCTGTGAAAGCCTGTGAACACCCCTGGATGTGTGTACCTTCGGTTAAAAACTGCCTTAGAGGGCGTGAAATGTCATCAGGGAAGATCTATTCAGAGCTGGGTGTGAGCTCTAGCACTCTCCCTGACCATCGGTTTGCTCTGGGCTATAAGGTTCTGAGTGTGAGGCGCCCACTGGGGCCTGGCGTCAGGGCCGACTTGCTTCTCTCAGGCTCTGCGTTCATGGGCTACCTCTTCCAAAGACTGCACAGCTGCAGGCCCGGCCTCAGAGCAGAAGTGATATGGGTATTACCAGGCTCTAATAGAAAGTGTGCTCTCTCGATATCTACTTGCAGGCAAGCTTCTGAAATTGATGAGGGAGCACCTATTGCAAGGCTCAGTGAACAAATGGTTTTGGTATTTCCCTTTTTCATGGGCCACCAGAAGGGTATTTTCTCCTACACAGGATCGCATCTGAAGACTCTGTTGAAACTGTGTTTTCCTGAAGTGAGAAGATGAAAGACCTCAGATAGGAAAAACAGAGAGAGACAGAGAGACAGACACTGAGCCAGGTTCCCACACAGTTTATTGAGGGAGCCAAAGCCAGTGAGAGGACGAAGGAGTCCTACTTCAACCTACTTCCTTAAAGCTGTGTGCCTCCAGCATGAAGGGACCTTCCCCGAGGGCAGGGCCTGCCCTATGAGGGGCCACATGAAGCCTTGTGGAGACTCCTGCCTCTCATACCACAGCCTGTCCTACCCTAAAGACCCAGACATGACAGCAGACATAATCCCCACCCCAGGAGGGTGCTAAGGAAACACCCTTACCCATGCCCCTCCCCTAGAGACCTCAGGAAGAAAGGCCAGGACACCTGTCCTGTGATTGGCCAGTTGAATCCTCAACACGAAGACCTGGCAGGCCTGGCTGACAGGTCTGTTCAGATATGGCCTCAGGCGTCTACTCTAGGATCCAACCCCTAACATTCAAACATGATTAAAAACACCCAGGACACTTCTCTTGCTGGCAGAGGCCACACCCCAGATAATGGCAGTCCTGCCAAACTCTGGCCAGAGATAGGGACCCAAGCTGACTGACTGTGAGCACGTAAAGAGACCACTCTGCCCCATGGGGAGGATCTTCCAGGGCTCAGCTGAGGCTCAGAGCCCAGGCTTATGTTTCTCCAGTGATTCCTCCAAACATTCCCCACAAGGGAGAAAGGGAGGAGGAGGCAGAGAGCTTATCAAGAGGTTCACCCTATATGGAGCTGGAGGTCGGATCTACTGGGGTGAGGAAAAGGCTGTAGAGGATTGGGGCACTGGGGCAGGGGCGCTGGCACATTCCTCAGATTCTGGCATGTCATCCTGGAAGTACTCAGCCTGGCGGTACTGCCACAGACGCAGGTTCCCGTCCCACTGCAGGGCAGAGGGTGGCAAGTAGTCAGGATGTGCTGCCCCCACCCAAGTCCAAGCCCCAGACATGTGCCAGCACCCCCAACCCTTGCAACCTCACCGAACTGCTGACAATCTTCTCTTCAAAGGGGTGCCAACTGACGTCACGCACACAGGCCTTGTGGTTGGTCAGCTTCTTCACAATGTGGCCACTTAGAAGGTCGTACACTGTCCAGGACAGGCAAGAGTGGAGAGGGAGCACCACAAGACCACTAAACTATCCCTCACCTCCCTGTGAGTAGCACCACTGACCTGCCTGTCAGGCAACTTCCCATGTTCCCATGGGAGCAAAGCCCACACCAGAAGACTGTGTTATTTTTGCTTCTATCCCTGTTCCTTTCCATACCTTGGGTTGAGGGTATGGTTTAGTGGTGTGGGTATTTCTGGCCCTCAGCTAAATTTCACAGGGGCTACAGTTAAGAAAATGCAGTGGCTTTAAAGATTTTAGTAAGATACGGAAGGCACCACAAAAGTGAACAATGAGCTGTCTGGGGGTGTGTGTACCTGCTGCACCTTATCTGGACAGGGTGCATCTTTCTTTTGTCATGGGACATGAGTGTCTCTCTAGGGACAGCACTGCCTTAGGCTCCTTGTATCTGTAGCTGTACTTCTGTTTTTTTTCTTTTCTTTTCTTTTCTTTTTTTTGAGACGGAGTCTCGCTCTTGTTGCCCAGGCTAGAGTGCCGTGGAGTGATCTCGGCTCACAGCAACCTCTGCCTCCTGGGTTCAAGTGATTCTCCTGCCTCGGCCTCCCAAGTAGCTTGTGATTACCGGCGCCTGCCACCATGCCTGGCTAATTTTTGTATTTTTAATAGAGATGGGGCTTCACCATGTTGGCCAGCCTGGTCTCAAACCCCTGACCTCAGGTGATCCACCCGCCTCAGCCTCCCAAAGTGCTGGGATTACAGGTGTGAGCCACTGTGCCCGACCTTTTTTTTTTTTTGAGACAGTTTCTCACTCTGTCACCCAGGCTGAAGTGCAGTGGCACAATCATGGCTCACTGCAGTCTCGACCTCCTGGGCTCAGGTGATTCTCCCACCCTAGCCTCCCAAGTACCTGGGACTACAGGCCTGTGCCACCACGTCCAGCCATTTTTTGTAGAGACGAGGTTTCTCCATGTTGCCCTGGCTGGTCTCAAACTCCTGGGCTCAAGCGATCTGCCCTCATTGACCTCCCAAAGCACTGGGGTTACAGGCATGAGCCACTGCGCCCAGCTTATTTCGTTCTGTGCTTTTCTGCTTCAGCAACTGCATGTCCCTTTACTACTTGCTACCATCTTCCTGTGTCATTTTGTCTCTGTTCCCTCCTACCTTTCATCTGCAACCTCTTTCTTGACTGGCTGAAAAACAGAACCAACTATATTTTTGGCAATCTATTATATTTACTGTCTAGAATTCTATGTTCCTTTTCTTAATTTAAAACACTGAAAAATAGAATGGTTTCTATTTCTCTGTTTAAGCCTCCAGGCTAAGTTTGATTTTACCTGTAGCTGTCACTGGGCTTTTTAAGGTGGTCACTGGTCGTTATAGGTGGAATGGCAAGGAGTCATTCCTGCCCTTCCTGAGGCCCCCTGTTCTGACACAATCCTTACCAACCACTTTGCCAGTGGAGCAGCCACTGTAGATGAACTGCTGGCCGGTGCTATGAATGGGGGAGAACCGGCAGCGGATGAGGGTGTGCAGCACTCCGTGGCCCCGGTAGGTCATCAAGGAGCTGTCCCCTGGGAGCTTCAGCTTCCGCCAGGCTGGGCAGGGATGCAGAGTAAGCCCTAAGTTAGGAAATCTGCTTTGGGATTGTTTTGTACCACCAGTCCTGAGCAAGGTTCAATGCCCAGTGACAAATGCCTTTCCAACCTTCAAGTGGTGGCTCTTTCTCCACCTAATAGTCAGTGGAGAGTCTCCAATATGGCCTTGCTGGTTAATCATTACACTCAAATACTGTTGTATTGGTTGATTCTGAGTGACCCCCACCCAGGCCCCAATCCTAGGAACCTCTGGCCACTCCATCCACGATTTAGCAAATAAAGAGTTAATGCCTGGCAAAGAGGGCTGAGGGGGAGGTCCTCCAGGGCTCCCAGGCTACAGACAAATCCACTGTGCCTATACTTCCAGTCTCACCTTTTTTGGGCACTTGCTGCCAGCGATAGTCCCAGTTTTGCTGTGTGGCAGCCTGGCGTGAGGCTTCCATGCCTTCCCGGCTGGAAAAGCGTCGGATATCCCAGAGTTTGATGGTCTGGTCTTTAGAGTTGGAGATCAGATACCGGGCATCACCCTATGAATCCAAAGGTGGATAGTGAAGCATCAGAGCTTGCAAATGTCGGCGCCTGTTAGTCTAGTTCCCGTTCTCTAGTTGAGCAGAACTCTGGCCTCTGGATTTACTTGCCTCTTTTCATCCAGGTGAACTCATTTCCAGCGTTCTGCCTCAGATCCTACCACCTGGCTAGGTTTTCCTTTCCTTGCCCAGGGTACTGGCTGGCTTTCCTATTCTAGCCTGAATCAGATTGTCTTCCATTTTTCCTTTTTTAATTTTTAATTTTTTTTTTTTTTTTTCAGATGGAGTCTTGCTCTGTCACCCAGGCTGGAGTGTAGTGGTGCAATCTCGGCTCACTGCAAACTCCACCTCCTGGGTTCACACCATTCTCCTGCCTCAGCCTCTTGAGTAGATGTGACTACAGGTGCCTGCCACCACACCCAGCTAATTTTTTTGTATTTTTAGTAGAGATGGGGTTTCACCATGTTAGCCAGGATGGTCTCAATCTCCTGACCTCGTGATCTGCCCGCCTCGGCCTCCCAAAGTGCTAGGATTACAGCGTGAGCCATGGCACCTGGCCTTAGCTTTTTGTTGTTGTTGTTTTTTTAAATAAAGAGATGAGGTCTCACTAGGTTTCACAGGCTGGTCTGGAACTCCTGAGCTCAAGTGATCCTCCCACCTCGGCCTCCCAAAGTGCTAGGATTACAGGTGTGAGCCGCCGCACCTGACTGGTCTTCCATTTTTCTTGTACGAAAAGCCCTGCTCTGCTCCTTGAGGACTGGTGAGTACAGATGGAATTCATGTTCCCTGGCTTGAGCCCCTTCCCTAAACTCCAACTTTTACAAACCTTCGTTAATAAGGAGCTTGTCAAATTCCCACACCAGTCCGCTTTCATGCTCTCCTGGGGCATGAAAGAACCTTAGTGGCCTGGCTGTATAGTCCTGCCTTCTGGCCCACCTTGCTGTCAATGAAGGTGATGCCATCTTGGTGTCCAGCCAGTGCACCCACAGGCTTGGGGTCATCCTCCCGCATGGTGCGTCGATCCCACACTTTGCAGATGGCATCGTCTCCCCCAGAGAACAGGATTTGGGAGCTTATATCAGCAAAGGCCACTGCATTCACATCATCCTCATGGGACTCAATCTAGGCGAAAAGGAGGCCAAGATATAAGACCTCTTTCTAGGTCTTATAATAAGCCAAAAACCAGGAGGCAGAGGCTCTATCTCAAGAGCCATACCTGAAGGGTGCGCCGGTTCTGTTCTCGGTCAAAGACATATAGGCAGCCATCATTGGCCCTGAAAGGGAAGAGATAAAGGAGGGTCCTGGAGCCATGATCGAGAGGACCAATGTGGTATATGCTCTAGAGAGTTCTACTGAGAAATCCTGCTCTGGGTCAAGCCGTTTGCTCTTTTTATACAGGAAGTGGGGGAAGAGTTAGCTGTGTTTCATGGAGGCTTGACACCTCCCATTTCGTGCTGGTGAAATGGAGAGCAAGGGGTGAAGCAACTTGTAAATCCTGACCTTGGAGAAGGTCTGGTTGTTCTCTGCAGCTGCCAGTGCCATCTGTGTAACAGCAGAGCTCATCTCTGGCAGAATCTCCGTCTTGTTATTGAGGGAAATATACCCCACAAGCACTTACCCTCCTAGTACTTCTCGTCCATCTGAGGAGACAGCAATGGAGAAGACAGCAAAGCGACGCTCATCTGGCCTAAAAGCAAAGAAGGAGCTGGGTTAAGTGGACTTCCCTTCAGCTTTTGTTAATCTACATAGAACCTGACAACGGTTGTAAGGCACATCCCCAGGGGAAAAAAGAAGTCTGGCTAACATGCACCACAATGCAGATGCTCAGTGAGAACCCAGAAATCACCCTGCAACCATCTATTTTACCCAGTGCTCTGGCTGACAAGATGGTGCTTCCCTCCCACGAATGCACACAGACCCACCAGTATACTTTTTCCCCTAAGCAGAACTTCCAACTCAAGAGGTTTGCTCCTGAAGAGCTTCCCTTGAGAAGTTTCTGATGAGTCTGACCAGAAAGGGAAGCCAGTACCTGAGATCCAGGGCAGTGTGTGTATCTCCCTCACCATAGATATTGCAGATATGAACTAAGAGAACCAAGAAAAACAAGAATATTTCAGGGATGGGGGAAGGAGAGTGGAAGTGAAGCTAGGGAAGAGATCAAACAGGGGACAAGGGTACTGGAGCACTTTGGGAGTGATTTTCCCAAGACAAAGTGAGGGATCCTGGCTCAGAGGGGACAGGCACATGGAAACCTCAGGTCCCAGGCTGGAGAGTCAGTGGAAGCCTGGTGCATACTCACTGTAATCAGACCAGCTGGAGTAGAGGAAGTGGTTCCCATCAGGGGTGAAGGCCACATCCAAGACGCTCCAGCCTACATCGC
This sequence comes from Symphalangus syndactylus, assembly GCF_028878055.3. Classification (NCBI taxonomy): domain Eukaryota; kingdom Metazoa; phylum Chordata; class Mammalia; order Primates; family Hylobatidae; genus Symphalangus; species Symphalangus syndactylus. Next base: position 30,103,914 of record NC_072431.2, read on the forward strand.
GGGCCTTGATGCTCTTGAATTTACGGAAACGGCCATACCGGCAGTCATACAGTCGGATTGTCTGGTCTGTGTAAGTAAAGATCAGGCAGAATTATGGGACACTTTCCTTGTAACTTTCCTAGATTAGAAGTCTCCCACTCGGTGTACCTGTGGAGTCTTCCCTTTATCATGGGAAACATGCTCTGGCTAAGCATCCTTAAGCCAGGTCTGAGCTCCCCGTCTGTGGCTTTCTAGCCTCAGTCAGGGGGAACGTCCCATGTACCAGGAAAAGACAGTTTATAGGACAAGGGTCTGGTACCTTGGCAAGCAGACATGAATATTTGACCATCTTTGCTGTAGATGCCACAGAAAGCCTTCTGAGAGTAGCTATCAGTGAAGCCCAGATCATTGGGCAAGAAGCTAGGGAAGGAGAGAGAAAGTGAGGGTAAGGGGTGCTCAGGATAAGGAGTGTCCCAATTAGCAGAATCCTAACAGAGCTGGAATATCAGAACAGTCATTCTTCCCTTCTGGCTGTGAGTGCAACCCCGTCTTTCAACCATTCCACCATCCTCTAAATTTCTACAATTTTCTACACTTTTCTACTTTGTTTACTCTCAAAGTTTCAACCCCATTTAACCTAACCTTTAATATCTCTGAGGCTCCTTTAACACCTACCCCCTCACAGTTTAGGAGATAAGACCTATCTGGCCCTTAGTCTCTTCACCAAGCCCCATACTCACTGAGATATCACTCGAGACTGTTCTCCAAGGGAGAAGCTTCCCCGGTGGCAGAGGCCCCGTTCTCTCTAAATGGAAGGGATTGGGGAATATTGCTAGCAGAAATAGAGGGCCACTTCAGCCATATCAAGCCCCCTCCTCCAAAGATATTGCTCTTGTTATAGAAATGGACACAACACATCATAGTCTGTCCCACAGAACTCTGATGGAGGCTGGTTAACTCTCCAGCCCCAGCCCTTGAGGCTTCTTCCTTGGAAAGTTGACTTCCTTTTTCTCTGGGGCTGGCAGAGCTTCTGGCTGCTTTGGCAGGCCTGCTGCCAGGCTGGGAGGTGGAGAGGCCTACCTGGTGCAACATTCCAGGAAAGCTGTGCTTCTGGGCGGCCCGCCTAAGCCCCAGCTGCCCTGTGGCCAGTTCCACTTGTGTCTTGATCTCATTGCATTCCAGCTCCCGGGTGTCAGGGGTAGCATCCACTGTGAGTACCAAGGAGAAGTTTCATCCTAGGTCTTCCAGCCTCAGAGGACAGTTAGCAGAACTGTACCCAAGCCCACCCCTGTGGCTGAATATACTGGGGCTGTAAGGACTCCTTATTCCTTAAATTATCGTACCTTCTTTCGATGTAACCTATCATTCAAAATATCACTAAAAGGTTTTCTAGTAAAAGTCTTCCAACATTAGGGACTTTTCCTCTTACCAGGTGGGTTGTATCGATCCCCAAGACGACCATCCCAAGCTCTGTCATTCTCTTCCTCTGAGTCCAAGAGGGCCTGAATGAATTGTAAATTTGCTGCACCTCCTCCCTGCACCAACCTCACTTGGCCTCTGTGGAGAGACCCCCCATTATAAAGGAGGGGACTTCGTCCCCCAAAACAACCAAATTCAGAGTCAATGACTATCTAGCTCTTAGACCACTTGGTACTCATTTTGAGGTTTGAGGCTGACTAGATCTTGGCTGTTATTTTTGGTCTCCTATAAAACACAGTAGGAAAGTGAGTCTTACTCTTACAGCAAGAGCAAGACCAACATGCTGTGGATATGACCTACTAAGTTGACCTCCCAGCAAGCTCAACATTCTAACATCATTTCCTTAGAGCAAGACCAATACGCTGTGGACATGACCTACTAAGTTGACCTCCCAAGGAGCTAAACATTCTCACAGCATTTCCTTCTGAGCCTCTGCCTGAGAAGTCCACCACAGAAGACAATATTCTAAGCTGGGTGCGGTGGTGTGTGCAACTGTAGTCTTAGCTACCTGGGAGGCAAGGATTGCTTGAGCCCAGGAGTTGCAGGCTGTGGTGTGCACTTGATCACACCTGTGAATAGCCTTTTCTCTAGACTGGGGAACACAGTGAGCCCTGTCTATGTCTACTAAAACCAACACAAAACACAAACAAAAAAGAATACAATATTCTGAAGGGACCCCCAAGCTCATCTTCTCCTCAAAGAGCCGTAAGCAAAGAAAGAAAGCCAGCTGCACTCTTCTCCAGTCAATTCCAGGTGGTCTCTCCCTTCAAGGCATTCTTTCCTCAAGAACAGGTTAGAGTCAGGGCAAATTAAACTTGTTTTTCAAGTAAATCGAAGTGGCCTCATATCATGTGTCAACTGCCTTACTAAAAAGTTCAACACTCCCTTCCCATCTCTTCACCCCTTACATCACTCCTTTCCCACCAGGACCCCCCCCTTTTTTTTTTTCAAGCTTACTTGGAAAATAGATTATATTTGTGTAGTCTCAGAGAGAGGCTCCCTTGAATAGCCCCTCAAACACATGAGCAGGTCCTCTTGGTGACCCTCCCTAGGTAAGAACCACTCTTACTGGGTATGGAGCTGAGTGCCATGGGTGCCCAGCAGGGAAACGCTGTTCCGCTCAAACAGAACAGCTGCCCTGAGCGAATCCCATTTCCTAACCTCTGTAATTTTCCTGCCTGGAGTTGGGATCAAGGCACTGTGGTAGCACCTGGTGGGGGTCACACCAGAGGGTAAGTTACCTGCGGAGGAGATAGGCCAGTACCTGGGCCAGATCCACATCTTCATCCTCTTCTTCCTCTTCCTCACTCCGACGCAGGCCAGCCCCTCTTCGGGGCAAGCCCTCGGAGGGGTCTCCGGACCCGGATCCTGCACTGCTGCTGTTCCGTGATCCCATCTTCTGGTCACAGCATCCTTAGGTCCTGTGCGGGGGCTCCTCCTGTCACCTCCTTGGGTTTGGTGAAAGCAAAGCGTGCTCTAGAAATACCAGGGTCTCCTGAGACGCGGTAGTAGCTATCTCTAGGAGGGTGACCCTTCCTCGGGGCTGAGATCCCTTTTCTTTAGCCTATGCCAACTACCAAGGCGTCAGGAACACAAACGTTCCCCAATCCTGTGAAGCAAAGAAAGCAAGAGTGAACCGTAGTGCGCTACCCTAGCTCACCAACTGAAGAAAGATTTGTTTTCTACACCAAACTCACCTATCGAAGTCCCTGGACTGGGGAGCGGGAGGGGTGTTGGGCGGTGTTGGATTTCCAGGTAACCTCTCTGACCGACCAATCGAAATCCCTCGCGGAAGAAAGCGCTTCACTAGCTTATCTCATCTAACCAATTAGAAGCCTTAGGACTCAAAGACCCTCGACGCCCCCACCTTATCGACCAATCAGAGCGCCCCCTTACGAAAGACGGCAGCAGTGACAGCCAATGAAAATAGAATTTGGCCTAACACCCCTCCTTCCTTGCCTCACGCCCACGTGGTGCGCCGGGGGTGTGTACGCCAAGAGGGGGAGGAAGCTGAGAAGCACCTCCCACTGAAGCCGGCGGTTACCGCCCCACGCGAGATCACCCACCAGCCAGGAGCGGTCGCAGGACCCGCAGCAGCGCGAGGCTTTGTTTACACCGACTGCCGCCACTGCGTTGGCCAACCGCTTCTCCGTCACGCGCCTCGCTCGTCACGCATCTCGCAGCTTCCCGGCCGGCGGGCGCAAACGTCACACGACGGCCCCGCCCCCTTGGCCAGCCAACTGGACAGCGGAGCACGATGATTGATAGGTAGGCGGGAGAATGCGCGAGGGGCCTGAGGGGAGGAGAAAGTGCGCACCCAAGGAAGGCTGTTAGCTCTTGTTGGGGAGGAGTAAGTGGGAACTGGCAGCTTCCTGGATCAGACGTAATGGCTGAGAGGCGGGGCTTAAAAAAGAAACGATTGGTGGTTCGCTACCTAGAAGTGTTTTGGCAAGGGATACAATTTACTGTCTGTCCCTAAAGATCATTTGGCATCGCACTTTTCAGACAGTGCCCAAGGGCCTCCTCTTTCTCCCCACTGCTTCCCCTGTCCAGCTGGAGCCGTTCTTCTGTCGCTGACCGCAGCTCCAGTCGGTTCTGCCCTAAAGGGTGCCCGGCGTCCCAGTAGGCCTCCACACCGTCCTTCCGGGCTTAGCTTTTGGAAGCCTTGCTCTTGGGACGGTCCCCTTTTAGACCTCCCTTTATCCGGTCGGGCAATTTTTTAAGACAATCCCTGGCTTTCCGCTGCGGTCTTTGCAGACGTTCCCTAATACACGCGTCTTTCTTTCAAAGCTTTTCCGGTTCCGCTGTCCCCTTAGACGCTCCCTTGGCCCTCCGGGATTTGCAGACCTTCCCTAGACCGTCTGTCCTCGCGGTGCCTCTCCGCACCCGGCCGCGGGTCCAGGGTGCGCGCGCGCCGCCTCCTGCCCCCTCCTGCCCTCTCCTGCCCTCTCCTGCGGGTTTATGAGTAACAAGCCTGAGTCCAAGGCCGGGGCTTGCCACATCTCTGATCCTCGCCCTGGCTGGGTGGGGACGTGTGGGTTGAATGACCTTGCTGTCTCAAACTCAGAGGCCCAGGGTCCGAGCTGAACTTCAGTCCTTGCAGCCTGTACTTCCTTGGGAAATCTGCGAGCTTCCCTCCGCCCGCTCCTGAGGGCAGGGATGGGAGCGAGGGCTCGTGGCCTTCTTGGGCCTTCCTGGGGCCTCTCCCAGTGAGGGCGAGGGTTTGGCCAGCTTTCGGGCAACGTCTCCTAGTCTCCAGACCCGGAGACCTGAGCTTGTCACCAGGGCTAGCTTTGATGGGCTCTGCGCTTAGAAGGGTCCTGAATACTTGGTTTAATGTTCTAGTGTTAACGGTCTTGAAATTATTAGTAATTTTAAAGCAAGTGCCTGGCATTTTCATCTTGCAGTCGGCTCCACTGATTATGTAGGCGGTCTGCTGGGCGCCCATCCTCTATTGCCAGATTACTTACTATCTGTGCTTTAACGTTTATTGAGACTTTAGGATTCCGTGGTTTCTGGGTTATCCAGCCTGGAAAATCGGGATCTTTATTTATTGATTGATTTTACCTGCGTTCTCTCAGAATGTGACGGAATCATTTTTTAAAAAATTGGCCGGGCGCGGTGGCTCACGCCTGTAATCCCAGCACTTTCGGAGGCCAAGGCGGGTGGATCACCTGAGGTCAGGAGTTCGAGACCAGCCTGGCCAACACGGTGAAACTCCATCACTAAAAAAAAAAAAAAAAAGCCGGGTGTGATGGCATGCGCCTGTAATCCCAGCCGCTCGAGAGGCTGAGGCAAGAGAATCTCTTGAACCCGGGAGGCGGAGGTTGCATTGAGCCGAGATCGTGCCACTGCACTCCAGACTGGGCTACAATAGCGAAACTCCGTCACACACACACAAAAAAACAACAATCAACCAACCAAACAAAAAAACACCTATGCCTCTTCCGCTAGTTGATCTGCTGAAGAATCCTCCTCTAACAGCATTTAGTGCTTAACCCACAAGTGAGCTGGGCGCAGTGGCTCACGACTGTAATTCCAGCACTGTGGGAGGCCGAGGAGGAGGATCATTTGTGGCCAGGAGTTCAAGGCCAGCCTGGGCAACATAGATCCAGTCTACAAAAAGAAAAAAAAATAGCCGGCCATCGTGGCGCGTGCCTATGGTCCCAACTTACTTGGGAAGGATGAGGAGGGAATCTTGAGCCCATGAGGTGGAGGCTGCAGTGAGCCATGATTGCTCCACTGTACTGCAGCCTGGGGGTAGAGCTAAAGCCTGTCTCTACAGAAAGAAAATCAACAAATGGCTCACTGTTGTTCATTGTTTCAAATACAAACTTCCAAACCTGTTTGTCTATTTTTAGTAACCTCATTTTTTGATACTTCTGCCAAGCAAATATGCCAATAAATACCTTGTTTATTTTTACCTCTGCACCTTCCCAGGAGAATTTCTTATCTGAGGGAAGCTGTCTTTACAAAACTGCCTTCCTCACAGCCTTGCACTTTGACCCAGTAATACTGCTTCCAGAAATCTAGCCCGGACACGCATAAAAACTTATGTTCTACATAGCAGTGATTGATAAAAGTGGAACACTGGAAACAAAGATCTAAATATCTTGCAATATGGGATTGGTTAAATAAATTATGGTCCCATGTAGTATAGACACAGAAATACCAGGTAGCTATTAAAATGGTGTTGTAGTCTTCAATTTTTTTTTAAGGTACCTATTCCTGGTATAGGTTTGTTGTAGCTTTCTATTTTTATACCATGGGAAATTGTGCAAACTACATTGTCAAGTTAAAAAAAAAAATCATTTCTTCTGGTGACATGTAATAGATGCAAAAACGATGTGGTTTCAGTTTTTCATTAAAAAGTATAATAGGTGTGGTAGCTCACACCTGTAATCCCGGTACTTTGGGAGGCTGAGGCAGGCAGCTCGCTTGACCACAGGAATTTGAGATCAGCCTGGGCAACGTGATGAAACCCCGAAAATACAAAAAAAAATTGAGCTGGGCCTGTAGTCTTGGCTACCCAGGATGCTGAGGTGGAAGGATCACCTGAGTCTGGTCAGGGCTGCAGTGAGCCATGATTGCGCCACTGCACTTCATCCAGCCTGGGCGAGAATGAGACCCTGTCTCAAAGAAAAAAAAAAAAGTTTAATGATACCCAGCTCATTACATCATTAAACAAAGTGGAGAAGGCTTGCATGAACCAGTGACAAAGGTGTAGCTTCTACAAAGAATTATGATTAATACAGCTATAGCACCTGAGGTCCAGAAAAACGAACAAAAAACTTCTGTTAAACTTATCTCTTTAACAATTCATTTTTTGATTCTCTTTTCTCCTTCTTACAAATTAGTTTAAACCTGAATAAAATCTTCTAATTCAAGCTTTTGTAATATGGAACTTGTAAATTATTGAATAAAACATTTAAAAGTCATGGTAAATGTTAAAATAACTGAGGTTTTATGATTAAAATGGGTCCTCCACATCAAATGGAAAAGAATATAAGATTCATCACTGGATTCATTGATTAATTTTTTTGCGTATAAAAGTTTTTTTTTTTTTTTGAGATGGAGTCTTGCTCTGTTGCCCAGGCTGGAGTGCAGTGGCCCGATCTCGGCTCACTGCAAGCTCCGCCTCCCAGGTTCGTGCTATTCTCCTGCCTCAGCCTCCCGAGTACCTGGGACTACAGGGGCCCACCACCACGCCTGGCTAATTTTTTGTATTTTTCTTAGTAGAGACGGGGTTTCACCACGTTAGCCAGGATGGTCTCGATCTCCTGACCTAATGATCTGACTGCCTAGGCCTCCCAAAGTGCTGGGATTACAGGTGTGAGCCACCATGCCCGGCTGCATGTAAAAGATTTTTAAGCCTATGAACTTGATTATCTCACTATGACCTGTAATGTTTTTCAAAATGTGTAAGATCGTTTCTATCTTAGGGTATACAATGTGTCTATTGAAATAAATAAAATGGCATATCTTTAAAAATAATTATGGTGAAGTCATTTTGATAGACTCAATTTTGCCTATGCTGTCTTGATTTTGAAATTTGGTACGTTGCTTGGTTACAGTTTGTGAAGCACTTTTCATTTGGGTAACCTCTACTCTCTCCAGTTGCACTTAAAGTCACTTAAAGCCACAGAGAGGTTTTTCTACCTTCAGCACCCATTTTAGGACAATTTCTGGTAATTGCTAAGTAAATGTCAGCTAGTTGACTTCCTGCCTGACCTGTCTTGGCCTCTTTCCTGCTCATTAGCATCTCCACTAGAGGGCAGGCTGGGCTGGTGAGGAGAGAAGGAAAGGAGCATTTTCATTCTCTAGCTAACTCTGTCCTCTCCTCTACTGCAGCCCCCAGCTTGGTGACCACACAGAGCTCCTGGGACAGTTCTGTTTTTGGAGGTGACTGATGCTCATGCATGTGTTTGAACATTGCCTTATAGTATTCTCTGTGTCGATGGAAATGGAGAGTGTGCTAATAATTTACCTAGGAACTTAAAATGTGTTGACTAGAAAGCCACTAAGTAATTATGGGATGTTCTAATACTCTCATGTCTTGTGTCTGTAAAAATCAGATTTTTCTGTGTGTAGAGTAGGAGCTAGAGATGTAATATAAGTAAATACCCTTTAGTGGCCCCGGGTAGTGGCTCACACCTGTAATCCCAGCACTTTGAGAGGCTGAGGCAGGTGGATTGCTTGAAACCAGGAGTTCAAGACCAGCCTGGGCAACATAGTGAGACCCCATCTCTAAAAGAAAAAAAAATTAGCCAGGCGTGGTGGCTTGCACCTGTAGCTACTCGGGAGGCTGAGGCAAGAGGACCATTTGAGCCCAGGAATTCGAGGCTGCAGTGAGCTGTGATCACGCTACTGCATTACAGCCTGGGCAACAAAGCAAGACCGTGTTTCAAGAAAACACCAGAAAACCCTTTAGCCCTGATTTTGAATAGAACATATCAGTATGAGTTCATGAGGTTTTATCTTCTGTCACTATCCACCAAAAAGATCTAGAAACAATGACCAATCCGATATCAATGAACACTCCTAGCATCCAGATTGTGGTCTTAAAATGCCATTTCCCCCTGAAAGAAGCCAGAGCTTCTTAGAGAAAAAGCTGATTCCAGGTTTGGGGAAGGAAATGAACATGATGAGCCTGGAGCAACTTATACTGGATAGCCGGGAAGCAAGGAGTATGTATCATGTCAAAAGGACTCAGCTCTTTTTGGCCTAGCTTCCATAGCCAAATGTGGGACAATTTGAACATTTAATAAGGTCAGTTTAATAAACACTAAGTATGTTTAAATCCATGAGTTCATAATGTTTGTGTGTAACTAACTGGTTACCTTTTCGAAGGATGATAGGAAATCAAATCATTATTTTGAAGATGGTAAATAAAGATAAAGAATTAAGCAGTTATCTTGCTGTTCCTATATAAACGATACCTAGCCAGGCATGGTGGTACATGCCTGTAATCCCAGCTACTTGGGAGGCTGAGGCAGGAGAAGCGCTTGAACCTGGGAGGCGGAGGTTGCGGTGAGCCAAGATAGTGCCATTGCACTCCAGCCTGGGCAACAAGAGTGAACTCCGTCTCAAAAAAAAAAAAAAAAAAAAAAATATAAACGATACCACAGGGTAATGAAATAGAAGTGTCCATTTTATAAAATTATTGCAACTGTTATGACAACTCAAATATGGCTGTTTTGCAATCCCTAGTGAGTTAATGCATTTAGACACTGAACATCTGGGTCTGGATTCATCAATGGATAAATTGAAGGAAAAGAAAGGAATGGAGGGGGAATCTGTAGACTGATAGAGACTTGAAAGACATAGGAAAAAATTTTAAATGGGAGCAAGGTAAACTATAGTGTCTAAGGATCTACATTTAGGTGATCAAACTATAAAAAAATGCAAAGAAGTAATTATTACTCACCATAGTATCCACTATGGCAGGAAGGGGTGGCTATGATAGAGATGGGCAACAGAGTCGGGGTGGGGCGGGGCGGGGTTGGTGTCTGGCAAAGTTCTGTTTCTTTCCCTGAGTAATGTTCCAAAGGTGTTCACTTTATGATAGTTTATTCAGCCATACCTTTGTTTTAGATGGTTTTCTGTATGTGTGTTTTATTTTAAAATAAAAAGATTATAATGTGTTAACCATATTTTATCAGTTATCTGGAGCTGAAAGGCATGCAGCCCAATTTTATTCTAATTAATAAAAATAATTTTTAAGGCTAACACTTTCTTGTCCCTGTGCATTTAGATACCAGAAAGGTGCCTGGAACCCCAGTTCCCTGCCTCTTAGCTGGAGGGATTTATTTTTAAATCTATTTTCTTTCTCTCCTAGATTTTATTTACATTGCTCATGTTCCTTTTTAAACTGTAGAGTCAGCAATATGTAATATACGCTTACAGGGCCTACTCTAATCATTATAAAGTGAAAAGGTGATGATAGCTAACATGTATTAAATGGTTATTTGGTACCAGGCATAGTTCTGAGTGCTTTATTCCACTGACTCTTTTAATCTTCCCAACAAGACTGTAAAGTGTAGGCATTTCCATTTTACAGATGAAGCAACTGAGAGGCACCTCTGGCTGGAGTCTACTATGTGTTTAATACCTGTGCTATGCTGCTTCTGATGATATTCAGTTATCATATGGTATTTATGAAGCTAAGGATTTGGCTGTGTTTTATTATTATTTTTAAATTTTAAATTTTATTTATTTTATTATTATTTTTTTTGAGACAGAGTCTCACTCTGTCGCCCAGGCTGGAGTGCAGTGGCGTGATCTCAGCTCACTGCAACCTCAGCCTCCCGGGTTCAAGTGATTCTCCTGCCTCAGCTTCCTGAGTGGCTGGAATTACAGGCATGGGCCACCACGCCCGGCTAATTTTTGTATTTTAAGTAGAGATAGGGTTTCACCATGTTGGTCTGGCTGGTCTCAAACTGCTGACCTCAGGTGATCAGCCCACCTCGGCCTCCCAAAGTGTGAGCCACCGCGCCTGGCCGGCTGTGTTTTAAAGTACAATATACTCCATTGCTAACTTTATTCTAACCTCTGTTCCACTCTGACCTTTAGATTTTTACACATTCTGGCTGGTCACTGGCATTTCCTATGAGAATGCTTGGCGTTTCCTCTTCTACTTTTTTCCTTTGAGGGAGTTCCCAATAATTCCATTTTATTTGTTGAAGTTTGTTCCCTTTTTCTGGGTAAAGACTACCATACTACCCACCTTAGGTTATACATTCTCTCAGCCTGATCCAGATTGCACAGAAGTTATCCTAAGCTGATGCCCCTGACTCATGTGAGATCACTGCACTGTTTTCCTGATTACTGTCCAAAGTTGATTTCAGATGAATTTAGGCTAAGACCTTGCTGCTCTAAACTGTAGTCCGCAGACCGGCAGCATCAGCATTACCCAGGAGCTTGTAAGGAAAACAAAATCTTGAGGCTGCTACAGACTGGCTGAGTGACAATCTGCATTTTAACAAGATCTCCAGGTGATTCAAAGGCACTTTTAAGTTTGAGAAACACGGAATAGGGGACTTTTTATTTTTTTATTTTTTTTTTGAGACGGAGTCTTCCTCTGTCCCCCAGGCTGGAGTGCAATGGCATGATCTTGGCTCACTGCAACCTCTGCCTCCTGAGTTCAAGTGATTCTCCTAAATAGCTGGGATTATAGGCACCTGCCATCATGCCTGGCTAATTTTTGTATTTTTGTAGAGGAGGGGTTTTACCATGTTGGCCAGGCTGGTCTTGAACTCCCGATCTCAGGTGATCCACCCTCCTTGGCCTCCCAAAGTGCTGGGATTACAGGCATGAGCCACTGCACCCTGCGGAATAGGTGACTTCTAAGGTCCTTGCAGTTCTAGATGTCTATACTACTATGAAAGACATGTCTTTGGAGTTTTATCACTTTAACCCTTAGCTCTATTGTTTACTAACTGTGAAGCTTTGGACAAATTACTTGACCTCTCTGTGCCTTTGTTACTTCATCTGTAAAATGGTAATTCCCCCAAAGGGTTATTAGGTATGTGCTTAGAACAGTGCCTTGTTGGGAATAGGCCCTCAAAATCTGGCCATAAACTGGCCCCAAAACTGGCCATAAAGAAAATCTCTGCAGCACTGTGACATGTTTGTGATGGCCATGTCATCCACGCTGGAAGGTTGTGGGTTTACCGGAATGAGGGCAAGGAACACCTGGCCCACCCAGGGTGGAAAACCGCTTAAAGGCGTTCTTAAACCACCAACAATAGCATGAGTGATCTGTGCCTTAAGGATATGCTCCTGCTGCAGATAACTAGTCAGAGCCCATCCCTTTATTTCGGCCCATCCCTTTGTTTCCCTTACTTTTAGTTAATCTATAATCTATAAAAACAATGCTTATCACCGACTTGCTGTCAATAAATATGTGGGTAAATCTCTATTTGAGGCTCTCAGCTCTGAAGGCTGTGAGACCCCTGATTTCCCACTTCATACCTCTATATTTCTGTGTGCGTGTCTTTGATTCCTCTGGTGCCACTGGGTTAGGGTCTCCCTGACTGAGCTGGCCTCGGCAAGCGGTGCCCATATGTGGGGGCTTGAATCCAGGTCGAAGGGTTGCCAGAGCGATGGTTGGAGAACGTGGAACTAAGCTGGAGGACACCCGAGTACTCTTAAAACAGTCCCTGTGGTGAGTAAGAAGGGGAGCTCGGAAACATCGGGGTAACAATGGGACAAGTGTGGGCTGTGGTTTGTTCCACCTTGGAACGTTTTCACACTGATGATGAGGAGGAAGGAAAGTATAATGAAGTAACAGAAGAAGTAACAGAGCAGGTTTGTTTGCCAGCTAAAGCTAAAGTGGCAAAGGAGGGACAGGTTCATCCCTACCCTTCTGCACCCATCATTATTATTTTGAAGAAAAAGAGTGGCCTGACTCTCCAGATCTTTCTTTTCCGGAGGTCACTGGGTGAAAAGTAGTTGCCCCAGTGACTGTTCAAGCAGTGCCTCGAGTGACTGCTCTCAGTTCTATTCAGGCAGGAATTCAGCAAGCTAGACGAGAGGGTGATTTAGAGGCTTTGGCAGTTGCCTGTTAGAATACACCCCCCAGATCAACATTATAGCTACATTTGAGCCTTTTCCTTTTAAATTACTCAAAGAATTTAAACAAGCTATTAATCAGTATGGACCAGGTTCTCCTTTTGTAATGAGACTGTTAAAGAATATTGCTGTTTCCAGTCAGATGATTCCTACTGACTGGGATGCTCTTACTAGAGCTTGTCTTAACTCCTGCTCAGTTCTTACAATTTAAAACTTGGTGGGCAGATGAAGCATCCATTCAGGCTGCTCGCAACGCCCAGTCCCAACCTCAAATTAATATAACTGCAGACCAACTTTTCTGGGTCAGCGGCGGGGCTGGTTTAGATGCACAAGTGGTCATGCAGGATGATGCCATAGAACAGCTTAGAGGAGTGTGCATTAGAGCTTGGGAAAAAAATCACTTCATGTGGAGAACAATACCCTTCCTTTAGTGTTGTAAAGCAGGGACCAAAAGAACCGTACGCAAATTTTATAGCTCAGTTACAGGCGTCTCTTAAAAGGTGATTGTAGATTTGGCTGCTCAGGATATAGTGTTGCAGTTATTAGCTTTTGACAATGCTAATCCTCATTGCCAGGCTGCTCTGTGACCTGTTAGAGGAAAAGTACATTTAGTTGATTATATCAAGCTCTGTGATGGTATCAGAGGTAATCTGCACAAAGCTACTTTGTTGGCACAGGCAATGGCAGGACCAAGAGTGGATAAAGGAAATACTCCATTTCTTGGAGCTTGTTTTAACTGTGGGAAGCATGGTCATACTAAAAAAGAATGTAGAAAAAATCAGCGAGTTAGGCCACCAGATAGGAGAAAAAAGAAAACTGCTGAGCCTGAAATATGTCCAAAATGTAAAAAAGGAAAACATTGGGCTAATCAGCATCACTCTAATCAAAGAAGGGGGACATGTTGGGAATAGGCCCCCAAAATCCGGCCATAAACTGGCCCCAAAACTGGCCATAAACAAAATCTCTGCAGCACTGTGACATGTTTGTGATGGCCATGACACCCACGCTGGAAGGTTGTGGGTTCACTGGAAGGTTGTGGGTTCACTGGAATGAGGGCAAGGAACACCTGGCCCACCCAGGGTGGAAAACTGCTTAAAGGTGTTCTTAAACCACAAACAATAGCATGAGCGATCTGTGCCTTAAGGACATGCTCCTGCTGCAGATAACCAGCCAGAGCCCATCTCTTTATTTTGACCCATCCCTTTGTTTCCCGTAAGCAATACTTTTAATCTATAATCTATAAAAACAATGCTTATCACTGACTTGCTATCAGTAAATACGTGGGTAAATCTCTGTTTGAGGCTCTCAGCTCTGAAGGCTGTGAGACCCCTGATTTCCCACTCCACACCTCTATATTTCTGTGTGCGTGTCTTTAATTCCTCTATTGCAGCTGGGTTAGGGTCTCCCTAACTGAGCTGGTCTCGGCAGTGCCTGGCACACAGAAGGTGCTACAGAAGTGTTGCTAGCTGTCCTAATATTGAATATGCTTCCGTAAATACTATGCAACTCCTAGTGCCAGGTAAGGCAGGGGGAAGAACAAATTTGAGAACTGACAATGAAGCCACTTCACTGGAGAATGGGGTTGTAGAGGCTTCTGCAATCTAAGTGGGAGATCAGGAATAATTTTAGGCCTGGGGGCTGTACTGAGCAGCTTGCTGAGGCCCTCACTTTTTTTTTTTTTTTTTTTTTTGAGATGGAGTTTTGCTCTGTTGCCCAGGCTGGAGTGTGCAGTGGTGCAACCTTGACTTACTGCAAGCTCTGCCTCCTGGGTTCACACCATTCTCCTGCCTCAGCTTCCCAAATAGCTAGGACTACAGGCGCCTGCCACCACGTCCAGCTATTTTTTTTTTTTTTTGTATTTTTAGTAGTGATGGGGTTTCACCGTGTTAGCCAGGATAGTCTCAATCCCCTGACCTTGTGAATTGCCCGCCTCAGCCTCCCAAAGTGCTGAGATTATAGGCATGAGCCACCACACCCGGCCTCACCTTTTTTTTTTTTTTTTTTTTTTTTAAAGAACTCAGGACATAGAGCAGATAATGTCTTCTCCCAGCAATTCCTATGTCTGTGACCCAGTTCTAGAGCTGCCTGTAAAACAGATCTTTGATTGTGCCGGGCTGTGCTTCTTCCAGGGGCTGGAGGAAGAAGATTGTGAGATTGGTGTTAGAGGGAAGCCTGTGAAGATAGGTGGGAAATGAAAACAGCACAAATCTTGTGTAAAATAGATAAGCATCTCTTATTATTGGACAGTCTTTGTGGGAAGGTCTATGGCACATTGAAGATGTTAGTTAATATCAAATTGCTCATATTTTCTGCAAGGTGGCTTCCCTATTCCCAGATGAGGGTACTATGTCCTCTTGCTAGACTAGGGCCTCAGGTCACATTTTGTGCACACGTCTCTCCAGGGCTTCAAGCTCAGCCAACACCTCTTTGGGCAGATCCTGGTTGACCTGCTCTGTCAGGTAGCTCCGAATGTCACGAACCTCCTGTTCCCAGAAGTCCTTGGGGAGGGAGAACAGCTGAGTGGTGTCTATAGCTCTGAGGCCGCTGAGATCCAAGGCTCCTTCCTTTGGCACCAACCCAATGGGTGTCTCTCGGGCACTGTCCTCCCCCTCTAATCGCCGGCAGATCCAGTCTAGCACCCGAGCATTCTCCCCAAAGCCTGGCCACAGGAAGTGCCCTGCCTCGTCACGCCGGAACCAGTTGACATGGAAGATACGGGGCAGCTGGGCCCCCTTGCGCCCTTCCATGCTCAGCCAATGTTCCAGGTAGTGCCCGAAGTTGTAGCCAAAAAAGGGCCGCATAGCAAATGGGTCGTGCATGATGATCTTCCCTAGGGAGGGAAGCAAGATGGGTAAGGAATCTTCCTTCTCACTGGGGAAGGGAAGGGCACCCTGCATCCAGTTGGAGGAAGCTGTGAAAGGCTTATGGTTCTGAATATCTTCAGCGATGGGGAAAAGATAGAAGTGGGAAGAGGTGGGGCCATATCAGACTCCAGGGGTGGACAAAAGGAAGGTCTGACCCAGGAAGGGAGACAGGAGGTGCTGTGTGCACACAGAGGAGAGAGAGGAATGGCGAGGGTGCTCACCTTTGTGTTCTGCTGCAGCAGTGGACTCAGAGCGCATGGCGCTGCCCACAAACACCCCATGACGCCAGTTGAAGGCCTCGTATACCAGGGGTACCCCTAGATCACCAACGAACAGAGTCACAGGCAGCCCTTTTCTTTGGACCCTAACTCCAGCCCTTCCGGTGAGCTTGACTGCTACTCTCTCTCCTAAGACCTTGGCTATCCCATTTTCAGACCCTTTGCCTCCTCCCAAGTTTGCATTCACCAGGGGAGAACTCTGGAGACAGGTGAGATCCAGGCTGAGGCTCAGGATCAGAGGGAGGTAGGCCCTAATACAGAGATAGCCCTTTTGCCAAGAACATGGAGCTCATATGTTGTTTACCTTTGGGTCTGCGGCCACCAAAGATGATGGCGTCAATGGGGACACCCTCTGGGGCCTCCCAGGCTGGGTCCATGATGGGGCACTGGCGAGCCGGGGCACAAAAACGAGAGTTGGGATGTGCACAGGGCTCCTTGTCACCTGGCAGAGGAAATACAAACACTATTATTTCCAAGGTCATGTTGACCCCCAACACACACATACATGGGCACACATTCTTGCAGGGTTCTTTTTTTTTTTTTTGCCTCATCAGCTGCCTAGAACCTTGTGTGATAAGGAGCAGAGGGAAGGGGGCCAGGGCATCTCCAAGAGCTCAAGTTATTTAGCCATGAAGGTGCAGCCAGCTGAGCTATGTGAGAAAAGAGTGGGAGAGGAATTGGGGTTTGGCAGGGCACTAATGTTTGTACCAAGCTACTGGCACTTGGCACTGACCAGGACTCAAGGGAATGGGGTTAGATATGGGCATAAGGTTATAATAACTTTTCCCCCAGAAACTATTTCATTATTTGTGAGACTATTATTTAAATAAATACCCAAACCTAATGCAAAAACTGAGAATGTCAGCTTAGTACTTCAGAGAATTGACTTTCCGTCAGCAAACCGGGGAAGACAGACTCTCCTAAGTTATCAAAATGCAAATAGGAATTTATTTTATCTTTTTATTTTTGAGGCAGAGTCTTGCTCTGTTGCCCAGGCTGTAGTGCAGTGGTGCAATCTTGGCTTACTGCAACCTCCGCCTCCCAGGTTCAAACAATTCTCTTGCCTCAGCCTCTGCAGTAGCTGGGATTACAGGCACCCACCACCGTGCCTGGCTGATTTTTTTGTATTTTTAATAGCGATGGGGTTTCACCATGTTGGCCAGGCTGGTTTCAAACTCCTGACCTTAGGTGATCTGCCCACCTCGGCCTCCCAAAGTGCTAGGATTACAGGCATGAGCCACTGCGCCTGGCCTGATTTTATTTATTTAGTTAGTTAATTTATTTATGAGACAGAGTCTCACTTTGTCACCAGGCTTGAGTGCAGTGGCACAGTCTCATCTCACTGCAACCTCTGCCTCCTGGGATCAAGCAATTTTCCTGCCTCCTGAGTAGCTGGGATTACAGGCGTGAGCCACCATGCCCAGCTAATTTTTGTATTAGAGACGGGGTTTTGCCATGTTGTCAGGCTGGTCTCGAACTCCTGACCTCAGGTGATCCAACCGCTTCGGCCTCCCAAAGTGCTGGGATTATAGATGTGAGTCAGTGTGCCCGGCAAGGAATTGATTTTAAAGCTAACAAAATGTTGGTGATTTCCCTGCCCTGCTTAGACCCTGATGAAGTGATAGGGCTTGAAGAATAGAGATAGGGATATCACATGGGTAGGGATAACCTCAGGAGCCCAGGTCACACTTGGCACCTTCAGGTGTCCTGGGGGGGGATTGGGACTAAGTCAGTGGCACATGTATGAAGCACCACTGTGTGGCCCCTGAGTGGACATGGTGCCTTCTCTGCTGGAGGTTGCTGGTCAGACCTGGGGAGTGGGGAAGCCACGGGGCCAAAATCCTCACCCTCTCCCATCCGCCGGCTTCTGCCTGCCATTGCAGATAAGAGCTATCCTTCATCAGCACCCAGTGCAGGATCCTAACACAGGGTATTATTCTGGGAATTGAAGCTGGGGACAAGATGCCCTAGTTATGCCCCCAAATCTGGAGATGATGAAAGGGTTGGGGAACTAGCCTGTGGGGAAAGATGAAAGTTTCCTGGATTTCTCAGTTGGGTGGGAAGGCTGAGGGGGGCTTAATGATGGTGTTAGTAAAAATAAAGGGTGATTAGATAAAGCAAGGAGCGTGACTGCTAGGCCAGCTTGGCAAACCTGAATATAGGCTTCAGTGACCACAAGGCCACCCTCCCCTCCCGTGCTCTTCTTTGCCCCCGCCTCTTGGTGTCTGGACTGCCTGACTGCAGAAGACCATGGAAAGAATACTGAAGGTCCAGAGTGCAGGGCTGAGGGGGAGGTGGGACTCCCAGGCGCCCAGGGTAATGACAGGATTCAGAAACTAGCTTCTGAGAAAGACTCAAGCACTGACCTGATTTTGTTTGTAGAAAGGATTGGGGTGAATGCTTTGGAGGGACAGGGGAAGGGTGAGGGTAACAATACTGAACTTTAGACAGTGGTTATTATACAGGGGACAGTGGGAGCCAAGTGGCAGGAGGAGAGTTGGAGCAGAGGAGGCAGCTTTCCTTTTTTCCTAATGGGCCAAACTTTATGGATAGTGCTTGGAGCCAAATACCTTCTGTAAGAATGTTCAAAAGTCCTTCCTTTTCCTTTCATTAAAAAAATCCAGCTTGTATTTATTATTGAGAATTTACTGTGTATTTGTCAGTGTGCTAAGCCCTTTTTATGCACTATTTAATCCTCCAAAAACCTCATGAGATAGGCACTATCACGACTACCTTCATTCAACTGATGTGGAAACTAAAGCTTAGGGAAGTTGAGCAACTTAGCCAGATCACAAAACCAGTGACTAGTGGAGTTGGGACATGAACTGAGATTTTGCCTGGTCCTGGAAACTGCAAACGTTCATGACTTCTGTGCCTCCTGGCAGTCCTAGAAGATGGTTGGAGGTTGCGGAGAAAGCTTTTCCACCATTAAGGTGCTGAGGCCTGGAGGCTGTGCCACACCTTCCCCACCGCACATACCAGGTTTCCAGGGTTTGCCCAGCCAGGAGGTCACAGTAACACCAGGTGGAAGAGGCCGGTCAATGCCCTCCCAGTACACGCCACCATCGCTGGTCTCAGCCACATTGGTAAAAATAGTGTTACTCTGGATTGTAGCCATGGCATTGGGATTGGTGGTGGCAGAGGTACCAGGGGCAACCCCAAAGAAGCCGTTCTCAGGGTTGATGGCCCGGAGTCGACCTGTTAGGAGAAGTGAAAGAAAGGAAGGACCAAACAAGGAAAACTTGAGATGTAAGACCAAAGAAGGTCCTGCTCCACCCCACCCTGTCCTGAGATGGACCCAAGATCTGATGAGGAAAGGCTGTCTCTAGGGTGGCTGGGCTGCCAGAGGAATGGAGCAGGGTTGGGTGTTCAGGAAACTTTCTCACTGACAGTCACTGTGAACACTAGAAAGGAGACCCCGAGGCTCTGACAAGAGCCAGAACCAAGAGTGTGATCTGAGGGTCCCTCACCTTCACTGTCAAACCTCATCCAAGCAATGTCATCCCCCACACACTCCACTTTCCAGCCTGGTAGTGCGGGCCGCATCATAGCCAGGTTGGTCTTGCCACAGGCACTAGGGAAGGCGGCTGCCACATAGCGCTTCTTCCCTGCAGGGCTGGTGATGCCTAGGATCTGTGCATTGGGGAGAGAGGGAATAAGAAAGAGGTCACCAAAGGTCAGGGCATGGTCTGCATGGGGAAGGGCAGCTAGGGTTTAATAGGGAGGACCAATGTTTATTCACTAGGTAAGTGACTGCCCTGCCATCAGGCCTGGGTTAGTGGCAGGGGAAACCTCAACATTCAGCAGCCTGAGGCTAAAGCTTTGGGCCTTCAAGTAGAGTCCTCACCCACCAGCCTGGCACCTGGCAGGAGGGAGGTGAGGCTGAGCCAGACTGGCCAGGCCCCACCCCTAGCCCTGTCCCCGGCAGCTGCCCTGCTTCTCACCAGGCCCTCACCAGCATGTGCTCTGCCAGCCAGCCCTCATCCCGGGCCAGCCGAGAGGCGATGCGTAGGGCAAAGCACTTCTTGCCCAGCAGGGAGTTGCCACCATAGCCGCTGCCGAAGGAGACGATCTCCCACTGGTCGGGCACGTGGCCAATCAGGGTTTTCTCTGGGTTGCACGGCCACTTGCTCACCGGCTCCCCTGGGGACAATGGGGTCATGGGGCTGCTGGCAGCGGCATCAGGAACTGGGATGTCAGGGGCCGGAGGGATCAGGGATTGGCAGGAGAGACACTTGGGAGCAGTAGCTTTGGGATTTGGCAGGGGTGGCTGAAGCCCCCCCACCTCATAATAACCATTAGCTTCCATGCCCCTATTCTTGGACATGGATTTTTCTCAATCTTGTGCAAAGTGCTCTGCAAACACAGCCTCATCCCTCTGCTGGGACTGCTGCTCTGGATCTTGGGAATTAGGTTGCCAGAGAGGACAGGTTCTTAGGGTCTGTGGAGAGGTAGGATTTGGGATTTCCTCCAAGTACAAGAAGGCCTCTGTGTCCCCCTTGGAGCAGAGCAGGTGCTTACCATGTCCTGTCAGGGGCTGGCCCACAGAGTGCAGACACTTGACAAAGTCACCATCTCCCAGGGCCTGAAGCACGGGTGTCCCCAGTCGGGTCATAATACGCATGCTTGCCACCACATAGGCTGAGTCAGTGAGCTGCACCCCAATGCGGGACAGCGGGGAGCCCACAGGACCCATGCTGAATGGAAGCACATACATGGTGCGGCCTGTGGAGGAAGGCATCCCCTGGATGAAGGGTTCCAAACCTGTTCATATCTTCCATGCCCTTGCCACTGTGCCCCTGCCCTGGTTACCCTGCATGCAGCCTGGAAACCTCTCATCCACAGCTCGCTGGAAATCAGCTGGGGACATCCAGTTGCCCAGCTGCCCACGGGCCCCACCGGCCGGGAGAGGTACCGTGTCCCGCTGAGAAGGAGTTACAATCACCGTCTTGCTCTCTACTCGTGCCACATCCTTGGGGTCTGTGCGGGCCAGCCAGCTGGGGAAGAGGGGATTGTCAGGAAGATGGTGGCCAGCAGGTTTCCCTTGTCCCTAGACCCACTTTTTCAAGTCCAACTTTGACTCCAGGTCTTCTGTTGGCCTTATTTTTCCCCACCCAATCACATCTCAGTCCCTTCCTCCAGGCTTTGTCCCATCTAAGGGGTGTTCCCCAAGGTCCCAGCCCTCTGGGGGTCTCTGCCCCTGGCAAAAGCTCCCTGAACTGGTGAGGAAAAAAAAAAAAAAAGCAAAGGATCTTATTTATATCAGCTTCTTCATTTAACATTAAAATAAAATACAAACTACAAACCAGGCTGGGCGCAGTGGCTCATGCCTGTAATCCCAGCACTTTAGGAGGCTGAGGTGGGTGGATCACTTGAGGTTAGGAGTTTGAGACCAACCTGGCCAACATGGTGAAACCATGTCTCTACTAAAAATACAAAAATCAGCTGGGCGTGGTGGCGCATGCCTGTAATCCCAGCTACTCCGGAGGCTGAGGCAGGAGAATTGCTTGAACCCGGGAGGCAGAGGTTGTTGTGAGCTGAAATCATGCCACTGCACTCCAGCCTGGGTGATACAGTGAGACTCTGTCTCAAAACAAAAACAAAAAAAACAAAAAAAAAATCCCAGTTTCTTTCTTTTTTTTTTTTTTTTGAGTCAGAGTTTCGCTCTTATTGCCCAGGCTGGAGTGCAATGAAGCGATCTTGGCTCATTGCAACCTCCGCCTCTTGGGTTTAAGTGATTCTTCTGCCTCAGCCTCCCAAGTAGCTGGGATTACAGGCATGTGCCGCCATACTGGGCTAATTTTTGTATTTTTTGTTTTTTTTTAGTAGAGATGGGCTTTCTCCATGTTGGTCAGGCTGGTCTCAAACTCCCGAAACCTGATGATCCACCAGCCTTGGCCTCCCAAAGTGCTGGGATTATAGGCGTGAGCAAATCCCAGTTTCTGAGTCCGTTTACCCCAAAGCTCTCATTCTTGTTCATTCCGTTGGGATGTTCTAATTAAGTTGATTTTGCCTTGGTGAACCCAAAGTGGCCTCAGTGCACCTATCTTGCAGGTTGTGGAGCCCAAGGCTTACCAGTTATTGTACTTGGGGAGCTTTCGGATGAGGCCCTGCTGCTCCAGCAGGGTCAGTGTGGCAGTATTCTCAGCCTCAGTTCCATCACAGATGTGGATGCCCTCTGGTTGGCACAGGCGGGCACTGTGCTCTACAAAATCTCGAATGCCAGTGGGGAGCTGGCCCAGATCTCCACTAAGCACTCGCAGGGTCTGGATGCTACGGCATGATGGCCAGCCCAAGGGGCTCAGCCCATGCCAGCTAAGCCTATAGGAGAAACAGAGGCAATGAGCTAGCTGCTGTCATCGAGAGTGGACAAGGCAGGTGGTGGAGAGACAGAAAGCTTGGGCTGCAGCCTGCTAAAACATGTCTGCATGCAGGGACCATGAAGAGCAGGTTGCAGTTGGTGTGTGGGATGTGTTCAAGACACATGTATCTTGTAGCCTTTATGAGGCTTGAGGAGGGTGTCTCCTGCTCAGCGAGGGACAGATATGGCCAAATGAGCAAAAAAGGCACATGCCTGGCTGTGTGGAAGTATACATGTAGGCATGCTGATGTTACTGCATGTGTAGCCCATGCCCATGTTTAACTGTTTAATCAACGTTTAGAAATAAGTAGGGAGATGGCTGGGCTTGGTGGCTCACGCCTGTAATCCCAGCACTTTGGGAGGCCGAGGCAGGTGGATCACGAGGTCAGGAGATCAAGACCATTCTGGCCAACATGGTGAAACCCCATCTACTAAAACTATAAAAATTAGCTGGATGTGGTGGCGTGTGCCTCTAGTCCCAGCTACTCAGGAGGCTGAGGCAGGAGAATTGCTTGAACCCGGGAGGTGGAGGTTGCAGTGAGCCGAGATCGTGACACTGCACTCCAGCCTGGGCAACAGAGCAAGACTCTGTCTCAAAAAAAAAAAAAAAAAAGAAATGAGTAGGGGCCTTTGGCCCAAGTGTCAAGACAAGAAGTTGGGCCCAGGTGACAACTTCATATGTCTGGTGTTTGAAGCCTCATCCATTTTATTTCCATTTTCAAGTACAGTTTTTTATAAATTAAAATGGCAGCTGTTTTTATTCTTTCCTTCTGGTGTGTATGCTGTAAGACTATGAAAGCCCCAGGCAAAGGTCCCAGTCTTTCCAGTGCCAGGTTTCTAGATGAGGGCTCTTGCACAGAGAATAGGTGACTGGATGCTGGGCTTCCAGGCCCTGATCTGCTGCTGCCCACTTGGACCAACAATGATTGCATAAAATGTTGCCCTCGGGTAAGTATTTTTGAACTGTGTGGAAGGTTGACCACTGGGGAATGAGTGTCACTGGCTGGGGCCCATGGGCTGAATTCTCAGGAGGACAGTGTCCTGTTGTCTGGCCTCTCATGGCCCTGGGAGACAGAGAAGCAAGGTCTGCTCTGATTGGCCTGGACCCAAGGTGGAGTAAGCCCGAGAGAGCAAAGACCATGAAAGGGATGTTACTCTCCTCCTCTAACAAGGCCTCGCCCATCAGAAACTGCCCCCACACCCAAGACCACGTGACCCCGTGCTTCCCCTGGCTTTCCTTCCTAGAGGCCACATGCCTAGAGAGCTTTGGTGTTGGTGGGAGGGTGGAACAGCAGCCTGCTGGCAGCTCAGACTCAGAGGGTGTTAGCCTGGGGAAGGGAGAAAGCTCAGAGCATGGATGCGGGTGCTTGAGTCTGGCTGGGGTAGAAGCTAGGGTGGTTTCCGCTAAAGCAGGATAGATGATCAGTGTGGCCCCAGGGGCAGGGGAGGAGGGCTGCTGGGACCTGGGTCTGTTCCTGCCTCAGAGGGAAGTTCTCTGTGAGCATTAATTTTCAAGCACACAGTCTTGAGGAGAGCCTCTCTCCAGCTGGAGCCTGGCTCACGTTATCTCTTGTGAAGCCCCCACACCCTCCTACAGCCCTCTAAGTGGGACCTTTCCTTCAGAGACCACCCACAAGGGCTGCCCAAGTGGAACGGGCTGTGCGACAGATGTGGGTCACTTCCGACTCGGACAAAAGCTGAGAAGAGAGGCCTCAGAGAATAAATAGGAGACTAAGAAGATGGGCAAACAGGAAGAGCCTGGGGGCTCCAGGCCTGGACAGAGGAAGAAGCAAGCTATGTAAGAAACGAAGGCAACTTGGCGCCCTCCTCCCATCTTGCTTGCCTCCCTCCCCTGGCCCCAGGTCCCTCCGGCTGCCCTGGACTTCCCGCCAGGTTCCAGTCCTTCCAGTCTGGGAGAGGCCGGGAATGGATGTTTAACCTTCCACTTTCTTTAGGGGGCTCTGAGCTCAGTCTCCCGGGGCTCACGTACCCTTGTCCCCAGGGCCCTGCTACCTCTCGAAGTACCCTGGAGCGCTGGCTGACAGCCCGTTAGAGGTCCGAGGGAGGTATCTGGGAAGGAAAGGAGGATATGCGGAGACCCGGCTCAGCAGAGACGAGCGAGGAGGGAGAGGAAGTTCTGAGAGTGACAGAGATCGCGCGGTCAGAGGCGAGCGAGGCAGAGAAGGGGAGGTGCGGGCGGAAACGAAGAGCACCGGCCGGCCGCCCTCCCAAGAGACGCGCGGCGCGGGAGGCTGGACCCACAGCAGTCGCCCCTGCCCGCCTCCGCCTAGGATGGGAAACCTGGCGGAGGCTGAGAGCAAGAGAGCGCCACTGGCAGCCCCGAGGGGACGAGCGCAGCGGAAGGTGCGGGTGGGCCCCGGGCCGGGGGTCACTCACCGCAGGCCGGGGCGGTACAATGCGGCCATGGCACCTGGGCAGGGGCTGCGGGGTGGCCAGGAACCGAGCGGAGCCGGGGAGGTATGGAAGGCGGGGAAGGAGGGAGCGCGGCGAAGCGAGCCACAGCAGAGGCTGGCGGGAGGCGCTTAAAAAGGAGGGGGGCAGGCGCGGGGGCGGAACCTGGCAGGGTTGGCACTAGGTTTCCTCCGTCCCGCCGGCAGGCCAGCTCCCTCGGCCCCGGGGCTCCAGGCCCCAGGTCAGCCCAGCCGCCGCCCCAACCCCTGCCTCCCAACCGCCAAACCCACCTCTCCCATTGGAGGACTGGGTCCACTCTTCGGCCCCCGACTTCGAGGCCCCGCCCCCCATCTGCCACCGCCCTCCCAGCCGCACATGATGTAACTTTGAGGACTCTTGCTCCCGGGAGAGACACTAGGTGGCAAACACGCTAGGAACGAGGGGCGAGGCCAGGGGCGGGAGACCACAGGGGCCAGACGTCTAGAAGTTAGGGGGTTGGGCATTGCCTTTCCAGTTCCTCCTCCTGGGGACGCGACACCCTGAGTCCTGGGCCTTTCTGTAGTCCAAGTGCCCAATGCTAAGGTCCACTTAGTCCCCAACTCCTAAATCCCCGTTTCTCCTCCTGATCAAGGCTCCTTTCTGCCTTACCATGAAATGGTGGAGTCTCTCCACCCCTGGGTCTCTTCCTTGGTCCTCTGATCTGGTCATTCTCCTCCCCCGGCACACCCCCTCTCCCCCCGACGGAGTCTTACTCTGTCACCCAGGCTGGAGTGCAGTGGCGCGATCTCGGCTCACTGCACACTCTGCCTCCCGGGTTCAAGCAATTCTCCTGCCTCAACCTCCAGAGTAGCTGGAATTACAGGCGCCCGCCACCACACTCGGCTGATTTTTTGTATTTTTTGTAAAGACGGGGTTTCTCCATGCTGGCCAAGTTGGTCTCCAACTCCTGACCTCGTGATCCGCCCGCCTTGGCCTCCCAAAGTGCTGAGATTACAGGCTTGAGCCACCACGCCCGGCCTGGTCATTCTTTCTCTCCACAATCCAATGAGGAAACGCATCTGCCCACCCAACTACCACCATAAAGTCCTCAGTTGATTTCTCAGTCCTCAGATCAGAGGACCAAGGAAGAGACCCAGGGGTGGAGAGACTCCACCATTTCATGGTAAGGCAGAAAGGAGCTTTGATCAGGAGGAGAAACGGGGATTTAGGAGTTGTGGACTAAGTGGACCTTAGCGTTGGGCACTTGGACTACAGAAAGGCCCAGGACTCAGGGTGTCGTGTCCCCAGGAGGAGGAACTGGAAAGGCAATGCCCAGCCCCCTAACTTCTAGACGGGTTAGCGTACCTCAAACTCAGCATATCTATGATGGGTGTCTGCTCAGCATCCACTCCCCCTTTCTGGTAATAGCACCCCGATTTTCTTTTGGGGAACCATCTCCTCAGTCTGTATTGTCATGTGGGTCTGATGTCACCCCTCTTGGGGGTAGGCTTGCAGCTTAGCCAACTTTTGTGTTCCTCACTCTGACCACAGCAATCAAGGATGTTCAAGGATGGGCATGAGATCTCTCTCTGGGACTTTTTCTGAAAACTTTGGAAGTTAGCTCTCTTTCTGCTGAGTGGCTGAACTGGTAGAATATAAGCCTGGAGCTGCTGAGTGTTAGCTTGGCACTGCAAAGCAGGAACCTGTCTGAGACAGAAGCCAGCCTAGAGGAAGCAGAGCAGGGAGATGGCGAGCAATGGATTCCTGACTTCAGTTACAGGAATCGATGCATTTCTTTTCTTGCTCAAGCTAATTTTAATTGGAGTTCTGCCACTTGCAACAGAAACAATCTTGATTCTCAGATTTCTTGGAGTTCTGTGCTGGAACATAGTGGGATAAGGAGAGCTGGTCTCCTGCCATGGGCTTGCTACTGGTCCCCGTCTCTTCCCCCTCAGGCTCTAGCCTACACTCAATCTCAGGTATATGTATTTGGATCTCTTTCCCCCTGGTTCATAGATCCAAACTCTGTCCACACTTACCCAGCTGCAAACCGATACCTCTTGGCCAACCTTTGGGCCTAAAGGTGTGCACACTGGTGGCAGCATGGTTGACCTGAAGGTCATCATCTTCTCCATAATCCTGCACCTGCCCTCATGGTTTCCTACCTCAGCAAATGGCACCATCATCTGGCCAGTTGCCCCAAAGGGAATCAGTCTAGACTATTCTTATCCTCCATAGCTAATCAGATGCCAGGACCTTTGGATTTGTGCTTCTCAGCCCTCAAGTCTGCAACTATCCCCATGGCCGGGGCCTTAGTTCAGGGCTTATCTCTCACCTGGCTTCAGGTGATAGCTTCTAAGGCACTTCTTGGACTCCTGCCTCTCCAAACACCAACCCCTCTCCCTACCAAGCCACTCCCCACATTGTGCATGCAAATCCACTTGGAGAGTTAAGAGAGAAGAATAATGTTTATGGTATGGACAGTAGGTGCCAGGCTCTGTGTCAGCAACTCTGCATGCATAATCTCATTTCGTTTCACAACTATATTTTACATATGTGGACACAGGCTTAAAGAGTCATTTGCTCAGTCACCCTAAGGGAAGAATCAAGGAAAAAGGGAGGCAGGACCCCAGAAGTATGCCAACATATAACACCCTAAATCAAAGGTCAAATGCCGCACATGACCTCCAAGATGCCTGCTTGGGCCTCTTCCAAGTGTACTTTCCTTTCTTTCATTCCTGCTCTAAAGCTTTTTAATAAACTTCCATTCCTGCTCTGAAAAAAAATTATTCCTGAATATTTTATACTTTTATGCTATGATGAATGAAATTTTCTAATTGTTTACCACAAGTACATACAAATAAAATTGCTTTGTGTGTATTGAAAAAAAAAGAGTCATGTGCTCAAAGTCACACAAATGGTTAGCAGGAGAAATGGAATCTGAATCCAGATCTTTCTGACTCTAATTACCAAGTCCCCCTCTCCCTATAAATCCTATACTGTCCCCTTGATTTACCATTAAAAATTAGATCATATCACTCTTAAGCTTAAAATCTCTTCAGGGCTCTTTCCATCACATGATATCTTATGTCCTTCATAATCTGACTCCTATTTATCTAATGTTGTCACCCCCACATCCCCACTTGCCTCCTTTCCTCCTAGGTACTGAACTCTGAAGTTTCCAGAGCACTTCTGTGAACTTTTTCTGGGCATCTGCACTCAAATTAAACACACACCATCCTGGCCAACATGGTGAAACCCTGTCTCTACTAAAAATACAAAAATTAGCTCGGTGTGGTGGTGCACACCTGTAGTCCCAGCTACTCAGGAGGCTGAGGCAGGAGAATCACTTGAACCCGGGAGTCGGAGGTTGCAGTGAGCTGAGATCGCACCACTGCACTCCAGCCTCGGCAACAGAGCAAGACTCTGTCTCAAACACACACACACACACACACACACACACACACACACACACACACACGCCTTTTCTGTTCGTCTCTTAGAATGAACATCTATTTCATCTGTGTTGCTTCTAGCCCAGTATATGCCTATATTTTTGTACTTTACTATACTGTAGTTACTTTTATATCTCTGTAATCCTCACTAGAGTGATAATTTCAGTCTTGTTTTTCTCCTAGTTCCTAGCAGTACCTGGCCTATAATAGGCACTTAATAAAAGTTGGTTGAATAAAAGAATGAATGAGTGCCACGTTTCTGAATTCTTCTTCCCCACCATTACTTTCTTCTCTAGCTTTAGGCAGACGGAGCAAGGGGCTCACGTGCGGATTTCCTTGCACTGCTCATTTCCCCTTATCTGCCACACACTTTTCTTTAGTTCCCTGCCGGGAGAGCCTGGCCCACCAGCTGGCCCCATGTCCAAGGAGTACCACCAGGGGGCAGAGTGTGATCTGCATTGTCCTCTCTGGGACCTCTGGGTTCATCCTTGAAGTCTCACAGCCCCTGAGTAGTGATGCTGTGGTGTGCAGCCCAGATTCCCGCTTCAGGATCATGATGCTCATTGTTCCAGCTGCTGAGTGTTGGCTGCTGATGGCTTACAGCTGAGTACTTCCTTGAGCACTATCTGTGGCCAAAGGGGGCTGTCTCACCAAATGCAATGCCCGCTTCCTGGGGGCAGTATGTATCCAATGAATGGTTGTTATAAAGTACAGAGGCCTAGCCCTTTGTCTCAGTTTGGAACAACTCCGAAGGTCCATCCCAGCCCCAGAGCTCTTTAGGCTCAGCTGATTACAACTGCAGTGCCTTTCAACTGTTCCCTCTCTTGGGTCCTGCTACTCTTTCTTTGAAAGTCCCCCCTATGCGCCCCCCCTCAATAAACCACCTGCACACAAGATTCTGTCTCAGAGTGTGCTTCCAGTTGCAGATATTCCCCAGGCTCAACTTGGTTATGGCATTAGTCCTCTAATCTGACTCTTATTTCATTGTTGCCTTCCTCCACAAACACAAAGTGCTGACATACGTGATCCTTTCGAACACAAATCTGATCACATCATGTCTCTACTGAAAACCCTTCAGTAAGCTTCTCCCTGCTCTTAGAATAAAGCCCAAACCCTTAATGTGACCTCCCAGGCTCTGCATGATCTGGCCCCTGCTGACTTCTCCAGCCTCACCTATCATGTTCTTCCCACCTTCCAGGCTTTCTACTCTCTGGCTACATGGATCTTTTCTTAGTTTTGTGAATACGTCTACGTCTTTCTTGCCTCACAGCCTTTGCATATGTTGTTTCTGCCACCTGGAATTCCCACCCTGTCCACACCTCCAGGCAGGGTCACTTCTTATTCACCTGACCAGTCTTGGTTTAACATGACTTTCTTAGGCAATCTGTCCCTGTGATGTATCCCTTCTGGCCTTGTATTAGAGTATGTCTTCATGGAAGAAAATTTCATAGCACCCTGCCCTTCTTCTTCATAGCACATTCATCTCTGTTTAAATGGTTTGTTTTTATGTAGACACATCTCTA
This sequence comes from Symphalangus syndactylus, assembly GCF_028878055.3. Classification (NCBI taxonomy): domain Eukaryota; kingdom Metazoa; phylum Chordata; class Mammalia; order Primates; family Hylobatidae; genus Symphalangus; species Symphalangus syndactylus. Next base: position 30,133,317 of record NC_072431.2, read on the forward strand.
ACATATGTAGGACCTGCGGCAGGAGTACAAATAGAGGCCCTCAAACCTTGTGTTTAAATATTTAAAATGGGCTGGGTGTGGTGGCTCATGCCTTGTAATCCCAGCACTTTGGGAGGCAGAGGCTGGAGGATCACTTGAGCCCAGGAGTTTAAGACCAGCCTGAACAACATAGTGAGATTTCTTCTCTACAAAAAATAAAAAATTAGCCAGGCATGGTGGTGTGCACCTGTAGTCCCAACTGCTTGGGAGACTAAAGTGGGAGATAGCTTGAGCCCAAGAGTTCAAGGCTGCAGTGAACTATGATTGCACCACTGCACTCCAGCCTGGGTGACAGAGCGAGACCCTGTCTCAAAAAAAACAAAACAACAACAACAACAAAAGGTTAAAATGTATAACTCAGGGTCAGGCGCAGTGGCTCATGCCTGTAACCCCAATGCTTTGGGAGGCTGAGGCGGGTGGATCACTTGAGGTCAGGAGTCCGAGACCAGCCTGGCCAACATGAAACCCTGTCTCTACTAAAAATACAAAAATTAGGCCAAGAGCAGTGGCTCACGCCTGTAATCCCAGCACTTTGGGAGGCCAAGGCGGGTGGATCACGAGGTCAGGAGATCAGGACCATCTTGGCTAACACAGTGAAACCCCATTTCTACTAAAAATACAAAAAAAAAAAAATTAGCTGGGCGTGGTGGTGGGTGCCTGTAGTCCCAGCCGGAGGCTGAGGCAGGAGAATGGCATGAACCCGGGAGGTGGAGCTTGCAGTGAGCCGAGATCACGCCACTGCACTCCAACCTGGGGGACAGAGCAAGACTGTGTCAAAAAAAAAAAAAAAAAAGTCAGGCATGGTGGTGCACGTCTGCTACTTGATAGGCTGAGCCAGGAGAATCACTTGAACCCGGGAGGCAGAGGTTGCAGTGAGCCGAGATCACACCACCGCACTCCAGCCAGGGCGACAGAGCTGTCTCAAAAAAAAAAAAAAAAAATGTATAACTCAGGCTAACAAACTATTACACAAAATATATTCTGTTCTTCTCCCTTGACAAATATATTGACAAATATATACTTCACAATGGCCTGGAAGGCCAGGTTCAGATTTGTATTTTATTTGGAATCCTCAGGGTTCTAAACCAGAATATGATGGTGCAGGGAGATGTGGTTTTGGCCACTGGCCCTCAGCTGGGCCCACTTCGCCTCCCAGCCCGATACCATCTTGGACTGCAAGGGGCCTTGTGTGGAACCATGTGGACCTCCCATCAGGCCATCCCAAGTCTGTCCACAGCCTCCTGCAAGCAGCTACCCCTTGTCTACCCTTTGACCTTGGAATGTGTGAACCAGTCATGTGGCCCAGCCGTGGGAGGGCAAACCCAGGGAAGAGGTTCTTGTGGGCCCTAGGAGCGGGCTTGGGCCTTTTGGACAGGGAATGCTTAGCTATCTGGAGTGTGGCCCTGAGAGGATTAAGGTATGGGCAGAGGAGAGTTAGACCCCTCACCCCTGTGGTGGGACATAGCCAGAGGAGGGTCAGAGTGGAGCCTTCTAAAGCACAGGGCCCAGGGCAGGGGCCACTCCTGCCTGGGCCTAAGGACAATAATTTATTTATTTATTTATTTTTGAGACAAGCTTTCTTTCTGTCTCCAAAGCTAGAGTGCAGTGGCACCATCATGGCCCACTGCAGCCCTGTCCTCCCCAGGCTCAAGTGATCCTCCCACCTCAGGTTTTGTATTTTTAGTAGAGACAGGGTTTTGCCATGTTGCCCAGGCTGGTGTCGAACTTCTGGGCTCAAGCGATCCGCCCGTCTTGGCCTTCCAAAGTGCTAGGATTACAGGCGTGAGCCACTGCACCCAGCCAAAGGGCAATAATTTGATGTTTCTCTGTTTTATCAGTCTGTAAGTTTCTTGAAGTCAGGGCTGGTATCAGTCTGTTACTGAGGAGTCGCTAATGCCTTACTCAGGACGTGGTGCAGAATAGGTGTTTAATATGCATTTGTCAAATGCATGTAGGAGGTACACCAAGAAGAGGTTGAGGATTTGGATCTATTACTGAAGATCTAGACACCATGAGCCAGAACTAGGAATGAGAACCAGTCTTTCAGGTTTCCAAAAATGAGAGTGCAGGACAGAGGAGAGGAGGTAGCATCCTGGAATGCTGACTGTCGCATCTTCTCTGCTTCCTCTTCATTTTCTATCCCACTCTGGCAGGCCCTTTGCCTGCCTGCCCCTCTTTCCCCTTTGTCCAATATCATTCCATCCATATCTTGCTACCTTTCTGTCCTTTGGCCACTGTTCTTCGTCTGTGGCCTATCTATGTGTCTGTTTCTTTGTATTGGTGTCTAGGTCTCGGTCCCCAATCTTATGTCCTGTCTCTTCCTTCTACCACTCTTACTGTTCTAGTCCTTGTTCCTCTCCACCCCTCCTGTTGTCCCCTACTCCCTTCTTGGTCCTCTCCTGGAAGACTTCCTCTCTTTACCCATCTCTTCCATGTGCCTACATCTTTCTGTCTCCCGTAATCCAAATCCCCATGGAGACCCTGACTTGTCCTGTCTTCTATCTCACATCTACACCTACTGCATCCTTGGTCTCCTTCCTCTGTTCTATTATTCCTGGAGTCACGCTGGCTTCATCTTTTTCATCCCTAGATGTCCTTGAGCCCTTCAGTCTCAGTATTCATTTCTCAGTCTCCAGTGGATACGGGAGATGGGCTCTGCTTTCTGGGTCCCCACTGACTGCCACAGACTCTCCTCTCTGTGCCCTTGGTCCTTTCCTCTGGCCCAGACTGGGCCCAACCCTCACTCCCCCAACTCCTTTCCCTGGTTTAGTGGTGCCTGGTCTGAGCCCCAAGCAGCTCAACTCGCCTGAGCTTGTTTAGTCTGACTCCCTTAGCCCGTTAGCAGCTTAGCCCTCCCACCTCTCCTTTGAGCCCTCCAGTAAACAAGAGGATCAGTGCAGACCTGACAGCTGCTGGTTGGGGGCAAGTGTCTGGCCAGGCCAGAGCAGGCATGAAAAAGGGGCTGCACTCAACACTTCCCATTCCTTCTTCAACCAGGGAAATTGTAGAGTCTCTTTCCTGGGTGTCCACTTTAGAGAGCTACATTCCATGGGCATGTGGGTGGGGTCCTGCCTCCCCATGATCCTCATTCCCATTTTGCGGTTGGTTCCTAGGCCTTAGGCTTTTTTATTCTTTTGAGAAAACAGCAGTAGATCCAGGCAGTCACAGAGAGAAGCTTGAATGGTGACGATGGTTTCTGCTCCTTAAAACAGAGACCCAGGTGTGGGAAGAGAGTGATATCATCTGATCTAGGTTTTCCAATATGTGTATGGAAAGCATAGTAGGAGAGACCACATACACACGCACAGACAAACATATACACATGCCTCCCCAGGGAAGCTGGGTAGACTGTAGGCATTCTGTGTGGTTCTCAAACTTTCTTTTCTTTTCTTTTTTTTTTTTGAGATGGAGTCTCTCTGTGTTGCCCAAGCTGAGTGCAGTGGTGCGATCTCGGCTCACCGCAACCTCTGCCTCCCAGGTTCAAGCGATTCTCCTGCCTCAGTAGGAGTAGCTGGCATTACAGGTGCCTTCCACTATGCCCAGCTAATTTTTATATTTTTAGTAGAGATGGGGTTTCACCAGGTTGGCCAGGCTGGTCTTAAACTCCTGACCTCAAGTGATCCTCCCACCTTGGCCTCCCCAAATGCTGGGATTACAGATGTGAGCCACCATGCCTGGGCTTCAAGCCTTCAAGCATGTCAGACTTGCTGGAAGGGCCTTAAAACACAGATTTCTGGGCTCCACCCCCAGAGTTTCTGACTCAGTAGATTTAAGGTGAGATCAGATAACATGTATTTCTAGCAAGTTCTCAGGTGATATGGATGCTGCCGCTCTGGGGACCACACTTCAGAAACCACCATCTTAGATAATCTGTATCTGCCAGCTCTTCCCCAACATCTAAGGCTGGGACCAGGTTAAGTTTTATAAGTGATGACCTTTGGGGTCTGATGGACACCCAGGCCTCTGTGTTGAGAAAGAGGACCTATTAACCCCATGGGAGTATTTGGGTGGCCTCAGAAGGTAGGGAGTGGCCTTTAACTCCATAGACCCTATTTAAACAGCTTCGGACAGGTTTAAACATCTCCTTGGATAATTCCTAGTATCCCTGTTCCCACTCCTACTCAGGGATGATAGCTCTAAGAGGTGTTAGGGGATTAGGCTGAAAATGTAGGTCACCCCCCAGCCATCTGGGAACTAGAATGAGTGAGAGAGGAGGAGAGGGGCAGAGACACACACAGGGAAAAGGTGAGAGAAAGCAGAGGGCATGTGAGGCCAGTTACAAAAGTGTCTCTGATGGACTGGTGGTGATTAGATTTCAATGTCCCTTAAGGCCCAGAAGGAAGGAACAGAGTTCCCTGTTCTCTTTTTTCCTACTCCTTCTCCCAAGCTGGGCTGCCTGTCCTGGGGCTGGATCAGCAAGAATGGGAGAGACAAAATACGGTGGCCAAGTCCTGGAGATCCCCTGTGGGAAAAGTTGCTTTCCTTTCTGATGCAACGGCCATGAGGGGCATAAAACCAGTCAGCCTGAAGGTGGGGCAGAGGCAGAAATGTGAGGATTCTTGAAAATAGGAAACAGATCCAATAGGCCAGGTGAGAGTGGGCCTGGGAGAGCTAATAGTCTCCAAAGACAGATGAGGGGCTGCAGGGCCTTGGAAGGTGGGGGTGCTGGGAGTTTGTCTGGTCCTCTTTTTCCAGTCCCAGGCTATGCATGGCTAGGGCTGAGGGTTGTGTTCACATAGAGGGGTGGTAGTTGAGACCCATGTGGCTGTCTGAATTGGGAAACTGAGCACTTGGGAGTCGGATCATCAGTGAGGAGCTTTGTTGGGGAAGATGCCCCCTTTCCTTCTTTGAGAATAAGCATACTTGTACTCTCCTCTCTCTCCATTTCCCCCAACCCCAGGCCAGTAAGATATGCAAATGATCTCCTTACCTCATTGGTTGGAGGCCTCAGGGCCACAGATGACCTCAGAGAGCTGGCCCTTTAAGAATGCCCTTTGGGCTCTGTGCCCACAGCCCCCTGGAGCTGAGCAGAGGCACCAGGTCCTGCTCCATGGAGCCTTCAGTCTCCTGGGAAGCAGTGCCTGTCTGGCTCTGGCACTGACCACATCCTCTCGGCCATTTCTAAAGTGAGTATATCCAGGGCCTACCTGGGTGCCAGGCTGCTCACCTAGAACCCCCTCTTTCAACACCTGCTCTCTGTTGTCTGTTTTCAAGAATCCTCACACCTTGGTACCCTACTCTACTCCCACCCTGACTGGCCTGTGTCCCTCACTGCTATCACGTCAGAAAGATAAACAACCTTCCCCACTACTCCTTCTGTACATCCAATTCTTTCTGGGTATCTCTCTGTGTCTCACCATCTCCTTTCTGCCAAGACCCAGTTCCTTTAATCTGTGTCTGTTTCCATCCCCTCTGTCCTCTCAAGGGTGACAGGTTCCACAGAGAGGGCAGCAACCCTGCCCTGGAACAGGAAGAGAGAGGCCTGGGTCTTCCTCTTTGCCTCTCTGGGTAGAGCCTGGGGGTCTGAGATGTGGTTGGAAAGAGGGCTACCTAGGCTTGGGGCATCTAGAAGGAGCCGAAGTCTAAGCCCTGGGGATGAACACTCCATGCCGCGCACCTTCTGGGGATGGGGTGGGAGTTACTGGAATTGGGAGCTGGACTACAGCTTGGACTTCAAGGCTGGGAAGGGTATCTGAGGTCACCCAGCCAGAAGTTCCTCAGGTGAATATGTGCCCCATGGTTGTAATAGACAGGAGAGTTCCTTGGTGACATAAGTTTAGGACACTTTTTGTTGAACTTGAACAGATGGCTTACTAAAGGATCGCTCAGGTTAATATGCTCTTGTGCTATGTGTAGGAGGCAACATTTCTCAAAGTTATCTGAGCACAGACCTCTTCATAGGTATTGTTCAGAATCAGTGTTCCAGAGAACACTCTTTGGTATATGTTACAAAGTCTAACTGCCCTCATTGAACAGAAGGGAAAACGGGTCAGAAGGGTGAAGGTGATCTGCTCAAGTTCACACAACATAACAAGTTCTGAATAGAAGAAGGAAAATCAATCTTGGTCCCGTTGGAGAGACTGGCCTTGAGGAAAGATGGTGGCCAGTTGATTCTGATCTTTCTAGAACTAATTCTAGGGCCTTTCTTTTTTCCATATAAAGCCTCTTGCCCCTACAAAAGGGATTCATTGATTGATTAATCCATGGAACAAATGTACACTGAGGGTCTTCTATAGGCAAGGCACTTCCCTGAGTGCCTTGAGAGACAGAGAGCTATAAGAACACATTATCCTTGGATCTTAAAATTCACAGCATACATGCCTTCCCACTGTCCTAAAATATACACTGACTCTGTCACAGTTAATTAAGCAATTTTAAAAAATGGCTTGGAAATGGAATGATGCCTTTTGAGATGACAGACCTCTCGGCATGTCTCAGCACTAGGGTTGAGAGCACTGCCATACTGCTCTTGCTTTTCATAGATCCTGAGGCATCAGTGGGGCGAGAGGCTGTGCTGTCCTCTTCCTCCTTCAGGAATTCAGCTGCTTGTCGCCTGTCAGGAGTCCCTGCCCTCTGAAAGGTTACTCTTCAGCCTGGCGGGGACTGTGCAGTGAACAGAACTGCACCATCCCTCTGGCTTTCCCAAACTCTTGCTCCAGGGCACTTGGGCTTTGAGGGAAGAGGGACTTGGTGAAGAGGGGATGGCAGGTGGCCTCCATGTGCTCCAGACCTCTCCTCCTCTTTGCAGGTGCACCCCTCCCAGCCCAGCTCCAGGATGGCCCTGCCCCCTAGCCCCCTGGCCATGGAATATGTCAATGACTTTGACTTGATGAAGTTTGAGGTAAAGCGGGAGCCCTCTGAGGGCCGACCTGGCCCCCCTACAGCCTCACTGGGATCCACACCTTACAGCTCAGTGCCTCCTTCACCCACCTTCAGTGAACCAGGCATGACGGGCGCGACCGAGGGCACCCGACCAGGCCTGGAGGAGCTGTACTGGCTGGCTACGCTGCAGCAGCAGCTGGGGGCTGGGGAGGCATTGGGGCTGAGTCCTGAAGAGGCCGTGGAGCTGCTGCAGGGTCAGGGCCCTGTCCCTGTTGATGGGCCCCATGGCTACTACCCGGGTAGCCCAGAGGAGACAGGAGCCCAGCACGTCCAGGTGAGTGGTCAGCAAGCTGGCCTGAGGGGAGGCAGGGCAAGGAAGGAGGACTGCCCAAGAGAGGAAGGGGAGCTGCCAGAGGAGGTTATGGACTGGGACAGGGGACAGAGGGCAGGAGAAAGGAAGAAGGTCCCTTGAAAGAAATCAGATCGAGAAAACTACATTCTGCTTCTCCCCCTTTTCTTAAAATGGAGAGAAATGAGTAGGCTGAACCAGAAGGAGCAGGGAGAAGATAAGATTAGCAGAGAATCCAAAGGGAAGAATTGAGCTGGGGAGTGGGCGACTCCGGGAGGTAAACAGATACACGGAGTGTGGAAACCAGGGAAAGGGTTATGTGTGGAGTGGAGCTGGGTTAAGACTGGTTTAGATTGGCCTTTTCAAGACTTCGTGCTTCCCAGCCCCCCAACCTTCTCAGGAAGGATTGGGACTCATCCTATTAATTACAGACACAGATGGGGGTGTTGAGGGCATTAGGATGTAATCCAAATCCTGGAAGGGTCACCGGGTTGCGGGCTTCAGAACAGGGAAACGCAGCGCGTTGGAGGGTTGGGGGCTGTCTGGGTGCGGGTCCACTGGACACACCCCGGCCTGGAGCTGGATGCCGGGGATCCCAGAGACGAGCCTGGGGTTTAGATGCGCGATGGGCTCGCCTGACCGTGGCCGGCCCTGCACCGTGGGTCACCCGCCTGACTGGAGCAACGGTCAGCTGGGGGGCCCGGGGAGCGTCGGGGCCTTGGGCAGGGTCTGGACTGAAACAGACTGCGTGAAAGGGCGAGCCTTCCCGTGAAGGTGTGAACCGGGGCGGGGCTGTCCCAGGGCGGAGCCCGGTAGCCTCGGGCCCTCAGGGCCGAGCAGGGTGCGACCTGGCGCTGACCCGGTTTCTGCACTCTCCCTCCGCAGCTGGCAGAGCGGTTTTCCGACGCGGCGCTGGTCTCGATGTCTGTGCGGGAGCTAAATCGGCAGCTGCGGGGCTGCGGGCGCGACGAGGCCCTGCGGCTGAAGCAGAGGCGCCGCACGCTGAAGAACCGCGGCTACGCGCAGGCCTGTCGCTCCAAGCGGCTGCAGCAGCGGCGCGGGCTGGAGGCCGAGCGCGCCCGCCTGGCCGCCCAGCTGGACGCGCTGCGGGCCGAGGTGGCCCGCCTGGCCCGGGAGCGCGATCTCTACAAGGCTCGCTGTGACCGGCTAACCTCGAGCGGCCCCGGGTCCGGGGACCCCTCCCAACTCTTCCTCTGAGCCGTTCAGAGCACCTTGTGGTGTAGTGGGTTGGGTGGCACCGCCCAGGAGGCGGCTGCACGGTTCTCTGCATCGTTACCAGAGCGCCTTCTGGTCCTAGCCACGCCCTGTATGACCGCGCATATATCCCCAAAGCTTTTGGGTCCTCAAGTCATGCCCGAATTTAGATGCTGGTCATTTTCTGGAGAGGGGTCCCCTCCCCTTACGAACCCAGAAACCCAGCCCACATGACCAGCACGCTGAGCTCTGCAGGGACCAGTGCCAGGCACTGGGGGGTGGAAGTGTGGTGACACAGTGAATGGGAGGTGGAGGAGGGTTGCAGCTCCCACCTCAGTTTAGTTTTTAATTCAAGGTTTTCAACCTGTAACACATTAAAGCTGTAATTAGCAATGAGGCTGTATTTTCATTCTGAAGCTTGTAACCTCCCCATTTTAGCACTACAGAATTTTCAAGATTTCAATATCCAGCTACTAGACAGATTAGGACCTCTATCCAAGATGCTTTTTCCCTGCCCAACTCTGCGGCCTTCAGGGCTCAGAGCAGCAAAGGCCTGAAGACTGAGCTCTGGGGGTTGTTGGTGTGGGTTGGGAGAGAGCTCTGTGCAGAAGTCTGGAAACCTGGGTCCTAGTCCCAGCTCTTCCATGGGATCCCCCTGTCACCCTGAGCAAATCAACTGCTTCCTGGACTTGTGTTACTTCATCTAATTCTCATGTGGATTGGACGACTTCTGCTCCCTTTCCAGTTCTGGCATCTCCCCATTATGGAAGTCCTGGTGGTCTCCCCAAGAAGTCCCCAAGACAATCTCGCCAAAGGCACCTCCTATCCTGCTGCAGTTTCCCAGCCGCAGCCGAGGCAGGGGATGTGCAGCCCAGGTGAGGAAGCCTGGCTTCTCTGTGAGTGCATACATGGGTCCTCTGCAGCTCCCTCCAGGCTGTCTGGGCCTCCAGACCTGCACAGGGTGCTCCTGCCACCTCCCACCTCTCTGAGGGCTGAGGCGAGACTTCTCCTGGGATGACAATTTGCTGAGAGAGTGCAGCTTTTGTGAATTAAACTTGAAGTCCAGGCAGAATTCTAATGCAATCGGCTAAATGTTCTTGCAATTTAAGAAGTGTTCATTCTTTATCCCTGCTTCAGGCTACTGTTTTGTGTGTCTGTGTGTGGGAGAGGGAGAGAGAGAGAGAGCAAGAAAAAGGGAAGTCCCCACCTGGAGCTGAGTGGCACATCTGTTATGGAGAGCCAATGGAAATGGGGTGGAGGGGCAGGCATTGGAACAGATGGATCCTCCCCCTCTCACCACCACCACCACCAAACTCAGAAGCCTCAGTGGCCCAGCTCGGCCTGTCTGTGGCTATCCAGGTCTCACAGTTTCCATGGTAACCCAGTCCTCCAGTTCAGCAGCCTAAGGGGAGGGCAGATGGGGCCTCTGGGCAGAGCACAGGCGTTGTGCCGGGAGCAGCCGCCTCACCAGTTACTGTCATCTGTCCTCTACCGGACATAATAAATGGGAGAAGCTTTCGGGCATGGGGGAAGAGGCTCCCATATGTCCCTCTTCCTTTCTACCCCCTCTCTCCACCCCCTCGCCAGCTGTCTCTTCTCTTCCCATCACAGTTCTTGCTCCCTCTTTCCCCTCCTCTATCCCAGCTCATCCCTCCTCCGCTTAGGAGCCTGCAATGGGAGTCCTCTCCTCCATCACTCTCAGAATTTCTCTCGTCTCCTCTCCCTTCCCCACCATTGGCCACTGGCCATCCTCTCTGGCTCTGGATTCTCTCTCTGAGGGGCTCACTGAACCTTTAGCTTCTCTTTCTTCATCCCCTTCCACACTCATTGTTGAAGGGAGAGCATGGGGCAGGGAGGGTCCTTCCAGGAGCCCAGCTCTTTTTCTCTCACGCTAAATTTCACCTGTGTCTATCCTTGCCTGCCCTGGAGCTGTAATTCAGACCCACTACTTTTCTTGTTCACTTTTCTCACCTGCATGGCACACAAGGCAGACAGAACCATCCACAGACACCTGAGCACACAACTAGGCCACATATACAGTACACATACCTGGGTCTCAAAAGGATACTCCTGGGTTACCTGAGTATACTTAAAAAAAAAAGTTGCCCACTGTGGTGATTAAGAGTAGTGCTTTAGGTGGGGCGCAGTGGTTCCTGCCTGTAATCCCAACACTTTGGGAGGCCAAGGAGGAAGTTTGAAACCAGCCTGGGCAACATAGCGAGAACCCTGTCACTACAAAAAAATAAAATAAAATAAATTCAGATGTAATGGCATGCACCTGGAGTCCCACCTACTCAGGAGGCTAAGGTGGAAGGATAACTTGAGCCCAGGAGTTCGGGGACGCAGTGAGCCATAATCGTGCCACTGCATTCCAGCCTGGGTGGCACAGTGAGACCCTGTTTCAAGTTGTAGTTCTACCAGTTTTTTGACCATGGGTGAGTTAAAATCAAGCCGCACTTGATTGTCAGAAAAATGGTGAAAATAATGGTAACCACCTACTGAGAATAAATGCATTTAAATAAGCACTTAGCATAAAGTTGACACATGCTACATAATGATATTTGCTGTTGTTGCTGATGAGATTGTTAAGTGTGTGAATCTGTGTGTTCATGCACTGCACATCCCTGAGTCCATGAATGTGACCCATTAAGGCCATGAACAGACACACACATTGACACACCCAGGAAACCAGACTGTATAGGCCTTAGATGCTCCGCTATGTTCCCAATTCACTAGCAGACCTGCTGCCCTCCTTCAGTGCCCCCAGCATCTGCTCTTGGCCCGCCCCACAGCTGTGTGGGGGCTGGGGTTCAGCTCCTGGGGGACTCAGCAGGGCCTCTCTGGAGACAGCTATAAGAAAGCTTCATCCTGCCCCCCTGACAGCCCCTAATTATCCTCCTATCTCCTGTAATTATTCTCCATGGTGCCTAGACCCCCTGGGGTTGGGAGGTGAGGGTGGGGGCTTCTCAGATCCCACTGGCACATAGTTGGGGTAAGACTGCAGAGACAGCAGCCTGCCTGGGGAGCTCTGTCTCAGATTTTGAAAGGTGCTGGTCCTCATTTCTTATGGTGTGTGTGGGGGTGCTGCAGGCTGCCCAGTGGGCATCTGAGGCATGATGGTTACAGGCTGAGGTGCTAGGAGCAGTTCTCTTTATTAATGGCTAGAAAGTCAGGATCACCCAAGGAAGTCACTGAGGGGCCACAGCATTGAAGGGTATGGGGTTTGGAGAGATAGGAGCAGGGCCCACCACTCACGTCCAGAACCCAGGGGGCACAGCTGGTCCAAGAGGTGGAGGCATTGGTCACTGGAGTCACGAGGGTCAGGACAGGCACCTGGGAGGGGGTGGGAGAGTCATAAGCACTCTCTTCTACACTACACCCAGCCTAGATGGGCTCTACCAAGCCCCACTTTGCACCCACTGTGTCCACTCCTTTGGAACCCCCAGGACTCACTGAGAGGCTGAGGGAGTGTCGGTCCGGAGGGTGGCAGTCACGGGCTAGGACTGGGAGTTGTAGCCAGTGTGCAGGGCCTGGGAGCCCCAGGGCTGATGCCCTGGCTGGCGTAGTACTCCACCACCTGCCGTGGCACCTCAGCCAGGACACACTTGGCGAGTGCAGAGGGGGCAGCCTAGGGTGGGGACAGTGATGTGGTTAGGGGTGAGAGGAAGAGTAGGGGAGGCAGGGTCAGCTGAGGGAGAAGTGGGGCTTCAGGGTGGCCAGCTGGGCTCCCGTGTCCTTAGCAGGACATCAAATGGTGGAAGACGAAGGTCAGATTTTTGGGGATGAGAAGCTGAGGAGTCCTTCAGCCGGAAGGGGCACAGGGGACTCACATCCTTGAAGTCTCGGAAGGGCACGAACTGGACAATGTCTCGGGCTGCAGGAACCCCTCGGGGGCAGCGCAACGGACCGTCGTCGCCGTCCAGCAGCCGCATGTCAGAGAAGTCAGCATTGCCCACGCCTACGATGATGATGGACATGGGCAGGCGGGAGGCACGCACGATAGCAGTGCGAGTCTCAGCCATGTCGCTCACCACACCGTCAGTGAGCACCAGCAGCACCGAGTACTTCTGAGGGCAAGCAGAGAGGGTAGAAGGGTTGGCTTTGTGTGCAAGGGCGTTGACACCGTTTCCACCAAGGTGCAGGCCCTGGCCCTGGCACCACTTAAAGACACATGGGGTAGCTCCTGTTTGCCCGCCATGTCTTCCTACCGTGGCTTGGCCGGTGCTCTGCTCCCGCTGGGCGGGCTCAGCCACACGGTTGATGATGGGGGCCACGTTGGTGGGGCCGTAGAGCTGGATCTGGGGCAGGCAACGACGGTAGGAGGCGATGACTCCTGAGATTTCTGTGGGTGAAGAGAAGTTGTGAAGCTGGTAGAAATGAGCAGGGCCCCCTCCTGACACTCCTTAAAGCAAGGAAATGCTTCCAGGTCTGAGGACTGCCCTCCCCTCGAGTTCCTTCATTAAGCAGTGGGAGAGTTGGATGGTCCCTTGGCAGGGAGAGTTGGGTGCAGATGCTGGGCCTCGGCCCTGGAAGCCTTGCCTGATAAAGACAGGCCTGAAGCTGGGCGCGGTGGCTCACGCCTGTAATCCCAGCACTTTGGGAGGCCGAGACGGGCGGATCACGAGGTCAGGAGATCGAGACCATCTTGGCTAACACGGTGAAACCCCGTTTCTACTAAAAATACAAAAAATTAGCCGGGCATGTTGGCGGGCACCTGTAGTCCCAGCTACTCGGGAGGCTGAGGCAGGAGAATGGCGTGAACCCAGGAGACGGAGCTTGCAGTGAGCTGAGATCGCGCCACTGCATTCCAGGCTGGGGGACACAGCGGGACTCCGTCTCAAAAAAAAAAAAAAAAAAAAAAAAAAAGACAGGCCTGGGATGGGCGGAAGGGACAGGAAGCTGGGCCCTTGGGATTGGAGTCTGTGCTCCTGTGTGGAGTGTGTCTGGGGGGAGGCGGGGCAGGTGAAAATCTCCCCCTTTACCTTCACATTCAGGATTTTCCGGGTCAAAGTTGATAGCAAAGTCATGGGACACCTGCGAGGGCAAGGCAGGAGCAGTGAGGGCCTGCCTTTTCTTCCTGACTGACACGCCCCCCATCTCCTTCTTTCCCTCGTATCTAGCCTACCTCGAAGTTGGGGGGGATTCGAGCCCCAAAGCCAAAAGCTGGGAACCGCTTATCACTGGGGAGAAGAAAAGGCTGTGGAATCCATCGGGCAAGGCCTCCCTGCCTGTTCCCTCCCACCCCACTCCCTCCTACCTGTCATAATCCTGGCAGATACCTCCCACTGCACGCAGGGCCTGCAGGTAGTGGTTGGGCTGTCGGGGGCTGAGGCAGTGCAGGGACTGGCTGCTCCTCGGGTCCCCATTGGAGGCGGTGAAGTCGATGGCCACCTGGGTGGGGGTGGGAAAAAGGTCATGCTGCAGCCATGAGAGCCACCAGATTGCCTAGGCCAGAGCTGGGATCTGTAGGGAGGACTAAGACGAGTGGTGGGGAGGCTACAGGTAGCCACATGATGAGGGGGGCGCATAAGCTGACAATGCGAAGGCTCATGAGCAGCCCAAGTTGGGGCAGTGGAGATTCTGGGCTTCTTCCTTTCACTATGGACTCAGCCCCTCCCTCTTGCCTGTGTGCCCTCACTCTGAGTCTTTACCGTGAAGCTGATCTGGCAGCCACCCATGATGTAATCCAGGAAGGTGTGCACCTTCTCCACCTGGAGGTAGGGAGAGGGGTAAGGCGAGGGGATGGGGTGGTCCTTTGAGGAGGGAGCTTGGGTAGGGCTTTTGTGGGGAACATGGGGGAGCCAGAGATTTTGGGTTGCAGTTGGGGGTGGTTCCCAGTTCCCAGAAGCACAGAAACTGGTCTTTGAAACAAAGGAAGGGTTGAACCTGAGAGTGTGGTAGGGGCAGGGGCTGGGGCAAGGCTTGAAGCAGGAAGTGAAATTTACCGTGCACTGGGCCAGAACTACCGTCCCTGAGCTCTTGTAATTCTTCTTCTTGTCCCGATACTTGGGGTTGATACAGTCCCACTGCATCTAGACCCCACCCCACAAGCTCAGAGTCACAAGTCCATCAGGTGACCCCTCTTTCTCCCTTCCAGCAGAGCCTCCCAGAGCAAGACCCCCATGGCTCGGGCCTTCGGCTGAGCCCAGCTGCTTTCCACCCTCGCCACTTCCTATCACCTACAGTGGTCTCTTCAGCATCACCCTCAGGATTCTCCCAGGGATCTGGGTGGGATTCTGGGGGTGGGGTATTTGTGGCACCTCCTGCCCAGGGCTTGCCGTCCCTTCCTGCATCTCCTGGAAAGTGCTGGTGAACTCGCCGATGAAGTCATGCTTCCCACTGGAGTCGTAGTCATACACCAGGAACTGAGAAGGCAGGGGGAGGGGTGGGGTCAGGTTGGAGATGCTCTGCGGTGTTCACGGTGGGTAGGGGGACTCAGAGGCAGGGACCTCACAGTCTCGAGGCCCAAAAAGATCCTCAGCCTGCCCAGAGAGGCCACCTGCTGAACTTTGTTCTTTGGCTCAATCTGCTAGGGACTTTGGCCACTGATAAAATGCATACATGTGGGAAGTTTAACATTGAGCTGTGACCTATTATTTATCCCACAGTGGGATGTGCTTATCACTTGGGGGAGAGGAGGGAGGCTTGCCACATGCAGGGGAAAGGTCTTAGATAGCAGATTGGTTGCTCTAAGTAGGCTGTGCTGGCTCGGCTGGGACTTCACCTTGAGAGGTCGGTGAACATCACAGCTGCATAGGGAATGCAGCGACAGGCGGAACGGCTCCCAGCTGGGGTTCAGGTTGTTCTTAACCACCTTGGAGAGGCACCAGGTGGCTGGTCAGCTCCTGTCTGGGTTTTCTTACTTTACTCTCCCTCCCTTCATCCCCATAGCCCCAGGCACCAACCTCAGTTCTCCAGACCAGCTGATCACTTTGGTCCCCGTTGGTCTTATAGATTTCCATGAAAGGGTCAGACTTGCTGAACAGATCCTGAAGATACAGGAGAAAGGGCCCCTGAGGTTGGTGAGAGCTGCAAGGAGGGTGGGGGTTGGGCTCACACTGGGAAGAGAGCAGGCCTGGGCTCCCGGGATCTGTCTTGAGTGGGAGGCCTAGGACTGACAGGGGAGTTGGGGGCCTGGACTCTGGGGTTCCAACCTTGTTGTCCAGCTTGTAGGCTCTGAAGGTGAGTTGCACATAGTCGTTTGTGCCTGATACCTCCTCGGCCACGATCTGCAAGGGGGATACAAGTGGCAGGACTCCCCTATCCTTACCACAGGGGCCACCCCATCCCCTTTCCCTTAGGTGGGGGTGGTCCTGGGCATGATGTCACCATAGGTGTCCATGCAGGGGCATCGAATACCTGGACCAAGGGTGAGTACAGGTGATCTTGCCTACCGTGATGGTGGACTTGCCCGCAGTCTTCCCATTCTTCAGCAGTAATGGCTTAGTGACCTTGGTTTGTGACACAATCTGGGGATGGAGGTGGAGGGAGACCCGGCTGTGACATCCCCATCTGCCTTGGCCACGTACAAGGGATGGAATAATAAATGCCCTGAGTGTCTGCGAGGGTTGGCACTTTGAGTTGGGCTAGGGTTGGGCTCAATTTTTACAGTAGTCTGAAGAGGGAAGCACTCCGACCACTCCTCCATTTTTTAGATAGGAAAACTAAGACTCAGAGAGGTTAACTATCTTTCCTGAGGCTGCACAGCTAGTGAATGGCAGAGATGGGAGCCAAGGCTGGGTTGAACTAGCTCTAGAGCTCACGTTTTCTCTCTTTTCGGCTTCCAGAGGCAAAGCTGATGGAGGTAGGGAAGGGTAGCTGGGAATGCAGACCTGGCCCAAGGTGCACTCTGTAGAGCCGAGGAAGGTATCATTTCGGGGGCTGGTGGCTCCGTCCTCGGCATCGAACACGTGGAACTGCAGGGGCTGCTTCTCCTCAAAAAAATACTCAAGGGCCAGCACCCGGGAGAAGACAGGGCTGGAACAGGAGCGAAGCACCTCCGTGCGCTCTACCTGTGGTAGTGGTTGAAGGGAGGCGAGGACTCTCTGGGAACCGAGGACACGTTTCCCTGCCCTGGACGGCCCTAGTCATGCCAGCTCTTCTTGGGTCCCCACGTCCCCAGCAACCAGCTCTTCTCTTCCTAAGCTGATCCCTGAGCTTGGGGTGCTGCCTGCCCACTGGACCCTCAGTCCTCTGGGCTATCATGAGGCCTTTGGGTGCAACCCCACTGCCTCTGGGTCAATCTCAGGACCCTCTGGGACTCCATCTCCAAGGTTACCCAAGCGGCCTCGAGAAGGCGCTGCAGAGTCCACACATTTCCCTGCAAGGCATTCACTGCTCCCACCCAGCCTCCCTCCTTCCCAAGCTTAACCCAGGTTAGTTAAGGAGAAACCTGAACTGCTCTCACCTCCACCCACTGCTCATCAGAGTAGAGCTTGAGCAGCACGCAGGGGTGGGGTTTGGTGAGTGTGTCCCGGTCCAGGAGGCCATGGCAGGACACCCGCAGCTCCACCCGAGAGGCCCCCAGCGTCATGGTTGGGGGCTCAGGCACCCATCCCATCTCAGGGTCCGACATGTCACTGTGGGGACAGAGCAGGTGGCCTGGACCCTGGAAAGGGAACACCTGCCAGCAGAGGGGTCTATCCTCTGGGGTCCCTGGGCCCCACCCCTTAACCTCCTTCCCTAGACCCTGGGGC
Source organism: Symphalangus syndactylus (assembly GCF_028878055.3). Lineage (NCBI taxonomy): Eukaryota > Metazoa > Chordata > Mammalia > Primates > Hylobatidae > Symphalangus > Symphalangus syndactylus. The sequence goes on from NC_072431.2 coordinate 30,150,438, forward strand.
CTCACGGACCTCCTGCTTCCCCTGCCCTCTGCTCAGCTTCACCAGAGTTCTGAGCAGGGGAAGGCAGAGGACCTGAGCCTCCCACTCCTGCACAGAAGCCTTGTGCGGCTGGCCTAGGTATGAGTGGATGGGGCTGGAGAGGGCTGAAGCATTGGGGTGGGGATGTTCCTGGCAGTCTTGGCTCCTAGGCCATCGATTGATCTACACTTTCTGCTGCCTCAGCACCTTCTGCTATTTCCCGACTGGGGTTGTGCCAGCGCTGCACTCAGTCTTGGCACGAGGGAGCTAAACTAGGGCAAGGGGGTGGGGCAGGGGGTGGAGAGGCCCCTGGAGGTCTGAAGAGGATGGGTCTCAGAAGTGGAGTCTGCAGTGGGCAGGAGACAGGTTGGAAAGGCCCCTGCCGGGCTATCCCTATCCACTCCCTACCCCCATTCCCCTTCTGGCTAGCTGATGGAAAAGGGGTGGTGGTGGGCTGGGAGGCAGGACCAGGGCTCTGCTGAAAGCTCCTTCAGGCTCCTGGCAGGAGCTCCAACTGTGACAAGCCTCACATCCCTCCCCACCTCCCCTGTTTTCACACTTCTTGGCAGCACTGGCACTGTCTCTTAGCGACAGGATTTTTGGGGAGTCGTGGCTCCCTCCATGCTGCCCGTGGGATGCACGCATGCCACCTTCCCCCAGCAGTGGTACCAAGCCTCGGGCTGAAGCAGGCAGGGGTATGCCGGCCCGAGTTCATGGCCGGTCAGTCCATCTGTCTGTGTCTGTACAGATCTCAGGGTGAGGCTGTCTGATCCCATGTCATGCTTCCCTGAGTGAGTGTGCATTGGTGTGTCTGAGTGCCCCACCCTCCATGTCTGTCCCCCTATGTTGTGTGTCCATTTCCAGGAGGGTGTGACAGTTCCTGTACCTCCCTCAGAAGTGGGACCTTTCTCTGGCTGGATATCTACCTCCCCACAGTGTGTGCCTTTCTGGATATGTGAGGGAGGGTCTGGGCTGGGGGAGGGGGGGTCTCTGCCTTCCAGCCACAAGTCTCCCAGTTCTTGGGGGTCCCTGAGATAGGCAGGGGCTTGTGGTGGTGAAGGGATTGGGCAGGGCTGGGATCTCTCTGGGGGCTCCAGGAGATGTTGTTATGGAGACTGGACCAAGCTGGGCTGGGCTGGGCTGGGGCTGGGCTGGGGAGGAAGGGTGGGCTCACCTGGGCTCTCGGTCGGGGGCTCTTCTCTCCGGCTCTCTGGCCCTGGCCCTGACTCCCTTGCTGCTCCAGCCGCTGGCGCCGGCTCCAGCTCCGGCTCTGCTGCTATTTATGGGGCCTGGGTGGGGAGGGGTGGGGGGGGGGCGCAGCACCAGCTCCCCCTGCATGGATGGATTGGGAGGGAGAAGAGGGAAGGGGCAGGGCCACAGCCTGGGAGGGAGCCACAGAACCGGGGGAGGAGGGCAGGCTGGGGGTGGCTTAGAGACAGGACCCCCACAGACACAGTGACACACATCTTCCCCTTCACACCACACCCACACCCAGAATCAGAGATGCGCACATTGCAGTGGTGCATGCACATACACATTCAAACAGAGAAATGATGGCGACACATGCACCCACGACTCACAGGCTCACACATATCTTGACACACACAGGCGCCAGTACATAAACTCACTGTGACACCATGACAGTTACAGCCCCCGGCGGATACACACTGGGAAACATACCCCTTCTCACATCACTTTCAACATTGTTACACTAGCTAAGGATATCTGCAGTCACATATACGGGAACACTGGGCTGTCCTTGTCACACATGTACTCACTCAAACTAACCCGGAATACAGCAGAATGTGATCTTCCCGTGCTCCTTAAAAACCATCACGTGCCTTGCTGAACGTCTTAGCTTTCAGAATGATGTCCAGTTCCCTAGCCACCATTTTATAAGGAGACACAGGAAATGGACATAATTGCTTAAGAACACCCAACCTCATATTCTGGTCAGATGAGGGCATGTGCTGAAGGACTGACTCCCAAGGCTTCTTCCTGGTGCCACACTGTACCCAACACCCCCCGAGATTCAACCCATATGGCCTTACCCTTGTGGGAGGGGCTGTGCCATGCACAGATCTTAAGGAAACAAAACAAGTCATTCCTGGTGAAATCGGTAAGTAAGGGAAGTAAGCAGTTGCCTGGGGAGCTGCAAACCACATGTGAAGACATTTGGGGACATTGTGGTCTGCGATGAGTACGCAAGAGCATTTACCTTCACCCTCCATCCCCTTAAGCTGCTCATGTATTAATGTAGCAGCCATTTATTGAGCATCTCCTGGGTGTCAGGCACTGTGCCAGGTGCTGGGGCTACACAGGTGATTAAGACACAGCCTCTGCCCCTGGGGGAGACAGATGTATATGGAACAGAAAGACAGACAGACAGACAGACAGAAAGAGGATAAGCCAATATGCATACGCAATTAAGTGTGACAGGTGCAATATTATGGACCTGCTCAGGATGCAGTGGGAGCACATTAAGGCAGGGTGCGATATGGATGAGTGGGGAAGGCATCAGGAAGGACTTCACAGAGGAAGGGGCTTTTGAGTGGGATCTTGAATGCAAAGATAGTATTTGCTAGGACAACCTGGGAGATAGCTACTTTAGTTGTTGACCTCATGCCACAGAGACTTCTGTTCACCTGCAAGCCACTCTGCTATTGAGATTTCTGACAAGTGAGGGTGCCCCCAGGACGACACAACATCATGTAATTTCCCCATTACTGTGCATGTGCGCGCACACACACACACACACACACACTGCTCCTGTGTCCCTCAGGTACACTGGGGCTTCCAATCCCATTACACCCCCAAAAGCTGGACAGACATTTGTGTTGGTTTCTGTCCTTTTGGTTCTTTCTACAGGAAGCTCAGCCCTGACCTTGTGCATAACATCCACCTTGGCTTGGGGACTTATCAGTCCCCTTCCCTCGGCAGTTCTGTTTTTTCTCCTGCTCCTCTCAGAACCCCAAGTCTATCCCTGTGGAATGTTTCTCATTTTTCTCCACTGTGGCCAAGCTCCGAGGGTTTGTGGGAAGAGAGCAGATGGTGGAGGCAGTGAATGGGGAAGATAGCAGACTCGAGGCAGGCAGTGATTTTGGTTTTTTATTCTATACAAGTGGGGAGAGAGTCCCTGGGGATAGAGGGACAGAGATCCACCCTCCTGGAGGAGGAGATAAGCCCCCACCCAGAAGCTCTCTGCAGAGAGAGGCATCGAGGCAGGCATTGACAGCCTCCATCTCTCCAGGTGGCTCCCTTTGTTCTAGTCCCTGCCTCCAGCTCCCCCATGCCTGGTCCTGCCGTCTTGCCCCTGTAGGACAGCGGCTGGCAGGGGGCCCTGGGGGACTGGGGGTGGATAGGGGTCTGAGTCCTTGTGAGGCACATGTCGAGGGCTGAGGAGGGTGTTGTGGCAGTTGTCAGTCTGTTCCTGGCTCACTGGTTCCTGCTGGGGACAAATCCAGGGAGCCCTGTTTCCTGGGCAGGGACAGCCAGCCACCTGGTGTTGGGGCTTCGGGGGGTGTCATGTTGGACAGATAGGTGGGAAGGGGGGACCTGCCCTCTCACCACCAGCACCTGTGGGGTCAGGAGGCCGTCTTCTATCAGGTTCCAGCTTGTCACAGGACTGTGCCCGCCGTGTCCTCTTGGGCTTCAGGGGGGCAGTCCGCCGGCCTGGATCAGGGGGCCCTGAAATAACAATCAAGGCAGGCCTAACACAGGAGTGGGGCTCAGGCTTGGATGCTCATCCAGGCTGTGACTCCTGGTTGTCACTCATTCCATGCTCTGGAAGAGGACCTGATGTGGGCAGCAAAGTCCTAGAGGTGCCCTGAGCCCCCCACTCAGCCAGGGTGGCAGACCTTGGATTTCGGGCTCCTCTTGGTCTTGCTGTGAGCTCAGCCTCAGCCGGGGTTTGTTGACTCCTGGAGCTGCATCTCCAGCCTCAGCCTCCTCCCTGACCCCTGGTTCCTGGGGAGGCCAGAGGCCCCTGGGCACAGCCACTGGCTTGGGAGGCCGTGGAGCTAGAGCGGGGTCCTGTAGCTGGCAGAGGAAGGAATATGCTGGGTCAGTTAGTCCCTTTGCCTCATCAAAGTGCCTCCCCTACCCATCTTGCCAGCCCTCACCTTGGCATTCCTAGCTGGAAGTGTCCTCTCTGGGAAGAGGTTTCCCTCCTTCTCCTCTTCCCCATCTTGGGAGGCTGGGCTGGGACTCTGGCAGCTGTGGTTGGGGGCACTCTCTTCAGCTGGGGATGAGAGAGAGGAGAAGCTGCAGGAAAAGGCATTCTTGCATAGCTCCTGCCCCTGTCTCCTCTCTCCACTGAAGCCCTGGAGGCCAGGACTTTCTCCCTCCAAGCCCACTTGCTCCTATGTCTCTGCCTTTCATGTGCCTTTTGTTTTTTTTCTTTTCTTTCTTTCTTTCTTTTTTTTTTTTTTTTTTTGAGATGGAGTTTTGCTCTGTCGCCCAGGCTGGAGTGCAATGGTGCAATCTTGGCTCACTGCAACCTCCACCTCTCGGGTTCGAGCGATTCTCCTGCCCCAGCCTCCAAGCAGCTGGGACTACAGGTGCTTGCCACCACGCCCAGCTAATTTTTGTATTTTTAGTAGAGACGGGGTTTCACCATGTTGGCCAGGATTGTCTCGATCTCTTGACCTCGTGATCTGCCCGCCTTGGTCTCCCAAAGTGTTGGGATTACAGGTGTGAGCCACTGCACCCGGCCTTTCATGTGCCTTTCTACATCCACGCTCCTTAGCCCTTGTTTCCCAGGATCATCCTGAGGCCATCACCTCTGGAGGGGACTCTGGCCTAGCTGTTCCTCTTGCAGAGCAGTGCCCGACCCCTTTCCTGCTGGGGCAGGGCCCAGGGCCTGCTGGGTCCACAGGCATGCTGCCCATCCAGGCTGCAGTGCCCTGGGGGCTCTGCCAAGGCTGCAGCCTGGCATTCTCGGAACTCTGTCTGAAAGTCTGATTTAGATGGAGGGGTGCCCTGGCACACTCATCCCCTGCCCTGGTGGCCTTTAAGCAACATGAGCCTGTGGGTCTGACACTGGAAAGTGTTGTCTGCGTGTGGATCTGTGAGGTGTGTGTGCAGTGGGGCAATTGACTACTGCGGTTTCCTAAATGAAAGATGGAGCCCGACTTTGGGGCGCTTTAATTAGCCTGTGTATGGGATGGAAAAAATCAGCAAAGATGCCCCCAGTGCTGGGTTGGCCTTGGAGGAGGAGGCAAGGGCACGGGCACTCCAAGTCTCAGGCTAGCCTGATTCTGCACTACAGGGGAGAGAGGGGCAGATGTAGAATGGGTGGGATGGGACAGTGGGGAGCACGTGGCTCAAGCCAGATCAGCCCGCTCAGCTCTTAGCTCTCTCCAGCCCTTATGCGCTAGCCTGGTGGTGGGAGTGAAAGAGGCTGAGGGGGTGTCTCCATCTACGGGGAGATTTTGTCTATGTCAATATTGCTGGAGGGTCACAGTCCAGGCCTTTGGCAACTGAAATTGATGCTGAGCTGACCAGCTTTTCTTTAGTGGCTCCCTAAGCAGAAGGTGCTCTGAAGCCAGCAGAAGGGAAGTGTCATGCCTGGGATAATCCCCTCCCTTTTACTCCTCCAGTCATGGGGCCAGAAAGTAAATGACTTGTTTAAGGTGGTGGGTGGCTGAGAAGGACTAATACCGCAGGTTTCTGACCTCCGAGGCGAGCTCTTGCCCATGTTTGGGGCACCTTTCTGCGTGAGCTGAGGTTGAGTTGATAAACGACTTCTGGAGGAGGCTGGAATCTGTGAGGTGGGCCTGGCATAGCTGGTACTTGCTGGCAGTTTGACTTTCCCACCCTCTTCCCAGCAAGGTGCAGAGAGAAGCCTTGTCTACAAAGGCTGCCACTGTGCCGACGGTGACCAGAGGCTGCACCTGCCCTAGAGAACTCACCAGAGCCATCCACAAAGCATTGCTCCTGTTTGCTAACACTGGAGAAGCCGCTTTTGTTCTGTAGAAGCTTTCTTTGGATTGGGTTGTTTGTCTCTTTTGGATATAGCTTTGTAAATATCCTTAAACATTTTCACTGTGTTGACTTCTCACTGCCCCACCTTGGCCATAAATTCCCCAGCACAGGGGTTATGGGCTTCTGTTTCTTTGGACACACCCTGGGCTTTCAGTACTGCTGCCTGAAAAGAGGCTTTCCATACCTATGTGCCATGTGGCCTCTGCTCTGCGCATGGCGCTGAAGCTTGGTTTGGTGCTTTGGGGCGGTGGTGGAGGCTTCCAGGATCCAGGCCCTGGAGTAGAGAGAGAGGATGAGAAAGAGAGAAGAAGAAAGGAAAAAGGTAAATTTGACCCCTGAGAGAGGGGTCAAAAAGGGCTTTGAATGTGACTGTTCTTACCTGCATCATCCGAAGAGCGCCGTTTCTGCCAGGCCTGGGTGCTGCCTTCCAGGTCTGGGCCTGGGCCCTGAAAGAACAGTGGGTCAGGTCGTAAGAAAGTCTCCTCTGTGGCAGGACCGCAGCTGACAAAGGGCTTCTGCTCTAGCATCTCCATGTCATTCTTATGTCATTAGTCCCTAGACACTTAGACTGTTTCCCAAAGAGTGGCACCCATACCTCCCCAGGGGCACAAGAAATGGCTTACACAAATGAGTATACTTCCATCTTTATAGTTACATATGTATTTCATGTGTAGTAGAAAAAAACATGACTCATTCAAACAGCCTGTGATTTTAAAGATAACCCCTAGGTCTAGCCTAAGTTAAAAAAAGGTGAGTTAATTTAAATAAAAATACTGTGTAAGTAATAATTCAGGTAAAAATCAGTTGCAAAGGTTATAATCAAGTCACCATTGTTTGGGAAACAGAGCTCTAGAGGTAAGTATTTTTATAACCCCTCATTTTACAGTAAAGAAGGAGAGGTTTCAAGAGGTTAAGTGACCAGTCCAGGGCTCCACGGCAAGTGTGTGGTGGGGGCTGCACAGCAGCTAACATCTTCTAATGCCAAAGCATCTGCTTTCTCTACTCAACCACCAGGGATGAGGGAGCGGGAAGGAGAGGGTGGTGGACAGATACCCTCAGGACCCACAGTTCGTTGTCCCAGGCTCCACTCACCTCTCGTTTCCCATCGAAGCTCCAACCCTTGGCTCTTTCCAACCCGGGAAGGGCAACACCGTGAACCCTTGGCTGCTGTGCTGTCCCAGGGGCTGGGCCCCCCTCCCCTGGCTCTGACCCCTCAGTGCCCTAGAACAAGGTCTCTTATTTATTAGCAGTTCCCAGTGGAATGGGGCTCCCCAGGCTGTGAGGGAGTTGTCAGGAGGACCCCTGCCTTACTGAGTCCCTAGCCACGGGGAAGCCCTGCCGAGACCCTCTGAAGAGTCCTTCCAACGCCTGCATTCGCATATAGCACTCGCAGCATGCTCTTGGCCACTGGGTCTTAGTCCACTCTCAAGGAGAGGAGAATTGAAATGACCAATGTTCCCAAGAACCCTGGGTCCTAGCATTCTCCCATTAAGCTTGGGGTGGGGTAGGAGACTGGGTTAAGTGTGGGGCAGGAAAAGGGGAAGACACGGCACCCCTTGCCTCACTTACCGTCTTCCTGCGGAAGGAAGGCCCCCGGCCCCCACCAAATCCAGGGAGGAGGCTGCTCTCCTCCTCTGGGCTCCAGCAGGGAGAGGAGTTATTGCCGAGGCTTGGGGGGTCTGGGCTAGGGGGGCTCTCCTGAGTCGGGGGAGGGGGTGGGGGTGGAGGGAGGAGGAGTCCAGTGGTGGGGGACCCCGGCCCCCTGTCCCCCTTGAAGCTCCGGGGACGGCGAAAGTGAAACAGGCCCCGGCGCCTCTTCTTCTGGAGTGGAGGCAGCGGTGCCTCCGAGAGTCCTGGCCGCAGGGTCCTCAGAGTCCGGGGGTAGCTGGGGAGAATCGGGGTAAGTTAGCAACAAATGCCAGATGCAAGCTCAATCCTGGGTCTGATAAACCTGCTTTCCTCTCATCTGGTCTCCCCGGCTGCACTGCAGCCCTTTCCACTTAGTTCTCAGGGAGATGATGCCCTTGCCTTTCCTGTCCCGTTGTAATCCTCTAGCAGCCTTTCCCGCAGACTGATATTTCTTCTCAGGCACCTCCCCCGCACCTCCTCTCAGCTTCTCCAAGTGACCTGGCTCCTCCTGGACAGACCCCGGGCAGTGTGCAGGACAGTGACGGGGAACACTACCCCCCTGGCCTCTCACCACTAATGGGTATCCTGTCCCAGGGCTGCCCCCCACCTCCCTCGCATCCACACCTGCTCTCCAACCCCACTGTGGTGGTTCACTGTGGCCCCATTCTTCCCAGCTGTCCTGGGAAGATGCAGAGGTCATGGCTGGGTGGGGAAGGATGAGAATGTGGGGAAATTTCCCACAGAGACTGGCTTTGGGCACTGTTGTTATGGAGACTCCCATGGGAGCTGGGAGGACACAGCAGCCCTTCTAGGGCCTTGGGGCCTGCTGAAAATGGGAGTGTGTTTAGGCATCACACCTAGAACTTTCCTCCATGACCCTTCGGCTGAAGAAGTCCTCCAGCCCTTCATCCAGGCGGGTGGCCATCCCATTCTCCTGACGAGTGCCAGGTGCTGGCATCTGCTGGGAGGAAAGTCCCGTGGGACATCTCATCTAGGTCAGGAAGCCCCACCTTCCATCCACTCAGAGCATTCCCCTTTGGGCTTGGATATTTATGGAAATGTAGACTTCAGTTCACCCGGTGTTTCCTAAGCTTGGTGGCTCTTGGTGTTCTTGGTGGCTCTATCCTTCACCAAAATAAGAATGACACTGCCCGGCAGACAGAGATTTCTTATCTGTGACAAGGTCTAGCTCTCAAACAAACTGGACAATCCCTCACCTGTTCATTGACATGCCTGGACTCCTGCCCAATCCCTCAAGGCTATTGTCTCTGGCATTTGGGTCCTAAAGGTAAAACCCCTGGTTTCTGGTGTCACTAAGTGAAGGGGATCCTCTTGTGAAGCCTTAGGGACTCACACTGGGTCGACCAGGTCCTGGAGGTGTGGTCCTGGGGGGGCGGGGCCTCCCTTGTGTTTGATGCCTTAGTTTGTAACCATGAGTGGGCAGCTCAGATAGACCTTCCCAGGAGCCACTAGCTGTGGGCTGGCTGCCCCCGAGTCCTGAGAACCAGCCAGGGGGGATCCCCAGGTTCCCCAGTTGGCTTTCCATGTCCTGAGGGCTCCCGCCTGCAAGGACAGGAGCATTAGAGGGACTAGCAGAGGAATGGGGAGAAAGCAGGATGGGGAGACAGAGAAAAAATCAAGGGAAAGAGGGGCTACGGAGGGCGGGAGTCTGGAGTCCACGAGAACGGAGGCTGGGAGACTCACTGATGAAGGCAGACACCGGCCGGATCTTGCGGCAGCGTTTCTGCTTTTTGATGGCCATGGTGTCCTGCAGAAATGAAGACGAGTGGCAGGGCCAGGAACCTCACCCAGAGCCATCCATTCCTCATGAAACCTTCTTATTTGAGCCCATCCTGCCCCTCGCTCCTCAGGGGGCTGAGGCACTGGGATGAGGGAAGAGGTTGGGCTGGATAGGGATTGGGGGCAGAAGGCCAGGCACAGTGAGGTGGCCAGGGGAGTACAGATCAGTGGAAGGGGACAGTGTTGTGCAGGTTTAAGGGCAGGGCCCAGGTTATTAAGGAGGAGCAGGGAGCGGAGGGCTCACAATGTTGGTCCCAAGTTCATCATCTGTGGTCTCCTCACGGTCATGGTTCCGGCTTCGGCCCCGGGAGGACAGATCCTGCCCTTGGCCTGCGCACCCTGGTGGATCTGACAGCGTCCTTAGCTGGGTCAGGTGCCGGGCCTGGGGAAGGGCAGGCGTGAACAGAATTCCATGGAAGCTGCCCACCTCCCAGGGCCTTGAAGGGGAGGGTGATTAGGGAGACAGGATGATGTGGGGTGGAGGGCGTGCCCGAGCCAGGCCAGGCTGCAGAAGCCTTACCAGGCTCTTGTGGGAATGGTAGAGCTCCTGCAGGATCTCATCCACTATGGAGTTGGTTAGGTAGGTGACGACTGAGAGCTTCACTTCGCTGTGGGCACAGGTGGGGCTACTCAGAACAGTAGCACCTCAGTCCCCCGCATGGCCCCTGAGGCACTCCCTCTCCCAGAAGCCTGAGAGAATGGCCAGCTGGCCTGGTCTGTCTGCCCATGGAGCGCATGTCGCTGCTGAAGGAGGCAGCCTAGCCCTCGACACTCATTTCTCCACAAATACACATCTAGTCCCACCCCAGAGCCCCCAGCTCAACTATGTGTGGGGAAAGAGGAATTCGAGGAGAAGGAGGAGCAAGGGGGCCGTAGGTCAGGCCCCTGGAACCCCAGTGGAACACAGCTAGGTAACTGGGGTGCTGAGTAACTAAACCCTGCTAGTTGCTACTGTGAGGGTAGAAAAGACCCTTCCTTGGGCCTAGCTGTTTCATAGGCATGTGTACTAGTTTTCCTTTGCTTTGGTGAGTGGTGGCACCCAGACCCAGAATGAAAGAACTCTAGGGGCAATGAAAACTGGGAGGAAGACAGTGCTTCCATGCACCCAACTCAGGTACTTTTCTTCGCCCATGCCTCCGAGGAGGCCCTGCTATCCCATTCCTGGTGTATTTGTGTGGGTAGGTGTGTGTACACCTGTGTGGGCACAACCTTGGCTCCTAAACCCCAGCTCAGCACTTAGATTTCTAGGGCAAAGACCAGTCAGACCCTAAATAGCAAGGTTGCATTTGGTTAAAGATTGATCCTTATAATGGAGATTGTGCCATTCATTATTCATTGCTGATAGCTCTCCAGTCCTAAGTCCCTAAGTGATCTGGGCCAAATCCAGCTCAGCCCCCAGCCCTGCCCTTTGCCTCTCACTCCAGCTTGTTCTGAATGTCCTGTCCTGCTTGCTCCAGCAGTGCCCCTCGGATGAAGTTCCGGGGCACAGTGACTCGCTCCGCCACATTGCTCAGCATCTTGTTGTGTCCCTCGGCCACCCGCATGGCCACAGGGCATAACTCCTGTGTCAGGCTGACCATGGACTCCAGGATCACCTAGTATGGGGGAAAGGGAGGCCAGAGGCCCAAGGGGGACAGGATCAGGGCTGACACCACAGCAGAAGAGACTTTATCTATTCCAGCCCCTCCTGCTGAGACTGAGGGACCTGCCTAAGGTCACAAAACCGTTAGTGGCAGAGTCTTGGACACTAAGGCTTCCCCACTTTCTGGTCAGTGCTCCTTTCACCCTACCATACAGACAGGGGGAGTCAGTCCAAGGATCCAAATCCAGAGTGGGGAGGTCAGAGTTCAGAGACCAACATCAAAGCTAGCAGAAAAAAATCCAAGCCTGATACTGCAGCAATGCCTTGGTACAGTGGCAGTGTGGGTGGTCTCAACTCTGTGCATGTCCTCCTGGCCCTCCAGAAGTCTCCCAGATCTGACTTTAGCTCTGGGCTTAGGGCCTCAATCAACACTGGGTTCCCACCATGGCTTCCTCCCTCCTCCAGGACTTGCCTGCAGCTCCTTGTCCACAGCTTTGGACACCTCACTTGCTACTGATTCCAGCCTCTGTCGCACAGGCCCGTCATTGGCCAGCACGTGGCCCAGCTCATAGAGGCTGGGAAACAGCTGGAGAAGGAAGAGGTTATGATTAGCAGGCCAGAACCAGGACTTGCTAGGTCTCTGGGGCCCCTGGGCTAGGAAGGCAGATGCACAGGGCAGGGCTGGCATGGCTTAGCATGGTCGGCCTTCTTGGGTTCTCCAGACTTCAGGGGAAGGGTAGCCTGTGGAGGGCTCACCGCCCGGGAGTTCTTGGCATCTTTGATGAGGTCCCGAGCGTAGAGTAGCTCATCCTGCACAGGCTCCAGGGGGCACAGTCTCAGGGCCCGCACCTCCTCCTGCACTCGTCCACACAGCCGCTGCAGCATCTGGAGCACAGTGGCAGGGGTGTCAAGGGGACCCCTGCTTCCACATCTTCGCAGGTAGGACCCCTTAGGCAGTGCTACTGGTGCTGGCACCGACAGTGGTGGAGGTGATGTCTCTGGCTGGCCTGGTCCTCCTTGCTACAGCCTTCTTGAATGCCCAGCTGAGCTCCCGGAGTCCTGTGCACTCCTGCTGTTCGCCCACATATGTTTGAAGCCCATATCCTGCATGTCCTCTCTTTTTGCTTCCCCACATGCTCAGTCCAGTGATAGGCACCATGCAGTGCTTCTTCATGCTCCCCCACTCAATTTTCCATCACATCACACCTGTGCCCTGCATGCCCCGGGTATGCCCCGTGTCCCAGAGGGAAATGTTTACTTGCTCGGCGCTGCTGGTCACCAGGCCCTGCTGCAACCTGAAGGCCTGCTCCTGGGGGCACGTCTGGGAGTGGTTGTTCCTCACTAAGCACCATTGGATCTGGAGATGATGGGGTTGGTGGGTCAGGGCCTGGGGATGGGGGCTGCCCCCTGCCCCTTGCTGTGCCACCCTGCTTAGGACAGCACCCTGCACCTTCTGCCAGACGTCCTCGGTGCGCTCAGGGGCGCTGCGATAGGCTTGGGAGATGTCACTCACGGGGAAGGACATGAAGCGCAGCGTGTGGTTGCTGTGGGACACAGGGGCACACTGGGTGGGAACAGGTGAGGATGGGAGGCCCCTGCCTCCTCTGTTGGTGAGCAGCCCTCCAGCCCCCTTGCTCATCATTTCTCTCTTCCATGGCCCTTCCTAAAATTTCTGTGCAAATAGGTCGAAGGGGCTAGGGTGGGGCAAGAGTAGTTCAGGCCTGATCCAGGCACAGGGAGGCTGGGGACTTGGATCAGGGCAGGACCATGGTCTACTCACCTCTCCAGGGCCCTTGCGATGTCCAGGAAGCCCAGGGCAGACGTATTGTTCCGATCCCATAGGATAGTTCTGGGGGCAGGGTAAGCACCAGTTTGCCACCCCTCCTCCTGGGTCCCTGCTAGGGGCCAGGGACACAATCCTCTTGGGGCAATAAGGCTGACTCAGAGATGGTTCTGGGGCTGGGGGTCCAGAGCATCAAGGCAAGCAGGGAGATTGTGTATATATGGGGAGGGGCTGGGGCTCCAGGTCAGGGGGTCCCGGTGTGGGCCCCACCTGAGGGAGGAGTTTATCTGCAGGGCCTTAGACAGCATCTTGGCCCCGATGTCCTCCATGCCATTGCCGCTCAGATCCACCTTGGCCAGGCAGGTGTTGCTGCCCAGGGCATTGATGAGGATGCTGGTGCGAAGCTTCAGCCGGGAGTCTGCCACCGACAGTGACTGCAGGGACTGTGTGGGCAAGGGGGGGTTGGGCCCAGTCCCCACAGCCTCCTCCGACTGCAGGTCCCCTCCCAGGCCCAGGCACAGGCACTCACACAGTCCTCTTCCTGGATCAGCTGCACCAGCTTGTGGAGGATCTCCTCCAGGGTCCTGCAGGGAGGCGGGGCTCAGAGTAGGAGGGGAGGGGCTGGGGTCATGCTATTGGAGGAGGAGAGAGGTGGCCAGAGGTAATACGGTGAGCCAAGAGGATGGGTGAATGATGGAATGAGGGTCTATGGGCAGGGAAAGGGGGCCTCACTTGGCCTTGACATTGAAGTTCTTGCCCAAAAACAGGTGCTTGAGGGACTTGTTCTTGCCAAGTGCGGGCACCAGTGTCAGGAGGTCCGAGTCAAACCCTGGTGAGCAGACGGGAGAGGCCTGGACTCGAGGCCTGAGGCTGACTGGTGTCCCCTCAGGGCTGCTTCTGTATGCTCCAGGCCCCTGTTCTCCCCTGGCCCCAGGGAAGGGAGGCACCACTACTCACCATTGTCTGACAGATCCAGGCTGCCCACACAGATGACAGCTCCCAGCTGCTCCTGCAAGGCTTGGGCTCCCGCTGAGCGGAGCTGCAGGGACAAGGTGAGGTAGGGAAGGCAGGGGTCGGGGTGGGGGATAGGGCACCTTTAATGCTTAGGATAGAGTAGTCACACCAGAACTCAAAGTCATGCCAGGATCTGGGTGTAAAATCAGGGAGACCCTTTCCCCACACCAGATCTTTCCCTAGAGCTGGCTTCCCTCCCTTCGGCCAGAAAGGCTGCTATTCCTGAGACAGCTTGCTCCTGCCCTCTGGTGGAAAAGTCTGGTATCTCCCACGCCAAAGCTTTAAGGGCAGAGATACTAGAGACTGAGAATGAATGGCCTCTGGAAAAGAGGGCCACAGACCCCAGACTGAGAGGGGAAAGTGGTGGTGTGGCCAGGTCAGGGGGTTGCAGAGGGTCAGCACAGAGGCTAGATGGAGCCAGGGTTTGACTTAGGTCCGAGAAATGCACATGGGTCGGAGGCGGGCAGAGGGGTTGGGGACTGAGGGCTCACCTCACAGCTGCTGAGATCCAGGTGCAGGTCACTGAGGTGACTGTTGAGGGAGAGGCCCTGAAGCAGTGCCCTGTGGGAGGGAGGTCAGCAGGCCCTCCTTTACCTCTTCCCGCTCCCCGTGGTTCCCTTGGATGCGCCCCCAACCCTGCACCCACCCGACCTGAGGGCCTCCAGGGGCAGCTTTGTGGCCGACAGGTTGACGTGGCTCAGTGTGTAGGTGCTGCTGAAGAACTGCTTGAAGGCCGGAGGGGCCTCTCGACCCTTCCTGTGGAGAGAACCCTGGGGTCAGCGAGGGAGGGGATTGGCCATGTCTTGCCCCATCCTCCCTTCCCCCTCCTCTCCCACCTGTGGGAGCAGCTGTTGCGAGCCAGGTTGAGGTAGGTGAGGTGGGAGCAGCAGCCGTGGAGCAGGGCACCGAGAAGCTGTGGAGGGAGATATGGTGGGTCTCAGGGGAGCTGGAAGGGGGTAGGGGGTGGCAGGAAAGGACTCCCCCTCCCTCCCCATCGAGGTTCTTGGCTCTTCATTCTCTGTGGTCAGCCTGTGTGAGCACCACTGGAGATGCCCACTCAGATTCTTGAAGTCTCTGTTTTCTCCCCTGTGGAACATGGGTCTACTCCCTGCCTGGCTTCCAGGGGCATGAAGCTGCTCACAGGCAGTGGATGTGTAAAGCCAGGGCCACCACTGACTCCTAAGGTGCCTTATTCAAGTCAGAAAAAGCATCCATTCCCCTGGTGGAGCCAGGGCGCACAGGTGGGGAAGGGAGCAAGGGCTGGCTTTTAAGCACAGCAAGCACAACCTTGTGACCTGGATAAAGTGCCACACAGGTATGAACTATGGACATTGCTTTATACTTCAGCTGAACATGAAGTCATCTAGACAGCTTTGCCCGCCTGTGTACTCAGGGATAGGGGGTGAGACTGAGGCCCACTGTGGTCTTCCCAAATCACCTCAGACTGGCTTCCCATCACCAACTCCTCACCAAGTCAATGACGCAGTCAGTTCCTGACAGGTCCAGGTGCACCAGGGCATTGGGTTGGGCCAGGAAACTGTAGAGGGCCTGGAGTAGGAAGGAAGAGGGGTTGCAGGGGAAGGGACGATGGAGTCTCACCATCCCTAGAGGCCATGGGGCAGAAGGCCTCCCAGCTCCTGAAGCTTAAGCATGCTTTCTGCAGGGGGCTGAGGCTGTTCTGAGGACTCACATTGGCCTCATCCGTGGCGAGGAGCCCAGGATTCTTGCTCAGGTCCAGGTATCGAAGTGAGCTGGCAAATGCTGGGTTGGCCCCGAAGGTCTGGCCGAGTGCCTGGAGCCCTGAGCACAGCGGGCACTGGGCTGGGTTGGCCCCTAGCCCCACCTCTTCCCCTCAGCACATAACTCTTCCCCGCTCCCCAAACGTGGCTCCTTTTCACTCTTCCATCCCTGAGGTGGTGTGTGAGTGTGTGGATGTACCTCTGGAGCTCAACACCCCAGGCAGCACCAGGGTAGGGTCAGAGGTCAGGGGTCCTGGTGCGAGTACCTCGAGGGGAAATGGCAGTCTTGGCCAGGCACAGTTTGGTGAGGCCAGTGGGGAAGCAGAGGAGCTGCTGGCTCAGACTGAGAAAACCTGGGGAGTGGAGAGAGACATGGGCCCAGTGAGGGGCACAGCAGTGGGCACAGGTGGCACAGAGTCAGGTTGGGGGCTCGAGTAGGGTACAGGCCTTGGGTCAAGGAGGGAGGTGTCAGGGCAGGGGCTGGAATCAGGCTGGAGAGCTGCTGTTCAGACCTGGTTGGGCTCTGGGCTAGGACAGGGGTCTGCATTGTGATGGGGACAGGATTCAGGGCTGGGGCTCACCCTTGTCCTCGATGGGGTTGTGGGACAGAGTGAGGGCATGCAGCACACAGCTCCCGTTCTCCCCAAACACCCCGGCCAGCTTCTGGACAAAGTCCCTTCAGGGAAGGGGAGGAAGGATTTGTCCTGAGCTGAGCCCCAGGTCCCAGCCTCTGGGTCTCCCCTCCTCCTCTGCCTGACTGCCTGGCTGGGGCTGCAATGGTCAGAGGCCCCCACAACAGGGGAACAGCTCAGGGCCTGCCAGGGAGCTTGTCACCACTCCGGAGTACCTGGGGGCATTCCACACCTTAGGAAGTTGTGCTGAGACAAAGATCAGCTTTGGGTCCTCAAGACTGGAGCAGCCCACCCTGCTTGGTAGTTAATGGAAAAAGAGGACGGGGCATGGAACATCCTGGGGAAAGGCCATGGAGCTGGGGGTCAGGAGGCTTGGGTCTGAGTTCTAGCTTGACCTCCGACTTGCTTTGTGCCCTCTTTCGGCCTTGGTCTCCTCTTCTGTAGAGAGAGGCACTGGATAAGATAGTCCAGAGGCCTGCATCATGCTCTGAGGTTCTGGGACCCTAAAACTACATCAAGGGTGCACTACTGCCCAAGGAGGAGAGTGGCCTCACGTCTTAAGCCCGGCGTTGTCCAGCACCAGCTCTTCGAGGCTCCCCGACTTGCTTAGCGTATGTAGCACCTGTTCTAGCACTTCAGAGCCCTGAGGAAGAGGGGGTCTTGTGATCAGGGGCCAAGGGGGGCACTATTCCTCCCACCTCACCAGCCTCTCGTAGTTCCTACCAGCCGCAAGTCCTTGCAGTAGAGTTTGGTGAACCACTGGTTGTAGGCCAGGGCTGCTACCATTAGGGCCAAGTCTCTGTGGGCACATGGAAGGGGGCAGGAAAGTGGTGAGCAGGTGGCTGGGTCAGAAAAGAAGAGACCAAGGATAGGGTGGTTGGGGTGGGGAAGGCCTAAATCGGTAGATGGGGATGGGATGGAGTTGGGGAGATAAAGCTGGGGCTGTGGGACCAGAAGGGCACTCCTGGGAAGGGCTGGGGTTGGGCTGAAGTTGGGAATTTGAGGGTGGAGTCTCTGCCCTATCTGCTTACCGGCTCTCCAAGTGGCTGAAATCCAAAAGATTGAACTCCCGGTTATCTTCAGCATGGTAGATGGTGTCCACATCCTTGGAGAGATGGAACTGGCTCGCACCTGCTCTCCACTTCCTCTTTAGTCCCCTCCCTCCAGGTCCCACCAGTTCCCTTCGGGGTCCCTGCCCAACATACCCATTGAACCTCCTCACGGCAGTGTAGCCCGTTGTAGTCACACAGAGCAGCGTAGGTCTCAGAGAAGCCACCTGTGGGGCAGGAGAGAGGCTGGTTCCATGAGGGTAAGGAGATGGGGAATAGGCTTGGGGTTCGAGAACAGTCAAGGTCACTTTATGTGCTAGTGCTCCTGGTTCTTGCTATGCCATGAACTTCCTGAGGTCTGGGAGCTGGGAGTCCTTAGGGCAGGCAAAGCCCGCCCACCCAGGCAACACCCTATGCACAAAGGGCTCTGGTCATGGGGCAAGATGGTGGAGCGCCTACTTTCCTCACATCAGCCCCTGCTCACCGCAGACACTGTGGGTGGTAGATGTGGAAGTCTCAGAGTTGGGGGATGTATCTCGGGGCCCCTCTGGGGTGTCTGCATTTCCACGCCGGATCAAACACCTGGAAAAGAAACAAGTTATTCCAGAGAGCGCTGGAAAGAGGCTCTCAGTTCTTCCCACGTTATAGCTCCTGCATCCCAGGAAAAACCAAGAGTGGGGACATGAGAGCTCTCTTTCTCAGCCCTGGCCCAGGGGAAGGAGGAAGGGAAGAACTGTCCCTCTCATCGAATGCCTTAAGAGACCCCTCATTTGCCACTCACCCAGGGCCAGGGCAGACCTTGGACAGGGCAGAGCTCACATGTCGTGTCACCTGGTCCACACTTTCAGCTGATGGCAGTCGCATGCTCACCATGCCACGCTCTGTCTCCACCAGGATCTGGGGGAGAGGAAGCGTCAGAGCCTCAGACTCCCTCCTCTCTGCTCCCTCCTCCAGCTGGCCCAGTAGTGGGGCCCAGAGCCCTGGTACTCACCTGATTCTGACTGAGCGTGTTAAAGGCACGGATCTCCAGGACATTGAAGGAGCTCTCCACCTAGGAGGGATGGAGATGCTCAGCTCCTGGTAAGGACCTGGGTTGCCAGGCTGGGGAGGTAGGGAGCATGCCAGGTGCTCTCCTGCTCCTCAGCCCAACTCACCTTGGCTGGGACTTTAAGGGGGAAGAGGTGGAGGCGCCAGGAGGTCAGGGCCTGCAGAGAGAGGAAAAGAATATCAGCAGCTCATGGCAGCTGCTGGGCCCCCGTGGCCCTGCCCTCCTTAAGCCCTTCAGCTCTGCTCTTGGAGTGTCCCCAAAACCCGACGCCCTACCGTAGACTTCTGGACATCAACACAGTCCAGCCCTGCCTCCTCCCCCTAGGTCTTGTCTCCTCAGTGTCCACCCACTTCTGTCTCTTCTGTCCTCCCAGCTCCCTGCCCTCTACTGGCCAGCTGCCCTTGCCAGCCACCTCCTCCCTCCCCACATGCCCAGTGCCCTCACCAGCACTCGGTCCTCAAACTTCTTGGGCTTTGTCTCCAACTTCACACGATGTTGTTGGAGCACGGCCCCTTGGCTCAGGCACCTCCGGATGCTGTCTGAGGGTGGGTGGGAGCCTGCTCAGAGCTTCCCCTTACCCTGGCCACCCCCACCTCCCAGAGCTCTCCAGATAGAGGCAGGGTCAGGGTCAAATGGGATGAGAGAGAAACAGAGAGACAAAGAAGGGAGGACAGGGACAGAGGCCTTTCCTTCTTGGGTGACTTTTCACACTGTCTCTTTTTTGACTTTTCTCTTTCTATTAGAGAGGGAGTAGGGTGTGGAGAAAACTCCGGCTCCTGATGTCCCTGAGTCAGGGGACGGTTGCTGACTGTCTGTGGGAGGGTGTGTCTTACACTTCTGAGGGTGTGAAGAATTTTTCCAACCCATGCACTACAACAGCCATTGACACATACACAGTGAGTCAGTGTGTGGGGGTGTGGGGTGTCCCTTTGACTATATTCTAGGTGGTCTGGGTGTGAGTGTCTGCCTTTACTATGAGACTGTGCATGCCTCCTGGAGATGTCAGGGAGCCTGAGTGTGGCATTGGTGGGGACAGGTAAGTGTGAATGAGTATGCTGTGGAAGGGGCACAGAGCCAGACACTTCCTCTGTGTGTGTTGGGCAGGGAGAAGAATTAATGTTTAAATGAGCCCCATACCCATCTGCTGGCAGAACCACCCAGATATAGTGTATGTGTGTGTGTGCACGCGCGTGTGCTGGGGTGCCATCTCTGTGAAGATGTGTTTACACAGGTCTCATGATTGTGCTGTGTGTGTGCAGGTGTGGGAGATTGCCACGGCGCAGCATGCCTCTAAGTATCCATGAGTATCCTGCGCTTTGCGTGGGCTAGCCTGTGCTCCCGTCTCTAGGGGTCAGGGTTGTGGCAGTGCTGGGTGGCCGGGCCTAGGTTTGGGCTAGGTCTGAGAACCATGCAAACGGGAGAGGCCTTGATGTGTGGGTGGTGGGTAGCGAGGAAGGAAGCAGGCTGGGACGGGGACTGTGGGAGGCGAGCCGCAGAGACCCTCCTGCTCTTGGTTTTAGCTCTAATCCAGGGCCTCTTCCCTGACTCCCTTCTTTGCCCCCACTGGCCTGGGCGCTGCCCAGCTCCGAAGGGGCTCTTCAGGGCCAGTTCCGGGGCGGGGCCGGGAGGAGGGAGGGTGTTAAGCCACGCAGCGGTCAGGACCAGGGGCAGCTCCCATCGCCGGGAGGGGCGGGCTTGGCCCCGCCCGGCGGGGAAGCGGGGACTCTCCGGATGGGAGACTGGACGCTTCGCCGAGGGTGGGCCAGGAACGCCGAAAGTCAGCCCCAGGGAGCACCAGGGAACTGCACCTGTCACCGAAGGGCGGGACGGGCGGCTCCGGGACTGGAAGGTCCCGACCGGGTGAGGCGAGGCAGGCAGCGGAGGATGCTCAGGGGACAGCGATGCCCGGACTGGAATGCAGGGGCTGCCTTGGAGCCGGGATGCATGGGGTGAAGGGTGTGAAACACCGGGCTGGGATGCACCGCGGGGAGGAACGCGCTGGGTCTGGGATGCTGGACGGGGCGTCCCAGAGACCGAGGCAGCCTCGTACCTTGCAACTCGCGGGTGAGCTCCACGCTGGGCTTGGCCATGGCGGCCGCTGCTGCTGAGGCTGCTGCAGAGGAGCCGCCGCCGCCGCCGGGGAGCCGCGGCACATGCTAGACCCGGCTTCGGCAGGGCCCGGGCGCTGAGCGCTGCAGCAGCGGCCGAGCCCGCTCGGGTCAGGGGCGGCTGCTTGAGCGCTCCTCCCCCAGCCTCGGAGCGCCGGCTCCCCCGCCCAGCCCGGAGAGCTGCCGGACTGAGCATGCGCGCCGCGCTGCCGAGCCGCGTGAGACCCCGCGCGCGCTCGTGCCGACCCTTCTCGCTGGCTCCCGCGTGAGCTGGCCGGTGTGCGTCGCCCGGTGTCCGGGCCTTCGGGGTGGGGGGCAGCGTCCCCGCTTTCCATCTACTCAATCCTCGGGCCCGTGGGCAGAACCCATTTCTTTTGTTTGTGGGCCTGGGCACCTTGCAGGGCCTCTCTCTATTCCCCACCGGCTCAGGACCCGTTTACCTTGTCCTTGCTGACTCGGGAGGGAACTCGGGACTTAGGGCCATGCTGGGAGAGGGCTTGGCTGGATCTGGGAGGCAAGGGGTGGGGAGGTGTTAGAGAGTTCTTCCTTCCCTCGCCCGGCTTGCCCTGCCTCGGGGATCCCCGTGGCGTCCTGGGAGTTCCCGTGCCACCTGCCTTCCAGTTGGCAGCTCTGCAGACACCTCCACCCCTGAACATCACGCTCAGGTCCTGGAGACAGGGAGGAGGGCTGGGGGATCCAGAGATCCAGCCTGGCCAGACTTCTGCTCTCTGCTCAGCTAACCACCCCACACTGAGAAATGAACACGTCGATTCGATTCAAAGCCGCGCAATCATCTGCATTTTATTTGCACCTCATTTGCAAGTTGTTAATTTGCAACTCTGCTCCTTCCACTCCAGCTTCCTTCTCTCTCATCTCCCCTCAAATGCCCCAGTGGCCAGGGCAAAAAATATCTGTTGGTCTTTGCCAAGGTAGACTCAGCCTTGTCAGCAGGCCTGTCCTGTGTTCTCAGGGGAGGCATTTACCCAAGGCCACAACAACAGCAGGAATTCCGAGTAAGACGCCACCTTGACGGCAGGGAAGGCTGGATCTTTTCACAGGGCAGAACTGATTTTATGAGGTGAACAGTAAGGTGAGCAGAGGTGGGAAAGGCCAGTGGATGAATGCAGGAACAGAACCAGGAGCTAGAGCCCAGCTCTGCCCTGTGGGCTGTCTCCCGGTCCTCAGAGGCGGGATGGCATTCCTCCACCCACCACCACTGTTTCCCCAGTGATGTAGCTGGCATCTTCAGAGCACAGGAGAGACACGATGCCAGCACAATCCTCTGGCTCGCCTAACCTGGGGAATAGGGGAAGAAAGGAAGGGAGTAAAAATCAAACAGGTCTGCCTCCCTCACCTGGGACACAGGGAATGAAATTTGCTTAATCAAGAATTACCAGATGACTTTTCAGGATCAGTGTACAAACTTTCCGCCTATCAAATAGGGTTACCATGAGGATATGCTGTTATAATTTAGTATAAGGATACTGTACTCTGCAAAAACTATTACCCATAATATTCAAATACTATAGAAACACACTGTTTTTTAAGAGAGCTCAGGACACCAAAATCCAAAGTTATACAGATAAAATAGTAAGCAATTATTTCATACTTAAAAAAATGACTTCACATGTGCACACACTGAAGTATCAGGGAGTCTGTGTGACAGTAAATGGTGTGTTTAAAATGATTCCATTTGTACAGTTTCAACTTAGAGACAACTTTTTCAGGAATCTATACTTGTGCCTTAAAGTCAGGTTCATTTGGTGAGAATGTGCTAATTCTTATTTTATCAGTGACTGCATAGTTAGGAGACACTTTAATCTGCCTGCCATAGAATGCTCTAGAGGTGGGCAGAGTGAGTAACTCAAACCTAGAAGGGCTGAATTAATGGTTCTCCATTCTAGCTGTATCTTGCAATCATTTGAGAGGCTTAAACAAAAAAAGAAAAGACAAAGAAAAACAAAACCGGAGATAGTCAAGTCCTACCTTGGACCAATTAAAAAATAATCTCTGGGAGTGGGTGGGGCCTGATCATCTGCAGTTTAAAAAGCTCCCCAGGTGATTCTAATGTGCATCCAGGATTGAGCTACATGGGCTAGATCATTCATTGGTGCTCTAGGATGACAATCCCCTGACTTATTAATGAGTTATGAACCAGGCCTGCAGCTCATGCCTGACATCAGAATGGCTTTGGGAAGATTTAGGATGTCTGGACCAGTACAGAGTTAGGCATTGCTGGCATTTGTCCTTGAGGGACAAGATGGAGAAACTAGATAGTGCCCAGAAGCCAGAAGGTAGAGAGAGGAAGGGAACTTAGAGGAAAGGGAGCCCGACAAAGGTGCTTGAACAGCTCACCCAGCTCACTGGGGAAGAAAGTAACTCCTTAGGCAAGGGGAGTTTGGGGCTTAGTAAAACTCTTCATTCCTTTCATTTGGATTGTAGATCATCAACCTGAGTTTTGTAAACATGTGTCATTATTCAAGGGAACTAAAAAAGCATGGTTTTGGCTTTGGTCCCTGGTCTCCATGGATGCTCAGAGGTGGACACAATCCCCCAGGTGGAGAGAGGACTCAGGGCTTCTCCCAGAGCTCTGCACTGCTGAAACCCTGATGTCTCTGCTTTTACGTTTTGAAAGGGAAGCTGACTTCTTGCTCAGGCCACTGTAGTGATAGTGTTTATGAATTTGTGGTCTGTGAGGCAGAGGACAGCCTGCCTGTGTTATCTGTGGGACTGAGACAGCGGGCTGTGGGCTGCTAGGGACCAGACCTTTCCATCTTCATGTCTCTTAGGGCCCTTGCCCCCATGACGGTTTACCTTCTTATCTGCAGGGCTTCTTTCATGCTTTCCTCTTTTTCCTTGTCCATCCAGAGCTGCAGGCAGAAGGGAAATCTCTTTAAGTTTAAGAAGAGGAAAGTGAGGAACAGAAAGGGAAGAAACTGCCCATCCTCATGGCAACTGACAGGAAGGATGGAGAGACTTCCCTCTTTCACTTCCTATTTTTTTCTAGATCCCAGCTCTCCCCACTGCCCTCATCTGTTTCATTTGTTTCAGGTTCTAGTGATGCATTTTGCTGTGTCTCTCCAATTCTCATCCATGTAAGGAGAGAGGAAACAGTGTGAGTAGAGTGTGAATACTTCAGTCTCCACTCTGCACCTCAGAAAAGGTGTGATAGGAGTGTGGCTTGGATAGGGCAGCTGGTACAGAGAGGGAATATGGAAAATTCCAGGGAAGGAGAATGGAGTGGCTGAGAGCTCAGGACTCAGGTACTGGGTTTCCCTGTCCAAGAAGATGGATGCCTTTCAAGGGATCCCAGTGGGATGCAGAGCTCCCCTTCCTCACCATCCTGCTGAGGCGAGTCTTGATGAGTCCAGGTGCTAGGCAGTTCACCCTAATGTTCCTTGGGGCCAGCTCTATGGCCAGGGTCTTGGTCAGGCCCAGCAAGGCCGTTTTACTGACATTGTTAGGACTGAAGCCCTGGAGAAAGAAGAGAATGTGTTAGACTCACAGTTTCCAGGTCATTCTTGGTTCTAATAACTAGACATAAAGGGCAGTGGTCATTAGGGATCTTCTGTAAGGGAGGGGCACAGTTAGGAAACTGTCTTGTGGCTAAACCTCCCCTAGGTTATGGTTTGTGGAGGCAAGGCATCTATTTTGTGGGCAGGGACTTGGTGGTGTGATTCTAAAAAGGGACACAAACTTCCTTGGGTAACAGGAGGGGTGAAAAGATGTGGAGTGGAGGATGGGATGGGAGGGGCAGACAAAAGGGTTTTTACAGGAATTGGCCTGAAGGCTGCTATGGAGGACACGATCACCACTGAGTCGCCTCTGGAAAAAGAAGAGAGCTGACCATCTTCCCAGTGTGGACCACTGCCCTCAGCCCATGTGGGGTCCCATCTCACCCAGGCTCTCTCACTCTCTGTACCCTCGTTTCTCCATTTCTGGCACCACTGCCTTTGTCATCAGTGCTGGGGCCTTCACATTAATGTCCAGATTCTGAAGCCAAGAGAAGAAAGGGAAACAGCATGAGTGAAGAGCACTGGAGGAGGCATGGCAATGAGGAGTTAGAGTGGGTTCCTAGGATGTTTGTCAGAGCTGCTGAAGACCTTAGGATGGTATATACCCTGCATCTTACACATGAAGCAACTGAGGTTCAGGGAGAAGTAGCTCTCACCAGCTGCTCAGCTAGATAATGATACATTAGGTTCAGGTGAGCAAAAATGGAACCTGATTCATCTTGTTTCATAAGCATCCAAGTATGATTTGGCCCAGAAGGGGCCTAAATCCTCAGGGCTCCTTTGGATTTGAGCTGTGTTTTCTCTGTTTCTTCAAAGTAGGTAGAGCCTGGAATTCTCAGCCTCCTGAACCTGCCTTAGAGTGGGCCATGCTTCTCAGGGAAAATGTGGCCTGACCTTGGATACCTGGGGTTGTTCTAGCACTTCTCTGGCTTCTACTCATAGGGAGTGAGATGCTCTTGGCCCTCTAGGATGGACTGTCTGGCTAGGCATGATTAGAAAGTGGGATCATGAGGAGGCACCTTCTGGGGAAGCTGGGGGACAGGCTACAATCAGAATCCCCACATCCATAATCTAAAACAAATGTATGACCCCTGTTTACATTGTTCTAGACAACTGCTTATATTAAAATATTTCAATCTTACAGAAAAATTGGAAATAGAAGTACAATGAGAATCTAGAGATCCTTCACTTAGATTCACCAATTTTTCTCTACTAAAAATACAAAAATTAGCCGGACGTGGTGGCATGTTTCTGTAATCCCAGCTACTTAGGAGGAGGGGACAGAAGAATAGCTTGAACCCGGGAGATGGAGGTTGCAGTGAGCCAAGATCGCAGCACTGCACTCTAGCCTGGGCAATAAAGCGAGACTCCATTTCAAAAAATAAATAAATAAATAAAAATTAAAATAAATAAACTTAGTTGCAGATATTAGAATGCTCTATCCCTAAATACTTAGCATACATTCCCAGAGTAAGGATGTTCTTTTACACAACCATAATCCATTATCACACCCAAGAAGTTTGACATTGATGATAATTTTATCTAATATATTGGCCTCAGTTGTCCCCGAAATGTGTTTTTTTTTAAAGTCCAGAGTTCAATCAAGGATCAGCCATTATGTTTGGATTTGATGTACTGTGATATTTAAAATAATATATAAACTGAAAGAAAAGTTACAGGCACACCTTATTTTATTACACTTTGCAGATATTGTGTCTTTTACAAATTGAAGGTTCATGGCAACCCTGCGTTAATTGGAGCCATTTTTCCAACGGCATGTGCTCAGTTTGTCTCTGTGTCACATTTTGGTAATTCTTGGAATATTTCAGACTTTTCCATTATTATTATATCTGTTACGGTGATCTGTGATCTTTTGTGTTTTTATTATAATTGTTTTGGGGTACCACAAACCACACCCAGAAAAGAAGGTGAACTTAATCAATAAATGTTGTGTGTGTTCTGACTGCTCCACCCTTCTCCCATCTCTCTCCCTCTCTGTGGGCCTCCATATTCCCTGAGACACATTTATATTGAAATTAGACCAATTAATAAACCCACAATGGCCTCTAGGTGTTCAAGTGAAAGGAAGAGTCACACATCCTACACTTTAAATCAAAAGCTGGAAATAATTGAGCTTAGTGAGGAAGGCATATTGAAAGCTGAGGCAGGCTGAAAGCTAGGCTGTGTGCACCAGTAGCCAAATCGTGAGTGCAAAGGAAAAATTTCTGAAGGAGATTAAAAGTGCTACTTCTGTGAACACATAAATGATAAGAAAGCAAAACAGCTTTATTGTTAATATGGTTTCAAAACTTCAAAGGACAGGTTTATTCTCTTGTTAGGGGCTAATGCAGCCAGTGACTTTAAGTTGAAGCCAATGCTCATTTACCATTCTGAAAATTCTAGGGCTCTCAAGATTTATGCTAAATCTACTCTGCCTGTACTGTATAAATGGAACAACAAAGCCTGAATAACAGCGCATCTGTTTATAGCATGGTTTACTGAATATTTTAAGCTCACTGTTGATAGCTACTCCTCAGAAAAAGATTCCTTTCAAACTGTTACTGCTCATTGACAATGCACCTGGTCACTCAAAAGCTCTGATGGAGATGTACAAGGAGATTAATGTTGTTTTCATGCCTGCTAACACAACATCCATTCTGCAGCCCATGGATCAAGGGGTAATTCTGACTTGCAAGACTTGTTATTTAAGAAATACATTTTGTAAGGCTGTAGCTGCCATAGATAGTGATTCCTCTGATTTATCTGGGCCAAGTCAACTGAAAACCTTCTGAAAAGGATCCACCATTCTAGATGCCATTAAGAATATTTGTGATTCATGGGAGGAGGTCAAAATATCTACATTAACAGGAGTCTTGAAGAAGTTGATTCCAACCCTCATGGATGATGTGGAGAGGTTCAAGACCGCATCAGAGGAAGGAACTGCAGATGTGGTGGAAATAACAAGAGAACTAGAAGTGGATCCAGAAGATGGGACTGAATTGCTGCAATCTCATGACAAAATGTAAACGGCTGAGGAGTTGCTTCTTATGGATAAGCAAAGAAAGTGGTTTCTTGGGATGGAAACTATTTCTGGTGAAGATGCCATGAACATTGTTGAAATCACAGCATGGGATTTAGAATATGTGTACTTAGTTGAGTAAGCAGTGGCAGAGTTTGATAGGATTGACTCCAATTTTGAAAGAAGTTCTACTGTGGATAAATGCTATCAAACAGCATTGCATGCTACAGAGAAATCTTTTGTGAAAGGAAGAGTCAACTGATGTGGCAAACTTCACTGCTGTCTTATTTGAATAAACTGCCACAGCCACCCCAGCCTTCAGCAACACAACCCTAAGTCAGCCACCGTCAATGTTGAGGCAAGACCCTCCACCAGCAAAAAGATTACAAGTTCTAAAGGCTCAGATGATTGTTAGCACTTTTTAGCAATAAAGTATTTTAAAATTAAGATATGTATATATTTTTAAAGACATAATGCTATTGCTCATTTAATAGACTACAATTAGATGACCATTATAGTGTAAACATAACTTTTATATGCACTGGGAAACCAAAAAATTCATGTGACTCACTTTATTATAATATTCACTTTATTGTGTGGTGGCCTGGAACCAGACCCACAATATCTCCGAGGTGTGCCTGTACTCAGTTTAAAACTGACTTTCATAGGGTCTCTATTCAGACTGTTCATGAAAGATGTTTCTCCATTGTAAAGACTATCAGAATCTGTCTGGGTGCAGTGGCTCACGCCTATAATCCCAGCACTTTGGGAGGCCAAGGTGGGCAGATCAGTTGAGGCCAGGAATTTGAGACCAGCCTGGGCAACACAGTGAAACCCTGTCTCTACTAAAAATACCAAAAATTAGCCGGGCATGGTGGCACATGCCTGTAGTCCCAGGTACTTGGCAGGCTGAGGCACAAGAATCGCTTGAACCTGGGAGGCGGGTGTTGCAGTGAGCTAGATGGCACCACTGCACTCTAGCCTCGATGACACAGTGAGGAAAAAAAAAAAAAAAGAGGGACAAAGCCTAACAGAATAAAAAACTTACTCATTGAAGATCATTTTGGCACTTTGGTCTTTATGTGTATGAAACACTGGTAAATAAATCATAGTAATTTCATATCCTGATACTTTAGTGTTGAGAAATGTTTGATGACATCTCATATAGTTGGTATGTTTGTCCCCTCTAAGTCCCATTTTGAAATGTGATCACCAGTGTTCAAGGTGGAACCTGGTGTGAGGTGTTTGGGTCACGAGGGTGGATCCCTTATGAATGGCTTGGTGCCCTCCCGGTGGCGATGAGTGAGTTCTCACTCTATTAGTTCGTGCCAGAACTAGTTGTTTAAAAGCCTACTATCTCTCTTACTTCCTCTCTTGCCATGTAACACGCCAGCCCCCTTTTGCCTTCTGCTATGATTGTAAGCTTCCTGAGGCCTCATCAGAAGCAGATACTGGCACCATGCTTCTTCTACAGTCTGCAGAAGTGTAACCCAAAACAACCCTCTTTTCTTTTCTTTTTTTGTTTTGAGACGGAGTCTCGCTCTGTTGCCCAGGCTGGAGTGCAGTGGCGCAATCTCGGCTCACTGCAAGCTCTGCCTCCCGGGTTCACACCATTCTCCTGCCTCAGCCTCCCAAGTAGCTGGGACTACAGGCACGTGCCACCACGCCCGGCTAATTTTTTGTATTTTTAGTAGAGACAGGCTTTCACCCTGTTAGCCAGGATGGTCTCGATCTCCTGATCTCGTGATCTGCCCGCCTCAGCCTCCCAAAGTGCTGGGATTACAGGTGTGAGCCACCACGCCTGGCCACAACCCTCTTTTCTTTATAAGTTGCCCAGCTCAGGTATTCCTTTATAGCAACGCAAAACAGACTAATACAACATCAGAGTAAAAAGCAAAACCATGGGAGATCATAAAAAATTAGCATTTCCAAATCATGGGAATATTAACCTTAGTAAACAAAGACAAATATTTTAATTAAAGCTTTGTAATTAAAGAATGTGTGTGAAATATATTACGAATATAATGTAATTATATACTTACACATAAAACCCAATATTGTACCACTTGAATTTAGACATCTGGATCTCAGATTTTCTTGACATTGCAGTTAAGAAGAAAATAATATAGGTTTTTATTTTTACTTTTTTAAAGGATGTATGTTATAAAGTGGCAACTGGTTATTTCACCAGAATTAGTATTTTACTTAACTAGCAGCTTTTAATATTTCCCAGCTAATGAAAAATGATTCCTTTTTGGCAGCTGAAAGGGGGACAGTTGGGTGTGTAAGTTTAAGTGTCATAGTTGTTGGCATATTAGCTGCCATGTCTCTGTTGGAAATCAACCAGGTAGAAGAGCATGCCGGGAAGAAGGCTGGGAAGGGGAGCAGACGGTGGATAGTGAAGAGCAGATGGAAGCAGACAGAAGTAGGAGCAGCAGAAACGAATGAGAAGGGCAGGGGCAGAGGAAGCTGCCCCCACCCGCCCTTTACCAGGCGCGCTCCAGGTGTGTGGCACGTGGCAAAGAGTCCTCACATTTACACTGCACTTGACAAACACATTCTAAAAGCAGACAGAGTTTGTTATCGATATCGATAGGATATCGATAACTCCATGAAGCTTCACAGCCTAGAGAGAGGGGTAAGGTCTGGACCAGGGCTGCAGTAAGTAAGGGAGGTGCATTTATCCAAGTTGATAAAAACTTCCTTCTGGGCGGGGCGTGGTGGCTCACGCTGGGAATCATGGCACTTTGGGAGGTCACGGTGGGAGGACCACTTGAGCTGAGGAGTTTGAGAGAAGCCTGGGCAACACAGGGAGACCTTATCTCTATATTAAAAACAACAACAACAACAACAACAAAACCATTGTTCTTAGGAACTATCGTCAAAATAACTTCTATTTCTTAAAACATTTTTTTTTGAAAACTGCCCTAAGATCTGCTGCTAACCATTTAAGGTTGGCTTCTTTCTTTTTTTAGATGGAGTCTTGCTCTGTCACCCAGGCTGGAGTTCAGTGGCATGATCTCAGCTCACTGCAGCCTTGACCTACTGGGTTCAAGCCATCCTCCTGCCTCAGGCCCCCAAGTAGCTGAGAATACAGGTGTGTGCCATCACACCCGAGCAATTTTTGTATTTTTTGTAGAGACAGGGTCTTGCCATGTTGCCCAGGCTGGTCTCGAACTCGTGAGCTAAAGCCATCCGCCTGCCTCGGCCTCCCAAAGTGTTACAGGTATGAGCCACCAGGAAGTTGGCCTCATTTCTTTTGCAGTGTTTTCTTCCCACCTCCTATTCTTCTAAGGCTGTGTCTGACCCTTTGCTCGTTTCTTTACATTTTCCCATTCGGGAGCTCCTTCATTCTCATGATTTCAAGTCTCACCTCAAAATCTATTTCCAGACCCCTCCTCTTCCTTTCACATGGAGTTCCACCCACATTTCTCCGAGTACTTACTGTCCAGTTCTCCTTGAATAAGTTACCATTATCTCAAAGTCAATCTGTCCACACTTACCTGAATGGAAAAACTGGCTTAAATAGAGCTGAAGAAAGTTACCCTGGAGGGGACTTTGAGATCATCTATTCCAGTGTCCTTAAGGTGGAGATGATGAAACAGGTTCAGGGAATTTTCTCAAGATCTTATAGTTCAGTAGTGGCACACTGGGGCTAGCTAAGAACAGGAGGCCTACTTATTCTGTGTTTGGGAAAGTGATTTGCTCAGGGCACAAAGCTAGTTAGTGGTGGAAGAACTGAGGTCAGTCTACCACTTTGTAGCACAGAGCTAATTCATAAGAGTCCTCTGAAAGTGAGTTGGGGTCATTAGGAAACTGGTTGCCCAGGAGAGCCATGATGGGAGAAGATACCAGCCTGAATTTAAAGCAATTCCATATTTTGTTATGATGTCATTTTCCCTGTCTCTGTCTCTCTTTTGACCTGGAGGCATGAAAGATTCAAGGGAGAAAGTGAAATTTAAACTGAGAAAGCCAAGAAAGGCAACATCTCACCTCCTTAATACGTTATAAGTAGATAGTGAGGCGTGTGCTAGAGTAATGAATGGCCAAGCAGAATCTGCCAACAAGGGTTTTCAGTACAAAGCCACCCTGAAACCAGACTTTGCATTTGCCCAGAACTGGCAATTTTGATGCCTTGGGCAAGTAGCAGTACATGCGCCCTTGGTCAACTTTGTGCTTTGGATTTGGCACACTGAGGGGTGTTACTAACAATGTACACCATCTGCTAGCTTCCCATTTTAACTAATTATTCTTGTTAACTAGGTGCTAACCTTCAACACGGTTGAAGAAATGCCTGGGCTGTCAACACATAAGTCTAACAAAATTTAAAGTCATATGCTCTTTTAAAACCAGTATTAATACTTTCTTGCACCCTTTAAATTTTGGTATCCTGGCATAAAGCCCAGTCACCTGCCTTGGCTCTGTATAAGTCTCACCAATGGACTTGCTACTAGGGAGGTGCAGAATAAGTTAATAAGTGATGTGTGCTGTGCTCAGCGCATGTGTGTTTGGGCTGGGAGAGGACAGTGGATTGCTCCAGAATCACCTGGAGACATTTTCTACTCTGCTGCATACCCCATGCCCCTCTCCTTCCAGGTCTGTAAGCACAGAGATGGGAGGAGGCTGGGTTCTGATTGAACAGAGATAGCAAACCATAAAAGATGAATGAGGCTGGGTGTGGTGGCTCACACCTATAATCCTAGCACTTTGGTAGGCCCAGTACGGAGGACCGCTTGAGGCCAGGAGTTCAAAACAGCCTGGGCAATAAAGCCCCAACTCTATAACAAATTTAAAAAATGAACTGGCATGGTGGTGCATGCCTATAGTCTTAGCCACTTGGGAGGCTGATGGGGGAGGATTGCTTGAGCTCAAGAGTTGGAGGTTACAGTGAGCTATGATCATGCCACTGCACTCCAGCCTGGGCAACAGAGTGAGGCCCTGTCTCTGGGAAAAAAAAAAAAAAAAAAGATGTCTTCTAAGTCTTGTTATAAATTGTGTGATCACTACACTAAAGCGGTTAGGAGCTGTTTGCTGTGTTATGATAGTTACGCATTTTTAAGAAAAAATACAATCAAGCAGATAGGCAGCTACTCTGGTTTCCGCTTACAACACCACTGAGAAGCTTCGTGGTGCAGATGAGGAGGCCACTGGATAGTATCCATTCTCAGGGCAGTGGCTTTTCTCATTGCAGGGTAACATGTGGCAACTGGCAGAAGACATTTCAAATTGCTGACAAGAATTCTATCATTCTCCTCTCTGACAGTGGTCATACAAACTTCCTGAGAGTCATTTTTAACTTCTCTATTTCCCACTTTTTGACATGGGGTTGGAAAATCTTGGTTCCTTTCCACTAAATGTCTCTTGGGCACATCTATTCCTGTCCCACCACCACTGCTCTAAACCTGGATGACAGCAACAGCTTCCTCACTGATGCCCTGGATTCAGTGTCTTCTCTGTATATCCTTCCTACCAGAGCCAGATTAGCCTTCCTAATAACCATCTTTCTCTTGCTCAAAACCTCACATGGCTTCTTATTTGCTACAAGAATGTGTAAACATATCCTTTTAAGAGGCCATATCCTTTTAAGGTCCTTAACATATCCTTTTAAGAAGCTATGGCTGGCGCAGTGGCTTATGCTTATAACCCTAGCACTTTGGGAGGCTGAGGGGGTGGATCACCTGAGGTCAGGAGTTCAAGACCAGACTGGCCAACATGGTGAAACCCCGTCTCTACTAAAAATACAAAAATTGGCTGGGCATGATGGTGGGCACCTGTAATCCTAGCTACTCAGGAGGCTGAGGCAGGAGAATTGCTTCAATCTGGGAGGTGGAGGTTGCAGTGAGCTGAGATGGTGCCACTGCACTCCAGCCTAGGCGACAATAGTGAAACTCTGTCCCAAAAAAAAAAAAAAAAAAAGGATATGGAGGCCCATGGCCTCTATCTTTCCAATGCAGCCCCTTTCCCAGCAGTACTCCTGAGCCTGT
Organism: Symphalangus syndactylus; assembly: GCF_028878055.3. Classification (NCBI taxonomy): domain Eukaryota; kingdom Metazoa; phylum Chordata; class Mammalia; order Primates; family Hylobatidae; genus Symphalangus; species Symphalangus syndactylus. Next base: position 30,183,343 of record NC_072431.2, read on the forward strand.
GCTCTCCACTGTTGACTGACAGTGCTCCTCTCTTTCCTTCAGTTCCTCCTTGGCTGTCTGCTCATTTTGCAGAGTTATCTGGAACCTCATCTCTATTCCATCTGTCCATTCCCATCCATTCCTTAAGGTTTAGCTCAAGTACCACTTCTGGGCCAGGCCTGTAGGCCATGTTAAGTGAACCTGGTGGGGGCCACAGGATATTTTTTCCAGCAGGATTTTCACATTACATTGCTACTTACATGTCATATGGTTAGTCACTAATTGATCCAGACTCCCAAATGGCTCCTTCCACCATCAGGATCAAGGCCCCAATCTTGGGCTCTGTCCACCAGCCTAATCCAGGCAAGGTGACTTTCTAGGACTCACATTTGGCTCTTTCCAATGCACATTTGAGCATTTGCCAGACAGTTCCTTAAAAACAGAATTACCCTATACTGTCTACCATGCTGCTGTCTACTATTGCTTAAGATTCTCCTCTTCTAGGATTATGCAAATTATTTCTGCCAACCTTCCAATATGTTAGCACAATCCTGTACTTTCCATTTTTGGGTAGATTCTCCCTTCCACTCTGGGAAATAAAGTGTGTGCCCTGAGCCTCGAGGGAAGAGGAGCTTGCTTTGCTGGATGGTTCATATTTCCTTCTGCAGCTGGAAGGCTGGTGTCCACTACTAACTGTGACATTGACTTATATACTTTCTTTGAGACTAAAGTCCAGTACCTCATAGTCCATAGGCAGCCAATAAAGGAAGGGAGCTTGGGGGTCTGGGTCTTTCCTTACTGGCTGTGGGACCTTGGGCAGTTGCTCCAGCTACTTGAGCCAGTGTCTGCAGACTGAGAGAACAGTCCTTGCCTTGCTTGGGTTGCTGTCAGGTCTAGAGATAACCTGTGTAAGGCTCTGAACACAGGAAATTGCACATAGTAAGTGGCTGAAACATGGTGGGCTGCTTCCTGAGGTTCCCAGGGACTTGACTCCATAAGCTGAAGAATAGGGGATTGTTTATTAGCTCATGGGTGGGAACATCTATTTTGTGGTTGTATTTACCCTTCTCATCTGTCCAGTTAGATTGAAAATTACTAGAGAAACAGTACCAGCTGTTTCTTTGGGGTATGCAAGGGATGATGCAGGGTTGAAGCATTAGAATGTTTTAACATTCACTGATTGGGATGGGATGATTCTCCAACTTTAATATACGGACATAATAGAAAGGCACACAATAAAAATGTGATGGTGGGCTGGCTGGGTATGCAGAACGCAGTGTGATGTTTTAGTTAACAGCACTGCATTGGATCTCACCAATACTGTCCAGGAAAGCAGGGAAAGAGGCTCAGGCTGGCTCCCTTTTCCACCTCCTGGCTCTGTGCCCATTTCCCTGCAGCTCACTGTGGCCACCAGCCGCTCCCGGTCCTCCGCCTTTCCCCACATGGCACACGGTGCCGGTCACGCTCAGCCCCTCTCCCTTCAGCGTGGCCACCGCCTGGTCCACATTCTGCTGCTTCCGGCTGCTGACAACCACGTGGGCCCCATCTTGGGCCAGACGCCGGGCGACGGCGAAGCCGATCCTGTGAGCAGAGACAAAGATTGCCAAGGCCTGTGCAGGGGAAGAGGTCAACAGCATGAGCTCTGAAGTTAAGACTGCCCAGGTTTGAATTCTGACTCTTTCTCTATATGACCTCCATGTGTCTCTACTACGTGTAAAACAGGCTTAATGGCACAGCCATTTTTGGCACTCATTTACTTATTTTTATTATGATCTTGGACTGCAGCCTCAGTTTCCAAGAACTGACATCACTTTCTACAGATCCCACCATGGGTGACAGGCTTCATCCCCTGTTGGGACTGAGAGGTGAGAAATGAGCTGGGTGTGCAGCAGCAGCCACTTCCATGATTTGAGAGTCTCACTCAGAACAGCCCTGCCCCCAGGTTTCTTTCTTGCTCGTCTACATCATTCTCAAAATTCTATCCTTAGTTATTTTTTGGGGTGCATATGAAAAGATGGTCTCCAGTCAAAAATGTAAATATTGCCTTGGGAGGAAGAGTTACACATTCCGCACTTGTCAGTCATTAGCATTTTACCTACATTTGTATTTTAGTTTTGTGAAGAGTTGGTATCTAGCAAAGTCCTGTAGAAATGAGAACCAGGACAGACAAGAGTGGTGGGTGAGAAACAGGCTGGGCAAGGTAGGCCCAGATGTACCGACCTAAACAAAAATCTCGACACACGGCTCTGGTGTCCCATCTAGGTAAAGGGGAGGGGTTCCGGGAGACTTTCCGGTGCCCAAATAGAATGTCTGGTACATTTCCAAAAAGCTGGAGGCCTTGGGATAGGATTTTGAAATCCAGATTCTCTTGGATTTCCAGTTTCTGGGCTTCCCAGACGCTAGGTGGGGCTGGTTGACTGGGGCAGCCCAGAACACTGGGGAGACTAGCTCGATGGGGCTGCACAGAGGTGGCACAGTTGTGCCAGAGGCAGCAGGGACACGAAGGCAGGCAAGGGAGGGTCCAGGGCCAGGGGATTCGGAGGGGGCTTCAGGCGGACCACGTGGCTACTTTTTTTCCAGGGCCAGACTTTGGCCCTATGTGAGGTCTGAGGACAGGGGCACTGGAGGCAAAGGACGAGACACCAGTGCCTGTTTCCAGGCAGCCAGGACCTCAGAAACTCCGGCACCAACACTCACCGGTCGGTGGAGGCCGTTACCAGGGCTACCTTATTTGTGAGCGGGTCCCGGCGGGTCATCCCGGAGCTGGCCATCCGCACCGACTTCCATGCCCGGGCACAGTGGCCTAGCAGCCCCGCCTTGTGCGTGGCTCAGACCAGCAAGTCTGGGTTCCACTCCTTCCAGTGGAGGTGACAGGGAGTAGGGCGAGGGGCAGGACGAAGGGCGGGCCGCTTCCCTGCCCGCCCCCTCCCCGCCCCCGGCCAGCTGGGAGTGGTCTGTGGCGGTTGGCGCCTCCCGCCTCCCGCCAGTCGCCGCGCCCCGCAGCCAGCTACCTTCCGCCCGACTGGGGCTTGCTTTCCCGGGCTGGCGGGTGATCAAAGCGCTCTCCGTTCAAGTTGCCTGTAGGGCTCGCCCGTCCCCTGGCCCCCGCAGGAACCTGCAGACTTTGGCTGCTGCCTTTCTGCATCTGCTTGCCCACCTTTTCTTCTCGGGGAAGTGGGGGTTTTGAGTTGGTTGCTTTTGCTTCTTCGGAATTCCTTCTCCAAGAAAGTCTGGGTCTATGTATGAGACAGCCCACAGGAGGGCAAATGTTTTGAGACTGCCCATGGAGGTGAGGCCTGTGGTCCCCATGGAGTCCACCAGGTGAGGCTGGAGGAGCCTGGGAGAGAGACGTGATAGGGAGTGGCTGCACCAGGCCTGGCACTGCCCTTCACTCTGCCCAAGGTCTCCATCTTCTCGGGCCCTGGAGGACAGACTATGGTCATTGGCCTAACAGGATCTCATATCCGTCGCCAAAGGGACTTCCTCCTTTACAGGGGCTAAGTGGTAGCGAGGAGGCTGGAGAGTCCCTCAAGCAGTGGTGGAAATGCAAAGAACTCCGGGCACTCAAGTTCTCCCTAATCCCTCTGTCCCCAGGTCTCAGCCTCCATCCTAGTGCAATAAATATTTGTTGAATGCAAAATCTCCTTATGAACTGTAAGCTACTAAGCACATAGTAGTTACTGCCACCATGTAGTGATTATTATTGGTGCCCTGGGCCAGACTCTTCATCTGTAAATTACTGAGGGTATGGAGTAGATGATGAATAAAGTCCTTGCCAGCCATAAATTCTGTGTCCAACACTTCAGTCTCCACTTCTGCCAAGTGGGCTGAAATGATCTGTCTCCTGGGTTTCTGGGAGAATGAATAAATCTGGATGGCTTATGGTACACTGTAGAAAGGCCCCAACAGACCCAAATGTAAGCATCTGAATTAGTTTAACCCACTGGCCTCCTAAGCTAGACTGAGAAGCAGTGCTGGTCCATGGCAAAGTTTTCATTAGTTCAAAGCAAAATGAGAAAAGGAAACAATTACAGTGAGTTTCATAAAGTTAAGCTTATTTAACAGTCCTTTATTGTGGAGTATAGGTTTGCTTCTTTTTGTGTGTGTGTGTGTTAGTGTTTTCTTTCAGAAAAGATGATGAAAGCAGATGGGTAGGTTTAGAGATGTGTTGTTGGTGAAATCACCAGTTTGGCAGCCTTATGCCTGTCCCTACAATTAGAGGGGGAAGAATTCTGGTTTGTGAAATCCAGTTCTAGGCATGACTTTTTAACAGAATTCATGTTTGCTCAAGATTCATTTAGTATACGTGCAGGTCAGCTGAGCAGCTGAAAAAGAATTTCGACATTCAGCAGGGTGTGGTGGCTCACGCCTGTAATCCCAGCACTTTGGGAGGCCGAGGTGGGTGGATCACGAGGTCAGGAGATCAAGTCCATCCTGGCTAACACGATGAAACCCATCTCTACTAAAAATACAAAAAATTTGCCGGGTGTGGTGGCACGTGCCTATAGTCCCAGCTACAGAGGAGGCTGAGGCAGGAGAATAGCATGAACCCGGGATGCGGAGCTTGCAGTGAGCTGAGATCACACCACTGCACTCCAGCCTGAGCGACAGACGGAGACTCTGTCTCAAAAAAAAAAAAAAAAAAAAAGGATTTCGACATTCAAAACGGGATGCATGGAGAGCAAGTAATAGGACGGCCTGCACTGGATTGATAGTGTTTTCCTCAGCCAAGAAGTTACAGCTGCAGTCCTCTGCTTTGCTACTCGGCACATCCCGATGAGACAGGAGAGCTTAAATATCATTTTCCCCATGTCCAGGGAAAGCTGACTCTGACTGATGCTCCTTAGTCTGAGCCTCATGAATTATTGACAGGCTGGAAGTGCCACACTCCTTGTCCTCTTGCACTGTTTGGAGCTAATGCACTGTGGGAACCCTTCCCAGGGCTCTCCATCTGTGTGTGGGGCTGGGGTGAGGGTACACAGGAGGACTGCTGCGGGGGTTCTCAAGGCTTGGTTCAAAGGGACAGGCCTGCAGGGGGCGTTTGATGTCTCTTCCCCTTCTCTTCAGAGGTAGACACGCCCACTGAGGGGCTGAGGGTTGCAGGAAGGTGAGGAAGACTACACTTCAAAGAGCAAAGGATTCTGTGAAAAGAGAATTGTGGCTTGGGAGCTTGGTGAACATTACATGGCCCTTCCTTGTGTGCGCAGGGTTGCTATTTGGCCTCTAGCACTATTTCTTTTGTGGAGAGCACAGGGGACATTAGGGAGGGGGCCTGTGAGCAGAAAAGGATAGAAGGAAGTCAAGAAGTATGGGAATCTCTAGCACTACTCCTCATCAAGCTGGCTTATTGGAGATAAGAACAGAAAATCTTGGGCCGGTCATAGTGGCTCATGCCTGTAATCTCACTTTAGGAGGCTGAGGTGGGCAGATCACTTGAGATCAGGAGTCCGAGACCAGCTGGCCAAGATGATGAAACCTCGTCTCTATTGAAAATACAAAAAGTAGCCCGGTGTAGTCTGGAGTTCGAGACCAGCCTGGCCAACATGGTGAAATCCTGTCTTTACTAAAAATACAAAAATTAGCTGGGCACGGTCAGGAGTTGGACACCAGCCTGACCAACATGGTGAAACCCTGTCTCTACTAAAAATACAATAACTAGCTGGGGCTGGTGGCACGTGCCTGTAATCCCAGCTACTCAGGAGGCTGAGGCAGGAGAATTACTTGAACCTGGGAGGCAGAGGTTGCAGTGAGCCAAGATCATGCCACTGCTCTCCAGCCTGGGCAACAGAATGAGCGACTCCATCTCAAAAAAAAAAAAGGAGAACAGGAAATCTTTTGGGGAAATGCATGCATATGTGGGAGTATCTCTTTGAAATGGGAACTGTAATAGGCAATGGGATTGTTCTTGTATGGAGGTGGTAACATCTGCCTATCTTGAAGGACAAATGCCTCCATGATTGAGGGCTCTACTCCCATCCTTTTCAAGAGCTACCTGTGGTCCAGAAGAGAATTCACCTGGGGTGGAATTTAAGTCTTGCATTTTGCAATAGCTGTCCTAGATTCACTGTTGAGTCATGCATCACTGACACCAGTCAGGATTAGGCAATGTGGGAGGGCTGGTGTGGGGTTAGGACAACTCCCAAGCAGAGAAATAATAGTAAGAGTGTTAACAGTATTTATTGAGCACTTCCTTACTAAGTGCTGGCAAGTGTTAAGTGCTTTTTAGAAATTTTATTGAATATTTTTAATCTGGTGAAATGGGTGTTTTAATGTAGGGAGCCAAAGGCCTGAGGGTCGAGACCAACTCAGCATTCCACTGAAGGCTATATGATCAAACAGCAAACTGTTTATCATGAGTGCAGAATGTGGGCAACTCGCTTCTGCACCTGCCACCAGGAGGTTTGCTGAGGGCAATTACTCCCTGGTGCTGTGCTTCTTGAGGTTATCTACTGGAACATCTGGAGACTACTTTTCAAAGAATGCAGTCATGCAAGCCTGCACTAAGTCAAGCAGCTTACTGACAACCACCCCTTTCTCCCTATCTCCTTTACTCAGTAAATATGAAGAGGTATAGAAGCTCAGGGCCCTTGTTCACTAGAAGCAATGAGCCCCCTGACCCCTTCTTCCATGTATACTCTTTTGTCTTTATTCCCGTGTTAATCTTCTTTTGTTCAGTCCACCAAGGACTGAGACATTTTAAATTCTTTTTTTTTTTTTTTGAGACGGCGTCTTGCCCTGTCACCAGGCTGGAGTGCAGTGGCACAATCTCAGCTCACTGCAACCTCTGCCTCCCGGGTTCAAGCGATTCTCCTGCCTCAGCCTCCCGAGTAGCTGGGACTACAGTAGCTGGTGAGCTAGCACACCACCTCACCCAGCTATTTTTTTGATTTTTAGTAGAAATGGGGTTTCACCATGTTGGCCAGGATGGTCTCCATCTCTTGACCTAGTGATCTTCCTGTCTCGGCCTCCAAAAGTGCTGGGATTACAGGCGTGAGCCACTGAGCCCGGTTGGGTGTTTTAAATTCTATATGTGAAATTCAATTGAGTGATGACAACCTCAACCACTGTCTGTGTTGTATAGCTACACTTCATTTTGATGGCATTGTTGGGGGATTGATAGTTTTCATAGAAATCAACTTTCTCTGAATTGGAATTTTAACTTTCAGGATCAGTGTGTTTTTCAAATCAACACATCTGTTCATTAAATTATAAAAATAAAACATGCTTATTATTTTAAAAAGGGATAGAAAGTTATGTGAAAAGTAAAAGATAACTCTTCCCTATGGTTCTTTTACCCTCTTCCCATATAACTCTTGGCTTTGTGTATCTTTCCAGAAGTTTCCTATACATTTACATGCATTTTTTTTTTAAAATTGTTTCAATTGTTTCCACAAATGAGATTACACTGCACATACTGTCCTTCAAATTGCATTTCTTTTCTTTCTTCTATGTTCCAACCCCCACTTTTTAATTTCTTTTTTTACATTTTTCCTTTTTTTAAAATTATTATACTTTAAGTTCTGAGATACATGTGCAGAACTTGCAGGTTTGTTATATAGGTATAATCGTGCCATGGTGATTTACCGCACCCACCAACCCATCATCTATATTAAGCATTTCTCCTAATGCTATCCCTTCCCCAGCCCCCCATACCCCCAACAGGCCCTGGTGTATGATGTTCCCCTCCCTGTGTCCATGTGTTCTCATTGTTCCACTCCCACTTATGAGTGGGAACATGCGGTGTTTGGTTTTCTGTTTTTGTGTTAGTTTGCTGAGAATGATGGTTTCCAGCTTCATCCATGTCCCTGCAAAGGACGTGAACTCATCTTTTTTTATGGCCGCATAGTATTCCATGGTGTATATGTGCCACATTTTCTTTATCCAGTCTATCATTGATGGGCATTTGGGTTGGTTCCAAGTCTTTGCTACTGTGAACAGTGCTGCAATAAACATATGTGTGCATGTCTCTTTATAGTAGAATGATTTATAATACTTTGGGTATATACCCAGAAATGGGATTGCTGGGTCAAATGGTGTTTCTGGTTATAGGTCTTTGAGGAATGGCCACACTGTCTTCCACAATGGTTGAACTAATTTACACTCCCACCAACAGTGTAAAAGTGTTCCTCTTTCTACATATCCTCTCCAGCAGCTGTTGTTTCCTGACATTTTAATGATGGCCATTCTAACTGGTGTGAGATGGTATCTCATTGTGGTTTTGATTTGCATTTCTCTAATGAGCAGTGATGATGAGCTTTTTTTCATGTTTGTTGGCTGCATAAATGTTTTCTTTTGAGAAGTGTCTGTTCACATCCTTAGCCCACTTTTTGATGGGGTTGTTTGTTTTTTTTCTTGTAAATTTGTTTAAGCTCTTTGTAGATTTTGGATATTAGCCCTTTGTCAGATGGATAGATTGCAAGAATTTTCTTCCATTCTGTAGGTTGCCTGTTCACTTTGATGATAGTTTCTTTTGCTGTGCTGAAGCCCTTTAGTTTAATCAGGTCCAATTTGTCTATTTGGACTTTGTTGCCATTGCTTTTGGAGTTTTAGTGATGAAGTCTTTGCCCATACCTGTGTCCTGAGTGGTATGGCCTAGGTTTTCTTCTAGGGTTTTTATGGTTTTAGGTCTTATAATTAAGTCTTTAATCCATCTTAATTAAATCCAAATTAATTTAATCCACCTTAACAAAATTGAGTTAATTTTTGTATAAGGTGTAAGTAAGGGGTCCAGTTTCAGTTTTCTGCCTATGGCTAGCCAGTTTTCCCAACATCATTTATTAAATAGTGAATCCTTTCCCCATTGCTTGTTTTTGTCAGGTTTGTCAAAAATTAGATGGTTGTAGGTGTGTGGTGTTATTTCTGAGGCCTCTGTTCTGTTCCATTGGTCTATACATCTGTTTTGGTACTAGTACCATGGTGTTTTGGTTACTGTAGCCTTGCAGTATAGTCTGAAGTCAGGTAGCGTGATGACTCCAGCTTTGTTCTTTTTGCTTAGGATTGTCTTGGCTGTATGTAGGGAAAAGAAAGAGAGATCAGACTGTTACTGTGTGTATGTAGAAAAGGAAGACATAAGAAACTCCATTTTGACCTGTACCCTGAACAATTGCTTTGCCCTGAGATGCTGTTAATCAGTAACTTTAGCCCCAACCTTGAGCTCACAGAAACGTGTGTTGTGTGGAATCAAGGTTTAAGGGATCTAGGGCTGTGCAGGATGTGCCTTGTTAACAAAATGTTTACAGGCAGTATGCTTGGTAAAAGTCATTGCCATTCTCCAGTCTCAATAAATCAGGGGCACAATGCACTGTGGAAAGCCACAGGGACCTCTGCCCTGGAACGCCAGGTATTGTCCAAGGTTTCTCCCCATGTGATAGTCTGAAATATGGCCTCGTGGGATGGGAAAGACCTGAGCATCCCCCAGCCCGACACCCATGAAGGGTCTGTGCTGAGGAGGATTAATAAAAGAGGAAGGCCTCTTGCAGTTGAGATACAGGAAGGCCACTGTCTCCTACCTGCCCCTGGGAACTGAGTGTCTTGGTATAATACACGATTGTACATTTGTTCAATTATGAGTTATGAGAACAACCACCCTGTGGCGGGAGGCGAGACATGTTGGCAGCAATGCAGCTTTGTTATTCTTTACTCCACTGAGATGTTTGTGTTGAGAGAAGCATAAATCTGGCCTACATGCACATCCAGGCATAGTACCTTCCCTTGAACTTATTTGTGACACAGATTCCTTTGCCACATGTTTTCTTGCTGACCTTCTCCCCACTATCACCCTGCTCTTCTGCCGCATTCCTCTTGCTGAGATAGTAAAAAATAGTAATTAATAAATGCTGAGGGAACTCAGAGACTGGTGCCAGTACGGGTCCTCCATATGCTGAGGGCCAGTCTCCTGGGCCCACTTTTCTTTCTCTATACTTTGTCTCTGTGTCTTATTTCTTTTCTCAGTCTCTCATCCCACCTGACGAGAAATACCCACAGGTGTGGAGGGGCTGGTCCCCTTCAGCTATATGGGCTCTTTTTTTGGTTCCATATGAAATTTAAAGTAGTTGTTTTCCAATTTTGTGAAGAAAGTCTTTGGTAGCTTGATGGGGATAGCATTGAATCTATAAATTACCTTGGGCAGTATGGCCATTTTGACGATATTGATTCTTCCTATCCATGAGCATGGACTGTTTTTCCATTTGTGTATGTCCTCACTTATTTCCTTGAGCAGTGGTTTGTAGTTCTCCTTAAAGAGGTCTTTCACTTCCCTTGTAAATTGGATTCCTAGGTATTTTATTCTCTTTGTAGCAATTGTGAATGGAAGTTCACTCATGATTTGGCTGTCTATTATTGGCATACAGGAATGCTTGTGATTTTTGCACATTGATTTTGTATCCTGAGACTTTCCTGAATTTGCTTATCAGTTTAAGGAGATTTTGGGCTGAGATGATGGGGTTTTCTAAATATACAATCATGTCATCTGCAAACAGAGACAATTTGACTTCCTCTTTCCCTAATTGAATACCCTTTATTTCTTCCTCTTGCCTGAGTGCCCTGGCTAGAAAACTTCCAATACTATGTTGAATAGGAGTGGTGAGAGAGTGCATCCTTGTCTTGTGCTGATTTTCAAAGGGAATGCATCCAGCTTTTGCCCATTCAGTATGATTTTGGCTGTGGGTTTGTCATAAATAACTATTATGATTTTGAGATATGTTCCATCAATACCTAGTTTATTGAGAGTTTTTAGCATGAAAGGCTGTTGAATTTTGTCAAAGGCCTTTTCTGCATCTATTGAGATAATCATGTGGTTTTTGTCATTGGTTCTGTTTATGTGATGGACTATGTTTATTGATTTGCTTATGTTGAACCAGCCTTGTATCCCAGGAATAAAGCTAACTTGATCGTGGTGGATAAGCTTTTTGATGTGTTGCTGGATTCAGTTTGCCAGTATTTTATTGAGGATTTTCTCAATGATGTTCATCAGGGATATTGGCCTGAAATTTTCTTTCTTTTATTGTGTCTCTGCCAGGTTTTGGTATCAGGATGATGCTGGCCTCATAAAATGAGTTAGGGAGGAGTTCCTGTTTTTCTGTTGTTTGAAATAATTTCAGTAGGAATGGTACCAGCTCCTGTTTGTACCTCTGGTAGAATTTGGCTGTGAATCCGTCTGGTCCTGAGCTTTTTTTGTTTGATAGGCCATGAATTACTGCTCCAATTTCAGAATTTGTTATTGGTCTATTTAGGAATTTGACTTCTACCTGATTTAGTCTTGGGAGGGTGTATTTGTCCAGGAATTTGTCTATTTCTTCCAGATTTTCTAGTTTATTTGCATAGAGTTGTTTATAGTATTCTCTGATGGTAGCTTGTATTTCTGTGGGATTGGTGGTGATATCCCCCCCATCACTTTTTATTGCATCTATTTGATTCTTCTTTCTTTTCTTCTTTATTAGTCTAGCTAGCAGTCTATCTATTTGGTTGATCTTATCAAAAAACCAGCTCCTGGATTCACTGATTTTTTTGAAGGGCCTTTCCTGTCTCTGTTTCCTTCAGTTCTTCTCTGATCTTAGTTATTTCTTGTCTTCTGCTGGCTTTTGAATTTGTTTGCTCTTGCTTCTCTAGTTCTTTTAATTGTGATATTAGAGTGTCAATTTTAGATCTTTCCTGCTTTCTCCTGTGGCCATTTAATGCTATAAATTTCACTCTCAACACTGCTTTGGCTGTGTCCCAGGGATTCTGGTACATTCTGTCTTTGTTCTCACTGGTTTCAAAGAAGCTATTTATTTCAGCTTTAATTTCATTATGTACCCAATAGTCATTCAGGAGCAGGTTGTTCAGTTTCCATGTAGGTGTGTGGTTTTGAGTGAGTTTCTTAATCTGAGTTCTAATCTGATTGCACTGCAGCCTGAGAGACTGTTTGTTATGATCTCCATTCTTTTGCATTTGCTGAGGAGGGTTTTACTTCCACTTACGTGATCAATTTTAGAATAAGTGCGATGTGGTGCTGAGAAGAATGTATATTCTGTTGACTTGGGGTGGAGAGTTCTGTAGGTGTCTATTAGGTCTACTTGGTCTAGAGCTGAGTTCAAGTCCTGGATATCCTTGTTAATTTTCTGTCTCATTGATCTGTCTAATATTGACAGTGGGGTGTTAACGTCTTCTATTACTATTGTGTGGGAGTCTAAGTCTCTTTGTAGGTCTCTAAGAACTTGCTTTATGAATCTGGGTGCTCCTGTATTGGGTGCATGTATATTTAGGATAGTTAGCTCTTCTTGTTGAACTGATCCCTTTACCATTATGTAATGGCCCTCTTTGTCTCTTTTGATCTTTGTTGGTTTAAAGTCTGTTTTATCAGAGACCAGGATTGCAACCCCTGCTTTTTTTTGCTTTCCATTTGCTTGGTAAATATTCCTCCATCCCTTTATTTTGAGCCTATGTGTGTCTTTGCACATGAGATGGGTCTCCTGAATACAGCACACTGATGGGTCTTGACTCTTTATCCAATTTGCCAGTCTGTGTCTTTTAATTGGGGCACTTAGCCCATTTACATTTAAGGTTAATATTGTTATGTGTGAATCTGATCCTGTCATTATGATGCCAGCTGGTTATTTTGCCCATTAGTTGATGCAGTTTCTTCATAGTGTCGATGGTCTTGACAATTTGGTATGCTTTTGCAGTGGCTGGTACTGGTTGTTCCTTTCCATTTTGAGTGCTTCCTTTAGGAGCTCTTGTAAGGCAGGACTGGTGGTGACAAAATCTCTCAGCATTTGCTTGTCTGTAAAGGATTTTATTTCTCCTTCACTTATGAAGCTTAGCTTGGCTTCATAACTGTTCCTCATGGCACAGTCCCTCACGGCTTCCCTTGGCTAGGGGAGGGGGTTCTCTGACCCCTTGTGCTTCCTGAGTGAGGTGATGGCCCATCCTGATTCAGCTGGCTCTTCATGGGCTGCACCCACTGTCTCACCAGTCCCAATGAGATGAGCCAAGTACCTCAGTTGGAAATGCAGAGATCACCCACCTTCTCTGTTGATCTCGCTGGGAGCTGCAGACTGGAGCTGTTCGTATTTGGTCATCTTGTCAGCCACTCTTTTTATTATTTATTTATCTATTTATTTTTTGAGACAGAGTCTCGCTCTGTCACCCAGGCTGGAGTGCAGTGGTGCAATCTCAGCTCGCTGCAAACTCCGCCTCCCAGGTTCATGCCATTCTCCTGCCTCAGCCTCCCGAATAGCTGGGATTACAGGCACCTGCCACCATGCCCGGCTATTTTTTTGTATTTTTAGTAGAGATGGGGTTTCACCATGATAGCCAGGATGGTCTCGATCTCCTGACCTTGTGATCCACCCGCCTCGGCCTCCCAAAGTGCTGGGATTACAGGCGTGAGCCACCGTGCCCAGCCCACTCTTTTTATTTTTTAAAATACATTCTTGGCAAATGAGTGGTACATAATAGACCTACTTTATTCTCTCTCTTCTTTTATAAAATAGATGTACAGTATTCTATTGTGTGGCTATTCCATAATTTATTTAGCTAGTCTCCTACTGATGGATATTTAAGTAGCTTCCAGTGTTTTGCTATTTCAAACAATGCTATGGTGAACAACCTTGGATGAATATGTATTTTTGTGTGTTTGGTACAAATGCATTTGTACACTGGGTCAAAATTTTAAATTGATGGCTATGACGGTCAAATTACCTTAAAAAAGATTTGTCAACCTAAAATAATAAAAGGGTGAGAATTGAATTTAAGGAGTGTTTATTGAAGTGCAAAGTGTGAGGATGGACCATCTGGAAACATCAACTCCAAAGGAATGCAGTCAGCATTCTGAAGTAGAGAAGTTAAGATTTCAATTATATATCCAGAGAGAGAGGAGGGTTTAGCAAAATTATAACATTATTCGTACAAGGTTGGCACATAGTTACAGCCATTTGATCGGTTATAGGCAGTGTTTCTTTTTGGGAAGGATACATTTAACTGGTTTTTTAGAGGCTGTAATAATTGTGGGTTTTTGTCATCTGGTCTAAGCAAAGCGGGACAACAATGGGAAATTAATCTATAACAAGGGTCATTAATTAAGAAGGCCAGAGGTTTTTTTCCATGATGTCATTTAATTCTCTCTAGTCATTGTACAGAAGAAGAAAAATAAGAAAGCTAGTTAACCTATAATTTGAGAACAGAAGTTATAACCATATATGACTCAGATCACAGTCATGTCTCAAGGCTTAAAATGATTTTGGGGGTTCCCACAGCTTTTAAATTTTATTGATTTACACAGATTTTGATGAATTTTTCCTCCTAAAGTGAATTTACCTGCTGCTCTACCCCCTTATGCATAGTATATAGAATGGCTTAAACTTTGGTGGTGGCTTAAGCTCAGTGATAAATGGCAACACACCTTAGGTTGGCAGTGGCCACCTTGCAGATCTGAGGCACACCCAGTTCCATTCATGTTTGTCATTGAGAATGCTGGCTCAGCACTGCCAGCCCTTGGGATTTTTAAACAGAAGCTAGAAATCCGGATGGTAATAGGAAATATTTAAATTTTAAATGTTGGCAAATTATTTACTTAAAAAAGAACCCAGAAAACAAAACAGTGAATGATCTGTAGGTGCCAGAGGCTGACTGATATAGTCTGTCTATTTAAATGGAATGGATTATTAATTTTGTGAGATATTGCTCTATCTAGAATTTCATTTTTTTATTATTATACTTTAAGTTCTAGGGCACATGTGCACAACTTGCAGGTTTGTTACATAGGTATCCGTGTATCATGTTGGTTTGCTGGACCCATCAATTCGTCATTTACATTAGGTATTTCTCCTAATGCCATCCCTCCCCCAGCCCCCAGCCCCCAACAGACCCTGGTGTGTGATGATCTCCTCTCTGTTTCCATGTGTTCTCCTTGTTCCACTCCCACTTATGAGTGAGAACATGTGGTGTTTGGTTTTCTGTCCTTATGATATTTTGTTGAGAAAGATGATTTCCAGCTTCATCCATGTCCCTGCAAAGGACATGAACTCATTGTTTTTTATGGCTGCATAGTATTCCATGGTATACATGTGCCACATTTTCTTTATCCAGTCTATCATTGATGGGCATTTGGGTTGGTTCCAAGTTTTTGCTATTGTGAACAGTGCTGCAATAAACATATGTGTGTATGTGTCTTTATAGTAGAATGATTTATAATCCTTTGGGTATACATCCAGTAATGGGGTTGCTGGATCAATTGGTATTTCTGGTTCTAGATCCATGAGGAATGGCCACACTGTCTTCCACAATGGTTGAACTAATTTACACTCCCACCAACAGTCTAAAAGCCTTCCTATTTCTCCACATCCTCTCCAGCATCTGTTGTTTCCTGACTTTTTAATGTTGCCATTTTAAGTGTCATGAGATGGTATCTCATTGTGGTTTTGCTTTGCATTTCTCTGATGACCAGTGATGATAAGCATTTATTCATATGTCTGTTGGCTGCATACATGTCTTGAGAAGTTTCTGTTCATACTTTTTACCCACTTTTTGATGGGGTTATTTGTTTTTTTGTTCTTGTAAATTTAAGTTCTTTGTAGATTCTGGATATTAGCCCTTTGTCAGATAGATAGATTGCAAGAATTTTCTCCTATTCTGTAGGCTGTATTTTCACTCTGATGATAGTTTCTTGTGCTGTGCAGAAGCTCTTTAGTTTAGGTAGATCCCATTTGTCTATTTTGGCTTTTGTTGCCGTTGCTTTTGGTGTTTTTATCATGAAGTCTTTGCCCATGCCTATGTCGTGAATGGTATTGTCTAGGTTTTCTTCTACGGTTTTTATGGTTTTAGGTCTTACATTTAAGTCTTTAATCCATCTTGAGTTAATTTTGGTATAAGGTGTAAGGAAGGCATCCAGTTTCAGCTTTCCACATATGGCTAGCTAGTTTTCCCAGCACCATTTATTAAATAGGGAATCCTTTCCCCATTGCTTGTTTCTGTCAGGTTTGTCAAAGATCAGATGGTTGAAGATGTGTGGTGTTATTTCTGAGGCCTCTGTTCTGTTCCATTGGTCTAGATATCTGTTTTGGTACCAGTACCATGCTGTTTTGGTTACTGTAGACTTGCAGTACAGTTTGAAGTCAGGTAGTGTGATGCCTCCAGCTTTATTCTTTTTGCTTATGATTTTCTTGGCTATACGGGCTCTTTTTTGGTTCCATATGAAATTTAAAGTAGTTTTTTCCAATTCTGTGAGGAAAGTCAGTGGTAGCTTGATGGGGATAGCATTGAGTCTATAATTTACTTTGGGCAGTATGGCCATTTTCATGATATTGAGTCTTCCTATCCATGAGCATGGAATATTCTTCCATTTGTTTGTGTCCTCACTTATTTCCTTGAGTAGTGGTTTGTAGTTCTCCTTGAAGAGGTCCTTCACATCTCTTGTAAGTTGGATTTCTAGGTATTTTATTCTCTTTGTAGCAATTGTGAATGGGAGTTCACTCATGATTTGGCTGTCTATTATTGGCATACAGGAATGCTTGTGACTTTTGCACATTGATTTTGTATCCTGAGACTTTCCTGAAGTTGCTTATCAGCTTAAGGAGAATTTGGGCTGAGATGATGGGGTTTCTTATACAGTGAAATCATCCACAAACAAAGACAATTTGACTTCCTCTTTTCCTAATTGGATACCCTTTATTTCTTCCTCTTGCCTGATTGCCCTGGCCAGA